>NC_138578.1:77396667-78596667 GCF_964289735.1 Phaethon aethereus
CTACTGGCTTGATGGGTCTCTGATTAAAGGCTGCTCGTGTTCACTCTAAATGCTTATATTGCTGCTCTTCTGCAACTTCCTGATCTTTCAGCTGTATGCTCATGTTCCTTTGAGCACATTTCTTGGTCTTTCTTCTTCTTCTCCCCCTTTCCACTAACCTAGAATACCACAATATAGAACTGCTGAAAAGTCTGTCCCCATCTTTCTCACAAGCCGCCTTTAAGTCCTGGCAGCTGCAGTAAGGTCTCCCCGGAGCCTTCTCTGCTCCAGGCTGAGCCCCCCCAGCTCTCCCAGCCTGTCCTCCCAGCAGAGCTGTTCCAGCCCTCGGAGCATTGCTGGGGCCTCCTCTGGCCCCGCTCCAACAGGTCCATGTCTCTCCTGTGCCGAGGGCTCCAGAGCTGGACGCAGCACTGCAGGGGGGTCTCCCCAGAGCGGGGCAGAGGGGCAGAATCCCCTCCCTGGCCCTGCTGGCCACGCGGCTTTGGGTGCAGCCCAGGACACGGTTGGCCTTCTGGGCTATGAGCACAAATATATAAGAGCAGAAAGCAAGTCCTGACTCCAGTCGCAGCAAGCTGCAAGGTTGTCCTTCTCCATACTCCGCAATCAAACTCACCACTTACCCATTATCAAGCCTGTGGGGAGCACACAGGGACCAAGGAGTCTCTGCACAGAGACATCCAGTGGGCTTCTGGAGGTAAAAGGATACAGATCCCCAAAAGTTCAGGGTACTTATGGAGGGTATCCAAAGAGCACATGTTGTAGCTCAAGTTTTAGAAATCACCTTGGATTCTGAACTGCATGTAGCTGAAATAAAAAAAAAATCTCCCATGCATGAGTTAGAGAGGAAACAACACAAATGTCATTTAATTTACATGACAAAGTGCTGCCATTATTTCAGTATGACAGAATGCCACTAAGGGCAATTTCTGAAAATTATTTAAACAATGTAATGACTTAAATGTCAACGTTAGCTAATTATGTTTATGCTAATTGTTAATTAGCACCATAATGGAGACAGTCTTAATTAACAATAGTTATGTGTGTGTATATGTGTGTGCGAAAAAGAGTGTGTTGAGAGCAAGAGGCTGCAAAAAAAATGTTGTAAGTAATTTAATTTCCTGTAATCATAAGTATTTCATTTCAGACATTAACGAGAATTTTTCAATATACTTTAGAAAAGATGTGATTAACTTACAATGTATCTGTAAGCAATCCTTTCTATATAACATCTGTCACAATAATAGCAAGATCTTTTTTTTTCTTCTTTTTTTTTAACTGAGGATTGTGTAAAGTTGGTTGTCTCTGTTGCTACAGATTCATTCTGTGACAGGAAAAAGCATACACTTTGGAAATATAGGCAGGGTTATGACAGAGAGGTCAGCATAACTGAATCTCAGGCTAAAGAAGGTCACAAATTTCCAAGATAGCAAGAAATGCTTGTTGTATTTGCCAGGGAAAAAGTCATTAACAGCTTGATCTTCTCTTATCTGTGTATAGAGCTGGCATTTGTATAACAAACCTCCTACAATGTGGTCTAATTCTAACAACAAAGGTCTAATTTTGAAAAGTGGTAACTTTTGTTTGTTTGTTTGTTTGTTTGTCATGTAACGTGGGAAAAAACACACTACAATGCAGCCTGCACACTCCCAGTCCATGGGCTTAGAGCACACACCAGTAAAGTACAGTTTTAAATGCAGATTTTGGCTTAAAGCGGATACTTCAGCCTATCGCTAATCTGCAAAGCCATTTAGAGCATCTTAAAGGCTTTGCTGAGCTGACACTTTCATCCCCAAGTCCTCACTCCGTTCTCAGCTGGGGAAGATTATGTCAAAGTCTTCAAGAGTTGTGCGTGTTTAGGGCACTCAGACTAGCTTCAAAATGCCCAAAAGAGGTCTTAAAGGAGAAGTGTATATAGGGAAACTGCGTAGTGAGAGGCGTCATATACCAGAGTGCTGCAGAGCAGGTACAGCCAGCTGTGGGCATCAGCCGCAGGATCATAGAACAGACTGGGTTGGAAGGGATCTTGAAAGATCATCTGGTCCAAGTCCAACCGTTCATGGGAAAGGGAGCCTGGACGAGATCCCCAGCTGTCCTTTGGGACTGCTGTGAATTATAGGCTTTCTAGTACCTATGAGGAGGTCATCAAAATGATGGAGCCAGATGCTTCACTGAGTTTCGTGGTGAGAAGATGAGAGAAAATAGCCACAAGCTGAGACAAGGCAGACTGGAAACAAACAGGAACTTTTTCACAGGGGCAGTCAAGCAGGGGAACAATTACCCAGGGAGGCTGTACAGACTCCATCCTTGGAGGTTTTTAAAGCAAGACTGGATAAAGCTGTGAGTAACCTCATCTGACCTCACATGTGACCTTGCTTTAAGAACTAGAGACCTACTCAGATCCTTTCTAACCTGAATTATCCTATGACACTATAAGCCTACATTTTGGATGCACAGTTCTAGTCCACAGGCCACAGTGCCCACTACTGTCCCCTAACTTAAAGCTGACAGTGCTTTTTTAAAATCTGAGTTTGCTTGGAGCTGAATGGAAAGTCACCATTTGGACATATATTGGGCCAAACTCAGCTCTGAGAACCAGAACACAAACCCATCTACCCTAGCACAGCTGCCCAGCTGTCACTGGGAAGAGAAGCTGGACTGGAGTACATTTCTTAAATCCAACTAAATGTCCATGCTGCTGTTAATAATATCAGGGCTTTGATTTAAGTTACCCCACTGCTAAATATAGATGCAGTCAGTAGGTCAGTTGCTCGCCAAAAACTAACAGTGGGCCGTTAATAAATGTGTTAATATTAATGACATTCCAGGTCTTTAGGGATGGGAAAGCCTCTAGGAATAGCTACCCTCGTTGCATAATGCAAGCCTGTGGTTTTGACTGGCCTCATGAAATCAGTAGCCCTTGGCTGCTGTGTCGCTCCCCAAAATGAGAGTTAAATCCCTTTCTGAACTCTTTTGTGGCTTCTATGGGAGAAAGTCTTCTCACAGCCATGAAGCACATGGTGAGGTAAGAGTCCCCGGAACAAATACAGGACTGAAAGTTTCTGTGGAGATGAGGAGAGCCAAGGTCATCTACATAGATGGTCCACCACGACTGCCGTGGCTCTCTGTGCCCCTATTCAAGTTCCCTACGTCCAGCGCCAAGGAAGTCTTACAGAATTTGGCCTTGAGAAGTTCAAGAAAATATATTTAGAAATGAACATGACATAAAACTGCATCAAAAAAAAAAAAAAATTCCTACCTAACATGCCAAATTGTCTGCTTAGATGCCATTATTCTGTGAATGAGAACAGGAGCAGATCCTGTACTTTTAATAGGCTTAATTAGTAGCTGAAAAAATTACTGTTGCATTAGAAATACAGTTCTGCACTTCATTTCTGCCATATTTATGCAGTAATGAGTATAAATGCAAATGACTAAACATAGAAGCCTGCTAAATTACCTTTGTAGTTAGTTGTATATAACATAAAAGCAGTTTTCAGTCTCTGAGATATCAGTTTGTAATTACATTCATAAAAATAAACTACATACCTCAATTAATACTACAATGGTTACATAAAAGAAACCAGACTTCCTTTTCACAGTCACCTTTTCTACTTTTTAGTAGAAAAACTAAACTAAAAACTAAACTTTACTCAAACAGTGGAAGTTACAAGTTTGTACACAAACATTTCTAACAAACTGGCAGCCTGACCTGTTCCAAGGAAGTCGATGAGAACATTTTCTATTTCTCTGTGAGATCAAGGCTGAAAGGTGGGAAGTGAAGGTGGTGATTGCGTATTATTAACTGATTAACACACATTGGGAGTCCCACCTTCTGCATGGCATTTCTTCATGGCTTTTCCAGCTGTATGGTACAAAAAGAATGTGCACATGCTACTGAAACGGATGAGCTGCTGAGCAACTGGGGAGCTGAGGTCACCTGCTGCCTCACTTGCTGGCCTACTCTGCAATTAGAGCTGTTATGGAATGAAGTGTGGGAGATCAACATTTGTCTTCATTCAGAGAACAAAGCTTGAGGAGCTGAATTCTCACTGGGGAGAAAAAAAACCACAACTGTGAGGGAAACAAGTGCTTTGGTTCAAATTAAACGTATCATTGTAGTTCCCTCTGTTTTTATTTTATATAAGACAATATCAGCTTTTCAAAATGAAAAATCATTTTAAAAGTAAACCTACAAATTAAAAAGTGCTGTGCATGGGTGCTACATTTCGCCATTGCCAAGGCATGGGAATCAGGAGTCAGCTTATGTTGATACTGTTCTGAAAAGCATCTCAGTGGCAGTCAGCAGCCTCCTTCAACAGTAAAATGGAAGTGTCCCTTACCTTCTATATTTGCCCCATTAGCCTATGGATCAGTCTACTCCCAGCTGAAAATTATAGTACTCAGCTATTTTTTTAAGCTTCACCTATAGGACCTTCTGCAGTTCTTAAGCAGAAGGAACTCTTTAAGACTGAATCTGAAAGCATCTAATTAATTTGTGGATGGTCAACTCCCTTTGAGACTCAGGTGTTTACATATCGTTAAGAATTAGGACCTTAATGGCTTCACTGCAGAAACACTGCCTGTGTTAGGACTGAAAACCACAGGGCCTGTTCAGATACTCAATCGATTCATTCTAGTAAAGTGCCATTATGGTGCATATAGCTATTCTGATTTCTCATGCTTTGGGATCTGGCCCTTAACTTTATAGAGAACTTGAGGTGCTTATATAAAAGATGTTATTTTAATTTAAATTCTTCTTGTTTAAAATATTTCATGACTACACAGTCTGCATTTTATAAACTAAACCTAACTGTAAAAAACAAGGAAATCAGGATATTTCTCAGTCTCTCCATGTCTGCCTTGTGTCATGACACCTAGATGCAGGCATGCGAAAGGACGTGCTACATGCCCAGTTTGTCCTCTTCCTGCGTGGCTCTGCTGGAGAACAGGTAACCAGGATGGACTTGCTCTGCTCCATGAGTTCCATCAAGAGCTATTGAGCAAACGCAGTGTGCCTACTCCAATCCTGTCAGGCTACTATTACAGACTCCAGGACCTCACCCTCATGTTGCTACGGAGCAAGGGAGAAGCAACAAAGTTATGTCTACCGGAGCCATGTGGAGACTGCAAAGTGAAAAGTAGCTTTGTAAGCAAATGTAAGCTGAGTGTCTGACTCACAACAGAGGAGACATGGGATCTGGGACATGGATCTCAGGGCTCGCAGCCACCCACACCACTCCCAACCAAGGGCAAAACCTGCCTTTACCACACAGCCCATGTATTACAGATCAAGCAGTTCCCACTTGCGCCAAAGGATTAGGACAGTACATGGACAAATGAAGCAAAGTCCAAACCAGGAAATGAAATAGTGTGATAATACAACATGCACTATCCCCAGCAAAAGCCAACGCAAACCGCTGGTGTCCAAACATTCCTAGCTGTGGCCAGGAAAGCTATGACCTGCTGCTCTCCTCTTGGGGCCTGACACAGCTTTTTATTGCTAGGCAGCTAACAATGGCAGGGGAACACCTTCCTTGGGAAGGCCAGTGACCTCAGTGGACTTTGGGTTTGGAGCTGAGAATGGAGTGGTCCAGATGGGTCTCTGTTGATGAGCCCCCTGCCTTGCCTTGGATATGGGCAGAGGTTTTTGAAGCAGCCCACCATGCACGGGGTGCAAGGGAGCTGCATGTGAGGCAGTAGTGTAATACATGAAGCCATGGACCCTTGCACACTCTGTACACCTGTGGGGTCACTCCAAGGGGTGAGGAAATTCAGATTTCATGAGGACGCACCCTGGAAGGCAGGGTAGGGGTTGAGCATCCTTCATTGCCCTCTGTGAAGCATCCTTCAAGCACAGGCCCGGGCACTATGCACAGCCCAGGAAGTCAGATTCAATGGCAGGACGGATGCAGCTGAAGTGTTCACACTGTGCCAAGAAAAGGACAAGTCCAGGACACAAGTACCTGTGACGACCCTGTCATGCATCAAGCATGACCCACTGGCCACAGTTTGTCAGATTATGGAAAGGCAGATCCTGGGCCCTAGCTATGGCAGAAAATAAGCTCAAAATTCTCACTTTCCAACCCAAAGCCATGCCTGAGCATCGACTTGGTGTGCAACTGTGTGGTAGTAGGTGATGCGGGACAGCTGAGGCACATCGGTATTTACCCAGGAGTGCAATCGTATCTGCTGTGGGTGCTGCTGGGGAAGTTCCGCATGCACCGCTCCAGGTCAGGGCTGCCCGTAGAGCACGTGTGCCATCACATGACTCCCAAAGGGAAATAACAGCCTTTTCTATTCCGACATAAAGATTTAGTCACAACTCAGGGTACCTGGGACAGATAGGAGAAATTGGTCTTAATTAGCTAAACATACTATATGTGCTATTGCTCCACATTTATGTGGTTAAGGGAACATATGTCCAAGGAAACAATTTTGTTGTCGCTTCCTTTGTACGTTTGTTTCTAAACAAGTGGGTTATTGTTTTATTAAGGCAGCGAATTCCCTGACTGATGGCCACATTCGCAGGATGACCTTGTCATTGTTTTCTCAAGTACTTGTAATTGTTACAGTGGAGAACATTGGGCTTTAATTATCTGTGCTAAAAACTCATACACTCTGGTTACACTCTGCTGATTGTATTGGATACACTACGATATTTATTTGCCGAAGTGGGAAAAATGGCAATGGCAAGTCAGTCTAAGGACTCTCACAAGAGAAAGTAATGGTGGATATTACAGGTTCCTAAAATACTGTAATAGCATATAGTAATTCAAGCAAGCCTAGGAATCAGTTGATGCTTGGGTTCAGTACAGATTACCTGCTATTATATCAGGCAGTCTCTCAATCTTGAGAAAATATCTGTTAAGGTATAAACATTTAAGCAGAAGAGGTATAGAATGTAAATACTGTGGATTGGCAAACAGTGCGTGCTGCAGAAACATTACGGCTTCTTCCCCTTATTTGAATATAATGTATTCATTTCACACACCCAGCCAGTGGTTAGCATTACAAGGCTTCAATTGTCATGCATGCTCATTATAAATAATTTGATTCAGATAGATAGCATTTCTACAAAGTTCAGTCCCCGTGAGAATTTCCCACCAGCAGCCTGAGCCCAAACTTCTGAATCAAAGTTTATCAGCAACTACAGTGGGGGCAAGACAAAGAGTAGGGCTACAAATCAGGGTTCAAAGACACTAAAAACTTACAAACATACATGAAGAACGTCATTGTTGCAGAAAGACTTTGAAGGGGAAAAAAAAGTGTATATGTATGTATATCTGTGTGTGTGTAAATCAGAGAGATCCATGCCATGCCAGATCCCCATTATTATAACAATACTAAAACCTTAGGGTTTCTGTTGCCAACTTACTATAGAAAATAGCCAGATAGTATACAGAAACAATAATGCTATATAAAATATGTCATGAAAGCAGAGCTATGAAGTATTTCCTCCACAGGGATATAAGAACATATCATTTGGAATGCAAACAGCTTGTGCATTTGGGAGTCCCTTGTCATGGTTTAGCCCCAGCTGGCAACTAAGCCCCATGCAGCCGCTCGCTCACTCCCCCACAGTGGGATGGGGGAGAGAATTGGAAGAGTAAAAGTGAGGAAATTCATGGGTTGAGATAAAGACAGTTTAATCAGTGAAGCAAAAGCCGCACACGCAAGCAAAGCCCAAGAAGGAATCCATTCCCCACTCCCCATGGGCAGGCGGGGGTTCAGCCATCTCCAGGGAAGCCGGGCTGCATCATGCATAATGGTTTCTTAGGAAGACAGACGCCATCACTCCAAATGTCCCCCCACCCCTTCCTTCTTCTTCATCCCAGCTTTATATACTGGGCATGATGTCATATGGTATGGAATATGCCTCTGGCCAGCCTGGGTCAGCTGTCCCGGCCGTGTCCCCTCCCAGCTCCCCGCGCACCCCCAGCCTGCTCGCTGGCAGCCCAGCACAAGGAGCTGGACTGTCCTTGACTACTTAGCAACAACACAAAACATTAGCATGTTATCGACATTTTCTCATCCCAAATCCAAAACATAGCCTCACGCTAGCTTCTGTGAAGAAAATTAACTCTACCCTGGCTGAAACCAGGACATCCCTGAACACAAAATGGCCAATGACTTTGACAGTATATACATTTTCCCCATCCTGTATTTCTTCAGATACACTCAGCAGAGGCATGAGTAAATGAGAAGAGGATACCAACAAGCCATTTTCTGGGAAAGGTCCTCATCTATGGAATCCTCTCTCCCACCTTGGACTAAAACACCTTGGTTTGTTTATCCTCAAGAAATGGCATGAGACCCATTTACTTTGACTGGCCTTGGAAGAATGAGAAAAGTGGCAAAGATTACTTCTCTGAAGGACAGTCAGGAGCTCTACATGTATAAGATGTCGTTAGTAAGTAAGTTGAAAGAAAACTGTCAGATGCCAAAGACCCAATTAGTCTAACAAAATATAACAAAGCATGAGCCACTGTCTGGAACTGAGGCCAAAAAAAATTCAAGTTAAAAATAAGGCTGACTTTCCCTCCTCCTCTTCCAGGGAAGGGTTGATAACCCTTGGAAGCAACTGCTGCTTCAAGGCGGAACTTGGATGCCATCCTCAGAGACAGTCTTTAATCAAGAAAGTGGCATGCAGGATACTAAAACAAAGGTGGTCTAATAACTCTATCTTGCTTTCATGACTTTGAATTAATAAAGAGGATTAATTTCTTAAGAGTAGGGGGCTGTAGCTAAGAGCTGGTGACTATCTTTTAGAAAACCTGTATTTGTAACACCTGAACATAGCTTTTTTCCATAAATCCAAAGCAATATAATCCGTAAATCAAAAAAAAATATAATAGGGAGAACCAACTGAGAAACCCAGAGCTGGCCATTATTATCATTGTTATTACTGAACTCGGGGTGAAGAGAAGTACGGAAATATTTCCACACAGAGATAGAGAATATGGAAACATATGGAGCACATCAAAAAACACACTAGCTACAGTTCAAGCTCTGAAGAAGCTGAGTAAAAACATATCTCATGAAGGGAGGTGTATACATAAAGAGATAAATGCCACAGGTGCACGGTCCCTCCCTGATACCTCATTACAGGTGTAGTCGCTACCATATTACTGATGTTCTTGCTTGCCAATTTAATAAAAATTTTAAGTCCATTTTTTACATATTTTGCTGCTTTTCCTCACAGTCGGTGGTGGTTTGTTTTCTAAGCAGCTCAATTGATTTCACAGAGAGAAAGAAGGGTGTTCTCATCTGGTGTTATTTAAAATGCAGAAGGACATTATAGGCTGATTTAACGGCAGGTGCTACAGCGATGTTGTATGTGAGCAGGAAACATGCACTGTACATTGAAGGAATCTAACTCCTGTTTGAATTTCATTATTGAGTTCATTTCTGCCCTAATCCCTACATGTCTTCTACCACTAGAAGGTCTTTTTCAAGTTCATTTCCCAAATACATGTATTATATAAAAGCTTATTATTGCTTATAGTGTAAACAGTGTATTTATTACAAAAGATATTTTACAAGTCTATTTTAAAGTTGCTTCAGTCCTTAATTAATCCAGTTAAACTTGCATATATCTACTAAGAATGACTGATGAGCCATCATTTCAACATTGTAGTATAGAGAGAAATGTTTGACACACAAAAACACTGATGCAAAGTGACTTCATAGTTAATTCATTTCAGCTGACAAAACACACATTCAATAGTGAGAAGTGATTTGGGAATAATTTCCTTTGTTATTAAGTTTAACATAATGTGGCAGTATTAAATAAAGCACGTATATTCAAGCCAATCCTTTTCATTTTAATTCTTTTAATTAAACTGAGAATGTATCACAGCGTGAACCGAGCAAAGCCACTGCGAGATACTTGTGCCAAATTCTGACCTAGAGCCCACAGAAAGATGCTGCTTTCATTTTGCACACCTACCTATACCAGCCTGCCACCTCCAACTCCAGGAAGGAAAGAATAGCTGAAAGTTATTTAAAATGAAAAATGGGCATAGTCATTGCCAGTGTACACACTTGGGAGCACTCTGTATTTTTCTGCTAATGTGACAGACACTTAAATGAAAGAAGTGAATTCACAGCTACAATAAAACAGTGGCCAGGTCTCCCTTACACTTATTTTATTTCTAGCAACAGTAATAAAATGCCTGTTTATTGAGCTTTTCTTCACTCTTTCTTTCCTCTTTGTTTCACAATGAAACAAAAATGTTATTTTTTGAGAAAGAAATATAACTTACTTTATTAAATTCTTTTTCCTGTGGTTCCTTAGTAAATGATGGCAAGATTTTATATATCCACTGGTGCTGATGACAACATTTTCTGCTTTGAGGAATGCTTGAATTCACCTAAAGGGCTGTGGTTTTACTGAAGCATTAAGGAAAAACCAGCTAAGGATGACAAGTAAACCTGTGGAAACACCATAATCGCTGGGCACGTGGTAATGACGATAAGGCTATGCTAATTAGTTTAAAATACCCATGAAATCTGAAACACTTAACAAAACAAATATAGTGTGTGCCTATGCGTGGGATATGGGTTTACCACTGCTCCACCCTCCTTGTGAAGCCATGCAAAGAGTTTCAAATGGAAGACCAGCGTACGTGCCCGCAAAGCGTACTTGTGCACACGTAATCCCCCGGGGGCTGCCAGAACTGGGCGTCACCTGCAGCTCCCCCTGACGTCAGCGGCAGAAACAGGTGATCCGCACTTTGTCTTGGGAGTCATCCCAGAGCAGCCGATGCTCCTCAGAGCTCTCGTTCAAGACGAAGAGGAGAAGCAGGGCAGCAGAGGAGTCAGATCGCTGGCAGTTGCAGAGTCATTCCAGCAGATACATCCCGGTTCCTGAGACCTCGGTGCGCGTTCCTTGGTTGAACCACGCAGCCTTGTTACGCCCAGTATGCCCTGACCCTGGAGCAGATATTGCTCCTCTGCTTTTCTTGCTCACATGTGAATTCCCGCTAACCCGACTGGGCTCTTACATGAATCAGCCATGTAGAATTTGACCCATTTCCACAACAACCCTCTTCGTTTAATCCTTCTGCAGAAAGTGACACCTCAGATATTTGTTTCAATAAAGTTATTGATTTCATATCTTCACCACTTTTGCTACAGTATTTTAGGTCAGTAGGTCATGTGGCCCTGCCTCATCCAATAGCTGTCTGGTCGATGCTGTAAAAAAACTCAGTATTGACTGCTGGAAGAATGATCATGCGAAGAAACGGACCCATGTATTGCGTTTACATGGGCAGGTTTTGGTATCAGGAGCTCAGGGGCGGCTTCTGTGAGCAGCTGCCAGAAGCTTCCCCTGTGTCCCACAGAGCCGGTGCCAGCGGCTCCAAGATGGACCCGCCGCTGGCCAAGGCCCAGCCCATCAGCGACGGCGGCAGCGCCTCTGGGGAACAGAGTGAAGAAGGGGGAAAGCTGCTGCACACCAGCAACTGCGGCCGGAGAGAGGAGTGAGAACGTGCGAGAGGAGCAGCCCCACAGCCCCCAGCCCGGAGCAGGAGGGGCAGGAGGGCTCCAGGCACCGGAGCAGAGGGTCCCTGGCAGCCCCCGGGGAAGCCCCCAGGGAGGCCGGCTGTGCCCCTGCGGCCATGGAGATCCACGGGGGAGCAGATCTGCACCCGCACCCGGGGAGGGCCCCACGCCGGAGCAGGGGGATGCCCGAAGGAGGCCGTGACCCCGTGGGCAGCCCGCACTGGGGCCGGCTCCTGGCAGGGCCTGTGGGCCCGTGGGGAGAGAGAGGAGCCCCGGCTGGAGCAGGGACCTGGGACCTCGCGGGGGCCAGGCTGGAGCAGCCTGCTCCTGAAGGACGGCACCCGTGGGGGGACCCAGGCTGGAGCAGCCTGTTCCTGAAGGACGGCACCCATGGGGGACCCAGGCTGGAGCAGCCTGTTCCTGAAGGACGGCACCCATGGGGGGACCCGGGCTGGAGCAGCCTGTTCCTGAAGGATGGCACCCGTGGGGGGACCCACGCTGGAGCAGCCTGTCCCTGAAGGACGGCACCCGTGGGGACACCCAGGCTGGAGCAGCTGGTGAAGAACTGCAGCCCGTGGGAAGGACTCACACTGGAGAAGTCCATGGAGGACGGTCTCCCGTGGGAGGGACCCCAGGCTGCAGCAGGGCAGAGGGTGAGGAGTCCTCCCCTGAGGAGGAAGGAGCGGCAGAGACCAGGTGTGATGAACTGACCACAACCCCCATTCCCCGTCCCCCTGCGCCGCTCAGGGGGAGGAGGAAGAGAAATGGGGAGTGAGATTTCGTTTTATTTCTCATTATCCAACTATGGTTTAATTGGTAATAAACTAATTTCCCCAAGTCGACTCTGTTTTGCCCATGACAGTAACTGGTGAGTGATCTCTCCCTGCCCTTATCTCGACTCAGGAGCTGTCATATTTTCTCTCCCTGCCCAGCTGAGGAGGGAGGGATGGAGCGCCTTTGGTGGGCACCTGGTGTCCAGCCAAGGTCAACCCACCACAACCCGACATCAGCCAAATGGGTGGCGTTTGGCAACCCGAGGGGGTACAAAGTGAACCTACACCGATAACTGGGTCAGTCTAGTAAAGATACATGTGTCATTGGCTTTAAAGCATTGATTCTTTTAAAAATGAAGATGTGCCTGAAATGGTATTTGGGACTGAGCCAGTGTCCACTAACACGAAGACTCCCCTCAGTTTCCATGAGGCTTAGAATCAGGGCATAGGACTCGATGGGTCAGCTAAGAGGCACATGTACCTGATACAAACCCATCACCCGGGTATTGCAGTTTGGAAATAAAAGCAGGTTTAAAGGCAGAAAGAAAATGTCAGAACCATCAACCTCAGGCAAAGCTTCTGCCTTTCACTCAGTCTCCCAAAACACCTGGGAAAGAGTTATGTGCATTTCTGTGTTTAAATAGCAAAGTTGTAACCAGGAGCAGACTGATTTCTCTGCCTGAAAAAGCAGAAGGAACCGTTGCTTGTCATCACCTGCACGAGTTTGTTCTGTGTGCCTTAGAACCTGAACCGTCCAAGGCAGGTGGAATGAAATGCCAGGTGGAAACATTTTCTTCTACACAATAATTAAGGTGCCAGCCCAGACAACTAACCTAGTAGTCAAGTAATTTAGTAGGCAACTAACTTTTGGACAGCAGAGTTAAAAGATGAGACTTGTAATTTGGGGAATCTTTCCCACATTCATCTATGTTTCATAACCATTCTGATCTATTTTTCAAGCAAAGTTTATCATCAGCAAAAACAGCTAGAATCTGGCAGTTGGGAGTTTTGTTCCCATTCCTGGTTGAACCTCTAGTACGGGTTATTCATGTTGCCTGTGTCTGCAGTTGTTTCAACAACCAGAAAACGGCAGTCGCAACGTTTATGAAGAACCGTTGTTACAGACAAATTTATACATTTATGACTTTTTCTCCTTCACTTTATGATATGCATCACTATATATCAAAGCAACATTATATATACAACTGTTCTTAAATTCCCATCATTCAGTGATAAAAACACACAAGGAAATGATGCCTTTCGTTAATAGATGTTGAGTTTGAGCAAGGGCTCCAGGTTTGACACTCAGGTCTGCTTGGTAGAGAATGGTATCATTTACAGAATGATACTATTTTCAAAGCAAAGTCCACTACACTTCAGTTATAAATAGCTGAGGGTGTAGTTTTGTTTGTTATTTCTGTAACTGCAATTACTATACCGGTTGACACTTGTTTTTAATGTTCTGGGTATTGATAATTTGCTACAAAGGACAATAAATGTTATTCTTTTAACTATTCTTTTTTTATATGTAGGAACAGGATTTTTTGCTGCTTTGGACTTCAAGCTCAGTTTGTTTTATGTCTTATCTGCAAATCTTTTCCCTAGTTTTCCCTAATCTTTACAAATTGATGTCCCACCAATATCAAAAAGGGTGCACTTCCACATGTGGTATACTATGGTATTATCAGCCACTGACTTACCACACTTTATGATGTTTTCCTTCATATTCAAGATTCCTGGCTGATGAAGATCACAAGCCTTTCATCCTATAGCAGTGGCCATGCAGATACCACATGTCAGGTGCCCCATAGATTTCCCTGCAAACATATGTCAGCCTTCATTGCTTGGGTGTGTTGCAGCAATCAATTAATCAGCTTGATGAATATTCCAGTTGTTAATTTAAATAATTTTGAAATTATAAATCAATCTGGTTCAGAATCCAAGGTGCCTGGCTGAGACTTCTGGTCCAAATTTTCATGTTGAATAACTAAAACAGGAGTCCTAACTTGGATTTGGCTTTCAAGTGCCTAAATTAAGAAACATATCTCTCTAGCACCGAGGCATACAGCATTTCTGTTGCTTCTTGCCTGACGCAGTTTTTTGCATCTATTCCAAGTGCAAAAAAACGGTGGCAAAATGCTCCAGTATAGCCGCTTGGCTTGGCTATAAATAGGAGGACATGCTTTCAATCTGCATTCGGGCAGCCTAAAAAATTACCTTCCCTCCTTCCCAGTCTGGAACTGAATAGTGAATGACCACCTCTCAGCTGGGACCATAGTATTAAGGAGAGCAGTAACTGCATGCCAGGTATGCCTTAGAACACTCCAACCTGGTTACAAAAGCAGGTTTCGCAGTGTCTTCAACAAACTTGCTTGAATAGGCAGGAGATTTCTCACTGGGATTTCAAGTACCCGCAAGGTCTTGCATAAAGCATCAGGTAATACTGCATTAGATCCCCTCCCGGTGTCAGTCAGCTGAGGGAGCTAGTCCAATTTGCACCAGTTGTAGAGCTGGCCCTTTGACTTAACTCTCTAGATCAGATCTAAAAGGATAATCTTTTTATTCTCAGGGTGTCTCACATCTCTATTACCTTCATTTCTAAATGCTTAAATTAAAAAAAAAAAAAAGCATGATAAAGGAGGATTGCTTACCCACCTGAGATTGTCTTAGATGAGACTGATTCATAACTATATGCACAACCTGTGTGCCTCCTCTGTCCCCTCCAAATCAAGTTCATGAAAAATAGCATTGCAGGGACTTTGATGAAGTTCTGCAGCAGAGGGCAGAAGCCTGGGATGTAGTGGAAGTTGGACAGGTTCAAAAAACTGGGACGTGACTATGGAAACAGCTTGGCACCATTTTCTGTAGCTCAGAGTATTGGCAACACAAGCAGCCCAGAGCAGCCTGTCGATATGGGCAAATTAGGGACGTGGCCGTCTTCATTGAATTCACCAGGTTTATTCTACTGAACAATTAAGCTAATAGGGCTGGTGTTTTGGCTTCTTGCTTTGCTCCTGAACTGAAAAACTTGGAGGCTCAGTTCTACCTCCCTCTGATTGCCCCATGCACACTCATGCTTTCCCAGTTCTGCCAGCATTTGAAAATCACACAACCATCAGCAAGAGTTGGAAGCATTTTCACTAACCCATCACAACTAACATCACTAAGCCCTGGCATTATTGTTAAACTCTTGTCTAAATATGAAGAGTAAATCATTGAGACCTTCTTGTTAATTTACTCCTTTACATATAAAGACAATGAAAGAAAATGAAGAAACTTTTTCTCCCTTCTTCCTTGGCTGGTGGGAGAAGGACCTTCATTTGCTCGTAGGGTTGTCCTTGCCTGAGAAGGTGCTGCGAGCGGTGCCAGCACAAGTTGTGGCTCCCATGTCCATCTAGCAACTTCCCCCCCAGGTTTGCCTTCAGTTAGTACCTAATCGCCTTACTAATGGTCTTGGTTAAGCACTGGCTGGGGTAGAAAAGAGGGAAATATCCATGGCGGGTGCAAAGGAGCCGTAGGGCAGGGTAATATCAGCCTATTGCCAGCATCTTCTGCAGACTCTGCTTTGGGTTTCAGTTAACAACAGAGAATAGTTGGGGAAGGACTGAATCCTACTGAACTATAACCTTTTCCCAGGAGGATCTCTGCTATTGCAAGCATTTTTTTCATAATTCTATGGTTTCCAGATCTGGACAAGGACTGTCTTCCAAGTAGAGTGCTAAGAAAAGTATGACCAGGAGAGGCCTGTTGAAAATTATTAAATTAAGATGTTACTTGGGAAAAGAAGGCATTAATACGCTGGCTAATCTAAGCATAACTAGAAAATGTGGTTTTCATCCTTCCATACAAAAGGATGTTGTTCAACACACCCTCCTGTAACTAATATGATAAATAGTACACCCCTAGAAAAAGGATTATGGTAGCAGTAGAAGGAGAGATGTTTATAATCGATGTAAAATAGGTGAAGCCCTGTGTGTCACACCGAGAATGCTGGTTAGTAACGCTGAGCAAGAGGAGAGTTTATAATTCACAGGGTCTGACTTGAAGTTCATTTGCAGAGAGGGGAATAAAGCCATTTTATGTGGCTGGTACATGCAACGCACATAAACACTTTAAGATAGATAAATAGACGTATTTACATATGTGCATTACAATGCAGTTAGTTTTCATTCTTTCACGAGTGTATTTGTGTATTTTGTGTACATTCCTTATATAAATGTGGGTGTCTAAGGAAAGAAGTATCCGTATATAATGTATTCATAGGCAGCAGTACTTACGCTCACAGGCATGTACCATTAGTGCGCGGAAGTAGGCGTACATCTTAAACGACTGCACAACGCGGGGCACCGCAAAGGCTTTTTAGATGCCACGGCCGATGTCAGACGCTGTACCTGCAAGGAGGGGCTTAGCAGTATTTGGAGGGAGGGTTGAACTTCATGACCACCTGAAAAGTCCCCATATCCCAATAATAAGAGAAATTTACTGCTGGGGCCAGGTGCAGATGACTTATTGAGGGTTTGTGGGTTTGGGGTTTTTTTTTTGTATTAATTTCTTAATACATATCCAACCTTTTTTTCCTTCGCTAGCTTCCCAGGGACCATAGCATCCCAGTGGAGAGCCAGGCCTCTGCCACAAGCGACGGGTACCTGCATGAAGGAGTGGGGGGAGATGCTATCGCGGGCGGCCCCTCTGCCTGGGAGATGAGAAGAGAAGAGCAGAGGTGTGTGCATTGAGTCTGCAATAGCCCTTCTCCTTCCCTCTCGCTCTATCTGAAGTCTGTTGTATATTTGTTCCTTCACGGCTCCTCGTCCTTAGATTAGATTTCTCCTTTCTCATTACCAACCTTAATAGACCCTTCAGACCTCATTCCAGCCCCAGATATTATCTGACCCGTATAATTAATTAATTATAGCCCAAATATTATAGATTATTAAAAATAGCATAACTAATAGTGTAATATCTCAAGCTGTCGACTTTAATAGTCAACATTGTCTTGGTCTCTCTTATCAGGCTGGGACACCCGGTGAGAATATTGATTTCTGGTAATTTTAACCATCATCTGCCATCCTGATGGGTAATTGTCAGATTTTCACCAGAGTCAGAGCTCATTTGAAATCGTTAAACCGTCGGCAAGGCTCACAGTTGATCTTAATGTTTCCTTTTTCTCCCCCTTCAATATGTTTCAGCAACAGAGAGGAAAATAAATAGAAAGAGAAAGAGAGAGCAAGCCAGAGCTGCCTGCGTGCCAGCCGTCTGATTTCTCTTTTATTTTATTTTTTCCTTTTCACGCACGGCCCCCCGCGATGCAGAGGGGCTGTGTGTGCCCCCTCCACCAGTGCTTCCAACCTTTCGTTAAAGTAGTAGTAGTAATAATAATAATAGCAGTAGTAATAATAATAATGAGCCGCTTGTCCCCGGTGCCCCGCAAGCGGGACGGTGCTGCTGTGGGTGCAGCACCCCGGCTCGGGAAATGGGCAGCGGGGGGGGGGAGGGACGACACACGTTGCTCTACTTCCCCAGCCAGGCCGGACACCCCATTCCGATGCTGCTTCCCACGTGTGTCTCGGCCGTGTCGGGGACTAGTGCGGCGGGCAGGGGAGCCGGGGGCTGGTACCCGGGAAACAGAGAGGCCTCCCCGTTCCCCCCCGCTCCGTGCCCTGCATCCCGCCGGCGGCCAGGGGATGCTCTCGGCGGAGCGCCTCCGGGCAGCAAAGCGGAGCGGCTTCCGCCAGGTGCCTGAAAAAGCCCCCGCAGAGGCGACCCCGGCCGCGATAAGGGACAACAAGGCACTTTATTGATATTTTATGGAAACTCCCGGGTGTCGGGAGATAAGCGCCCCAATTCGGAGGAGGCGGGGGGGGGGGGCTGTTTAAAACGAGGATCCGCCGAGCTGACGTTTGAAGGGCGACGAGGGACCGTGGGGTGCCTCTGCCCCTCCCCGTGAGACACGCGGGGCATCTCTTCCCCCGTGCCGTGTCCTCCCCAGCAGCACCCATCGCAGCCGCCCCCCCGGACTGCTGGGAGGGAGCCGGCGAGAGGGAAGGGAACTGTTTAATAGATCCTCCGAGGATTCCCCTAGAGCATTATTTAAACTTCTAATTATGATTCATGTGTGTGATAATATTAATTTAATAATCAAGGAGCTGTGCAGGAAGCATTAACCTCAATTAAGCTCATTACTACCCTAACCTGGAATCCCCAGGGCTTTTAAATCTTCTACTATGAGGACCTGACACTGCATTGATAGAGGGCGAGATCTGCCTCAGATTCTTTTTTTTTTTTTTTTTTTTTCCCCTCCCCTCAATCATTTGCCTTCGTGGGTAGAGTTAATTAATTCCCTGACTTTGGCTCGGGGGTCCCCACCTCTCCGGGCATCCCGAGGTGACCGCCTGTCCTCGGTCCTCAGCTCTGCCCTGCGCGGAGCGACATCCACAAAAATCAGGATGAGACCAAGACCCATGTGAGAGGCAGGGGCTGGCGGGGCGGCAGCCAAAATAATAATTAAAAAGAATAATAAGAATTCAAATAATTAAAAATAATCATCAGCATCCTCCGAGAGCAACGCGCTCTCGCTCTCGGAGCGAGACGAGATGAGTTTTGGAGACCGATTGCTTTTGGAAACAAAATGGGGAAGGCGAGAAGCCCGAGGGACGCCCGGACCCCCCAGCCAGGCAGACGCGGCTGCGGAAAGACCCGCGTCGGCGGGACCGCGCTGCAGAAGCGCCGGATGCAGAGGGGCGCGGAGGCTTCGCACCTGATGCAGCCACCGGAGTGACCTTCTCGACGCAGCGAGGGCTGCTAAATTGTTTTACTGCGGCGATAAATGCCCTTAATTACACGGAGCTCCAGGGACCGGGAGGGGGGTGAGTGAACAGTAAAAAAAAACCCAAACAAACAAAAAACTACGAAGAATGAGAAAAAAAAAAACCGAGGACGGTTCCGGAATTTGCTGAAGTCTAATTTGAAATTTGGTATTTACTCATCAAATTGGAGATGGGAAACCGCTCGTAGCCGTGGGGGCGAGTGGGACCTCCCCGCCGAGCCTGGCACCCCCCGGGCGCCCGGCCGGGGGCGAAGGGTGACCTCTGCGGCGTCCCCCGTGCCCGGCCCTCACGAAACCACGGCGTGGGATCCCGTCCTGAGCCACCACATCCCGCGGGGATCCCGGGGGCCCTCGGAGCCCGGCCCCGCGAGATGCTCTGGCCACCGGCTCCCCGCAGGTGTAATTCAGCCTAACTGCAGGGCGAGCCACGGCCGCGGCGGGGAGGCTTGGGAAAACGCGGGGCTCTGCCCTCCGTTCCTCTGTTTTTTCTGGAGAAGGCAACGTTTCCCGTGGGAGCTTTCCCCAGCGGGACAAGGGGCTCCAGAGCCACAACGTGGGGACCGGGCTCTGCACGGGGTCGGCGCCCTCCTCCTGAGGGTCCCCTGCCAGCCCCTCACCCCTTCCAGCTAGCCCCCAAAGGCAGCTGGCTCGCCCGGCAGAGGCTGTTGGCTTGTCCTTCCTGCAAGGAAAAGGGAAAGGACCCTCTGCCTGGGGAGCGGGCGGGACCGGTCACCCGGCCCGCGCAGAAGAGAGATATTACATGTCACAACTTATCTAGGGCCTCATAATCAGCCCTAACTTTCTGGTGAACAGATAACCAGAGATGGCAGATGGATGGAGATTGCACAAATGAGGCTCTAATTGACAATCAATTGTGATTAGGAGCAATAGAACATCTTTATAACACTCGCTTTTAACCGCCATTGAGCGAAAGCGCCGGGCGGGCTGGGGGTCCCGCTGCGGTGGGGCCCGGCACACACACCTCCCCCCCGCATCTCTGCTGCCCCCCGCCCCGGGGCGGGGGCATGGGGGTGTCCATCGGTGCCCCCCCCAGCTGGTGGTGCCTGTGAGCAATCCGGGTGTGAACGGGATTCCCCCCCTGGTTTGGGGGCGCGGCTCCTTCTGCTCCCAAGAGCCAGCGCAAGCCCGGGGCTCTGTGCCCCCCCGAGCTGCTCTGGGGACTGCCCCGGCAACCGGGCACAGAAATTTAATTATTGCAATGAGGGTATTTTTTTTTTCTGAGATATACTGACCCAGGGAATAAAAAATATCCCTACCGCCGCCAAAACCCGCATTCTCTCGGAAAAAAAGGTACAAATGCAGGCGACTGCCACAGCACGTCTGATAAAACCAAGTCACTGACATCCGCCTAAACTACCACCCACGTTTCATCAATAATACCCCAGGAGTAACGGGAGGAAAATTTAACCGAAAGAAAAGATGAGACCAGACGCACAAGGAGGAGGAGGAGGAGGGAAAGAGGAGCTGTAAACAAACAAACTAACAAACAGACGGGTGTGTGTTTGTGCAAGTGTGTGTCCGTGCGGATGACAACTTGGCTGTCGCTGTGTGTTCGCGGCAGCCCCGTCGGTAAGGTCAGGAAAAGGGGGAGAGGTAATTACCCACCCGTGATCAGAGATTATACATACCATTTCAATCCAGGAGGGTGATTTATAATTTAAAGATAAAGCATAATAAAGTCATAAAAGGGAAAGGACACTGTTGTGGTGTCTGATTAAAATCTAAGGACTGGTATATAATATATGAGCGGGGGCTGCCGTGGGCTCCCGCTCAGCGGGACTCCCTTGGGCCCAGCCCGCTGATGGACTAATCATGTCCCAGCCCTACCAAAATTACAAGCTGATTGTTTTACCTATTATTTCTCCCAACTTTTAATTTCTGCTTTCTAAAGGATCATTGCCCGCGGTAATTGCAAAGGACCTGTCCTTGTATGTGTCACCAGCCTCAAAGACAAAAAAAATCTAATTTTCCTTTTATGCTTTCTCTATTTTCCTACACACACCCCCCCCTTTTTTTTTTCCCTGGCAGCTAATTCAAACTGAGTAGCGACTGGAGCGTCCAAAACAAGAATGAAATTGATATGATCAAAGCACACAGGGCTACACACGAAAGCGAAAGAAATTAGGTAGGGGATGAAATTCGGCTTTTATAATTCGCAGGTAACTTTTGTTCCCATCTCTTAATTTTCCACAATGAAACCCACTTTTAATAAGAGAGTATTTTTTTTCGAAAGTGGAAGGTGGATCTGGTTATTGCTTTACTCTTGCACGGGAGGGAACAGACTTTTTCTCCCAGTCCTCCAGAATTTATCGATCGTCGTGTTTTGTCTTGTGCCGTTTGAAGGTATTAATTTTCTCCCAGTGCTTTCCTGGCACTTAGATTTGATGTTTAATTTTAATTAATTAGCTCGGGGAGAGAGAAGAGCGTGTGAGGATGTGTGTGTCCGCGGACGCAAGCCCTGCTCCAACCACTAAACATCCGTCCTTAATTTTCTCCTTTTGTTCTAATTTAATAAAACCAGCAGGGAAGGGAAACAGGTGCTGGGGGCTGACATCTCTGCCCCCCCCCATCATCCCCTTTTGATGATCTAACTCCGCTATCAGGGATGGGAGACCTTAAGTTCCCAGTTCCTGTGTGTAATATCTTCTTTCTATTGATCCCGCAATTATTTAAAAGAAAGCGTCATCTCCTCCCACTTCGCCAAATAAGGCTATTTAGATGCTTTCCAGATGAGCGGAGGTGTGCTGAAACGGAGCTGACAGCCAAGTATATCACAGCCAACGCCATCCTTCATTCGCTCCCCCCCCGCCGCTGCCCCGCTCCCCCGGCACACGCTTCCACCCCGTCTCTCCTCCAGTGATGAAGATTACAGACCATTACGGGCAAGGGATTAATTTGTAGCCAATTACGATCCGGTGCTAAATATGAAGGCATAAATAAGATACAGCCTTGCCTCAGTTGTGTATGCGTGCGAGGGGGCAGGAGGAGGGGGCAGGAGGAGGGGGCAGGAGTGCCTGGGCAGCCAGCTGAGGAGGAGGAAGGATGAGGAGGAGGAAGGAGCAGCCGAGCGGAGGCTCTGAGCCCAGCATCGCCCCGTGACTCCCGGCCGGCCCCGGGGAGCCGAGGGCAGCGGCGGGAGGAGTTTCCCGCTCAACTTCGGCGGAGGAAGGCGGGAGGGGAGGGGGGGGTGGGGGGAGAAGCCGCTGCCGAGGGGGGCTCCGCCGGGAGTCATGAATGCTAGCAGGGACAAGGGCGGTGACATCCCCGCCGCCGCGGTGGCAGCCCCCGCAGCCGCGGCTGGCCTCGGCGGGGAGGGGATGGACAGCCATGGGGAGCTGCCGCTCTACTCCTGCCCTGGAAACAGGGACAGGCAAGGGGACAACCGGAGCAACACCCCCGGACAAGAGGGGGCAGCGGCCGCCCTGCCCGCCGTGCACAGAACCACCTCCTTCTCCGTGCTCGACATCCTGGACCCTAACAAATTCAACAGCAAACGGCGGCAGTGCGCGGGCTTGTACAAAGCGGGGGGGGCCGAGCTGGCGCTGGGGGCGGAGGAAAAGCCCCAGGACTCAGGGACGGAGCTGCCCGCCGCGCAAAAGGCGCTCGCCGAAGACTTCGACAGGTGCAAGAAGTCCGCGGACCTGATCAGTAAGTAGGTCTGGGGGCTCGGAGCCCCACGGCGTGGGGAGGGGGAGGGCTCGCGGGGAAGAGGCTTTCACGCTTTTTAAGACTATCGTTCCCCCGCCGGCAGGCTGGGGAGCCGCGGCGCGGGGGCAGCCGGCTCCCGGGGCGCGGCAAGGGCTCCCCGCGCTGCCGCCGCTGCTGGATGTGGAGAGGTGGGAAAGTGGGTCCGGCTGTGGGGCGGAGGGACGGGGGCATCTCCCCGCTCCGGGCCGGGCCTGGCGGCGTGCCCCCGGGGATCGGTACTGGCCGGGCCCCGCTCCCTGCCCTCGTCCCGGGGAGCTCGGCTGGGGACACCCGGGGCAGGATGGAGGGATCCCGCCATCCTCTTCCTGCTCCCTGGGCTCTCAGCTCCGGCTCTTCCAGCTGAAGCTTCAGAGGGCCGGAGCTGCGGCCCCGGGGATGCCAAACCCGAGCCCCCCGACTCTCCCCAGGCCCTTCGACCCCCGTGAACCTTCTCCCAGCCCCGCTCGCCCGTCCCTGCCCCCCGCAGCCGGCCGCGCCTCGCTCTGGGCGACAGATTCAATTTTCTCTCTCCCCTTGGCTTTTTTTTTTCAGGACAAATCAGACTAATTGTGACAAAATGCTGGTTATCTCTGGAAAAACAATTAAATTCCTTCGATTACATTTAAGGTAAAATGTGCTTAGCAGCGTAAAGAGGCTGGATAATGGGGGAAATCGCCCCAGAGTGGCATGTAGGACTGCCTGGATCGATATCCTATTATCGAATTGTGCATATCTCTTTCAAGCACCTTGCAAACTCTTCCCTAACATCTAAATTATAGGGTCAAAATTCGGATAATTACTCGATTAAAACCTATTACACTTATTAGGGCTCGCTATCGACCGGGAATTGCATTCGACCCGAGCGCTAGATTGCTTTTTCTTTCTGGGTCCAAATCTCCCAACTTTCTCACCTCTAAACGCCGCGACTCTGGGGAGATCGCAGCATTTCGGGGAAAAGATGGCACTGCTGAAAAATATCTGTCGCTGTTTTGTGTCCTGAGAGGGGAGAGAGGAGCGGGCGAGGCTGGCGAGCGGCGGGGGATGAACTTCTTGGATAGGGAAAAATAATTTCTCTGTGTCTGGGGCGGGAGCGGAGGACTCGGAGCTCTCTAATCCCCCCATAGCAGGACTTTCAATTAAAATTAGGCAGTAAAAGAGGTTTGGAATCTGCTCCAGCCCGAGCTTTTTACAACAGACGCATTTTTTAATCGCTAAAGCGAAAGCAGGAACGGGGCATTAATAGAAATTCGAAAAGAGATTTAATTTCTTTAAGCAGTACGTAGCTGGGATAATTATTCGTCTAAACTCATCTGACTTTCGTCGTACTAAATAGATCTGGGCAAACAGAAAGACTGACGAAGTCAGACCATCGCTGATCTCACACTCTTACCTCCAGACAAGGAGAAACTCGGCTCTCGCTTCTCTAAAAATAAGTGTATTTGGAAGCCTCAGGGCGCGGTGGGCTTTGCCTGCTGAGGGGTCTCCCGGGGCGGGTCCCACCGCCTTAATGCTGTGGCGACAGGCACGAACGGGCCTGGGACCGCTCGAAAATCACGACATTTAATTCCTCTCTTTCCCTGTGGTAATTAGTATTAGCTAAAGCAGGAGAAGTGTTCCGAAAAGTACCAACACGCAGAAAACGCGAAGGCTTTCCGGCGAAAGGAGAGCGACCGCGGCGCTTGTCACACAGCGCTCGCAAAACTCATTTAATGTTAAAAATAACCGTTAAAACTCCGTATTAAATTAACATTTACCATCTTTCAGAAACCAAACCGTAAGTCTAGCGTCTGCCTCCTTCGCCGACGGTCTTTGCGCTGCACTCAAAAGAAAATTTTAGTTGAGCTACGGCTGGGATTTCCTAAAGTTTACGGGGGGGGGGAAACACAAAACAACAGAAACACAAAGAAAGAGCTCTAAAATCCCAACTACAGGTTCCCTGACCAGTATGGGGGAGCGAGGGGTGCTGTGCTCAGCCCCCGGAGCTGCCCCGCAGCCGTAGCTACAGGCGCTTTTTATAAGTTTTTGTTGCAGAATTTCCGCACGGCAGTTTCTAAGAGGTTCTACCGGCTGCGGGACGCCAGTCCGCGGGCGCGGGGAGACACGGACCGGCTTTGGGCATGGGAGCGGCGGCGATCGCTCTCGCTTTCTCTGCGCCCACCCGACCTGGAAAGCGCTGGAAAGGGCTCTTGATGAACCCCGAGTTATTAAGGGATATTTTCCGGGTGAAGAGGGTTACAATAAACTTCTCTGCCCCATTCTCCCCTAGTGAGCCAGCCGTATCCGATGCTGCACGAAATCAGTTCGTTGAATAAAACATTGTTGTTTTTTTTTTAACACCCCTTAATCTTATCTGCAGGCTTTGGGGTGTCCGGCTTTAGGGTATGGACCAGGTTTGAGGTGCAATAGAGTGTTCAGGGAGGGGGGGAATTAAGACCGACCGGAGTACGCAGGGGGTAAGGGTGACAGAGTCACTTGCCATTTGCAAATCTCGTGTAACCAAGTGAGAGGTGCCCTTGGTGGGGGGGGCGAGCGGAGGGAAGTTTAGGAGTGTCTGAAAGCAACAGCTAAAAAGCGAGAGCGTTGCTGGGGCTCGCCTGCCCCCGGTGCCCCTCACAAGCCCCGTCCCTCCGGCGGGGGTTTGTCCCCCCGGAGGGGTCCGAGCCCCGCTGAGGGTAGGGAGGGGAGCCGGCTCCCTGGGAAAGGGCGTTTCCTTTCAGGTTTCATCGTGACAGAGCCCTCGGCAGCAGTCCGGTAGCCTTAAATATCGGCTAATTACCCTGTTCTCCGACGGAGACCCGTTAATTGGAGTGTAATATAAACCCAAATAAATTAAATGACCGTTAACCAGTTTGTACATTACACAAAATGAGTTTAATTAGGTTTGTATCTGCTCTGCTAATCAATACAAGTATTTACTCCTCTTTAATACTACCGTCTCGGGAAGTGACAAGAGGTCAAACCAGGCGGAGAAAGGGTTAAAAACGCCAGAGCAGAAGCCGGGGCAGCTTCTCGCTGCTGGAAGTATTAAAAATGTGACACCTTTGCTGCTGCCCGCTTCCGAGGGGCCTCGGCCCCGGCGGGGGACCTCGGCATTCCCCATTGCCTGCCCAAAGGCCTGCCCGGCCGCCGAGGGTTTTTTGGGGGGCAGGGGGTGTCCCCGTGTCCGTGTGTGCCCGTGTCCGTGTCCCCTGCCCCGGCCACGTCTCGCTGCCAGCTCTTGCCGAAGCGGGGTAGCTCGGTTGGGGCAGCGCTGGCAGAGGCGCCCCAGGAGGGGCGGCCCTTTCCCGGCCCCGGGGCTGCGGCCTCGCTCCCAGGGGCTCGTCCCGGAGGCGGCTCCGAGCCTGGTCCCGGCCGCTCCGGGACACCTCCCCGCCTCCCTCCCGGCCGGAGGAACGGTGGTCCCCGAGCAGACGGGGCAGGGCGGCCCCGCTCCGCGAGCCCCCGCGCCTTGTCCCCGCGGCAGCGGGGGTGCCGGGCGGGTGAATCCCAGCAACGGCCGGGCCGGCTTCTCCCCGCTGACCCCACCCGGGGGGCCGCCGCACCGGAGGGGGCCGGGGGACCGGGCGGGGGGCTGGATCCGGCGGCGAGGCCTAATGGCGGCTGTCGGTTGTCCGCAGAAGACGGCGAGCTCTACAAGGCCGAGGAGTGCGACCTCGACTGCAGCAGCCGGCCGAGCCGCAGCCCCGACAGCGAGCTGCCGGACGACGAGGAGCTATGCGGCGAGGAGAGCAGCAGCGGCAGCAGCACCGGCGGCAGCAGCACCGGCCCCGGCCCGGCGGCGCCCGGCGAGGCTCCGCCGGGCCTCCTCCACGCCGAGGCGGCCCCGCCGGGCGGCGTCCCGCCGCCGCCGCCCCCCCCGCCGCCCCAGCAGCCGGCGGGCGGCGGGGCGCAGCCGGGCCCGCAGGCCAAGCCCAAGAGGAAGCGGACGGGCTCGGACTCCAAGTCGGGGAAGCCGCGGCGGGCGCGGACGGCCTTCACCTACGAGCAGCTGGTGGCGCTGGAGAACAAGTTCAAGTCCACGCGGTACCTGTCGGTCTGCGAGCGCCTCAACCTGGCGCTCTCCCTCAGCCTCACCGAGACGCAGGTGAAGATCTGGTTCCAGAACCGACGCACCAAGTGGAAGAAGCAGAACCCGGGGGCCGACACCAGCGCACCCACCGGCGGCGGCGGCGGTGGCGGCGGCGGGGCGGGGGCGGGGGCCGGGCTGGGCGGCGGGGCGCTGCCGGGGGGGCTCAGCCCCCTCAGCCACTCGCCGCCCATGGGCAACCCGCTCGCCATGCACGGCCCCGGCGGCTACGCCGGGCACCCCGCCGGGGGGCTGGTCTGCGCCGCCCAGCTGCCCTTCCTGCCCAGCCCCGCCGTGCTCTCGCCCTTCGTCCTGGGCTCGCAGACTTACGGCGCCCCGGCTTTCTACGCCCCCCACCTATAAGCCCGACGCCCCTTCTTCTCCTTCTTCTTCCTCCTCCTCCTCACCCCCTGCGGGCGGCTCCAGCGCCCGCAATCGTTTCTACGACCCTTTTTATACGCGATGTGTCCGGACTGCGCTTCTGCGGGGAGGAGGAAAACCTCCCTCCCCCGTGTACATACAAGTAGCTGTAAATCATCGTTACCTGTGTTTTTATTTCCACCGTCCCTCGTTGCTGTGTGGGTTTGATTTTTATTTTTTTAAATTATTATTTTGGCTTCGTTTTTATTCCGGTCTGGCCACTCGTAAAAGACTTCTTAGAAAAAAAAAAAAAAAGATTAAGTACCCATTTGACTCTCAGGGTAAAATAGAGAACTATCGGTCCTGTCCCTCGACATCGCTGAGGCGACGACGTGTCGCTCCCTCCCGTGACCTCACGGTGATGATGGTTATTTTTTACACACGTCGGTCTCCAACAGAAGCCAAACCGGGACGAGCCGCTGCGGACACGCGGGGACGGCGCGGCGGGGGCGGCGGCGGGGGCGCGGGGTTGGTTTTTTACGTTAATCATTTCTGTATATTTCTGGTTGTTACAAAAAGAAAAAAAGTTTTAACTTTATAATTAATGTATGAGGTCTGGGAGTAACGAGCAAGAGATGATATAGAAAGCACTTTGTTTGCTAAACACTTTAAATCAATCAATAAACTTGAAGGAAACGGCGGCTTTCCGTAGCGCTCCGTCCCTGGTTTTCGGCTGAATTTTTGTAAAAGAAGTTTCCTCTGGAAAACGCCCGGCTCATGAGACGTCGGGCGGGATGTCTTGCACCGTCCTTTTTTCGTTTCGTTTACTCTGAGAGCGTATTTCTTACACGCAGATTAACTTAATTCTTCTGGTACGATAGAGGGTATCTCCCTTCTTCGTTCCCTTGTTTGCATTTTCTTAATTGGCTTTGCCGATTGCTGTTGTGCAGTAGTAAGAACAAAGACCAAAAAAAAAAATTTATTTTTTTCGTCGTAGCGAATCCGAGATCCCTCCTGTGTTTCCGCAAATGGGGAGTCCGGTATTTTGGATTTATGTAAATTTAATAAATCGGCTCTTTCACTCCGATCCCGCCACTGTAAAAAAAATAAAGCCATCTTTCCATCGCCTTTCCGCTGATTACTTTTAAACTAGTATCAAAGTCGGTCTTTCATAATCCTTACTATATGATTTTTTTTTCTTAATTTCAAAGAAAAAGTCTATAGCCGCTGTGACCATCCCGAGCTGGCGACCGCTGTCACATCAGTTTCCAGCCTGAAGCCAAAATGACGCTTTTATCTCGCTTCCACACTCCCAGTGTGAACCCAAAGTTCACGCAGGGCAGAGCTCTTTCTTTCCACTAGTTTTTGGTGGGTTTGTTTGTTATTGTTGGTGCTCGGTTTTGGGTTTTTCGTCCTTTTTTTTTCCCCCAGCCCAGAAATTTGACGACTGCCTTCCTAGGGACAATTTTAAGTAACCAGCATTTTCCGAAGCGATTTTGGGGAGCAAAGAGAAAGGGCGAGCGTCTCCCCCTCCCCCTCACCACCGTGGGGCCGGCTGCGGTACCCGCTGCCCCCCTCCCCCCCCCCCCCCCCGCGGTTCCTTCCTCCTGGTCCCCCTCCGTGTGGTCCCCAGCCTGGGACAAATCCGGCAGCTGCAGAGATGTGGGGTGCCATGGGGCAGAGGCATTGCCCACGCCCAGGTGCCCCACAGCCGCGTTCCCCTCCTGCACCCCCACTGGAGCAATACAAAACGTTCCAACCCTCCCGTGGAAAGAAAATCTTGCAGGTGAGTGGGGCCGGCTCCACGGCACAGACCCCCGCATTGCCGGGTGGGTGCCAGAGCACGGCAGCCCACGGGGAGTGAGCACCCCAGCTCCGCTCCGGGTACACGTCTCCCCTCATTCAGCAGCGTGCAAGTGCCAGAAGTCTTGGCCCAGACTCATTTGCATCTGTGAAAATCAGAACTTTTACGATAAAAGACGTTCTCGAGTAAATTTTTAGGGAAAACATTACAAGTCTTGCTTGGAGTACAGCTCTCCACAGCTTTTACTGGTAAGAGAAAACCAGCTAAACTGGGAAACTCAGGAGACTCTTCCACACCATAAAACTAACCCATTGCTGACCAGGTTTGAGAAGGTGCTACTACAGTCGAACTGTTAGCTCAGATGGGACACGACCCAGCGTAATTCTTAAGCTCTTTCACTGCTTGACAGATCTGTCAAGCCCTGTCTACACACCGGGATCTCCAAACAATTCCCCCAGGTGGAAAATGATCCAACTCCAACAGGGAGCTGCTCAGAGCTTTGGAGAAGATGATTTTCCAGTTAGCATCCTGCCAGGGAAACCTGTTCATGTGAGTATTATCACACCCAGCTGTTGGATGAAGGAGCCGGCCAGCCTGAGATTCCTTGTCATTAAACTCGATTTAACAAGGCTCCTCACATTTTATAGCAGTGCTGAAAACAGAGCCGCAGGTATCTTTCTCAGCATAGTTTAGGAAGTCGTCATTGATAATCCTTGCTCGAACGCCTCGTCCAGAGGTCTGATCTCATCGAAGTCCAGAGCAAAGCTGCAGAGCCCCAGCTCGGGTGCGCGTCTCCCGCGCAGCGCGGACGGCGCGGCAGCGCAGAGCACGCCGTTCTCTCGAGTCAGGGGACGCTGCCCCTGCGCAGAGGCCGTTCCCACAGCAGCACCAAAGAGCTCTCTCAGGCGACGCTCCCTGGACCACGGCTCTGCAGCCGGTTCGTGGCGTTGGACCAGCCTGTGTGCGAGAAGCTTGAGGAGATCAGCACGGGGCAGTTGTTGAGACCCCCCCCGGCCTGAATGCTCAGCAGCCAGCGGGCTAAAGCTAAACGCTCCCGCCGCCGCCTGAATGGCCCAGCTCCGTCATCCGTGTTCCTGCCTGTTAATACGCCGGCTCTCTAAGAGAACGAAACAGGTTACGGGCTCCGTGCGGCAATCTCAGGTCCTCGTGCCAAGGGGATCCCACTAGATAGTCATAAATGGTCCCAAAAGCTCCCATACTGGCCCCCCAGCAAGGCCCAAAAGCTGATTCCCATACCGTACCTACCTGGTGTACCTCCTGCACCGCAGGTGGTGGTCTGGGAGCTTTCTGGAGGGGTGCAGCAGCTTGTTTGCAGTGAGTCTTCAATGAGAAGCAGAGACCCCGGTACAGCGGGAGTGGAATCTACTGACTGTGGGAAAGATGATTGTGACACGAGCAGGAGGCGTTTGCTCTGCTTCATTCTGTGAGTTAATTTTTTTTTTTTTAATTACTTCATTATTCATTCATAAAATTTAGCGTTAGGGGATTCAGAATGCGGAACACATTCAAGAGGACATTTAGCAAAGCATTTGCCAGGGGACAAATTCTCATCTCAGATACACTGAGCAGCGCAGTCGGCCTCTGATTCATTATTTTCAAGTGACATCTTTGGCACGTACCAAGGAAGATCTGGGGCATCAGCATATTTTTGAACTAATTCCCGTGAAGTCAATGTTAAATCCAAGGGTGCAAGCCTGTATTAGTGAGAAATGACTCAGATATTAACTGCATCTTACCATTGTTCACTGTTTGACTGAATGAGGTAAAGAGAGAAGGAAACTGCATCTATTTTACTTCAAATATTTCAACTTGCACTGAACAAGTTTCAGTTGTTCACGTTCACTGAATAAATAGCAGTAAAATGTTTTATAATTGAAATAACAGAAAGAAACACATAAATATGACAGGTACATTTCCAGTGATTGGGAGATAACTGAAAATATTCTGAAATATTCTGTGTCATTGCTTTCACACAAGAGTCAATGATGTTATACCAGAACATTGGAAATTAGTGCTCTGTATTATCATCACCCCCTCCCAAATTGCTTGGTCTTATTTCCAGTTGAGCAGGGAACACGTGTTCAGTTTTTTAGATGAATTCTTAGGGTTTTTTCACACGTATTGTAGACCTTCTGTTTCAGACTGAGCTCACAGTCCTGTTCTTACGTGTTTCTAATCTTATACTACATATGCAAAATGTTAAAAATAAAGCTTTGTCTGTATGAACTTATACCCATTTCCCAAAAATACATCATGACATCTACTTATAGTCTGCTGTATTGCCAAATATCCGTTAACTCCTTCATTACATGTATAAAATCGTTCTGCTCAAACATAGATTTATCTAAATACTCAAAGGAACATTATTTTACCATGTCGGGGCAGTTCTGGTCTTCAGGGTCTGTCTCAAAGAGTAAGCAAGCAAATACGGTTGTCGTAGAGCCTTTCTTAAAAGCAAATAAAACAAAGATTATATATGATACTGGAAGATTTGCGCAACTGTGGGAGGTAAGTCGAGGCACAGACGAAGAGTGGACACTGAAGATGAAGGGGACAGGCAAGTAAACAGATGGGATCCTAATGGGTCTGTCTCTCAAAGCGGTTTTACATAAATCACATTCTTCTGTCTGGTGCATTTCTGTACACGTTTCTTTTCCCCCCCTGCCCATAGTGTCCCGCCCCACACACTCGCGTTACACAGCTGTCTCGGGGGGCAGAACGACACTTGTCGCGGTGAAAATAAGTACCCCGACGGTAAGAGCTCTTTCTGCTTGCCTGACGCTCTCTGGCAGGGATGCGAATTCATCGTACAGAATAAAGCTCCAAGCAGCTCGGGAGGTTATCACAGCATCGGGAAGCTGGAGCTGCTAAATCTGCAGTGCTCATTCGGGAGAAATCCTGTGGATGCTGGAAATCCTATGGCCGCACCCCGTATCCGTAGAGGAACACCAAGGACACAGAGGGAACTCGGGATCAGGACCCAAAATCTGGGTATGCAGGGTCAGGCAGTGTGACAAACAGCTGCTAAATCTGAGATATGATTTACTAATTTAATCTCACCATGTAACAATTCCTCAGCTAGCTAAAACTGTCACTCCACTCAGGGTGCTAGACTTTATTTTAAAATACGTCTTTTCTCTTTTCTTCCCTGTAATGTCACAAACCAGGAACATTTTACAATGACAATACAGGCGGGATGACACTGCAGCAAAGAACTGCAAGTCGCAGAAATGTTTATGTGGGGTGATGATTGACACAGTAAAGATTCACCCTGTTTGGTAAACTGCTGCTTTTTCAAGAGGAGGAGAATAAATCGACCAACCTCAGCACAAATACTTTGATTATTGCTCATTTTCTTTCCTTCTTTCTTTTTTTTTTTTTACAACCACAGACATACATCACAAGAACTTGCCCTGCACATAAAGGGGCCCTTTCCCATCTTCCCACCCTTAACACAGGTAGGGTGACAAGCTTTATTTCCTCTGCCTTGGCCCCCAGAGACTGCACGAGGGGAGGAGAAGCGCAGGAAGAAAGCACTTGGATGGGCTGCTTGTTGGTGGGGCTTCTTCAACCCCTTGTGTTGACGGAGAGCTTGTAGCACCGAGCTGCACTCTCTGCGACCTGTTAAATATGTTGAGATTCACAACTAAGAATGCTCTTTGGGACCTAAAGCACCAGCACTACGCCTTGTAGTGATGATTTTGAGAGAAATCTGCGTCTGCTTCGAACACGCTCTGCAGCACACCTGATCCCGCTCTATTTTGCCGCTTCTGCTTCAGCATCGGGGAAAATAAACACGCACGCACACGTGGAAGCAACATCTAATTTCAGCCCTAGGAAAAAAAAAAAGTGTTAGCCTTCATCTGCCAAAAATACTATTACAAAAATTCAAAGATATCCAAAAGCAATTTCCAAACAAGCAGAATCGTATATTGTATTTCCATATACCTTTTATAGTGCGCGAGGACAAGAGTGGCTCCCTAATGGCATTATAAATATAGCAAATTAATGGTGGATGCAATGCCAACACCTCGTCATTATGCAAATTGGAATGTCGGCAGAAATGGTTATCCAACAACCCCTTTCAAAGTAACCAGGCGCCTAATGCTGCTCATTACATCTAAACTAATTAGCACCACATTTAAACAATTTTAATAAGCTTTTTCCTTAACCCCTTGACAGAGGGGCTTCCTGATGCTAATGCATAAACGTTATGAGCCCTCAGCACAGGAGTGCTGGGCTTTCGCTCAGGGCAGCGAGAGGCAGAAAAGCAAGGGGAAGTCTACCCAGAAAGCCAAGTGATAACGTTGAAGTTACAGACGTTTAAGGATGAAGAAACAGATTGCACCGGAGCGAAGTCTAGTGCAGTGTGCCCAGGCTCTGGTGCAGCCCGTCAGCAGCACAAGCACCACCGTGCCCCGCTCCCGGTACCTCAGAGCCTGCCCCCAGCCCGCTCTCCGGGGCTGGTTCTACATTTAGGCTCTGTACTGCCCAGACCTAGCTAATAGGAGCGGCTCAACAAGGACGTGAATTACTTTCTCTACTCGATCAGCTATGAAGGAGAGGAAGAGGAGGGAAACATAAACTTGCAAACGTGAGTAACTACCAGCTCTCTCCTCTCCTTTTCCTTCAGGGGCAGCATGGCACCCCCGCAGCTGGAAGGGCAACGGCCTTGTCCCACGGGCCACGATTTGTCCAGCAGCCAGGCAGACCCAGCTCTCATCCGAATGCATTTTCCAGGGGATGTGCTAAGTTTTGGGACCTCTAGCATCAATCCCAGCTGAAGGGGTCACCAGTGCTGCTGGATGGAGAGGGTGTAGGCTGGTCTCAGTCTAGGTTGCTGCTCTGAGGCCTCAGCCTCTGTCAGGGCTTCCCACGCCATTTCCTAAGTCCTTCAGTTTCTGCAGAGGGTTTTGTAACAGAAAGGACCGTCACCACATCGAGGAGGGGTGCTCCTAGGGCTCGAATTTCTCTCACTTGCCTTTCACCATCTTTCTCTGTAATTCTCAGCCCACACCTTACCAGGCGTTCAAGGTCTGCACTGACACAGCACACCTGCATCACCTGGGGTCAGACTGCCGTGAAGCCAGCTAAGCAGTGAGGGATCTGACTGGGGTCTCCACCCTGAACACTCCAGCTGGTTGCAGGGGAACCCTATTTAGGTGGAGTCCCTTGCCTGAGCTGTGGTGTGGCGGCTACGCTTGGCTTTGTACCTTACTGACCCTCACCCCGACCTTGCTTTGCTGACTTGGCTCCAGACCTGCCTTTTATCTTGGTGGACTTTCAGGCAATTGCTGGCTCTGTTACTATTACCAAACTTGGGGTTTTTAGTTTGGGATGTGGGATGGTGCCCCTCGTCAATGGAGGCCATTGTCCCTTCCTGCCTTCACCTTCTGCTCCTGCCTTACCTCTCCCTGCCACCTAGTCTCTACCCCGTTTTTGCTTTCTCACCTTGCTCTGGACTTGACTTCCCCCCGCTGCACTTCCAGCGCTGTGGCATTTTCCTTGGGTACTGCTTGGGGCAGAACTTTTTCACATTTCCAGATGCAAATTCAAGTGTTAATTTTCACCCAGGAGCAGGATGTTGTTAATTGTTTTGAATTTATTTAAATGTAGCTGTCCCAGTGCATGCCAAAACACCTACCGGAGAGCAAGGTCTCCATATGTCTATCAGAATAACATCCTTCTCTCAGGCTTTGGTGTCCAAGAAGTCCTAAGGGCTGATCTTCTAGGTGGTGACAGTTGCTATGAAGGAGCTCTTTGAAAATAAGCTCCATGAAAATAAGCAGTGTTTTCAGTGCCAGGTGCCCAGGGAATGAGGATCCAGATCCAGCCCTCCCTTGCCCTAGGCTGGGGACCGTAATCTGTAACCCCTTACCTTCTGTCTAGTCTCCTACAGGAAGCACTTGTCCCTCCTCTGTGGCTCAGTTTCAGTTCCCACAGGAAAATGGGTGATGTGAACTGTCTCCTTCCAGTTTCCTTGCATTTAAGTCACCTTGGGCTTGGGCCATCTCCTAAGACAGGACATGGGACCGTTACCTCTTAGGCTGAGAAGGGATCCAGAACTCCACCTTGCCTGAACATGTGCTCCAGCATTATAGCTATTACGTGCACTTCAATTGCCACTGCCTATTTAAAAAGTGATTTTTTTAAAGGTATGCATCTGGTGGGTGTTAAGCACACATACATGCCAGACCAAGCCTTCTCAAGCGCTCAGACAACCCTTTCCCCGGGTGTCACTAGGCTTAAGCAAGAACTCTGGTCTAGGTGGGAAGGCCAGTGCAGCTCACGGTGTGTACAGACCCTTGGGCTGCAGGTTTGGACCTAGGCACCGCAGCCCTTTTTTGGGCCAGTTTGCAGAAGGTCCGTTTCTAGGCCTGTCTGCCCATCCATGGTCAGGCTATCCTGTAAAGGCACGACGTTTTCCTACGTGGTAGTATCGTTTCAAAAGGCATGGTTCTAAATGACCCATTTTCATCACTTAAGCACCGCTGTAACATCCGGATGTCCTTACCTTTTCCGATGCATAACCCTCGGAGACATTAATGTCGCCTTTGTGATTAAAACCACTAACGTGTTTCACAGCGCTGGATGAACTACCCACACAGTGGCACCAACGGCCAGGTATGTGCATGAGTGTTAGCAGACATAGCTCTCTGGGGGTCTCTAAACTCTTTTAATACATGCAGAATTAGGTGTTTGCTGGCTGGCTTCCTGAGATTCAACAGTTCTTGCTTCTGGCTAGCAGCTCCTTATGATTAGGATCATCCTTATTGTCCATTTCCACAGCCGCTGTAAGTGGAACAGGTTTATTTTTTATTTTTATTTCTTCCACAGAATAAATAAGTTTTTTTCCATAATGACCATTTTGAACTGATGCCCACAACCTGTTTTACACAGCATGGCGCATTGTCCATGCAGAGCCACTTACCAATTGTGTCTTCGTCTTGCTTCCAAAACAAAACCCAACAAAACCCAACAAGCCCCCAACCCAAAGAAATCTTTTAACATCATTTCTAAGAGCTTTTATGGGTTACAATTTTCTAATAGGAATCTTCAGCTGGACCTGGATGGCTAAAGCCAAGCCTAAAATAGGTTTAGAGAAAATGAAATTGCAAGGTATCATCATGCAAAAGATGAGTATGGATCGATTATCTTGTCTCAGTAACTTCAGAGGGGATGTGCTGAAGGATGGTTTTTATTCAGAAGCCCCGCTCACAAACTGCGTACCAAGGAGTTTATGTCGCTATGTGCCTTGTGCTAGAGGGCCAGGCCCTTCAGTCCAACTTTAAGCAGCCCAAAATCAATAAACGCTGGTGTTGGTTTCAGCTGGGATAAAGTTAATTTTCTTCATAGTATATGGGGCTGTGTTTTGGATTTGTGCTGGAAAAGTGTTGATAACACAGGGATGTTTTTGTTACTGCTGAGCAGCGCTGACATAGGGTCAAGGCCTTTTCTGCCTGTCGCTCCACCTCACCAGCGAGGCTGCTGGGTGTGCACAAGAAGCTGGGAGGGGACACGGCCGGGACAGCTGACCCCGACTGACCAGAGGGATATTCCATACCATATGGCGTCATGCTGAGCATATAAAGCTGGGGGAAGGAGGAGGAAAGGGAGGAAATTTGGAGTGATGGCGTCTGTCTTCCCAAGTAACTGTTGCACATGGTGCAGCCCTGCTTCCCTGGAGATGGCTGAAGCCCTGCCTGCCCATGGGGAGTGGGGAATGGATTCCTTGTTTTGCTTTGCTTGCGTGTGCAGCTTTTGCTTTACCTGTTAAACTGTCTTTATCTCAACCCATGAGTTTTCCCACTTTTACTCTTCCACTTGTCTCCCCCGTCCCACCGGCGGGGAGTAAGCAAGCGACTGCGGCGGGCTCAGCTGCCAGCTGGGGCAGTTCCACCACAACAATGTTATAGCCTCTTCCTTCCAGGTTTTTACTTCCCAGATGCAACTGTGCGCTCAAGTAAGAATAACCATGGCGAAGTCGCCGTTTTCAGTTCTTGTTTTACCACTGCAACAGCGCTAGTTATAAAAGGATGATTTAGATGCATCAGCACAGCTCACTCTTGCTCAAAGCCATCATGTTCTTTTAGGAATACAGCACATTCAAATCATATCCACTACCCCAGTAAGTAGAAGTACGTTACAGTACAACTGCAAAGGCACTTGAGTGAGTTACAAAGACAAAAATACACAGCAGAGATCATGTGAATGACATTTGTATTTCATTTTTTTCCCCAGAAGCCCTGAGGACAGGAATAGAAAAGTTCCAGTTTAGCAACTAAGACATTTGAAGAGCTAGTGAGCTCAGAGACCTCAAATTTGTAAGTTGCTGTAAGTAGTGACACATGAAGAGGTGTGATGTATCTAAAAAAAGTGTATTAATTTATTTTGAACTTAAATAGAAATCTTTTTAAGAGGCATGCTGGATCATTGGAGATAGATGCCTTTTTAAAAATTTTCCCCTGGCAGAGTTACAGAAATAAACCCAGGAAAAGGTTTTTTTTCCTTTTTTTTTTTTTTAAAACCCCAAATCCTCTGAATTATGTCTGACCAGGTCTAACGATTATGCTTACATGGCAACACTCAAGACCTGTTGTGTGTATGTATGCTGAGTTGGGGTGTAGAGAAATAATTTGATTAAATGAGGCAATAATTAACATGGGAGAGGAAGCATGGCTTCCCTCAGACACTGGATGATGGGAAGATGGGTGCTGGTAAGAGGCCAGGCTAGCATAAAGCAGTGCTACAGAGGATGTGTGTTCAACACATTCTCCTACGAAGAGTCAATGGTCTTTCCTGTTTCAAGGGAAAAAGAGGAAGAAAAAAAAAATCATATCCAACTGGGTATATTCCCCACCTGACAAGAAGAGTTCTTGCAACAAAACCAGAAAAAAATAAAAGTAGAAGAGCTTTCAAAAAGGTCATCGCTAACCTGGCCCAAAGTCCATGCACCTGTGTCCAAGTTAGCCATCTCCAAGTCTCTTGCTGGGAAACCTTAATTCTGCAAATTCTCTTTCTGCATGAAAGAGGCACTCTAGAAAATCACCTTTTTGCATGCATGTTTGTTTTTAATAAAGAAACAGGGAGAACATACAAATCACACGATAGGATCAGATTTAACTGGTAGATTGAACACTCAGGTCCAGACAGGAAGTTTCAGCTGACAATTCTAGCACTGATGTGACTGAGTAGCATCATAATGTAGCATTACTTAATAAGCACACTTTTTCTCAGAGATTTCTACCACTTCCCTTTCCAATCTCAGTCTTTGGGCTGGTTTGTTGTTGGTTTTGGTTTTTTTTTAATTTTACTAAAGGCTCTAAATGGGAACTCCATGGGGTAAAGTGCACCTACTGTTTGCTGGAAATTTTCTAGTGCCAACATCTCCTGTCCGCAGCAAAGAAGGGTTAAGTGCCACTACACAATATACATTCCCCACTCTTTTTACAGGGAGGAGAGAAAAACATCTTCAGTCTGTGCAGGCTCAAGAATCTCTGGAATAGTGGCACAATGACCTTTGTGGTTCTCTTGAATGTTCTTCTCCAAGATCAAACAGTTTCATTTAGGCTGTTCTGGGATCCCAGCATCCAACAATTTGTGTTACATTCAAAGCTGTGGCGTTTTGTTGTTGGTGGTTTCGTTTGTTTTCATGGTTTTTGTGTCTTTATCCTTAATAAGAAATAAAATCAGTTTAGCAGGTGATTCAGCTGACCTGGTCATGAACTTGATTTGTCCTTGTCTACACTTTCACTTGAAGCCTTCACTGCCAAATTAGCTGGACTGATAGTAGAAGTGGTTTTGCTTTCCAGTGCAGTAGGTATCTTTTGAAATTCTGTCCCCTTATTATTTTATTTCTGGTAGTTTAGAGGTACATCTTCTAAAAACCTGTGTTGAAGAGGAAAATGTCTTCCAAACTGCAGAGGTCTTGCAAGATAAACTATCAAGATTCAGCATTAATTGCTTTCTAAGCAGTACTCATGCAAGTCAAAAGGTATTTGGCAGAACAGTAAATTAGCTTTTGTCTGAGGTGGCCAGAAGCTACACTGAGGAGTTTAAATTTTCTCTCCTTTTTTAATTCTTACAATTTCCTGCTGCATGAGGAAATGCCTCCAAGAGGTGTGTGATTAAGTCAGTGCTGTAGAGAATCCATTCTACTTTGTATTCTGTATTTTACTGAAGACTTTCGTAGTTTACTTTGAAATTGGTTTTCAAACACTCTATCCGCCTTGATACTCTGGATTTCCTTCACCCATAAAGCTGTATGAAACCTCGGAGGAGCACAACTGGTCAATGTTTGGCTGAGTCTGCTTATGACTATAGCAGGTTTGGGAGATTTGGTTAAGCATCCAGCCAACAACAACAAACCACACTGGATCCAGCTGCTTGATCTCAGTGTGCCTGTTAACTCTCTGAAGTTACAGATGCCTGTGTTTGTATCTGGACCCTTAGATGTGCTCTCGGGTTTGAGACTGATTAGTTTTATCTGACTCAAGACAGGCAGTTCACTCCTACAGTATGCCACCTGAACAATTTTTAAAGCCTCATACTTTCACTTTGTACTGGAGCTTTTTGGTATCAGTTAAACTGCAGCACATTTTGCATATCTCTACAAACTTTCACAACAGGCTTCCCAGCTGTAGTTCTGAAAGATGCTGTGATACCATCTTGGGAAGACAAGCAGCACACCAGGACAACCTCTGTCCTTTCAGCTTCTGCACCAGTGTCACAGCTACCAAGTTTGAGTTAGTTTCTGGATTCAAACTCTACTGAAACCAAACTCTACTCCATTTGTTATCTGAAGGCATCAGTTGATTTGGATTTATTTTTTTTTAATGTGCACACAAGAGGTCTTTATAGGTACTGCAGAAGCCACTGTGCTGCTTGATTTGGTACGCTTTCTAGAACAGTAGGGTGAGCAAATACTCTGTGTGTTGCCATCTCTGGTAGAAATCTAATTGTTTCTAAGGCATCTTTTTTCTGAAGGCATGAAAGTGGAGGTAAATTACAACACACACGTTGGCAAAGGAAGTATAAATTACATGAGTCCCTGAGGAAAGAAAAAACCATGAAAACCTGAACATTTTATCCAGAATATGTACAAGTCATAAAACACACTCTATTTCAAGTACACTTCAAATAATTACCAACTTGTTAAGTGCATTCCATTCTATAGCACCACATCTTGGCCAAAATTAATGTTCATTATCAAATAAGTTAAAGTTGAAAACAATTTTAAAAGTTACCCCAGTAAAAATGTACCTAGCGCAGTATTTTAGTGTATATGAAGATCTGTGATAAAGGTTTTGTGCAATTGCACTCCTCAATCTTCTTTGCCCTTCATTTTTTTACAATTTAATTCAGTGCGTAGTTAAACTGGTTGGAAAACTTCTCGTGCTTTCTTTGGTCCACTCGGTTCATTGCTTTCACCACCCGTTTCATAGCACCTCTGAAACAACAAAAAATAATAAAATTACAGTTACATTGATTCTACACCATCTCAGAGAATGTTTATGAATGTTGGGGGGGGAATTGAACTATGATTAATCACTACCAGGCTTCTGAACACTGCACTGATGAGGCTGAACAAATTTGTCTTGTTAACTAATTAGCTGCAGCAACAAATACTTTAATTCAGCAATGATTTTATTAACAGGAGTAAACAAATTAAAGTCTTTCAGTTTAATGGCTGTGCATTCCACGCTCCTAGCATTATTTCTGATAGTCACACATACCAAGTTTGCTTTTCAAAAGCACCTCACTGCTCTCAGGGAAAGAATAACTACAAGTATCTAACAGGATCTAAAAAACCTAACATTCAGAAATCTTTTATGAAATCCAACCTGCAGAATCTAGAATGTTTTTGTGAGGGAAGGGCTTGCTGTTCAATTCATGTAACTATAACTCAGTTAGCAGCCTTCCTTTCACAGGTTACTAAAAACCCATTTCAACAGCTGTGGGCAGAGTAAGACTCTCTTTTATTCACACCAGCAGCATCCCCATTCCTGAGCAGCAGCTATTTAATCCACAAGCACAACACTAGTTTAGGAAGACATCAGAGATTATCATGTACCTCTATGCAGAGAGATAAATCACTGCTGCAGAACAGTTAAGTGCTGTCCTGGTTTCGGCTGGGATAGAGTTAATTTCCTTCCTAGCAGCAGGTACAGTGCTGTGGTTTGGATTTAGGATGAGAATAACGTTGATAACACCCTGACGTTTTAGTTGCTGCTAAGTAGTGCTTACACTAGCCAAGGACTTTTCAGCTTCTCATGCCCTGCCAGCGAGCAGCTGGGAGGGGGCACAGCCAGGACAGCTGACCCAGGCTGGCCAAGGGGGTATTCCATACCCTATGGCATCATGCTCAGTATATAAACTGGGGGGATTGGACCAGAGCACAGCACAGTGGGTACATCACTTGTTTTGTATATTTTATTATTATTATTCTTCCCTTCCTTTTCTGTCCTATTAAACCGCCTTTATCTCAACCCACGAGGTTTTTTTTCCCCCAACTTCTCTCCCCCATCCTGCTGAGGGGGGAGTGAGTGAGCGGCTCTGTGGTGCTTAGTTACCGGCTGGAGTTAAACCACAACAAGTGCTTATAGTTAGCACAGTCAGGACAGTATGTCCAATAGCTTACTCTTATATGAAGTGGAATAGGTTCTCTGCTACCTCACAATGGGCAAAGCATCTGAGCCTTCTGCAGTGCCTGCTGTGCTTGAAGGTGGCTCTAAAGTGTTCTTCAGATTCAAAAAGGAAATAAAGGAATGAACTCTGCAGCTCTTAAGCTTTCTGGTGCTCCTAAATCTGATGACCATTTGCCCCCATATTGCTGCTCTTTATTTGCTGCCGTTGTCTCCTCCCAGTAAAGATGGTGCGCAGAGACTTCTCTTCTTTTGGGAGCGATTGCTATGCTTTTGAATGGAGCGAGTGAAGACACTTGCATTTTTCTTCCCTCTTTCGAGTGAAGATCACACAGCTGAGATTTTGAGGGTGGGGAAAACGATGCCTAGACAGTCTGAATAGGAGCAGGAGATTCTCATAAAAGGCATAGAGAGCGCAGGCTTATATACTGTGCTGCATCCAGCTCTGGAGCCCTTGGCACAGGACAGACATGGACCTGCTGGAGCGGGGCCAGAGGAGGCCACAGCAATGCTCCGAGGGCTGGAACAGCTCTGCTGGGAGGACAGGCTGGGAGAGCTGGGGTTGTTCAGCCTGGAGCAGAGAAGGCTCCGGGGAGACCTTATTGCAGCTGCCAGGGCTTAAAGGGGGCTTGTAAGAAAGATGGGGACAGAATTCTCAGCAGGGCCTGTAGTGATAGCACAAGGGGTCATGGTTTTAAACTGAAAGATGGTAAATTTAGATATAAGGAAGAAATTCTTCACACTAAGGGTGATGAGGCACTGGCACAGGTTGCCCAGAGAGGTGGTAGATGCCCCATCCCTGGAAGTGTTCAAGTCCAGGTTGGATGGGGCTTTGAGCAACCTGGTCCACTGGAAGCTGTCCCTGCCCATAGCAGAGGGGTTGGAACTAGATGATCTTTAAGGTCCCTCCCAACACAAACCATTCTATGATTCTATGAGCCTTTAACTGGTAAGGCAGAGGAATGGGTTCATGATTCCAGAGGGGTGAGACAGCAAAAGAAAGGCAGTAGCAGAAGTCAAGAGAATGCTCTGTTGCATACATCTGCCCCCACAGGAACTTATGGTAGCAAGGACAAAATTAGAAAGGCAAAAGCCCAGCTAGAGCTCAGTCTGGTCACAGTCGGAAAGGATAATAAAAAATGTTTTTACAAATATATTACCAACAAAAAGAGAGGCAAGGAGAATCTCCATCCCCTACTGGATATGTCAGGGAACATTGTCTCCAAGGATGAGCAAAAGGCTGAGGTACTTAATGCCTTCTTTGCCTCAGTCTTTAATAGCCAGGCCAGGTATCTGCAGGGTATTCAGCCCCCTGAGCTGGAAGATGGGGATGGAGAGCACAATGTACTCCTCATAATCCAGAAGGAAGCAGTCAAGGACATGTTAAACCACCTGGACACCCACAAGTCTATGGGGCCTGATGGGATCCACCCGAGAGTACTGAGAGAGCTGGCGAAGGAGCTTGCCAAGCCACTCTCCATCATTTATCAGCAGTCCTGGTTAACAGGGGAGGTCCCAGAAGGCTGGAGGCTTGCCAATGTGACGCCCATCTACAACAAAGGCCGGAAGGAGGATCCTGGGAACTACAGGCCTGTCAGCCTGACCTCTGTACCGGGGAAGATTATGGAGCGGTTGGTCTTGAGAGTGCTCACAGGGCATCTGCAGGACAACCAAGGGATCAGGCCCAGCCAGCATGGGTTCCTGAAAGGCAGGTCCTGATTGACCAACCTGATCTCCTTCCATGACCAGGTGACCCGCTTAGTGGATGAGGGAAAGGCTGTGGATGTTGTCTACCTGGACTTTAGTAAAGCCTTTGACAGCGTCTCCCACAGCATTCTCCTGGAGAAACTGGCGGCTCGTGGCTTAGACAGGTTTACTCTTCGCTGGGTGAGGAACTGGCTGGATGGCCGAGCCCAGAGAGTTGTGGTGAACGGCGTTAAACCCGGCTGGCGGCCGGTCACAAGCGGTGTTCCCCAGGGCTCGGTTCTGGAGCTGGTCTTGTTCAATATCTTTATAGATGACCTGGATGAGGGGATCAAGTGCTCCCTCAGTAAGTTTGCAGATGACACCAAGTTGGGTGGGAGTGTTGATCTGCTGGAGGGTAGGAGGGCTCTGCAGAGGGATCTGGACAGGCTGGATAGATGGGCTGAGGTCAACTGTATGAGGTTTAGTAAGGCCAAGTGCAGGGTCCTGCACTTTGGCCACAACAACCCCCTGCAACGCTACAGGCTTGGGGAGGAGTGGCTGGAGAGCTGCCCCGTGGAAAGGGACCTGGGGGTGCTGGTTGACAGCTGGCTGAATATGAGCCAGCAGTGTGCCCAGGTGGCCAAGAAGGCCAACAGTGTCCTGGCCTGTATCAGAAATAGTGTGGCCAGCAGGAGCAGGGAAGTGATTGTGCCCCTGTACTCGGCACTGGTGAGGCCGCACCTTGAATACTGTGTTCAGTTTTGGGCCCCTCACTACAAGAAGGATGCTGAGGTGCTGGAGCGTGTTCAGAGGAGGGCAACAAAGCTGGTGAGGGGGCTGGAGCACAAATCTTATGAGGAGCGGCTGAGGGAACTGGGGGTGTTCAGCCTGGAGAAGAGGAGGCTGAGGGGAGACCTTGTTGCTCTCTTACAACTATCTGAAAGGGGGTTGTGGTGAGGTGGGTGTTGGCCTCTTCTCCCAAGTAACTAGTGATAGGACAAGAGGAAATGGCCTCAAGTTGCACCAGGGGAGGTTTAGATTGGATATTAGGAAAAATTTCTTCACTGAGAGGGTGGTCAGGCATTGGACCAGGCTGCCCAGGGAGGTGGTGGAGTCGCCATCTCTGGAAGTGTTCAAAAAACATGTGGATGTGGCGCTTCAGGACATGGTTTAGGGAACATGGTGGCGCTGGATTAATGGTTGGACTTGATGATCTTGAAGGTCCTTTCCAACTTAGTGATTCTGTTGGGCACAGCCGAGTGCATCTTGCCTAGGGAATTTTGCTCATGGATTCACCTCACTGCATTCTAGAGTTCCCATTGTTATTGGTTACTTTAGGTGCCTCTAGCACAAAAGCTCAGAAATCTGAGGCTGATAGTTGCAGCTGTATTCAGATGTCATCCTGCCTCTGTTTATGAAGAAGGAAGTAATCTCCTAACACATCTCTGTAAAGACCAGGACGCTCTGCCAACACGGTATGAGGTATGGTATGAGGCATACCAGCTAAGGGCTTGGTTTGAGGGACTTCCCATTTAAGAATATGGCACTGATTGATGTCTCCTTTGATTTCTACATCAGAAATGCAGCCAGCAAGTTCCATCACACAAAGTGGATGGTTTCAATTCTAGTGCCGTTAGATTTTACATTGTCACAGTCTGCCTTTATCACTTCTGCGGATGCTGGAGGCTGTGCAGTAAAATGACGACAAAACATCCATCTGGTAGTGAGTACCAGCCTTTTTCAGGATCAGGCCCTACACACTATTCCAGCTCTGCTCCTGTGGTTATATCCAAGAGGCCAGTTGACTTCTGTTACAGCTAACTGCTCCCTGTAATAGCTTCATTTCAAAAGCCGTTTTGAAACATCTGTAAACAGAGGATACTTCTTAATAATGCTTCTAAATGGTGGGATTAAAGACTTCCTCGACAGTAACTGTAATGAAAACTAACATTCTGAAAAAACACCTTGGAAGAGGTATACTTTTAACAAAATTCTGCCAATAAAGTTAGCAGAGTAAGGAAAATGTGGTCATGGTTTTGCACTTCAAATATTGCCTAATTGGTAGGAGAAAAGTGAGCCTTTAGCAGCGCAGAGTGGCCTTGACACTTTGATGTCATGTAGGTTTTACATTAGCACCACTGGATTGTGCGATACTGTAAATGAAATGAGATCCCACTTTGATGATCTGTGTGCAATTTCACTTAAGTTTATTGGCAGACTAGAGCCTGGGTTTATCACCTATACATTTCAAGTAATTTGGGGTTGTAATAAGGAGCCGAGGTTATCATCTTGTTTAGTGCTCCAAAGCATGAAACCTATTAAAACATGACAGGTTTGATTCCCTATACCTGGCACTAACACACACTCAAAATCATTAGCACAAACCATAGTAAATGAAAAATAGCTTTTAAAATTTATTTTGTTAAAGCTGATATGAAATTCTGATCATTAGAACTGTCTGTCTCTGACTTCTAACCAAGATCAGGTAACATGAGAACTTCACAGAAAACATGCTATTTCTGTAGCTAAAAGCAATGTGGATTTGTCTTTGTTATTATAACCATTACATTAGAAAAGGGAAAATAGAGTTTAAACGAATATTGTGCCTTGGATGCTGTTCAACTCATCCAGTATGTTTAGGGAATATCCCAGCATTGATGATTTTATAATAATAATTTTGCTTTTTTTATTTGACAGCTTTACACTTTTCTCTTCTCTTTGACTACTTCATTTTTGACATGTGAAACACTTTAAATAGCTGCAGCTGCTTCCCATTTGACAAAGACCAGAGCATGCTCAGGCAAATCTATGTTGCAGCTACATCTAACCAAGACTAGATACCAGAAACTGCGGAACAGAGCAGACATATGAAGCCACTGTACGTTCTAAAACTCATTCAGCTTGGTGGGTTGGTAGGCTCCCACTTCCATCAGAGCTAGCGTGCGTGCTTTAAAGTTAACTCACGTGTCTACATAAGTCATGGACACACCTTTGTTTGAAGTGTCTAAATGCCAGTGCTATCCAAACAGTTTCCTCTCCAGCTAAATGTAAGCCAAGAGCTACTGTTTGCACGTGTGCTGGGAAGAAGGAAGATGTATAGAAACAGCACCATCGCGGGAGGAATACTGTGTCCACATGTGCCTGGTACAGGGAATAATCATCTCCAAACTCTCACACTGAAGAGAGATCTGCAGCAGGTTCCAGTCCTCAATATTTACAAAAGACAGCAGGGGTTAAGTGAACAAGGACCATAACACAAGGATCCAAATATTTTTCTTAACCAACTGAATGCATTCTCAGGAAAGGAGGAGAAAAATGCAATGGCAGTGTGTCACTGAATAATACACAGGAAGGAATCACTGTGTGTACACACTGGATCAGAAGGCACTGCATCATGCCCAGCTAGCAATTTAGTATACCCAAGAGTGAGAGAAAATATACAGGAAGCCCAGGCAGCAGTCAAAAGTTTGGGAAGGTCTCTGAGCTTGAGAGAGGCTTGACCGCATCCACCAAGACACTGCTACATGCCAAAAGCCAAGGGTTTTGACAGATCCTTTTATTAACTGAAGTTCTGCTCAGGGCAGCCCATCTTAGGCTTTCAAAAGGAAAAACTGAATTTTCACTCCATCTACGCTACTACAGTGTGCCCGATGCTGTAAGTTGTGTCCCTCTGAACACATCATCTTCCTTCTAGATCCAGTGCTATTTGTACACATAAAGTAGCATCCATCTGATTAACAAATGATCATCCAGAGAAGCCACTACAGCAATTAGAGGAGTAAAAAAATAATTGGGAAGGATGAAAAAAAATCTTTCATAGGGAAATTCTCCAAATTAGCCAAAAATCGTTCTCAAAGAAATAACCTTGGTCATCAGTACCTGCTACTTTTTACCCTCCAAAGATACTGAAGGCACTTCTGCTCTGCAGTTAGCAAAGAAAATTATTTAGTAAGTGTATGTTTATGCAGAAACAGAAAGTACCGTTGAAACAAAGGGAAACAGCAAGTGAACAGGCTTTAGAGAATGTAAGCATCTTACTTATTGAAGACTTTCTTCTCAAGCCGGGAACGAGCAGTGTCAGCCTGCTGCTTCAGGTCTGTCAGATTTGGATATTTTTTCTTCTTCCCTTTCTTTTTCCCTCCTTTTTCATTATTTTTAGAGGAACCAAGATCCATTCCTGTAGCTGCTTCAACCTCTCTCATGAATTCTGGATCTCGCCACTCTGTTTAAAAGAAAAAGCATGCACTTTGAAACTCCAAACCCAGGCAGAATTTACAGTCTCCTAAGGTACAGGTTCTTGTCACTGCTGGGCGAGGGCAGAGTCCTGTGTTGCAAGTTGCATACACAAAGGAAGGGGAGGATAAAGTAGTTAGCCAGAACGACAGATCTTGATGAAAAAGCCCTGCCAGTCTGGGACTGTTAGCCGCTGCAGATAAAACTGTTCTGTAGAAAGACTTAAGTCACGTTTTCGCAGTAGCACGGTAGCAAAATTCCAAGGAAACTATTCCGTGTAGGAGAGGTGACAGAAACACAGTAATTATTATTTAGAAATTTAACAAAATGCCAACAATGTAGCTGAGGAACTTAGCTCCAGAAATAAATTCTGAATAAGCTAAAATATAAACATAAACAAAATGGAGTATGTCAACTTTTGAGCAGAGTTGGGGTGACAACATCACAACTTTTCTGCATGAAAGAATGATATTTGCTTCAAAACATGAACTGGTATCTGACACCTAAACAGCATTCTTGAATAAGTCAACATGACCGTGTTGCCATGAGCCTAATTTTACATCTGAAAGAGATACTGCTTTTTAAGTATCCCACACTTCCTCAGTTTAATTATCTAAATCAAGTTTCTTCTCTTGACAAGAGCACAAGAGTTAGTTTACCTCATCAAAAACCTGTTTTATCAAAACCTTAATGCTTCAGACTCCAACCATACACTGTAAATGGATTCTGATCGTAGATACCACCACAGGAAAAAGCATGAACTATTTTGACTGTAAACTCTTTGAGGAAGCAGTGGTCTTTCACCTTTAGTATAGTGTCTTGCATATCAGAATAAACTAACATGGTACAAAGTAGAGGGTAAAAATGTGGCTAAAAGATGGATATCTTCAAGTAGAGATGTAGAAAAATGGCATTGCACTATAAAGATTTTGAGCATATGGGTTGGAAAAAAAACCTAGCAAGTACCACTTCAGAGAGTAACATGGTCCAAACTTAGCAAAAATGTCAGAATTCTGTATTTTAACAACCAGTAATTGCCAGTAATTTGTCATATAGTTTCCCATATGCCAGTCAGCCTTTCTTGCCTGCAGAAATTGTAACACCAAATGTCTACTACCTTTATTTAACATCAGTGTAGCTATAGAAAAATAAACAGTCCTAAATGACTGTACAATTTCACTTACATACCAAGATGGTCACTGAGTGTGACAAATATTGGCAATAACATTTCAGGAAGGTCAGAGGCAATGTCCCCCACCTAAGAACATGATGTTTAGGAATACCAGAGCAATTTTCCAAGGAAAGGTTAGATAACCTACTACGATACATGAAAGCAAGGACCGATTAAAATCCAACACACCAAAAAGCACGAGGGAAATGAAGCTGTGCAAGAACTGAGCAGGAGAAGTATAGAGGGAGAAAATAGAACACATATACTTGATAGATCATAAGACCTCACAGACTTCTTTTTTTTTCTGAAGTGAAGGAATACAGAACAGCACAATTCAGATACAGGAACGATTAATCCAAGATTAAGGAAAACTGTCTAAACAGTTTATCTCCCAGTAATAAGAAGGCGTCACAGTTTAGGAACCCAGTGAATGGAGCAATTGTTTAAACACAACGAAAAAATGCCGGCATCCAGTAGAGATGAAATGAGCATTTGAGTAAAATGAAGGAGCAATTTAAAAGCCTTTGAGAAAAATCAATAGAATGCCAGGGAAGAGCAGCCTTTTTGAGCATTGATGGGCCCCTAAAGCTCTTCATACATTGTTACTGAGTTTAGCAGCAGGGAAAAGAAAATTACACAGTTTGCAAGGGTAGGCGGGAATCAATACTGTAGTTAGTAAAGAGATGCTATTTCACATCTGACTGGCCAGCGGCCTGCCTTCACCAGCCTGTCCTGATACCTGTGTGTTAACAAGTCACTAAGGGCTGAAAAACCAGATACTCTTCAGGGTTGACACAAAAAAATAGGCACTTAATTTGCTCCTGTGTGCGAGCTATTGGAAAAGGATGAACACTGCAGATTAGCAGGTCAGCATAATCCCACCTGATTCATTGTTTCAGGACTGAAGAGCCCAGAGCACCATTTTGTGGACATTAGCTAGAGTTTAGAATTCTATACTAAGTTAAAGAATGCTCTGCAATAACAACGACAGTGTTGTCAAAACATAGGAATTATCACACAAACTGTATTACTTTTATATAATTATTTTCCCCTTCAACCACACAAGGATGAAAACAAACCTATCACCCAACAGGAGAAAGATGTTGGAAAAATTTAACCATGCAATTTAACCATGCAGCTGATCCCCAAATTATAATGTTTGGGATTTTTCAAACTGTCATCATTAGCAAATGATGTTGTCGATCATAACAGCAAAGCACACACTGTCCCCACTTGAATATTTGCCAAAGCAGCACTGCTCAAGATTTGCTTCAAGTCCCTTGTAAATAAACAAACAAACAACAAACCCCAATGCAAACCAACCAAACACACACCTCCAAACCACGAGCCCAAAATAAAGAAACTAAAGACCATTTTAAAAGTCTGATGAACATATCATAAAACAAATATAAAAATACTGAGGCACAGGAAAAAAGAAAGCAACAAAAAGCAGTGCTTAGAAGTATTTAGTGACATCTGGTATACATATGACTTTAGAAAGCTGTAAGGTTTTGTCCAATAAATTAAGTGCCATAGCTTGTTCAGTATCTCCCCAGACAGATGGATGGACCTTTGTATGACATTTCAGCTTAACAACCGCACTCAATAATGCAACACAGCAATGTCAACACCGGTTTGGGACTAACATACACATCCTTGTGGGCCAGAGGTGAGAAGCCTCTAACAACACCCAGCTGACACTGTAATAAAAATAAATATTATGTCTAGCCTCAAGCGATGGTGATTTCACAAGAAGAAAAAAAAAAAAAAAAAAAAATCAATATTTTTCAGTGCAAGTAATTTTTATACCAAAGTATTAGTTTCTAGTTTGAAACGAGTCCCTCAAGAACACCTAGTAGTTTAATTTGCCAGTTTTAGTTTGTCGTAACTAAGTTTGGAACTTTCCTTTTTAACACAACATCCATATCCCTGGCCTGGTTTCGCTGTGACCGTCCAATGCTGCTGGCTGGATGCCAGTTCAGAGCACTTCGCTCCACCTGGACGAGGATGGACGCTGCCTCTAAACCTCGCACTTCCCCGCACGCAGGCACGAGAAGGTGTTCAGTAACTGCTGCATTCACGTGGTGCTGGTAATTGCCAAGCACAGTCATTCAAAGCCAGCCAAATACATATTAAAGGAAACTGTGTGGGCCAGTTGTATGTTTAAATGCACATTCATTCGACATAGGCTTTTTTGGGTAACAGATCAACAACTGGTTTTATGCTCTGAAGTGGTTTCGTGGGAGTTTCAGTAGCCTCCTTAATAATATATATGACTGTGAAACCAGTGAAACACTGAGTCAGAGCTTAAGAGACAACCATCTCCTTAAAGGGAACATACTACAAGATATGAAAATGATAAAGCCTATGGGTAAGTTTAATTAGAATGCAGACTACTCACCTAGAATAAATAGCTTAAAATAGAGAAAACGAAGACCCGCTGGAAGAAGGCATATTAAGTAAAAGCTTTGAAAACAAACCTGTCCCCTCCAATTATATACTATGTCTTTGATAGATCCCTCTCACCTTGCTTTGCAGTCCATCAGCTTCCAGTAGCTTCCTGGCTGCAGTTCCCCCGGCACCCTATGGAAATCCACCTTCTGTCCACCACTAACGAGGCTTAGTTGTACTATTGCAAAAAAGTATCTTATGCCCCTTGGAAGTCTTCCTGCCTGTGTACTCATTGCTTGCTGCCTTTCTCATTGCCTGCATTCCTTACCTAGCAGTCCAGAGCCTTATCCTGGCTAAAAACGCACAAATAACCTTGGGGAAGGATAAGTCTTCCCTCCAGAGCACTCCACACCTGAAAGCAGCAGCCTGGAGGCAAGGAGAAGGCCATTAGCTGTTTTGTTGCCCATTCCCATTGTTTAAAAACAAAATCCAGAGTATTGCACAGTAAACTGTAGACAATTAAACAGCACATAACAGCATCTGTCTGCTCCCTTCCTCAAGCCCATCACAAACATCATGCCTATTAGAACATCCAGATGTTCTAGTGCCAATTATAGTTATAATGCCAATAAAGTAAAGCCCAAGGTGAGGGCTTCCCTAGTTCAGAGTATTTTCTAGCGATGCTGCACAGATGCACAGCACAACAAGGCCAAGAATTCTTCTAAAACAGAAATAGCAAATCAGTAGATATAGGAAATATAGAACGATAGATATGAACAGATATAGGAAAAACAAGTTCCTGCATTGTAACAAAAAACCCACTCTGCCAATATTCCTGGTAACACAGTGACCCGAATAATAGTATCACTACATTATGCAAATGACAACTGTTAGGGACCAGCAAGATTAGATGACTCTTCAGAAGCATGGGAAGAGTTATTATCAGGCATTTAAGGACAATTAAACCTATTTCCTGGGAATACACATGTTCCTTAAGATAAAAGCTATAATTCGTCTGCCTAAGAAGTGTTAGGAACATCATGGTAACTATTGTAAATAAGGAACAAATGAAATGTTAACTTCATTCTGTGTAGACATGCATCCATATTTATCACCTAAGCAAGAATCACTGCAAATGATTTGCAAATTAAAACCAACAGGAATTTAAATGAGAGAACAGGGTTAGGAGCAGAACAGAAATATGATCCAGTTCTGTGGATCTTAACCTGTGCCTTTGGCAATGAAAGAATCGTCTCTCTTCCACCATATAGCCTGTCTCACCCATTGTCCAACTGTATACTGAGATTGTTGTCCAACTTTTATCTGCACTGCATCTATATATAGATGCAATGTGTACAACATATAGATACAATGTAGATACAATATAAACAATTATTATATGGATTGTAAATACATTGTAGATATGCTAAATACTGAATGCAATATATATACAAACACATACAATAAAGACAGTACACTTACATTTAAAGCTTATATACCATCTCTGTCTAATATTTTTCACTTTTTTTTTTTTTTTTTTTTTTTAAGGTGCTATGCAGACACAAACCTGGCTGAGCTGCTTGCTTCTCAAATCGCATCTTTTCTTCTCTGGCTCTGTCTTCTGCATTAACAGGAATGCCAGATTCATCCCGAGGAATTATCTTTCCATGGAAAGGGCACTTCAGAAAGGAAAGGAAAAAAAAAACCTGAAAACTTCCGAATGAAAAGAAAATGCTTACATGTTATTCAACATAGCTTAAGCCACACACTGGAATCAAGCAACAAAACTCTACACTTGATGCCCAGTCCCCCTTAGAAAGCATCAGGATCCCATAAACATCATACAGTTAATATATTCAAATAAATAAGGTCTTTGTGATATGAATATCCAATTTCAAGAGGCCAGGTAGCACATGCTGTCAGCTGTGGAACCAGGGCACCAATGCTGCACTGTATTCTGTTGTTTATGCTGTATCCCTATCCTGTAACAATCTCATTTAAAGTATTTTAGTGCATTCAGATCCTTCAATCTCAGGTAATACAGGAAGAATAGGCTTATTAGACCAAAGTATTTAAGCAAAGTATTTCTGCTCAATAGGGCTCATACTTTGAGGCTGCATAGCCTTTAGTTTTCGTAAAACCTAATTTGTAAATAAAATCTCTTTGCCCCTCAAACACCCACGTTTCTAAAAACAAGTTAGTATCAAATATGCCTCTAAATGAGGAAAACTTTTCAGCAAACAACTGTCTCCACTGTCAGGTACTCAAACATCACAGTAATAAATATAATATAAATACCTACGATGAATGCCAACAAATATTTGAGTTATTTAAATGTTTACAGCTTCCTTGTAGAAAGGATGCTTCTCACATGAAGCACCTATCGACAGCAAACTTCTTCAGATACAATTTTCTTTCACTCCCTTGAACTATATTTACAATGTGCAATAAACTTTTACAGACATGTTTTAACAAGATCGTCTCTGCGTTAGCAGATATCCTGGAAGTTATGCTACTTGGTGCCCACCTTGATCCGATCTTGTCTTTCACACAGCCTTCCATCAGGCATTGGTGCTCGACATTTATGTTTCACTGGTTCAAACTTGCCAGCAAATGTTATGTATCTAGTTTTTAACATTTCAGTTATTTCTTTATTTTCCACCTCTTCCTCTACTTCACTGGGAGCCCAAAATCGATGCTCAGAAGCAAATCTGGAAAAACGATGAATGAAAATTATTCACAAAGTTGTAAGAAAGCACATAAAGATGCCAGTATTATCCCATGGTAAACTTACATGTAAAAGGAAGGCAAGATTTATGAGTGAATTAGAAAAACCGAGGAATCTACCATTCTTTCTTATGACTCCTGTATTATGAAGATGTTTTTAAAATATCACCAAAGCTTGTCTAGTATCGACTTCTTGTTTAACCTGCTAACATATTACAACTCTTAGCTCTAGTTCGTGATCTAGACATTCACAGTCAGTTATCTGATATCCAGTTTCAGTGAATAACTTTCTAATTCTGTAGTTAACACTCTTCATAACAAAATACTTCTATGATTAAACACACAAGATAGACCAGGGAGGAAACAGTTTGATCTTGACTTGTCTGATCTTATTCCTGGTAGCTGTAGGCCTGCAGCAGCAGAGCAGCAGAAGCTGAAATCAGAGTATGTTCCTTGGACCAGGGAAGAGAGCGAACGATCAGATTGCTCTGATAGAGCAATCTTACAGATTATATATACATACATATATATATATATATATATAAAAAAAATAAAAAAATCTTATAGATCAACCTTACAGAGATTCTTTCTTCCAGGTTCTCCTATACAGTGTCCCTATGTCTGAGAAACTTATGAGGTATTCCTCTAGGAAATTAAGCTAATCCATTGAAAATCCATTGTAAAATTAGAGATTTTACTTGTATTTACAGACAGGTATAAGCAAATATACTCTTTGTAATCTGCTGTAAGGAAGATCAGTACCACGCCAGCAGATGTGGGGGGTGGGAGGGAAGGGGAGCAAAGACCTTTGAGTGATGTAGTATTTTCAAATTTTCTCAACAGTATTCAGATAATTTCATTTTAGCCACGCTAGGCTGCCACTAGTGTCTAACGAGAAACAGGCAACCCCAGAGAGTAATTACCTGACACATTTTAGATGCTAATCTTAGGATGCTATGTGTGTCCCTCTAATGGTCTATGTTTCTCCTAATCAGGAAAAAAAATCAGGGTGACCAGCTTAAGCTTAGATATCTAACTTCAAGATATCTGAAGTTAAACAACAACAATTCCATCTCAAATTTAAGGAAATACAAAGTTAAAGAGAAAAAAATACAGCTAAACTAAGCAAAAAGAATTCCAGCCTGCATGTCTGCTGCTTATTACAAGCAAAATGGAGGTATCTAGATTACAGATGTCTTGATAAGAACTTAAAATTTATAAAGGACACTTCACAATTCCTTTCTTCCATCCAATCAGTTCCAGACTGATTTGAGGGGATTTTCTCTATCCATATCCAATTCCTCTCACTCATTAATATAGAATCATAGAATGGTTTGGTTTGGAGGGGACCTTCAAAGGCCACCTAGTCCAACCCCCCTGCAATGAGCAGGTCATCACTGTGCCTTGGGTGTCATTCCTACTTCTGAGACTTTGCCTTCTATAGACTGCAGGGCCATATATATGTGAACACTGGTTTCTCTAATCACAACGATCTTGATTCAGCAAAGCACATAAGCCAACAGATAAAGAATTACTTTGGTGGGTCTGAAGAGTTTTGATGAATTTTATCTAAGCAAGTTTTCAGCAGATCACAAGGAAAAAACAGTGGAGGAAATTATCTGACCTTAGCAACCTACAACATACATAGCTGCTGGTTTTACTGCGATAGCTGACCATTTAAAACTATATTAATAGATTAGAACTAGGTTAAAAAAGCGATTAAGAAATTTCAAAGCCATTCTATGATTTGCCAAACATCAGAAAAACGTTCAACAAGCAAAATCCTTGTTAAAGAGATTCATGTTATCCAATAATTTCTTCATCAAATATACCTTGCTAGGGCAAGAAAAATTCTGACCTGCCAAAAAGTACAAATAACTTCCTTCTGGTAAATTAGGGGATAAAGGCAAAAGAGTTATAGTGGAGGTTAGTTCAACATTAAACATAGTAACAGGTTTCCACAATTTTTGGTTTAAAAAAAAAAAAGTTTTCAATCACACAATTCTGCAACCTGTAGCCAAAACAAAAAAGCTTTAAGAATCTTTATAATATGCCAATATGACTTTATTAAAACATTTGAGTGACACAGTATTTTAGCTTCAGAAATTATGTGACAAGACTGTACAATAGACAGTAAATAAAAGAATGAAGTAAATTTCTGATTTGCTTAGTTTTAATACAGTCCTGAAAACAAGACTGACTGCTAGCTCTGTATTACTAACCTTACAGACACAAGGAAGGGAAAGCATTCCTAAAAAGACATGATACGGGATTTCTATGTGCAAGGTAGCTGTACAGAATCTCCTAGTAAAATCTAATGTCCTTTGGTGGTCTGAACTCCCCTTCCCCTCTAAATTATCAAATTACAGTTACATGAGAACGAAGAAGCTTTTAACAGTTGTGCATGCCAAACTTTCCAATTAGGAAAAAGTTCTATTTAATGTTTTTTCTGTCACCCCTCAAAATCTGCCTCCAACAAATCTCAAGGAAATTAAAATTATGTTTTACTCTATATATCATCAATCAGTATTTGGGAACTGAACTTAAAATAGCTTGATTCCTACACAGATACTCATGATTATTATTGTTTACTACAAGCATATAACTTATTTTCTACCAGCATGACTTACTAGCAGGTGAGAAAAGAACAAAGTAGTGCTGATGCCCAAAGTTTTCTGATTTCCAGCTGTTGTAATTTAAGCAACATTTTTAAAAGGCAGAACACGAGATCTTTCTTTGAAAAAATGAGAAGAAGAAAGAAAAACTTTTTTGTAAGAAGGATCAGAAGGAGAACAGATAATCAACTAGAAGATCAACACCCCACTCACACTCATAGAAAGAATGTTATTGATCTAGACAAATAACAGAGGCTTTAATGGAAATTACATAGCTATACATTAGGAGGAATAAAAGACAAGTAAGGGTTAACTGAAATCTAAAAGAAAGTCTAGCTCCTGGAGAAATATTGCACCTTTTCAACTAATTTATATCAATTTATATATCACTTTGTTCCTATGATGATGGGAAGCTTACAAAAAAATTGAATAAATATAAATTCTAAAATAAGTATGAGCGTACAGAGATCCCGGAGCAAGTGCTATATGGGCTAATTCAAATATCCTAGTCACAGTCATAAAACGTGCTGCCGCAGTTAATTTAGTCTGATCCTAAGAGTAAGCTAATTTAATTCAAGGAGGAGGGTAGATGAGTTTGGAAGGCCCATGCTATCCAAAATAGTTAGTTAAGTTAGCATAGCAGTCTCTACACAGTACAAGACTGTGCAGTACACAATCCTCCCCCAAAAAAGTACGCCTACAGCTTTATAAACTCATTTGAAGAGTTCTTAAACTAGCTTAATGAGTTGTGTGAGTGAAGGCAGAAGTCGGGAAAATGGTTCGGCCCAAACTTTTTGAAAAGCCCACAGTTACTGTCACGTTCTAGAGAAGGTGATGGTTCTCCGTTTACCAGCTAAACAAAACTTCTTTAGAAAAATCATCTTCCTCGTAGCTTCATTCTCACTTTCAGAATCTTAATTTATTCTAAATGCTGTAATTAAGTAAGTGTAGTGTGAAAGAGGTGAGGGGGAAAGACTTTTCCACTTCAAATTTTAAAAATTCAAATTCCGTACACATTCTGTATGTGTTGTCTGTTTTTTGGGTTTGCTTTTTTTCCTAGGCATCTTACAGAGACAGTATGCGTGCACATAGAAAAGTTAAAGGAATTGGCCAATGACTACCTTAATTTTTCAATAAATATATTTTATACCCAGGGGTCAATGGTATTGTGTGTGCAGAGTTACTTAAATTAACTTTTAGTTAGATTGGCATATCTGTAGTTATAGACTATAAGGTTCAGAAGTGTGCCCTCTATTTTATTGGAAAGCATAAAAATAAAACAGTACAGCACAAGGCAGACAGGGAGTGAAATATGCTTCTGATTTCACTTATGACTTGAATAACTCATTTGCAATGTAAAGTAAAGCCTTACTACTTTTTTGGCATTATCACAGACAAATGCTTCTTAAAGCCCTGCTGAAAATCTTAACCATTTTATAGGCCTTGAAGAGCTTACACCACACCAGACAGAACCCAAAGCTTGGAGTGGCTGCGTTAGAGCACTATTAAGGATCAAATTTCACTGGCTTTCAATAATTTAAAACATATTCAGCATTTTATGCAATCAGATACAGAGGCAATACTTTCCTCTTGTTTTTCTGCAAACACTGTCTTCACACTGTGATCATGGCCTGGTGGGTTTTTTTTGTTTTGTTTTGTTCTGATGAGAAAACAAACTAAGTTAAAGTAATACTGCTGAGAATAGGAGAGTTTGATTTGCAACCTAGCCAATGGTTTTTGCCTTTTCCAAGACAGGTACGATATACACTGATACTGAAGTTCTGGTGGACTTAAATGAAATTATACATAGAGGGAGAACTTTGCATCCTGACTTTCATATGAAAATACTAGTCTTAAAAATATTTTTTAAAAACTGACTGCTAGAAACGAGTTCTGATGTATACCTACCATCTTTTCTTCCTGGCATTGCTAAAGCTCTCCCCAAGCCAGCAATGTTTCATGTCCAAGAAACACAAAACCTTCCCCAGACAAGAATGAAAAGTGAGAAATCCAAATTCAAATCCTGTAACCAGCACCTATTTCTTGTGTGACTGAACAGGCATATCAATTTCCTCATTTACCTCTCTGTAAAGTCAGGAAAAAGACCCCTGACACCTCCCCAGTCTTCCTCCTACCTTGTCTGTTATTTATTTAGACTGTCAAGTCCCCAGCAGAGGGACTGTCTCGCATGCACTTGCATAGCACTTTGCATAATGAGGTACCGATGTAAATTGGAGTTAAGTGATGCCATGCTGCAAATAATACACAAACATGAAAGAGCAGGAAAAATGTGCTTTGAAGCACCAAAGGATATTTAATTAGCATCACATCTTCTCAAAACAAATAACTTTAAAGGTAGAATTTCTGACTTTGTTTATGGGTCCTACAGCACAAGGGACAGAAGAAAAGTAAGTATCAAAAGAAATAGCAGTCACCCCATTGCATGACCTCTGAATACAAATAAATCTATATATTTGTTTAATTTGTCTTAAAAGAGAAAGAGCATTACTTGAGAATCTTCCCAGCACTTGGCTGATCCTGTCCCCAGTAGTGAAGATCTAATCCAAAAGGCATGAGGGGAGCTTTAGCTCTTTCTTCTTCTAGTTTTCTTCTCTTACTGTCAAGCTCTTCCAAGGCTGCTGGCTCAGTAGTTGCAGAGTCACTGGAGAAAAATGATGAAAAGTCAATATGGAACAGCAATGATCACAACAACTTTTTCTCTTTTTTCATTAGATTTTCACACCAACACTAATATTCTCTTAGATCTAGGACTACAACTACCTTTACAGGATTGACTTTTGTTTTTTTTAAAAGGATGCAAACCATAATATCACACACTCTAAGTACAGCACACTGCATCATGAAGCTTAAGTGCACATTCAGCTAAAGCTATATAAAATGTATTATACCATACGTGTAGAAGCCTAGAGATCTAATGGGGGCAGTAGTGGATCACACACGCTGTGCTGTAACACGAGCTACTGATATGGCAAACTGTGTTTAGAAAGATCTTGCTTCTGTAAGGTCATGCCCATGTTTGCATGGCAGTCACACAGATTGCTAAGTTTGTTTTTGTTGACAAAATTCCACCTTGCAGACTTATAATACTCATTGTGCAACACCACCATAGAATTCATTAGTCTTCAAAAACCAGAGTGCTACTATGGGGACCTTGGGTATTCAGTAAGAGAACTTCAAATGGTCTTAGTCACTTTACTAAAACACTAAATTTTTAACGATTAACAGTCAAAATGTACACCTGAATACTCCAAACTCCAGAGTTCTAATAAAGTAAACTCCTTTCTGAGATTACATCCCAATTTGCTAGTTTTTGGGGGCTTTCCTGGCCAATGCAGAAGTTTCTTTTCAGGAATATGCCACTAAGTAGATTACTCAGTCTTATCCCCAAATCACAGATAAATGCTAGACAAGGCTGGATTTTCAGCAAGCTTTGAATAGGACTGACAACAAATACGTCTTTGGAATCAGTAAAACACTCCTTCAGGCAGCACTGACAGTGTAAGTCACTAGGAGAGAAGAAATGGCTGAAACTACTTTCTAATGTAGCACTAGGATATGTTCTGTTTAGCTGCAAACCAAAAATCATCCCAAAAAATGGAAATGGGTTTTTTTTGTTAGGAGAGTTGGGAATGTTTTGTATTTTCATAGAGGCCTTTTACACCAAATAAAACCTAAACCAAGTGAGCAGTACGATATTCCTTAAGAGCCTGGTGCAATCAGTAACAAAATCCCCAATACCGAGCAGTGAACGTACATCTCCATAAAAGAATTGTAACTTCAAAGTGAAACCAAGACAGCCTTAGCAGCTTGCCCAGTTCACGAGCGCTTTTCTGTGTGCTTTCGTGACTAACAAATACAAATAGGAGCAAGAAGTTTCTACAAGAATTAAAACAAAGATAACCTGGCATGCGGAGGCGGTAACTTCGGTAGTTTGTCTCTAATAAGTTTCAATGTGGCGGCTGCACAGGTTGGATCAAGCTCGTCTTCATTCCCTTTCGGCTGGGTGCGGGAGCGCAACGGAGCTGGTCCTATTGACGTCTTCCCTGCCGGTGCTTTTGGAGGGGACTGGGGCTCTAGCCCTGCAAAAGAACACCATGCTTAGGAGGGTTTCACTTCTCCCACCCTCAGTGCCTCACAGCAGGGCCAAACAGCTCAGGATGCTGATCACATGTCCTACCGCTTTCAATTCACATTAGACATCCATCCCACTCATAGACAGAGTGGTATTTCTGCCTGTGAAATTTTTCACATTTTGGGACAGAAACATACTGAGTAACTAACTACAGCAAATCAACTTTTAAATTTCTATGACATGGTGTGATGGCAAAGAATGATGTTACCTCACCTTGGAAAGAAGGATTTTAACAATACCTTTTTGCCTAAACTGCAGTACTGCTTTTTGTACCGAAGTTTCCAGTATCATATCAGCTTGCTGGTAATTTCTCCAATCAAGGTTATATCAAGGTAAAACAGAAGAAAGGAACTATTGGCACTACTGTTTAACACCTGAAGTCCCGGAAGAAATCTAAGAGCAGTAGAAAGCAAAAGGCAAGGCATACATCCATATCCTCCTGTGTGCTACGATTAATTCTTTGTGGTGTCTCAGTGAGAAGTCCTGCTAAAATTCTCACAAGCCCAACTACGAGAAGCTGCTTCTGGGTGGGGGATTCACTGCAACACATGACTGATGAGATTGGGAACCATCGTCACCAGGCACGGCTGGCGGGGAAACACACACGGTGAAAAAATGAAGTGTGTGTGAGGCACAACCCTGTTCTTTTCTGATTCTCAGCTACCATATTGATCCTTCAGAACTAAGAATATAAACCAAAATACCTCTTTCTTTCCTTCCTGATTTGTTAAGGGGCAGCACAACTGAGAATAGTTCAATTTCTAAATATATCTGCAAACAGAATTATCTAGAGAACATTCTTCTTTCAGAGATACAAATACAAATGATTTGCCAAGATAACATATCAAAGCGCTGGCAGAAGTAATGAGTGTACCCACAGAGTATGCTCAAGAGAAATGCCTGAGCTACACCTGAGGAACAAGCCTGCTGCAAGGCAGCACCAGGCATCGATGCTCAGCACCAGCAGCTCAGTGGTGGGGCAACTTAATTACTTTATACAGCAAGATTAGACAGCCAGCACGGGCTGTAATGATGCAATTAGATAGGCTGAGCAGTTAGACAGCACATGCCTCTACCCGCTGAGCTAGAGAAGCAACTCTATTAGCTGGCAGTAGTAACAAGAACTTTTCAGCCAACGACAGCTAGAAATGGAAAGACAAGATGCCTCACTAACATAACAGACTATGTTTTCCCCATCAGAAAGTCTATTTTATAAAAGAAGTGATTAAAATGCAAGGCCCCACCCCCCAAAAAACTAAATCAATGCAAAAAAAGTCATAGTTTCACAAGACTAAAATTTTAAGCAAATTATCTTGGCCTTCTTAGGAAAAGCAATCGGAGTTTACATGACATGTTTTAGCCATTATTTAATTGGGACTTTTAGTCTCTTGCCCACCTCTAGCTAGCCCTGAAGCTGTATCCCAGAAGTATTCTTGCTTTGCTGATTTTTTTGCTAATCATTAAATGTATCACAAGATAGCAACTAAAGGAAAAGCTAATGTGGTATGACCTGCCCTCTGAGTGGGAAATTGCAGGACCTGTAGTGGCAGGTAGCTTTGGTACACAAAATATTTTCATTTTAGAGAAAAACATATTTTTCACAAACAAAATTAGAGCAACTTTCCCCGACTCCTCTTTCCACCTTATAAGGTCTTGCAGTAACTCATCCTGACCTTGATTCATCTGCACCACTCACTCCCTGTTACCTATGGGGTGCAACCACGCAGAAGGCGTCACTAGACTCAAGCTACAGGTCAAGTTGCTGAGCAGGCAACCTTCTAGATCCAGTCCCTAGATACATAAGGGTCTGCATTTTCCAACTACCTAGATCAGGAACTGAGTCCTTGTGCAGGGAATGGCATCTCCTCCTCATTTTCCAAGGCTCCAAGCTGACAGCAGTGAGAAGGATTCCCTCTCAACCCTCTGCTTAACCTAGTTCCTGGACATCCTCTTCCCCAGAGCGAGCTGACAGTCCCAATTCAAAATCCACAAAGCTAGAGCCCCTCAGAAAGACAGGAGAAGCAAATGCAGACATCCAGCTGGATATGGCTTGTGTGTGTGTGGCCTTTAAATTTTGCTGCATACAGCTAACAGTCACTTCAGTCATTCCTAAATCTTCTGAACACAACTGACTGCAGAGCTGGGAGAGAGGCTCAGAATAGCCTCAAGGATGGGGACTCTTCTAAGCCCATCCGAGATCCCATGTCTCTTTCTAGTATGGCTTACACTGGTAACAATGATAGAAAATGTTTTAAGGGCAAGGCGACTCAGGGCAGAGGCCAGTAACGACAACCATGGCAGGTGGCTTACCTTGTCCTTTCAGAGCAAGAGAGGGAAGGGAATAGGATCTGGAGAAGGAAAGAGGATGAGAGAGCACCAGCCATCATCAGTTAATAAGCATTCATAGAGACTTCTCTGTCTTCTCCTTGTTGTCCCATGATGGCTCAATACATTCCTTTTGCTTAGCCACCATATGACAAAGAGAAATGCAGACCATTTTAACAAGACGGTTGAGGCAAGTATATCCGTGATGCAACTTGTGTGTGATAATATGTTCCCATGTGCAAAGAGAAACCAGACTCAACTCTGGCAGGCTCATGCATTCCACCTTTCCTAAGAAAAGGCTGCTTTAGTATCATGCAGATACCACAGAGGAGTGAACACACGTCTGAGCGCGGGTATTTCAGCAGTGCCAGTCTGGCGGCTGTCCCAGAAAGACTCCAGTAAGTACCCAACTGTCCAAACGTTCGCAGGCTGCAAGCGTTGCAGAGCGGACAAAGACATTCACCACAGTCGGAAGCCAGTGTCAAACCCAGCTCCCCCTGACTCCCTGTTCTGCTCTCTGGAAAACACTGCAAAACCAAAGCCAGCATCCCTAAGACCTTGTGTCTTGAAAGACAGTGCTGCTCGAGCTGTCCAGTGCTCCCTGGGAACGGAAGTTAGCATGGACTGTGATGCAAAGAAGGATCGTATCTTTTCAATTTTTATGTCCTCAGACGGGCGGTGAGAACCTGCCTCCCAGCTGTGGACAGACACAGGCCCTCTTGCCCGTGGCTGGTGATGCCGCCGCTGCTGAGTGCGCCTGACACCACCGCTCCCTTGCTCAGTCATGGCCACATCACGTACTCAAATGAAAATGCCACGTTCACCTTGCTATCTAACCTTCCTTCCCAAAGTCAACAAGGCTTTAAAGAACATTGTTAAAAAAATCATTTAAAAGACTAATCTGTGCGTTGGAAAAGGGTCTCAAAATTAGCAGAAGGACCAGCAATAAGGGAAATGATGATTAAGCATAATAGGATGGAACTAAGTGGAGAAATATCTAGGTTAAATAGTAAAAAAAAAAAGATCATTTATTAGGCTGTGGACTTGCCGTTCAAGAGGGATAATGGTGCCTCCGCAAAAATGTTTTTTAAATAGCACTTCAGTGAAATATTAAGGGAGCAATCTTGAATTTAGGTACCTGGAAAGGGGCAGGGCAGGACTCCATCTCAGCTCCTGTCATAGGCTAGAAATGGAAAAAAGTCCTTTTCAGGTGCTTTGTATCAAAGCGAAACAGAATTATCCCAAAAGATGCTGTTGTAACTACACTTTGGAATCATCAGGATTTGGAAGAATAAACTTCCTTTTATGATGGAAACAGTAACAAACAAAAAGGCCCTTCAGCACGAACAAGGTTAGTTGACAAAAATATGTGATAAACCGTATCTGTAACATAGAATTGCTTAGACTGTATTTAGCATTTAGAATTGCCTTTTTTTTTTTTAAGGACAAGAATATCCTTCTGAAAAGCATTGTTTAAAGCAACAATTTTGAGAGCACTTGTATATGTACTATTTACAGGCTGTCTCGAAATCAGAAAGTAGCAGGTATGTGTCTCTCGCATCCTTTTTCAGAGAGAATATGTGCATATGTATCGAAGTTCCCAGGAAACCCCAGCTTTATTCCAATATTTCCTATGATATTTATGGAAAGCGTAATTGCTCATTCACCACACTGATTTTGTTTGAGGGAGAGGGGATGTGAACAGCAGAGACAAGCAGTCACCAACACACAGAAAAGGCAAGAGAGATAAATGGACAATGTGACATTTAGGTAGATAAAAATCACATCCAAAAAATCAATATAGGAATTCTTAAGAGTTACAAGAACAAAATATTTTCCCATTGATTTCTTATTTTAAACCATTAACAGAAAAATGGCTAAAGGTAAATACACTACGACATCAGTAACAACACCTCTACTTGGATTTTTTTAAAAAATATTTGATTATAAAATTAGTTTTTGCTAACAAGATACAAGAGTCACTATGCAGACAGCCCTAGCTGAATAGTACCCAATGTCAGGGTGGGTTTTTTTGTTTTGTTTTTAAGACATAGATGGGATTAAGTGCAGTTCTAAAAGTAAAATTCCTCTTAAGAATTCTACTGTTCTGTGTATTCTGTTTTACACAAGTACAGTACCTGGGTTCAAACTGTTCCAGTAGCAGCTTTTAGAAAGAATCATAAAAATGTTCAAATCCCCTTTTTTGTATAAATTGACCAAATGACATCTATTTGCCTGAAGCAATAAAGTAGACCGTGTTCACAAGACAAATCGATAGAAGGAAAGAGAGAGGCTGGGGTTTCAGCTGAAGTTAGGCTGCTGAATGCTGACATTATTGATTTTAGCTAGTTCAGCTGGCCTTGTAATTAAAATGTAAATTTGAGAAAGAGATTATGTCCTGACAGAAATGGTGGGATTAGAGGGAGATAAAAACCCCTCAGTGAAAATTCAGAGAAAGAGCAAGCACAGGTTTCTGTTAGCTGTGTGGATTTAGACGAAATCTAGCTACTCCAGATTCACTTAAGTTTAATTGAAAAAACGAAGCTAGAATATAAACAAGTATTATGGACTTCAACTTTCCTGAAAAAAAAAAAATAATTTCTGTTTCCCATTTCTTGAATATTAGTCAAGCTGAATGTATGTGATTCATATTAGCACAGACACTCTCCAAGACTATCAGGATAACCCAGCAGCTCAGGTGCAGTATTTCCCCACTTACCCTCTACTGTGTTCATAATGAAAAAAACCTGCATGTATTTTACCCAGGAAGCACAATAAGCTTTACTGCTAAGTGAAGAGAACTTTGCAGAGCTTACTTCATGTGGACTTGCAGATCAGAAGGTTCAAGTCAATGTCTGGGGCACTGACGTGAAGCAATGCCTCCAAACAACTTCAGTGTTTCAGGATCTGTTCTGCTATATCTCTTCAGGCACAAATGTGTGTGTGAACAAAATTAACACAGGTGATCATATGGTGGGAAGATTTCACTATCTCTGAAGGTTCTACTACTCATAAGGGATGGAGATTTGAATTATATGTCATCCCTGACAGATATCTGATCTTTATGAAACCAAAATTATGAAATAAAAAATTAAAGGACTATTCAGTTTTTTTTAAATTGGAATAAAATTTCATCTCTAGCTGAAAAAAAAAAAAAAAAAATCAGGCTTTTTCTTGTTAGTAGCACTTCATCGACACAGAACTCTAAAATGAGGCAAAAAATAATAAAAATATCTGTTATGAACAAAATCTTAAAAGTATTTACACAGGGATAAGACTGATTAAAACACTTACCACTTATTGTGGTAGGAAACCTTCTCTTTAATTTTAGATAGACACAGTTTCTTATCTTACCTTTGAACGCCACTAAACAAATTGTTACCTGCAGCTGCTAGGGGAGGATGCTGAAATGCCAGAAGCGGCTTTGGCAAATATTCTCACAGCACACATAAGCTGTGTATACACTCAAAGCAACTTATCACATGGACAACTGCACATATTAGTATTTCTGTATAAATTACACTGCTTTTAAAAAGTTGTCAAGGGGTCTTTTATAATCAGAGATTTTAAACAATGAAAAAAGATGCCCCCAGCCCCCACTCGAATGCAGCTATGCTCATTTACATTTATCTAAAAATTTTAGGATTCTACTTTGGAAATTGAAATTAAAGAAAACAGATAACAACCATGTTAGTTAACTAGAAGAGTTCATCAACATTACATAAATACTTTGTTTGGCTTACTGGAATTACAGAATATGTTAATTTGTTATAGTGTTAATTCTCATTAATCAACACTATTTATTGTTGCTTCACAATCATAGGCTAAGAATCAGAATAAATCAAAAAAGCAGAGATTAGGTTAAAACCTTTCTACACATTACACCCCAGTCTTAAACTTCTTGCTTACCCTTTTGCAGTCCCTGGCCATTGCACAGCTCCTATCAGGTACGCTACTATCACAAACCACTCAGAAGTATTGTCAGCATCCTGTGCAGTGACTATTAATTTCTAAGAACTTCAGTAGGAATCAAATATATCCCATGTCCTGTCAGATTTTCTGGGAACCTTATTTATATAGAAGGACCTTGCCTGAGAGCGAGGAAGGGTTTGTATGACCAGCTGATTAGGGTGCATCAGAAGTAGTATCTACAATCAATACTTCTACATGGATGTAGAAGTATTTTATTGGAAGTGCTAACCACGTTTGTTAGTAAATGTGCAAAGTTATCTTCATTCCAAATACCGTATCATAATAAATTTTACTCAAATATTGTCCTAAATGTAGCTATACAGAACATGTGCTTGCCTCATTATGTGAGTATGTTTTGACTATATCTGTATATGGACAATCTCACTTGTGAACTTTTAATTAAATACTTCTAAAGTTGTACATGCTAAGAAGAATTGACACCACAAAACACATATTTGATTATAGCAGTTCAGGACGGGGGTCCCAACTTCACTGCTGAGTATCTGTTATCTATGTATTTATAGCAAATCAATGCATGCTATTTCAATCATGTAACAACTATGTCTGATTTTTTTTAAAGTTTTTATAGTAATATTCTAAATACCAGACTCTTGTCAACTGTGTGTTAACTGTATTTTCCAAACTGGGGAAAAAGGAACCCAAATTTCACAGGGCAGTGAAAGGTAGTAGGTACTTCTGCCTGTCCTTCCCCCTGCGAAACCTGATTTGTTTCTTGCCTTAAAGAAGTCAAGTAATACCCACACCTCCTCATTTATCCTGGACAGTGTAATTCTAAGTCTCAAATTCAGTTCCTGAGAACTCTTCTTCACACACTCTGAAGTCTGCAGGTCTGTTTTCTCTGTGGTCTCCACCGAGCTGTTTCTCCATGTAAAAAACTGTCTTCCATGTTCTTCACAGGCAGGAAGAATTCCCTCAGAAAGTTCCTGAGGTATGGAGACCAGACAAATGAAAGCAGATTAAGAAGCTATCAAGCTTCTAAAGCAGAACCCAGACAAACTGAGAAATCATTGTAGTAAGGAAAAAAAAAGCTTAAATACAATTTTTAATTTCTATTTAGCCAGCACATGTGTGTCTGCTTAGTAATTCAGTCAGTAGAATCTCAGTAACTTCATTCCCAAATAATAATGTGATCACAAACATTTGTTTTCATTACAACTAAGGCAGGACACAATCATTTGGTTAATCACAGTGATACACATTTTTATGGTCTGTAGCTGATGAAAGCCGTTGGTGAGACTGCTCTTCAGACATACATCTCACCCCAGTTAAACTCACCTCACATTTTGTATGAAATATAGGTACCTGTTGGCAACAGAAGCTGCTGTACCGATCACACACTTGCGTTCTCTTATTTGCATTGAGTCACCGTTGAGTCAGGTCTACTTCATGATCATTGCCATGATAATCAATCACTCTCCTGTGGAAGCCTAGACTTGATCAACACCCTACCATTTTAACAGCTATTACAAAATTACTTCTAGTAAGTTTTTCAAGCATGCCTACTACCGGGGAACCCCAATCAATCCTAGTAACAAAAAAATAAATGAAGTACTTTACTAAAAGACTAATAAGCACTGAAAACAAGTCTTTCACTAAGAATTTCAGAGATGTTTAGATGTTGTACTTAGGGATGCAAACTCAACGTTTAGAATTTGTGGTTTTCCCTTGTGACTGCCAGAAGATTTTCATGTGTACTATTAAAAAAACCACCCACTGAACAGAGGAAAACCTAACTGTAAAATTAACAAAAAAATCATTCTGTATCAACTAAATCTATTAGATGCTTCTATGGAAGAAAAAAGACCAGTATGAAAGCCATAATTTCTTCACAGGTCAAAATAAGTGGTTTCTATTTCACCTTATCAACACTTGCATACATGCTCTTTTTGCCATGTTTAGCTTTAAATCTTTTACATAAAACAGCAAAACAGCCTTTTTATGGAAGAAACTTCATTTAGATGTAGGATAAAAGAGCATATTACTATTGTACGCAGTAACTAAAAACACTGTTTTCCTCCTACTTACATAAAAATGAAAGAGGTAAGTAGATCTAAGAAAGAGTCAGCACAGTGAAGCTACACAGCAATGCACGTGGTTAGGTAACGTGCAAGGCTTCGAATTCAGTGCTGCTGTTCTCAGCGTGACACAGATGAAACCTTAGTACTTGACCACACAAAAACATTTAAAAGCATTTAGAAAATCTTTTCTGTAGGGAATAAAAGAATCAGATTCCAATAAATTAGTAATTAATTTTCCTATTTTTTTAATCCATAGTGATGTTTCTATTATATTCCACAATTCCAAAGCAGTTTTGCTTTTAATCATTGTGTCTCCTGCATGTCTTGATGGATGACAGTCAAGAGAATAAAACTTTTAAAAACAATATGCATGAAAGTCTGCTGCTTGGGTACAGGTTAGAGTACACCTAGTTAATACAAAGAAATGCAATTTTCCCAAGAAATGCCTCCACATGCATGACTTACTGCTTCAAATCTGAAAATTCAATCATGTATAAGTCTACGCGGTATTTTATCTTTATTTCTAATACAGACTTTTTAACATTCAGAGAAAATGCAACAGCTGTAAAAACCCCACACCTTTAATGAATGGCCACAATAGCAAGTTTATTCATGTTTCTAAAATGCTCAGTGAGAGCTGCACTAGAACAGCTTGTGTAGTATGAAGCACTCCTAACTCAATGTAAAAAAACAGGTGGTGACTTCTCTACTAAGGAAGTAGTCTAGTTTTGTACACTTTATTTGTCCAACAGGGGTATAAGTCTTCTTTCCCATGTTGCTATGACAATTTATACTAAAAAAAGTGCACTACTTAACACACAGAAAAGCCATGACCCAGACACCATCCGGTTAGGAAAGGCAGTGTGGGGACACCTAACCCACAAAGGCACATCACTCTGTGATGGGAAGAGGAAAGAATTTCTGAAATGTATAGGAGTAACCCTTGGGATTTTAGAACTGTAGCTTTGATCCTGATATGAAAGAGGTCCCAAGCAGGCTTTAATATGCAATGTGAACCACTGAAGTAGCTATCAGGGACCAAAAACCATTTTGGCATAAGGCTCAAATACAAGAGAAATAATCTGATGAACCAGATTTGAAATAATGGTTTGTGTTCTTCACTGTATAGTCATTTCTCATATAATTTTGGATAAAGATGAAATCTGAAAAGCAGTAGACTGCTTCCATGCTAGTATTCCCAAGTCTGATGGCTTACTCATGTCACCACTTGTAAATGGCAACAGCACTTTCCTATACCTCAAAGTAGTATTGCATAAGTAAATTCATGAATGCATGCACTGAGACACAGACAAGAATAGAGAAAGAAACACCATTAGTAAGACAACAGTTGCTGGAGGTGGATGCTTTGAACCAGATCCAAGAACTGTTCAATTTTTACATGAAAAAGCACATTTCTCAAAACAGATTACTTCCCATGCGGTTCAGAGCCCAGCTGCAAGCTATGCCAAGACCACCTAGGGCAGGAAGGAATCTCTTATCCTGGCGTCAGCACCAAACTCTGTCTATGGCACAAGAACTATGTCAGAAGCTGCACAGTTCCATCCCTTACCTTATCTGCCTTAAAGCTTTAAGCCAATGCAACTGCCAGCTGACCAGCAAAGGCTGGAATGTGGGAAAACTCAAGCAGAAACAAGATTTTACCTCTCCCTAAAGCTTTCCCTTAAATGAATAATGCCCCGATTTTTAAGGCGTTAGCAATACTAGCCATACAAGGGCAAGCTACTCTTCAATGGATATCACAGAATCATAGAATAGCTTGGGTTGGAAGGGACCTTCAAAGGCCATCTAGTCCAACCCCCTGCAGTGAGCAGGGACATCTTCAACTAGAGCAGGTTGCTCAGAGCCCCCTCCAGCCTGACCTGGGATGTTGCCAGGGATGGGGCATCTACCACCTCTCTGGGCAACCTGGGCCAGGGTTTCACCAGCCTCATTGGGAAAAACTTCTTCCTTAGATCTAGTCTGTAAGCAACATCAGTGCAGTGCTGAGAACCAGAGTAACCATGTGAAAATTATTTTCACTGCAGTATTCCTCTTCAGCAACACAAGGTATTTAAAACAGCTCTGTGGTACTGCAGGATGGCTCATCTCTTCTCTGTTGCAGACATCAGGTGCAAGTGTAAATAAGGATTATACAAATGGGAGGTCATTAGAAGTCTGGTAATGCTAATTTGGCATGACACCCCTAATGGGTTATATCTTCACACTTCAGTTCTCTAATCACCTAAATTCTTTTAACAAATTTACATTTCATCTTATACATGGACATTCAAATTGACTTGTTTAATTCTCCCTCCACCCAAACGGTACCCATGCTCGGTTCGTCTTCTATATTTAATATCATCATCAGTTTTGAGATCATCATCATAAACTACCTACACACATATAACAAAACCGCACATGTCTATATACTTATACATACCAAACTTTCCCTGTCTCTAAATATCTATTTCATTTTTCACAAACTTTTCAGATCTCAGGAGAACCACAAATACACGTATGCATCATCAGAAATAGCAGCTCAGCTTGAAATTTACCTTGTTGGTAGGACACTTCCATTTTCCTGCGTGAAATGAAAGGGAATAAAGTAACTTTTAAATCAATAATTTAAATTACTCTGGAAATGGAAACATGATATGTTTTGCAACTTTAATATAGTTTTCCTGTTTAGTATAAAAAAATTAATCTGAGGGGCTGTTAAGCTTTTTCTGGTTTGTTCAGGAAAAGTAACACACGGAAATAAACTTTAAATTATTCACACCTTCTACATAACACTGAGATTACATTTTACATGGAAGGTTTAATGTTCTAGTTAGAACATTCTATTTGGACAGACTTTCATTTTCTTAGCTCAGAGTTCTCATGAACTAAATGTGAACTAAAGAAATGTAGCAAAACCTCACCTGGATTATATTAAGATAAAGCTAAAGCCACTGCTATGATAACTGCACTTGCACATGGAACAAAGAACCGTATTTAATTAGAGAGGTGGCTGCCTAACACAGCCAGCTCTTGATGATACCATGCTACTATGAAATCAATATATTCTTGTGTATTTTAATATCATAATTCACTTTTCTTAAAAAAAAAAAAAAAAGCCAAAGGGATGCTTATTTTGGTTTTGCTTATTAAAACATGCAATACAGAATCCAGTAGAGCAAACAGAGCTCTCCATTTTCCTCATGCAGACCTGAAGTAATTACACAGAAGTCTGCTGATTTACGCAACTGTTATATAGCATAACAAATAAATTTTGCTAGTAATTGACCCGTTGGTCCAAGCAAGCATTGAAGTACACAAAGTTAGAAGAAAGCACCTGCTTAAAAGATGGCCTGAATTCTTTTCAGGAATTCTGAGCTCTTTTCAGACTCTTCTGAGCTGGGAGTTTGCAGAATAACTTGAAATAGCAGCAAGAAAAGCTAAATACCTTCAGAAACATCCAAAATGATTCATCTCTTTTAAAATGCTATTTTTAACAAACACATCAGATAAAGAACACCCAAGTTTGGTTTTACACTACACCCTTTTGTTTCAGCAAAAAGAAACATTTGGCTTATACAGGTAATAGCTGCAGCCTGACTTTTACGACGCAAACTGCAGGTAAGTTAAAAACAAGCATGAACAGGACTGAAAAAGGCACAACACAGTATCAGTCTTACACAAATACTCATGGAGAAAAGTAGGAGCAAGAAACTTTTTACAGTGTCCATGGTTTTTAACTCCTAGGTGATGGCAGCTACCCTCTCCATCTCTACATGTACTGAAATCTTCTGAACCTTAAAATACACAATGCTACACAGAGGCAAAGGTGCAGACACTTAGTAAGCTAGATGTACAAAGGACAAGGAGTAATGCGCTGAAATTTAATTATTTAAGATGAACTTTCCTCAGTAACTCCCCTCTCAATTTCACAAAAACACATTATAAATAGAACTTCATTTAAAAAAAAAATCTTTAGAATGCACTAAAAGAATGCAAGAGTCTATTTTGTCATCTGGAATGTGCTCAGTGGCTATAATTGTGCACTTGAAGGCTGAGCTCCATTTAACGTCTTGTGATAGCAAGAACCAAAGAAAAAAGCCTTCTTTCTGAGCTGTAAGTTGGCCACCTTATGGGAGGAAGCGGCTACGCATCCCCAACCATTATTAATGCAGGTAACAGTACAGAACCTTAGCCCATCTCACCAGACTGTTACCAGTATTTCTAATATTCAGGCTCATTTACAGCATTACTTTGCAATTTCTTCACTCCCAGGAAGTATGTGTTTAGCACACTTAAAAGCACACACAGTGCTGCTTCTGGCTCTAAACTACAGTGGAACAGGATGGAATTAAATAAGCTTCTCATCTCAGTTGCTCTTGCTCCTATGAAGTATTTGTTTATCTAGAGCCAATCGCTGCTCCCGCATCTATGTAATGACTTCCTCATAGCAGTCAGAGATTACCCACACCGCTGACCACTTTATTACTTCAGAATGGATGTTTATTTACTTTAGTGCAGCAGTAACATGCAGGGATAAAGCCTGTCACAGCTGGGCAAACTCACCATATTCTTTACGCAGGTGGTCTGGAATGTGGGGCTCATAACCTTCCTTCTCAGGGACCTCCACAAATTCATCTTCATCCTCCTCGTCGTCATCGTCATCGGAGGCTTTCATCTACAAAGACATTTTTTTTATTTTTTTTTTTTTAATGTGAAGACTGCTTTTCATTTCCCTTCACACTGAAAATATTTTGCAGACATCTTGATAGCCCTACTGAGACTGCTCTATGTCAGAAGTATTTCCCTAATTATGTATTTAATCTTTATCTAAGATTAGGCCTTTGCTTAACATTTTATCTCTAAAGCCATTCTCTAACCTAAGGGCTTCTTTAAAGCCCCTTTTATCCATTAGAACACAGGCAGTTGGTAAAGTCTGAGAAAGTGTGAAGCTATAAAATAAGGCCAAAAAAAATCTTAAAATAACATCAAGATTTTGACTTAATGAGCAAATTATAGACTTCTCTCGTCTCCTTCAGTTGATTTTACTCATTTAGCTGCACCCAAATAGTCTGTGGCATGTTAAATAGTATCACAAACTGTTTAAGAGCTCAAAACCAGAGCATGCAAACAGGAGGGAAGCTCATGGACTGGCAAGTCAATACTGACCAAAATAAGAATATTCAGATCTGTATACTACAGCATTTCACTGTGCTTCTTCACAACAGCACTAAAAATAATTAGATACATTAATTTCTTAACTAATTCGGTACATCCTAACCATTCATACCATTAGACTGCACACATTACTATGGTAAAGACTAAAAAAATGGGATTTTTAAAATGTGCTCTTGGTCTATATTGCAGTCTGAAATTGAGTACCCATGACTAGCTGGAAAATAAAAATGGAGCTCCTACCAACTAATCAGGTTTATTAATATTTCATTCACTTAAGTGGTTTCCTATATATTGTTTCAACTAGCTAGTACTGTTTATGTGCCAGCAAGTCTCTACGTCTTTTTGCTAAGCTTGTTCCATACCTGAACATGAATTTTTCTTCTATACTACACATAAGCTAAAAGACTCTGTGCCACCTCAGACACGGCCTGTACTATCAAAACTTTGAAACAGCAAATGCCAACTATCCTAAAAAGGCAGCAATTATGGAGGTTTTATGCTTTGTTTTCTTTGCCCACCTTGGGAGTCACCTGATTCTTAACAACATAATTAGCACATTATTGTATGTTCGCCATGCACTTTCAGAAGTCTAGGAAACGATAAGGGGTATCCACTAAAACCAACCCTACCACAGGCTATCACTTTGTTCAACTTCATTGCAGCAAGCCAAGGCAATACATAAGGAATGGCATAATTTTAGCTATTTTCAGCCGTGTTCTTTACTTCTCTTACTGCACCTGACTTACATTGATATTCCTATCAACTACTCGTTGTTACAAGTACCCGAGGATACTGCAGGTTTTGCCTGCAGCAGAATTTTCCCAATTTAATTCACTACTCTAATCTTGTGTCACAGCTGCACAGCTGAGTTCCTTTAAATCATCATATACTCTGAAGCCAAAAAAATCTAGAAAACAATCTTGGTTTATTGAATGTAGCTAAAAATTTAAAATAAATAATAACTAAATTTTAAAGATAAGCATTCCTTTTTTGTCAGTATCACTTGTAAGCTGGACTGAATTAGTTTCTAATAAAACATGAATTGATATTAATACACATATTGATACACTTTAACAGATAGGGATGGTGGAAGTTAGAAGCACAATTCTTCCCTTTGTTTAAAAAAATTACTTTAAGAAAGATGCTGTTCCAGTGGGGGAAAAAAAAAAAAAAAAGGAAAAAAACACAGATTACTGTCCTGAAGAATAAATTTACTACTGCATCCTTACCAGCAAACATCTAAGTAAGTCTTCATTTTAAAATAAAGTCCCACTATAATCATGTTTGGAAGTACCCTGCTGCCAAGCATAGGTAACAACCACAATGTAGTCTCTTCAGCCCAATTATCACTACCTCGAGAGCTGCCAACCTTCAGCCGGCGGCAGAACCCTGCACCCTGGTTTACTTTTTGTTTCCCACTACAATCATTTTTCGTCACCTAAAAGAAAGCAGCAATTCAGGCCCTACCTGGCATGGCCAAGCCAGATGCATGCTGAACCTGACCTCGCCAGCAGAAACCAAAAGTTCTGATGCAAAGAAAGAGTCAAATATTCTACCACTGATCACAAACTCGCAAAGGCACTAGGCATGAAAGCAGCACATCTGCATTAAACTGCAACTTTTAACAGACCTTCCCGATGTCCTTTAGAAAGAAAAACATCATCAGATTTTGTACTCTGCACAACAGAAGAGGGCTAGAGATTGAAATTTGTTTGTTTGTATTTTGGTTTCAAAATTCTGCTGGAGGTGTCATCCCTTTTCTTCCTGTTAGGGGCAATTTAATTAAGGTTGGAAACAATATCCACTTTTATTTCTCTATCTTGAAACAGGGCAACATCGTACTTTCCATATTCAGTTTCCATGTCTCAGCTATTAAAAAAGATTTTACCAAGCTAAAACTTGCCATGGATGATCTTAGACTACAACTTTGTGCCATTATGTAAAAACTGACTAACTTCCACCTTACAAAACAGGGAAAGTGAATTTGGTGTATTTCCATATTTTTTATTCAGAAGTAGTCTGTAAACAAAAACAGCAACAGGTTTAAGGAATTGAGAAATAATGTCAAACTAGTAAGCGAAAGAAAACTCAACTCAGACTGATCATTTAACTTAAATCACCAGATTATACCTACAATATCAGTGGGCATAACACAAGTATTCAAGTATCGGCATACCTGAGAGGACTAGAAAGAATTCAGACGAGTACTATCTTTAATTGAAATTTGTCCTAATTTGTTCACATGGCGTTGGAAGCACATGGCGCTCTGTACATTAATATACTAAAAGTCAGTGGGCTTCACTAATCCTCAACTTGAAAATTGCATTAGAAGCAACTTTGCTGTATTACCTGCATGGTCTAAAACTTTAAAGCACGTGAAAAGCCTGACACAGAAAAGGCATAATCAGATGCAAATTCACTTTGTTTAGGTACAATCCATGAACTGTACGTTCAAGTACTATAGAAAACATTAATCATAGGAAACTGTAATTTTTGTTATCAGTCTTAACACTAATCAAAAGGGAAACCTGTCACTACCACTGACCTGTGAAACGTCCCAATTATACTCTTTGGAAATGACAGGAGCACTTAACTTCCTCACTGAGTAAATGACGACGATCAATCAAGTTTGAATAACAATGAGCCACGGAGCTGAAAATTATTTTTTATATAGAATCTACCCAGGAATTTATGAAAGGTGAAAAGCAACCCAAGGTTTTAGGGGCATTATGGCTTTCAGCTAGTGCAGCGCATATCAAACACTAAACAGAATTTATGTGTTTTAATTTTCTAAAAGGTAGATGTGGACTTGGTGCTACAATGCATAACATATAATGCCAGATTTTAAATATAGGGGTCATTTTCATAAAATATTATGCTTATTGTTCACACCCTTGAATTTCCCTGGGGTCTTTATTAAATTTAGATTTCCTGTAAAAAAAATTAACTGCTTAGCTAACTATAAGGAATTAAGCCCCCCCTTTCCCCTCAAACAGACAAAGTCTTTATTTTGATATAATCTTTAACAAGATAAATAAGTTATCTTTTTACTTTAAAATATTAAAGTCATCACTGGTGGGAATTCAAAAAGCTGCACAGTAGCAGTGGGTAGTTATATCTCAATTTATTTCATTCCAGTGGTACTTCATCAGAACCATCTTGTTTATGCTGTTTTGTTCCATTCCCTTTCTACAGAAAGGACGAGAGCTCATGCGTAATATCATTAGATAGGAACGTATCTTTTTTTTTTTAATTCCACTTTTCAAACATGAAGAAAGCTCTGAAGCAAGCTCTACAGATGCAGTATGAAAGTTCAGCCACCTACTATATGCTTTTCCACTATAGGTAAACTTTTTCAGGCAACTAAAAAAAAAAAAATTCAACAATCCACAATTAAGTCAGAATAAATAAATATTTAAGACAACATTTTGAGTGGCAGAATTAGTAAATTATAACCTTTTAGGAATGAATGGTTAGGTGTTTCCAAACAGGAAAAATGAGACTATGATAAAAACAAGCAGTGTGCCGTTTCTAGTGTGCCATACGTGAAGGGAAGTAAAGTATAAGCTCAAGTGATAAATACGACAACGTAAAGCTTTTCTTGTAGTGTACAGAATTAAATAGCTCTAAGATAAGTAGGCACGCAACTGCTTGTATCTCAATAACCTGTCAGAGAACGCGGGGAAAAAAGGTTCCATTCTCAAATTCATTCTAATTATCAGGTAATACGAGGAAAATCACTACCGCAGTTTGCAGTCTTGTGAGAGACAAAGGGTGAACAACCTGCTCTCTGTCGCTAAAGGATGGTCCATCTGAAGGGAGACCAGATTCCCAGACATCAGAGGTTACTTGCACCATCAGTGCTCCTCGAGTTGCATGGAGAACGGAAGTTTTTCATTCAGTGTTAATCTGCTCTATAATGCTGACATTTATTTATTCATTCATTTATCCAACTGAAACATGCTTTTGCAAAACTATGAGGGTTGGTTTATTTTTTGTGGGGGTTTTTTTGGTTGGGGTTTTTTGGGTTTTTTTTTGGTTTTTTTGTTGTTTTTTTTTTTAAACGTGGTGGTATACCGGACTAGATATCTCGCTGTGAGAGAAAATAAGTTTTAGCTAGACAATTTCCAGATTCTTGGGCTGAACTTATTTGCATATGAGAATATAGTTTAAAAAAAGACAGAAAATATACATGCATTATTTTCATTGTAATCAGAGTTAGAACAACACCTCCTCAATTCTCCTAATTTTCATTAAAAACTTAAAGTAGTGCTGACTTTTCCAGCTAGACAAATGCAATCAAACCATTTGCTCCCTAACTCATTAAAAAAAATGGATATTTTCTTATCAGTCTCCACCTTCTCAAAAATACTGAAAACAAACAGTGGGTGCCAGTAGAAATGCAATCGCATCTTTTACTTTGGAGCCAACACGCCAAGAGCCTCCAGCTGTTAGTGTAGCTCAGTGCAACCACAGCTCCAGTTAAATGCCTTGCTCATCCATCCCAGCCAGTAATAAATGCAAAAAAAAAAGCCTCCACCCACCACACAACACTTGCAAAGATGTAAGGAAAAGCCTTTGGTCCTTTTCCCAGTTTTATACAAATTGATTGCTACATTCTGTTAAGAGGACTTAAAAACCTGGGCCTCTGCAATCATAATTAAAGCAAGCAATAAAGTGATGGAAATACACAATGCAATTGGTTTATAGGACTAGATGTACAGTGTTTACTAATTATTTTTGATAAAGAAGGAAGAGAAAAGATAGCACATGAAGAAGTCATATCTACTTACTCAAAATACATTAAATAAATTTTGCATGGTCTAATTAACTTGGTTTGCAATCTCAATTACTTTTCACCCAAGAAATCACTTTTGTTCAGTTTTATGCGCGTGTTTCCCTTTTTAAAAAAAAATGATGTAAGGCATCCTCAGACAAGTGAACTCTAAACTTCATTTGTCTTTCAGCAGGCTTGATGGCTATGCATTTAAAAACCCATTCTATCTTATAAACTAAAAATTAAATGTACTCAGCTGTGATGGTCGTCATTGCATCTGCTATTTATATGCTAATACACTCACTGGAAGATCTTGCAAATTATTCCACCATGCCAATATCTCATGTGCATCTACTCAAAGCCAACTAAATATTTTTCTAGAGGCAGAAGATTTTGGTTAGGGAACCAGAATATTTATCGCTGTAGAACCTAGTTAAAGGGACAACCTTAAGCAAATACATTTTTTTATTCAACTGCAACACAAAACATGCTTCCATCATCTTAAATGAAATTCGGGGATCTTCTATGTAAGCAAACACTGACTGAATAAAAATAATTTCTTCAGTGCCAGTAATAAAAACTGAATAGTCAAATGGTGTATCTTACGTGCAAGTTCTTTTACAAGTTCCTCTTTTTCCATTCTTTTATATTATCCAAGACAGGATGAAGAGGAAATAAATGCCGGCATTTTGACGTATTTCAGAACCATGTTTGAGTTTTTCTTTGTGCAAAACAAGGAAAACATGAACTACGGAAAGAGTTGTATTTATAGGTACCTCCCCTTTGCTCTGTGATTTGGGCATAAGTTCAAACCTAGATGACTGCAAATTAGATATGTGGCCCAAGCAAATCACATTTTATGTTTACCAGTAAAAGTATCGCTGTTATTCCATTTGTAGCTGCTCAACAGCACACAGGCTACTTGGACAGTCTGACTTTTATTTAGGAATGCACTTTTCACACTATTTCATAATTTCCAGAAGTTAGTAAAAGTGCTTAAAGGGTCCCAGCCCAACCGTTAGCCTAAGTACAATGCTGGAGAACCAGTGCACCTTGCTCCAAATTGCTTTAGCAATATAAACTACCCAATGAACCAGTTTTTCTTTAAAGCAACGTACGAGGGCCATAGTCTATGAGTACTGTCACAGTCCTGGAGGTGCAAGCTTGAGGTTTACTCAAGACTTTTGCCAAAATCCTCTCAATTCCACTCAGCGACAAGCAGAGCTTGAGCATGTACACTGGAAGGTCAATAGCGGTGAGGCGCATTGCACAAAACCGGTATCACTCTGTGGTACTAGCTACTGCATCTCTGCACCCTAGCAGGCTCGAGGTCCCAGACAAGCTTAGGAGGGATTTTAATAAAAAGCAGCAAAAATTTACTCAAAAAGACCAGTAGATCTTAAGGTGCAAGACAGTTCAAAAAGTCTTGGATCTTAACGAATCATTGTTCAGATGAAATGAGTATGTCCAATATACCCAATGGACCAGCACGTGCATTTACAGTTTCATATTGGTCAGCAAGTAAAGGTAGTCTAGAAAACTGGTGCATTTAGCAAAACTATTATCTCAGGAAGATATTGCAAAGCAAGTTTAGCACTTTTTTAGCAGTTACTGCTCACGATGTAGCTTCGGATGTATTTTCATCTCTCACTACTTGGGCTCCTACCATCCACCAAAATCAACAGTACTTGGTTGCATGAATATTCTTAAGCCTTAAGAAAGTACATTAGAAAAGCAAAGTTCTCTTGCATAATCCCAGTTTTTCATAAAATGGATACCACATTCAGGGAAGGTGTAACAGTTTTACTTAAACTAATGAAGATCCCCAAGTCTAACAATACCTTTCCTTTCCATGCATCCCAAAGAGCTAAAACAGAAGTCTGCTACCTTTCATTACTAATGCTAATAAAGTTTCCCAACATAAAAAAAAAAAATGACAGCTACAAACTTTATGCTGACCACCTACATTTGATACCTATATTTAATTTGTATCATCAAAAGTGACTGTAGTGTGTGTTAGTCTCTAAAATGTTTTTGTGTAATATTTACACAAAAATAAAGGTTGCATCTTACTTTTAGAAGTACAGGAATGTACTTCTCCCATGCAGTTACTGTACAAACTTCAGGCACTACGTCTTACTACAGACTAAAAAAAGAATATATTTTAACAGTATTTTCTGGTATGTTTTTTTCCCTCCAGTTTTTCATTCACACTGGGAGATGAGCTATCACTCCATCAATTTGAGTCTTCTGATTAAGTAAAGATTGACCTTCATAATCGGATCTGCATTACCTGAGTTTATTCGGTTACCGAAAGGGAGAGTCTCACAATCTGGGCTTAATGCTGCTACAGAAACGTTCTTCTCTGGATTAGGTTCCAGTCAGTTCAGGTCCCTGCCACAACAGAAGCCCTACTGCTGGTGCAAGGGAGGCATTGGGAATCATGGGGGGGAAAACAGAGACAGGACTGGCCCTTTCGACTGCAGCTCGCATTTACATCATCTTTAAGTCAATCATAAAATCACCACCAAAATACATTATCTGCTTCCCTGTTCAGCTCCCACCAGTAGTACAACAGCAACTTGTACAGAAAACCTGCCTGCTAAGAAGTCGATTTGGTAACTATGTAACACTCCAAGAAATACCTGGTAGAATTTCATTTTTAATGTTTCAAGAATTCTAGAATGGATCAAATCATTTTAACGAGAAAAGAGCATTGCATTCGTTACCTGCGCCTTGAAAACCAAACTTGGTTTCTTCTTAACTCATAGATAACTGTAAGGGAACTCTGTAAAGTGCCTACCCAGTTTTTTATTCATCTAAGTATAAAAGCAAAGGTTTGCGGGTTCAAAGACTAAAGTGTGATGGAGCCAGCAAAGCTACAAACCAAGTGATGTGACATCATGTTTAGAGTCCATGCTCAGAGAGGAACGTACCCAGAGCAGTTATTGAGATGTTCTCCATTCCTAAAAGCAGTAGGAAACCCCTCATTTTTGTCACTAAGGAAGAAAGCAGCTGTCATAGAGCCACTGTCAAGGTTACAAGTGTTACCCTGAACAGTTGCTATGCTTGAGATACCCCTCCCTTCTTTCTGGACTAACCGTCTTCCTCTATGCCGCGTTCCCAGCACACCGGTCCAGATGAAATTGTTCAAAGCCATTGTTTAAGGCTGTAGTTGAGGTCCAGGACTGGTTATATCCATTTCTGAACCAAAAAGTTGTTTTGTGCTCTGATAACTCAAAGTTCAACCAACAATGCCTCTTTCTTCTCCCCTCCACAGATAAGTTTTGCAGCGTTCTTCAGCTAGTCCAAGTTATCTATGAGATGATGAACAGTATTCCTATGCCCCTTGAAATATTTTAGGCAACATTTTGAATTATTTCTTTATGATTCAGAGGCCTATACATGATAAAAGCTAAATTTTTGAGCTGAGGGGGGAAATAATTCTCGTTACTAGTAATTTTCTTTGTGAAATTTTAGGAATGTGATTTTAATCTGAAATGTGATATAACAAGATTCCCATTAGCACCCATTTGTGCAAGAAAGTCCTACTGCATTTGATGGATTACCAGCTATTGCTTAGACCAGATCAAACTCATGCTACTAAAACTTTGTATCCACCACCGATATATACATGCCCTTGTCTCATGATATAGTCTGCACAGGCATATACTGTAAAATCAGTAACTAAATTGCAGTTACTTCAGTGATCATATTTATGAATGAGTTTGAACTACGCATTTGTTAAATTATTTCAGATGCTGGATTTTTAACAGATAAATATACATCTCAATTAAACAAACCTAAATTATTGCAGGCAACAAGTCAACAAAATATCCTATGCAAGACAAACATAACCTTATGTGTATTCCTGATTGTGGATTTTAGGCACAAAGATATCAACAGATGCAAATATATTTACTTTAATATTACTGCATTAACTCTATTTAAATGCATTAGCATGAGTTCCAAGACTGAAAGTTTTCTTCCATTTCCATTTTTATAAATACATATTTAGCAATGTACCGTTATGAACCTCACAAATACATGCAATTCACTTCAATTTACCGCTTCGCCTTGTAAGGTAGGATGGATAAAAAGCAGGAAGCAAATTTATATCTACTACCTACAGAGTACACGCTGCTCAGTATTCATAGATGAATCAAGGGAGATGACCCTTCGGCCTGAAAAACTTAAATACTTAACATAAGGGTTAACTTGATGATAGAGACATCCTACTTTATTTTACACTCTATTAGAAGAGCTCCAAATTGCATTGTGCGACCTGCGAATCAGATAGGGATCAGAGGTCGTCACAGTGACAACTTTAAGAATTCATGGCTAGATCTGCATAACAAGATATTTTTAATAACTGTAACAGCGGCAGGCTGCATAGCCACTGCAAAGCATAAAACATACCACAGCATCATTCAGCTCTAGAAAAGAGGAAAAAAAAAAAACCTCACAAAAATATCACACTAGCCGATAAGATGCTTGAAGAGACTACTGTTCTGAGGGTTAATTTTGCAATGTTTTGTTTTGTATCAGTGCTACATCCTGATAAGACTTAAAAAACCTGAAAAGCTTTTTCAGCTGAAAAGTGATTATGAAAGAGACGTTTCACAGATAGAAATAATTATCACTTGGCAGTTAAAATGGGGGAGGAGGGGAGAGGAAGCACAAGCATCTGTATCACTTATTTAATATTTTGTGTTTCCTTTTACAGTTATGGTTGACCTGGTTTTTTTGCTAAATATCAGCTAGACACAAAAAAAAAAAAAAAAATTTAAATGTTGCCTGAGCTACTACTTTGACCGTGCAAATGTTATTAAACTTTATTTATTCTGAACACATTACCTGTTTATGATGTATACAATCTGATAAAGGACATCTTTCGCTGTAATGCTGATTTAATTATCAAATATTCCTATACTTCTCTTAAGTTTTAGACAACATATTAGCAATCAACATCAAGTTACTATTCAAATCTGAACATTAAACACTTTTTGATTTGAAAGGGCAACTTTTTTAAGAGTTAGGGTTTTCGTTCGTGCGCAATTTAAAAGCATCACTTGGGGAAAAAGGTTTCTTTGACAAAGGTCTCTCTCTTGCTTCTTCATCTGAGTATGTTTTAGCAGATGCAGGTTCAGGCATGGTGGGGGATCACTAAGGACAATTATTTACCCCCCAGAAATAACTTCTCTAAAATGAAGACAAAAAAATGGAGGATGTGCGTACAAGAAGGTGTTACAGAAAGCAGTCAGCTAGACTGGATTCTCTATGGCTACAGAAAGAAGCAAAAAGAGAAAACAATACAGTCTTTGCTTTTGATCTAAAATTCAAGGGCAACTTTTTTTTTTTTTAAAAGCAGGTACTAACTTAACTAAAAGACAGACTTATAAAAGAGCTGGTTATAAAGCTACAAAATGATTAGGTAGAAATAACTCATTAGTATTGATAAAGTGCCAAGCTGTAGTTGAATATATGGAGGGGGGAAAATCACTGACAGTCTTGCAGCCAAGTAATTGGTAGAGCTTTTAGCTTAATTTATTACATATTAAAATTTTAATCTTTTGATGTATTAAAATATTCTAAGGCTAAATCACAACCAGCAAATATTTAATGTGTAAATGTAATTTTTAACAATTTTTGACATTATTCTTTCCGAAAAAAATCTGACTTGTATTGCAGTAAGGATTGGGGATCAGATCAGGTTCTGGACAACACAAGGACAGCCTTCTCCAAATCTAATTATTAATGGCATTACTGAATTCAAGCAGATGTTTCACATGGATAAAATTAAGTACACGAATAAATCAAGATCCAAGCACACAGTTAGATTTGACAGAAGGTAAGGAAAGGTGAAACAAAAAGTAATGAAGACAGTTAATGAAAAAACATATAACCCTGGTTAATATACTATGAAATTAAAAATTCTAAATGTAATAGGCCTGTTAGACGGTAACTCTGCTACTTAAAATCTTGTATTTTAAGGAAGGGAGGAAGACATTAACAAACAAAACTATTTCTAACCAGCAAAAAGTATTTTTAAAGGAACATTTTAGCCGTAACTAAGTTATCCCTACAAAAGAATTAAACCTCTGGAAACAGGAATTTCTATTTAAACAGCAATCTCAGCCAACAGTTACAGCTGTACTTCTATAACAATTTACCTAAATAGAGTCAAGAATTAGTTTGATGTATCTCTGGTGTATTGCTGCTGTAGTAAGTTTATCTGGAAGCAGACCTGAGGCTGGCTTTGGGTAAAGGCGGTGTAGAAAAAAATGTCGAGCATGCAGTGTGCACTCCCTCTACTGGGCACTGAAATTATCCTGAGCAGGCATCCAGAGCAAGAAAGGGGTATGTCTGAGCATCCAGGTACCGTGAGGTAAGAGCCCTTTTACAGCTTCTGTCCTCTTGCCCGAGATTCAGCCAAAACTCAGTTTCACAGAAAAATGGATTTCAAAACTCTTGTTTATACTGTTAAAATGCCTTTCCTGTCAGAAACGGACACCCGATTCACCCCCCAAACAAGTATTTAACTACAGTGAATGTAACTTGTGTAAGCACACAAAAACTCATTTGCCTTTGTCCAAAACAGTAGGACTGCCATTTTTTTTTGTCCATCCTCCACCCCTTTGAAAAAATAACAGCTCCGGAAGAAATGTCTTGATGACTACTTCTTCCCATTGCTGTGCCCCCAGCAGTCAGGAATGCGCAGTCTGGGCAGCTGGGATGTATTAGCATTTATAAAATCTGCTGACAGGGATTTGTTTCTAGACAAAGGATAACCATTGTTGTTCTTTTCCCCTCTTCTCCCACAGCTCCTGAGAGGTAAGTGCAGAATGGTGACAAACCCTGCCAACACAAGTAGGCTGCAAGTGCTACCTAAAAATGACAGCCCTCCTTATAATTATGGCTTCCTGATGGTTTGAGTTCTTCACCATCACTGAGGAGAAAAGAAAGGGGTGGTTATATCTCATGTCACTATAAACCATTTTAAGTCCAAGTATTTCACTGCAGAAAGTTCTGTGCTTTCCTTCAAGTGACTTTGTATAAGAGAAGTTCTGTAAACTTACAGAAAGTTCTCCTGTAGTTTGCAAGGCAGCGGGGCTTTTACATTTTTCAGCAAAGATAAAGGCAAAAAAACTTTAGAAAAAATAATTTGTGCTAATTTTCTAACATGCTCTGATTGCCTAAGGATGCTGCCTTGCAGACTAGTGCTCTGCGATCTGGGAAATGAAGCGAGAAACAATGGAAAGCGTGGGGGTAATAGTGAGGATTGCCAAAAGTAGACACCTTCTTGCACCAACGAAACGATTCTTCTGCGAAGGCAGACCTGGTAACCACCAACTTCTTCCTCTCAATGTAATTTACATCCAGCTACATTGCTGGTATATTCATATTGAACCGTAGCATCAAGAATTACTCCAAATATATATGCCTTATTTGCCTCTCAGCCATGTGCAGGTGTAACTGCTCAGCTAAACAAGAGTACCAACGGCACATGGCAACAGTAAGGACCTCCAGGAGCTTCCCTCTTTCAAGTGGCAATTTAAATCTCTGCAGGATTGAGAGGTATAGTAGAGTTCACAGTGATGAATCTCCAGTTTCACTGTCTCTCACAACTTTCTTGATCTCAATTTGAGGATCGGTAAAGCCTTTCCTCCCCCGGTTCCCGGACAGTACAGAAACAAAGCACAGAATGGAACAGATGAAAATGGGGGAAATTAGAGACCACAGAAGCATGGAGAATGAGCACAAAATAAAACCAGAAAGTCTGAGGACAATGGGCAAACCCAAGCCCCCAGCCAAGTTTCCAAGACCCTATCGTTCTCTTTTATACTTGCTGATAAAATAAAACCACTTTCTCCCTGACACTAAGGCTTGCCTGTGGTACACGGACCATAATTACACTTCAAATGAGTAAGTACACAAACAATTCACCTTTATATTCTCCAGCCAGCAATATCCTGCTCATTGCAGGGGATTGGCCTAGGTCCCTTCCAACCCAACGATTCTATGATAGGTACCTCAGACTGCAGTCACTAGTTGCCAGGAAAACTGCTATCGTATACAAATGTAGAGATGTCACCGACCAACTACAAGCCAGGCAAGTTACATGGGACCCTCTGCACTCAGTTTATTTACGTTCTCTCTCTCTGCTTACTAAGTGCTCCCCTTCGTTTCTAGGTGTGCTCATCTCTACACAAGAGCAGATACAGCACTCACTGACTCCACGGGCTGACAATAACATCCGTAATGCACTGAGCTCTGTCGGGACAGGACAGCTGTGAGCCAGCGCTTTGAAGGACAGACTATCAGCACTTCTTCTCCTGAATCTAAAGATACAGAAGATAGCAAAATTTTGGCATGTCATGGCAAGAACAACAGTTCTAAGGATACAAGGATGCACAGACAGAAGCAACAATACGTAACACAATCAGAAATGCTAAATTAAAGAGGAGCTGTGTGTAGTGTTTCATAAGCTGACATGTAAATATTAGACCATGATTATTAAATCCCCTTCTGTCAAAGAGATGCTGTTTATTTTGTTCTGTCAGACTCTCATTTTACCATGTTTTTACATTTCAACAAAGTCATCTGACACAAATAAAAAATAATTTATACAGTTTCCTTCTGCAGTAAAGCTCTCTGTGTTCAGGTTATAAATTTGTAAGTAACTCAGCACTACCAATAAATTTGGATATTTTTCCACAGAAAAACCCTAGTAATTATATCTTGTTTTCAGTGCTTATGTTAATAGCTTAATGTGCATTGCTTCATTTTGAATGTATTCTTTGTAAGCATTGCTATGTATTTTCCTTTTTTTTTTTTTTCCTTCTAATGATGGAATTTATTAGCTTTCAAACCTTATATAGATAGCATTGATCAATCTCCAGAAGTGGTAACAATACCACTTTAAACACATACATGTGCATGTGCACACACACGAAAGACAAGGCCTGAATGTCCTTTATATCTTGCAAGAAATATAGCAACCAATATTCCATGCAGAGGTGCAGCAAATGAAGTCCTGTCAAGCAAATGGCAGGAATGACAGCAGATGTCTGGATTCCTTCATAGCTGGTTGCATAGAGGTAGCACACATATTTCACTGGAGAAAAAACACTCTGACAAGACAGTCTTCCAGTACTTTTCATTCAGAGTTGGCATTTTTGACTGGTGTGGTACATCAGTAGGTATTAAGATGATGAACCAGATTAATCTTGATAAAGCTTCATTTGCACAATGAAAGCAAAGTCTACAACATTCAATCATGGCTAAACGAGGCTACCACAATTTAGTCCAACGTACAATGTCCAGATCAAATTCTTACAATCCAGTCATAAACCAGACTTTACTCTAGACCCTGACCCAAAACACTTATTTTCATGTCAAGCTATACAGTAATTTTGTTTGATTGCAACCAGCAGAAATTACTATTATGCAGCTCTTTTAGCTACATAGCCATAGACTCCTTTTTGGATCTGAAAAAGGTATTTGATCTTTCAGTCTCCATTCATTCACGAGTTTTACCTATTTCACAAAAAGTGTCATAGGTAATCTTTGTGAAATAGCTAATCTTTGTGAAATATTTTGACCCTTTAAAGCTTTATATAACAACTAATTCTTTTAAGGTATCCTCAATCACATCACATTACATGCTCACTAGAGAGAGTAAATGCTCCAAAGCAGAGTCAGTACTTTCCTGAATTGTGAGACAATAGCATAGTTGTAAAAAAACCATGAGTAATACAGATTGTTTAGTGAGAAATATGCAGGAAAGAAGCAGAGGACCCAAGTGTTACACATGAAGAAATTAAGAGTAAATAAAGTCTGAACATAATCACTCCCCTATCCTAAACAACAGTGCTGCCTTACATGGTTTTGTCTAATAACCAGGCCCCTGGCATACTACTCAGGTGTTCAGTGCAATTTCCTTGAGGGAAGCTACAACCAGCTGAATTAAGTTTTCTTGATAAGTACACTGTGTTGAAAAGTTTGACAGATTAAGGCTTAAAAGAAAGTGCATTTTTTGTATACAAACTAAGCATTACTAATGGTCCACTCTAGTGATACAGAATGTTAAGAAACTCACCACTTTTCTTCTTCTCTCTTTAAAGGAAATGTTCATCTCCTTGTATTTTTTCATAGCAGTCTCCAATTTATTCTTGAGATCAATGGCACATCTTAGCCGATCATCATTTATTCCTGCTCTGGTAAATAACTGCAAAGCAAGAAATCAACATTCTTATTCTTTTTTCCAAACATCTGAGCCAAAAAACATTTTCAGTTTTCCTTCATAATTAGCAAAACAACATTTGTCACAAATTCCTTTATTTTACAAATAGCAATTAATGAAGCCACTTTTCCTATCTAGAATATAAAAGCTAATAGCAACTACTAAAGACAAACAAAGAATGAACAGCCGGTATAAACATCTCCTGAGAGTGTCCTTCTACAGGCCAAATTCCATGCACAAGGCTCCTACACAGTAGTATCAATTCACAGAAAGGACATACTGTTTTTCTGATACAGACATTTCTGACAGAAACAAGCTGTGTTTTACTTTAACTCTTTGCAAAGAAGCCCCATTTTACTATATTTTTAAAAATAAATTATGACTGTAGGTAGCATACCTAATGCTGAGAGCCATCAAACAAGTTATGTAGCTCCTGTATTCTCCTTTTGCCCACCCCTCTCTGTTTGTACCAATGTTTCCTGAACCTTAACTTCCTTTTTGCTCGCACTCCCTCAGGATCTACTGTACCCCAGTCCTTGCTTCTGCCTCTTTTTATAAAAAAACCCCACAAAACAAACATCTCTTCATCCTACCTGAATCCAGGACTGCACAGAAGGCCAGAACTTATTTCTGAGGAGTTTGTGAGCATCCATGACGTTGTTTATTATGGCAGTATTATCTTCATTCTCATGCACTTTTATATCTGCTCAAAACAGGGGGGGAAAAATGGGTTAATGGATGATGCTTATAGCATCTTCATTATAGGAGCTAAAGAAGCTAAGTGGAAGAAGTAGGCATGAACCTTTCCCTGAAGTGATCAAATATTTTAGAAAGCTACAAACATCAGAATGTTTCTCTGTTCAGTACCAATTATTCCACTATTATCCACACATTCAAAAAAATCAGAGGAAAAGCCTTCAGTCCAGTGATGACAGAAACAGTTGTTAAGCCATCACTACTAAGGAATCACTAAATAAACCACAGACTAGTGCAGTCTTATTATTTACATTACATCTTGTCCTAAGTTCCAATCAATGGACTGGGCCTTATTGTACAAGTTTCTGCACATTCAATATAAAAAAAAAAATCCCTGCCCCAGTGGCAATAGGGACATGACTGTCAAAGAAGCCAAGTATGCCACTACTCAGGTAAAAATGGTACTTTTCACCCGTTAATCATTCATAAGCCTCACAGATGCTTTCCAATTCTGTTGCCTGCCAGCACAGAAGTAGATACCTGTCTTACTGACTGGTTGCACACGAAATTCCATTAGGACAGTATTTGTAAGAGACTTGACTTAGACTACCAAAACACAAGCCACTGTTATTTTTCAAGAAGTAATTCATATTAGCAAAGTTATATATAAAAAAAAGTATAATCATAATCCTTAAGACTTCCTAGCAAAACTCTATTTACTGCTTCTTGCAAGCTGTAAGTAGGAAGGAAAAAAGTTTACAAAACAGCCAATTGTAAGATTTTTAAATTAGTAGCTTATACCCCAGCTACAGAGAGAGAGAAAGAGGTGAATCATGAAGCATACAGAAAAATAAAATTATATACTGTAAACAGATTGGGGGGTTTTTTGTTGGGGGTTTTTGGGGTTTTTTTTAAAACACGGGAAACTCATCTTATTCCAGGTACTGTGAAGTGCTGTGATACGGTTATGACAATCAATACAAAAGTTCAGTCATAGAAAGTAAGTAATAAAATCTGTAAGTCACATACAAGCACACTCAAACCTAAGAATGGTTACTAGGTGAACCAGAAACAGAAAAGAACTCCAAAATAAATGGTGTTCAGGAACCCCAAGCATTTAAGACATGGCGGGGGGGTGTGTGGGGTGTGGGGGGAAGACAACAAAGCACTTTAGACCAAGATTGTCTCCAGCTATATGTGAAAAATTTTTCGAGGTACCTGTGGAAATTTCAAGATCTAGGGTATACTTATGTGAAATAAGCCCATGGTTCCTAACAAAAGTCTGGTAATCATCATCATCATCGAGAGCAGGGACACCAGACTGAACTTCCAAGCATGTGTCTCCATCTAATTCCTTCTGCTCAGGCTTCTCCTGTTTCTCATCTAACTCTTTGTTTTTATCAGTTCTAACATGCTGAGAAACAGAAAGAATGTCCTTGCTGCAGCATGGCTGTTCATCATCCATGGACCCAAAACAGGACTGTTTAACTTCCATCTGGGAGGACAAGCGGGATGCAGGTCTATCCTCATTAGCAGTCATTTGTTTGTTGGGTTCCAGTTCTGTGTCATTCACAGTGAAGTCAAAAGGATCTGGCATCAGAAGCCGGAAACAGTTTTCCATCTCTGTCAATGTGTCAGCAACCTCTTGGGACATTTCTATCAAGAGACAATTGTTTTAGAATATTGTTAAACACTGTAAAATGCTAATGCCTCCAGAGCAGACAAATGCAACTGCCAAAGAGGTAATCCATTTATCCGGTAATCAGTGATAATTTATCCATACAGATCTCTCTCCTGTGCAGAAATTGTCTGTCTAAAAGTGACAATAGTTTTCTTAAGCGGGAAATTTAGACCTTCCTGAGTAAGGAATTGAAAATCAATGTTCCTCCTTTTCCTATCCTAAAATTTCACTATGCATCAAAGATTACACAAATACTTCTAGAATTTGAAGGAGAAGAAGGTTCAATGAGGATATTCTTAGTGATGTCGGTGGGTATTCGTTCCAAAGCCATGAATCTTAATAGTTACTTGTAGGCGTGGCCACATATATATGCTATTGCTCAAAAAGATGCTACCAATAAAAGTGACTTTAAAGAGATTTAATCTTCTGAAAATTCCATCTTCATACAGTAAAATGTTTCCAGCATGCAGAATAAATACAGACACAATTGGATGCATTGTCTATACCAAAGTAATTTAATTAAATAACCCTTTGTAACTGCAACATAATATACTTACTATCCCCGCTCTTTTTTTGTATTACAGAAATATGTTTGCTATGTACATACCGCTTAGAGATTCAGCCCCCAGTTAAAACACATTTTTTTAGAAGCACTATGATACTTTTCATAGATAAACTCCATTGCATCCAGGATTCCTGTGCAGACCATTGCCTATACTTCTAGAACACAATGACTGTATTAAAGATATAATTAAGGTCATCAGCCAACAAGGTATTGAGAAGTCTGTGCCTAGTCATAGACGCAGAAGTTAAAACACTAGCTCCAAAAAGTCTCACGATATGCTTGCTTGAGATTATGCATTGATACTTTACTGAATTACAGACCAGACCTTGCTAACTTTTTTTTTTTTTTAAATCTCTTCATACTACCTGAGCTTACAGGACTGTCACTTGTTTCCCCTATATTCTTTAGGTGAAAGAGACAGAGGGTCAAGCTCTAACAAATGTACTATTCCCACCCTCTGCGGTCAGCTATCATTTGGATAGCTATTCTCTTTGAATTTGTTTTATGTAACCTTAAGAAAGGTTACTTTAAAAACAAACAAACAAACAAAACCCCAAAAGAACCAAAGCAACTCACCTTCCATTTCTTTCTCAGCTCTTTTGGCTTTTTCTTTGTAAATGTTAGCCAATCGTTTTTGCTTCTCCTCTTCCCTCCTCCTTTCAGCCATGGTTCTGGCATGCACATCTTGAAAATCCACCTAAGGAGGAAATGAAGGAAAGAGTGTAACATTCCTTGTAAGAAATATATAGAAAATCCATTTCCTAAGATCCTTATCTGTGGTGAAAAAAAACCTAACATCAACGATCAGCCAGAAGCTTAGCAGTACCTCCTTTTATCTCTTCTCCTCCTAGAATCAGTAACTACAGTAATTCTTAATGGAGCTTTTGCTTCTACTAATAAGGGACTGCTGAGAATCAATGGCTTTCAGAAAGGAATCATAAGGTAGAAAAACAAAATACTTAGACTTCCACATCTAAATTGCAGCAATGAACTAGGCTTTGGGGGACCTCTGTCACAGCATTGGAGACATGGGGTTAGGGGGAATGGGCAGGAAGAGACTACACAGGGTAAATATTCAAATTACGTGAAAACATCACACTAGATCCACTATCAGTAGAGGAAATTTAGGAAAATTTGTAAGCGCTATTACCACAAGTATACGTATCACTTACTGAAGAAGTTCGTAAGCAAGGAAAGTAGAAAAGAAGACATTCACATTCATTAAAAAAGAAGAAATTTTGGATTTTACAATTACATTTGTTGGATTTGGGGATTGAAGGAAAGGTTATAATTCACTCTCAAGTATTATTTACGCAAACACGTTCAAGACAAAATGTTTTTATATAAAAGCCTCTAGGAGCAAAAGGGTACTTCAGCTTTCACAGAAACTGTCATGGAAAGTCTCTATCAGTTTAGGAAGAAATGCACACTTACCAATCTATTTTTTTATTGGGGAATGGATAGGGCAGAGGGAAGGTAGGGAAAAGAGTTAGTTTCACAACCTACAGCAGGACTTGGATCATCAGGGTGACCTTACTTGATTTTTGCGATCTGATTTTTCGACAGTTAGCATAGCTCTGCATGCAGTAGCAGGAGAAACAGATCATCCCAATGAGCAACATTGCCCACAAAAATGGAACAAACATACAGAATCCAGGAACTACAGCTAATGTTTCTTCCAGTCAGATTGGACTTGCACAGAAAACACGAAATTGCTAGAATTGCCTGAATCACAACTTCCGCCTCGTACCAGAATACCTACAGTACAGTCATTTGCCCATTCCTTCCCCTTCTCTGTCCCAAGGGCCAGCCACGTGCTGCTTCGCTGCACCGTTCCATGCTTTGGCGCTTGTCCAGACGCCCCTCTTACAACAACTGCCAAGTTGTCATGGTTTGCCATTGCTAACGAGAGCACACCTCACATACTAGCCATCTCTCACCAACCAAGTCTAGAGCATGCACAAAGCTCCGAGTTGCCCAAAACAGGGCATGCCAGCCTCTTGCAGAAGCCTCACAAGATCAGAATAACTCAGGGCTCGAGTTACAGGTGTGCGCATAGACTCACTTGCTACTGGGGTCAGCACTAACTCACAAACTTGGTCAGAAGACATCAACCTGACTTAAGTGATTCAGACTGAGACCAGAGTTGTTGTTCTGCCTCTGCATCAGTGCAGGTTACATGAAGCATTTTAGCATTGGTCTGTAATTATGGAACTGGATATGATGAGGTGCATGTGATGAGATGCAAACAATTGTTCTTGATTTAAAGGGTGTGAGCAGTGGGCCTAGACAACTACTGCAACTTTTGTGAAAATACTGGAGTACAGCGGTAATATACTTTATATTGATCTGTTTAAAATCCTGTTCACTCTGTAATTCCAGCTCACTCCATAATTCCATCTATGCCTTCCTTGGATACAAAGATACTGTAATATGACTCAGTTGCCCAAATATGCAAACATTTGGAAATACTTGATTTTTTTTTTTTAAGTTTGAAAACAGTTATTTTCAGATCTACTGGAGTATTATGTGTTCTCAAAGTCAAACATTTATATAGGTTTAACTTGGACCTACTAACATTAAAACAGTGGACAGCTCTCCAGGTTTACATCCTAAAAGGGCAGCAGTTGTCAACTTCTGACTAACTGCGATTTTGGTAATAATCTGGAAAAAAAACAGACGCAAGTAACACTCCTCTCTAGTTGCCCTATAGTACAGTGCCAAACCTGTAATGCGGAACAGCAAACATACTTTATTTCTAGAAAGTACAAATGCCTCCTCAAATCTTTTGGTTGCTTCTCACAGTTCAACTATTAAGCTGGCAAAAGGCCAGTTAGGTCAGTTGGCTCATCTCAACTCTAAGTACAAAAGTTATCAAACTACATAAGATTGTTGCTATCAGTAGTAGTGTTTCTAGAAGTACTCAAACTCAGCTGCTCTAGAAAACAGTAAAGCCAACCTCGCTGGGTAGCTTAGTATCACAAATATAAAAAAGTGATCACCCAGGTGTAACTAGGGAGCAGCCATTAACCACAGGAGCACAGACAAACATGCCAAACTTCAGCGGAATTGTTGTACGCATACGTATTCCATCTGGTAAATATGTATTATGTATTAAAGATCCCCTGCATTTCTTGCATTTCTCCTTGTCACTTCCGCTTAGCTTTTTTTCTTTATTAAACAAGACAATAAGGAAGGATTCAAAGATAATCACCTTTTGTGAGAACATGCCAAAAATTATATAGAAAAAGAACACACTACATTAAATAACACAAGTGGGGTACACTATTAGCTCAGTGCGGAACCAGAACAACAGAAATACATCATGTATCTACAGGTTTTTGATCTACTGTTAGGAACACTGAACATCTGTCTTTCTGATGAGAATCAGTGTGTTTACTGAAAGCCTGATATTAGCATTGTAGATAGCATGAATGCTAGAACAGTGTTCCCAATTCCACTGTTCGCACCTCAGAAAAGATACTAAAGCAGAAGAATGTTCAAAACATGATAACTTGAAGCCTAAAAGGGAGAACTAAAAGCAAGTATTTACATACAAGAAATTTCTTTTTAGTAGAACTTCTTGTATGACACGAACACTGCAGCTGAGAAGAACTAGCATCTATACTGTCTCTGTTGTACAGTGAAAGGAAACTGGAACCACACAGCTCAGTACAGAAATCAGGCCACTTCAAACTGGCATTGAAAGATTTAATAGTTGTTTATCCTCAGTTTAAGGTGTAACAATTATTTCCCTTCTAAAAAGGCTAGACTTTGGGGTGTCAGGTAGGAATCAGCAGGTGAAAACCTACTGGTGAGCAATACTTTTTGCGCCTCAAGAAAAGGCTAGTTGAGTCCAGCGCTCAGGACAAGACTAGTTTTTAAAACTTTACAATACTGCAAGATGCACAAAGAGTTTGGGGTTTGTCTTTCAAAGACCGTGCTCAACAGGATGGCTCCTAAAAACAATGTCCTTTCCAACAGCTTTTCTTTCATATTTACGGATTTTCTAACTTTAAATATCTGCTAGCGATCATCACCTAAAAACACACACAGAAGTAAAGATGCAGAGTACCTTCTTATTCTGCTTTAAGAAGTGGTATCCCAGAGAAAGCTTCTTGTAGGCCTCTCCGTATTTCTCATGCCAGTCTTGCACTGACTTAATGGCTGCTTTCCTCAGTTTCTGTGCCACCTCTCTGGGCGGGGGAAGAGGCTGCTCATGGTCTATCCCCACCGTCAGCTCCAAGAACTCTTGGAAGTTGGAAATAACTAGCGTCCGGAACTGATGGGATCGGGTGAACAACTCCTGCACGACCTGGAAAGCCGAGAAGCGCATCTCGGCGTGCTCCTCCTTGAGCCGTGTCCTCAGCAGGTGATAGGCATGGCTGATATGTTCGTCTGAAGACCTGGAAAAGGAGAAAAGGAAAAAAAGGAAGGAGGGAGAGTTATGTAAGAAGAGGTTCAGCACATAAACCTATAACTTTTTAAAAAATTATTTTAAATTTTAAACCAGCAGCTTCTGTGCTGGCAGCAAGCTGCACTCAACGCGAACAGCAGGCCCCAAGCCGACCCGGGGAGAAGCGTCGCTCTCGGGAGAGGCGGCGAGGCCCCGCTCCCGGGCCGGGCAGCCGTACTTGCAGATTTTCTTCAGCTCCTTCATCCTGCCCGACTCCAGGCGCGGCTCCCCCGAGGTGGTGAGCTCCTCCACCAGCTCGGCGAGGCGCTGGTCCATCTCCGCCGGAACAACTACCCCACCGAGCTCCCTCAGGCCCACGCACCCCGCCAAGGCACTGGCGGCCCGCGACCGGCCAGGCCGGGCGGGGGCTCCGCCGCGCCAGTGGCCGCCCCTCAGGGGAAGCCCCGCCCCTCGGGGGGCGGCTCCCCCCACCCCGCGGCGGGTGGCACCTTCCTCACTCCCCCCTCTCAGCACCTTTGCGCGCGCCCAGTTCCCCCCCACCCGCCGGCTTCCGCGCGGTGACGTCCACGTGACGTCACACCAACCGGAAGCGCGAGGCGGGGAGGGCCTTAAAGGAACCGCGCCTCGCTCTGGGGACGTGGGGGAACGACGACGTTAACTCCTTGTTGTCCGCAGGGGCTGATCCCAGGGCCGGAGCTGCAGCAGTCCAGGGGTGCGAGCTCACTCCCTGAGGCCCCCAAGCGCAGCGGGGGACGAGGCCCGCCCGCCACGCGGTGCCCCCTGCACACCCACTAGTAACCGCTCAGAAAGGCGGTTCGGGCAGCGAACGAGGCCACGGCCCGGCCTGGAGGGCTGTGGAGAGGGCCGGGGCGCCGAGAGCTGGGTGCTGAGGCGGCGGCAGGCGCGGGAGGGGCTGCCCCTCGGAGAGGGGGCCTGGGCGAAGGTGGTGACAGGTCAGGTGTGGGGAGCGGAGCCCCCCGCCATCACGCCTCGCAGCAGGGCTTCCTCCGAGCTGTGCGGGGAGTCAGACCTTTGGCCTCCCTCTTCTTCTCCCCCCCCCCCCCCCCGCCTCAGAAGAAGAAGAAGAGGAAGAAGCAGCAGCAGCAGCTAATACAAGGCAGGCAACGAGGCAAGGCAAGCAGGTCTCTCTCTGCACCAGCCACACGAGCGTGGTTCAGTGACTGGAGGTGGTGGGGCTGTCCTGGATTCGCTCTTGGCAGAGCCTGACCCGCTTTCGGTTTTGGGTACTCGGTTAGAAATGTTCTGCAGGCCCCCATCTCTGAAAGCACTGATTAACCACAGGGAAAGATCAAGCCCTTGCAGGTGCCCGCTTTGAACAACCGGAAGAAGGGACACATTTAAAATACCTATTCGCATCTGAAAATGTCGTTGGACACTTGAATGGTATTTTGATTAATCCCCAGTTAAGGCATGCGTTGGAAGGAACATACGTGAATTGGAGTTACGGCTATCTCTACTGGCTCCTGTGACAGGGGAAGACATCGTTAAAAACTTTCTACGAGCAGTGAACTCATATTTTCAAACAAATTACTGCACTTAATGAATATATACGTTTTGCAGTGGTTCTGTTATTTCTGATTCGATACGTAAAACCAGTGCCTTGTTACTTAGTAACGTTTCTCGTTTCCTCATTGCGTTCCATCGAGTTTGTTTTCCATGTGAAAGCCACACACAATGGCATAGCTCATCTTTAAATCAGTTTACTTGTTGGGATCACCCTGCAAGGGCTCGACCTTAAGGAGAAGGAGCTGTGGCATTGAGCAGATGGTAAACAGCTGGATATCTGCACGGCTCGGCCTTGTGGAGAAGGAGCTGTGGTAAACAAATCAGAAGCAGCAAAGGAGTGCAGGAACACCTGCAGGCAGTGAATCCTGACTGTGTGAGAGGTGCGTGGACAGTGCGTGGTATTTTGTATATAACCAATTGCAATAATGTGTGTAACAAGCTGTAACCAATCATGAGTGTGTGCGCGGTGACTAAACAAAGATTTTGATATATATTGGAGTCAGACAAGACAATAAACGGCTTCATAATATAACTCTCAGAGTTGTGAAGTCCATCCTTCTCCCACATTTACTGTTGCAATATTTCTTATTTTTTTATTCCTTTTATTAATTTGATTGAAAATGCCCGAACAACTGCTTTCTATTTGGTTATTGCTTGCAAAATGAGCATTGCTGTACAGTATTTCAAAATGAGCCTCAAGCAACATACTTAACATCTACAAAAGCACCAATTTCATACCCATGCGTAATGTTTAAAGAAATCCCTGCAAGGGGCCATATGGTTTTGCAAAGAATCAGTTGATGAATGAATGCTGAGCTGGGTAACTCACTCATGCTAGTCCCTTAGGCAAATCCCAGAGAGAGCTAAGCTATGTCATTTTTTTTTAAATCAAGGACAGTTACATAAAACAGTGTTTGCTCGAGTTGCTGAGTTTTTTTCCCCTTCTCCTTTTTAATGAACGTTGTAAATATCCACCATTCAAATATTTTTCAAATACTTTTATACTTTCTTCACCTGGACCAACCTGATAAAAGGCCGTAGAGAGCCAGAACACCAAAGAATTTGTGTAGCTGCGAAAGTCACGACCCCTCTGCACCTATGTTGATTTTCCCTGACACGACTGTTCTGCGCTGTTCAACGTAGAGAAACGCAGGACACTGTGGAGTGCAGAGCCAGAACCAAACACCCCGTTACCCCTTCAGAGCCTCAAGGTTGAATGTTACTATCAATTTACACCTGGTTTCAGCAAAGCCTGAGTCTGCTGCTTCGTGGCACAGATTCATAGAATCTGTTGATTTCAACCTCAATCTGAGATTGAAAAAGACCTCTAAGATCATCAAGTCCAACCACCAACCCGACACCACCATGCCCACTAAACCATGTCCTGAAGTGCCACGTCCACATGTTTTTTGAACACTTCCAGTGATGATGACTCCACCACCTCCCTGGGCAGCCTCTTCCAATGTTTGACCACTCTCTCCGTAAAGAAATTTTTGCCAATATCCAGTCTAAGTCTCCCCTGGCACAACTTGAGGCCATTTCCTCTTGTCCTATCACTAGTTACTTGGGAGAAGAGACCAAAACCCACCTCACCACAACCCCCTTTCAGGTAGTTGTAGAGAGCAATGAAGTCTCCCCTCAGCCTCCTCTTCTCCAGACTGAACAACCCCAGTTCCCTCAGCTGCTCCTTGTAAGACTTGTTGTCATGGTTTAGCCCCAGCCAGTAACTAAGCCCCACACAGCCGCTTGCTCACTCCCCCACAGTGGGATGGGGGAAGAGAATCAGAAGAGTAACAGTGAGAAAACTCATGGTTTGAGATAAAGACAGTTTAACAGATAAAGCAAAAGCCACGCACGCAAGCAAAGCAAACCAAGGAATTCATTCACTGCTTCCAATGGGCAGGCAGGTGTTCAGCCATCTCCAGGGAAGCAGGGCTTCGTCACGCGTAATGGTTTCTTGGGAAGACAGATGCCATCACTCTGAACGTCCCTCCACCCCTTCCTTCTTCTTTGTCCCAGCTTTACATACTGAGCATGATGTCATATCATATGGAATATCTCTTTGGCCAGCCTGGGTCAGCTGTCATGGCTGTGTCCCCTCCCAGCTCCCTGTGCACCCTCAGCCTTCTCACTAGCAGGCCAGCACGAGAAGCTGGACTGTCCTTGACTACTTAGCAACAACTCAAAACATCAGTGCATTATCAATATTTTCTCATCCCAAATCCAAAACACAGCCTCACACTGGCTTCTGTGAAGAAAATTAACTCTACCCTGTCTGAAACCAGGACACTTGTTCTCTAGACCCTTCACCAGCTTCATTGCCCTTCTCTGAGACGACATGCTCCAGCAACTCAACGTCCTTCTTGTAGTGAGGGGCCCAAAACCGAACATGGTATTTGAGGTGCGGCATCACCAGGATCGAGTACAGGGGCACAATCATTTCCCTACTCCTGCTGGCCACACTAGTTCTGATACAGGCCAGGATGCTGTTGGCCGCCTTGGCCACCTGAGCACACTGCTGGCTCATGTTCATGAACACCCCCACTTTCCTTTTCCCCTGAGCAGCTCTCTAGCCACTCTTATCCAAGCCTGTAGCATTGCATGGGGTTGTTGTGACCAAAGTGCAGGACCCTGCACTTGGCCTTATTAAACCTTATACAACTGACCTCAGCCCATCGATCCAGCCTGTCCAGATCCCTCTGCAGAGCCCTCCTGCCCTCCAGCAGATCAACACTCCCACCCAACTTGATGACATCTGCAAACTTACTGAGGGAGCACTCGTTTCCCTCATCCAGATCATCAATAAAGATATTGAACAAGACCAGCTCCAGAACCGAGCCCTGGGGAACACCGTTTGTGACTGGCCACCAGCCAGATTTAACACCGTTCACCACGACTCTCTGAACTCGGACGTCCAGACAGTTCTTTACCCAGTGAAGAGTAAACCTGTCTAAGCTACGAGCCGCCAGTTTCTCCAGGAGAATGCTGTGGGAGATGGTGTCAAAGGCTTTACTAAAGTCCAGGTAGACAATGTCCACAGTCTTTCCCTCATCCACTAGGTGGGTCACCTGGTCATAGAAGGACATCAGGTTGGTCAAGCAGGACCTGCCTTTCATGAACCCATGCTGGCTGGGCCTGAGCCCTTGGTTGTCCTGCACATGCCCTGTGAGCACTCTCAAGATGAACTGCTCCATAATCTTCCCCGGTATTGAGGTCGGTGGTGTCATGTGGATCATGACAGGTTGTTGATTCAAGAAGTAGCATTTCTTACCTCTGTGCTGAGATATCAGCATGAGCAACGCAGTTACACTTTGTGGGTTGTTCTCCAAAGTGAGTGATACCTTGCAGGAGCAGAGGCTCTTCCAGAAGCACTGTTCTGTCCACCACCTCTCCAGGATACCCAGTGCTATCATGACTGGCGAGAGGCATTTGCAGTGGGAATGTTCTACAAGATATCTCCAGGTTTGACCAACTGGTCCATCCAGAGATCATCTCCAGTCGGTCCAGTACCTTTGGCCAAATACACAGGCAAAGAAAACCCCAGAATTTTGTCCACTGACACCAATTATTTGGGTCTGGGGGTTTTTACATTAAAGAAAAGCCATTTGTTACATCACAAACTTAAAAGATCAAACTGATAGCTCTAGGAAGGATTGTGTCAGACTTTTGTGTAATACTACATTTTCTGGTGTAGCCTTTTTATAAAAGAAAAATCTAGGCAGGATACAGTTCCACCTTTTTAGTAGATGATTCTTTGCCTGGGATTGTTTTCCAGCTTCACAATAAAAGAGCATGTCAGGCAGAAAGAAACCCCTGAACTTTTGAGATGGCTGTATTCAGCTTAACGATATGAAATTAAAAAGGAGGGTTTATTTTCCTACCAAAATGGAACTTGGGCAAAAAAGCTTCCCTACAAATAATTTGGAGTTAAAATAACTTAGGTTTCAGGCCTGAAGATGCAGAAACATGATAAACATGGATATTAAACTGTCACAGAGTTTGTGCCAGCTGAGTTGCAAAGAAAATACTGACGTTCCATGTGAGATGAATAGATGCTTAACTACCAGTTTGATTCAAGCAAAAGGGTGACAGTTATTTGAAAGATCTGAATTACCTCATTAGGGGTAAGGACTATATTTAAACAGATGTTCTCAAAGGAGACATAGTCTATTCATTAAACCATCAATAATGCAAGGCCAAAGATACTTGGCGACCTCTTCTAATTATGTGAAATATTGACTGTGACAACACTTCAGCCTGTTGTAACGTTTTATAATTCTGTCATAGGAGGAGATGAATGAACCTGCTCTGTACGGTCTAGATCACTAATTAAATAACCATTTGTAAGTTGGATGGAGCAGGACTAGCTGTAGGAGAACTATCACAAATCAAGAAGCACCTTCCTACACATAGCTTATATTCATGTCTAGAATTATTTTAAAAAATGATCCTACGGCATTTCCTGAAACTGCATACCAGCATTGACACACTTGACTAGTATCAACGAGGGTAAATTGCTTTTTCCTCTGTGGAGAGATCTATGCAGACTCTAACTAGAACTTAATGAGCATTTTTCTATGCTAGACAATATATGTCCACATCACAAGTTAATATTTTTACATGAATGCACCCCAAGAAGATCAAGGCACATGCCATTGCACAGCAAGCAGCTATCTTTGGGGAACTGGGGGATACCAGCCTTTAAGGCAGGACTCAGATCAGGTGGTTCAGAAAAGGAGGAGCTTGAAGCTTGTTAAGACATAGAAAGGGAGAGTGCAGAGGAAGAGAAAAACTCCAAGCTTCCAATAAGAGGAAATCCAGCCCAAATTCTGCTTGAAGACCCTCTGATGTTAAGTCATACAGCGAGAGAAATGCCACTTTCACACATATGCAAATAGGACTGCTTTCAAACATGCGATGTTAGCAGAAGTTTCTTGAATAACTTAAAGAGAGTGGTTTGGGTGTCACATTGGCTCATTGATGGTACGTTTTTGAAGCTCTTTCTGCCTGACATCTGAGCTGTCCCATCCTCGGAAAGCCACAGCCTGTAATAGGACTGCGGTCGCTTGAGCTGGTTTCTCCAAATGAGAGACTGCACAGAACTGTGGCTTCAGATACCCAAAGGAATTGCTTTTTTCTTCTTTTCCCAAGGATGTGGAAAAGGAGAGAACTGCCCTGAAGCTGTTAAGAGCTGTAGCACTGCCTCCAGTTAAAATGGGAGCGATGAAGTTCATTCCTGATGTGAAACTGTTGTCATCACTGTCGGGCACGGACAGGCAATGGGTCTGCATGTGTCACACAGCCATTGCACACCACTGCACAAACACTGTCTCGTTGGTGACATTTCAGGTTTCTCTGTCCTGTTGGTGCACCAGGTAGCTGGAACCTAGAGTGATGTTGCAATCACTCATTCACAGGAGCGAATCCTCAGGCATCCGTCAAAATCCACTGTATTCCCTCAGCACCAGGAGAGTGCCCAAATGAGCATGATCTCAGCCTTCAGGACTTTTTTGTATTTCTATCACCTTTTATGAGCAGCGACTAAGAAAGCCACATGGATCAAAAGAAGATTTTCGAGGGAATTTCTTCTACTGTTACGATAAAAGAACACTTTGACTTTATGAAGAGATTATTTATACAGGTCAGCTTTTGCAGGCAGAAGAAAAGTCCCTGGCTTGAGGAGATTATGAGGTAGATGGGGAAAAAAATAGAGTGCAAAGACCACAATTTGAGAGAGAAGGAAATACTGAAGTATAATTAAAAGGAAGAGGGAAGTGTCTTAAAAGAAAGGTGATAACAAGTCTTGTGAATTGTCTGGAGCTATTTATTTATTTATGCTTTTAAAGAGGTGTTTCACACCTCTATGGCTTGATATGTAAGTGGGAGCAGAACGGGAAAGTATTCATGTTTCATATAGAGACTCCTTTGTGTGCCCTCAGCTTCTGCAGCAAGTGCAGCACGACAGCCCCCCTGACCAACGTACATCTATTTTATATGATGCACTACTAAGACTGCCAAAACATTTCACAAACTTTTAGGCAATTGAACCTCAATACAGTGAGGAGCAAGTCTTGTAGATACAGTCGACATATATGAAGAATAAGTTGATTTTAAGAAGGCCATGTGATAGCCTCCCAGAAAAGCTGAGTGCAGAATTTGGGGCTCTGACTCCATACCCTGAACTGCAGTACCTCCAGGGATGCGTCCCTGCGCCCAACGCGAGCTTGACAGCATTACTCGTGCAGCCACCCATATTCTGTGTTTCAGCTTGTTTCATGCAAGCGTTAAAAGGCCTCTTAAACGAATCACTGCTACTTTTCCTCTCTGCACAAGTCATAACAGTAAAATTGATGTAAAATACTGAAAAAGCAGTGGTGGTGAATATGCCTCAGTAAACTACACAGAAGGTTTTCTCGACTTCCTATGGAAAGCGGCATAAGGGTCACAGAATCACAGAATCACAGAATCACTAGGTTGGAAAGGACCTTCAAGATCATCAAGTCCAACCATTAACCCAACGCCACCATGTCCCCTAAACCATGTCCTGAAGCGCCACATCCACAAACTTCGTCAACTTCTCCAAGAGGGATGGTAGATGAAAGACCAAACTTTTTGCTCCCCTAATAATTTGCTCCATAAAAAATGGGTCAGTTATTGATACATCAGTAGAATGTAGCCAGAGTGAGACTTTTTTCCGGTGGAATCTGTGATCTGCGGATATGCACATATCTGTGTATATCTGTGGAGTCTGCCCTGGAGCGACCCCTTCAACAGGCTCTGGCACGGGCTTGCAGAGCTCTGAACATCCAGTTGTGCCCCAGGCCGTGCAATTTGAATTCTAGGAAACTGTTTGCTTTTTTAAAAATCTAAACACAAAACTGGGACTCAATAATTCCAAATGGACAAGATATATTTATAGGGATAGTAGAGGAGACTGAGCTGCCAGTGGTGGTCTGAAGTGAGTCACTGTGACAGCCTTCCCTCATGGTAAATCACAGAAAATGCTCTATCGTTGCCTTTCTCAACGTTGTGAAAGAGGCACAGCCCCTGAGAGCCGCAACTCCTGACTGTTTAGGGAAAAAAGGTCGACATTTATTAGAAATTATTTATTTATTTTAAATAAAATATTCTAAAGTAGTATCTTTTTCAGGGAAAAAACCCCCCCGTAACTGGTTATTTAAGCTGGCAGAAGCGTGGGAAGTATAAAGTTCCGTCCGTTTTCAGATAAGCGTAAAAACGAACTTTCTGAAGCTCTGAGCTTCCTGGCCTTTCAGCTTAATTACACCCCCCGATTGCGTTTCTTTTCCCCGCAGTGAGAAGCCCGCGGCGTTTCGGCCGGTTTCGATGGCCGGCGGAGGGGCTGCGGGCTGCGGGTGCAACCCCGGCCCCTCCGAGCCGCCCGGCGGGGCTGCGCGGGGGCGGCGGGGCTGCGCTTGGGCGCAGCGCCCGGCAGGTGGCAATGCAGGAGAGCCCGTGTCCCTCCCGCAAGCTGCGGCCCCGCTCAACCTCCTGCGGAAAAAAGCCCCGCCTTGGAAACCCTCCTCGGTTATTTTTAAGGTGTCCCGCAAGGGAGCACACCCTTCTCCCTCCCAGCAAGTTTCTGTCTTTGGTTTTGTCTTTCAAGTGTGGGGTTTGAGCCTACAGGCTCAAGCACTGACCTCCGGCAATGGGTCTGGGGTCCCAGAGCCAAAACCTTAGGGATGGCCTGTGGGGATATCCAAGGTCCCAGGGGTTTTCAGCAATCGAAGGTGGAAATTACAATTTTCATATATACACACATATATACACATACATATAAATACATATATATGCATTTGACACATAAATATAAATGTGGCACGTTTACACTAGATATTTGGAAAAATTTCTTTAATGAGTGGTCAGGCATCGGAACAGGCTGCCCAGGGAGGTGGTGGAGTCACCATCGCTGGAAGTGTTCAAAACATGTGTGGACGTGGCACTTCGGGACATAGTTTAGTGGGCATGGTGGTGTTGGGTTGGTGGTTGGACTTGATGATCTTCGAGGTCTTTTTCAACCTTAATGATTCTGTGATTTTGTGATTCTACATTTATCTGTATATATAACATACACACACACACACATATATATAAAATGTCGCTTAAGAACTGCGCCCACAACACATTCTCACATACTGTCTTGTTGCCTCTTCTATCTGTGTGCAAGGCCACGCTGTTTCCGGGCCAGGAATAAGTCTTTAAACAGATCAGAGTCTTTAATGTGATCAGAGTCTTGCAATAAAATAGGCAAAGAAGAGATTTTATTTGAAGAAAGCATTCCTGAGTATCACGTCAAGGAAACTACTTCTAATGACAATTAGGAAGAGAACACATGTCTCTGAGGCAGCGCTGAAAGTGGAGGTGTTGTCCAAGTGGAACGACTCACTGCTTTCCCTGTGCTTGTAGAGGAAAATGGATGTAGTAAAACTTTCAGAAAAACATAGAAGCATTAAAAGTTTCTAGTGGCACACTTTGCCTTTTATCTGAACATACCCCACCAAAAAAACCAACCCTAAACCAAACAAAAACATCCCCCCAAACCAAAACAAAAAAGCAACAAAAAACCTCCACCAAAACTCTTAAGCCAATTAAAAAAGCCTGGAAGATGTTTGAGCTTGTTAAGAAATGAATGAAAAAAGCTTGATTGCACCAAAAAAATGGTGAAAAAATTCTCTTTTTCCCTTCATATTAAAACTGAAATAACTGCCCCTGGAAGAGACGTGGCTCTTTCTTGCAAGGCCAGTGATGGCGAACCGAAACCGCGACTGGGTCGTCGGAATGCTGCCATGGGCACTGCAGCTGCGCGTTGGGTGAAGTGGCTCCAGAGCCACTGGAAACTCTGAGAAGTCCAGTAATGTGTGTGTAAACACAGCATAAGTTTACCTACTGTAAACAAGGAATCCGAATTACCTGCAATCAATATGATTTCTCTCATCTCCGTATGCTTCTATCACTGCTCGGACTCTGTTTTAAATGGTGCAATAAAAACCTGCTTGTAGTGCTCGGGAAAACAAGTGCGTATGTTGCAAAAATACACTACGTTGTCGCTTCAAAAGGATCATAGGCAACTGGCCTCGAACTGCACAGAAATACTTTAACGTTGATCCATGTTCTGGATTTACTGCTTAGAAAAGCAGCAGGTCTTACTACCTCAGGACCACCAGCTTATTTCAAATATGTCTGTATTTTATTGAATCATACTTTGGCAACGGCTGGGTTAAACATTTTCAGAGCAATAACGAAAAGCTGTAAGTAGTGGGCAGTTACCTCTGTAAAATACGCAAACTGCAGGGCCAATACTAGAATAATATAACTTTTCCAAAGTTCTTTAAAAAAAAAATCAGTGACAGGAAGGGTACAAGAACAAACCGCAGAAAATAGTTGCAGCAGTGCCTGTAAGTAGAGATTTAAATTAGGTTTGATTATCTGAAACAAAATTGAGAGGTAACTTGTTCATAAAATAGAAGGATCTTCAGGGAAAAATGCCACATATTAACTGATCTTGAGTACAGCAGCGAAAAACACATGAAACAAAAGATGGATTCAAACTGGAAACCAGGCACATATTTTACCAGTGAGGAAACAGATTCTCTGTCTCATGATGATGTTTTTCTGACAGATGTGCTCTAACCAAACAACTCTGGATTGCAAATAGTTTTGAGTCGACATCTAAAACCAGGACACTGGAGATCCATCACTCCCGGCTCTTTTGGAAGGCATTAAGTTACGGAGAAGACAAAACAGAAGTGGCAGGACATTAAAAACCTGGTGACTCAGACAGTAAACGTTACAGCAGGAGCCCTGGGTATTCCTGCTATGTTGTCAGTGGATCTCGGAGCGAGGACAAGCTGCAGGGAGAGTATTTTGCAAACAGAGTTTAAGATAAAAGATATTATGACACTTTGAAGAGTCCTTGAGTTAAAAGCAACTACTGCCAGTTTCCGAGAATGTTCCCAATTTCAAGACACAGTTACCTGAGGACAGGTAAGGGTGATGGGAAGGTTCCTCTGATGGTGGAGACCGTAAGAGCAGCCCCTCTAACTGCCCACAGCAGGGAGGACTGCTTGGAGCAGATGAAGCTGTGAGGTTGCATTTTGAATCTTTGGGATTTTAACAGAATTGATCCATACTGGTATATTTAATGGGATTTGCACAATGTTTTAGAATGTTCAAGAAACCGTTGCTCTACAGGACTTTATGTTTTAGCCTAAATATTTTAGTGTCACTTCAGTTGAGCGTGAGACTTTCTGGAGGATCCCAAAGCTCTGTTTTGCTGCTTTGATTATACAACCAGACCATAATCTTTATTCTACCTGCTAGAACAGTTTTGATGTTTTGATTTTTCTTATGAAAAAATGAAAATAATGATTCATTTTAAACTTGTCAGTTCCTAGATGGAGGTATTATTTTGCAATAATAATTTTAAAAGAGACGTAAATGTTCTTCTTGGCTTCTTTGGCCAAGACGATGAAAATGGTACAAGTACTCCGAATTTTTTTCATGCTCTTTCTGGAAATTCAAGGTGTGGAGGGAAAGAATTAAGAAAAGTATCTTATTCAGATCAAAATTTAATCCAGCATCTCACACCCTTAAACACAGAGATCACAGGCTATTTTATTTATGGTTTCCTGATGCAAAGAAACCTGTCATTATCCTTTGCTAATTGCTTTAGAATAAGAGAGAGATTTCTGGATGTGGCAACTGCTAATCGTACTTCAGTGAGGAATTCTTCCTTTTACCTCCTCAGAGGGGGACTCCAAACGTAAAGGTGGGGAATATGTTTTGGCCGAGGTGGGATAATAACTCTCTTGACAGGGCAGGTGTTCCCAGTGATTATAAAAATTAAGGCACGACAGGTGTTACGTCAAAGAAGGTCTGTTATTCACGGAAGGAACAAAACACAGCAATTCAGCTGTAGCTACTGTGATTTTTTCTATACCTAGTAGTTAAACTGAATAATTAGCTCTTCTGTAAAAACAGCACCCTTTTTCTTCACTGGTTTTGGAAGTGCGGTAACACATCACTGGAGTTAGACAGCTGGCAACGGATGTGACAGTGAAATTCAAAGTAAACTGAAGTTTACAAACACACAAAGTTTGGATCATCAGAGCATATGCATATCCGAGATCAACGTTTACAAAGTGCTCCTGCTAAAAAAGAAACAAAAAACCGACAGATTTGCATCCCCAACATCGATTCCCATCTATTCTTCACCGACCATCTTAGCAGGATGAGATCAGACGCTTGATGGCATTCACCCCGCCGCAGGGCTGTTGCTCCTGGAGCCGGCAGTGTCTCTGTTTCCACAGATGCCGGTTAGCTGCTCTAGGCACCCTCCGCACCCGGAGGAAGGTCAAGCTGCAGACACTTTCAGGGTGAGATCCATTTACAGACTCCAGAGACTTCAAGCCTGTTCTGCTCAAGCCTCATGCTGACTGCAGAGGAGAGCAGGTTCTAATACTGCTGAAGTAGGAATATTACACTAGACTAAGTGGATCCGAGCTGCGGATTGCCCTTCTCTGCATAACCTCGTACTGCTCAGGTGTCTCTGCAGCTGGCAGAGAGACCGCACAAGCCTGGGCTGCTGCTTCACTCGCTCCAGCAGCCGCCCACAGAGACGCTCTCCGGGTGCGTCACCTCACCGCTCGGCCTGAGTTCTTCTCCATTTCCTGTGGTGGAAGTCAGCCCTGTAAACGGATGTTCCTTATGTCTGTGAATAGGATCAAATAATTTCTGGTGGCCGTGAGGTCCTGTGCACAGACGAGCAGGACAAACGAGATGGTGACCTGAGCGTGCACGGTTTAAAATGGAAAATCATGTCACGCTCCTCATGGAGAAACAGCCCCTTCTCCCACACCACGTAGCGAAACAGCTTATACTGAGGGACCAGTCTTCCAAAGTGAGGAGGGGCAGCAACAAGCAGACGATGGTTCAAAACCTGCCTGTGGGGTTTTCACCCTCCTGCACTGCAATTCTGTCAGCAGGGGATAGAGATGGGGGAGCGAGGCTGGTTCCAGCTGAGAAGCAAGCTGGGTCGTATAGCACAACACCAGGATGATGGTCTACCTGGAAAGAATTGATGTAGTGCCCTATATAATGTTTTCCTTAGTGACTGCATCCAGGGCAACTTGAGCTTTCCTAAGACCAATTCCCCCCTCACCTCCTTCAGTATCTCATAAAATATTTCTGTGGTTTGAGTCCCTAAAGCTGCTACTTTAAACAGAGGAGACATCTCCATATGGGTACACACGTGCACCCTGAAGGACTTCCCATAGCTCTGGTCTTGGGTCTTCAGAGTGATTTGTCTTGCTGTGGTTTGCAAAGAAGGAAAAGGAAATTGTCTACTGATTTTATTATCTGTTTATTTCCTTTGGGGGAATTTGTCTATATGATCCTGCTTAATCTCCATGGGTGGGGAACAAAATATTTAAGTTAGTTAATGATCTTTTTGTCCTGAAGTGAATAGACTTTATCATCTTTCTCTCCTCATTCTTCCTTCTGGCTCAGTCAGGAATAAGTCCTGGCTGGGAACTCAGACGAGCTCCCTGGGAAAATCTGCTCCTCTGCTCTGTGGGGTGGATAAAACTATTCCCTTGAGACATGCACAACATGAAAGTTAGTCTTACGGGGTAGGAAGTAGGGTCAAATGAGTAGGTACAGATGTAGCTTCCAGCCCCTTGGGTGTTATCCCCCACTTAAACAGCTTTGGTTTTCCACATTAATATGGGAACGAAGGGAATGCCTTACCCTGAGCCAGCTGGGCTGGGAAGGGATTTCTGGCCCACTCCGGTGCCCAACTCAGCGCTCCCTCTGCTCCAGCTTCACTGCAGGAGATGCCAACGTGAGCAAGCAGGACTGTACTTCCAGCAAAGCAGCACCGGGCCCCTTCGCAGCCCTGGCTCCTTCATCCCCATGGTAGCACCGCGTTAGGGTTGCATTTCTCGGTTTCAAAAACGCAACACATTGGAGGCTCAAAGCCCTCCACAGTCACGGTGTATCATGAGGACCCTTGCAAGTGAGGCCCTAATCAACAGCTGAATGAACTCTAGTGCTAAAGCAATGTCATTTATTTGTTAGTCCACTCCTCAAGGTTACCTGTTTTTCTTCCTGTGTAATATTCCAGCATCTTCTGAGCTGAAGCTATCTACTATTTTTGTCCCATCAGCACATTCTTGCTTATTGTGGAATGTCAGTAATGACAACTAGTCTCAGCTCCACGATAGATCCCCGAGGAATCCCCTCAGTTACGCTGCCCTTCACACTACCTTTCATCCTATCTCCCTTAGCCAGCTCCTCATGCAATTTCTAATTCCTGTCTTCTCCAGTTGTTAGCTAATGTCATCACATGTGATGCCGGACTGCAGCTGGATTTTGATTTTGCTTGAGAAGAGTCATCTTAACAGCAGTGGTCATCAGGGTGGTACGGCATAATTATCTTCAGTAAACCTCTCCCCTTCACGCTCACTTACAGTTATCCTTCGGTTCCCTCTGCCTTAAAAACCAGCGACTGCAGCAGAGGCTCTCCATTCATCCGATACCATCCCCCGGCTGGATGCTAGAACAGCTCCTTTCCATTAGAGCGATTAACAACTCCAGGAGAGCGATCCCTTGGTTTCTGTAACTCGCGCACACTTTTTTTCACTTCCACGTTGCTAAGTTACTTCTGTTTTTCCCAGTATATGTCCCTCTTCACCCTGCCCACCAATGTTGAAGGTCGCCGTCTTTATTAGGCACAAGCAGCAAGGTGCTGGGTGCAGTTCTGTAGTCAAGTCTGGATCTCTACCACACAATAGTTTCATGTTCATTTTTTTCCTCTTCCGTGCACTTTTTAAAAACTTCTGCAGTTATTTTAATCTCTCTGAAAGACAGCTGGCTGGTAGCATTTCTTAACTCTACCCTGACACTTGTTCTCATTTTTAATAGGTCAAAACAGCTTTTCTTGTTCAGCAGCCTTTTCTATTTCTTGTTGTTCTGCTGTTTCCTCGTGTTCTCCTTGCGCTGCCAATTATCCTACAGCTGATTTCCTCTGGCTTAGGATACAGATCTCTGATAGTTTTAACATGGTCAAATAGCAGGATTTATGGTGGAATCTGAAAGATCTTATTCAAAACTGTGAGTTCCTCGGTGAAATTAACTTGTCGCTAGCTAGCAGTGATAAGGACCGATTTCGTTTTTGAAATGAAGAACTTCTGTTTACAGAGTCTCAGAACTTCAGTTCAAACTGAAAGCAGGACTGGGTCTCTTAAGACGAGTTTTTTTCAATGAGTAGCTCAGGTACGCGCTGAACTTCTCAGAAAAGCCAAATACAATGCTGAACTACTTTGTGTTGTCTCTGTTGCTATTGTGCCAAAAACCTCTTCAGCCCTCACATCCAACAGCAACTGGGCTTCTTTCTCCCTCCTGCTGGCCACAACTGCCAATTTTATTTCCCTAACTGTGTGCCAGAGAGACTTTATTGTACTTAGTTACTTGGCTACAAGAAGGTATGTTAGTGAAGAGATAAGAGCTTCTGCTGTCCACCTCTGCCCATCCTAGATATCTTCCTAAAACAAGGAGAAAGTTGAGCTGCTGGAAACTTCTCAAAGCTTAGCTAACAGGTCCAATTCTTTAAAATAAGTGAATAAATCAAAAAAATGTTGCCTTTCAGCATGGCTGATACATATTGCAGAACCAGCCAGACACTGAACCTTTGGAAAAACATAATGGCAGGGAGATCCTGGTGAATATCTAAGCTGCAGATGCCCCTCATCATCAAATAGAAACAAATAGTTACTATAGCATTCAATGACCAGAAGAAACTACTTGCAGTTTATCTGTTCAAGGTTCAGATAAAGATCAGACTTGGTCAACGATCCTGCTGATCTGGGCTGGGTTTATTTGGTGCACTAATTCAGAAAGCATGGAGCTAGACAGCTGGGACAGCACGGCGTCACTAAAGCCTCGTTCTGCCTTTAAAGATGCAGATTATTTGTACCAAATGCCAGAAAGTCACGCCACAGAAAAATCACTGCTCAGAGCCAGGTAAAAACAATAAAATAGCCCTCAAGGTGGTGTATGCTGGAGAATACAACCAAAAACAAGGAACCCAAAATGGCCCATTAGCCTGCTGCTGGGACAGAGTCTTAATTGTGCTGCAGACTTCAGGACATAGCAAGAAGAAACAACATGCTTAGCAGAATCTGATACCTCATTATAGAACATGGAAAAACAGGACAGAAGAGATTTAAATACTCATTTTGTTATACCGAGTGACCTCTGTATCGTGCTACAGGAGACACAAGAGCACAAGATCACGGTATAGTCATGGGTGTCAAAGCACGCCGTGATAAAGTGCCTGGTGCATCTCCCAACACACTCTGCTCAGGTTACCCAAAGCAGGAAAGAAGAAAAGAAAGCCTAAGCATTTTTTTTTTTTCCTGAACAGTGGTCTGTTAAGAATGTTCAAAGGCTTCCTTTTGGCAGATTACCAGCTGTACATAATTTTCTCATTCTTCCTCTCCAAAATAATCTTTTTTTTCCAAGAAGTAATCTTATTAATGAGCAGGAAAGGACATGCTTATAAGATGAAAAAAACCCAAAACCATACTAGCCCATCAGTCTTTAAAGCTTCCTGCAAAATGTTTTGCCTGAACATGGTATCAGCTTCACTACTTCCTGCCCTCAAAGTGTTGCCATCTCAGCACCTTGAACCCCTCTCACCCTGGTAGATAATGGAATACTTCAAGCTGAAACAGCTATCAAAAAAACCCATGGCATTGTGAACAGTTACCAATACCAGCAGTTACCAATACGCCTCTCCTTCCACAATATTGGAGAATCTTCAGCATTTAGACTAGGGGGTTGGACCACAACAAATAGAAGGAAAGATTAAGGCAATTTGCAACCTCTGTGTAACTGTGGAAATGGGGGAAATCTGTCCTGACCGCAACCGGTGCAAACTGTTGCCTTCAAACAGGAACACCATAACCAAAATCCAGAGCCTCAAGTCTCATTTTGTTAAATTGCTCGGCAACACTGAAAAAAACCCATCACAGTAAAGGATATTGTTCATTTACAGCTCAACCAGATCTTGAGAGAAGATAGTCTTCACTTTACTAATCAACCTCTTGCATTCCAAAAGGATGTTCTTCATTGTAAGTAACTTGTACCCTCAAGAAAATAGTCTTTTGTCTTTCACCTCAGCATGCTACCAGGCATTTAGATGATGCAGGTTATCCATAAAAAGATCAGGAATCTCATCTAAAGTAGCGGATGGCCACTTTTGGATTGATATGAAACACAGGCATCACTGGCAACACGACTAGACGTACAACTGGCAGAAAAGGCTTGGTTTCTATATGGCACGTTATGGCCATATTTGTTGAAGTTTCAACATCTGGTTATGGTCAGGTTATAGAACTGATTCCCCATCCTATGTTTTATGATCATACTGCTAAGCAAGGTATTGCTAGAATGAGACAGGTTTAACAAGACCTTTACCCAAACTTTCTACTGTTGAGGAAAGCCTCTATAACCCTGCCCTACCTCCACCAAAGTTCTACAAACCCTAGTTTCAAAGTCCTCTTCTCAACATACCCACAGGCAGGAATCAATGCAGTAAGAAAACAGTTACTGAAATAACATTTACAGGCAGTAAGTTTACATTTGCTATGAGTCACATACGGCTCTCAGTTTGATGTCTGAAGCCACCTGTGATACAAGCTATGAACTGACACGCTATTGGATTCTGAGCTCAAGGCTGCAGAGCAGTCAGGGAATGCAAACCAGGACTCCAGGCTGCACCAAAGCAATCCATCCCTGCTGCCATTTCTCACCCTCAGAAGGCTGGAAGGCTTCTAAAGCCATGCCAAAGCAACCTTGAGAATGAAAGCCAGCCTATACGTACACGTACTGGACAGCCCACAGGAGTCAGCCAGGAGGCTACAACCACCCATATCAAACAGGTCGTGCTGTAGTCCAAATAGGCGGCTTGATTGCAGATTTCTGAAGCGAGCAATCATGGCTAACAAGCAGCTGAAGCCCCCCTAGGCTCCTTCTGGAGCTCCTTCTTCATAACACACCACCAGGGACTCAGACCTCATGTTGGCACCCAGCCCTCTGCAGCAACACTTCCTATCGACAGAAGCCCTCCTCTGTCAGCTGCTCCTCTCCTCTCCCTTCCCAGACTAGATTTTTTTGGGAGCCTAGATTTCTTCACCACTCAGCTTAGGCCACAGAAAGCAAAAAGGGCTGAAATCTCAGGAAGTCACAGCTCTAACTAGTACTTAGAGAAGCAAAAGCAACAATTTCCATGCCCTACAATTGTTATGCAGTTACCACACACACTTCCTCAGGGCTGATAAAAATCTACCCCTTCCTCCCTGCTTTGACCTTTTAAGCATTTCTGCGAAGTAGGGAAAAGCGAGGTTGCTATTCTCAGAGTTATCCTTGCCCTTCTGCTATGATGCTGTGAATAGTCTGCCAAAGAAAACCAGATGCTCTTCCACTTGAGTTTCAGCAACACCACTCCCCAGGGCAACGTCCTCTCTCCTGTTGAGGATGCTTCAACTCTCGCCCCATGAGGGAAGAAGAGATCAGTTACTGCTTAACTGACAGCCAATTACTCCAGTTACCGATGCAACTTCTCTCATTATCTACCTTCACCTAACTCTTGGCACATTGCTTTTGTTCCAAGGAATTGCTGAATCTGCCACTTTAGAAAATGCCGAGGGAAACAGACCCTCTTCCAGCAGTAAGTGCAGGAACACTGGTCTCAGCCAAGCTGGCAGCACAGAGTATTGTTCCAGATATACCTGTTCTGAAGCATCAATAATGTATGCTTAGTGAAAATGGAACCTTTTCAGACATACCTCACTGGAAATCCCACTGTATTTATAGTTTGAGTGGCCAATACAATCAGTTTGTGTATCTGTGATCTCCAAGTGTTGAACAATCTCTAAGTGTTGAACACGAACAGAAGTTGCAGTCCCTCCACTATGCTTTGTTAGCATTCATTAAAGCACTCAGTCACACATCAAAACCTCACACCTAGCCTCTCCCACAAACTTTTATTAACAGAAAGTCTCTAGGACATGAGGCAGTCCTTGAGGAAGCGACAGAAAAAAACCTGAGAGGAATGTAGAGTGGAGCGTACTGTTCATAACTGAAAAGTTTAAACCACAAATAGTTATTTGACTGAGATGCTCCGAGTTTGGAGTCTGAAGAACATGTTTACGGTTGTGGTGTGGTGGTCTTTTTTTTTTTTTTAGTTTTGTTAGTTTGTTTTTTTTAATTTTCCAGAATACTCAAGTTGCACTCCTTTTAAAAGGGACCCTTAGAAAAGAGCTAATTTTTTTGGCATTTAAATACAAAGCAGCTTTCTAATTTTATATAATCAAGAAATGGAAAACAATTTTTATTAACATGTTTTACATTTACAATCTTTTATTAGCTAATCAACATCAACATGCAAAAATAAGCGCTAAATACAAACCTCTACAATATGGTTTTGTTTAAACTACAATGGTTTAATTCTTCTGAAAAGTCATAAGGATGTGTTCTGTAGTTGTTAAAATTGAACTATTAGTTTCAGTAATGAATACTATTTAGACCCTAAAATTATGTAATCATCCTGCAAGGCATCTTCAGAAACTTTGCCCAACACTTAAGAATACCAGCTCATTTTCATGTGAGTACATTCTCAAAGCAAGAAATAAGGCAGTAGCACTAATGATTTCATATTGAACCCTATGCACATAACTAATAACTTCAGAAGGACTTTAACACTATGGTAGACTGGAAAAAGAACATTTAAACAAGCATTGGATTTTGCCTGAAATGTTCTCAGTTCCTCTCGATACTTATGCAACCTCCTTAAAACATTTGGGTTTGGAAAAAGACTTGATACTCCTTCAAACCAGTCCCTAGGTGATCCTCCAGAGAAGCCAGTCTTGTGTCAGACATCAATATTTTCCCATGGAAATAAGTTACATAATTTGTGTTCAGGATTACTTCACGAGAGGATCAAAAAGAAGGCAAAGAGGAGCTTAAAGGAGAACATATTGGTATTACTGAAATCTTTGATAACAAAAGGGTCTTGGACAATTGTGAAAAAGAGGGAAGAAAAATTGATTCAATTTCAAATCTGTTGTAACATTCCCCCAGTGCAAGTGTCCATCTTTAAAGAAAGTTAACCTTTAGAAGATGAAAGTACTTTTGAGAAGAGCCCAATTTTTGACGTTATGTTACAAAACCTTAACAATCAAAATTTGTTTTTGTTTTTATTCAAGTACAAACTTAAGTCATAATTCCTCTCTTTTTTTTTTTTTGAAGAATGTTTATTGTTGCTCATTGATCTTTGGTCGCAAGAAACAATAATGCCACCGACAGGTCTGATTCCCAAGGTGGCAGGTTTTGCTTCTTTGCCACACATTAAGGCCCCCCCCTTTACAGGGTATGCCAATATACACTGTGTCAAAATTCCAGCGGCACTTCATCATGTGTTTTACGGACCTACATGATGTAGACTTTCTCAGCTTGTGAGAAGTTGAAAACTTCTTTGGTTCTTGGGCAAATTACTTTGTCATCTTGACGAATAGAAAGCAGAGACTGAAAAAGAGTGAAATCAAAAGATAATATTCACAATAGTAACTGAAAGCATTATTTAACTGTTTAGTAAATACACTTTTTCTTAATTTGGGAACAAAGATGTTATAGTCCGAAGTCAAAATATCTTTGCCCATAAAAGTAATTTATTCTACATTATCACTCTCCAGAGGGAGAGATTTCCAATGCCATTTGATTTCATGTCATAACTTTATATATTCAATCAGGCAATAGTTTAAGACCAATTTAATCACATAATTTTTAAAGTATATTTACTGCAAGAAATTACTTTTCTGCTGTTAGTATAGAAGATACGTCTAGCTTTCTGACTGAGTTTATAAGCTCTTATTTTGATGTAGAAGATTACTATAACCACTGCTATTTTAGACTTCAGTAAGTCATTGATTTCGACACTTACATTGTATCCATAGACATATCCATTTGGTAACATCATAGGAGGATTATTTTCGTTCATTACATCCCCTGAAATCTTGCAGACTAGTCGGGAGTTGGCACAATGTGCCATAGGCAGAGGCTGAGCCAGCTTGTTCAGGGATTTGCTACACACGGGGCAGTCTGGGTTTTTTGAGCTCCCATCCTCTTTGTAACACTGTCTGTTTAACAGAGTTAAGGAACAACCACCACAGAATGTAACAAGAATTAGTTAATGCCATACATTGGAAAAGACAGTAAACTGTGCAAGTGTAGCCTCGGTTATAGAACATACACAATCACTTAATTCAAGTTTAATGTGTACATGTAAGAATCAGGTGCTTGCTTTGTTTCAAGAAACAAGAGTGAGCAACAAATGCCTGGCACCCTCTACAGGTAAAGCTTCTGACGTAGAACACTTTAGCAGCACCAGTCCTCTAATACACCATAGTGTGCAGAAAATCCAACTAAGTTTCAAAAGATGCAGGATATATTTGAATATTCACATAAAACCAGAGAGGGTAAATTTGTGTGTAAGTGTTAAAAAAAAAAAAAAAAAAAAAAAAAAAAAGTAATTCATACCCAGCTCTCTAACTTTTGCAGATACATCCACTAACTTAAGACACATGGAAAGAGCCCCATATGCAACCACAATGTAGATTTCACCTTAAAATTTTGGTTTGGACATTTTTTTTTTTTTTTTTTAAACCTAATGCCATTTACTATAATCTCCCCTTAATTTAATAGAGAGACCAATTCATACTCCATTAAAACAACTCATTAGAAAAAATATTCAAGTGAGACATCTCCTCTTTGAGCTCTCTGAAAAGCATCCATAGAACGAAAAGAAACACAATGCTTTTTTTGCACTCGACAGTAGTATCTGCATTAAAGGATACGGTGTTTTTATAGCTGAAAGGCCTGCCTGGAGTGTTATAGTAAAAACAGAATTGTTTCCCAGCTGATGTAGTCTGTAGTTATCATATCTAAACTGTTGGATCAGCATTCTCCATCGAGCAGGGTCCAAGAGATCCTGTTAAAAAACAACACAACTATAAGTTGTTTTCAGTCTAATTGTCCCGAGGGGCAAAAGCCTGGGAGTGGTAAATTTTGCAAAACTCACTAGACTGAATCAATTGCAAAATAAAAGTACACATGCTAATGCATAGTATGAATGTTCTTGTTTAGAAAGTACCTTTTAACCAGAAATATGATTTAAATCACGTATTATTTAAAATAGCTGGCATAACAATATTCAATCTCTCTCCATCATCTACCTAACGTTCTAATTAAGGTATGTAAATCCTGGTGAGGCTATTTCTTGCATTTAGTTTTCTAGAATGCTGGCCTACTTATGAAGCAACATTAATACTGTGCAATGTTTGCTCTGTAGCCTCTGAACCATTACCATCAAAAAGTCAGAAGCGTTTTTTTACCTCAAGTCAGGCTAATTCTGCCGATACCTCTTTGTAACATTTATTGTTTACAGAATTTTGTAAAAAGTTTTTAATTTGGAAAGCTGGCACAACCCCAAGTTAGAGAAAACTTAGGTAAGCTATACATTTAAGGACAAAATTCTTTAATATATATTGTAATGCTGTGCATTACCTAAAAAACAGGGAACAGTAGTTAAAAGTAGTGATATTTTTTTCATGGAAGCAAGAACTAAATCCGCAGGTCAAGGATATATTGAACCCTAACAGCAATGCTGTGAAGGAGTCATGTAAGAAGTGAAGACCCTTTGAAAGTATATTTATGTTATGTTATATATACAGGCAAAGACCTAATCCTTTCTTCTGCTAGCACCCCTTCTCCTTCGTATCCATAACATGCATTTTGGTAATGAGAAATGACAATGTTCTTCTATCTTAGAGACCAGTTCATATTATCAACTGTGCATGCTACACTTTGAGGCAACTAGAAGAAACAAAACATTTTAGTATATTGTTTAGTTTATAAAACAGTCTTTTAAAGAAAATCAAAGACTTAGTGACAGACAATAGTCTGAGTAGCAGCATCAAATTCAAAACATGTTATACCAAAATTACTAGGCAGTGATTTTACCGTGATGCAGACACTAGTCTTTATGCTTTGCTCTGTACCACCTTGGCCCACTCTGCCTCTCCGCAGTTCCCTGTTCATTCAAGTCAAGACACTGGAGAGGGAGGGACTCCAGCATTACCCCTTTTGTTGTAGCCTGTATCCCAGAATTCCTCCACACCAAGAAGATCAGAATGGCCTGAGAACTTTTATCCAAATGATTTAATGGTACCATAGTACTTTTCTTTAGTATTTTATGAATAATTTTTTCATCCTTATCCTAAAAATTACATGTTCACAGAACTATATTTCAGATAAATGTGGGAAATACCTCATAGAACTACAAGAGGCCAACATTTAAAGAAGTGCTAAACTGGACTTTGACAGCAGTTGTCTGAGTAAGTACAATTATTTCTCCATCCCTTCTCTCTAACTAAAAACTGGACTACTTCAACAGTGGGGAGACGTGGTTTTTGTACAACTAGTAAATCTGAGCTCAGATTATGAAGCTGCATGTCTCCCTGAGCACAGACAAAATGACTGTTGGATTGGAGACAGGATCAAAAGTGTTAATAGCTCCCATTAAACTGGGAACAGCTTAGGATGAGGGAAGGAAGAGATGCAGCTCACATAAACCAGTCCTGGTGTGTTTTTCTGACAAGCATTTAGAAAGTGGAATTACACAGAAGCTGAAAAAGGGTGCAAGTGTAAGTGATAGATTTCAAGAGATTAAAAAAACTACCAGGAATACTAAGATGAGAGAGCAAATGAAAAAAGTCTTGCAGCAGAAACAGTTGGATCAACTGTGAGCCTATGGTTGGAAAAATACCAGCACCAATGAAGGAATAATTCACATGAGGAAGAGGCAGAAAGATTCAGAGGCAAATCCACAGAAAGGAACGAATCCTGGACATCAGCAATATTTGTTTGACTTCTAAATGCTCCAAATCAACAAGCAGAACTGAGGCAGAGAACCTACACAGATGGGGGCAAAAGTAAATACATAGAAGTATCTTGCCTTAACTAAAGCAAAAAGCACCATTTTCTGCCACCAGACTTCATGTGCTTGTTCTGTCACCTGCCCCATCTAAGGCCAGAATGTTCCCGGAGTGCAGGATGAAGCTTTTGTTCTGACCTTAAGGCAATTCTTGAGATGATGTAACAGACAGAGCCTACAACAGATCCATAATAAAGAGAGAAAGTACTACTAATGATTAAGAAAAGCCTATGATTAAGAGCCTAGGTAATGGGACACAAAAGTAGCAGCTTACTAGATGTCCAGCTGGTTCCAGCCACAGCCACACAAGCTTATTCAAAGGGTATCAAAAGAAGATAGCTTGTTTTGCCACAACATTAAATATGTTTTCCTTAAAGTCCTAAAAGATAGGATGGCAAGCTAGAGAAATTTCTATTCACCTATTACAGAAGATGCTTATTCCCTCGGATTGATAAAAGTCTATTAGAGATACTATGATCTGACAAACTTTGTCCCAGGTTTAAAAGTCATTTTACTAGAAGCCATTTGTACACAGAACCCCTAGTCAACCTATTAAAGGTATCTCCAAACAAGCTCTATGATTCTGTTTATCTAGGTAATTATTAGAGGACCCAAAACATAACTTCCCTAAACTAGAATGTTTTAAGTCAGATCCACAAAAAGTAGTAGGGAATTTGTTCCAATTGTATGGTTGTACGTGAAACAACACTAGCTTTTCTCCTTGCTCTCCCTCATTGAAACATTCTGTCCAAACTAGCCCTTAGAACAACATACAGGACTTACGTCCTGCCTATTTCTTTCTAACTACTAAGACAATGATAAGCTCTGTCTTACATCCAGTCTTCTAACACATCTATCGTTCATGCTCGTAATGCAGATCAAATGTAGACTCCGAAATACCAGGATCCTTCTAGGACTCCAGGATTAGCACAGAAATTCACATTAATTCTGTGGGTTGTTGGTTTGGGGTTTTTTTGTGTTTGTAAACCATTGATTTCATCACCAATTGTTTAAAAAACTTGATTATACTGGCATTGCCACATATTGGCTTGGCATTTCACAGGATTCTTGTTGATCTCTGCCAGTTCAACTCTTGTCTACATTCTACCTCCAATGCTAAGTTAAAAAAAAAAAAATCAGTACATGACCACAAAACAAATTCAGAATCTGTAGAAACAGTAACTACCTGTGAATTTTTCTTGATTCAAATTTAGATGTAGATATTACCATTAATATCTACATTAATTTGTATGAACCCAATAAATGAACACGTACTTTCAAGCATCAAAAATAATGCTTTCAGATCGTTCAAATCATCTTTCCTTTCTTTGACCCAACCATCATAAGGATAGTAATTTGAGAAGTAGAATTGAAAACTGCTGCTAGTGTATTAAGGCCAAAGCTTAGTATGTTGAACAAAACTGCAGTTTTTTTCTTTGTACTCCCCCATTTTCGGTCTCTTGCTGTGTATTTGCATATCATGCTTCCAGCCCCACAGATCTTCAGTGCTGGGTTGGGGGTATGCCTAGCTCAACGTGAATTTGTCTGTTACTACTAAGATGCAACTGTAACAATGCAAATAGTACCTGGATTAATGTACAGGCAAGGACTGGTTATTAAAATTAAGGACTATTATAAAGGTGGATTTTGGAAAGTAAAATTAAAACAACATTTGATCTTCAGATTATCAATGCATTTTCCTGTAAGGAAGAAGAACTGCAACATGTATTTTATTTTTCTGCTGTACCGCTGAATTTCAAACATAACGTTACCTTATAGGGGGAGATATGAGTGTCTGAAGGAAAGGCCAACATTCCCATCACTTGTCGAACCTCATCCAGCTGGCTTCCCTCAGCCTGACTGAAATGCTTTCTTGCATGTCTGAAATACAGAATTTATACGTCATTAAACAGTCTTGTTTTTAAACCAAGTAAATTTACAGAATTATGTAAGATTTCAGAGAAAAACTCTAGATTCTGCTCTCAATACATGCACTCCAAAAGGGGATGCATTTAATGGGCTTGAAAAAAAATACATTCTGCAAATGTGAATGCAAGAATGACTAAGAATTAGCAATTCGACACCATAATTTCTTAGAAACCACAACTTCTTACTGTAGCATGAAGTCTTGCCATCACCTACATCTAGAATGAGAGATCCATGATTATTAGAAGAAATGTCTCTACTTATGCAAGCTCAATCTATCACACACTCCTTTGGCACACACTCACAAGTGAGATAAATGCAGTCTGATCATCAGCTATTCCAAACCATTAAACGTCAAGAGTGTTCAAATATCTACCTTGTTTATACTGACATTTAAGAGAATGTTTACTTTTGAATAAATGAGGGTTTTTTTTTGTATAGGCTATAAAGCAATATCGCATTCTGTGCAGAGTACAAGAAGCTGCAGGGTAATGTAGTAGAAAACACCTTATTAAGAGTAAATTTTTTTGCCATGGAAATAAAAAAAATTAAGTAGAACTTCAGTACAAGTTTTTGTACTTTAATGCATACTGATTATAAAAGATACACACAAGGCTGGAAACTTAGATACTGGAACTGACAGAATTACCAGAAACTTATTTAAAGCAAAAATACAAACTTCAATAGTTTTCAGGAAATTATGACTAAGAAACCAGAGAATTATTATCAGATTATAAGGATATTCAACTCCTCAGAAACACTGTATGAAAGCCTCCCCTATCTAGTCTTCCCAAGATCATCAATTTTCGAGTTGGAATTTAAGCGTGCAGGAAAACCCTCCAGCCTTTAAACGGGATGATTAGTTCAGCATTTCTGCTAAAAGCTCCTGTTTTCAGTGGTGCACAGATGTGGCATAGTAGACTGAGTACAGAATCAGCACTACATTGAATTTCTGGCATTACCTAAGTGTAGAAAAGTCTTCCCTATGCTGTTATTTCTCACCAGCTTGTATTACAGGGAAGAAACCAAGTCACCTCTGAAGTACTCTGGTAAGTGTTTGCCCTTTTTAACTTTTAGAGAGTCTTTTTAAAACCTATTTAAAGTTACAAATTACTTTCAGGAATATACAGTATTTTCCAATTGCCCATTTCATAGGTTGAATAAAAAAAAAAGTCTAGATAAGTTGTTGGTGTGTCGTCCTCCCCCCCCCCCCCCAACTCTGTGTTCCACTAACTACACTTAGGTCATCAATACCATGAGAACAGTCTCTTCAGCAGTGTTTCAGTACTCCTACTTCCTCTCCCACCCAAACCAGGAAGCAATGGAAGTTATGTAGGACAGACTGTTTCCACCCAGCTTCCTATTTTGAGTAAGCAATTCAGGAATGTAAATATTATTCCCCAGGTGATTACTGTTATGAGAGCACAAGTACAAAACCCATGGCCTGACAGAAGAGACTAGGCAGCCTGGACATGCTGGAAGAAAGCTAAAGTAAGTGCTAGCGCAGAGCTGTAGATAAAAGCGATAGCTATTTAAAAGAAAGCTTAGGCAAAGCAAAAAATTCAGACCTAGCAGTTTAGCTAAATTACTGTGTGTGCATGTGTGAGGGAGAAGAGAAAAAAAATCCTCTTAAAAGAACCGAACACTGTGCACTTGTGTTCTGTGATATTAGAACAGAAGTGGTACTTCAGTTTTGCACCAGCCTTTTTAGTATTGTGGTCCTACTCCCCATCAGGCTTTAATAATTTGCTCTTACAGACAGCATTTCAACAAATACATCCCATCTTATAGGAAGACTCTGAGTTGCAACAGGTAAATACTGGCCACACTTACTGTATGCGTTCAGGAACAGCTAGAATTAACACTGTTTTGTGTATGTACAATATATAATGGCGGTGTGAGGGCACTAGCCGTTCAAAGCAGAAGTGCTCAGCAATCCAATACTTCCATCGTTTGCAAAGTACTGAACACACTGGGATGTGGTGGCCATTTTGGGCTCAGCCAGAAGGAATTAGTTTGTTTTTTTTTTTTTTTTTAAAGTGACCTGCTGTTTTAGTCTATCTCCTGACTTTCCCTTCGGCCTGTGTCCCTTAAGAAAACAAGGTTTCCCACAAAACCTGCCATGCTAACATCTGAACTTCATCCTCTGAGGGCCAACAGAGAGAAATTAAATGAAGCAAGATCTCCTTTAAGAGAAGCAAGTTCGTTCACTTGCAGAACTCAAGTCTTTTGTAGATTGGAAAGCAAGAAACTGCACTATATGAGTACTCATGAATGCACAACAGGTAAATAATACCTTATTTGCACTCATGCCATGATTTACCCCTTCCCTTTCATTCAGCTGCTTCCACCTCTTTGTGCAAACATTACACTCTTGGAGGTATATATGAACCTTACAATGCTTATTTACAATGTTTTTACCACCATTAGCACACACTAGTCAGTGTAGCTAGAGCAGGGAGCTTTTTTTTTTTTTTTAAAATCATGACCAGTGGACCATCACTGAAATAACTAAATTCTTGTGACAGATCAAAGTAATAGGTAGAAAGTTCTGTTTTTCAAACCCCAGAATGATTCTGTAAAATCTGTGGGGACAAACTCCATCATCTTTTGTTTGAAACAGCTGTTCCTCTAGCCCAAGCAGGTGCAGCAGAGGTATTGTACTTGACAAATCCAAGAACGAAAGGGTATTTATGAAGACTTGAAGATTTACAGTTTACTCTCTACTAAGGGTACATTAAGTTGTTAGAAAAGTATAAGCTATACAGTGTGTATGTGTATATCTACATATGTTTGAACACAAGAATGAGCATAGTTATGAGCAAGTAGCAATAACTGAACACAAACATAAGATGTTACCGAGAAAGGACTTGTTTGTTCTGCTCAGTCTTTCTGACTGACACCTGAATGAATGCCTTTATCTCAGAGACCATTATGACTACTAGCAAAATTTATACTCAAAGTGCTCAAAAGTTTTATTAGTAGTTTTATACACCTGTTCAGCCTCACCCCCCACCCTGCCCCATAATAAAAATAAAGAAACAAACGGTGTTTATTCACCCTTGTATGGAAGAAGTTTACTAAAATTAATAGACTGCGGCCACTTTCTCTTAACTCTGCACATCTTTGGCTATTTTTAGTTACTCCTTTCATCCTTTGTATCCCAAGAACAAGAAGTGCACAGAGTGTTTTGTTAAGCTTTTAGCTAGGAACTCTCTATCTCTAGCATCCCATAAGAGCAAAACAGCAGAATGCTGTCAGATTTCCCAGAAAGAAATTAGAGAGCTCCAAAAGTGTGAAATTAGTGTCATCAGTCATTCATCTAATAGGTATGAGCTTTACAAAAAAGCTAAAGAGACTGTGGGAGTTAAAGGCTAATGATACTAGGTGAAAAAATTCGTGATGTGCTTAAGAGATTTACTCTTTGTATTCAAGAAATATTTTTTGTACATTCTTGAATTTCAAGACTTTGCACTTTCAAGACTACTCTGATAAGCTACCTTAGAGAAAGGTCTGTTTGTACTCATGTACTAAAAATCTACAGAAGTTCAAACACTTATTTAATATGATGTATATTTTTAAAGCTCACACCAATTTTAACCTAAAAGCAATATGTCACTTCGGAGGTTCTCAGCAGGCAGTAAGCAAAGCTTTCAAACTTATTTAAACACCAGCTGCGTTTCAACAAAATGTCAGTTCTCTGAGTTCCACTCATACAGGAAACTACTTGGTAAACAGCCTCTTTCTCTGCTTTCTAATGGATGCCTGACCTATTTATTGCACCACGGACACAATACTGAAAGAATCCTGCTGCAGGCACTTAACAGAAGCAAGCTAATAAAAACACAAGTTGCAACGGTTTGCTAGAAGCAATGAGACTTACGCTACACCTTCCCAAAATATATTCCCTTATTCATTTCATATTTATTTTGAAGCAAAGTAAAAAGGAAATGATGAAAACTAACATTTTAAAGCCACATTATTTAAGGAAAGCATCGAGATGTTGAACTCAATGTACAAAATTATCAAAATGCACACAGCTAAAAAGGAGTGAATTAAGAGACAGAAGGACTTCTGTAGCTTGTTTTCATTTTACAAGAAGTTATGAAGTCAAAGCAGTATTGTTTGACTAGCAAGTTACAATTCTGAGTACAAAATATATGTCAACCCTGACTTTCAATAGGTATATGGAATATACATGCTGCACCCCTAATAACATTCAATATGGATGCCTATTTGCAATGTAGATAAGAGCTGTAAATTTTAAACCCCAGAGGCTATGACAGTACAAGTTATTCCACACCAAGAGTGCTGGGTCCTCTTGAGGGTTGACAGCTTGCAAATTTTACCAGTTCTGATGTGGAAAAGGGATCAGAAGAAAACATATCCAGTAACAACCATAAAATACAGGATGACCTTATCTGCTTTGTCCCAGTTCTCAGCCTATCTCCTCATTTCAGCTCTATGCCTGCCCTCTGGTTTTAAAGCTACATAAGGAAGCTGCAGCTCAAAGAAAATAGTTTTTAGAGCATGGACTGCTCATTGTTAAGATGCATGACTGCACATTTGGCAAACAAGCAAACTTAGCAGAGAATAAAGCTAAAGGCACAAAGGCACAGTATTTGTTGGATATAAGGAGCACCATGGGCTTTGGAAGACAGATAATGTAGTTGAGTGTCTTTCATCCCTTTCGTACGTACCTGACAATTCCTTAGAATCTGAGAACTCTGTCAAAGGGTAAGTGCACATACCTAAATGCTAGCATGTAGGTTTTTTTTTTAATTATTAACATTAAAACTAGCTGGAGTTTATTATCAGATTGCACATTTGCATTGGCTGGGGCCAAAACAACGATTTAGGTGCAAGTAGGGCAAAGCAGGAATTATATGAGTTAGCTCAAAGCAAGCAACACATTTGAAGGAAATTAGAAGTAACAACTGGAAATAACCCCAAAAAGGTGAGTAATTTTGGGGGTGGTGTTAGTATTAGACTGGCTTCTCCACATACTTGCATTACTTTTTCCTTTATTCTTGTTTTTAAACAACTACATCTTTCTCACTCATTCTATTCAAGAAGAGTTATGTGATGTGGTTTGCCCTGCAGAAGAGTTTCTGCATCTAAAACTTGGGAATGTGCTAGAATGCTTTCAATCTGTGCTTGTATTTTGATACTTTATTTGTTCTTTACAGCTCTCTGCTCCTCTGAACAAAAAGCAACTTTGCCACTAATACAGGCCTCCTGCTCGTTTCAATTTCTGGAGTACCTAGTCATCAAAAGCAGTAAGACTTGAAACTTAATGTAAAATTTGTCAGAAGTATTAAACGGCCACAGTGTTATCACTGGAATGTATTAGCAAAGCTTCAAGTCTGGCAATAAAACTTGTCATCTCTCCCTAGGTTTTAAATATTCTTAGAAAACAGAATGAGGTCCCCTCTCCCCTGTCCACGTGTAAGCTCCAGCAACTCTGCCACCTGCACCACACTGTGGTGCTGGCAAGATCACTGCTTATCAGAATTATCAACACATTTTATAGACCCAGTATCAAAATTGCACTCATTTCAGCAGAACTGGTAACCTTGGGCAGTGTTACTTTCTTCTCAAAGCAGTCCGTACTGAACTAGTTCAAAGGAGGTGAAAATAGGATACTGAGTTGGTTTCTTCATGTGGGGCCTGGGGAAGGGATTGAGGATAACATAATCTAGCTTCTTATTCTCAAACATGAGAACACAGGACTCCAAATTATCCATTCAATACAGAGGGCGAACCTAGCCTAAAGCATAACTTGTAGAACAAGAAGTTTAATGAAGATAGTAAAACAGAAGAGAATTCAGTCAAAATTGAAATGTTAATCTTTAGATGCATGTTTCATTAACCTTTTAGTATATTTTGTGATTAAACCTGCAGTGAGTTTCTATGAGAAGCTAGCTGTACCTCTTGAAGATAAGCTAAGGGTAAATATATCCATTACATTGTATGCCACAAGAAAATACAATCATTTTATAAAACAGATTAATCTTCTAAACCTTGATTTTGACAAGTAAGAAGATGCAGAGTTTCAGCAACAACATTAAGTTTTTAAAAAGGTTCACCTGTGGAATGACACCTTGCCTTTAAAAAAGGCAAGCCCAGCTTAAATCCGAAGAATAATCACAACATTAGCACGATCCTTTACAGCAGTGGGGCTTCTGGGTGTTGCAATAATAGCTACATGTTTCTAATGAAGCATAATACTATCTTGTTAAGAAAATTATTTGGTAAGCATCCTAATTTCATACCTCACAGCATCCAGTCTCTTGTTCTGTCGAATGAGTTCAATGAACTCCTGAATCCTTAGGCTGAACTCCAGACAGCTCTGAGATTAAAGACAAGACAGGGTCTTAGACAGTGCCAAAACTGCACAGTATGTTAAGTATGCACAACAAAAAAAGAAAGTGTTAATAACACACAACCTTGTTTGCTTGCTTTTAGGCATTCATGCAAAAAAAGTTGAAATGCTGACTTTATGGACAAGACATGAGCCCAGATATTCTCTAAAAGCAAACAAAAACTTCCTATTGCCTTCTTCAAAACTTCAGTATTTAGCAGGGATGAACTTCTTCCTAATGACAAAGCATCAAGTAACTGGATGCAAGTAACAGGTGGTTTCTTTGTACTTTCTTACAATTTAAAGTAGTAGATTCAACAGAAGTTTGGGCCTATGTGATAATTTAGGCGAGGGAAGTCTACCCAGAAGATTGCAAGAAGAAGTCTTTCAACACTATTTTGAAAGTCCCCAATATTAACAAAAAACAGCCCAGAGTTTAAGTTGCAGCAATCCCCTCCCTCCGTTTCTTCTAATTTCTGCACTGCTCTTCTTGTCAAACATCTAAAAGCCAAGCTGGGAAACGAGTCTCAAAGGAGAAAACCAAATGCCATTTACTTGTTTTGGGAAAAAGGTAAAATGAAGCTGACAGTGTCCCTTTAAAGCAAATTCCATCACCAGTTCACAAAATCTACAAAAAACCCTTTGAATATGTGGAATTAAAAAGATTCTCCCCCCATAAAAGAACAAGTCACTATGCTTCTTTATAGGGACAGTCAACTGTTTTATCACCTTAAGAAAACAATGAAAACCCAAATTCCTCTGAATCTTGAGAAGAACTGTATTCCTTGAGTTACCCTGCTCCATTTGGCAAATGTTTTTTTTCTTCACCCATGCTTCTAATGAATAGTTGCCTTTTGTTTATTGTACATCGGCACAATAATATCAGAATTCCTCAGTGACTTCGGTAGGAAATTGAGCAACTCCAAATTTCTATCAGTTCACTGCCTGCAGTGACTAATGCACACATTGCAACAATTGCTTATTTGAAGATTTGAAATGTAAGCCATTTGAACATAAAAATAATGCATTCTGTCCTATGTTAAGATATACTTGTCTAAGGACTAGACAATAAAATTTTTTCCCACTATGCATTTTTCTGTACTCAATCCCATGCTTAGTAGAGAATAAAAATTTCTTCTCTACTTTTTGAAATTTTCAAATAGGGCTATTTTAAAATACCCTGTTATTCAAATCTACACAACCCGCTCATTTGGAATTCTAGCTAAATTTGTTTCTACTAAAAAACCGATCAAGCTTTTAAATTGTTAATGATGTTAAATTCTAGGGCTTAGTATTTCTTTAATGTTTCAACAGCAAAAAACACACATCCCAAAACAATCTTCAGGGTTTGTGTTTTGTTTATGAATCTTCCAGTAAGCTGCAAGCCAGTGACTGTATGGGGTCTGCAGGCAAGTGTAACTAGAAGAGAGTCCTAGGCAATCAGATGATGCACACATTTCAACTTTGTATACCTTCAAACAATTCCACAGCAGCTATTCACAAGAGTTTAGATCCCTCACATCTGTAAAAAACACCAGACTGTGAGCTCTCCCAGGCCAAGATACAGTTCAATTTTTAGATTAGGCTTGTATTGAGGTGGTGGCTGAGATTTTAGAATATTAACACTGATGAGTAGCTAAGCAACCACAACCAGAAGAAATGTTTACTTGTGATTCAAAAAGAAGCATAGTGATTTCTCTTCTTCCAATTCTGATCTGTCACAGCCTTAGCTTTGGCTTTTGTTTAAAAAAAAAAAAAAAAAGTAGTAGGGCTTGCAGAAATAGATATTTTGTTATTGTCGTTTTCCAAAAGGAGGGATGGGGAAGATTTTTTCTTATTTATTGTTTGTTGAAGATTGGTGATGAAGTAGTAAGATGTTCAGATTTTCATATATTACTTAACATAGCAAGGTTACAGAAGGGGAATTTTTTAGCAGTGTAATTATGCAGTAGTGTTTACATACCAATTCTGGTTTTCCTTTAATGGTTTCCATAACAAGATCATCATTTTCTTTAGAGTAATCACTGGCCGATTTACTTTTGCGTCCCATCTTCGGTTCATTCTCATTTTGGCGGCCCTGAGTGACAGAGAACGTCACTCTTTGCTTATCATTAAGTGCACTCAAACAATTTTGGTTAAAGAAAGCACTTAGTTTAAAAAATAAGACACAAGCATCTTTGAGGGAGGCAGGGATTTTGGTTAATATCAGTTAAAAAACAGATTTCTGCAAGCCCTATAGAAAATTACAGCATGTTTTGAAATGCAGAATTTAAGAGACAAGGAAATTTAAACCAACTGCATAGGAACAAGTATACAGCATGTTCAGGTCATTCAATGGTATTCAATGGCTAAAGAAAGACTTACTGTGTTTATTACTTGATTAGACTCAGCTTTTATTGTTGAAAAACACATTTCAACACTAGTTTCTCACAGAAAGTTAGTCCTTTACTCAATATTTATTGTCTCATATACAACACTTAAAAAATACTAAGACAAAATTTGTATGAACTTTCTCTCAGTGTTAAGCCTGAGGACATAGGTTTACCAATTAATCTCACCCTCAAGATACCTTCATATATAACCCGAGTTATATTCTCAGCAGGATGCAAAGAGTTATAAGTGTAAGTTCATGTCCTGGTTTCAGCATGCATCAAGACACCACGTTTGCATTTAGACATTTGTAAATCACACGAAACCCAAATTTTATTATTTTATTTGAGCATAATTTACTGAGACAACGCTCGCATCCAGAAGATGACCTATCACTCCGTTTCAGGATTGGCGTTTGTGTGAGCTGGTTTAGCTCCAACTACCTATACCTTCTTAAAAGAAGAGTTTTGTACTTACTGTCCTTACTTTTATACAAGGCCTCATTCAAGAGCTATAATTTAAACCAAATTAACCACATCAAATATGCAAGTAGTTTAGAAAACATTTCGAAAACAATTTCAGCAAAACACGAACATGTTACATTTTCATACCTTCATTTTTCTGAGCCTGGATTTGTTATCGTGACACCAAGCCAAGCAAGTCATAGTCTCTTGTCTTTCCAATGACTCCTCCACCTCTTTAGCAGTCAAAAACATCTCAATATTTACCAAGTCCTTCAAAAACAAGAAAGGAAAGCAGGTCTTGTTAAATTGTACTGATACTTTACACAGCAATCCACTCTTCAACAGAACTGGAACACAGAGATACAAAAGACTTTGTTCTAGAGACCTCTGGTTTTAGGATAGCACTTTACAAAAAGACATTACAGTATATTTTAAAGACTGCATTTCTGATATTCTGACAGTGAGATAGTGACAGTATTCTTCTGAGTCTACTTCTACAACAGAACTATTACAAAAAGAAAGAGTAAACCTAGGAGCTTTTCACAGAAAGTGACCAGATGCCATGATCACTTCCATGCAGTTCACACTTCCAGGAGCACTTTGTTTCCTCCAAGCTTGGCCTACTAAGTCAGTTGGACCACAACAATGTCATAACATTTGCTAAAGCGCGCAACAACTACATAGAAGAGGAGAATCTAAATCTACTTTACCTAGCCATCTATAACTATTGAGTTTTAAGCAAAGTCCCACAATGGTCTGAGGTGTCAAAGATATTTTCTCTCACTTGCTTAATGTTGTAGGCTCCAGACCTTCAATTACTTACAATAGTTCTGTTGACATCATCCAACACCGAGGTGATAAAACAAAGTTACTACGTTAAAAAACAGGCAATGGGTGGGCCACAAGATTCCTCAAGTGCTTGTCACAAGCAGGTGTTTTTGAAGAAAAAGCAGCAACCTATTATCAAATTTGCCCAGAGCAAACCTGTAATATGCCTATGCTTCTTTGTAATTACCAGCAACTTTACACATTCAGATCAATCAAGGCAAACACGACTGAATACAATTTATTGTAAAGATTATTTATAATGTATTGTAAAGATTTAGTAGAGCATCAAATAATTTTTCTTCCTCCATATATTTCTGCTAAAAAAAAAAAACGACCACCAAAAAACAGACTTAGGTAGATGTTCCCAAACGATATGAACTGGTGCCAGTTCAGAATGGATCCACCAGAAGTTATTTCAGAGCTGCGTAAAATAGGCCATGCTGTGACAGGTCATACTTTGCTGAAGAAAATACAGTGGGAAATCATAATTCAGTACACAAACAGAAATCCAGTACTAAATATTTTATTAATATGCACTCTAATTTTTAACAAGTTCATTTTTATGTAGACTTCACAGCAAAACACTGAATATCACAAATATTACAGTAGCTCTAGTGAACAAAACCACTCAGAAATAGATGGCATTTTCAGCTGATAGAACAGCTGAATACACTTACAATTTATACCTTCTATGAGACAAAGACTAAAAAAAAATAGAAGTATCATCAGGCATATCACATTCACATCTTGCATTTCACCAGCCAGTTTTTCTTCATAAATAGAAAAAGTCTAATACTATTGGAAAAGTGGACCAGATCATGCTAAGTTTGTCAGAATGGTTATTTACAAAAATGCAAATAGACCACACATACTTCTAAAGTGCAGCAGAAATTGCATCTTTTACTAAAGCTTTCTCGCTTATGACTTGAATGTGAGTTTAAAACCCAAATATTAAGTGTAGTTAACACAACTACATTTTATAGATTGTATGATCATAGCAACAAAACCATTACACCATCAAAAGAAGTATCAAATCCACACTGAGGTCAGAGCTAAGGCATTTACAAGTTTATAGAACAAAATTAAGATTGGACTTTCACTGGCTCCTCCCATCCCCTTAAGGATAAAAAAAAAAATAAGTATTTTATCAATGTGTTGGCAAATGGACTGAAAGAATGCCAACCTATTCCACAACAGGATTTTTTTTTTTTTAAGTTTTTGCACCAGAACATGAGAATAATCTGTGTGTGTGTGTATAAATAATAGCTATACTTTTTTGTAGTCTGAAGTTTTTCTGATGAGACGCTCAAGCGGACAAAAATGCATTACTCCCCTGCGCATGATAAGGTGACCACATAAAACCTCTTGCCCATGCCCCTCATCTGTATAAGTAATTTGACATATAATGCAGCCATATTCATTATCTTGCTTGCATATTTTTCCATACAGCTGCTGAACGGAAAGATGATTCAATCTGAATTAAAAATAACAACATATCTGTATATCTCCTCAAGCTTGAGCTATGCATCCTCTTAATGAACAGCAATTCCTTTTACAGCAAATTAAAACAAAAGCATTTTCTTCTACATTAAAAAGAGGACTAGATATGCTATGCAGAAACAAATCACTGGTTTCATCTCATTTGTTAGCTTTTCATAATTTAAGCATCATCACAAAAAAACGTTAAAGAAGCGTAAGGGCAGCATTTGAGCTGGTGAGGGAATCTCAACTAGATGCATTTATCAATCAGGTGTTAGTATAGTAACCCTCAACTATGAGCAAAAAGATTGTAGTTACTGCTGAGGCAGACAAAACTCCCTTAAATAAAAAGAGTTTTCCTACATTCCTTTTGAAGATTTAAAATAAAAAAGGATCTATTTGGTACAGAAATGCTAATTAGATTCATGGTTGCCAAAAAAAGTCAAAGCTTGGCAGCCGTCTGTTAAATAGACAGTCTGTATCCAGAAAGCAGAGGAAAACATTTTTAATTAAAAGTTTCTTTCAGAATCAACAATTGCATTTAAATTGCACCAATAAATAGGATTTTTTCTGTGTTGACTAGATAGAAAGTTAGGGAACAATATTAAAAAAAGGCATTAAGAAATCCATTTGTATGGACAGAAATAGCTTTTGCATTGGATAAAAAGTAGTCAGAAGTCTTAATCATGCAGATTGATAGAAGAAAAATACTAAGACAATTAGGCAATAAACCTTTAAAAAACCCACAGTGCTCATGTCAACCAAGCTTTTTTTAATCTGATCATGCTTTCCTATCTTCCTTTTTTGGTGGTGCCTACTCTTGATGCTTCGCCATGGTGCGCTGCATTAGCTAGGACTAAGGAGAAGAAAGGAGTATCAGTGGATTATTTGGCTTTATCAAAGACAGCACAGCTCTATGTAGACACACGCCAGCACTGGAGTACAACTTGTCTGCCACACCTTGTACAGATGGGAACCAGTTAAGAGCACTAGCAGTTGTAAGAAATAGCTCATGTTCCAGTCAGAAAAATCCCCATTAAGACCCCAATGCTGCACAGTTTTCTGAAGGTATTCTGCAATTCCGAGTTGCACAGGCTATAGACAATACAGAAACATTCGTGCATCAGTTCCCAAAACAGCATTAAGATTTAATATTCTGTTATGAAGAGCCTCTCATATAATTTGTTTACATATAAAATTGAGTGAATGTAAATACATGATTTTAGAGAAATATTGCCACCCATTTTGCAGGTGGAGAAAAAGCTGAAGCAAGAAATCTGTTGCTGCACACTCCTCCTCCAACTGACAAAGCATTCAGCATCATGGCAAACGTTTTCTGACTTGCATAAAAATTAAAAAGCAATTCTAAAGTCTTTAATTACCATCTTTTGCAACACTGTAAAGTCTTCCTTCATTTCAAAATTTCAGTTTTCACATTGTAAAAGTGATTGCAATACTTTACTTCCAGTACTGCATAAGTACAAGAGAACCCTGAACTGCACACAGATTATTTCTGTATTCTTATCAAACTATAACTCTTATCACAGACTTTCCAGCCTCCTGTGCATTGCCATGATAATTTTGCCTAAATTACCTTGCCTTAACTTGCTTACAAATGCAGAATACCTGACATTGGGTAGGAAGACTGATTAACATCAAACTTCCATTTAGTTCGGCTTCTACAATTGTACTGAAAAATAGTTTCAAACGGCTCAAGGAGGAGAAGAACTCTATCCCAAGTATTACTGACAATTATCCAAAAACTAGAGCGGGACACACAGCATAAGCACTCTTCTTCTTTCTAATACAAGCATGGAGGTACCACCTAGATTTTATCATTTCTGCTTTAAAGACTATTGGACTACAGTGAACTAACGTTCCCTTCAACTCAAGGGTCACTAACCAGGTATCAGAAGGTTAGCTATTTAAGCGCTGGATGAAATTTATCATAAAATGAGAAATTATCATATCCATTATAACAGTTCAAATTTTAGAGAAAAACAGTTGTTATTATTAGAGGAAAATCCATATGAAGACTGAAGACACTTAAGTGAAATCAGAGTCTTATTTACACAAAGAATACATCTATACATCACCCTGTGCTCTGCCTGATTTACATATATATAGCTTTTAAAATATCACTGCTTCTTTTTAAGTTGCAAGTGCCTCCAGGGAGGGAGGTTACCAGCCCTACGATTCTGCACAGAACTCCAATTACTAAGGTATAAAATACTATGAAGAATGAGGATTCCTTTATGATGATTATTACTACATATATGTTCCTCGCCAACATAAAAGCTATATCCCTGTATGGCATTTCCATTTTCTGAGATGGGTTGTGAGTTACAACATCCCAAGCATGTATATGCATGTCCCCTCCTTTGAACAGCTTTTGGACTCTCTGGTCAGTGTGAGCAGGAGTTGACAGAGGCTGAATTAGCAGGGGATCTCACTCTTTGTAAGAGGTTTCTCGCCTTAGCAGTGTCTTGTTTTCAGGAGACTCCAGCACCTGCCCTTACTGGAGGGAAAGGTTGCAGCAAACACTTACTAGTTATTTAGATACCAAAGAGTCAATGCTGGAAAGATCTGCAGCAGGTTTTCTCCACAGAAGGGGCAATTCAGAATAAAGCTTACATCAGCTACAGGACAAACCTGCAGCAAGCCAGGCTCCATGAGTTCCAGAAGGCATGGAGTAACTGCTTTGTAATGGAAAATAATCACTACTTTAAACACTAGTTTCAGGCATCAAAACTAAGAGGAAAATTAAAATGGGCCCAGAATGCCAGGAATTCACAGGGTTGTACTACAGAAAGGAAGAAAAAGCGATTCCCCAAAATACAGCGACATTTATATGAAGAATAATACCCGTGAAATAATGAGACGGTGCATACAAAGGTAGTAATTTGTTTCTAACTGGTGGCTGTTTTAGCTTCACATGAATTTGAAATGAAACACATCTACATCTATTACAAAGTTGTGAACTGAAAGAGAATCTGGCAACCATATACTGAAGTGTGGACTAACTTTAATTTAAGCCTAAACAAAGTCTGTAACTTTAAGGTCCTGCACAAGTTAAGACAATTCAGTAGTGAATTGAAAAAGAGCAGCAGTAGTTCCACATATTTACAGAAACTAAGTAAATAAAAAAAAAAGCAGAGTCTTGCTAAAAAAAAATGAATGCCTAGGAAACTTGTTTGCCTTTCTTCTTTGATAGGAGTTGTGCAACTACTGATAATACACTCAAGTATTTGCACAGAATTCTTTTATTTCAACATACCTCAAGCAAACTTTATTCACTTCGCTACAAACTAACCACATCTCAGTAGTCAAAGTAAGATAAAGTTCAACAACAGTAACTCCACCCAAGAGTTTTTAGTCACATACTAGAAGTGACCTCTTCAAACGTGGCGTTTAAGAGTGCCCCTGGGATGCCTTTAGAAAGCTCTGACTTTCTATTTATGCATCAGCACATATGCAGAAGTCTTTATCCAACTTTTTTTTTTTTTTAAGTGAAACATCTTTATATTGTAACTACACCTCAAGCAAATTAAAATTTTTTGCTTAAATTACAAAAATTCGTTAGTTTCATAGTCATAACTAAAAGACAAATATGTAGATTAGTATGAGGGGAAGACTTTGTTTCTCAGCAGGTAAAAATTTGAACTTCACTACAAACCGTTTTTAAGAGTCAGTAATGATTTTGTCTCTTTAATATACCAGACAGTGTTTTGATTAGTCCATTCCCAAATATAAAACCCAAACTATTCAATATACAGTTTCAGATCTAGATGTGTGGCTCTAAGTTCACCAAGAAAACTGCTCATACATTTCGGCACAAGATACAACAACATAGCAGCTTTGCTTCTGATCTTGCATTAAAAAAATGGTTTAAAAAGAACAAAAGCATAATTTCTTTAGTAGCTATAAAGCTTTTGCTCACAATTTCTGTAGTGTTCATGTGAGGTTTTTAATTTGTGTAACATATTTTAAGATTTGGAGCAGCCAGGTCAATAGTCATTCCTCTCCATTGGTCTCCACGCTGCACATGAGTTGAAGTACTTTCATGACATCTCCAGCCACAAGTCTGGAAAGCTATCAGAAGGAATGCATGATAAAATCCCTTATAAGTCACATGAACATTTATGCATTAAAATAAAATCCAGAATATTTCACATGTGAAATGTGGTTTTGAGCCTTGTTAAAAAGATTCAAACAGAAACAAGTACTAAAACAAGCAATACTTGGTATTTTCAAATGCCCCATGAGCTATCCTCAAAACAAGATGATTCATCCAAAAAGAATGACAAGATTAAAAAAAGATTCAATTCAGGTGGAAAGAAGTAGCATTTTATAGAAAGGAAACCTTCCTTGGCAGAAAGCTCCAACAGTCATAAAATAGGCTATCTGTTGTAAAAATAGGGGATTCATAATATCATGGGATGCTGTTTACGTATTTTTTAAACAGGCAAAGTGTTTCTTTTTAATTGCTTACTGGCATCAATATGAAATTGAAAATAGGCCAGTATGCCTCAAGGTATCAGTGGCTCTTGCCAAGAGTAGGTACCAATGACAGTTTTAGTAAGATTGACTATCTCTACATATTACATGCATACGAGCACTACCTCCATATTAAAAAAGGCTTTGCTGATGCATTTCAGCATTCAATAGTACGTTAAGTGTTTATTTAAACTACTTGTATATGAAATACAATAAACACTTACTTAGACCACTCTAAAACAACAACTTTAAAAAAAGCTGTTTTAAGTTTTCAATGACTACTCACATACTGAACTACATACCCTCAATTTGCAACCCAACCTTCAATATAATTTAGGACACAACTATAGAACTGAAATTGAAGGGCAATAATGAACAGTTATAAACAAAAAGGTCAAACTAGCCTTCTATATTAATATATTAGTTTGTTAAAGTTTTCTCTGTGATGAATACACAGCAAGCCCAGGGATCATCTAGATGCCATGCTTATCCTTACACAACTTGGGAAGAAGTCAGACGCAAGGTAGACAAACAGGACCATCTGGGGAGGAAGAAAGAGGTTAGCACATTTCTGCAGTGGAGAAACAGTGAAAAACCCGTCAGTCTGCAGGAGCAGGACGACTAGAACACACCACAGTAACACTGCCTACTTGGAAACATGTACGGAGAGGAAGAGCGAGGTGCAGGTGAAAAGTGGGACAGGGCAATAGGTTTTGATGTCAGTAACACAGAGAGACCTTTCCCCCTGCCATCAATACTTCTGCCCCTGTACAAGGGGAGGAGTAAAAGGATGCTGGTTACAAGATCCTTCAGAGTGAATGCAGCATATGTATGAACTATACAGAGATCGAAGGGAAACACAGATTATTAAGAAAATAATGGCATAGGTCCTGACAATACAGCAACATCCCAGTTACTGAAGGTCAGTTAAAATAACGTTAAGAGGCCTCCTTACTCTCTGCTCATACAATAATGTTGTCTGAAGTTCATTAAGTTACTATTAAGTGTTATAATGCTACACACATTAACAGGATTACAGAGAAAATAAACAGAGTAATTGATGGAATGTCCTACTCAAAAGCTAGCTGCAGAGCTAGTTGTTAGAAAAGAGCAAAGACAGCCAAACCACAGATTCATCAACAGAAGAGCCAGAAAAGTTTTTGTCTACAAAGTAAACACAGTATTGCATGCTGTACAGCCGAGTTTTCACATAAAAGGATCTTCCATGACCTCTATATAGCACAGACCTTTTAATTTTACCTGGTTATTTTTGAAAAACCCCAGTAACTTACATTGACTTGAAGATTATTGTCTTTAACATTAGTAGATGCTGGTACTTCTTTTGGTAGCTGGTTTTAGTGACTGAATCATGTTCTAATCTGGTGTCTGATTTCAAACTTTAAGTTTTCTGATTTCTGATTCTGTGTACTGTTTCCTCCTAGATTATGAAGTTCCTTGGCATATGATTTTTGCTCTCATACCTAGCAAAAGCACTCACCCCCTCACATTTTCCAGTTATCTCCCTCCAATTTTTCTAACACCTTTCCTAAGATGTGGTCACCAAAACTATACGTATTCTGGTACTGACTGCTGCAGAACCAAATAAAGAGAAATGTTTCATCTGCCTACTTTTGCTCACACACATAAGCCACTTTGGTAGAGCCTCACAGTTGTAGCTAGCGCTTAGGTTGGTTATTAGCAAGCTGTTTTCCCAATACATGCTCTACTCCTGCCTCAGCAATTTTTGTAACTCAGCAAATGGCTGCACCTCATCCAGCAGTACATTATATCATGCTAAGCACCGTAATAAATGTCTACACTAGAGTAACGCAACAAAGCCTCTAGAGCTTAAGATGTATCATTGGGCAGGGAAAAGAAAGTCTCTGGTCTTCACTCTACCTTGGCCATTTTTTCTTCTAGCCTCTTCTAGTAGAGAAAAGACAACTAATCCTTTGCCAGTTGACCATGAGCCCTACAACTTTTGTCCAAGCAGGATCAGTCTGTATTAGCAGCTGCACATATTCACAAAAAAGTGAACTTCTGTCATCTAGCACAGTAATAAGACAAAGTGTTAAATGTAAAGTAACATTTACACTTTGAAGGAATGTCTGGCAGGAAGAACATACAGTAAAAAAAAAAATCTCAGAGGCATAACTGAAACCAAACCTCTTCAATATCTAGGCAATCTACAGGTGACACCACCATTCTCCCTTTAGATAAAGTTTCAATTCAAGAATCTTTCTGGAATGACTAGCCTTCCCGATTAAGTATTTTGTAATAAATTAGCTCTGTTGTTATACACTGCAGGTAACCCATTTTGTCTAAAAGGACTGGAAAAAAAGAGACATTCAGCATCACAGCACACTTCATGTTGCTGGCTTTTGAAGCACGAAATGATTTGTAATGAGAAAGTTTTGTTATTCTGCATCAATCTTTACTATTTCACGTTTACATAATTATAATTCCTAAAGATGCTTGAGACAAACTGCAGATGTAAGGCTGTTCAGGAATTACAGCACTTTGAAGTTCAGATGAACATACCCAGACATTCATTATACCAATCTAGTCAAAGTTGCCATGCGTACACTACGAACAACCAAAACGTCTTTAAAGGAGTTTCTAAGTTGCTCATCTACAGCCTAGTACTGTAAGGTAACTCAAAACAGCACAAGTTAACATCCTGGCACCTTTAAATAAGTCCTGCCAGTTTAGGAGCTCTGTCACATGTAGCTTTCTCAAACATCTCTACTGTGGGAACAGCAAGTCATAGGAAATGGACACAAATAGCTCCAGACAAAAGACACCTTTTGCCATTCAGCCGGCATTTAGAAAATCAGCTTGTCTATGCTCTGCATGACAGTGAAGCAAATACATTCAATTTTAAATGGGTAAATAATATTCAGCATGATGATTGAAGTATTATGAATATAAACTTGTTTTGATGAATTAATTTAATACATAGTTGTGTGTTTGCCTACAAGCCATTCTTAGACTACATGTCTTAACAAGGAAGATTTCTAAGGGTATGCTGGTATGATTGTTAAGAGAAGTACTTACTCAGCTTTTAACTTTAAGATTATATGGCTTCCTTCACGCAAGTTTTTCTAAACGTTACTGAAGCAATCATGTATTACTGACATCCATCCTGCTCAAGTATTAAAAGTTTACTGATCCAATGCTCCTGAACTTTATTGTGTAGCTTATTTGTTATGACTATTTCAGATTTAAGTCTAGATTTAGGTTTCACTCTCAGAAATCTAGGAAACATAAAATCTAAGTTTCTCCTCTAGACGTAAGCTTTCACTCCCGCTATACACACTACTATTAGTATGCTATGGTGATAGTCCTCTTCATTCACAGAGCAGAATGCAGCTCTGGCAATGTTAAAAGACTCAGTGGAGCACAGATCACTCTGCAAAAACACAGAAGTGATCTTAGCTGCTCATTCCTCCTGATGTGCAGATCTGCCTTCAGCTGTAGACATTCACAGACTACAGAATGCCTTTATCCTGCACATCCCTCAGAACAAGAATACCAGCTACACAGGTGTAAGAAACTTGTCCAGTGGGACAGGCAAAGACAATCAGCTTCTTAAATATGGAACTTTCCTTAAAAATCCAAGCAGCTCCGAGTTCAATATCATCTGCTCTCCTCCGTCAACAACCAGGAGGTGAGCTTCAGAGAGACCTAAGCAAACCTAAGCCTATCACATTTTGAACAGAATAGTACTCTTGGTGAGCATTTTTCATTCACTTTTTGAGTTAAGACTTAATGCTGTTCCTGTTTGTGATGCTTAAATCATCAGGAAAGGACCTTCAAGATCATCAAGTCCAACCATTAATCCAGAACCACCATGTCCCCTAAACCATGTCCTGAAGTGCCACATCCACACGTTTTTTGAACACTCCAGAGATGGGGACTCCACCACCTCCCTGGGCAGCCTGTTCCAATATGCCTGACCATCTCTCGGTGAAGAAATTTTTCCTAATATCCAATCTAAACGTCCCCTGGCACAACTTGAGGCCATTTCCTCTTGTCCTATCGCTAGTTACTTGGGAGAAGAGACCAACACCCACCTCACCACAACCCCCTTTCAGGTAGTTGTAGAGAGCGATAAGGTCTCCCCTCAGCCTCCTCTTCTCCAGACTGAACAACCCCAGTTCCCTCAGCCGCTCCTCATAAGACATGTGCTCCAGACCCCTCCCCAGCTTCGTTGCCCTTCTCTGGACACGCTCCAGCACCTCAACATCCTTCTTGTAGTGAGGTCATTTTCCGTCTCTCTTTTTTTGAGAGAGTCATCAAGTAGGAACAGTTATTCAGGGAAAGGATTACTTCAAAAATGGTAGCTTCAGTAAGATTTTTGCCCCATAACAGACAAATCATTCATCAGTCTTCCACTGAGGTCTCAGCTGAAGGATTCATTTCACACTGTTGAGGAATACTTTTATAAAGCAAGGAAAGAACCTTTAGCTTTGAGGTTGAAAAAAGCAACAGTGATGTAGAACAGTATGAAGAAGAGATGAGGTACTTGGTTAAAAGCCATGCAGCTTGACTTGGAAGAATTCAAATTTGTCTTATTCCAAAAGGACATCAAAGAAGATTTCATGACTTTCCATAACAAAATTAAGACTGTGAAACACACCTGAATTTTTTGCAGGTGTCTTTCCAAATACTCAGTTCAGCTAATCTGTTCAAAATGGTTTCCAAGTTATGAAAACGGAGGCTGTGTTTATGCAGAAGAGAGGAAGAACTGGACCAAATTGGAGAGAGGGGAGACAGAGGATAATCAGATTTTTTCAGTGACTACTATTCCTTTCAGTTATACTAATCAAAATTTATTTTTTAAAAATATATTTACTATACCATTTTGAAAGATAATGGAATATTTTCAGAATGGCTCTGCAATATCTGCCCTATTGTGATATTCTCCAGGAATTAACAGTTAACACAGATTGAGAAGTTCTGCTCAATAAGGAAACCATTGACAAAAACTGAATATCTGAACTCCCACTTCAAGGTTTAGAAAAGTCATGTGTCTAGACAAAACTTTTGAAGTCAATGGAATACTCACATTTTTCCCTCACAATTCTCAAAAGTGAGGAGCACACTGGTATTAATGCAAATAGCTAGGTAAGTATCTTTGAAGGATGATGCACCTACTTAATTACTGACCTAAAACCACTAATTTGCATAATCCATGATGCAAGGTGAAATTAACCAGTTTTAAGCTATTTAAGAGAATTATTTCAACTCAAGCATTCCTATACTTGCAACCTTGCAGTGCCACTGCTCACCCTGCCCAGGGGTGCAGTAGTTCTTCTGTCCCTCAGTGATTTATAGATTTCTAAATCATTTGCTCCCTGTCCTAACACGCAGATAGCTGGTTTAAATTTATGCTATCCTTCACAGAAAAAAACATTACCACTTGTACAACTTTTGTACAGTATGAACATTAAGGCAAGGACACACATTCTTTTACTAAAATAAACTAAGCAAAGACAGAAAGAGAATTTACAGCATGTAAGAGACTGGCAGCTTCAGAATCTGGGTTTGTTTTCAATCATGTAGGCAAAAATCACTATGGCTATTACATATTTAAGCAAAGAACACAAGGACACTTTATATGTTTGTTTTTTTTTTTTCTTCCCAGCCAAAGAAGGGACTAGAAAAAGCATGAAAATAAAAAACCACCACCCCTAAGAACAGCAAACAAAGCACTACATACTTAACCTAATTACAAAACTTATCTACAAACAGCAACCAACTTCCTACTGGAACACCACATTTCCAAAACTAGATTTGCCTATCAACTAATGGCACAGAAACAAGATAGTATTTAATATAGCAGAACATGGAATAGCAAAGTTCAAGTTAACAGACAACCCTGCCAGATAGCTGAATATATGAATCTGCAGATGAAAATATGCATTTTTATATTAGTGTTGCACTCCAAGGTCATAACAGAGTCAAAATAAGATCATTATTAAGTGTAACAAGCCAATACTGATGAGCTTAATTTGTATGCAAAACATACAAAAACATTTGTAACAAAAACTTAACATCTAGTTTGGATCTGCAACCCAAACTGTTTTTCACAACATCAGAGAGCCAAAAGACATCAGGAAAAAAGCCCACAATAGAATCCCCTCCACCCCATATTTACTTTGGCACAAACATGGCAATTCTGTCCTTGACTGTCAGCTCTTATTTTAATATTACTCACATTTTGATTTACTTTCCCAAGCAGCATTACTGTTCTTTAAAGCCATATCACACACATTACACATTTGTGGTTTAGTTCTTATGTTGCCATATAACATTATGCTTTATATTATGCCACATACCAGAAGTTATTGCTAACTTGAGCTAGTAGTTTGCAACCCCAATATTTAAACTTCCCTATAATTTTTCACATCCAGTATTTCTTAGCTGTTTGCTTCCTAGTTTATAACCACGGCTTTTAAGTGCTTATCTTCCATGACAAGAATTCAAGAATATAATTCCTATGAAGGTAGTTAATTTAGAAAGCAGGATAGAATCTGCCACAGCCCATCAGTAATGTAAGTATTGGACACTATAGGACATAGCCAATCTTTGAGCAAACTGTATGCTGTGTATTACTGGAAAACATATGAATGATTTAACGGTTTGCTTTCGGTCACTGAAGCAGAATGCTTTCTGAACTGTTTCTACCCGTGAAGTACCTTAGCAGCTCTGCAGGTCTCTTAGCATTCAGAAGCCATGCAAGGAACTTAAAACAAGCAGGCTGAGACACGCTCCCAAGACTGGTCTAACAGCTACTGAAAGATGCTTAACCTCAGATCCACAAGCTACAGCTGAAATGGAAGGAGAAGTTTCCTGCAGCCTTTTCATATAGTGGCAGAGGGCACTTTTAGCCATTTGGCCTGCAATCCTAGAAACAGAATCACAGAATGGTTCAGATTGGGACCTCTGGAGGTTCTGTAGTCCCCTTGCTCAAAGCAGGGTCATCTACAACAGGCCACTTGGGACCTTTCCCAGTCCAATCTGGGTTTGAGTATCTCCAAGTCCAGGGACACTCCACACCCCAGTGTGTCTGCTGGGGAACCCAAAACTAGATACAGCACTTCATGTGGGTCTAACCAATGTTGAGCAGAGGGGCTGGATCACCACCCTTTCCCTGCCCTGGGGTGATGCTCATCCCAAAGCAACCAAGAGTGCTCTTGAATCTTCTTTGCCAGAAGAGTGCATTGCTGGGACACGCTCAACTTGTCCACCTGCCAGAGGTGAGGCTGGTAGATAACTGAGTAAAACCCCCACCTTTTTTCAGGTTCCTGCTTAGGGTATAGTGCCTACCCAGTAGTAACAATATTGTCTTGATAAAGAAATAAATCATCAGGTAAGTGATATGACCAGGTTCACTATACAGCAATGTGCTTCTGAACCCTGCAGTGGTGGAGACATTTATCAAAATTACAGTTGAGACTACAGTAAACAGAAAGATTACTTTGGATGAAAGAAGAATACCATGACATTTTGTCATCTCTGCAGCAAAGTTACATTACTAAGCATTAGAGAACATTTCAATGCTCTCATGCTCCAGCCAGAAAGGAACAAAAAGAAACACAGGAGTTGTTGTATTAAACCAGCAAAACCACAAATTCTGTATAATGATCAAGTCTCAGTAAGTTACCGTTGTAAATGGTGTTTACAATGAGTACCACCATACAGTAAGAAAGACTGAGTACAATGCCAGAGCCTATCTTCATTTAGCCAAAACGAAAACTTTAGTGTTGAGTAACATACCTAATTTTAGCAAACTAGAAGAAATATGGCCTCAGTGAATTCAACATGTGCAACTAAGTTCTGTGTTAGTGAAGTTACTTTGATGTTATGCAAATAAAAATACTTAGGCTTGAAGGCAGAAGTTAAATAAACTTTTTTTCTGAAGACAAAAGTTTCCATTCAGCAAACAGAATGAAAAGCTTTAAGGCTTCACAAGTGCAATGCTTTGTATCACATGGTCTTGCAGTGTATCATGACAGACTTCCACGCTCATGTCTAAACCGAAGCTGAGCATTACTTAATCAGGCATAATAGAACTTGCTATAAATGTGAAAATATTTCCATAGTGCTTCTTCAGCAGACCTAGTAGGTACGGTAACATGATGATTCAGCAGGAGATGAGCTGCTGCTCAAAACAGAGGGAAACATGCACCAGAAGTGGAAGAGCTGCTGACCATTCAGCTGCAATTATCCCAAAATAATTGTCTTGGTTTTTGACTCACATGCATGGGTTATCTTTAGTGAGGTGTAGCAGCCTCTTCACTGAATTTCTTCAGGACTATTTCCTATTAATAGTTTGTAAACTACTTCCCCTCTCCTTTCCATTCAACCTCTACTTGCTGTTTTCTTTTTGGTATTTACTGAAATCGCCGCCTGTTGAAGAGAATCAGACTGGTAAGGCACCAAGGAGTAAGAAAGACATGTGGCAGATACGCTCCTTGTAGAAGACAAAGAACATGTATGTATGCTGTAATTTGAAACCAGTAACAAAAATCTCTTCCCCTCAACTAGCTCAGAGAGATGTGCTAACTACGTCACCTAAGAAGGCAAAGTACGTAAGTCACATTCCTAGAATCACAGAATCACTAAGGTTGGAAAGATCATCAAGTCCAACCATTAATCCAGCGCCACCATGTTCCCTAAACCATGTCCTGAAGCGCCACACCCACAGGTTTTTTGAACGCTTCCAGAGATGGCGACTCCACCACCTCCCTGGGCAGCCTGTTCCAATGCCTGATCACTCTCTCAGTGAAGAAATTTTTCCTAATATCCAATCTAAACCTCCCCTGGCGCAACTTGAGGCCATTTTCTCTTGTCCTATCACTAGTTACTTGGGAGACTAGACCAACACCCACCTCCCCACAACCCCCTTTCAGGTAGTTGTAGAGAACGATAAGGTCTCCCCTCAGCCTCCTCTTCTCCAGACTGAACAACCCCAGTTCCCTCAGCCGCTCCTCAGAAGACTTGTGTTCCAGACCCCTCACCAGCTTCGTTGCCCTTCTCTGGACATGGTTCAGCACCTCAGCATCCTTCTTGTAGTGAGGGGCCCAACACTGAACACAGGATTCAAGCTGCGGCCTCACCAGTGCCGAGTACAGGGGCACGATCACTTCCCTACTCCTGCCGGCCACACTATTTCTGATACATTATACAACTAAAGCCTCAGCATCTTTATAGGAAAAAGATTTTAACAAGAAGAGTTGCACACCTTCTGGAATCAGGAATATCGAAAGAACTTAAAATTCAAGAATTACTGAGGATCAAACAGCAAATGCTACCTAAAATAACTTCTGTAAATAAACAGGAAATTCTTAAAGAATCAGTTTTAATGTCTTTGTGGCTGTCAGAGGACCACAGTGTGGATTCCTTGGTCTGCACAGAGAAGCTATACCAAGGTGCACAATACTTCATCAGCAATTATGAGATGGAAGCAAAACCAACTAGTTAACCAGTGAAAAGGAAAGTGACAACTACAGACTGGTAAACAGTGAAGTAAGCGAAACAGCAAACAGTTTCTATGGACAATGCAAGATATACTGCCTACTAAAACCCCCAAATTGTAACAAGATTTATTTTCCAAAGTATAAGCCAGCTCTCCTCTTGATGCATTAAAAACTAGGATGATACAATAAAACAGTTATGGCATATGCCATTCTGCTCAGTCTGGTTACCTACACGTATCATCTAAGTGTGCCTAGACAGATGGGAAGCTCAGTCAACTGCTTAATCAGCACCCTAAAGGCCTCTAACAAAAAATTCAGTATGACATTTGAGAATTATTCTAAGTTTTAATAGGGCAAAGTGTTTATCTAAACACATTTAATTTGTGACTTAAAGTTATGCCTTCAGTTTTGACTTATTTAATACATTAAAATATAACTTATGTCAAGTAAGGGGAACAAACTCAGGCCTAAAGATTAACAGATAAACATCAGTAATAAGGGCACACTAATACATAAAAATAGCTGCTACAGGGCTAGAGCAGCTTGTTCCTATTTGCCAACTTCCTCTTTACTACCATTTTGTGAGTAAGTTAGTGCACATTGCTACCAACCTCAATACCACTTTGTCTTGCTAGTTTTACAGCTGTATTGTAGTAGCCACAGCGTAAAAGATGTTCCACCATCATACGATCCATACGTTTCTTCTTCCACATGTTTGCAGCAGCTGGCTGGTCACTACTATGTTCTTTCAGATGTTCAATCCTACGTTTGCAGAGTTTTGCACTTTCATCTTCAGCCTGGATTGATTCAACTGCCTAAAAAGTAAAAATTAACAGGAACAAGTAAAAGCTATACATTTTTCAGTTTGTTTTAAAGCAAAATACAGTAAGATTTTTTTGTAAGCATTCTTTACATATTATACAGTTACTCCCAATAGCGTTTCTTTCATTTCGAAAGAGATTTCCTATGGCAGTACATCAGTTTCAGCGTGGCTGGTCCAGTTCTGAGATTCTTGCGTATAGATACGTTTTGACATCTGACATTATGAGTATATTAATTTTTCTGCTTAGTGTGTAGTTAGTCTGAAAACAGCAACCTAGCAACTACAGCAGCAACTGCTGTAATAGTCTGTGAAGAACCTTGTAAAGGTTTGCAGACATCTGGTACAAACAGTTGAAAATCATTAATTTCCACCTCTAAACTATGCATGGCTCCTTCCTCAAGCAGCTGTCCTACTGAATTAGTTCTACTGAGGAGCGATGCAGAGAAAACTCACATTACTTCTGATACACTGGAGCCATTTTAATCAGTCATGCAATAATGAAAATTATATAAACATTTGGCCTCTTGACACCTCTAATTTAAGGATCTTACACTAGTTTTTCAAAAGTTATCAGCTTTGTTAAACTGGTATTACTTTACTTACCTTTGCTACTCTGGAAACATGTATCTACTGTTAAGATCCTTACTTAGGAAAATAAATTTGTCCAGAGAAAACAGAATGACTTTTTTTTAAACCAACATACTGGCATGCCCAGCACAAAACACACCCCCCAAAATATCTCCACAACATTTTTTTAATTAAAAACACACACTCAAGTCACACTTTCTTTCCTTCAACCTCAAAGTTATGTAGTTGATTAGTTCTGCTGCAAATTTTATCAGGCAATTTTATTACAGACATATCATAATTCAAAGCTCGCTGACTCAGTGTACAGCACGTGACAATCGTGGGCCATGCCAGGCTACAGAACACAAGAAAGCTTGCAGTACTTTTATATGCTTGCTAAGGTAAAAGCAAATCAGAAGATGAGGGAGGCTTAGTACCTTTCCATCTGCCATGTATCACTAGTGATGCAATTTCAGGTTGGGTTGCCTTACTTGTGGTGACTTAAACTTGCTGGCTTGCATTTGAATAACTGCACAGCTTGCCAACCAAGCACAGACCAAATAACCTGGCTGGCTTTTGGCATAGCCCACTTTGCGCTCCATGCTGGCACAGCTACCTTCCCAGTACTCAAGCTATTCAGACTACAGTATCATCCTCAAATAACAGCTCCAGCTCTGGAAGCACAGGTTGGTTCTAATTCTTTTACCATGCATGCTCATTTACAGATGACTTCTGGAAAGATCAATATTTGAAAAGGAAAGTGAAATAAATGAAAACTTGTAAAAGAAAAGCCTATCAAGCATTTGCCCCAATTAAGCCTGTGATCTGGCCCTTGATACCAAATTCTAGTACCTAAAACCCTAGTCACTATACAAGACAGTCTTTTACTAAAATTCATGTAAACATATATAGCCTGAGTTATTTTTAGTACCGAAGTCTGAGTTACTTCTATTACCGAATTTAGCTTTATTTTGTAACGTATGGTTTGGAGATCGGTATTTTAAGTTATAAACCGAGTCTTATTCAGCAAGCAAACACTAAGTGAAGCCAAAACTCGCTTTCACTTGTTAGATTTCTGCCGTATTATCAGATGTGAAGGCAACCTCCAGAACTATTCTGAATACAACTAGGAGAACTCAAGGCAGCCATACACAAAGGTTGAAGTCCTTCTCATTCCAAAGGGCTCTCCTTATATGGTTTTGTATCTGGACTTCTACAGCTCTTGCTCTTTTTTTGATCCCTCTAGCACATCCACAAAGGGTACAGACCCTTTTCAAAACCCTCCGAAGCAAGCCTATCCAGACTGGCCCTACTGGACATTAATAGAACTTGAGGGAACAAGCCTATTAAACAGGATACAAAAGAGAAAACAGAGTCCTAGGCTTCCTCAGGATCATTTTCAGAACCCAAAGAAACCTGCTGTGTTGAAAAGCTCTTTTTTACGAGTAAGGTGTTAAATAAAAGAACCATCTAACTCTATTATGGCCATCTCAGCAGTTCATCACATCCTTGTCTAAACACAGAAGGAAACAGAGATCCCACATGGGCCCAAAGGCCCTAAAGAAAACAATCATTTTGCTCGGGGCAGAGATTACAGAGAAGACAGATGGAGTTGAGGGTTTGGAGCAAAACCCAAGACCTTTGTATTTCACTTTTATTGTTAAACATTTTTTTTTTTTCCCCTTTTGTTCTTTCTGAGCAGCTGTAAGATTCCCCACAGTCTTTCAGGCAGTCAAAAACAAATGAGCAATTACATTAAAATACATCCTTGCACCCAAAATATTCAGCAATGCCTTCAGACACACTCCCACAGTCAGCAAAGATTCAACAAGTAAATAAATTACTCCTCTACATCATTACTACACACCTACAAGCAAAATCTAGCACCTTTCAGAAACAGCAGTAATTTCTTTAAGTAACAGAGAAGTGAAGAAAACATATCCTTCAAGACCTCTTTAAGTCTCACAAACGAAAGACGAAAACAGCAATTAGATTTATGAAGTCTTTTGCAGAACAGCTTTTCAGCACCTAGCTAACCTGTTCAAGCAGAAAACCCCAAATCAACATACATGACAGTGTTATTTTCATGTTACGAACCTCCAAGGTATTTTGATGCTTCACTTAATATAGTCTAAAGATTTATATCTGTTGGTTATTTCATTTAAGTTTTAATGAGATGACTCTGCTACCATTTGTTTATTTTTGGAGAAGCACTGCTCTAAAGCCAGGCGAGAGCGCTATTTTCATTTTTCTGCAAGATCTGTTTCAAGTAAGTGTTCTGATGAGTCTCAGGATGAGTAATATTCCCATCCAAAATAACGATGGCTTATACTATATAGTCGATGTTTTTAACTCGTTCTTAGAAAAGATGTTGTAAAAGCATGAAAGTTTTCCTGTATTTCATACAAGTGTTCAAGCTTAACAGCTAGAAGCAGGTTATCCTGCTAAAGTTTGTTTAAAATGCTTTTAGTCATATTCCCTAGGAACCTTATAACCTGCAAGTTTAGTATTTATAAAAAATGTTCAAGTAACAATCCAGGATAACTCACAGTTTCTTCTGCAAAGAAGCCTCATCAATGCATACAACTACTCCCGCTCCGGGGTTTAAACATTTTTCAGACTCACCTTCTACCCGTTTTCATTCCTCAAGTGATCAATTAATGCAACTGCACAAACCTTTCTTTTAGACAAGCAGGAATCAACACAGATCAATTCATTTTGCTACTATTTCTTTTCTGTGGGTAGATAAATTCCTTTTCAGAACTATTAGTACATATTAATTTTGCCTCTCAGAGGTTTGTTATACACGGTCATGGAACACCAAGTCACATTTCATAAGCACAGTGAGGCAAGATACAGTAAGTTTTGCTGCTTTGCTGTGTATTCTAAGGCCTTTCTTTACACTGCTAGTAATACCTGTATCTTGAAAAGAAATTTCAAGGAAACAGCATTGCAGAAAACTATTTATGTTAACTTTGTAAAGACAAAGCAATCACAAGGTAGAACATCACTTACCTTTCGTTTCAGAACACTGAGTTTTTCAACTACTCCATCCAGGAGACTAACAACTGAATCCACAGCAGGACAACTGCTCAGTGTCTTCTCCAGCTCTGCCACAACCATTGTAACGTGGCTAGTCTCTCGATCAATGTTTTTCTGTGCAGCTCGAAACCGTTTGTTCAGTGTTTCATATGGCACCTAAATGAGAAATATCAAGTTGTTAGAATTTCTATATTAAAAAAGTCAGGTCTTCTAGAGTTTAAAGAGACTCATTATTTTATCTGATGCAGTTAGAAGAACACCTAGGTTCCAGGACACTAGAGGTCATTAATTGAACTTGAGTTCTCATATCAAAGCCCTTACTTAAGCCCTCTCAGCAAGGAGCTGACACTTCAAAGAGTATGAAAAAACAGTGACAGGAAATAAAAGCTGCTAGATCCTTTTCTGATACCAATTTCACCTATCCTGCTTTGACTGAAACAGTTCAGGGAGAACAGAAAGCAGAAGACAAATGTGTATCTAAAAAAAGAAAAGCTACAAGTTAACTACAAATAAGACATCACCCTTCCGAACATGGCTTTTAAAGTTTTTCTTTCTTATGAATTTATGAAGGAAAGAAATGTAAAGTTACCTTTGAGAAAGCATGTATAATGCATATTGGCTACCGAAAAATTTATACATAGTACACCAATGGTTATTCAGGAAACCTAATAGGTCTCCAACCTACTTCTGCCCATGAAGGACTACTTTTTAATATTAATTCCAGTAGGACTATAATGAATGCTAAGAGAAACTCCACCGTAAGTTTCACTTTTGTGAAAAAAGCCCAAAATGTATGACTAAGTTTGCTGAATTCCTCTAAAGCTCCATTGCTTGGCTTAGAGACTAACCAGTCTTGGAGGCCTCCTGTCCTACTTGTCCCATGCCTTTAATAGGACAACCATATCAGAACTGCTACTGATGACCATTAAGGACACATATGGGAGTAGCCTACTGCCTAGTCAAATTCTAGGGTACCAAATGATTCGGGGCAAGCCTACAGTAAATGTTAAGCTGCTCCCATCATGTTGCTTCCACTACAGCGACAGCATAAGTGATTTAGAAGTTCTATTACTTCACGGCAACAGGAACTTTAGAACTAAAAACATCTCAGTGTTATACACTTAATTCATCCATATCTTTTATCCTGAAGAAGTCCATGAGAAGTTCATTCAGGTAGTTATAATAATCTTGATTGCTTTTCCATTAATCAAAGGCATAATTTAGCTAGCAATCAGATTACACATATTAAAGGTAAAAGAGGAAACACAAATCAGTGTTCCGTTTGGTGCATATCACGTATATGTTAGATTACAAATCTTTCAAGTATATCACTTCTAATCAACTACATGAAAATTGCCTCCATTTTCTTCCTTCTAATCATTTGCATGCAAGAAAGCATCCCCAGGGTCCACTCTCCTCTTGGGTTCTATTAGGAGAGAGGTTACTACATGACCATTGCAATTCACAAATAGAGATGCACTGAGAAACAGTTGAGGTTCAGAGTAAGAAAGATGAGCCAAAGTACTTGCTTTCCAAGACTTTATATGACCTACAATAGGGTTTTTTTATTTGTAGTAGAAGCATAACACAAAGATACTCCTGACAAGACACGAAAGGGCTTCTCTTCCTCTCAGAAAGACTGAAATGATCTATTTAATGTTATTTGGCATCTCAAACTAAGACCTAAACAAGGAACAGAACAAGCTTTTACCACACGAACTACCAAGCTAAAACAATTTTCCTTATACATCCTCCCCTAAAATCCCAGCACCACACCCCCCAAAACTCAAACCACATAAAACATCAAAATTAATAGGCTTCAACACCTCCTTAGTTGTTTATATAACCATCTTTTGTTCTATGTATAGCTCTATTTCTCTTCTCCACTTCCACAAAAAAGTTAAATGGTTTTTAATGCCCATAGATAGAATGGGTGTTAGGGGGATCATTATTTTGACATCTCATGCTTTTGAGCATGGGAGCTTGTTTCCAACTCCAAGACTTAATGCGAGACAGCATTAAGACTTCTTCCCTTTTTCTCCCCTGCATTTTTGTTACTATTCATTGAAAAGCGTGTTTTCTTCAGTTACTTGCATCCACTGAATTCAATTTCTGCAAATACTTTGCTAATCAGCTCTTCCACTGAAAAGTTACATCAATCAAGATTTTCAGAAGCTACTATTGATTTGAGGTATCTGTTTGACTACAAAAAGTGTTTTCATTAGATTTTGAGCAGTCAGTTGAACTGGACATGCAGCTCTAGTCAGTTTGGAAAAAAATAATCTAGCTTTAATCTCCCTTTTCCCCTAGTTTCTTATCTGCACACAAGAGCAATAACAGTTCCTGTTTCCATGCTCTGTCTCTTTAGAGTGCAAATTTCTGGCACAGTCTGTGCTCATACGACATTTAGAACAATTGGACTTTCAATTTCAGTTGTCATCATTATATATCATTTATAAGGTGTCTAGGTGCAATAGGTTTTTAAATCTTGGTTTATCTTTTTTTTTCTACCCCCAAAAAAGATCTGCATATCCTGTGTGGAAGAGGCTGAGAGGTAAACTGTTTTACTGTATAATCTGAAAGTAAATATAAACAAATATATTGCTAAACATAATTTTAACATACCATAACAAGGGAAATGACTTTAAAGGTACAATGAAAGTATTTGCACAACTGAAACTCACAGTAAATACTCCTTACCAGAGTTTTTCATAATTTGCATGAGCCCTTGTTTCTTACTATAGGGCCATCAGTTATTAGAGAATATTTGTAAATAGTATCCAGGTACAGCTTTCAAACTTAGTTTACAGGACTAGATTCGATGAATACCAAAATTTAGAAATTGCAACTGCTACATTCCTTACTGAGAAAGCATCTTATCTAGACTCTGCATTGTGATTCACTGGTTCTTTTGTTACTTGTACAGCTCCTATGCTCCAAAAGAGACTCTGCTTCCCAGCACTGGTTGGATTTACCACAGAACTCTTCAAAAGTTACAGACACTGTACCAATAAGGTTTTTTCCCCCTTCAATAATGAAAGTAAGTGGAAGGAGAACATAACAAAGCAATGCTCTGGAAAATGTAATTCTAAAAATTCTTAATTATGGTTCACTTTAATTTTCAGGTACCATAGTTATAAAACAGTGAACACTGAACATTTTGGATCAAGAGACAGCTGCAAAATTTATGTATCATTAGGTGCCACAAGCCCATTAGAGACTTTCAATTTTTACTGCCAGTATCATTCTGTGACCAAGCCTGGATTACACAGTTATTCTTTAAGGTAAAGTGTGACCTACAGTACTCAGCCTAGGGAAGCATTACTTTAAGGAAAGAAGGATAAGTAGCTACTAAACATTGAAAAAGTTTCAGTCATAGAATGGTTTGGGTTGGAAGGGATGATTAAAGATGATCTAGTTCCAAACCTGCTGCCATGGGCAGGGATGCCTTCCACTAGACCAGGTTGCTCAAAGCCACATCCAACCTGGACTTGAATACTTCCAGGGATGGGGAACCCACAACATCTCTGGGCAACCTGTTCCAGTGCCTCACCACCCTCATAATGAATAATTTCTTACTTAGATCTAACGCAAGTCTACCCTCTTTCAGTTTAAAGCCATTACCCCTTGTCCTAACACTACAAGCCCTTGTACAAAGTCCCTCTCAGCTTTCTTGTAGGCCCCCTTTAGTACTGGCAGGCTGCAAAAAGGTCTCCCCGGAGCCTTCTCTTCTCCAGGCTGAACAACCCCAACTCTCCCAGCCTGTCCTCTTAGGAGAGGTGCTCCAGCCCTTGGATCATCCTCATGGTCCTCTTCTGGACTTGCTCCAACAGGTCCACGTTCTTCTTATGTCGAGGGCCCCAGAGCTGGATGCAGTACTCCAGGTGGGGTCTCACAAAACCAGAGCAGAAGGGCAGAATCACCTCTCTCAACCTGCTGGTCATGCTTCGTTTGATGCAGCCCAGGGTACCGTTGGCCTTCCGAGCTGCAAGCTCACACTGCCAGGTCATACTCAGCTTCTCATCAACGAACAGCCACAAGTCCTTCTCCTCAGGGCTGCTCTCAATCCATTCCCTGCCCAGCCTGTATTTGGGCTTGGGATTGCCCTAACCTGGATGCAGAACCTTGCACTTGGTCTTGTTAAATTTAATGAGGTTTGCACGGGCCCACCTTTCAAACCTATCAAGGTCCCTCTGAATGGTACCCCTTCCCTCTAGCCTGTCAACCACACCACTCAGCTTGGTGTTGTAAACAAACTTGCTGCGGGTGCACTCAATTCTGCTGTCCATGTTGCAAAGGTGTTAAGTGGTGCCAGTCCCAATACTGACCCCTGAGGAACACCACTTGTCAAGTGGTCTCCACTCAGACACCAAGCCGTTGGCTGCAACTCTTTGAGTGTGACCATCCAGCTAATTCCTTATCCACGAAGTGGTCCACGTGTCAAATGCACGTCTCTCCAATTTAGAGACAAGGTGTTGTGTGGGACAGTGCCAAATGCTTTGCACAAGCCCAGGTCAGCAATGTCAGTAACTCTTCCCGTATTCATGAACGCTGTAACTCAGTTACAGAAGGCCACCAAATTTGTCAGGCACAATTTGCCCTTAGTGAAGCCATGTTGGCTGTCACCAATCATTTCCTTATTTTCCTTAGCATAGTTTCCAGGAGGATCTGCTCCATGCTTTTGCTGGGCAGAGGCGCAAGACTGACTAGCTTGTAGTTCTGTGGGTGTTCCTTTTTTCCCTTTTTAAAAATGGGGGCTATGTTTCCCCTTTTCCAGTCAGTAGGTACTTCAGACTGCCACAACTTCTCAAATATGATGGAGAGTGGCTTGGCAACTTCAGCTGCCAGATCCCTTATGGATGCATCTCATCCAGTCCCATGGACTTGTGCACCTTCAGGTTCCTTAGACCATCTTGAACCTGATCATCTCCTACAGTGGGCAGTTCTTCACTCTCCCAGTCCCTTTTTCCTTCTGTCATTTGGGCTGTGTGGCTTGAGCACTTGCCAGTGAAGAGATTGAGGCAAAAAAAGTCATTAAGTACCTCAGCCTCCAGAAGGGGCCCACGTTTTCCCTAGTCTTCCTTTTATCACCGACATACCTATAGAAGCTGATGTCCCTGGCCAGGTTTAACTCTATCATGGCCTTAGCTTTCAGCTCTTAAACACTGAAAAAATTTGAAATAAAGCAGCAAGAACTGACCAGAATGTCTTCTGTAAAAGCACAATATCAACTTGTCCTATGCATTAGAACTTAAAAAACCACACCTCAGCTGGCTCACACCATGACCATGCAAGAGGATACAAAGAGATGTAAAATATCAGTGGGCAGCACACTGAATTCCAGCGTCACTAAATAGATTCCGATTCTTTTGTTCATCAACTTCCACAGCTGCAGACACATTATTCAGCTTAAGCATGTACTAAAACAGGTCAAACTTAAACCTAATGAAAAGGAACTTAAGTTAGAACAGCCTACACAAGGGGTAAAATTACAGTAACACGAATTTTTAAGATCAAAATTTTGCTACTGTGATGTGAAGGAAAGTCTGCTTGGCTAGAGCCTGCTGCAAATGTAGCATGACTCTTTCCAGGTGCTAAATGGTAACAGAGGGGCAGAGACAACTGAATAACCTGATCCAAGTGTTTTCTTCATTTCAAGAGTTACTTCACTCTGGTTTTAGAAAGCCAGAAAACGCTGGTGTGCTATCCCAGAACATGCTCCAACAACCTCTAGCTGTGGTGATAAGACTTAGGAGAGGATCCTTCTGGGTCTAAAAGCTTGAACTGGTGGAAGAGGAGGAAGGACTGACATGAGAGCTATACCTTGGTTGTTCAGTTGGGTGGAAGGAATAGAAAACAGAGCTAAGACTGTCAAAGGCAGTTTTTAAGCTTACACTTAGGAACTCAACTGTGATGTTAACTGTCCAGCCTCCAGCCCAAACACAGTCCTCTTCTAGCCCATGAATGCCAAGAAGGTACCAAGGCAAGACTGACTAGTTCTAAAATCATGAAGTAGCTAGAACTGTTCAAATTGCGCAACTATAGGTAATATTTCTTTTCATAAGCAACATCAAATTTAACTTAAAATACCCTTAAATATAGCGAGTTTAATACTAAATATATTTCCATCAAAAGAAAAATTTCAACAAGCCATTCATTTACCAAATTATATCATTTTCTTGATTTTTCTGAATACATACTAAAACTAGAAAAAAAAGCAAGTATTAAGTGCTTGCATACATTGTATCCTGATGGTTAGCAAACTGTATATGCTTCCCAAGTGTTTATTATCAGTCTGTAAAAAGATATTTAAAGAAATATAAATAATATCAAGTTAAACCAGTCAATTTACACATCATCCTACAATGCATATCTACCTTTGTTTTTAGATTAATTATCAACATTTTAATGAGATTCTTAATTTTTCTTTTCTTAAGGTTTTCTAAATGTATCTACATGCACGCAGTTAGTAATCCCTCCATAAATCAAAACAGACCGCTGCTAAGTACTCTCACCTCAGCCCATGCTTTCCTCTACAGGCTCAGAGAAAATCTGCTTTAAAAAACATGCCATGAGAACATACCATCTATAGCCTTTAACAATATAGAAAGGGAGAGCAGAATGCAATTCCTTTTTCCTTCATAGAAGTTCATTAGAGTGATCAAAGCTTAAAAAGCTCCACTACCTCAATGGTATTTATGTTGGTGGGAGTCAGACAACTAGACTCAACTTCTTGTGGTGGTTTTAGCACCTTGAATTCCACTAAGCAGCTTAACGGCATCTCAAGAATGTAGCAAAGTTTTAGCTTCTTGCATACTCGCAGCTTCCATGACAGACACAGTCACTCACTCACTCATTAAGAACATGGAGTTTCCAAACAAAGTAAAAAGACATACACTGTTAAAGGGCTCTCTGCCTGGAAGAGAGTATGAGATAACAAAAGAAATCTGAGTTGTGGAAAGATCTTCTTTGCAGAGTTGTTATAGTCCTCCAGTCATGATGAAGGAAAAGCATTCTGAGTCACAGCTAGAAATCCAGCACTTGTTACCATCATGGCCAACACATACCTCCACTTTACTCAGTAAGAGTTCAAACTAATACGCAATTGTAATTGCAAGGGCTTTATAGACAGCTGAGCAGCATAAGAAATATGAAGAGAAGAATGTACAGAGTTGAGTTTGTGACCTCGCAACAAAGGGTAACAGAAAGTCTCAGTTCTAAATGCTGCATTTGCCTTTACTGGTCAGGTCTTCTCCTAAGCTTTCCTAATTGTGTATGAGCAACTGAGTCTGGGGAGAGAGGTACTATTCACACGAGAATTCTAAAGCAAGCTGAAGATATACAGGTCACTATATCAAACTATAGAGATATCAGAGCTCACTGATGACACTGTTAAGCTATCGTCTCTAAAATGTCATAGTGAACAAGGAAAGTCCTCAATGACTGAAAAGTGCAAGTTTCTTGGCTCTCTTCCAAAAGGACAACCTGGAAGATCATGGAAACTACAGGCTGGTCTGCCTTGGTCTGCCTCATCTCAGTTCTTGGGAAAGTTATGGGGGAAAAAAAAAAATTCAGATGAATGCCTTTTCCAAGATCATAAAGGTGACTGGGAAAGCCAGTCTAGATTTGCCATAAGCAAATCAAGCCTGACAACACTGTTTTCCTTCAGTGATGAAATGACTACTTCAGAATGACAGGAGTGGACTGGCAGTCTTTCATGCTAAGTTTAGCGAGGTTTTTGACATCGTCTCTGTGCTAGTTTTGGCTGGGGTAGAGTTCATCTTCCCAGTAGCTGGTATGGGGCTGTGTTTTGGGTTTGTGCTGGAAATGGTGTTGATAACACAGGGATGTATTCGTTACTGCTGAGCAGCGCTGACACAGAGTCAAGGCCTTTTCAGCCAGGAGACTGGGCGTGCACAAGAAGCTGAAGAGAACACAGCCGGGACAGCCGACCCCAGCTGACCAAAGAGATATTCCATACCATATGACATCATGCTGAGCATATAAAGCTGGGAGAAAAAGAAGGAAGGGGGGAACATTTGGAGTAATTACATTTGTCTTCCCAAGTAACTGTTACACATGATGGACCCCCGCTTTCCTGGAGATGGCTGAACACCTGCTTGCCCACAGGAAGTAGTAAACTTATTCCTTGTTTTGCTTTGTTTGCATGCGCAGCTTTTGCTTTACCCACTAAATTGTCTTTATCTCAACTCATGAGTTTTCTCACTTTTACCCTTCCGATTCTCTCCCCCATCCCACTGAGAGGGGAGCAAGCGAGCGGCTGTGGGGTGCTTAGCTGCCAGCTAGGGTTAAACCATGACAGTCTCCCACAGTACCCTTGTAGCCAAACTGGGGAGATGGGGACTGAATGGCTGGAATACAACATGGTTTAGGGACTGACTGGACAGCCAGGCTCAAAGAATAATCGTCAGTGGTCCAGAAGCTACCTGGTGACCAATTGCAAGTACTGCTTGTGTCACAAGGAATTGTTATCAGTTCCAACATACACGTCTTCTTCAACCATCTGTGCTATGGAACAGAACACACAATCAGAAAGCTCACAGAGTACAAGAAATTGGTGGAGTGCTTGATAATGCTGGGTGGCAAAGCTGCCATTCAGAAGAAAGGAAAAGCTGGAGAAACACACCAAGAACTTTACAAAATGCAATCAAGCCAAAAACCAAAGCCCAGCACCTGGCACAAAACCACCCAATCCATTAGCACAGGCTGTGGAATAACTATCTAGGACCACTTCTTTGGAAAAAGATGTAGAGGTTCTGATAGACAGCAGGGTGGTCATGAATCATCAACAGCATCTTGTTGCAATTAAAGTTAACCACATACCAGGCTGCATTAGCAAGATTAAAGGCAGTGGGTTGAGAGGAGTGATGGTTCTTTATGCTCAGCACTCGTGCAGACTCATCTGGAATACTGGGTCTGGTTTTCAGGTCACCTCCCTCTCCTGCCAAAGAAGAGATGTTGACAAACTGGAAAGAGTCCAGACGGCTGCTACCATGATGGTTAACTGGTTGGCAGATACAAAATCCAAAGAGAGGCTGTGAGGGGCAAGCTTGTTTCACTTGCAGAAGAGAAGGCTATAGCGAGTTGGGAGTAGCACAGTCTGATAGAAGTCTTCCACTACCTAAAGGTAAAGGTCACAGATAAGAGCTAGCCAGACTTTTCTCAGTTGCAGAGCAATAGGAAGGAAGCAGATGACAAGAGGCAAAGAAAACTACAGCTGGACATACAGAAAAAAATTATTTTAACCAGGAGAGTTGGTAAGCACTGTTTTGAAACAGTTGCCCAGAGAGGTGGTAGAATCTCTACGCTTTGAAGCTTTCAGAATTAGGCAGGACCCTGGGCAACTCAAATTAGCTTTAAAGTTAGTCCAGATTCCAGCAGGAAGCCTGAACTACACTGTCTGGAGAGGTCCTTTTCTACCTTGATTTTATGAATTCATCTAGAAAGAGTCTGGATGATAGATCCCCATTACTGATTTAGACACCAAATTAATCTCCATATGAAGATATGAATGGCCATACCAGGTAAGACCACAAGTCCCTCTCCTCTGTCACTATCCTTTCTCTGACAACATCCAGAAAGGGGATGGCACTTGAAAAAAACAAAGGCAAGAACATAAGGTTATTAATCCCAAATAGTCTCTTTGGGCTTCTTAAGCCAGAAGTGGGAGTTTTATGGAAGAAACACCACAGGGTGTTTCTCATCCATGAACTCTGCTGTTTGCTGTTGACCTGTAGAGTTTTAGCACTGCAATATCCTGTGGTGAAACATATCACAGCCTCACACACTGTGTGAGGAAACACTTCTTGGTTTTAACTTGTCAACTGCTAGCCTAATTTGAAACACTTTTGTTCTTGTTTCAGAAGCAAAAAAGGGAACATTCATTCTCTCCTGTGCCTCTCACGTCTCCTGAGATTGAAGAGGCTCTTTCTAAATCATTCTTTGAAGACAGCCATTCCAATTTTCTAATCATTGTTGCCCTTCTGTAGACATTTTCCAGTTCTACTATATCTTTTTTCAGTATGAGGGAAAGGAGAAAATAAGAGTAACTCACAGTACTTGAGAGAAGAAGAAACCATGGATTTTCATCGCAACATACTGAGGTTCTCTACTCTTCCCTTTTCCAACACTTTTGTCCTAACTTTGTCAACATTAACCTGATCATTCTCAGAAACTATTCACTATAACTCCAAGAGTCCACTGAGCAATAATGATAATTTCTGACTCAGATATTGTGTATATAAGATGAGGATTGTTTTTCTCTCCACTATACCTAAAATCTGTATCACACTACACTTGCCTATATTGAATTTAATCTATTTTAACACCCGTTCAGTCTCTCATTCTCCTCCAATGCTTCACACTTGGGTTGTACCTATGATACCTCAATTATCTTAGTATCATCAAGGAAACTGGATCATCTGAGCACTCATTCTCTCTTCCAGGCTGTTCAAACAGCTGAGTATCAGCAGTACCGGCAGCGATGAACGCAGAACCCTAATACTAACCTTCTTCCATTACAGAGGTTGGCTATTAAATCTTGATGTTTGTGTCTTATCTTGCCCAGTTACCTATCCACATAAGGACTTCTGTCTTCTTTCTCTCAAGAGTTCCTGATAAGGGATATCTCCAAAAAACATTCAGTAATACGCACAAACTATCAACCGAATCCACCACCACGTCACCACCTTTTTTTTTTTTTTTGACATAGAAGTTCAATATCTTTGCATGGCATGACTTTCCTTTTAAAAAGCCAGAGTAACTGATGTATCTTATTCCATATTTCATTAGTCAGGACAGTATTTCTGCATCAAAAAGCCATTGGTTGGAAAAAAAATAGATCAATCTATTAATATTAACATATTATATTAAGAATCTCACTAAAATTTTACTTAAAGTAGCACTACTGAAACAATGTCTTCTACTTTGAGGGATTTTTTTTTTTTTTTATAGCTGTGGAAAATAGACAGATTCCTTCAGCATTCATCAGAGAATTTCCAGAGAATTAAGAGGACTGGACACAGGAGAAAGGAATTTTCCCTAAACCAAATCAGCTTTTAATAAAAAAGCATTACATCCTGCATTTCTACTCCTTTAGAGGTGTAGGTTGTTAGGCCAAAGTGTAATGGCTACTGCATGAACTTCAAATACCAGCCAGATACTGCCCACAAGTTTTCCTAACTAATACACAGTAATACTGAAAGACTGAATTGCACGTTTCTTTCATAATTAAAGTTTTGTGAAAAATGTAAGCCTTTATCCTCCCACAAGTCTTTAGCCTTACACTAGACTTTTAGCACACAGTTCTCAAACTGATCTGGTCACATCCTACAACATAGGCTAGATTCCTTCTTCACTTATGCATATTCAAGCCTAAAGAATTCCAAATAAAAATAGTAACTAAAACCCAAACAATCTTTTTCAGACCACAACATTAATCAAAAAGAGTTTCTACCCCACAGTGACTGCATATAAGAAACTAGTTCAGATGTAACAGAAAGAAATAGAAAGTAAAAACCAGTTTGTAGACTGGTTGTTTTTTGATTGTTGGCAATTATAGACTAAGAATGATACTTCAAAAAAGTCATCACAGTTGAAGGAAGAATTATTCAGTGGGGAAAGCAAGACCATTAATCATTCCCCAGTCTCCTGTTAACAGGAATTTTCAAAGGTTTACTTTCTAAAAAAATTATTTTCACAGAAAACAGTATAGACAACAGAAACAAGCACCTTGTACATTGGATGTTCTTTTACAGAATTGCAAACCTACTTCCTCCTGTATTTTGGAGAAAGAAGTTGATCAGGTCTAACTTGACAGCAGTACCAACTCATATGTGGGGAAGTTTTAACTATATATCCTGACTTTACTGATGTCTGTGTGAATCATTCTTCCTTCATGTTACAGTCTCCTAGCTGAAAGCAACTCCTTGCCACATAAAGTGTAGATTTTTTTTTAAAGCACAAATACCTACATTGTCTATCTTTTCAAATGAACTGAATCAGAGGCAGGAGGGAATTTGAAATGGATTTTTAAGTCTTCTCATGTACATGAAGTCAGATAACTAGTGGGAAGAAAAAAAGTTTCAAGAAAAATAAAAGTCCTACCAGATTGGGGGGGGGGGGGGGGGAAGGGGGGAACCATTACAGAGCTATGCTCTCCTTTCAAGGGTCAGAAAAATTATGTGCTTCCTCTCCTCAATTGTGTTAGCTTGTAACACCTGAAAAGCACCAGAGATTTGTATGAATCTAGAGCTCTCCAAGAGAATTCAGTTGAAGACTTTGAGGTATAAATAAGCTTTTTCAAATGCCATACATTGTGCCCCTATATGAAATTAAGCCTAGCTACAGATAGGCAGGGAAAAGAAAGCGAGAAGTACAATGATGAAACTGCCTTTCAAAAAAAGAAAAGCAAAGACAACTTAGCTCTACTTTATGCAAGAGGAAACAGGAAGTATGGGAACCTGGAAGAAAAATTAAGCATCTCCTACATAGTTTTAATGAACAGTGTCAAGAGAAAAGGGAAATCCAGCAAGAAATACCTTTGGGCATTAAGCTGTTTTCTTGAGACTAAATTAGATCCCCATGCTCACCTTCAACAAAACAGAAAAGTAGAAGACATCTATTATACATGATGCCATTTGAAAAATGAGGCAGCATACAATAAACTATTGCAAGTTTTCCCTCCAACCAATAACAACTAAGCATTTCCATGCAGAATTACTGAAATTCTGTACTTTTATACACTTTGATTTCTTCCTCTAGAACTCCTGGATGATTTCAGAAGTGAGTCAGCACCATTATTTGTCACCAAACTCATCCAAAATATAAATTATATCACCACTTATTCACAGAATGAATTCTTCTGATGTGTAGCTCTTACCAATCCCTTAAAATAGAACTATTTTTTCCTTGTTTAGGCAAAACCAGAAAAACAAAAGAAAGTTAAAAGAAAGGAATAGTAGTATATTTCAGGAATGAGAGGCTTAGAATAATGGCTAGATTTAGGTTTAATTAGGTACAAGCATTAATATAAACTCTTCAAGAGATGCAGATCAAAACAAACAAAATAATTTCACAAGCCTAAATGCAGTTGCAGATCATTTGGAAGGTAAAAAATAGTTCTTTTTAAAACCAGTTTCAATGTTTTTGAAGTATAAAGCCTAGTAGTTTCCCTTAGTTAAAAACATGTCTGTTTTACAACTCAGGAAGATAGTACTGCATATCCTAGAGCAGCTGTGTTTAGAAAGAAAATACCATTATAATATTCAAAGCTGCTACTTCAATACAGGAGAGAATTAGCAGTGAAAATTCTTGGACCATCCATCTGCTACACACATACTCACTCAACAGAAACAATTATAATCCTTCAAGATATTATCCTTTTACACAAACCGCTAGTAACTTATTACTGAATACATTACAAACTTTTAAACAAGGCTTCCAACAATAAAATTAAGTTCTTTACAAGCCATTTTACAGTTATATAAAGCTGTCTTGCAGCCTTATGTAAGCAAATGGACAGCCATTTTAGAGTCCTGTCTAGAGCCACACTAGGACATCACAGACCACTCATTTTCAATACACTTGTTTTTAGCTGCCATCTTGGACTCACGCCTCAAAAGAAATGTCTTTGCTTTTCTCCTTTTAGTAGAAATATTTGAGTACTAACACAAACCCAAGCATTCCTCCCCATCCAAAGGAGCAGTTGAGTTGCTAAGCTAAGGTCACACATGAGGTTTGTGTCCTGAGCAAGTCCCTTCATTTATTTTGATCCTCCCTTCTTCTCCAAATATTTGCTCATTTTAATCACAGTATCACCTCTTTAAATGAAAGAGGTCATCGTCCTCCTGTGTTTGCACAGTCCAGATACTGGCTAGCCCATTTAGGCTAGGGATCCCATTTCCAATCAGACTGCTCCCAAATTAACCTAATCAAGCTGAAGTGACAGCATTTCTCCCAAGACAAATAATTAAGGATTATGGATTCAGCAGACTGATAGAGCAGAATATATGAATGACCAAAGTTCTACTCAATATATCACCTGTTTTACTTTAGTTCTCATTAGTTTACAATTCAAGGTAATCCACGGAGCACTCAAAAAAAGCTGAGGTGAATCAAAAGTAGGTTGTGAAAGTTAAATTACTAGCTATCAAAACAAAGATATCTTAACAAAAACTTGCTCTATTTAAATAAGCAATAATGTATTGCAAGTAATATAGCATATTTCACATTCTGGGTTAGCAAACACTTCCTGTATAGCGTATCTTCAGGCTGTAAGCTATGGGAGGCCAAGACTACAATGCAGGCAGTTTCTTCAGTTCACCAGGATGGATGGATTTTGCCAGCATGCCCTTATAGCAAACACCCATCTGCCAAAACAGTACTTTCCTAAATCTGTGGGCCCAAAAGGTCCATGATTATGCTGATCAATATAGGAACTACTGAATTGAAAGACTATGTGAAGAGGTTTAGAGAGAGAAAAAAAATCAACACCGGGTGGTCCACAACATCCAAGAAGAGGTCCACTCCTACCACACAAAGTTGTGAAGCATTTTCCTCCTATTACGATATCTAGCAAATGTTTGAAGGTCATCTTTACTCCCATTTCCCAGCTCTTAAAAAACATTCACTATGCAAAGAATTAAAGATTTCACAGCTATTCTTGCTTTATATCAACATTTAAAGACCCCAACATGTTAGCTACCATACAAACATATTATTTCTATAGCAGACAACCACACAAACCAAACTCACAAGAACTCAGTGCACTGTCCTGTCAAAACACTACAAATCAAGTACGCTGCAACTGTGAATTGCAACATCAGGTAAGTATTCCCTTTGAAGAGACTAATAGGAGATCTTTTGTAAAATGTTTGAGAGTCTTTTTCTTGAAGTATTTTCCTGCAGGCACAATGGAGTACTGATAATCAAGGAACATATCTCTAGATCATGGCCACTCTGTTACTTATTGCCTGTTAGTGCATTTTCTTCCTTCATTAATCACTTCAAAATGTGTTTTATAGGGAGTGGGCAGGGGTGGAAAAAGAGACCAGTTCCCACAGGAGCCAACTCCTACTTTAGCTCCTTTCCAATGTCTTCTTCTGAAGTCCCACAGTATTAGATTTTTCTTAAAACACTGCGGCGCACACAGCCCAGGGCAGAAGAACAGCAGCAGTACAAAAGATGTCACACTTGTTTGTTGACATGCACACAGGATGTGTCGAAACAGGAAGTGCATCATTCAGCAACACGCGAATGCTCGGTATGGACATTCAATGCACACTCGGTGAGTCAGAGCATCTGGTTTGAAGATGGATTTAACGGGAGATATGAGTCTTCACACTGAGTGAGTACAGAACTGGCTGTTACTAATATCGACATTTATCTTACTGTGTCAACCTTCTACTTGAAAAGCACTTCACGAATCAGGAAATTATCTAGAAGTGTCATTTTTTTTTTTGTACACTGATGTACTGACAATGCACTGGATATTACAAGTTCTGTTACTTCTATCCTTCTCAACTTCTGCCTGAACCACTTTTACTGAACAACTTTTGCTGCTATATGTTTGAAGTTTTGTCAAAAGTACTCTGTGGCTCATAATATCGAAGTACAAATCTATGTTCAAAACAACAACTTGCAGTGAAACTTATAAATAGGGGAACCCCCCCCCCCAACTTAATGCAATCAATTATGCAAAAAAATCAATCTTGCAATTTTTCTGCTTGAGTGGGAAAAAGAAGTTAACCTGAACTGTTTGACATCTTCATTAGTGACCTAGATGATGGGTCAGAGTACACCTCCAAAGTCTGCAGATGATACAAAACCGGGAGGAGTTAATATGCCAGATAGTTGCGTCGAATTCATAGGGACCTCAACAGGCTGAAGAAATGGGCAAACCTCATGAAATCCAACAAAGTGAAATGCCAAGTCCTACACTTGGGAAGGAGACCAACAGCTTGGAAAGCAGCTTTGCAGAATAGAACCTGGAGGTCCTGGTGGACAAGTTGCCCATGAGACAGCAACATGCCCTTGCAGCAAAGGTGGCCAACAGCACCCTGGGCTGTGTTAGGAAAAACATTGCCAGAGCGTCAAGGAAGGTGATCCTTCCCCTCTACTCAGCATAGCGCTGAGTGTCCAGTTCTGGGCCTCCAGTACCAGAGAAAAATGGACATACTAGAGCAAGTACAGCAGAAGGCGATGGAGATTACTAACAGACTAGAGCATCTGACATATGAAGAGAAGCTGAGAGAGCTGGGATTGTTTAACCTTGAGGAAAGGCTCAGGGGAAGTCTTATCAATGTGTATAAATACCTGATAGGGGAGTAAAGAAGATGGAGCCAGATTACTCTCAGCAGTGCCCAGTAAAAGGACAACAGGCAATGGGCACGAATTGAAATACAGAAAATTCCATATAAACAGAAGATTCCGCCCCGCCCCCCACTAAATACCATAACAGCAGTCAAACACTGGAAGAGGTTTGCCTAGAGAGGCTGGAGTCTCCATCTCAGAGATAATAAAGAACAGTCTGGACATGGCCCTGAGCAAACTGCTCTAGTTCAGCCTGCTTTGCGGGGAGGCTATCAGACCAGACTATCTCTGCAGGTCCTTTCTAACCTCAGCTATTCTGCAATTCTGCAGACTCGAGATAGAAACAACGTACACTTCATATAATCCTATTCTCCTATCTGTTTCCCTCTTTAACAGTCTGGTAAACATGGTATTTCCATGAGAAATTAGTACCATATTAAGTCTGCTGCCAGCATTTCCCCTGCCACAGCTGCCAACAAAAGAAGCCAAACAGCAGCTCTGAGAAGGTGCTCAAGTATTCTGTGCTTCTATAGCTCTCCTTTCGAGCAGTTGTTTTTTAACGCAGTTGCAGCCCAGCTAACCCTAACTGTTTGCCAATGAACAGCCCAGTGATTATTCACGAGTGATCATCCCTGCTTTCAGGTCTTCCATCTTCCACTTCTGGGGTCTTACTCCATAGTTTGCTAGTTCAGTTTAATAATTATTCACACTTCTAAAGATGTGGATAAACTATCTAGCTTCCTGTCATCACTTGTTTATTAGTGTTTCAGCAAAGAACTACGATAACAATGTTTGCATTCATTCGTTTTTAAACTGTCAGCTTTCATGTTACATGCTCCCAGATGAGACTGGCATAATTCGCTATCAGTAGGCTTTAAAAAAAAAAAAAGATTCCACAGCACTTTGGAGGAAGAATAGCTGGCAACCTTCTTGCCCTTGAGAAGGGACTGGAAGGGGGGCAAATACTGAAGTATAATTTTGTACACTTAAATAGCTTCCCTAGATTCAGCTGAAGAAGTCCATTTACTTCCCCTGAGCTGAACTTTGAAGAGTGGCTGAAGCATTTCTACTCCTGCTGCAACCACAATTTAGCTATGGAAAAGGGATTTCCCTTTGCAGTTTTAAGCACTCTTTCACATGAAAGGCACTCTGTGGAACATACTGTAAATGTAGAGCTATTACACAACTATTATCTAGTGATGTTGGCATGAGGAAGCTAGAGCGAGGAAACAGGAAGGATATAAATACAAGTCTACAATCTTTTCTATTTTACTCACATCAGGGAAAATAACCAGTGTCCAGAGCTCCCAGAGAAATATTTGAGCTACTGTGATGGTGGACAAAATTTAAAAAAGTGATACGCATTCATTTCACACACTGATGAATAAATTGGAAATAAAAATTCAGTGGCTCAGTCCCACAAAAACTTGTAGGCACCTGCCTTCTAATGAAGAAAAGGGGATTTGATATCAACTTACTTCAGTAGACTTTAGCCTTGGTCTTCATTTCTCCCTGCTGCTTTTTTACCTCCACCACTAAAATGTTTTGATATATGACTCAGAGTTATGAACATTTAGGAGGATACATTCAAAAGACTTGAGCAGACACTGTTCTGGCAGGTTTTTCAAACAATGAAAAATGCTATTAAAGATTACAGGAACAACCCAGAAGTTGAATGGGTGGTGGGAAGAATCAATAAACATCCCCTTTGGTAAGAAATTAAGAGTCTCAGTGCAAGGGTGTCTCACCCTCTTACTATTCAGCTTCCCAACTTTACAAAGAACATTCCATTCTCTTATGTATATTTTTGTTAAGATTTTTCAGGGAAAAAGAATGCTTGTGGAAATAAAAGAATTAGTCCAAAATATTCTCTACCTTTTAAATGGCTGGCACCTTGACAATTCATCTTAAGTCATAAGCAGCAAAATAAAATCTCACTGGTCCTCTGTGTCAGTAATTTTTTAGGAATGTAACAAGCAAAGCTGTGATAACAACTGGAACACATCTAAAACGCAGTCTTAAAATGATTATCTTAACTTTAAATGCCTTCACATTTTTCTGGCTGTGGAAAGTGCTAGAGTGTTCTTCACAGATATTTTAAAATTTAAGCCTGATGCTCTCAGCTTTAAAGCACTTCACAATGATAGAAAGAAACCTTCATATGTAAAATGGGAGTCAACACTTTGTCCTTCTGCTTCTTGGACTTAAGCAGAATGAAGCAAGGAGAGTGGAGAAGGAGGACATGCACAAGAACATCACAAGAAAGCCTGCAAAACAAACGCTGCAAAGAGCACTGTACTCAGGGCGTGAAAGCGCAGCATGATCTCAGCACAACAAAGTTTACTTTGCATAAACATCTACGAAAGATGAAAAAAACGTTGACACACTGACATGAGAGATGTTCAAATACGCATTTTGCAATAGAGATCCTCCTCCTAGCTCCCTTCCACAGTTATTGCTATTACTGTGCTAGACCTACTGTATATACAACACAAGACTTCAAACAAAGGTTTCCATTGATTCCTATGAGCATCATCCTTCCAGTCCAACAATTCTTAAAGGCGATGACCTTACCGCTCAGTACCGAGTCCTTCATTTGCTTTACAATACCTAGTTAAAGCCAAAGACCAGCTATGCAGTCTTGGGCAACCACCATCCTTCACACAGACCCAGCACCTTCACCAACACTCCATACTTTTACCAAACCGTAAGTATTGCGCTTATTCGTCTCTACAGGCCTCCAGCCTTTTCCAGTACCTTTGTCGTTTTTTGTATTTTAAGCTCAGCTCCATCTTTGGGGGACCAAGAAGCCAGGGAACCATATTCTACCACCACCCCCGCTCCCTCCCCTTTAACACGTCTCCTAACAACGCCACGTAGATGCAGCTAATCATCTGGGGTGAGCATTTAAAGCAACCCCCGGTCTTCCTAAGCCATCATTCACACGGCCCTAACCCCCCCCATCACCCCACGACCACAGCTTCGCCTTGCCACAAGGACCCGGCTCCTCCTCCTCTCCCTCCTCGACCGGCTCCTCCGGCTCTCAGCGACCCTTTCTGTGTCCCTGGGGCGGCCCGGGGGCCTCCCCCTTCACCTTAGGACACGGAGACACCCGGGAGAGCGGCATATTCCAGGCACGTCCCTCACCCTCAGCCGAGGGGGAGGGGAAAAGAAGCCGTAACGGCACAAGCCAAGGCGTCAAGCGGGTGAAAACGGGGACGGGCGGGCAACTGCAAGGGGTGGGAATCCCTCCCCAAGCACAACCCCACCCCGCAGCCCCAGGGGCCCCCGAGGCGGAGAGGGAAAGAGGGGCCGGGGCGCCCGGCTGGCCAAGCCCTCATCTCCCCCTCAGCGCTACTCCGGCGGGACACTGGCGGCTCCACCCCTCTCCTCCGTGCTAGGGGAGGCTCGGCACCCACCTTGAGAGTGGGATACTCCTGCACCTTCAAAGTCATTGAGAGCTGAGCAGCTGATTCCTGCACCGCCATCTTGGATTAGGCATCAACCTCCTCCTCCCTCCTCCTCCCCCGCCCTCCCCCAGCCCGGACCAGAGGGAGCTACCTACAGCGCGCGCGGCATGACGGGCAATAAAGGCCCTCCTCCGCCCCATCCCTGATGGAGACGGGACGAACCAACGACGCTCGCTCCTGAGACCAGCCCGCCCCCACCCCTGCCGCCGCGGCGGCGTGGTACGCTCCGCGGGACGGTGGTGGCGGAAGAGCCACAGCGAGGCGAGAGGCGCTAACCAATAAAGGCCACCCTTTCGCACGTTCCGTTCGTGCGGGTCGACACCGCCTTAGAGCTTGAGAAGCCGCGTCTGATTGGGCAGCGGTGTGGAAATGGGCGGGGCCGCCTGGATGCGCGGACAAATCAAATGGAATGACGGCATCGAGATAGGCGGGATTTTGGGGGGTTATGGACATTCAGCCACCCAGTCGCGATAGGAAGGGGTTTCCCATCGCCCAATCAGAATCTCATCTAGAGATCAGTAGGTGGGACCTAAAAGTAAATTTTGATGGTGACTTAAAACGGCCGTTTTAACACCCCCGAGGTGTCCGGAAAGGGGAGGGGCGGGACGAGAGGCGGGGCCCGGAGGAGGCGGTGCGGAGCGCACTTTGATGGGCAGGGTTCCCACCCAACGCTGTTGCGTCGTCCTGCTGACGGACAGAAATCTGAGCGAATGGATGGCGTGTCTGGCGGGGGCGGGCGGGGCAACGGCGGCGGCGGCCCGGCGTGTGGCTCTGTGTATCTTGGCCGGGGAGGGGAGGGGGCCGCCCCTAGTAAGTTCCGCGGGGAGGAGAGAGTGAGTGAGAGTCAGTGAGGCGGAGGCGGCGGGAAGAGGTTTAAATAGCGGAGACAGCGTGAGTCCCCTTCCCCTCAGGTCCTTCTCCCTGGTGCTGGGCCGCCCTTCCGCACTCGCCGCCGCTCTCTCTCGACCGGGGCGGGCGAAGGCGTCTGGTGTGGCTTCCCTTCCCTCTCTCCCTTCCCGAGTCCGCCGCGGTCCCCCCTGCCCTCCCTGCTGAGTTGGGGGGGGCCGGGCGGCCCCGAGCCGCGGAGGGGAGGCCGCGGCGGGGCCCCGCTCCCGGGCGGGCCGGCGCCAAGTTGTTTCCTTGGGGTGAGACGAGGCGCGGGGCGGGAGCAGCTCCCTCAGCAGCCGGGCCGGCCTCGCCTCCCCCGCGGGCAGGGCGGGTGGGGAGGGGGGGTTGGCTCCCGCCCGGCCGTTGCGGAGCGGTCGCGGCCGGCAGGCAGTGTCTCCCGCCGGCCCCGCGCCCCCCTGCCCTGGCTGGGCGTGTGCGAGCGGCGCAGCGCTGCGGCCCCCGCCGGGGGGAAGCGGCGGCCGCCGCGCTGGGGAGGGGGCAGCTGCCGCCCCGGGGCCCGCAGCACCGGCCAGCGGCGCACGGCCGGAGCGGCGGGAGTCAACTGTGGGGGTTTTCCTCTCTCTTTTATTTTTTTGCTGTTCTTGGCTGGGTTTGCGGGCTCCCAGCAGTATCCGGAGCGAGTTGTGGAGCTCGCTCTGGCCGGTGCACTCAAAACGCTTGCTTGTCTTGCTGACCTTCTGTTCAGTCCCGGAGAGTGGCCCACGGGAGTTGGTGGGCCGTAAGGTGAAAAGCACTGGTTTAAAGAAATAATCCCCCTGCTGAGCATACGTGGATGTTTCCATATAAAACAAAAAGGGGCCTGATCCTGTAGACTGTCTCTACTTGTGTGTCTGAGGGAATAAAAACACTCCTGGAGTATTAATCCTCTGGCTATTGACGTAAAGCTACTTTCTTGATAATACGTGGAGTGCTGTGTCTTTAGATTCAACCATAACATGTGCCCACTTTTAGTACCCTACATGAAGCTTCTCACTGTGAGTGACACGGAAGGCACGTTGTCAGACCTTGAAGCTACTAGCTCTGCAGCATAACAGTAAGAAAGTGGGAATGTGCTGAGCAGGAGCGGTACGTGCAGCAATAGAAACTTTTTTCTGTTGCTAAAATCGGTGGCAAAAGTTCTGTTTCTTGATGCAGGCACTTGCCATTGTCAGCAGATATGTTTCAGGTAGTGTGCTGTTGTGGTTTAAGGCTTTAAAGAGACCCCAAAACCTGTATCCATTAATAATTGTGGTGGTTTTTGCTGCCTTTTCTAAACTTTGTGGTTATATTATTTCTGGTGTGCAGAAGACTGTAGAGGAATAAACACAGACATTTGCAGGAAGATAAGACACATTTAACATTCATGGTTTGAAAGAGCAAGTCATGTTGAACAAGTATGTTTTTTAGTGTATTTGGTAACATTATTTATTTCCAATGTACGTAGGCCCTGTTGCACTGAGAGCATCTTCTATCACCACAAAGGGCTGGCGGTAAATAAAAGAAAATGTGTGAAGTCATGTAGTTGAGTGTTAGATTTTCTTCAGCTTTGGACTGTAAAGTATTTACTTGTATTTACTTTCAGCTGCCCTGGCATTCAGTCTGGTACTGACCATAATAAGCAAATGTATGCCTAAACATAATTTGCCAAGCCCACACCAGGTGCAAAGCCTTTGTTTAAAAAGTATATTAGTAAAAGCATTAGTGTTAGTTACACCTGGGATTAACATTCATGTCTAGACATGATCTTGGGGCCAGATTCTGCCAGAGGATTTGTGTAAGGAGGATTTTGACTCCATTAAGGCTCTGTGCAGAGAATGGTTCACCTGAGCTTGTCAAGTGGAGGACTGAATACTTAGCTCAGTTGTTGCTGTATTTACAAACATAATTATGTGGCAGTGTAAATTCTTCCTGTTGTTCCTGTCTGAAACATTCTGTAAGCTAATATTTAGAAGGAAATTTGCTGTTCAATATTCCATATCATTGATGTTACTGAACAGCTTGAACTTGACATACTTTAACTCTTTAGGCCAGTGATGCTTATAGGGACCAAAGAAGTGTGACTTTCCCTGTAATTTACCAAGTCATATATGTATTTGTCAAAAAAACCTATTTGCAACAGATTTTTGTGTATGTAATGCCTTAATGGGCATTTCTCATAATACAGTAGCTAATTTAATGTAACACATATTCTATGGATACAGGCTATGCACTCAGACTGTATCTGTCTTTAAACATGGAGAATTATTAGTGAAGGTTTGTCAGACATTAGTAGCCAAAGTTAAAGGGTTTGCTTAATGGAACAGATGGCCAAGCAACCATCATGTCAGAGAAAACAGCATGTATTCCGTGTATTCTTAGTTTAACACAAGAGGGAGCATGTCTAATCTTTAACCTTTAAATATTGCAACTTCAGAAAGGAAGCTTTAAGTGTTGAGTGTCAACTAATTTATGTTCTAGGCTCCATGTGCAAACATTGATACAACCTATGCATATTTCTGGCATGTTTTCAACTTTAGGTTGCAGCTGTTGATTTATAATATAAGTGTTGGCGTGATAAATGTGGAGATAAGAACTAAGCTAACGATCTTTAGAACCTGTTAAAATCCGTCGTTTCCTGCTGAATTTAACAAAATATTTATGGTTATTGTTATTCCTGGGTATGGTTATTCATATACAGAGGTTGTACTTTGTTCTTTAATATTAGGTTAATAAATGTCTTCTGCTTAACCTACCATACAAAGTTATAAAGCTCAGGCTTAAATTAATTATAATTAGTTTAATTACCAATAGAACTTTGCTTTTACAGTTCTTATAAATTCTACTGCTTTATTCTTAAATGGGAAATACGAATTTGGATCCACTAAGAAGGTTTGTGTACCGTATCTTGTTTGTTTTTCCTTGTCCCCTATTAGTGTAAAAGGAAGAATAAAAATCAGCTTCCATTTTGTATTTCTTGGCATTGTCCAGTTAAATCATAATCTGTTAATGTTTGTCCTCATTTAGTGTCTTAGTAATGTGAATTAGCAATTAGTTAAAATTAAGCAGTGCATACAGAGCACTCCAAACCTTTAGGAGAACCTTACTCGTTTGACGGTATCTTAAAAGTATAGTCTTCTGCTTTGCCACAGATTAATGATTAGAGAAAAACATCTGCCTACCATTAAACTACACATGCAAATTATGTATCTTTCAAAAACGTAAATACTCTGTATGTTATTTGGTAGAGCAAAGCAGAAACCTTAGTGCTTTGCTTCCACGTGCTGAAGAAAACTGCCGTGGGTTGAGATTTTACTCTACTTGCTTCTCTTTCCTCTTTGTGGATCTCAGAACCTCTGTGCCAGGGTGGCAGAAGTGAATGTGTGTCACCATCATTTCTCATTTTAGCAGATGAGACTGGTGTAAGCCAGTGATACCAAGGTGTATGTTGGGTCAGGTGGGAGCACAGGTTGCCCCACTGGCCAGAAGAGCTCTCTTCGCCTGAGCAGATGGGTGGTGATTATACTGTCCATCTTATGATGGAGAAGTAGAAGCCTTCACTATATTCCTCTGGTGAGTTACGAAGTTATGAAGTATTTAGGACCTTAAATTTAATCTATGTTATTTTTTTCTTCTGAATAATGGGAGAAACGTTGGTATTTTTTATTAACTACTGTGCACAGCACTGACAGAATAAGGTGTTAATATCAAAGCAGCTTCTCTTCAAAATATGCCAGGCAGCTGTCTTTGTAAGACAGAAATGCAAGATGACCTGTACTAATATCAGATACCTTGAGAAAGATATTCAGTAAGTGTTATGACTTTTAGAAGATAATGAGGATGAGACAATTCCTCCTGGGGAAATTGTTGTTTTACTGAGTTATTCACAGCAACTGAGCATTTTTAATGGATTGCTCCATTTTAAGGGATGCTACTTGATTTTATGTAATATGTATGCAACAGTAGTGCGGAGTCAGAAATTCACAGAGAGCAGAGACACACCTTTTGATGAACAAGTGTTGAGATACTGAGTTTTGTCAGGGTCAGAGGAGCTGCCTGTTGTCTTTGCTGTTCCATATCAGTCCAAAGGGGCAAAATTATGCTTTGGTTGTCTTGCCCAGCAGACTTAGGCCGTTGCACAGTTTTTACATTAAAGGCATATTTTTACTGTAAAAGAAAGTAATAATATGACTACAGTGCTTTTTTTGGTATTGTAATTTTAAGCTTATAACTGAAAAGTGTATTAGTATATCTGGTTTATGTAAATAGGCTGGAGAAGCTGGTGTGTTTATTTCTGTACCTGAGAGGAAATTACCGAGAGTGTAAAAGCCCCCACAAACAAAACCCAGCGATTAACAGCAGCAGGAGAGATTGCCCTGATGTGCCGCAGTTTAGAGCGTCGTTGTAAAGGAGTAATAGCAGATCAAACGCTTTGTTTCCTTGTTTTAGCATGGTTATAAGGACACTTTCCTTATCAGGGGAAAATGTAGATGCACTCGGCAATTGAGGTTACAAAGTTGCCATAATGGATTAGAGTTGAGACCTCAGTAGAGGCCATTGTCTGTGCTGAATCAGCTGTGTGAGCAGCCAATTTAATGTCTCTGGTACCTTCCAGGCGATGCATGCCTGTAAAAGTTATTTAGAAATTATTCCGTGTTTATGCAAACCGATTTTCAGGTGTCAAAAATATTTATTAATGTGCTTTTATTTAAAAAAAAAGTGGTGGGGAGGGCAAAATTCACGATGTAGATCAAATTCTTGTGGAATCTCATTGAAAAAAAGAGTTGTATTTGCATAAAAAATGGCATATGGGACTTGCTGATGAAGTGCACAGACTCCTGTAACTTTCTGAATGGTCTAAATGGACGTTTTAAAATGCAAAGGGGAAGGGGATTTACCTGTGAGCAAAATTTTTAACCGTGAGCAATTTTTTTTTTTTTTTTTTTTGCTTTCTGAGTGATAGCCCCCTGAAAAATGGGGGGGGGAGGTGGTGTTAGAAAGAAAGTGCTGACACAGCATTAACTACAGAGCAGTGCCCTGCGTACTGCTGCAATAATTGTCCAGGCAGTGTTTTCCGCTTTCCTGCCATTGTCCTTTACATTCCTTTAATTCATTCCGTTTTTAACTTTCGGAAAGTTTGCTATTCTCGAAAGCCCCCGGCGTGTGTGCAAAGGCCAAGGAGCGCGGCTGCCAGAGCAGCGCGGACTTGTTAATCTCAGCCTGATCTTGCCAGGAACAGCAGAGCAGAGGGAGAGCAACTCCGGCTGGGGCAGCGCTCCAAAGGTTTGTCTCGTTTTTATACCTAAATTACGCCTTCCTAGCAAACTGCTCAGTGTGCGGAGCGTGGCTGGCGTTCGGGGGGTTCCGCGGTTGCGGTATGTGCGCGTTCAGCCGCGGTGGGGGTTTGCAGGAAAGGAGCTTTGCCTCGGTGTGCATCGGGGCGAGCGAGTGTGTGTTACGATCGGGAAAACGCTGAAGAAGAAGAAACCCTGTTGGTTCTCCATGCAAATGACCGCTTTGGTTGTAACAAAAGCCTTGATGTTGGGCTTGGAAAAATGATCTGACAGTGTAACAACCCCAGGCCACTTTCGCCATGTTTTTGTTTATTCATGTTTCATTCCGTTTTCCGTAGCTATCTCGCAGATGTTTCCAATTCCAATGTTGGTTGGTGGTTGTGTTTTTGTTTTTTTTTTTTTTTACACCGTTGAGCCTTTTTTGGAGTTAGCAAGAAAACGTGTGAAAGAATGTTAACAAAACAGAGAGGTGTTGCAGATGTTTATAGTTTAGTTCTTGCGTTGCGCCTGACGATACTGGCAGAGGGATACAGGGCATAGGAAGGATCGTAAGAAGCATCTGTTTTAACTGCCGAGCTTGTAATTTCGAAATGTGCCCATTGTAACTTGAATATTAACATAAACAGATGAAGCGAGCACGTTCCCGGTACAGTGTGGCTCGTCGAGATCTCATTTGTTTGCTACTGTTTTTGAGGGGGGAAAAAAAAAGGCAAGTAAGAGCAAGGAAAGGAATATCTGTGACACAACATGTACGCTCCTAGATAAACTCCTGCCATCTCTGACTGCCTTTAAATATTTGAACAGCTTCTGTTAAGCCAAATAAAATTGGTTACCATGAGAAACAAAAAAGTCTAATAGGATAGTTGAGCACACTGATAAAAATCTGAACATAAAATTGTTTCAAAATCATTCAAAGAATTGAATTAGAGGGAAAAATATTTTTAATAACAGTCATAATAACACATTTAAACATTTTAGCTTTCAACATCTTGGAAAACAACACACACAGTGCAGAAATAGCAGAGGTGGATGGTATGTTATCTTAGTCGCATAAATTGAAATGTCATTGTCTACTAATGATATTAAAACCAGTCTGTTTGTAGGATTTTATGCTTGTTGAATGCATCGAGGCATACACAAATACAATCTTAAATCTTAAAGGACAATGATTCAATGTCCGGAGCCAGTGGTTAAATCAGATGTGGTAACTATGGTGAGAGGTAAAGTTACTTAGCTTCTCACAGACCATGCGTATGTGGATTTCTTTTTGTATAATAGAGATTAAAGGAGAAAAGGATTAGAAAATCTAAAGAGAAATTCTGAGCAGGAGACCTGTAGCCTTGCTCTGGGAATTAACACTGAGGAGGCTTTTAGAACAGAGGCAGGTGGTAGTAAACACTCTCTTGTAATATATATTGATGATAATTCTAGAAAGGAATCTTTCTGGTTGGGAATATCAACAGCAGCTCACGCATACAGGAATGAAATTATTCCATATTAAAACAATATCAATCCTGTCCATATTAAAATAATCCTCCCACTCCATCGAAACAAAACCAGAACCCAGCATAGATTTTACATTACCAAGTGACAGCAGCATAAGATCTGACAGGTCAAGTCTGATGTTCTGAATTAACTCATTTTAGGTTCTTGCAGAATTAAGCAATATTGATTTACTTGGATTGCATAGCATTCCTGTTTTTACACATGCATATGATATGTATTTAGGTTGTTTTTTTTTTAACTTGAAGAATGGTGGTCATATGAAGTAGAAAATAAAATCAGAGCTTAGTGTTTCAGCTGGTAGGTATTGGGGGAGTTTGAACTGCAGCCAGAGAGACTTTGACTGTGTTTCTGATTTTCCTTGAGTTGAGAGAGGGTTCAACGTTACCCTGAGCTTTTCAGGGAAGAACTTCAGATTATGCTGATCAGCTCAGAGGGACATGGGAAGGACTGTCATGCTTGCACATAGAAGTCATATGTTCTGAAAGAGCCACCAGAGATACTAACTAGTGATTACCTATTTGGAATATTTAGGAAACAGAAAGGGGAGAGGTCAGGTTTAATTTCCAGTATAGAGGGACCATTTCCCTATAAAAATGAAAAGTACATTCACTATTACAGTGCAGAGACATGTTGGGGATGTGAAGTATGTGCAGCTTTCTAGTAATAGAGGTCAAAACGTACTGGGGTTTTGACAATGTGTAAGAAACTTCTTTAACAAAATATTTTAAAGTTTTGAGTTTCCTGATCTCCCTTCTCAAGATGGTGGTTGAGAAGCACTTGTCTTATGAGAAGTCCACAGGGGAACTTGTAGTTTAGCATAGTCTAGACACTTGGTGTTAAAACTTTTAATGTGTTTATGGATTTGCTGGGAAACAATTTTAGCTTTTTGTGGGTCATAATCCCACATTTTCCTTTCCCAAATATTCTAAGAGTGTGTTATGAGGTATCTGTTTAGGAGACTGCGTTCACTACTACGGTGCATCAGTGTGGGTTAAACCTGTGAGTGGAATGTACGGTTTTGGACTTCAGGCAAAATGATAAATAGACTCAACAGCAGTGTAGTTCACATTAGTTAGAAATGGTTCTCACAGTAGAAATGATCAACTAAAAATGTACTGATTTTTGTTTTTAAATTGTCATTTCTTGAAAATCATTAAAAACTCGCTTTGTATTCTGCCCTAGTAAGGAGGAAGAGAAGGAAAAGGAATGCCATTGCTGCTGTTAGTGGGCAGTATTTTGCTTCTTTTTTCCTATTGTTGGCGTTGACATTTGAATGGAATGGTACATTGTTATTGCCTTAATAAAGGATTATTATTTCAGATGAAAATTTTTATTTATATAGAGATTGCTATTTTAGATTGAAGCAGAAAGCTTCTATAAACTACATCAAAACTCAGATATAGCTATTGATGCGTGACAATTAATTTCATTGTTCAATGTATTTTGAAATTGTTTTATCATCTTTCTTTATTAGGATGTACTGTATTTAAGGGTGATATAGCTGGTATTTCAGGCCCAGGATGCTGTACAACCTAATGAATAGGACAGTGGAATTGGAGCAAATAATGTTTTCCTTGCTTTCCTACTGGATTAGGGAAAGTCAATTCACCTTTCTGTTTCCATTTTCCATTCACGGAAGGGGTATCATGGTAATTCTTTCTTAAAGTACTTCAATATCTACTGATCAAATTTTGAGACAAGCAATATTTGTCTTGCAGTAGCACACGTGACCAATAGATGGTGGATACTCATATATTATTTGCATCAAAAGTCATTAAGCATTACAAAAATTAAATCACTAGTGATTTGATAATAAAGTGTTTCCAGAAAAAAGCTCAGGGATAGTGCTGATGAGGTATTTCCAGACTGTTGTTGCTAATTTAGAAGTTTTTTTAGGTAGCTGAATATCAGCTGGCTGGTTAGTAGCTTGTTAGCCGAGTCTTGACAGATTATCAATCTCTGTTTTAAAAATTTTGAACAAAAGATGTGATGAATTGACTTGTTCAACTGTTCTGTTGGGATTCAGCCAGAAGTGTAGTTTCAGAAGCATCTTAGGATGCTGGGGAAAAAAAAAAATTCTCCTTTTCCCCAACAAGACTATTTACATTAGTATTGGAGAACCTCTGGCCTTCTCGATTGTATTTGTAGATTGCAAAAACAAGAAATGCAAGTTTGAGAATTCCTACGCAAACAGCTATGTTTGTGCTCAGTCCCACACAGCTGAATAGTTTCACTTAAGTCACAGGGTCTACTGAAGTGAATAAGGGTTTTCAGGATTAAAGTTTACAATATTTATCTTGTTCTTTCTGTGCGTGGTCATGGAAATTCTCCAATGCAATGCAAAGTCTGAAGTGTTCTTGGGTCTTTGGGAGACGATTCTTGCTCCACTTGCGCATTATAGGAAACTACGTAAATGGTTTTCAGATGCAATGTAGTGTGTATGGGATAGCTTAATGCTGAAAAAGTGTGAAGCAGTTTAGAAAGAATTAGAGAGTGGACTGTCAGCCTGTACAGGTTATTCATTACAGTTCACAATAATGCTTATAATTTGTGACTTGCCAAGGACTAATTGGATTAATCAATTGCCAGAAAGGAGCAGTTAAATATTACATTTGATGGTAAAATTTAAGAAATCATAGTTTGAAGTACAAATTGCCTCTTAAGTTTCCACTGTTTCCTTCATGCATTACTCTGCTTCAATTATTTCCTAGTATCTTTGTAGATAGCAAAGTCAGTATTTTGTTACTGAAAATGGCCGTTTGCTATTTTCTGTTCTTGGATATAGTTGAAACAGCCCCAAACACTTCAAAAATATACTTCTATTTTGTTGTTCAAAGAACAAGATTTTTATTCTGAAAAGAACTGTAGAATCTTAAAAACAAATTTCTCCAACAGTTTTCCATTTGACAGGAATATTTTTCTTCATCTGGAGAGCAAGCCAGTATGGCTTAGTTTGTAAAATTTGTTTATACAATGGTATTTTCCTGTCTACACAGTGCCTGGAACATGTCTTAGCACATAAATAATAGGATAAATAGAAGTTTTTGTATCCAAACAGCTTCTGTTTATATTTCTCAGTAAGAAATGTGTGTGGAGAGGGATTCTTTCAGCTTTGAGAAACTGAGTGCATGCGCTATCTAGTAAATTATGCCATTTGTTAGCTTGGTAAATCTTAGAGCATCAACTACATGACAGTTTCTTTTTAGAACAGTAAAGATTAGGTGGGTGTCTGTGGAAATCATTATAACTTACGCTGTGTTGTTTATGTATTTCTCTACCTTTTTCAGATAACTGTGCTTGGCTTTTGTAGCAGAAAGTGAACCAGTGAGAATGGTGTGAATTGGTAATGCCTGTGCAAATTGGAATATCTTCCCTGTGTTTTGCAAGGAAATGATGGCAGCTTGAAAGCTTTTGCATGCCCTTTTTTGTAGATCTTTCAGCGTTTCCCTGCTTTGCTTCCTGATATGCCTCCAGAAAGAGTACGGTGTGACATTTTCTTATATCTCCCTTTAAGTTGTCAAATGTATGTGTATGCCCTCTTTTTTCTGGTACGCTGTTTATGCTGCTCAGTGACAGACATGTAGAGATAGAAGTTGATATTTAAAGAATGTATTATTCTAAGTACTTTAAAGTACAGAACATCCAGTCGTCTTTCACCTTCCATTTCTGCAGTGAGGGAGTGATATCAGTGTCATAGTCATTCTGACTTTTCTGTGTAAGCGATGTGAATTTGATCTAATGCAGTTAGTATATCGTTCCTCAGGGCTTCTGGTAGAAATGGATATGAAAAAACAATGTCCATTATATTCTTTAGTGTGAGTTGAGAGAGAAGGTGACCACTGGAGTTCAGACTGTGAGACACAGTCGGAGAGATCTGTTGCACTAATGTTGTGCATGGGTTGATGTGTTTCTCCAAATGCTGGCACAGAAATTAAAGAAAAGATCCTGCTTAATTTTAGGGTCAAAGTATCTGGGAAAGATTCTCTGGAGAAAAAAATTGCCATTTCCCATGCTACTCAATAACTGTGGGGCAGGAAATTGGTTTTGCAGATTTTTACCTCCTGGGAAGGCAGCTTGAAGAAAGTAAAGATTGTAGTAGAGTCATTGTGCCATAAAAATTTAAAGATATGAAATCCTTTAATCTATTTAAGATATGCTGTTATTACTTTCAGCCCTGCATTGTTATACTGGTGAAGATGTCTAAAACAAGGTGCTATATTCATCCCTGTAGGAGCAATTAAAAATTTAGCTTTTCTGGTCCTGACTGTATCACTGTATCAAAATAAACACATTTGCATCCTGATTGTGTATCAAGGTTTCTGGACCTTATTGATACTTATTTTGATTAAGACCTAATTAAATCTAGGACACATTGCTTTTAACTTGAGCATCTCTGCCTGCCCAGTTAAGGGAGGACTTAACCTGTGGAAGTGCTAAAAACTTGTATGGAAAAGATTGCCTGCTCCTGCTGTGACTGGGGGGAAGCAGTATAAACCTACAGAGGACAAGAAGTTAGCAGTAGCGTGCACAAGTTGTAACCATAGATAGTTTCAGGTTTGTAATTAGCATTGTACAACAAAATTAATAGGTACATAGCTAAGTTTGGCAGATATTTTAAGTACTCTTTAATGTCATTCTAAGTTTTGAGTGCTTGCATGTGATTTTCAGCTATTTTGTTCTGTAGTTGACTACATCGTTACCTCTGTTCCTCATTAATTTTTTCCAGTGTTTCTAGTCGGTTGATAGCCTCTTGCCTTGCAGTATTGTGCTCTAAATGTATATAGAGAGGGGTGTTTTTTCTGGTTTAGAGGCAATTGGTGATAGCTTTGCCTGCTAGTCACAGGTTTCCCCGAAATGCCAGTAAGATTTTCTGTTCCTTTGGATGTGCTTCTGATGCAGCATGTCTGAATTAGGTAAGGAAAAGCACAGCAGCCTAGACTTGAGGTGGTTCATAGATTGTGATTGTCCAAATCCATCCTGGGAGAAACAGCCTGTTAGCAAGACTGAAGATGTAAGCGGGTCTTTAGTGGGTGTAGGGGTATATAGGATAAAATGCTAAACTGACCCTTCGCCCTAGCATATGGGCAGCATGTTCTAATGAATGTTATGGGTACACTCTTGACACTTCCTTGGTGTGTTTATGTTTGTTTCTGTCTCAAGAAACAACTTCTTGTCATCTGTTTTCTATCCCAATGCTTTGCTTTTTTTAGGAATATCTCCATCTTCATAATCATGATGATTTAGATAGAGTATTTGTCAGCTGGAGATCCTCAAATTGTATCGATAGGAATAAAGTCCAAAATCTTTTCTAGTGTTTTGAGAAGAGGCAATGACATATTCCAACACTTGAAAGGTAAGGTTGAAGTCTGTGCAGCACCATGCTATGTATTTCTGCTGTATGTTTTGGGAGTAGTGTGAACAGTTGGACTGATGTCCTTTTCAGGAAGCCACTTCTCTGATTGACAGCTATTTCCATAATGTTATTTACTGTGAATTCTGACAATGTCATAATTGGAAAATAATGTTTGAGCAGAAATGATCTGGACATGGAACAGTAGTGTGTTTAATATCCACTGTCAATCTTTTAACTCTTCGTTAGAGTACCTCTCTTGTGATACATTTAATAGCTTTGTGTTACAAAAAGTGAGGGTTTTTCTGTGGAGTCATAACTGTAACAGTCAGACTGCGATAACTTTGTATACTGAAAAGTGTTGTCTTAATTTCATCATTTGGCTTTAAACACTAAAGCATGTTACCATTTAGCATCTTTGTTAATGGATTCACAGGGGGCTTTTTTGGAGGTACAAGCATTAATTTTTAAGAAAATGCCTGCTGTGGGTTCAGCATCCTTTCCTGAATTTGTAATTGGTATAAAATCAGTCTTAGCTGGCGGTAATGAAGTTTGTATAGTTCTGGAAGAAGTTATTGTGTGTATGTGTTGAAGTCCACAAAGCCAATATACCTAAAGCTACTATGAAAGCTTTTATGAGCCAACGGTTATTTATTGTAAGTATAGAAAGTCTTTTATGTTAGTAGGCTGTTACTCAATGCTAATTAAAAATGACAGTCACTATCATTGCAAATGGTAACCATTGAATATGCAATAAAAACATCCAAAGCAGACTATTAACTGCAAAGTGGCTACAAATATGTAGTGCAGATATTAGGCTGTCCTACCGCCTTGAGAAGTTAGACTACAGTTAGGAACTTATCTAGTGATGTATTTTTCTTTTTAATTAACTTTTTTGCAAATTTCATTAGCTTGGGATTTGCAGTAAAATTTTAATTTAGGAATAGTGTTATGTCCAGCTACTTGTCAAAATAATCTGGTTTTCTTTATACTAATGGCTGCATTATTTAGTTTCACTGCCACAGAAGTTTTACACAGTTTGCAGCCCGATTCCGTATTTTTTCAAATCAGCGTTCACATTGATGTCAAGACTGACAATAAAAGTAGGTCTCATAAAAAGAGTAGGATAAGGCACTAGATTATAATTTAACATTCCGTTTTTGTTAGTTGTTCAACATCTGGATATATACCACTGGATAGCATAGTTAACTTGAGATTAAATTAAAACTAAATTAAGTTTAAATTTTAAATTAAATAAAATATTGGTGCGTTAACTATCACTGTACAGTAACAAAGAAGTTAATCTTTTATTATGTGTGTGCTGATTCTCTAATGAAGAATATAGTTCTGTCACAAAACCATTATGAGTAATGAAAGTGGTAAATATACGAAATAAGTAATGCATAGGGTTTTAACAAATAAGTGATGTATCAAACAAGGTGGTTTCCAGCAATATTTTCTGGTCAAATGTGGTGTATTCCTTAAGCTTTATGGATGCAGCTTCTCAGCAGAATAAATGAACATCCGGTCCCTCTTTAGTCTTGCTACCAAAATAAATACATTCAGCCTGTTTACATTTTAAAATATAAAAATATTTTACATTGTCAAAGACAAACATGCCACGACAATTGACAGTCGCATGTCCTGGGGCAGGCTTTGTGATGAAGGCTTCCCTCTTCAGCAATGACTCTTGAGTAATTAGGAAGGTTATGCTAAGTAAGCATCAGCAGGAATTTCTGCTACGGTTCTTGTGTGGGAAAAGAATTTGTCATATTGCCAATTACAAAACCCAGATCCAACAAGAATCTGGAATTTGAATCGACAGGCCAAAAGCTCCCATTGTTTGAGTTTTCAGAGATCCTGGTACAATCCAAAAAGGGTCATGAGAATTTTCTGGTTTCAGAGGTGTGTGCAAAATACTGTGTGAGATTAATCTAGCCAGAATATATATTTAGCCTGGTTATAGTGCCTTATTAAACCTAGTTGTAGATCAGTTTTCTGTTCTGCTGGACACTGTCCATCTTGAATTAAAAAAAGTGTATCCCTGAGGAGTCTGTCAGAGTATGAAACAGGAAATGGAAGATGGATTCACACAAGCAGTAGTTAAGTAACTTGTGACTTAACAGAAATTCTCTGCAAGCCTGATGTGAGGTGCAGATAAACCGTAGTGACGCTTGCTTGGAAGTACAGCAAATGTGCAGTGGATGTACCGAGCTGACTGGTAGTGAGAGGCTGTCTTCCATGGGCTCTCATGGACTAAATGGGAGAGGGCAGGTAAGATGGTGATAGCTGTAGTCTCAAAAATATCTACCTTTCTGTTTGTCATACTGGTAAGAAAGAAGGTTCAGCCTTGTCAATGTCTGTGTACCTCGTAGAGGCTTAGAGAGGAATGTTTCAACAGATGTTGTTGCTCCTTGAGAGCTAAAAGTGTCCTATAGCAAGTTGTGTAGTCACCTGATGATGATCCTTCCTCTTCTCTGGAGAAAACATCTGGCACCTTTTCACCAACTGCTTTTAGTGCTAGAGCTCTAAACTTTACAGTCTTCTCCCTTCCATGTGGTGTGTGGATGGGTGGATTGCTAAGACCTAATACCTATTTCAGTAGAGCAGAAATTCACTGTCTGAGCCTGGAAATACAATTATGCATTTGAATAGCAAGAGTTGGTGTAATGTGTCTTTCTCAGTGAGAAGTCTTTGCTATTCTTTCTGTGCATTACTTTTCTCTAGTTAGTGATGGTTCTTTAACATTTGGAAGTCCCTTATCTGGAGAGGATATGATAGAGTTACTTAGATTACAGAGCTGGAGGGAGTGTGAAAGTGCTGCCTTATTTTCGTGGCTGCTTTTTGTTAAACTAGGTATGATTTTCTTTTACTGTTGATTTTGGTTTTTGGTTTTTTTTTTTTTTGACTGGTGATTTGCTATTGCAGGAAGATTGGAAATTAACTACTCATTATTTGTATTTGCATATTTTTGCTTTCCAAACACAGGCTTATAAAGAAAGACTTTGTCATATAGATTGTTTGGAAATGTATGTGTTATAAGATCAATAATGTAATAAAGCGTTTGGACACAGTTGTGCTTAATACGAGATTTTATGACTGGTGTCTTGCAGTTTGGTGTTAAAAAAAAAATGTGGTGTTGACCCAAACTTTTTTTTTGTATTCTTAATCTGGGGAGGGTGGGAGAGGAAAGGGGATAGAAAGAAGACTGAGCTTAGTCAACTTTGTTAACCCTATAACATACTTCACAGTTTAAAGCAGAAAACCAAAAAAGGGACGCTGTCAGTTTTCAATTCTCCATGTTTCAAATGTAGACCAACTTCATTGTGGGTCACTGCATCCATGTGGGTTGCGTTAAGAATTGTGCTATGATGTTCAAATTATTAAAAGCAGTGTAACTTTTTGCTTTAAGGGTTTGAGTAAGCTCTGAAACGGGAAGAGGAGAAGGGGAATTTGTTCCCTCTCCCACCTGGTTTTGGCAATGAGGTTCATACTTGATTTTATAACATTGAAACAGCCATTACATTTAGTTCTAAATCCAGATCAAATTTAGGAAGATGGTTGATTGTGGCCATGTGTTTTAGACAGATGTATGCTTCAGGGGGGCGGGGGGAAATGCTTTTTTGGTGAGGAATTGATGCTGGTGATCCTTAGAATCTTTGGTCACTGAAAAAAATCAGATAAACTCCCAGATGTTCCAAAAGTTTGTGTTAAACCAAGACTTTGATACCCCAGAAAGGGCTTAGTTCCCCTGGCTGAAGTGGTTGCTGCTTTTATGAGGTATAGATCTCTGTACTTCAAGATAGCAGTAAGAAAATGTGTGATTTAAAGAAGACATAGAAGTTTTTTGTTCTGGATTCAATTTGTCGTATCTGATGCTGCTTGTGTCATAGGTTAACTTGATAGCCACATTTATATGGTGTTTCTAGTTTTCTGTATAGTTTCGTATGGTTTTAATAGATTTGGATTATAGTTGATGAACTACAAAGATGACGTAGACCTGAAAGGTAAGGCAATAACTGCCACCTTTTGTCTTACGTCTTGGTCAGCTTTACAGCATAGTAAAACACTGCCAAGCAGTATAAAACATTCTTAACATCTGTTTGGTATTAAACCATATCATTGATACTGGAATGGCTCATTCCTTTTAAAGCTGAACATCGTTTCTTCCTTGTATTTCCATTGGAATCAGTAGGGCATAATCTCGGTGATCTAGAAACATTGTGTTGTAAGTTGTGGTATGGCCAAGTGACTACTAGGCTGAAATTAAGATAATGCCTTTAGGATTCCTTTGTATTCCTTCGCAGTTTAATTTTACTAGATTTTTTTTTTAACAACCAGAAATAACTTGTGCACTTTGCCTTCTGATGTGTTTTCTGGTGTTGCCTGTTAGTGTCCAAAAATATAGGGCTGAATATTGGTGAGAAAACAACTGAGGTGTTAAAGCAACTTGTTTTTAATATATGTCTGGCTGACATAAAGTACTTTTCTCAGCTAGAACAGGTGATAATTAGACCTATTATTTAGAGACCAGATATTCAGTTTTGATGACCTAAGGTTTGGAAATTATCTACAAAAAAAAGGTTTCACTTTTGCTTTAAAGAAACTTTGTAGCTTTTTCTATTTCTGTATGATGGATTTCTGGAAGGATTATCTTAAAAAAAAAAAAAAAAAACAAACCATCTGCTTTTGACTTTTATTTGGGTCAGGTGTTTTTGTAATACAGCATGTTTAATGTTGAGATAAAATTAAAGGATATTAATCTGTAATTGAAGAAATGTCTTTCTGTGAAGTGTCATAGACTAATTTGGCTAGTGAGAGGGACGTGTGAGCTCCAAACCAGACATGTGGAACTGAAGCAGTACAGGTTGGTCACTTCTGCCAAACTGTTCATAGTTCTTTGTTTTCTGTTGAGTACTTTAAGACAAGGGAAGGTGAGCAACGAAAGTAGGAGGGTGCTTGCCAGGGTGATAGTTGCATGAGAAAAAGCATCTGGCTTGTCACTTTGCTCATGATTTTATCAGTGAAAGTTACTGATAAAACTGTGACGTATTATTTCACCTCTGATGATGTTGAGGTTGGCTAAAATATTGAGGCCAAGCAAACCCTTTAATCTCTCACGTTCAGCTTTTTAAAATGTTTGTTTGGCATGGGGTTGTTCTAGGATTCTTTCAAGATTTTATTTTTTGTTTCATGCTACTCAATTTTACTGTGGACTTCATTGCAAATAGCAAGCTATAAAATGGTATTAAATTTTAAATTGTCGTTTAGACCTAAGTCTTGGGAAACCTGACTTGGAAGGGGGGAATGAAAGGACTAATTAGAGTTTAATCTGAAGAGAAGGTTAGACAGAACAGCTTTCAGGTGTGCAAGAAGTTTTTGTAGTTCTGGTGGAGAGTACAAGAAATAATGACTTTAGATCACAGCAAGGGAGAGTCAGGTTGAACTTTATTAAAATCAAACAAACAGATTTTTTTTTTTAAAGTATAATGATACAGAAACTCTTGGATCAGCTGCCTCGAAATCCTACACAGTTTCTGTTATGTGAGACCTTAAGCTCCAGTTTAGACAACTTCTGTCAGGAATGAGAGAAGTATAGATGATCTGGGCTTGGGAAAGGAGCGGGCCAGATGACCTTTTGAGCTCTCTTCCAGTTTCTTTTTCTATGAACCTAAGAATAGAATAGGACAACCATGAAAAGTTTCAGTACCTCTCACTTCTGTTTTTAATTGTGGTTTTTAATGAAAGCGATATAACTTCAAGTCAACTTTTTTGTTTGCTTTGTCATATGTATTCTTGGGCAGTTGACTGTCAGCAATAACTAGCACGTTTAACTACTTTTGGGTGTGAAGCTATAAGTACTATATGCTATCAGTTAGTTTGCTAAGATTCACTTTGTTCATTTTAAAGTGTTCTTTAATACGTTCTAATGTATGCAAGGACATTAGTATGCAGCTGTTTAGGAGCGCCAGTCAATGAGTTGGTGTGATCTGCGTTTCGGTTTTTGTTGCTTTTCAAAAATCTCGTTAGAATGTGCCAGCTTTTCCTATTCTGTAATTTGGCTTTAAAGATATGAGACAGAGCTCAGGAGCGTTTTCATCCTGTGGGTTTTTTAATCTGATGTGGCCTGCTATTTTATGAACTCTCTAAGTGCATTTGTGTAAATGCTTATTCAGCCCTCATGAGTTTATTCATGACTATATCACTAAAGCATTTGGGAGTTCATTATATTCATGCTTCCACATGAATGAAGTTGTTTTCTCTGAAAGTGGAGTTTTAAAAGAATTTTCTTCTTAATTTCCAAAGCTGTTGACCTACTGTTATGTAATTGTGCAATTACTACTTATGCAATAAAAGCTCAGAATTTGCATACCTTCTTGTTTGGCCGCGTGCACTGATTTACACAGCTGAATCTTCCAGGAGTGGTGGGTGGGAATACAGGTGCGTGGACCAGGATCCACTCTCACTGTTGGTGCCCTTTCACGGTGTGCACTTCTGGAAGTGTTTTTATTTTTGGGGGGTTCTCCTGTCCCATCCCCCCACAGATGAGAGACTTAATGAGAAAATCTCTGTGTCCTCCCACTATAGTCTTTAGTAAACAAAATGCGACTCTTGAGGAGAATAACTGTATTTACTGTTCCACCTGAAACCTTCCACCTGAAACCAGCCCAAAACTTTGATGATTAGATTTATCTGTTGTTCGTCCGTAAGGACAATTCTGTCTACAATTCTAGGGCTGATGGCTGCTTTTTTTGTTATCTCATGGTGTTTCTGGACAGAAGACCCAAAGTTATGCTGGAGAAACAGTAACTTTTCTTTTATTCTTCATGGCCTGAGTGTTTTGTGAGATCTAATTAAGCTGGATCTTGAGAGGCCCACCTGCGGATATAGTCTGATGAAATTGGTCAAATGAACTTTTAATTAAAAGCAGGCACCCACTAATGACTGTATTTTTTAAGGTTTTATCTACTGCAAATTTGTACTCAAAGGACCTTTTTTTTTTTTTTTACAGCAGATTTGCTTCAGAAGTGTCTGGATGGAAATGCATTCACTTGCGTCTTTTAAAAAAATCAAACTTTTGATGTGGAAATACTTAAATGTTGTTTAGACTCTGCAATTTGAACTATTCATTAATCCAAAGGTTTAATAAGACTATTTCCCAGACTGTTTTCAATGACTGATTGGCAGATAAATTCTTAAGTTTTACCATAGGAGTGAAATTTTTTTTGTGCTGTCAAACCTGGTTCTTTTTGTCTGCCTCTTTCTCAGGGTCAAATTCTTGAAAACTGCCTTTTGGATGATTTGAAGAACTGTCTGCTTTCTGTTGCCAGAATAGGCCGTAGAAACATGGCAGTACTTCATGTGGTTCTGAAATCGAAAGCAAGGCTATGTGGAATGTGCTATGTTAGCATGTCAGGGACTGGGACTCGTTTGGCTGTTCCTAAATTAAAACTGATTTATGCCCACAGAAGCTACTAAAGCTTCAAAGATCTCTTTTTTTTTTTTTTTTTTCTTCCTTCCATCTTTCTTTGAAATTTCCATAGCAGAAACCATGTTTCTAGATAACCAAACAGGTGGAACTACTTACCCAAGTAATTTTAAAGCTAATCAGTAGAATATCTAGTATCTTCCCATGGAAGGATGCGGGTTTTTTTAGCAGTCCGTTCAAGTTCAGAAATGGATCTGGGCTTTTTATCTTGTATTCTGTTGAGGGCTAGTATGTCCTGTTGATCTTGCTCATTATTAAAGACTATTCTCTAGGTCGGTCTAAGTGGTAGGTACTGTTGCTTCAAAATTGAGTTCCCATTAAGTCCACTACACTGTATTTTGCATTCCTTTCTGGCTTGTTCCAGACAAATGTAGTAGTTAATTTGTGATGTTCGTTAACATTAACTAGAAAACAAAATAGGTAAATAATACACAAAGAAATGATATGCAGAAATTCTTGTGATACTTTTGAAGTAGCTTGACCCCTAATAAATCATGTTATGCTATCAGAATGATTTCTGAAAATCTTGCCTGTAGAAAGACCTGATATAAAAGAACTTTAACCAAAATAATATGTAGGTGGTATTACTTTGTTTTTCACTTTGTCTTTTTTGTTACTTTTTACGTTGCAGTTGAACCTCTTTGGTATATTAAAAACAAACCAAGTATATCTATATATATATATCTAAATCTTAAATTATAGCTTATATTGTTTCACTCCTATTCTGGAGAAGCTGGAAAGGAGAATTTTCAGACTGTTTTGTAAATGTTCTTGCATGTTGTAATTTAAAATAATGAGTATCTCATTGTATTAGTAGAATTACTCATAAATTTACATTCCTTATTTTTCATTCTCAGTGTGTACATTGCTACAGGGAAATTGCAGAACCAAGTATGCTGAGTCTCAGAAACAGTTATTAAGTTTTTCTTTGTGTGATTAAAATTTGTCTAATTTCCAAGTGCTTTAAATTCAAGTTTGAACATATATTTTAATAAATATTTTTTTGAATAAATGAAGAATACTTTAAATAGTGTACCAGAACCATTTGTAGTTTAAGCTGTTGTAGTATGTAAGTATTTGATGCTAAGAAGCCTTAAGAATTAGGTATTTTTAAAGAGAAGGGAAAGGAGGAATCTAAGAGAATGCTTACATTTGTTTTGAACTTTTGTCTCACTCTGAAATATTTGGAATAGTAACACTTTTATATGAGGTTTATACATTTTTTTGTTAAAAAGGAATTTAGAAAATAAAACTCAAGTATTCTAAAATGCCTGCCAAGCATCTTGATAATTTTTTAGTCTTCTGGGAAATAGAATTGTAAGAGCTCTGAAGAATGAGAATTCATCTTTCATTGGTGGCTAGTAAGAAATGGTTGGAGTCAAGTCGGCACAACCAGGAGTGAAAAGTAGAATAAACCAACTTGTGAAACTTTGCAATATGCTTGCTGCTTTCTAGAAGTACCTAAAGTATATGAAAAGCATTTGGCTGTTTAAGTCTGTGAAAAGCTGGCTAACAAGTAGTGTCTTTCAGTATTTATAATATTTAGATTACTATTTGAATGCTCATTATTGTAATTACAGCTAGGAAAGTGATAATAAACTGCCAAAAAGTTGTACAGACTTGAATACTGTTTATTGATTGCCAGGCATCAGCATAGGAGCTGATCTGATTTACCATACCAAAGGTTGAACAAAGGGATGGAAACAGCAGAGCAGATTTTTTTCCAGTATTTCAGACAAACATCTTTTGTTTGTAATATAGCTTAGTCAAGGATTTTGCTGTTAAAAACCAAATAAATGAAAAAGCCTTAATTAGATTTAAAAAGAAATTTTGCAACTTGGTCATTGATGTCACCTGCAGTATTGTTGGAAGAAGCAGTTTGTGACTAATGAATCCACCAAACATACTGGCCAAGCGTTAATTTATACTAGTGTGAGGTGCCGCAAATAAAAAGCAAAAATTAAAAAGAAAAACTTCAAAATGGACATTAAAATGAAAACGCATGTGGAATTAGAAATATCTCAAGAATATTTTCAAGAATTCCATGGAGAAAGTATTTCTTCATCTCAGAGGGTGGTAAGGAGAATGAAGCGTATCTGCAGCTGAGGAATGATTGAAAAAGGAGGAGAGTTGTTCAGACTTTCTAATGCTTGTCAGAAATCTGGGATGATTGCTTTGGGAATTGTATCTGATTATCAGTTTATTGGAATTTGCACCAAGCACAAGTATTTTGATCAAAATCTGAAAAAGCACTGCATGCAAATACAAACCTCAAAAAGTCAGTAAAGAGGTTCTGCCTTGGAACCTGTAGTCCATTTAAAATAACATTGCTGTCAAAATAAGAACAAAGGAGTTGAAAATAACAACGTTTGGGCTATTGAACCTTTCAGTTACTTCACGGTTCCCATTCCCAATGAGAAAGTCACATGTTGAATCAAGACCAGGGGAAAAGAAATGCATGGTGGCAGGACTAACATCAGAACAGGTTTTCATTTCATATGTGAAAATACAATTTGATGTTCTTTCCTCCATTACCCTCCACTGAAGTCTAATTCCTTTTGGCTTTGTAAACTTCATTAATGAAGTAAACTGCACTTGAAAGGTGCTTGTTGCTTTTTTTTGTTTTGTTTAAATTAAAAAAAAAAGAACCACAGCATTTCAGTGTTGTGTTCCACCATGCATTCCTGTGAACAGTTGCATCAGCATAGCTGGGAGTATTTATGGATTTGAAGCCCTAAGGCCTGGTCTTGTTGCCCAGAGACAATTTATATCTGTTTGTTTTGTAGTCTCAGTCCGAAGTTGTCACAGTCCATGTGGCATAGCTACTATGGCAAATGTGAAACTTCTGGCTATCAGTAATACTCCATGTGACAGAAATTTTGTTTTACAAAAGGGTGCTGGGGAGCTGGGTGAACGCGTAATGTGCGTTAAAATAAGTTATGAATTTTTGCAAAGTAAAAACTTCAGAACTTGATAAATATTATAATTGATAAACCAAATTGGATCCGCTGTTCACTATGATGACCTATTTTTTTATTTATATGCTTTGTTGTCAGCAGGATTTCTGCCTTAGTGCATGGGCGGTGTCATTTCTTGCGTGTGCTTGGTATCTGTGCAGCCTGTTTGTGGAAGTCCAGCAGTCTGCTGTGTAGAAGGGTCAGTACAAAACTGTGGTAAAAGACGTTATTGCCTACGAGATCCTTTACCTTCTATTGCAAAAACTGGAGTCTGTGCAGTTTTCCAAGTAAGTTCTTCTCATGGATAGCTCTGTTCCTTAGGAATGCAGCCATGGTGGGTGTTAGAGTTAAAAGCAGAATATCTGTTTCCTGGGGAAATGAGATGGATTTTTCTTCCTTTTCCTGATGCAATGCTAGAAAGGTTTGTGATGGCTCTTTTTTCCCTGAGGCAGTTGCCAGCTTTGGCAGCCTGTTCTTGAGCCGCTGCAGTCGGTTTGTGAAGAAGCCAGTCACTCAGCTGGGCGCGATGCCTGACCTGACCCAGCAGATGATTGCCTCCACGAGGGGAAGTCCCATTCCCCATCCTGTAGCTGTATCCCTTTTCTTCCTTTGCATCAAATCTTCTGCTTACCAGATTACTTGACAAACTAGTTTAGCTCACTGCGTCAGCTATTATTAGCTAATAATTTTTTGTCGTTATCTTAGTTTTATTTTTGCTCTTTGGGATCTATTGATTTGCTGAATAGTCAAACACCAAGCTGTACAAGTGAAGAGTGGAATCTCTTGTCTGGAAGAACGGAAGGGAAAGGAATGAAGATTACCTTCTTTAGCAGCAGCGAGCTATTATGTCGATTTATTAGCTGACTGACGATACCTTTGGAATGGTATCGTGTACTTTAGTACAGGGCTTGACTATTTAAATATATGAATTGCTGCTCGATATCATGTACTTTGAGAAACCAGGTCTAGGAGTCTCATATTGGCTATTTGAAGTAATTTAATACCTTTGATCTTAACCTTCTTGTGCCTTAGTTTCCTTATATTGCAGATTGGCAAATATCCCTCCTTCACCATAGGCTTTTTATGAAAATAAATGAATGTATCAGTGTTCAGGTATTAGAGAGGAAAGTGCCAAAGGGAAGCACATTAGGAATTTCTTCACAGCAGGATTTGAATAGTGTACAATAAACAAATTCTTGCTGAATAAGGCAGGACCTCTCTCATAATGTTTCTTCTCATTTAGAAAAAGGCAGACCATATTCCTCTCTAATTTTAGTGTTTCCTAACTTTGGCATGCCTGATTTTGCACCCTTAATCATGTTCATTTAATCTGATCTAATTGTGTCAAGTTTTCTGTGCAATGAAACCTAATTGAAAAGATACACTAATAACCATCCTTAAAAACAGAATTTGGCACACGCATACTAACCATGTTATTTTTACTAGTCAGTAAGTTTAAAGTGCGTTTTCATATAAGCTGTGCAAAATGCTACTGGTTCTCTGGTTGAATATTATGTCTTTATTGATTCTTTAATCATCTTAATCACTTATCTCCTTAATACATAGGTGCTAAATATGAGAGTTTTCAAAAAACTAAACAATATAAAACTAGAATTATAACTAGCAGTAATGTGATTTCAAATAGAAGGTTCATTACTAGGTAATTACCTCTAGATTGCTTACTAAAATTGGTTTAGGAAGTTGTTGCAGGATTTTGTGTTTGATGACAAAATTTTGAAACTAAGTAGGAGATAGCAAGTAAAACCACACTCAACTTTGTGTGTTCTCTCATTCTTCTAGCCCCCATCTCCTCTTCCCTCGCTGTAATTTTGGATTCTCATGCTCTTAAACCCAGTGCTTCTGCCTATTTTCTGTTCTGGGATTACTTACACTGAGCAAATCTCACAGCTGTAACAACTGCCTGGGATGCGTTCATCTCATGACCAGGCTGGTGTGCAAGCGTCATGCCCTGGATTTCCAGTAATTTGAAAGGCAAAGATATTCAGAGCTATTGCTCCTTACCAGATGTTTTGCCAACTTCTGTCTGTATGTTCTCTGGACAAGGAATTTTCAGGAAGTTACCAGTCCAGCTGCTCTTTGAAAAGTAACCCTAAACCACTTTTTTTTGGCCAAGCTGTCTAGAGTATTTTTGACCAACTGTAAGACTATCAATAAATAGTTTATAAATTGTAACTTCCTACTTGCAATTGATTAAACAAATTTCCTATTGCAAACATTAAGTTTAAAGAAAAATTCATCTGAGCTGTTGACTTTCTGTAGTGTGTAAACTACTGTAACTGAAGACTACCAAGCGACATAGTAATAAGGAGAGGATTACAGCAGAGGAAACAAATGCTGATTCTTAATGCTGATTTTTCAAAAATGTTCTGAAGACAAATCTATGTTTTCAGAGTCTAGATATCTGGACACTGGGAGTATGTTTGATCATGCTGAGAGGTTAGATTTAATTTTTACTTTATTCACTGGGGAAATTGTAATGCATGTCTGAGACTTGTACCAAGTCAGAAACTTTCTTTTTTTATAGCATAACAGAGAGACTGATCCAGCAATTCAGGCATAACAGATGGCAGGGTTTCAGGAATGAAATTAAAGTGAGATTATAAGCTAGGTATAAAGTACATCAGAAGATGTGCTGAGAGAGAAAATTGTAAGATGTGCTTCAAGGGTCACCATTGGGCACATTTAAGAGTTTGCTTTTTCAAGCTCTTTATAGTCATATGATGATTATTCTATAATAGTGTGCTGTGGGATGAAACTGTATTGCTTTGTGCTCTGATCCTTGCTTTGATGACAGATCATTTGGGGGAGGATGGGACACTGGTGTGGCTCCCCTGCTGAGAGAAACAAGGTTCTCTACCTTTAACTCTTCTCTAATGATATCAAGGAGTTACAATATACTGTAAATAGAAGTACAATAGAGAATGGTAGAGTAGAACAGTAGTTTACACGGGGACTACTTTGAAATAGCAGTCCATGACTAGCAATCCCAATTATTTTCTGCACAGCTGCTCACATTCCAGAAGAATAATGTCTTGTTTTGAATTAGCTTCATGCAGTTCAACAGGGGGTCTTATTTATAGATCAAAAGTATTTGCATGGATTAATCAGGAATGATACAAATTAGTGTCTCGTCATAAACAAGTGCAAAGACTTGTAAAGTTTCTTTAATATTCCCTTTGCCAAGTTACACAAGTAGTTTACAGCTACTATACATGGCTCAAATAGAGATTTGCGCTACTCCTTCTACACTGTGCTGTGAACAGTTGTTTCCCACTTCTGGCAGGTGGCAACATGTATTTGTTTACTGGTTTAGTGGGATACTTTAATGAGAAATATTTCGGTAGCCTGAGAATAAGGCACTAGGAATGCTGGCTTTACAGTAGTTGTTTGTATGCCGTGAAATAGGAAAATGAACACTGCCTCCTTACCTTTGACGGCATGATCATCTTGAATAATTTGCTTTGAAAGTTAAACTGACAAATTTGCTTATTTTTGAATATCCTGAGTGTTTTCTACAAAATGTTGAAATTATTTCAAAAGCAGATAACCAAACCTGAGGTTTCTGTCTCAGCTGGGTGTCCTTTTTCTTACAGAATAGTCTCTTATACTTTTTCTCCTACCCCTTTCATCTTTGAATTCTTACCTGTGCCATGCCTCAGATGTAACTGGATGGGTGGAAGATACCCTATTCTAGACTTGCTTTGCCCAAAACATCTCTGGCAGGTGAGAGATGTGGGTTTTAATCCTTCATCTAAAGTAAAGCGTTTTGGGATGCTGTATATAAGATACAGTGATGAACCACTGTAGCTAAGTGAATTTGTTGTTGTTTATATGGGAGCATTTCCCAAGTGTGAGGGAGACAGAGCAGAAAGCTCAGAGGTGCTTGTTTGAAAATGCCACAGGTGTGTTGGAGTCTGGCTTCGTGGGTTTGGGAAAACACAAGTTAATTCCTTTTTATTGAGTGAGAGGCAGTAGTTTTCATTGGGGTATGCTACAGAAGTCTTGAGTGCAGTCTAATAGTTTGTGTTCAGTGTAACAGAAATGGTGGCACGCAGGGAAAGGGATGAAATATTTAAAAGGCAAGCCAAGTAACTGTTGTAGTAGCATGCTGGAGGCTATAAGAAGAGAAGGTCTATATTTTCAGGTCAGAGGAAAAAAACACACAATGAAATAATGAAAGTATTTGTTAGTAACAGCCTGGACTAAAATTTTAGTTACATATGAATTACAAACCTTTGAATCAGCAGTATTTAGACCTAGTTTGAATGTGAGAACCTGGAGAGGCCTGAATCTAGAATTGGCTCCAATGTTACAAGCCTAAGTCATAAACATGTTGATGATGTCTGCTGTGACTTAGTTTTGTCTTTCTTACCACACAGATACATACTAATGTTCAGCTAAAAAAAGAAAAACCCTGCAGCCAAGGTTTATCCTCAAAAGACAGATATTTTGCTGTGCCACAAGCCAATAAATCAATTAATCTAAGGTCGACCTTTCAGTTAATGCTGAATATGTCTCAGAAGCTTTGGGGGAAGCAAATGTGCAGCTCCTTCTTTTGCTTGAACACAGCAACTATCACAGGCATTCCTTCCACCCAACGGCAATGTTGCTTTAAATTTAGGGAGATGTTGCTGTACCAGTTACTTAACAGCTGAAATCTGGAGGCATTTTTCTCAGTAACAGTACTTGAAATGGTTAAGTCTAGCTTTAGCAGGAGTTGATTGTACTTGCATAAGAAAATCTCTTACAGTAGAGAAATTTGATGTGAAAATAGACTTCTCTTGGCTAACATAAAGAACCTTGATGAAGGAAAATGTCTTGTTAAGATATGGAAGAATTCCTGCAAATGGTTCTTGCAGATTAGAATCACAAACCTGTGATGTGTAAGGGGACCTCTGTATCATATTTTGTCCAATGTCCCCATCCAAGTAGAGCTGTTGACAGCACGAGGTCATACCAGCTCTGACTTTGTCTAGCTCATTTTGGAGACCTCCAGGGTACAGCTTCTACCATCTCTCTGGGAAGCCTATTCCACTGCTGCACTACCTACTCCCTGGGGAAAAAGTCTGAGGCCAGTTTGAACCTCCCAAGCTGCTTTTGACCCCTGTTCTTCTCTCTGCTGCTGAGAAGAGTTTGGCTCCATGATAGCTGTTGTTCCCTGAGCTGGCTCACGTTCATCTTGCGTCCACAGCAGTAATCCCCAAGGACCTTTCCAGCAGGGCTGCAGTCTCTTCCCAGTCTGTACTGATGTGTGGGGCCATTCTGGTCCAGGTGTGCAGTTTACTACTTCTTATGGGTACCGTTCTGTTGTCCCAGTCCTCTTGTTTAACAAGGTTCCTTTGAGTTGAAGCTCTACAATATGTACGGCATATCAATCTCCCCATATCTCTTTCCAAGCTTGATATAGTCACTGTATTTGTTGTAGATGCATTCTGTCTCTTCCTCCAGTTTAGTGATAAAAATGTCAAGTAATAACAACTCCTGGGCTTACCACATGCCACCAGCCAAGCCACTGATTTCATCTCTTTGGGCTTAGTGGTGCAGCCACTTTACAACCCACCTAACACCTTTATGCAGCTCATGCTTCCTCACCTTCCAAATGAGACTGCTGTGAGATGCGGTGCTTTGTCCAACCCGCAGCCTTTTATCACAGGAGGGTATTTGGGTTGGTAAAGCATGGTTTGTCCGTGGTGAATCCATGTTGACTGTATATAAATACCTTCTCCTTCATGTATGCTTGTGCTTCTGTGGCTTTATGCTTTAATGTAAGATGATTGTCATGTTAGTAAATGCTAAAATAATCAGTGTGTGTACGTATGATTTCTGTGATGCTAAATCCCTTGCTGCGCTAGTTCCCTTCAGTGCGAAGAAGCAGATTTTTGCTTGGATTTTTAGGGGAATTTAGAAAATATCACCTAGAACATCCTTGTTTTTATAATAAAGCAAAATGTTTATACACACTAAACTGTAACTGCAATAAGCAGAATTCATGTACCAAGTCAAAATCTGAGGCAGAAAACTGCATGTTAGCTTCAGCACTGTAGTGGTGTAGCTTATGATGATTTGTAAAAGTTTTCCCTAAAAAAAAACCCAACACAACCACAAAACGCACAGCAAAACAAAAATGGACTCAAACTTTGCATTCTCAGGATCTGGTTGTATAAAATACGTATTATGGTGTGGGGAACATTTTTGTAAAACTTAAAATACAGTGCTATCTGGCTTGGCTCCCTATTGTCTTATTTCTACTAAAGCAACCCTGAAAATTAGAGGAAAGCAGGAATTATATGAAAAGAGAAAGAACAGAATTTGCCTGTAGCGAAACATGTTTACAGTAACAGATGCTCTCAGCGGAACTGCAGGATGTTCATAAAATAGTTTATTTTTTATCTATATAGCTGGTAAAGAATCAAATCAATTGACATAGATATATAAGAACGCAGTGTTTATCAGAACATTAACAGCTGCATTTTCCTAGTTGAATAGTTTAAGAATGCTTTTGAAGAGTGAAGTGTAGCAATAGCTAACAGAAGTAATCAGGATGGTATTTCCCACATAGTTATGGGGAAGAGGGTTTATATTTTTTTTGATGCATCATGGGCAGGCACTTACTTTTTTGGGGCATTTGCATGTTGCATCTTATTTTGGTGACTTTTTTTTGTCTTACAGGACAGAAGGTGAGGTGTCACTGATTCAAAGTCAATTTGAATAAAAAAAAGTTTACTGATTCTGATTTTTATAATTTTTTTTTAAAGCCTCTACTTTTTTTTTCTGCATGATTTGTCTGTTGTGCCTATCTTGTATAAATGCCATCAGCAGAAAGCTAAATCACATGCTAGAATCTAAAGCTTTTATAATTGACATATTCAGTGCTGAAGCACTGGCTAGATATGGTTATGACTGTGCTTCAGAATCAGCGCAGAAAAATAAAATGAACTGAATTGAGTATGTCTGGTTCTTTGAACTATACAAATGCTGAACTTTAGCTAAAGGTGCATATCTAGGTTAAAAAAAAAACCAACAACAAAAAACCACAAAACAACTAAACAACAAATGAATGTGTGAAGGCCTCCTGGACACTGTAGTAGATACATGGGTGTCCTTGTGGTTATGTATGTCTCTTGAATTTCCAGTTCCAGCCTTTATGCTACTGGCAAGTTCATAAAAGCTGTTGTATTGCATTAATCTTTGCCTGTTATTTTAAACTCAAAAAAGCTGCACTACTTTGTCATGAGACAATCTAGTATCTCTGAGAAGACAAGGTAAAAAAGCTCCAAAGGATACAACAGCCCAGAAGCAGTATAAGTTTTGGTTATTTTTTTTTTTTCAGTTCTTGTGTGATGATGCATGATAAAACTTTGCTTGTATTCATTCTGTTTATTTGCTGTTAGAGGTGAAATTTGTGAATCCTGAGTGTTATGTCAGCTATTGAATATGGGGAAGGTCAGTACTTGACTATCCATTTAAAGTTCATATTCATTTTACTCAGAAAACTCTGAAGAGGTTTCAGACTAACATGTATTAGGAGGATTTGGACATTCTCTTCTTGGTGACCTTTCATATTATGTTACCACACTTCCATTTAAAGACTGCTTCATTTGTCCATCACTGTGTGTGAGAGTCCTTCACCCTACTTTCTGAGTTTTTTCTGGACAAATAGAGGTTATCTGTAGAAGATTGAGAAGCATTCTTCACAAAGAATATATAGTACTAAGTTTGTGTTTTGACTGAATTTTTCTAATGCATGTGAGATTTTTTTTTTTGTGCAAAGTCCCACTCACTTTGTCGGCACTGAACACCTAATTTGGCAATTTATTTGTTTTTTTTTAAATCTCCTGCCATGGACAGAATGTTCCAGGGGTATGTTTATCCTATCAGCCTACAAAAAAGAAACATATTTGAACACCAATCTTTGTTCTTTGCACTGAAAACTGAATCTCCTGCTTTCTACAAGTGTTATTACACGTTGCTATTAGATGTTGCAATGATGTGTACTGACTGCTGTCTTTTAAAGCCTGTGTTTTTTTAGGTACGTATGCAGAAAAACAACTTAGATGTTCTAAATACTGTACTTATCGAATGCAGTGTAAAAGCATATAATGTGTTGAGAAATAGAAAGTGTGCGGATTAACTTTTATTTATCAGCTATTTAAATTAAGTTGTGATAAACTGCGTATGAAATATAAAGAAGAAAATGCTGAAGTGGAGAAATAAGGTGTAGCTCTCATGTATCACCTCCAGAGGCCTATGCTGAAAGTAAAACAGCTTAATCCACTGTGATTTAAAATATTTGTAAAATATATAATAAAAATAAGGTATAGAGGTATTTGTTGTGTTTTATGCTGTATTTAATGCTATATTAGGTTTTGGTGCTGCAATACTTTCCATTTTCCCTAATAAATCCAGAATGTACACTTAGTGCTATATTGCATATTTGTTGCTTCTGCTTATGACCCTTTTACTATCAGAGTCAATGAAATTAATCACTTGCAGAAGACGCCCTAGGGACAAGTCCTCTATTAAGATGACTTAACAGGTCTTTCATGTCTCCGGATTGTACAATAACAACAAGTCTAAAGTCATCTTGGGTGGAATTTCTGGCTGCGAAGGGTGTCTGAAATGTCCTTGGTAATTTTTTTCTTTCGAATCTTAGCGATTTAGTGTGGTGTAACTATGAGAGAGAGAAATATATTTGGAATTATTCTAATAAACACTTACAGAATTGATGCCTATACCAGAAGCATGTGGATTAAATTAGTTTTGTCTTCAAATTGGTAGTAGATTATTAAGTATGTATATACAAATACATGTCTCCAGAACTGAGGTTTTTTTGTGCTCATGCATCAAAAAATTGTGTTTCTCTGAAACGGACACTAATAATCCATTAAGTTTTTTATCAGTGATAAACAGTTATAGTAAGGTTTTTCTGGGTCTAATTGCACTGTTCTATAAATTTCCTGAATACATGAATATCTCACTTCCCCAAAAAGCGTAATGGCTTAATATCTGTAAAATTTCCTCATAGGAATAATACATCCTTACGAAGTAATTTAATTGGAGTTGACTGAACGGGTCACAGAAGTTAGACATTGCTTTTAAAGGCCTTAGCTAGTTTTAGACTAGCCTTGCTTGTCTAAATGTTTTGCTTTCTTGCAGCACATACCAAATATAAATTATATTTGGACAAGGAGGACACAATAAATATGCTCTAGACATGCTTGGAGCAGTAACTGTTATAGCTGGGATTTTTGGAGGATTAAGAAAAACGCATCAGTCCATGTAGAGATACAGTTTACTTCGCCAAAAAGAAAGCACTACAGGCATTTCTGGAGTGCAGTGCAGTTGTGATCAATATTCATCACTATTACACTGTAGTGAAGAAAATACCATTTTACAGTGTTTCACAGTTACAACTGATGCTTTCAGTTGTTTGTAGCCAAGAGAAACAGGCCAGATGGGAAGATATATCAAAAGGTAAAAATGAAATGTGGTTAACTTTTATTTCTGAAAGGGAGAAAAGAAAAATCACTGAAAATATTACAAATACACTTCTGAGGTCTTTTCTGGGAAAAACTGCTCTAGCAGGCACAAGCCTATGACACGTTTGTCAATAGAAGACAGCTGAGTTAGTATGGCTGTCAATAGAAGAGAAGACAATATATATTTTAGCTTCAAAAAGAAGCACCGTGCTTTGGAACAACTCTTAAGAGGATCGATATCAAACAGTAAGGGCCTTTTTTAATGCTTTACTTTTTTTTTTTTTTTTTGGTATCCTGAGACAATTTATGCTGTGAGAGCGCAAAGTTCTAATCATTGCAGAAATAGCAAACTGAGATTTTACACTGGTGGCTTCCAAGTTTTTTCATGACTTGCAGATTCAGTTTCCCTTGTTGGCAATGTGAGTATTAGCAGACTAATATTTGAACAGAAATGTTTCTTTAAGGGTTTTTTAATGTTTCATATATAGTAATCTGAAGTTCAGTTTTCACCATCTTAAATAATTTGAAATATCTCTTTAGGGATAATTATATCTGAATAAAATGTCTTTGCTCTTATGTAAATGTATTTAAAGGAAAGAATTAAAAACTTAATGTTTCACTTTGCTGTGTCCAAATGAGCTTAAATCAATCTTAGTAGATAGGCACTGATACAATGTTTATTTTTTTATTCTATATTTGATGTCTTAGGCCTTTATAAAGGGACCAATCTTATTTTCATTTGTATTAGTCTCTTTAGGGACATAAGTGTCTGAATCAGTGAAGGGCTGGGAAAAAGGTACAATCTTCAGCTTGTTACTGTCAAACTGCAGTAAATGTATTAGGAGGAGACATCAAGGTATCATAGCTTAGAGGAAGACTGGCTGGCCCATTCCCCAGCTCTTACTAAAATGAGGGAGTCCTGAGGTGCCTTTACTGGTGTCTTTTTTCCTCCTTCCCCCCCCCCCCCCCCCCTATTTTTTCTTCACACTAAAAACTTTAAAACAGTTGGATAGTAATTTGGCTGTTAAGTATTCTAAACCAGAGGCATACAGATGGAATCACTTGTATCTCATTTTGTTAGGTATGGTGCTCCTTTTTAATTGAGCTTGTGTAATAGGTGTGAGATCACCTGAAAATCTACTATACTGAACACACTGGAGTGGAAGTCTGCCTCACTGTTGGTAGAAAAAGGAGGGGAGTTGCTCTGAGTGGTGATTTTTCATAAATGAGTAAAGTTATTTTTCTTCTGAGATTTTTACCTTGTGAAGTTTCATGTAGATTTTAGTACTGAAAGCTAGAAGCAGTGCAAGTAATTTGATGTTTGTGTGGGGTTTTTTTTTGTATTTTTGTTATTTTCCAAATGTGGGAATAGTTGAGCTTTGTCGGTTACAATTTCGGATCCCAACAAAATAAGTCTTTGTCATTTTTCTGGAAAAATCTGCAGTTTGCCCAATGACCTGTTCACATTTGCACCTTGAGTTTATGAGGCTGCTGTTCGGCAGGATTACAGCAGGATATTCTTGGGGAGGCAAGGACGGAGCCGTTTCCCCATTGCCTAGCAAAGCTCCATCCTCCCAAGCCTCCACTCGCACAGAAAGGGCTGCCATTGCCCATTCGTGGCTTCCCTGCCTATTCCTAAAGCCGCTCTGTTCTGTGACTCGCTTCCTAGGAGGTTTGTATCCAGGTGTACGCCATTTTTCCACCCCCTCACTTTCTTAGAATTTGGCTTTGTTTAGCCCTGTGGAGACCTCAGCTGCCTCACTTGCATGAACTGTCCTCTGGCAAGGCTCTAGCATAGCTGGCATCAAGCAATTCCTTAATTTTTTGGCAGCAGGTTGGCAGGAGACATTACATACATTTTCTAAGAAATCCTATTACTCGAGTATTGTTGTTATTGTTATTAAAGCTCTTATCTGCTAAAAACATAGGAACATGCCTTATAGTTCTACATCTTACGGTTCTAGAAACTGGCAGATCTTACCTCTTTAACCTTTTGCAAGGAATGTGATGTAGGTACGTAACGCGTGCGTCTTCATGAGATGGCAGATGCTGGGAGGAAATCTGTTGTAAATAGTTAGAAAAACTCTGAACAAGTTGACTCTGAACAAGCCACATCTTGGCTTGTTCTTTGTTTTGATTAGCTTTGTCTTTGGTTAGCTAGATGGATCGAGCTGCCTTTTTTGCCCTCTGTATTAAGACTATTTTCCAGTTTTCTGATTGTCCCAGTATATTTTCTGATTGACATAATTTTTCAACACTCTCACTGAAGTATAGGCTCTAGGTCTCTACTGGTCTAGTGGTGACGATTCTACTGCTTACAGACTTTTTATATTTTCTACATCTAATGTTCATACACCAAAAGATTGCATTTTATACGCAGTAACGCTATATTAAAATGCATTTGTTGTCTTATCAGTAATAAGTGGGTCAACACACTTAAAATGTTGTCAGGCTGTCCACTTTTGTCTGTATTTCAATAGGTCTGCCCATACTCTGTATCTATGCCAATTGTTCAAGCACCTAAGAACGATTAAGATAGTGTTCATATAATTTTCAGGGGAAAAAAAAGATACAGCCTATTTAAAAGTGTAAAAAGGTTCCCTTGGTAGATCTATGGGAACAACTTATCAGAGCGTGCTCTGAAATAAAAGGTGCTGTGTGATGATAGACTTCTGAATTTCGTGGAGACATTTCCAGAGGATTAGCCTAAAGGACTTCAGTTACATTTGTACAGCTCCAACTATAATCTGCTTGAGATATGAAGACCATATAAATGTTGTAATGTCAAAAATTAAGAATTCTGAAACTGGTCCATGCCTCTTTGGAAGACAGAATAATAGTTCACTTCGGGTATACAAAGCTCCACAGGTGATTTTTATGACATAAAAGCAAACTACTTCAATCACTTCGCAGGGTTTTCACGGTGTTTGCCAAAATGTCGAGGGTATAGTCAGCATAATTCTAGACATTGTCTAAGCAAATTGTGGGTTGCGTTAAGTTACATTACTGTGGGCTGTGCTCTAGGAGTCCTGCAACGTCTGGTCAACCAGCAGTCGTTTTGCTTACCTGTAGCAATAAATGGGCAATTGTTTAGTAGCTAAAACCTTGGTTCTGTTTTGTTGGAAAGATGACAGTGTGTCATAGAGCAGGGTTTTTGAGTCGTTTTGCCTTAGGCTTATCTGCTAATTAATTCTTGCAGCTCCTCCCTGGTTATCTCAGGTGCAACCTCAGAGCAATAAAGCTACCCTGCTTCTGATTCTATTAGGTATAATTTTAGTAGTAAGGATTGTAATAATACTGCTTCGGATACATTGATTGCCAAGCTTATTTTAGGTCTTAAAACCATGAGAGAGAGATGATTTCTTGTACATTTGTTATTATATATTGGAAAATTAAAAAATACTGTGTGTTGTGGAGGGGAGGTTGCTGGTTTGTAGCTATAGGAAATCCTTTGTATTTTCTGATGTATGTACTTATTTAGAATCTATACAACGTATTTTTTATTGCTGTTTTTATAACAAAGGACCTTTGTATGAACTTTGTTTTACTACTTTAGTAAAAAGCTTGGAGCGGATGAATTAAATGAATGCCAACATTTTCTCATTGTAATTTTGTAACTGGTTGTTCCAAGTTATTTTGGAATTGTGAATTGTTCATTCTAATTTCAGAGAAGGTATGGCAAGTTCATAATCCAGTATACAGATCCTTCTTTTAAGCAAATATTTTTAGAGGAGCCTTCTGTTCTTTATATTCCAATATTCAGTAATAACCAATATTCAGTATCCCCTGTAATTCTTCAAATAATTTTTCCATAGTTATTAGTTTCTCCCTGAAGGTTTTCTAAAACAGTTGTGTTCATCCTGATTATTTACTTTTGCTATTTTCATCTTCTGAATGTTGAAAGTTGACTTTAGATATAAGCTTTTTTTAGAAGTATGATTTTTGCTGAATCTTTTCAGGTATTCTAAAGAAGATTTTGAGTAGTGATTTCCAAAACCAGTAATAAGAACAGCTGTAGTCTTTAAAACTTTAAACAAAAAGGTTTTTTTAAGGGCCAGAGTTTGGAAAGCCAAGCATAATGCGCAACTAATACTTGATATAATACAGATGGTCTAAATTTCTCATCCTTAAAGGGTCTAGATTTCTCATCCTTGTAGTTAATTTATTGTCCTCTTTCACCTGTAGGAACTTTTGAGAAATTTAACTTCTTTATTTCATGATCCCTTTTTTTAACCTTGATAATCACAAAGTAGCATTAGAGTGAGAACTGTCTAGATTAATTGATGCACAATTCATTTAATACCATAGGATTTTTACAGTTACCATTATGTTTTATACGGATGCTTATTCTTATCTTTTGTCCATTTAGAAAACTTAAAAGCAATTAATGATCTTACTGTAGGAAAGTCCTTTTCTGAAATTCATTATAAGCTTACCTTTGGTTTAGATTTCAGTTTTGCAGTGGAACTGGAGAACTTCCCCATTAATTCCGTATTCATTATTTAAGCATTTCTATTAAGTGATGTGGTACCTCAAATTTTCACGTTACCCTAATGTTTGTCCAGATGTATTTACAGGTTAATGTCTAGTTTATAACTACACTGCCTAGTACTAAAGAGATTATTAATTGCTCTTCAGATAATTTCTGGAAGATATATTTCAGTTCCTGAAAACAAACTTCATTGAAAAATTAAGCTTTTAAGGGAATTGCTCACAGGAGGGAAACAATACTGTAAGTAGTACAAAATGAATATTGATGTGAAAATCAGTCATATAAGGTCTTTGCTTTTGTTTTTAGATACTTTGGTTTCTGTCCTATCTTTGAGTAGCAGGTATGAATCCTGAAACACAAGAATGTATGAATGAATCAACTGGTCTAACGTAAAAATTACAATGTCTCTGGATTTAAATAACCAGTAAGTTTTAAAAAAGTGCCTATTTCATAAACCCACTAGGAAAATTATAATGAAGATTTTTGAAGATTTAGACCCTTTATGCACATATGTGTGTATATAAAAATAGAAACCCAGGTTGTTTTACATTACCATATTAACAACTGATCAGTAATAAGTATCTTCAGCCTGTTTTTAGATCATGGCAAACATACAGTAAGGTGAGTTAGTTGAGAATCTTATTTCCATTACTTCTCAATTTTTAATTGTATATTCCATCATTCAGGTCAGTCTAACTGTTTTTTAAAGTGATGTTTTATTGACATGTGACGATTAGCCATATCGCTGCCCGGTGTCATCCACAAGCAGGATGTGTGCACAAACAGGATATGATCTGAGCAAAGGCACTTTGCAAAATTGGAATAGGAATATTTTATAATGCAATTAAATATTAATCTTTTTTCACTTTGTATCTATTACCTTTATTACATGCATCTTATCCAGGTTTATTGACAAATAGGTTTTCAAAAAGTAACTTATTGTTTAAAAGTGATCAGTTTTGGCATGTGGGCATAATTTTTTTCAGTTAAGAGATAATTATGTATTCTATCCTTCTATTATCTTCAGATAACTTCTGTTTCTGCAAAACTCAGATAAAAGAGTATTAATTCTAAGAATGTTGCATAAAGATAGAGAATAGCTAAATAGTTTAACTTTTAAAAGTTTTACTTCATCACAAACTCTTTTGTTTTGCATAGTGTATTTGTTACATTTGATGGAAGTCAAGTTTGGAAGGGATTATTTTTTGAAAATACTCTTTGAAAAATGTAAAGTCGTAAGTTCACAGCATTTTCTTTAATTTTCACATGCAGTATTAAATCTGTTAGAACTGCTATTGATGTTCACTTAGTTATGATAATAACATGTTGCATATGGAAATAAATACTGCTGCAAAATTGCTTTGGTTTTTTAATCATCCAGGAAGTTGAGTACCAAAGACTTACAGTTAACTTTTTTAATAAAATGTTAAAATATTAATAGTTGCTATTGCTCTTGAGATGCTGAAAAGATGCATTTAGTTTAATATTATCTATTTCATTTTGATGGAATGACAATCTAGAAGGAAGTTTCTTTGTAATGGAGACTCCCAACAATAGTTCTTATAATTGGTTTTAGGCATGGCTTTTAGTGTATAATAGGGGTCAGATATTGATCTCAGTAAAATAAAACTTTCTATGGGGATCATTAAATCACTTATTCTGTGCTGGCATCGGTGTAAGTTATTACTTAACTTGTCATTGTTATAGCCAAAATTTCCTTTGAAATAATTTACTGCTCCATGGGATTTTTAACTGTGCTAATTAATATGATTATTGCTTACTTCCTAGTAATTAAATATCTAGGACGACTTTTGGGATCTTGTGCCTTTGTTCATTAATCTGTCATTTACAGTAATAATATCCAAGATGTCAGTATCAATTCAACCTTTATAGACTCACGATTATTAATTTATGCCGTAGTTATTTCAGTCCTTAGGATATGCAGTAAAAAGTATCCTGACTCCTGCGATCAAAAATTGCACGCTGGATCTGTAGGCACCCATTTGTTTTTAGGATTATAGGATGTTTTATTGATTCTTAATTTTCTGTTGTTTATTTCTATGTTGGCAAATTGGGTATTTTTAATAAGCAGTAGAATATTAAGAACTAGAATGGAATGAGTGATTTGCTTTCAGAACAGTGGCAGATGCTTTGCTGCTTTCTGAACCCATTGTGTTTCTGCCGTGCTTCTCCAGCTTCTCCAGCTTAAAACACTGGGGCAAAAAGAGCCCGTTACAAAGGGCAGTCAAATGTCAAAACTATAAGTGAAGAAACAGTGATTTTATCCGTTACCAAGTCTGACCGATATAATTTCTAGAATTGCATAGATAGCTTGTTATAACATTAGATCTAAGTGCGTGTACATAGATAGAAATCAAAATGAAATGTGTCAAAAGGATTTACTTTGAAAGGACACATTTTAAAAAGTTGATTGTGGTATGTATTGACAGTTTAAATGAAACATTTTTATAAGTGTAACTTCTAAATGAAGTTAAATACTTTTTGAGGCTTAGTTTAAAAGGTCTCAGGTTGCTACTTTTCCCTTATACAGAAGTCAAGGGTATCCCCAATATTTAAAAGTAAAGCAGTGTTCCATGGTATTTCAGAGTGGTGTTTGGGTCTTTAGTTGTTATAAAGTAAACAAATTACAAAAGTCAGTAGATTTCCAAGCTTAATGTTTCCATTTCCTTCAAATGCATCTTCTGGCTACTATTAAATCTGTTGTTGCAAAATAGTACTTGAAAATATCGTGTCCATTTAAACTTCAATTTGTTTGCTTTAAAAAAGAAGTACTTGTATCTTACATTTAAAAATATATTATCAAAGTTGATTACTGTCTGGCTGTATTTTTTTTGTGGAATGTACATCTAATGGGAAGTGAAATCTTATTTGGCTGTAATTTTTTTCCTTTCTAAAATATGTTAATATTTTTAGAGTTTATAAAAACCCAACCATATAATTGCCAACCCATATGTGTACTCACAGACAGATTTCAAAGCATCAGATAAGAAACTTGACGCTTCAGGGAGCAAACCTGAGCTTCAGGTTGTTTGAGGAATTGCTCCCAGTGGTAACTGATGGTGAAGTGTTCTCCTCACCAGTGCAAACGAAGACTGGTTTAGAGGGGGAATGCATTTTCTCTGGGTGGACATGGCAATGGAAAGAAAATATTGAGGACGTGGAAAGGGTTTTTCATTCTGTTGTGTACTTGCCATTTAATTTTCTCAGTTTTAGGATAATTTGGATATAATTTAGGATGATCTTGGATTTAATTGATTTTACTCCTGCAGTACTGAATTTATCTCTTGCAGGCATTTCACTTTTCCTTAGTTCATTCCAGTGCAATAACCTGTTCATGTGTAGCCCATTTAAGTTGTATTTTTGAACTCTGTGGCATGGCAATCCTTCAACGCCCTGTCGGGACAGTTCCCAAGTCGGGAGGTGGGACTATGCTAATGGGAGAGTGTGACAGGGACCATTGGGTGGCCTGGAGCTGCTCTGAGCGGCTTGGGGAGACTAGTGGTGGACTTGGTGAAGTTAGAGAAGATCAGATGTTCTGTTTGCTGCTGCAACAGGGAAGAGGAGGTGGAGAGCCAGTGCTGGCATGCAGGGGGACAGGAGAAAGACAAACAGCTTAGCTGTACAAATAATGAGTGAAGTCCCAACAAGCTCCAGTCTGTGCTGGAGAAAACTTGGCTCTGGATACCTCTTCTGCAAAGCAGAATTAGCTGCCCCTTGTCACCCCTCCCTCTGGCTTGCTTTCCAAACCCGGAGTGCCCTCTGGAAGAAAGAGGCCAGAGAGTTACATCTGAGCATCTTAAACTATAAAATATATCCACATGTGAGGTGAAATGGATGGGGTTGAGCATTTCTGTGCTTGCATACTGCCAATATTTACTTAAGGCAAGAGCTGGATCTTGTTAGAACAACTGGGAGCAGAGGGTTTTTTTCAACATGGAATTTTATTAATCAGCCAGAATGGATATTCCTGCACAAATGGAGAGCAAGCTTTGTAAAATCTTTAGCCATACATTTTGTAATTTTTTTGCCTGATGGGCATTTTATAGCAAAATAATAGTTCAAAATTAAGGTACTTAATTAACAAGTAAAGAACTGACCCAACACCAGCGACAACTGAATCACTAATATTTTAGCCATCTGTTGCAGAATTGTTCACTGGAGTTGAGCCTAAGGGTGCCAGAGTTGAAATCGATAGCCCAGCTCAGGTGCATCTACACCAATGCACACAGCATGGGCACCAAACAGGAGGAGCTGGAAGCCATTGTGCAGCGGGACAGCTATGACGTAGTTGCCATCACAGAAACATGGTGGGATGCTTCTCATGACTGGAGTGCTGCAATGGGTGGCTATAAGCTCTTCCGAAGGGATAGGCAAGGAAGGAGAGGTGGTGGGGTGGCTCTGTAAGTTAGGGAGTGTTTTGATTGTATAGAAATCAATGATTGTAAAGACCAAGTAGAGTGCTTATGGGTAAGGATGAGGGGGAAGGCCAAGGAGGCAAATATCTTGCTGGAGTCTGTTACAGACCACCCAACCAGGACGAAGAGTCAGATGAGACATTCTATAAATGACTGGCAGAAGTCTCGCATTCGCTGGCCCTTGTTCTTGTGAGGGACTTCAATCTACCAGACATCTGCTGGAAGTATAACACAGCAGAGAGGAAATGGTCTAGGAGGTTCCTGGAATGTGTGGAGGATAACTTCCTGACACAGCTGGTGAGTGAGCCCACCAGGGGAGGTGCCTTGCTGGACCTGCTGTTTACAAACAGAGAAGGACTGGTGAGAGATGTGGTGGTCGGAGGCCGTCTTGGGCTTAGCGACCACGACATGATAGAATTCTCGGTTGTGAGGGAAGTAAGGAGAGTGGACAGAAAAACTGCTACCATGGACTTCCGGAGGGCAGACTTTGGCCTGTTCAGGTCACTGGTTGAGAGAGTGCCTTGGGAGACAGTCCTGGAGGACAGAGGGGTCCAGGAAGGCTGGACAGTCTTCAAGAAGAAAATCTTAAAGGCGCAGGAGCAGGCGGTCCCCATGTGCTGTAAGAAGAGCTGGCGGGGAAGGCGACCTGCCTGGCTGAACAGGGAGATTTTGCTGGGACTCAGGGAAAAGAGGAGAGTTTATCACCTCTGGAAGAAGGGGAAGGGCAACTCACGAAGAGTACAAGGATCTCGTTAGGTTAAGCAGGGACAAAATGAGAAAGGCAAAAGCCCAGCTAGAGCTCAATCTGGCCACAGTTGTAAAGGATAATAAAAAAATGCTTCTACAAATATATTGACAACAAAAAGAGAGGCAAGGAGAATCTCCATCCCTTACTGGATATGGCGGGGAACATTGTCACCAAGGATGAGCAAAAGGCTGAGGTACTTAATGCCTTCTTTGCCTCAGTCTTTAATAGCCAGTCCAGATATCTGCAGGGTATTCAGCCCCCTGAACTGGAAGACAGGGATGGAGAGCACAATAACCTGCCCATAATCCAGGAGGAAGCAGTTAAGGACATGCTAAACCGCCTGGACACCCACAAGTCCATGGGACCTGATGGGATCCACCCGAGAGTACTGAGAGAGCTGGTGGAGGAGCTTGCCAAGCCACTCTCCATCATTTATCAGCAGTCCTGGTTAACAGGGAAGGTCCCAGAAGACTGGAGGCTTGCCAATGTGACGCCCGTCTACAAGAAAGGCCGGAAGGAGGATCCTGGGAACTACAGGCCTGTCAGCCTGACCTCTGTACCGGGGAAGATCATGGAGCAGTTCATCTTGAGGTTGCTCACAGGGCACCTGCAGGACAACCAAGGGATCAGGCCCAGTCAGCATGGGTTCATGAAAGGCAGGTCCTGATTGACCAACCTGATCTCCTTCCATGACCAGGTGACCCGCTTAGTGGATGAGGGAAAGACTGTGGACGTTGCCTACCTGGACTTTAGTAAAGCCTTTGACAGCGTCTCCCACAGCATTCTCCTGGAGAAACTGCCGGCTTGTGGCTTAGACAGGTTTACTCTTCCCTGGGTGAGGAACTGGCTGGATGGTTGAGCCCAGAGAGTCGTGGTAAATGGTGTTAAATCCGGCTGGCGGCCGGTCACAAGCGGTGTTCCCCAGGGCTCGGTTCTGGGGCCGGTCTTGTTCAATATCTTTATTGATGATCTGGATGAGGGGATCGAGTGCTCCCTCAGTAAGTTTGCAGATGACACCAAGTTGGGTGGGAGTGTTGATCTGCTGGAGGGCAGGAGGGCTCTGCAGAGGGATCTGGACAGGCTGGATTGATGGGCAGAGGCCAACTGTATGAGGTTTAATAAGGCCAAGTGCAGGGTCCTGCACTTCGACCACAACAACCCTATGCAACTCTACAAGCTTGGGGAGGAATGGCTAGAGAGCAGCCCGGCGGAAAGGGACCTGGTGATGCTGTTTGACAGCTGGCTGAATATGAGCCAGCAGTGTGCCCAGGTGGCCAAGAAGGCCAACAGTGTCCTGGCCTGTATCAGAAAGAGTGTGGCCAGCAGGAGTAGGGAAGTGATCGTGCCCCTGTACTCGGGGCCGCACCTTGAATACTGTGTTCAGTGTTGGGCCCCTCACTACAAGAAGGATGTTGAGGTGCTGGAGTGTGTCCAGAGAAGGGCAATGAAGCTTGTGAGGGGGCTGGAGCACAAGTCTTCTGAGGAGCGGCTGAGGGAACTGGGGTTGTTTAGTCTGGAGAAGAGGAGGCTGAGGGGAGACCTTATCGCTCTCTACAACTACCTAAAAGGGGGTTGTGGTGAGGTGGGTGTTGGTCTCTTCTCCCAAGTAACCAGCGATAGGATGAGAGGAAATGGCCTCAAGTTGTGCCAGGGGACGTTTAGATTGGATATTAGGAAAAATTTCTTCACTGAGAAGAAGTCAAGCATTGGAAGGGGCTGCCCGGGGAGGTGGTGGAGTCACCATCTCTGGAAGTTTTCAAAATTGTGTGGATGTGGCGCTTCAGGACATGGTTTAGGGAACATGGTGGTGTTGTGTTGACGGCTGGACTTGATGATCTTGAAGGTCCTTTCCAACCTTAGTGATTCTGTGATTCTGTTAGATAATTCAGAATTTGGCATTTTACTCCCTTTATACGGATAATTTTCATCTAGATCTTGACACAGAGAAGCTAACAATCTCAGTCCAGATATGCAACAATGTCAGATAAAACAAAAGCACATGTTGTACTTTTGGTCTATTTTAGGCCTTGATTTTTCAGGGGTCAGTTTTTCATTTGTTTTTGAACTGTAACATAATTGCAAATATACTCATCTTGGAGTGTTGAACTCCTGATGTTATTTATTCAAACAAAAGACATTTACATTTTCAAATCTAATTATGTATAGGTAAAGCTCTTCTTCAATTATATTGAAAATATTCAGGAAAAGGTTGCAGGGTCTTTATCTTTGGTGGGCAGTCTTTGAGCTACTTCTGGAGAAATAATACCAGCAGTCAAAGCAAGGTTAACATTTAGCTATCCTTGATAGAAATTAGTGCCCCAGTTCCCATGTTTTTTCATCTATGGAGATTTCATAACTATAAACCATGTAAAATTATATTTAACTTAAAATTTTCTTTATGTACAATAAACATAAAGATCATAGTATTTATCATGAGACCATAAGATCTACTCTGCATTATTGGTTCTTTACATAGGAAAATCTGTTGGTGATGTTGTAGGCCATAGGATTTTGGTTGTCTCGCTCAGTGAAAAATAGTAATTGATCAAAATACAGATAAAGTTGTGATTAAGTGAATGAAAAGTGGCAGAGGCATGTGAGCAGTTATACTGAAGAAGCTTAACAATATCAATTGTGAGAAACATTTTACGAAATTTCATAAAATTGCATAGACGTTCCAAAATAGCACTCAACAATTTTGCAAACTAAATCCATTATAAAAGAGTAGAACACTATATCATTTATTCCTTACTTTTGCAGAGGCAAAGCTGGAACTGCATCAGTTTTCAGCAGCTCAACTAACTGAAAAACAAAGTTGTAGCTGTATATATTTGTAAACTGTTTGTTTGTTGCTTACAGTTAGGTATACTTTGTTACCGACAACTGAAGCAAGTAAGATGATGAGAAAGTTAGTGAGGCAGTCTGTCTAATGTTCCTTTATGAAACACCTGTAGAAATGTACTTGGTGTTTCTGATAAAAGATGAAAAGAAAATTCAAATTGTGGTGGTATTGCTGCTCTTGACATTGTGGGGTTTATTGTCAGTTATTTCACGTCTTTCTTCTAGCAGGTAAAAGCAGAATATTTCAGTGAAATATTGAGGACTAAGCCTCTATTCTGATGTTTTTATGTTTTATTTAAAGTTCTTTTTCTGAGTCAGGAGAACTCTTACAGGATACTTTCTGACATCTCTGCAGTTCTAACCGTACTCCAGACACGGTCTAGTAAAGTTGATGCAACCTCTCTTCAGCCATGGATTCCTGTTACAATGCTCTTCACACTTGGTCTGGTGGCTTTTGACCTCATGTATTTGACTTGTTCAGATTATTTTGGCCCAAATGACAGCTCATGAAAGTTGGGATTAGGCAACATGGAGATGTCTGTAAGGGGATAGCGGGTATTCTTCCCCACGTAAAATGGGTCAACACTTCATGCAATGCGGAATGTATTTTCAGTATTAGAATGTAATTTTTGTCCTTCTTACTGTAGAGCCTTACAGTTAATTACTATACAGACTGGGGAGGAAGTTATCTCGTTTCTTAGTAAAAGTGTAATACTGGCATTTCCTAGTGTTTGTCTTAGAAGGAGCATTGGGATTGTCTCCGCTGAGGTTTGTTTTGAATTTGGTATTTAGAAAAGCTGCTTTTAAGTTTTTTGTCTCTTTTTGTTTTCTGAAGATAGAACAATATTGTCTGGCTATTTAGGTTTTACTATTAAGCTTTGAAACAGTTCTGAGTATTTTAGTGGAGATGCTAATGCTGTGAAAGTTAAGGAGAAGAGGCAACTGCTAACCAGTTCTGAATCACTTCCATACAGGCTCCCATACTTAAAAGGAGAACCAGAGTTTCACTCAGTTCTTACCTCTTCTTACAGACAACTGAGTTGATAATCTGGGCAGTCTGCTGGTTTTAGGAGCTTTGTTTTCCCAGTAGTGTACCTAAAAACCATGAAGGAGCAAGGAGGAGTAAGCAGCAGCCTGTGGAGAGTTCAGGAGTCATCTTGAAGACAAGATGAGGAAGTTGTAGTGAAGAGAAGAGAGGACAGCAAGTATTGTGAAGCTCCAAAAATAAGAAAAATGTAAAATGCCAAGGTTTCCCAGCTATGAAAGCAGATTCCAAGAGCAGTTTTTTGCACAGTGATTCCAGCAGATCGTCTGATGAACACCCTTTATGAGTATTTTTTGAGTAGTAGCCTGCAGAAGTTATGAACAACTTGGACTACTGATAATTGAAAGTAGCACAGTGAGTCTTCTGTGGAGGAAATTTGTGTTTTTCGTCCTGGATGCAACACTGCAAAACTCTGTTTTTTCTCCAGGTATTCTTGATTCCAGCCAACTGTCATTCTTTTAACATTGCTGAAGGAGTTCATAGTACACCAGAAATCGATGGGAAGTTCATCTAATTTATGTAAATTTTTGTCTAGACCTTTTTAAAAGTCAACATTATGGCAGAATGTGCCTTGGAAAGCAGTATAGGGTGCCTGCTGACGGGTGGTGAGTGGGTGTCTCCTCTTGTTCTCAGTGACAGTGTGGCATTCTCATAGGCAAGAAATATTATGCTTCTCTCTGACAGGAGATCAATACACTTTGGTTCAGAATGTCCTGAAGAAGCATATTCAGTGTCTAGTGACACAGTATGCCACCACCTCATCTTTTCTATAAGGAATCCTACAAGGAATAATTTTTGCTTCAGTTTAATCACCTGCCTGATAACTGGTTAAAAGATTTGAGGATGTGAACTAGAGGCTTGGATGTTTGGTATAACGTGCAGTGCTACTTCTTTTGTCTCACATCCTCGGCTTTAATCCAGAATTAAGGAACACATTTCTTGAGAAATGCAAACAACTTTGTCTAGCTTTCAGTCATTTTACGTCTTTTCTAAAAGTTTCTACTTAGTTTGTGAGAGATTAGGTTCAGGCTTTTGGCCTTATTTTCAAGATGTAAAATGTTATGGACTTGAGATAGTTTAAAACTTGTAGATAAAAACTGCCCTCTTCAGTAACAGGATCATTCTAATTAATCAAGAAGAGCTAACCTTCAAGTTAATATGGTCTGGAAATTTTATTTCCTAGTGTAGCATAGGACTGAAATGAATTTCCATTAAAGAGTACTACAGTCTTATCACTTTCTAGATCAGCTGCCAAGTCCACTTCTTGCTTGATCTTTCTTCTGTAATAAGATGCAAAACAGCATATATGTTCAAATAAAGAAACTAAAAATAGCGGGCTGCACATACAGCTGTATTCCAGATATGAGAGAGAATAAACTGTGAAAATTTATAGTTACATCAGTTATATTGCAGAAGGATACTGAGGTACTATGATGAATGTAGTTACACTAAAACCTTTTTGGAATAAAACAAAATGGCTTTTGCATTTGGACCAACTTACTATGCCAGCTTTTTGGTATACATAATGTAGGGATCTTGCATCCTGATGTGAGGATGAAGCCGCTTTCTAAGATTTCTAACACCTACCTAATGATGTCAGTGTGTGAAAACATAATGGCCTGTTTATCCCCTTCTGCAAATACCAGAATTGTTTTACAGTAAAGGTAAAGTAGTTTTGTATTGAAGTGCATCTCAAAACCCAAGCAACCTGCTGCTCTGTGACATTCAAGAGCTCTTGAATGGCAGTTTTGAATGTCGAGATAAAGAACAGGATTCCCAAATTTTTAAGGCCTCTCTTGAGAGAGACTACATCTCATTGCTGTATGTGAACAGAAGAGGGGAAAATCCAGTTGAAAAAATTTTGCAGAACTCCGTAGTGAAGCAGCCTGTAGTGACTCTGGTTCTCTCCTGTGCCTTCCCACTACGGATTAAAAGAAAGAGCAGATAAGCTTAAATGCTGAATATAGACAAAACATAATCAATTTGGAAAGTGAGTAGTGTATGCTAGTGTTGATTATAATATATCATATACAATTGTCAGTCTCAGATTCATGAGACTACCTAATTGTACTTTTTGTTTCCCCACACTTAATTGCATTAAAGGATACTATATCCTAGCCACTAGCATTAATCTTCTACATAAGCAATTCCTGTAATTGCGATGGAGATTGCATATAGGATTTAGCAAGGTGTGAAAAAGCTCTATATTATTGTGATTGAGATGGGAGTGTAGTTGGCTGGATATTTCTTAATGAAATGTCATGTTGGGAGATGTAGATTGACACCCAAATGTGGGGAAAAGATTTACCAATTAAATACTTTCTGTAGTCGGGTATGAAAGCTGATTGCGGGAAGATGGTCAGTTATGCCTTTGAGGCTCGATAGCTCTTTCCAGGAGCCCAGTGGTGAGGGAGCCACAATGGGAAATAATCTGGTAATTATACTTTTAGGTATTTCTGTAGAGTTCAGTAGTATTTTCTCTTTTGCCAAGTAGGTATTCTAATAGTTGGGGTTTTTATAGCTACAATTTACAGCACTTGCAAACTGATTAGGATTTATAGAATGTAACACTGTGTTGTGGTTGTGCATCCATGGATGCCCCATCCCTGGAAGTGTTCAAGGACAGGCTGGATGAGGCTTTGAGCAACTCAATGTAGTGGAAAGTATCCCTGCCCATGATGGGGGTTTTGGATGAGATGATCTTTAAAGGTGTCTTCCAACCCAACCCATTCTATGGTTTATAGGACTGTAGGTAAAGGTGCAAAGCTTGACAAAGATGCCTTATGTTGAAACGTAATGGAACTTGTCACTTGTTTGCTCACTTATCTTGCCTTATCACCAAGGTTTTATTGCTTAGTAAGGAGAGAAAACATTTTTGGTAATATCTAGTGTTACACATGGGGAAAAACAAAAAGGTCTTTATTCTTAATGTAACTATATTTGCTCATTAAAGAACTTTAGTTTCCTGACCCCATAAACATCTAAAGGATTTATGTATCAGATTTATAACTCTACTGATATCAGAAATGTTGAAGAAATGTAGAAATGCTATTGCTAAATGTTATTAACAATCATGTATAAATTTCACAATTAAGTATCTTTTTAATGTTGATTTCTGGGAAATGCAGAGTAAATGCACGTGATACTTAAAATTTTACTATTGGACTGCATTTAAAACCAAACCAAACACATGTGATTTACATGTGGCTATGTACAATTTTTAAAAAATACATTTGTAATTTATGTGCTACTAAAACATGCAGTTTTACCAGGATACCTAAGTAAGCAATAATTCACCTAGATCAGGTATCTTTTATTCTGACTGTAATGAGTTGCCATAGTTTTAAGAGTGGGAGCTATAGTAGCAAAGATTTATCCTTGGTATTTTCTTTTTTCAACCAGAGCATAACTGGAATAACATGACAGTCTCTGGAAGTCTAATCATGAAAAGTGTCTCCCCCTCTGTCCCCAGTAATTGGGGAAACATTATAATATCTCCAGTAGTTACTTGGTTAAACAGTTAAACTTCTGTTCTTTAAGTCTATAATGTATAGTCTAATTAACACGAAGTATTACAAGATGAATTTATGCTTACCTCTCTTAAAAGTGCTTTACATGAAGGATGTCAGGTGTATCCAATATAGTGCTGTAATACTGCATATCTTGAAAATTCAAGATGTTAGATTTTTGTTTGAAAAAAGATTATATTCTAAGGTTTACAAACAGTATTAAAAAAAAAGCCTATTGTAATACTAGTACTGCTGATGGTATGTTGCTGCCACAGGGCAGCCTTCTAGAGAAACTGGCAACTCATGGCTTAGACCACTCTTCACTGGGTAAAGAACTGGCTGGGTGGCCGAGCCCAGAGAGTTGTGGTGAATGGAGTTAAATCCGGCTGGCGGCCGGTCACAAGCGGTGTTCCCCAGGGCTCGGTTCTGGGGCCAGTCTTGTTCAATATCTTTATTGATGATCTGGATGAGGGGATCAAGTGCTCCCCCAGTAAGTTTGCAGATGACACCAAGTTGGGTGGGAGTGTTGATCTGCTGGAGGGTAGGAGGGCTCTGCAGAGGGATCTGGACAGGCTGGGTCGATGGGCTGAGGTCAACTGTATGAGGTTTAATAAGGCCAAGTGCAGGGTCCTGCACTTCGGCCACAACAACCCCCTGCAACGCTACAGGCTTGGGGAGGAATGGCTGGAGAGCTGCCCGGTGGAAAGGGACCTGGGGGTGCTGGTTGACAGCTGGCTGAGTATGAGCCGGCAGTGTGCCCAGGTGGCCAAGAAGGCCAACAGCGTCCTGGCCGGTATCAGGAATAGTGTGGCCAGGAGGAGTAGGGAAGTGGTTGTGCCCCTGTACTCAGCACTGGTGAGGCCGCACCTTGAATCCTGTGTTCAGTTTTGGGCCCCTCACTACAAGAAGGATGTTGAGGTGCTGGAGCGTGTCCAGAGAAGGGCAACGAAGCTGGTGAGGGGTCTGGAGCACAAGTCTTCTGAGGAGCGGCTGAGGGAACTGGGGTGGTTTAGTCTGGAGAAGAGGAGGCTGAGGGGAGACCTTGTTGCTCTCTTACAACTATCTGAAAGGGGGTTGTGGTGAGGTGGGTATTGGTCTCTTCTCCCAAGTAACTAGCGATAGGATGAGAGGAAATGGCCTCAAGTTGTGCCAGGGAAGGTTTAGACTGGATATTAGGAAAAATTTCTTTACAGAGAGAGTGGTCGAGCATTGGAAGAGGCTGCCCGGGGAGGTGGTGGAGTCACCATCCCTGGAAATGTTCAAAAAACGTGTGGACGTGGCACTTCAGGACATGGTTTAGAGGGCATGGTGGTGTTGGGTTAACGGCTGGACTTGATGATCTTAAAGGTCTTTTCCAACCTTAATGATTCTGTGATTCTGTAATATGGGCAAACTAAAAATGTGGCCAAGAACTGTATCTGCCTAATATGAATAAGGTTATTTCACTAAAATACTTAAGTATAAAAGCAGTTTTGAAGAAATGAGGTGCAATTGTAATAGTTAAATATTACCCAAGCAGTTTACAGTTCAAGTGTAAAGTATTCAATCTCAAAAAATGTTTTTCCAGTACTTAGCATGCTTTCTTACAGCAGTATGTGAGCACATACTAGGCTTTTTGGTGCAGAGAAAAAACAACACACGTCCTATAGTTCTTTTTCTAAACTTCAGTCTTTACTAACTTTCTAACCTAAATGTCTCTAGGCATGATTTCTTACCCACTTTCAGAACACAGCTTCTTTCCCCCCGCCGCCCCCCTTTCTTTTCCACTGAAGAAGCACATGTTATTTTTAGCAGTACTTTTAATCTGTAAAACACAGGTTTTTAGACATCCATGGGCTACTTCTCATAGTGTGAGATCCGTGGCAGAGGAACCAGTTTCACATGTGGAATGTGCACGCAGTCCACGTGCCTGGCATTTTGATGTGAGTTTGTGTCTTTCTTGGGGAAAAAAAAAATTAAGGGGCAATAAATCAATAAAAGGTTAAAAGTAATCTTTTCTCCCTTCTGGTTTGAATCCTTTCTAGCAATGGAGATTCATGAAATGCGCCAGTCATCGTTTCCTTTCCTAGAGAATTCATTAACCGAGGCATTAGCCTTTTTATTGTCATGAGCAATGACTAATTCCTTGCATCCTGTTATGCTTTCTCAGGTGCATTAAAATATTAAATACATATCATTAATTTTGAGTTTCTGATTCAAATAATGAAAATCTTGTGTTTTGAATTATTTTCTGTAGGGGCAGTTCAGTTTCACTGCTGTTGTCTCTCAAAACCCCTAAGATTTTGATGCATTCATTTACACAGTTACTGTCTGTCTCTTGCATCCAGCTCTCCAAAAGGGAGGGAGGCTTTCTGCTCCTCAGCCTGTTCAGAAAAAGATAAGTGGAGATTGATCTTCTTTCAGTGTAATTTTCTTTCATTTCCAACTTCAAAAAATACAGAATTGATTACTTTTAACACTGATCTAACAACTCTCTTATTTGACATTTTTAAATGGTTTTCATTTGGGAGTTTTTAAGTACTTTATAAAAGGGTATCGCAGTAGCTCTGTGTGCTGGGGTATGTGTGTTGCTTTACAAATGAAACCAGTGGTGGATGAAGTGAAGAACGCGCACCCACCGGCTTGTACGGCTTGGGTCTTGGAGTAGGAGGCAAAGCCAAGAATTCAGCATATGAGTGAATCAGATTCATCATCTGAGAAAGTCCACACCAGTCTCTTTTATTTTTATTTCCTTTAAATCTGTTCATGAATAAGATTGAGGCTTGTCACTAATGCCAGTCTTTCTGAAGAAGTTTGTGCTGAATACTTGAAGTTTTTGGAAATACTGTTTGATGAGGAGCATAGCTGTATTGCGCAATGAGTGGTTTCTGATACTAAGGATATCTTTTTAATTTTACTTAAAATGTAGGTGTCTCAGGTAGGCAGCCTTTCGTAATTTTTCTAATCATGGTTTGAGCTTCTGAATGAAGTTTTATTCATGACCTAGAAATCTGAGTTAGCAGAGATGCTTCCCATCTGTTTGTAGTCATACACATCTGCAGTAATACATTTTCAGTAGTGAGTAATTTTTGGCTTGTAGACAGATGTATAATTGAGAGAGAATGCTGCTAAGGAAAAAAAAAAAGCTTTGGGAAAATAACCTTATGGTGAAGACAAATATCTCATAAAAAGCTTATAATGACAGAATTAGTATTACAGCCTCTTCTACTGTTTCCACCATATTCCCTCTCAAAAATGCCATTTTTTAATCTTGTTCCGTGAAAATAAGGGCTTATGATTATCAAATTATTATACTACATGTTGGAAGACATTTTATTTGGTGCTGAAGTAATTTGATTAAAAACATACGACAAAAATTTATTCATTAAAAAATAGGTCAAAAACCCATAAGCTTTGTTTTTAATGGCATGCTGACAAGGGGCATTCTCGATCTTATTTTTAACATTTTTATCAGCAGGAAAAAACCCCATCACTGATAAATACAGTAAAAACTGCTGATGTGATAAAAAAAGAGGAGATTGCTGCAACGCAATCAAATTTCCTTTGATAAACTGTACTCTATCAATTTGTTCAAATTTTAGGTCATAAATACAGAATGAAAGACTGTTGGCTGTACGCACAGGGCAAAGAGCCTCATCCTAAAAAGTAGCTTTGCACTGGTGATAAATAAACTGCTGAACCAAGTGCAAAGTCTTTTTGTCTTAGGTGCGGTCCCAGAATGTGTCTGAAGACTGTGAGGGAGAGCAGTAAAGGTTCTTCTGCACTGGACATTGATGTAACTGCTCCTGTGAGGCTTTCTCTTGTTCTGGCAGTCGCAGAGCAGTACTGTAGTGACTTGCTGTTGAATTTAAGGATGCAAGGTTTGACACAATTTAGGTTCATGAAACATGACTTTCTAGTAGAGTATCAAGGAGCCTGGTCTCTTCTGCAAGTAGCAAGGGATGGCTTGGTGATACCCAAGAGGTATCTGTGCAAAAACGTCACGGAGTTATTCTGTCTGCCGAGCAAAGCTGTAAGAAAATCTGGTGACTGGAGTTTTAAGCTAACCTGCCAATGAAGCAAAAGCAGCCAGTAACAAAGGACACTTGTTGCTGGAAGAGCTTACCATGTACTATGGTAGAGTCTACAGCACTGACAGGTTTTTAATGATGGTGATTTTCTAGATGTCTCTTATGATCTATATTGGAGAGACTGTCAGTTTGATGATTCCAGCAGTATCTTTTAGGCATAATAGTATAACTGGTTTCAGGTTTGGGTTTTTTTGTTAGGATGTTTTCTGTGCACCCTGTGAGCTGTGGATCTCACTTTCTGCATGGCTGAATCAGTCCATTTTGTAGCACACCTGCATTTCCTAAGAACATAAGGTGTGCCCATGTGTTGGAAGGGACTGCAGGTCCATCTGTCCTGTGTCCTGTCTCCAAGACTGGCCTCTAGTGGATGCTTAAGGAAAGTATCATGTTTGTTCTGCTCTTGCTCTTCAGGAAGCATCTCCTTTCATGCCAACTGTTGGATGCTGAGCTAAGCCAACATGCGGTCAGTGTAATATAGTGCAGCAGCTGCTACGTAAGAGAACAAAGCAAGCATGCGCTGGCATTTTTCTTGCCTTTGGCATTTACCCGTTTCTGGATTTCTGGCCTGGGTTTGCATCGTGGCCATTATTATTAGTGACCGCCGATGGCGTTTCCATAAACTTGTCTAATTCCTTTTAAGAACCACTGAAAGTTTTGGCATCCATGACACCTGTGACACCAAAGTTTACAATTTAATTACGTACTCCATGACAAAGCTTCCTGTTGTTTTTAATATGCTGGCTCACTATTTCACTGTGTGCTCCCTAGATATTGAATTGAGACTTGGTGCATATTTTATATGCATTTGTTGTATTCCCCACAGTCATGTTGTCTTCGGGCTGAGGGAGTATTTCTTCTTCTCCTTTTTCAGCAAGCTATTCCATGCCTTGGACTGTACTTGCTGCTGGTCCTGGCACTTTTTCTAGTTCTCCAACTTTTTTGAGGTAGATGATCTTAGACTTAGGTAATGCTATTACAGTGTTTGGGGTTTTAGTCCTTTTTGGAATAGTATATAACATTCTTCATGGCGTCTAATTCAGTAATCGCTTCACTTCTGTTATTAATTTATTGATCTTGAAGCTCCCTGTACAGTTTCTCTTAGACTGTACTGACATCTAATGGCAAGGCAAAGTGGCTTAACCACACTTAATGGCAAGATAAATTGTCTGGCAGGCAAATATAATTATATATTTTCTTCTTAATTCAGTAGTAATTTTTGTAAGACAAGATGGAATAACTTCAATTTTTGCACAGAAAGTCTGACCTAATACTACTTCTTCTGGTAATTAATCTTTTTTTATTCTGCTCTTTGGGGCACACTTATTTTTAACTGTAGTTTAAATCTTTGCAAGAGTAGTTTTGAGTACAGTGAAAGTGGTGTGATGGTTTTATATACTGCGAGGTTTTCGGTGTTAGTCACAGCATCTCCAGAAAAGGATAGCAGCATAAAATAAAATGTAAGAACAGATACTGACCTGCAGAACTTTGGAATAGGGTGTTCCAGTCTTGTTGTAGCAATCTCACTATTGCTGCATTTTGAAGAAACATGCAAACAAAGGTCTTTTGGCCTCTTTGTCATCCTCCTATTTGAGGTTCCTCTATATTTTTATCGGCTGTTTTTCAAATTCGTAGTGAGAAGTACTGTTGAATAATGCTTTTGAACTTTAGAAAGAGAAAAGATTGAGTTCAGATATTAATCTCAACGCTATATTTTGTGTTTAGGTGTAGTATGTGGTAATTTCAGCAAGACATCAGTATCATCTAACTTCCATTATGAACCACCATTCCTCTGATCCAAAATGTTTGTTTTTTACAGAACCAGTACTGCTGCTACTGACACTAGAAATTGTCTAACTAGAAGTTGTAGAGTTTTTTCAAGTAGAATGTTTCTCTTGTACATCATCAGCTTTTTTTTACCCTTTCTCAGAGTTAGAGCCCTTCTGTGGCCATAGCCTCAGAAAGTTGACTTCTTTACTATGTAAATGCATCTTTGCTTTTATTTGAACTATTTATTAAGCTAATTTCTCTGACTTAGCATTTTTACATGTCACTTTACTTTCTGCTGTTTATCAACTTGATACTGTCCTCTCTCTTGCCAACACAATCTATGTTGTTCTGTACTAGAGAGAAGTATTTTGAAATTTAGATAAATTCCTGTTTCTCAGGAATAGCTTTCTCACAGTCTAACTTGTCTTCAGTATGTGTCGTAGCCTGCTATTTTCCCAAAAAAGGAGAAAATCTGAAACTTGCGACTTAATTTCTACGGAACATCAGTAACTGTTGTAGAGTGAGTAATTCTTATTTGTGGTTTGTACATTGAGTTAGGTTTGCAGAAAAGCTTACTGCTTCATGCTTTGGGAATAGCGAGGTCAATAAAATGGTTTTCAGAATTCCAGAGCGTATGGTTTAAATTTGTAAATCTGGTGCTCTGTTTTTAGCCACACGGAACCAGTTGCGGCACAGAATATCTGAGACACTAGGAATATCTGACATCCAGCCATGAAGCTGGTGTGGATCCTGCAAGTCCTTCTGGTCATTTCACTGAAGAGATACTCAAGCATCCATGGGTAGGGGAAGATGGAAAAAAAGGCCAAAACACCCACAAAGTTTCTGTTTCTCACCTGTTCAGGTGAGCAAATGTGAGGTCAGGCATTCATACTGTGGTCATACAATTGCAAAGGAGGCTGACAGCGAGGCAAAGGGAGAAATCAGCCTTTTGCCTTTCCTAGCTGTGCAGGTGAAAGGCTGGGCTCAGAAGAGTTTATAGTCTAAATCTTTTTGCGAGTGGGTTAACTAATATACAGTTGACAATTTTTCTGGTAGGCTTTCCCCACCTGTTTGAATTTAGTAGAAACGTGATCTGCTCCATGCAAAATTCTCCCATTAGACTGGTGCAAAGGAAATGGTCCTGCATGGCATGCTGCAACCTTTTGGGTTTGTGAGTTCTTCCCTAGTGATTTGGAGTTTGTCTCAACCATACAAGTATGTGTATAATTAGCCTACTGGTTTGCCTTTTAAAAAAAATTGTAGTTTTAGTTTGCTTCCTTTTCATCCTCTTTCTCTGAAGAGATCATGGTTTTTTGAATGGGCCTGCCTTCATATCTTCTCACTCACAGGTTTTGTTTATCTTTTACTCCACCACCAGTGTTACCTGTTTTGAAAACTGAAATAAAAGTTGCCTTATCATTCCTGTTTTAGCCTGCAGAATTTGCTCACTCTCCTATAAAAATGTTGGAGACTCCCTTTTTCCTTTTATCTTGAAGTCTCAGAAAGAGTAAAGCTCTTTATCAAGAGTGAGCTAAATGCTCCAGACTGCAATACCCAGAGGCATATTTTCTTTAAAAATGTTTTCAAGCATTGGAATCATCTGATTATCTGAAAGAAAAAACTCTAATATTGTTTTCAACAGTGTATATTTTAATCTAAAATTTGTACTGCTCAGAAGAGTTCTGCACATTGATGGTATCTCAGGTTGCTTGGTAGCTAATGCTTGACGTATGTGATAAGCAGTATATATTCTTAAATCACTTGCATTCTCAATTCATCTTAAAATGTTGGACTACAGAACCCTGATCTTAAACACTATTTGGTAGTTTGTATTCTGATTTTTAATTCATTAGGCAGTGTGCTTGTATTTTTAGTGAATTTCTCAAATACAATTATTCATGTTGTGGTTTGGTTTAGTAATTGCAGTAACTAATGCTCCCATAATGATAAGGCTTTTGTTTTTCTGGGAAATGCTTCCCATATCATCATCTTCTCTTTGTGTTAGAACATGAAGTATAATAAAAGTGTATGAGGGTTAAATTTAGAACTGTGTTAACATGTTAATTTAATTTTTTCTCAGAAATGTTTTTTTTGAAACTTATGACAGCTTACTGTGAATAAAAATAATCTGAAAACAATGTATAAAATAAAAACCTTGATTTATATGGTATGCTTTGAAGCTACTGTAGACAGATAGAAAACATCTGGTGACGCTTTCAGTGGCTGGTCAGTAGTTACAGATGGTCTGTTTTTTACAGCTGTCATCCAGCTTTGTACGTAGAATGACTACAGTGGAAAAATCTTTTGCTGAATGAATAAACAACACAGCACAAGGAGGCCAGCAGGCATATATGTTTCTACAAAGCAGGCATATATGTTTCTACAAAGCAGGCATATATGTTTCTACAAGACGAAAAATTAAAGAAGCTATCAAAATTTAAACCAAGACTAGTATTTAAAATGTTCATTATATTCTGGCTTCTGTTTTTTTATCCTTTCGCTCTTTCTATGTGACTATTGAAGGAAGTGGATTAGAAAACAGAAGTGATAAGGGAATAAATTAAAGACAAGTTAAGGACTGATCCTCTACACAGGTTTGGGGTGTTGGCTGAACCAAAGGCAGGTGGCTATGTAGCTAGCTTTTAAGGTTTTAAAGTGCATGTCAGATTTATTGTAATGCTTGTGCAATCTTATAACAACCACATTCAATATTGAAGAATATTGTATTTTGTAAGAATAATCAATGTTGGGAAATATAATAGAAAATTTCTAAAATGGCAACATTATTTTTGTTTTTTAAAGAGAAGAAACTGGGCTTCTGCATTCTTCATCCATTTTTCTTCTCCCATTCATGATGTGTTGTTATGTTCAGCTGGAATCAGACATTACGCAAAACAGCAGAAGAATCTTGAATGGAGGGTAAAGAAAGATGTGTGGAGGGAAAGTGAAGAGGAGGATGACGCTGAATAAAATGTTAAAAACATGATGAATATTGCACATTAACTCAAAATTTTAAATGAAAAGAAACACGAAGAAACACGAATGTACCAAGCCGGGCAGTGTTGGGAAAGATAACTATTGTAATGCAAATGTGTAGTTCTTGATGTTTAAAATACTTTTCTTTGTCCTTTCACCCGGGGTGCATGAATCTTCATATGTTGATGGAATGTGCCTGTGTTTGGTTTTTGAAAAGTTTAGCCTCTCGAAAGACAATTTCTAGGTTCAGTCACTTGTAAGGCCGTTTAATGCTGTCCACTGACGTTGAAAGCTATTGGGCAGGGGTAAAAAGAAACAGGGAAGGGGATCATTTGGCTCATTGTAACGGTCACCGTGCTCATAACGCAGTGTTCTCCGAGTTAGTTTCTCAAAGCCTACTGAGATATTTAAAGGCAGATAAAAGTAGTGCTCTGATTATGCTTTTTAGAGGGTCTGTAGAGTTAGTTTTACCCCATCCACTTGCTCGTGCGCGTTTCACTAGTCTACTGCTCTGATTAGCTTCTTGCTGAGAGAATTTTTCCTTCTCTCTCTCCCCACCCCCCCTTCCTGCATCTCGGTGGTTTGGCTTAAAATGCAGACTGCTTGCTTGCAATACCCTTATGCTGTCTTGCCCAGCTACACGGTGTCTGAAAAGTGCTTAGTTGTATTTGCTGCCAAAGAGCTTGCCTAGTCATGCATAAACCTGCTTTAAATGCCATTGGGTTGATATAGATGTTGGCGTTCTGTGTTGTCACCGTGATGCATTTCCTTGGGTCTATGGCCCTTGAAATGTTTCCTTCAACTTCCAAGTATAAAACTGGTTTACGTTATCATTGGAAGCTTAAAAGTTGAGAATGAAAAAAGTGTTTTCCCTCGCTGCGAGCGTTACGATGCAGAAGTGTGGCTTTCCAGTTTCATTCCGGGTGGACACATTTCTGTCATTTTACGGGAGTCGTGTACCTGTGCCTACCCGAGATGCCTTCTTCAGAGGCAGTGTGTTTAGTGAAAGGGTGAAAAAGTATTTGAGAGTCAGAAGGCAGAACGCAGCAGCTGTCTCGGAGTGTTTCTTACACGGGCTTGTTTGAGCTGTGCTGTGCCCTTTGCATCTCTACATGGTTAGAAGGCAGTTTGTTGTGAAATACCAGGTTACCTAGGATGATTTAAGAACTTTATGTGTTTTCTTAATTGTTTAAATTATGTATAGATCATCTCTCTGGAAAGAGGTAGAAGAAGATCTGTATTTTAAAGTTTTAAGAAGTTATCTTTCTGTTCACAGGTGAAAATAAGTTTATAAAAGACAGTAAGCATTTCTGACTTGTGGCTGGCTTGAGAAGACCATCACCAAACTGTGTGGAGACATTCTTTGAGCTTCCACTCTTATGTCTCTAATGGACAAACACAAAGTGAAGCGGCAACGTCTGGATCGCATATTTGAAGGTTAGATATTTCGATTTCTAATGTTAACTGCGTCAATTAATTTCATGGACTACTGATATTTCTAGAGCCTGGAACTCTTCTTTTGGTCATTGAGTGTATTTTTAATTACGTTGCAGTTCCTGTTGCGACTATATTAACTGTGCACAAGTGCTGGTTTGGCGTTAAAACAGATCTGGACAAATGAAAGCAATAAGCGTGTGAACTCTGTATTACTCTACAGTTAAGTTTGCTTTCAACTTAACTATTTTACAGTATTCTACCCAAATGTTGTGAAAGATTGTGTTTTTATATAAAATAACAATCGCAAAAGCGTAAGATAAGCACATAAAGCTCTCTAGGGTCTTTCTCTACATGCTCGCTTCATGTAGATTGATTTTAAGAGCCTGTATCTGATCCTGGGAAGGAAGTAGAAAATCAAATGAAAAGAAAACGCATAAAAAAAAAAATCCCAGAAGCCCCCCAAACTGTAATAAGCATTAATCAAAATAGCTTGAATTCTAGCAAAAGGAGTGTAATCATTTGGGTCAGGCATTTTACCGTAAGTCACAAATGACAAAGCTGTATATTCCTGGTATTCTTTGTTCATTTGCTTTTAGAGTTGGTGTGAAAGCAGGTCAAGGGATAAGATGTACTATTTCTAAGAACATACATGAATGATTTGGGCTAAATGAATTTTTGTATTAAAATGTTAGCTTCTCCTGAAAAGGCAAAGGTATAGTTAATTTCTTTACTAACCCGTTTTGATACGACGGGAGAAAGCGCACAGACTTCTGGGCTCATGGTCTCTGCATCATGTCTAATACTGGAGCAGTGAATTGCAGTTTGCATTTGCTCCTCCACGCATTGGTCTTGAGACTTTTTTTTTCCTAGCAGCTGTGCTGGTGTAAGCAGCCCCTGGCAGCTGATTTCTGTCCTTGTTTTTTCCCCTTTCTTTGTGCCAATATGAGTGTAAAACTGTATAACGAGCTACACTGAGAAGGTGACTCATACTAAATATATGCTTTTTTGTTGGTATAGTTTCCATTTAGGTAAATTCCTCAATCCAGGTCACTGTTCAGCTGACAAAGCAGTTGCATTGAAGGGGGCAGTTGGAAGGGATCAACGAGGGGCACTGGGACCGTTTACACTGACGTAGCCAGAGGAAGAGACATTTCATCAAAGTATCAAAGGCTGCAGTTCCACATTTGGTTTAGATGGTTAATCTCCTTGTTTAGTCTCTTCTAAAAGCAGGCAAGCCTGCCTATGATTGCCAGGTCCAAACTTTTCTCGTGTCCCACCTAGACTGGTTGGCCAGGTGGTCAGTTGAAGCTGCGCACTGGAGACTAATCCCTGCTCAGAGAACTGGGGACTTGGCTGCTGAGGATGGGGACTTTGGGAAGGCTGCCCCTCTTTCCGGGCAGCTCTTCAGTCAGATCAGCTGGAAATGACTGAGGGGTGTGCTGGTGCAGTGCATGGTCCTCTTCTCTTTTCCCAGTCTCAAGTCCTCATCCTAGGGTCTCTGTATCTGACCTCCCCATAAAAAATGCAGTATGTTAACTTTTATTTTTGCCTGTGTTAGTGAGCTGAATTGGCAAACTGTGAGGAGGATGGAGAAACCTGTCTCTTGATGGCAGCCGAAAATTAGATAAGCTCAACCCACTTGATGGAATTTCAGCCTCCTTTTAGGCTTATTATATTGATCAATGGGACAACCTAAAAGGAAAATAGAGTCTGTGATGATGTGACAAGGAATGTTGTCAGGGACAGAGGTGACAGACAAGTAGCCACTGTGTCTGTTTAAATAGCAGTGGCTTCCCCCAGGCTTCATGTTCACATCTAGTGATGCTGTTTAATCAGTGCCTTTTGTCTCGCCCGTCTTTCCCAGCCCTGCACAATTCACTGCATCTACTGGTAAAATCTGTGTGGCCATGCAGCATAGGGAATTGATCCAGTTGAAAAATTATGTAGGAAAAAAGGTTTCTTTAACTACCTCTGCCTTCTAATCCCATTTACCATATGCTAGGCAGATAGTTGTGTTGGAAAAAGAGTGGGAAGACTAGGCAGAAGATGAACAAGAGGAGAGGAGGTGAAACAATGGATATGGAAAAATGCTTGAAGTTTTATGGTTACGGGAATCCAGTTTGGCTCTTTGAAATGCCTGAGCTGTATTCTGCTCTTGGGTGTCTGTGTGTTCAAATTTCCAAATGTTCCTTCAGGTTTATAAGCATGTCTCTGGCTGATGTTTTTAAATTGCTATCCCTGCAACTGCATAAAGTGGGATAAAAAGTAGGGGATTAGTTTGTTTTAAAAAGGCTTTTTGCTACTTATGGTCATGTTCAGGTTTAAAAATTAAATATGCAGAGTTCTCTGATATGTGCCTTCCATAACACAAACTAAATATTTTATTATTTAGAAATATGCATAACATTTTACAAAGCTCAGGAAATTTAATGAGCTGTATGGCTATTAAAGATGGTTTATCTGAGGTGATTCTCCCCATCTACTCCACTCTGGTGAGACCCCCCTGCAGTGCTGCGTCCAGCTCTGGAGCCCTCAGCACAGGAGGGACATGGACCTGTTGGAGCGGGGCCAGAGGAGGCCACAGCAATGATCTGAGAGCTGGAACAGCTCTGCTGGGAGGACAGGCTGGGAGAGCTGGGGTTGTTCAGCCTGGAGCAGAGAAGGCTCCGGGGAGACCTTATTGCAGCTGCCAGGGCTTAAAGGGGGCTTGTAAGAAAGACGGGGACAGACTTCTTAGCAGGTCCTGTTGTGACAGAACAAGGTGTAATGGTTTTAAATTGAAAGAGGGCAGATTTAGACTAGATATAAGGAAGGAATTCTTCACTATGAGAGTGGTGAGGCACTGGAACAGCTTGTGGGAAGCTGTGGATGCCCCCCATCCCTGGAAGTGTTTGAGGTCAGGTGGGATGGGGCTTTGAGCAACCTGGTCTAGTGGAAGATGGCAGGAGGGTTGGACTAGATGATCTTTAATGTCCCTTCCAGCCCAAACCATTCTATGATCTGTGTCAGCTTTTTTGTTCATCAGTTTGTGTATAGCTTGCTTCTTTTAACCTTTTCCCTCAAAAGAGAATTCTTTTTAAGACACTTTTTCTTTTTATTGCAAGTTCCACTTAAAACTAGGTTAAAGTGTTTTACTAACTGTTGCTAACTACATATTTTTTCATAATTGTTTAACAGAAAAAACTTGTGATGGCCAGACATTAATATGTTATGATATCTATAAAGAGGTGCCAGTGTGGTTCTGGTGGTGACATACAGCATTTCATTACTGTTTGTATCCGTGTATCCGTGTTTGAGGAGGAGTTGATCATGAGTTGGAAATTCAGCTTCTGAAAAATGAGTGGTGTGGGCCTGATTCTCAAAATGAAATGCTCACGTTATAAACATGCGCGCGGGGTTGCGCACAGCTTTTTCCGTGCAGTTAATGGATTACAACAAATGCTCTTGTAAGGTAGATAACTGTGCATGCAAAATGTTATTTGGGTTGAACTGCTTTCCTGTGGCTTTAGGTAATGTGCACACTTGCTTGTAGTAATTAATCATGCAAATTAAGCAACAAATTGAACAGGCATTGCTGGATTTACTATTACCTTGTGAGTTAACGATAGTATGGTAGTAGTACTACTAAATTTCAGATGCTACTCAATGCAGGAAAAAACCTGATCCTATTACTTTGGGAGCAATTAGTTCCCTTAATGTAGCTGAGTAAGTAATTTTGTCTCTGAGGTACCTATGATTCCCTTCAGTGATTTCTTAAATATGAAATTGAATATTTGCTTTTAATCCTGAAGCTGTTTGCAATTATATTTTCTTGCACATTTCAGTGGTCTGCCATGTTCTTGCATGGCAAAAAGCGTGGTATAAAAAGTGCTTTATCACCCCAGTTTATATAGTTCTATAAACTAGAGTTTACTTAGATAATGGAAATTGAAGACTGTCCCTTGAAAAAGCCAGATATTAAATTCTGGTTTTTAACTTCCACCAGTAGCTGTGAATTATGCTTGGGCAGAAAGATATGAGTCTAGGTACTCTGAGATGCTAATACTAAACTCGCTTCACAATTTCTAAAATAACACTTAGGATTCTTCCCTTGAAAATAAATAGTATCAACGCATGCGAAAGATTAATCACTCCCTGATTATATTGTTCTTTGTCCCCCTCTCCGGTGATGCTGGTGATTGCAAAGCATAATTACGGTAGTATACATTTGGCAGAACAGTTGGAAGTGTCACAGTGCAAAAATAAAATGTGTTCATTTTGTGGGTAATTTGAGAAATTCTAAATGTTTTTGGCATTTTGAAAAGTTGTTATCTCTAATTAAGGTATTATTGTACTTTATATTGTAACAAAACTGTAAACAATGCTGTGTATTTGCTTATATTCTAGCAATCTTTAATTAAATGTGTGTATGTTTTACTGACCGTTGCTTGGAAGTTACCTTGGGGATGTCTGACCTCTCTTGGATTTGCTGGGAGCCGATAGATGAAGTAGGAAGGCAACAGAAGGTGGCTACAGTGCGAAGAAAATTCTGCTTTGAATTGTCTGTGTACGGGCTTGGCAAACATAATGAATTAATTTTCTGTAAATACATTACATTGTACAATATCTAGTGCTCAGTCAGCCACTGCTTTTGGTGGGTTTCCAAGCTTTTTTCCGACTCTTTTTTTAAAGGGGAGACCTTAGGGACATCAGCAGAACTGGCAGGAGGAGACGGGTGTCTCCTCTTACATTTCTTCTTGCTTGTTTACGCAGGTATTGGGGATGAAACTGCTGCAGCACAATACCAGAAATGTAACTGCAAAATTGAGAGCGGCTTTTCCAGTTTGATGATTGCTTGAAACCAGGAATTTCTTTCCAGAGCACCTCATATGTGACGTTTGTAGCAAAGACTGTACTGTATCCAAGCACAACAAGGCTGTGAAGACCCTGTATGCCCCCAGACAGATACTATATCTTTTTCTAGTTCTGCTCTTGAGGAAGAGAAAAGCAGCTTTGCACACCTCAGAGCTTCTTGGCAGTCATTACAAATCTTCTTCCTTTTTATGCAGCACTGGTATACTATATATTTTAAGGTTATTCTTAATACACAGGTTGCCTCTTCCTTTTTGAAAGTACCCAGAAGAAAACTTGAAATATATTTTAGCTGTTTTAACAGTGCTGCTTTATTACTTAAGAAAAGAGAATTACTTGGTTGGGATCATAAATTGGAAAAGAAAGTGCACAGTAATGGGATGGGTTTCTGAGATTTCAGATAAAATCTCTTATCTTTAGCTTTTATGAAGGGCAGTCTTTCTTTGGGAAGGTCCGACTGCTGGCAAATAAACAAGTGTTACACCCTTTGAAGGACAGCAAAAATGCACGCTAAAGGAATAGTTCCTTTTCAAAGATATGGTCTAGGCTTTCTTTCCTCATAAGAAAACATCTGTGTCTTTAAAGCTTCTTTCTTCTTCTCGTGGTGCTATATAGCATGAGATTTAATAAGATGAATCCTCAATTCATAGTTGATGTGGTATATTGATGGTTCCAGGAGGAATGCTGAGAAAAAAAATCAGGTATGAATTTAATTTGGTTTTCTTCTTTCCAAATTTATAAAGAAATCTGGAAATACAGAGTGACTTACTTTAAAAATGCATTTTCTTTCCTGATTTTTTTTCTTGTGCATGTAATAGAGAGCTTGGCTTCTTAACAAGTGGAAAGTACAAGACTGACAAATATCAAGTGTTATTTCATGACCACTGATGGAGCCTTTCTGGCTTGCGTAAACTGTGATTTGACCCATTGCAGTTGTGAAATTAGGTTAAGTTTTCTGCATATTAATGAGGGAGATTGCCTCCTTTGGCAGTGCTTGGGCTTTCCCTAAATTTAAAAAAGGATTGTTACTGAACTTGGTACATACTGTGTAAGTTGATCTGTAAATAGAGGAAGGAGGAATAAATGATTCTAGGCAGTGAGTACACTTAGCTCTTTCTTACCTAACTGGGAATTGCAGATGTCAAGTTCTTTGGAAAACGAGCTCTCAGTTTTCTTAACTGACATCCAAATTTGAAGATGCTTGTGGTTGTCTCGCTGCAGATATTAGAGAAAGGAAGGAAATAATAAAATGTGCAGACAATTGTGAATCACGCGGTAGTTCATGGGGTTTTCTTTATGCATACCGATCTTAGTAGTAGGCACACTAAGCACACCAAGTGTTTCTTAAAAAGAGATGAATGGGCTGCCTAGTTGCTTGGTGTCTTTTTGACAGACTTCAGAAGAAGTCCTATTGAAGGATTAGGGCAGCAGAGGGAGCTAAAAGATTCCTAATATTTTATCATTTGTTGTTTCTGAAGTGAAAGTTGCTCCTTCATAAAGTACCAATTAACCTTCACAAAAACATGATTTTCTAACCTTAAGTGCCTTCAGCAAATAAATAAGGGTTTTGAACTGGAGAAAATTCCTTTTCTCCCCAGCAATCCAGTATAAATTAAATTACGAATCAGGTAGTAAAAGCTACTGAAATCTTTCTGCAGGAACAGCCATCAAATCTTTCAACTGTAACAAATGAAAGTGTTTAAGCAAGCACAGTTTTCTATGAATAACTCAGGCAGAATATTCTATGAATAAACCAAGGCACTTTCAGATACAAGTGCCTTAAAATAAAAATGCATACGTTCTTGCGTTGCATACAAGGGTCTTTTAACAATTCAACACTATTTTAATGTGTTTTGCTGTGAGAACTTTGAAAATATTTTTGAGATTGAAATACAGAGAATTAGGTAAAAATATTTAATCTATTAGAGTTGTCTTCAAAGAACAGGAGGGCTATTCTAAGGTATAAGATAAGTCACTGAAGGTCATAGAAATAATAAAATGTACATGATGCCTCCATGAATCATCACAGAACAAGATCATTTGCCACTTACCACACCTTAAGGAAAGTTATCTATATATTTGGGTTATGTTTACCCCAATGCAAAAACATCCTTTATCGCATTACAATTATAGTTGAAATGCTTATGCACAGGCTTATGTTTGGGTTTTGTTTTTATCCTTAATATTCAGTATTTACGGTGCAAGGTGTTTTTGGCTTTCTTTTGGGCTCCTGCAGTAACCTGCTTTTTTAATTTGAACCTGCATTATGTGCTACCTAAACACCTTTGGAATTTGCATGCACTTAAGCTACGGCAATGTTACAGGGGTATTACTAGTAACAATGTAAGCTGTATGAAAAGAAAATTAGCTTAAAAGCCCATTTTGCCCTAAATGATGCTGAACAGTAGCTGCTAATGAAAAGCATTATTTTAACAAGAAAACTAGGGAGAAAAAAACTACAGAGAAGAGAATCTCAGCGAGGTTTTTAAATTTTGCTGAAACATTCAGGTCACTGATTTAAGTTATGAATGTTTTAAAGAAAAGCTGTGGTTTTGTGTTGTCCAGCATTACATATTTTAGCTGTATAATTATATTTTTCCTTGGTATACTGAAATAAAATATGCTTCTTGCTTGTGACAGCAGCTACATTCAGCTACATATCCAGAGCACTGCGTCTTACTGCTATAATAAAGTGAAAACTACTTTAATGTTAGTGTCAAAGAAAGTGCTAAATACAGTAAACAACATAGCTTGAAACTAGGTTGCAGGGTTGTAATAATTGTATTTTTAATTTAATATGTATTTGAACCAGAATCCAATACTCAACCACACCTAGCTATCTAACTCCTGAGTAATCTTTGGAGAATTTAAAGAGCTTTTTGGACTAGATATTTAGCTTTTATGCAGTGTAGAAGAGTGCCTGGTAAAACTTTCAAAAGCTTTAGAAGTCTAAGTACTTGGTGGTAACATATACTTATTTCTGCCTGGGGTCAGGGAAGTTGCTCGGGAAGCCCTAGATTTATACGTTGCTTTACACTCTGCTCTGGAAAATTGAACTGTACAAAGATTAAGTGTCTAGGTAAACATGCTGAAAAATTTAAATAGTCATCTAATTAAAGCAGACATGTTCAGCTTTCATAGAGACAGTGCCCATCCTTAGGGAAGTACAGTCTGAGATGCAAAAAAGGATTTTATTTTGTTTCCTCCCGTAGCGCAGTCAGGATGGGAGTGTGATTATGCAAGTGGAAACAAGAAAATAAAAGTGGAGACAGTCTTCTAGTGCTGAAGGCATCTGCTGCTCCGTCCTTGTTCCACCAGGTCAGTGCTGAACTTGAACGGTGCCTCTCTGTAAAGAGGAGGAATTGCATGGAGGCTGTGCCAGGGGAAGAATATCTTGCAGAGATCTCTCTCCTCCTAGAAAAGTCATTGTGGTCTGACAGACAGGTCATTTGGAGTGAAGAAACCTGTATTTTATCTTTTAGCTCTTCTGAACTCAGTTAGCAGGTTAGAAAACAAAAGTTGCCTCTCCGCCTTTTCTTTTTCCTTGACAGAAAACAGTCAGTCGGAGATTTTCAGAGTTACTGTGATATAAATAACAGCAGGCTGTTGTAATACACTTGGAATCCCTTTAAAAAAAGAGGCTTTGCTAACTGAAAGTACCTGACATTTGCAGCGGGTAAAAGCGTGTCCATTGGTACCACTGGTCAAGCATTGGAAGAGGCTGCCCAGGGAGGTGGTGGAGTCACCATCTCTGGAAGTGTTCAAAAAACGTGTGGATGTGGCACTTCAGGACATGGTTTAGGGGACACGTTGGCGCTGGATTAATGGTTGGACTTGATCTTGAAGGTCCTTTCCAACCTTAGTGATTCTGTGATTCACTGTAGATCCAGAGCCGTGTAGTGGTTTGTGACCCTGCTCGGAAGCTTAAATAGGAAGGTTCCTTCTTCTTTCCTTTCCTGTGAGAACTAAATTTAAATTGCTTGTGACTTTGAGTAGATGTGTTTTGGTTTTCTGTTGTGTTTTTTTCTTTTAAGCCAGAAATTAGCTGTTCAAATTACTCAAGTTTCCCTTTCCTGATGCTTATTTTTCAAAGTAGCATCCTATGCACTGAATTTTCAAACTTCTCATTCTGCCAATTAAATGGAGACGCACCAAAAAACCCAATAAAAATTACAGGTGATGGCAGTAGGACAGCAAAAGATGAAGAGGAAAGACTCTTTATTCTTTTGATCCTACCTGTATTTTTCAGAAAGTTTCCTTGTGTGCTAGATGATGACACTCAAATACAAATAGTCTATGACTCCTGTTAATAGGTTATTAAAAATAATTGTAAGTGTTAATTAAATACATGATAAATGTCTCTTTTTGTCATGGAGTGTATATTTTAAGAAATAGTTGTATTAAATGTGAATAAAACTTTTTCCCAGGCAATTTTATCGCTATTTCTTGTTCCCTGCCGTTCCTTTCTTTCTTGAAGATTGCATCAGTCATACCCATGTGGTTTTTTTTCTGGGTATCAAATACCGCTTAGGCAGGTGTTACTCAGTTTCCACAACATCTGCCAGTCATTTTTTTTGTTGTTGTCTAACCTGCAGATGGTCATGTTTGCCTGCTTGTGTAGAGCTCCACAAACTCCCAGGCTTGTTCCCTGAGTGCTGCACCGCACTTGCAGGCAGGCACCATCAATTTATCAAGCTCAAATAATTTAGTAACAGTTCCTTCTTGCAATAAACCGAGGCAGCTGCACTCCAGCTATCCTTATCTGCATGAATGCATAGATTGTAAAGGGCTTTTCTGACAAACAAGACAAAAGTTTAGGATTTCAAACTGGAATTTGGGGCATGTAAGTCAGAACGACTAAATGCTGATGTTTAGAAACAATATAATAATGCAGAGAATGAATTAGTTACCATAGTAACTGCTTTGTTTTAATAATTTGGTGGGGCAATGAATAGAAGGAGCTCAGAAAGAAGTAGTAGGAATCTTAATTACATGTTGTGCAATGTGAGTGGCTTTGTTCATTAATACTGAAATTTATTTGATTTTATAACAGATTGAAGAATGACTGTGTAAGTTTTACTTTGGAAGGGCAATAAGAATGATTTACAGGTCTTTTTATTCATATTTTGTTTTTCCCCTGGGAAAAATATGATCAAATTTTATGTTTGATTATGAAAACACAGATTATCGATTTCTTAACAATAAAACATGCTCAATATGTTGGATCGTAAGCATGACTTCAATCGACGTGCTGTGGTTTGTTGCTTGGCAGTTGTTGGCAGCCTAGCAACATGCTTCAGTCCAGACCTGCAAAAGGATGTAGACACCCAAAGTTCAGAGTTATGGGGAAGGCAGGTGTCTCAGTACTTCAAAACCCATCTAAAATCATCAGCACCTTGAAATCTCATTGTACTTTATGGATAAAATTTATGTCCCCGCCACACTTTAAGATCATCTTAATTTTCCCTCCTCTTGCACAGTTTAGAGTGCCTTTCGTATTTAAGACAAGGCAGGATCCTCAAACAGAACTAGCTTTTTTGGAGACGGATGCACGCATCAGCTGGACCCTGTTTTGCAGAAAGATAGCAGGCACGATGGTGCTTTATTCAAGAAATTCATGTGCAGTGCCTCCAGTCCCAGCACCCCTCATAAGGCTGGGCCCGAGATGCCTGTGTGCTGGTGAGTCGGTCCGTGCCTAGGGACTGGCCGGTGTGATGGAAGGGATTGCTGCTGTCCTACCGCAGCCTTTCACAAAGTGGGGCCTCTAATTAGAGTCTGTTTTCTCATCTGGATGCCTTTTTTTTTTTTTTTTTTTGCTCTCCTTAATGAAACTTGCAGGAACTTAATTCTCGAGACTACTGGCAGCTTTTGGTTGACATTTGTTAGTGAGTTAAGGATTTAATTAAGGAGGGCCCAGCGGGTAGATGGACAGACGCAATTACGTAAGCCTGGTTTCCTTTGAAAATCTGTCTAAAAGGTGCTTAGATATTACATACAGAAACAAGAAGTGCCACCTGCTCATTCCTTGGCCAAGGAAGTGCCTTCCATCACTGGACTCAAACCATGTTCCCTCCCTAGACCAGGTAGTCTTAAAGTTCTTTCTGCAAAGCGGCACGTTTTAACAGTGGCTCCTCAGTAGGTAAGCGTGCCTGCCCAGGAATGGGGAAACTTTGTGTTCTAGATGATCACCAAGCCAAAGATGATTAGTTTTTTGAAGGGAGGTTCTTTCTGTGTGGCTTGCTGTATTCTGTGTTCCAGGTAGAATCATGGAATCTTTGGGCTGGAAGGGACCTTTCAAAGGCCATCTAGTCCAACCCCCCTGCAGTGAGCAGGGACATCTTCAACTAGATCAGGTTGCTCAGAGCCCCGTCCAGCCTGACCTGGGATGTTCCCAGGGATGGGGCATCTACCACCTCTCTGGGCAACGTGTGCCAGGGTTTCACCACCCTCAGTGTGTAACATTTCTTCTTCATGTCCAGTCTGAATCTACACTCTTTTAGTGTAAAACAGTCACCCCTTGTCCTATCCCAACAGGCCCTGCTAAAATGTCTGTCCCCATCTTTCATATAAGCCCCCTTGAAGTACTGGAAGGAATGCAAGATCAATTCATTGTGCCAGAAAGAAAAGGGATGAGTGAGCTCAGTAAGGAGTGCTCTAACTCAGGAAGGGAAATTTGGGCTTCTCTTCCCTGTTTCTAGAACTTTTGTGTATATAATTTTGTGTTCGGAGACCTAAACTTGTGGACTATTTCTTTTCTCCAAGGTGAGGCCCCCATCACTGGGCTATTCTTGTCCCTGCCTCCTCCCCTCTAGTCTCATCAGAAACTTGCCCTGATAAAGTATTTCTACACCAGCGTATCATACCTCCAGACCCACGTTTTCGTAATTATTCCCTTATCTCTTAGCTGCATTGTAATAAAACTAAATTGCAATGTTTTTGAAATAGTCACTAGCTTGATTTGAACTTTTCCTTCACTGGAATTCTGAAATGCTTGTTAATATAATCTTAAAGTTTACAAAAGCCTTTCCTGTTTAGTTTTTGAATGTCAGTCTGTGAAATGTCCCAAAATGTCAGAAGATTAGATGAGTTTTGCCCCTTGTCCAAGATGTTGATGCATGAAAGTAAAAGGGAGTTCATTCCAGAGCTGAAAACATCCAATGAAGAATTTTTTAGTCGGTTACTTCCTTTTATCTGTTAACCATAAATCAGTGGTTATTTTATAGGTTCCTTGTGATTACAGTAATCAACAGATGCATGGTTGCATCCTTGAATAGTTGGTGAAAGAAACTTTAGAGCAACTCCTTAAAGGCAATAGTACTAGTGCATCTGGTGATGAAGAAAGGAGTGTGGTCTTGCAGTCAATTGTGGTCTTTATCTGCCTTTTTTTCTGCAGTTGAGTCTCCTTTTCCTTGTTTTTCTGATTCTTTTTTCTAGTGAGGAAAGAAAATAATTTCTACTTCATTACTTGTTTTCTAATGTTTCTTAAAATATTCTTTGTTATATATTCATTTTGCTTAGTGATATGCAAGTGGATTTCCACTGGAAATCAATTAGCATTAAATGTTAATTTTTAAATGTAACGTTCAACTCTATTTCATTTGCTCTGATTTTTATGCATTAGTCCTTTATGAGTGGAAGCACCTGCAAATACGTTCCTAAAATCATAGTTTTCCATGTATGTAACTGTTTATTGAGCGGTCAATTATAGTCCTCTTAGATGAAGACTTGAAGCTTTTTGCAAACAGTGGTATTGACAGGTTTTAGCTGGGAAAACACTAAGTAGTAGCCTGAAACAACCGTGTCTGCTGACGTTGGCTTACGTCTCCAAAAGCTAGCAAGTCTGCAGACAGTAGAGTAGATGTCAAGTAGGGTAGATCGTTCCATCTCTCGTTCTGTCTGCATGGTTAACTGGAGGAAACCCATGGTATTTCAGCCTCTACTTTGGAGTTCGGCATGGAAAGCACTCCTGCCCCTAAGCTGTGGATTCCTCTTTACGAAAGAAATACCAGTGGGGTCTCCATGTCAGGTCCACTGGTTGTGGGAAAGGCTTATTGGATACAAGCTATGGTCTTCCTTGAGTCATGAAGTGCTTCAGAAGCATGATTGACTTGTACCTCCTTGATATGAGGTAATCATCTAATTGGAGAACATATTTGCTAAACAAAGATTGTTGGATTGTTCTGGATAAAAGCCTTGTATTGTATGCATTTTTAAAATGATTTACAGGCAAGTTCATCCTTTTATGTTGATAAAATTTGATGGAAGATCTTCGGGTAGGAAGAGGAGTTCAAAGAAAAAAGTACTTTCTTTAGCCTGACTCTACAAAAGTCCCTTACGAATGCTTGATTTAAGAGGGGAAGTTTGTACTAATAATTCTGGTAATTGAGCCTAGTTAGCACACACAAGAAAACACTATTATATTTTGGAGTACTGATTAAAAATAACTTTATACTTCCTTTAAAATCCTTTAAAGTATACGTAAGTATACATACACAATATAGATTACTTGAAAACGTAACCAAACCTTTTACATCAAAAAATCAGATATTAAGAAAGCTTGTTTTAACACGTAGTTATGGTGTTCCTGCCACCTGTCTCCTTAGTCTTGGAGTTACTGTGATGTTTCATTTGCTTCAAGTTTTTTTCTGTTCATTTTTTTGTCCTTTGCTTCTGCCTTTTTCTGGGCTGGATGCAGTTTGTACCTGTTCCCCTTCCTGTTTTTCCGTCATGCCTGAGTGCTGCAGAGCTTGTTTTATCAAAGCTGGCACTCTGGTTCCTGGAATTCATCTCCTGTTTACAACAGTTCTGTAGGTCAGAACTGCCAGGAACTACAGAAATTAAAGGTTTATCAGCGTTTCTTTATAGGACCATAGAGGTATAATTTCTGTTGAAAATCTTACTTAATTCAGTGTTATAATTGAACTACACTTACATCCCGTGTAATAGGAGGTTGATTTATTAGTAGCAGTTAATTTAAAAGGCTGCTGGATACTTCCCCTTTCCTTCTGCAGTATGAGTGGGCTTTTTTGTGTCTTTTTAGAAGTTTTCAAATGTAGCTGAAGCGTGGGACAGATCCTGACTTTGTGTTGCCAGGTTTACAGATGCCACTGGTCTTATAAGCCTTAAATTATCTTTTAAGTAAACACTTCATAAAATAGTAGAAGCAGGGTTTTCATGATTTGTAGAAAGGCCATAAATTCATATTTAATTTAGCTCAGCTACTTTACTATATGATAGGTTAAATTGATCTAAAACAATTTAGCTTGAAAAAACTCTGATAACTTCAGATTTTAACTAAATATATTGAAAACTGGAAATTTCTAGAGAAGGAATTCTATGCAGACATTCCTTGGCTGTGAAGGACAGAGCAGGGGGAAGAAGGGAAAGCTAAAATTATGAATAAAAGCAAGTTCAAGCTATCACCATATCCTTGACATTACTAGCATAATATGTATTGTAGATTGGTAGTAACGCCCAGCTATTTTGCCTAACCATCCAAAACAGGACAACATTGTTCTCCCTATTGATATGTGCATAATGTTTTTGTTTTCTGTTAATGATGCATTTCCCTTTTTACTAATTAGACTTTAATTATATTATATCCTTCTAGATGTGTTAAAGGATTATGGGGTGAGACAGTAAAAACTTTTTGGGTATAAAAGTGTAAGTTTGAAGAAGGGAGTTAATTTCCCCAAGCCAGCAATATTCATCTACTGATGATCATTCAAGAAACAAGAGAAATGCTGACATTATTGTCAATATTTTGTCTTTTATGACAGCTAAAGCCAGGACTTTGAACCAGGGACCTTCAAGCATAGGTTTAGTGTTCAGCTGTACCTGCTCCATCGTCAGTCATGACCTAGGATGCTAATTTTGTTTTTAAATATGTTGTCTGCAAATAGTAAAGTATTAACACATTTTTTTTAATATTTAGCTCAGATTAGAGCCACTGATTTAGTTTTATTTTACTTGCTGAAAGGCTTTTTGTTTGGTCTCTACAGAAAGTAATGGTAAGCTAGACCTTTCTCATTCGGGGTTTATTTAAGAGTAATATTGATCATATGTTATCAGCAAGTAGAAAATCAGCATACCTGCTAAGACAAAAATATAGATATGAGGTTTCAGCAGTCACGTTATTTTAAGACACAATCACCATTGGAACGTGTTCCATTAATGCTTAAGATGACCATAGTTTTTTAAATGGCAGAAAATTTGATAGAAGCATTTAGTGTATGCTGGGTGGGATGTTTTCAGAACTCAGATTCTGTGAAGCTTAAGTATAATCCTCTTCAGTTTTGTGTTTTTTCAAACAACATGACAATCTTCTCCAAAAGCGTTTAACTGGTTGAAAATAAAGTGGAAGAAAATTAAAGATTGCTTGATAAACCAGGGTGTCATTCGCTGAATTCAGCATTAGTCAATTTGAACTGATATTGGAAAATGTGTTTATTAAAGTTACAGAAGTCTTAATAAGACCACGGTGTAGGTACAGGTATATCTGCAAAATACCATAAACGTTTTGTGTAGCAATTGAGCATAAGCATGGCTAGCTGTCAGCTAAATCAGGCAACTAGGAAACTTTTAATCTCCTTTCAGATATTTTCTATGGCTGTTTTATTTTCTTCTAGTTCTCATTTTCATATGTTTTTTTACTGTGTTTCAAAACAGGGAAAAAGCGTACTAACCTCCTGTTTCAGGGACACAGCACTGTCCATGATATTTTAATTAAGTCACAAATGGCTGATGGTTTATTGATTATTGATCTTGTAGCTGGAGCCTAAATTGAGACTGTTGGCCCGTCTCTGTTCTGGCCTCTTCAGGGTTCGCTACCAACCAGATGAGGGGAAGAAGAACAGAAAAAGCTAGCGTGGTTTGAAGATAAGAACTCCTAACAGAATGAAGTTCTGCACTCCATTTTTTTTTTTTTTTTTAGGTTTGCTGATGTGATTTGAAGATTGCCTACTTGAGGTATCCAAGCTGTGTGTGCCACCTTGTAAAGACCAGGGAGGTTGGTGCGGGCTGTTGTAGTTGAAAGTAAGTGCCCTTAGGGAGCAGTTCAGGACTTGCTTGGAGTTTCTGCTGTTCTCCATGGACTGGATGTGGATCCAGCTGGCAAGCAGCGCTAGGGAGCAATAGCCTTTCTTGTTGGGAGAGTCTCCATGAGCTATGCTCGAAAAAGTACCTGAGTCAGCATTGCACTCTACGCTATTGATAGTCAGAACACCAAGTCCCTTTCTGGGAACAAGCAAGAAGATTTTGACCTACTTCAATGAAAGTGTAGCACTTAAAATATTCTCCTCAGCCCTAGGTTAGAAAGCAGCGCTCCTACTTCCCGCAAATGCGTCCGAAACGCCTCGCCTTGCAAATCTGTTTCCATTCTCAATGTGATAACCAGCAGGTATCAAGTGAAACTGCTGCTGTAGCTGTAGAAAGCATTTCTTCAGAAATCAGGTGAGTTATGAAACTCCTTACTGCAGAATATTGTAGGTTACTGAAGTTTCACGAGGGCTGAAAAAGTGAGTAGGTATGTTTGTGGAAGAAAAATCCACTGGGTTTGCTGAAACACTTCTGAGTCACACACCTCCTGAATTGCAATTGAGAGGAGAGGTTCTAGAGATGAATGAGTGGTCTTGCCCTTTTCTCATATTCTTTTTCTCAGTGTTTTTTCCTGAATCTAGCGGCAGGAAAAACCCACTATTGAGCAAGATAGACCTTTGGTCTGAATTCATCACAAGCTTTTCTTGCACCCTTGGTTCTGGAAGGTTTCTCTTTTCCTCAGCCCGACTTAGTAGAACTTTGTTGAAGGGTCCTTCTCCCTTTCTTTGAGGCTTACAGCCGCATCAACCTAATTTTTAGAATAGAAAATTTCAAGTAACACTGTCCACCTGCAGTGCATGGGTTATACTAACCCAGCATATCAATGTCTAGGACCTCAGGTACGCGCTGCTGTGCATTTCTAATGCTTTTCCATTAGGCCTGTCCATGCAATAAATCGTACTGCTTTTCATGACATATATTTTCTAGGTGTTGGAAAAAATATCATTTTAGAGACCACTTGTAAGTTAGCTTTTTTTTGTCTAACTCAGAACTGATGAAGTGTTTAAAGGAAGAGAGGCAGGATACCTAAAAATAAAAAATGGTCTTCTGTCTCAGCTGTCTATGGTAATGCACAACATGTGAGTGATGTATGTAACAAACCTATGATGAGATCTCTCGAAGTGGAATGGTTTGTGATTAAAGATAGAGGAAATCAGAACAAGGCTTAACCAGCTGCGCTTGGTGTCCTTGTGGAAGCAATTTCCCACTGTAGTTCTTTCCTCAGCTCTGAAATGATGATAATACTTTTACCATCTGAGGCTTTATGGCAAGGTGAAAAGTCTACATATAGTTTATAAAAAAACAACAACCCAACAAACTATTATAGAATAATGCTCCTTAGTATTTAATAATTTGCCTATCCAAATAACTGTCTCGATTAAGGAATAATTGAAACATATTTACAGAGAAAATTTGAAAGAAAATAATAGCATTATCAAGCTAAAAAGCTATAACACATAATTATTATGTACTTACTTCATGATTCAGCAGTTGAGCTGTTTTTGTGCATGTAAATGATTTTTACTTAATGGATTATTGCAGCACTTCTGAGCAAGCAGCGCAGGACTCTCCGAAGGGCATACCTTGAGGACACTGCAGCAGCAATATTTTGCTGTGTCACTAGAGTTTATCATGCGTAAAGGACAGATTCTTTTCTACTCGGGAGTTTTCAGATGGAAACTACTGTTACATTTCTGACTGATTTTTATGTATGCTATCAGTGTACAAAAAGTTCTTAGACAAGAAATTGGTGGTATTTGTACTGGGTTTTTGTCCTTTTATTTAAATATTGCATCATCAAGTGTCTAACTATAATGGCAGTTACATAAACTACAGCGAGAAAATGAGGAAATGTGACTACTTCATACAAGAATTTTACGAGTGATAGCTTTTATTTCTTTTTTTGAAGCAGGAGTAATAACAATTTAAGTGTATTTTAGTTTACTGTTGCAGTGCTCTATGGCTGGCAAGTGCTATTATTAAACAAGTAGTAAAAATACTCTATTGATTTTATTGTTTTAGTAATACAGTTACAAGAACCACTTTACTAGAGTTCTCAAGATTTCTAACATGTTTGAGAGTTAGTACATAGAAGTAATTTCTTAGGCTCGGACTGCATCTAATGCTTCATGAAAGTGATCTTTCTAAACAGCCAGAGATTTAGGTACTAGATAAGGGAAATATGGTTTCATTAGGATGAGATTTATCTCTGGAAAAAAAATGAAAAATGTAATTACCAGCAAATTGAATTGAACTGAGGAGCATACTCTTAAAATAAGGTCGCTGATGCAAATATTAGCTCACAGGCATCTACAAAAAAAAGGGGTGATGTGTCATTTGTAGAACAGTTTATCGGTGTCAGGGATGGTCTCAATTACAACTCTGTGTCTGTGCCAAGCTTTCTTTGTATCCCTAAATGTGTAAAATCTTCATGACTGACCTATAGGCTGCACAATACAGTGTTGTGTTAACCTGCGGGTTTTTTTGAAGAACAACATCTTTCTACTGCACTGATAAAGTTGAGGGAAGAATGGGGAAATATCCAGTAAACTCGTGGCTTTTTTGATTGAGCCTTTAATGTCAGTCCAAGAAGTAACAGAGCTACAGAGAGATGAGAAGGTGCATAGAATGAAGCTGGTATAACTGTTTGCTTTGGCCTTCCCCCAAACATCTACACGATAAAAGGGAACTTTTTGTTGAACTTAAAGTCAAAGAAATCAAAACAAACATTCCTACATAAAAGAACCTCATCCCCTGCTAAAGGGTGACTTCCTGGTTTATTGAAATGTAATCTCTCCTGTTGTTGAAATATAATTAATACTAACACTAAATTTTGCGTTTTGACAAGATGCTGTTTAATGTCTGTATTACCAAAACTGTATTACCATTTTCCCTACCGGTGATCGCGGTTGATAATGCTGCTGGCAGTTTCCATGAGGAGACACCAGTTTAGCAACCATGGGGGTGGAAGTACGTTTTGACTCTGATTCACGGAAGAAGGTTTAATAAATTCCGCAGAGATTTGCTCTTTGCTGTATGAACTTCTTTTTGCTTTTCTTAATTCAGAGTATTGTACCTGAATTTAGTAGTGATGTGATCAGCTGAAATTAAGCTAGTTTACTAACCAGTGGAGGAAGAAAGATAGTCTTTAAAGTGTTTAGAATTTTACTTGACATGACATGAACTGAAGTTTTAATCTTTTCCAATCGAATATAAAGGAACTTCTATCTTGAATAATGTACCTCATCTAGTTCCTTTAGGTGGTGGGAAGGATCGGAGCCTAAGGAGGGCTCCGACAGACTTCTTTGGATCTGAAGTTTAGATGGGAGAGCAGTTATTCTTGAAAGCTACCCTATTGGCTCTGTTACTCTAACTTCACAACAGAGGTAACTCCCTCATTCCCGCACTGGAGTGCATTAAGGAGCCCAAGTGTATCTTGGGCTCTTGACTGTGCTGTATTTTTACTACTGAAAGATTACTTTCTGGAGCTCTGAAAGCAACACTCCTTAAAGGTAGCATACCTGTGCCTACTTTTCAAAGGGAGGCAAGGAAAAATATGTTGTGTGTTTATGCCTAAACCTAGGTTTTGCAATCATGTTGATATTAGCATCCACACTGCAAACAGTTTTTCAAAATTTGGCATTACTTCAGCATTAAGAGATTGAATTGCTTTATTTTAATTGAAACCCTTGTAAGTTGTGATGGTACTGCCTATAATTCTTCTGTACTTTAATTTTCATTTGGAGCTATCTTTTGTGTGGTTGACAATTATATGTTTCAGTTACAGTTTATGTACCCTTGCTTTCCTAAATACTAAACTGTTTCTAATTCTGTAACACCTATTTTCCCCATGTATCAACATACAGCCATTCTTGGGTGTTCTGCGTGCCCCTGTTCCCTTCAAAATAAGTCATGTATCAGATATTTTTCTTTCCCTTTAAGTCTGATATTTTGGTGGCCCTTCTTTCTCCTTGTATGACAATCCATTTGCATAATCTCAGCTGATTTTACCAACAATACGATTACTTATGCTCCTTCGCACACTAAAGTAACATTGAATTATGTGTTGCATTGGTTTGCTTGACAGATAAAAGGAAGAACATTTCTTATGTTTTGAATGAGGAAGTTAGTGCAGCTAACGCATTGTAAAGGCATGCCATCTGCAAAGGAAGAGGGGAAAGGAAAAAGCAGTGTGCATGCCCTATCAGAGCACTTGCATCACTTCTACAAGGTACAAAACCGGCATCCCAAATATACTTCAGTTTTCCAGGTAGATACTTCATTTACAAAACTGACACAAAATGAAAAACATTGGTACAAAAAAATTCTGTACTTGAGAGTATGCGTGGACAAACGTACAGAAACAATTCTCTGAAGCTGCAGTCTCAACTTTGGTCCTTATCTCAGGGACCTGCCTGACCAGATTCCAGAGCCGCCTATCTCCTGGTCATGATTTCTTCTGTGCGTGTGATATTTTATATATCTTTCCGTTTGGGTATATCAATGAGGCAGAATGCCTGCTTTGAGTAAGCACTTTGGATTCCATCTCCAAACTCTGCTTTAATCAATATCGTTTGCAGTGATAGAGTGCTGTGTAGAGTCTCCTTTTCTCATCTAACCTCAGCCAGGAAATACAACAGATGGGTTTCACCGTGCTTTTTTGGCAAGGAGTAGCATGAAAATAGAAATAAACCTCATTACGTATGTGCTTCACAGCACGATGCTTGCAATGTGTAATAAATATCACAAAAAAAGTGCAAACTTATTGCCAGTTAACCATTAATCGGGGGAAAAAAGTTTACTAGAATGGGCTTGAAAGCAAATGCATCTTAACCTTTACATTAAAAACTGGTAGTAGGGTGGTTTTTTTCCTTGTATGTAGACATGCACTTGCACAGAGACAGTATCTCAATGTACTGTTATGGAATGAAAGGTGATCCAGTTACGTGTTTTTCCAGAAAGAGCAAACCCACTGTTGAGTAAACAATACAACAAATATGCAATATCTAACAGACTAAAGTAATATAATTAGAAGACAAAATTGCACCTCTATAATTTTATTGTTTTCAACAGCCTGGTTTTATGAATTACTAATTAACATTTTAAATAATCTGAAATATGGCGATACATGTAAATCATGTAGGCCTGTTAGTTATTCAGTGTATTCGAGAAAACTCTAACATGTTTTCTGAGCTTCAGGTGATAAAACTTTTGGCAAGGCATTTGAGGGGATAAAAGTTTATAAATCTGTAATACGCTTCCAGCTGAAACGGAGGTGGTACAGGTTGTCTTTGGTGGCCTATATGGGGTAAGAGTCCTGGGTACATCGGTATCTCTGCTGTGTATCCTGTCACATCGGAGGTGCACGGGGGAAAGTTTCAATGGTTCAGCCTCCCTGTCGGGTTTTTGGAGGTCGTAGATGGGGATGTGTGTTTATCCAGTACTAACAGCAAGATTTTATTTTAATAATGATTCTTTCAGCCTATTGTGCAGCTCAATTCTTAGACTTTCTGTATGTTAGTATACTAAGTGATTTTTTTTTTTTAATCCTATCAACTAAGATAAATATAAGCTTAAAAATACCTTTAAATTTAGAGATTAATGGGCAGTTGACTTCTTTGGATGAGACTAGATTTCAGGACTATCTGTGAGATGCTATATTCTGTAGGATAATGCACTATGGTTCTACTCAGGACTGGACAGTACATCCATTTTCTTAACAGCAATTTCTTCTTCACCTCTGAAGACTTCTTCAAATATCTTCTTCAAAGAGACACTAACCTCAGTGACACCTAGAATATGTCATGAAATTCAAGACCTTTCATGCTTTCACTCTATATATGAGATGTTACATAGATTCTGGTGATGATCCTGGTCATTCTTCATTCCCCGATGGCTGCTACGGCATCCTCTGACCCACCATAGACTCATCAGCCATGTCAACTGTTCCCTAAAAAACCAACACGGTCTCTTTAGGTAACTGGATACCCGTTCTAGTCTGAAGGAAAATTTGATGTCAACAGTTCATCCTTCCTGTTCAATGCTTTTATCGTTTCACTAATGTCAATTATGTGCTTCTACTGACATTAGTGAAGAAAACAGTCAAGATTCAACGGTAGCAATTCATATAATCCAAGAGCAAATGGACCCTGTAGTTCTTCCTATCAGTTCTACTCAACAGCAGATTTTACTTTCATATGCAACACCTTCAAGTGTATAGTTTTGATACTGGTTGGTTGACTAACATCAAAAGAAATGTAGCTGTTCAAATCCAGAGTAAGACAATAAAACTTTTGAGGAGCGTAAGAAAACAGAATGAAAAAATGTTTTCCACAGAGAGTACTTCACAGCCCTCAGTAACTCTGGTTTCTGGTTTTCTTGAGTGTCAGAAACCTTAAAGCATTTGAGACTAAGCTGGCTTCCAGGGGACACATTTAGTTACCCTCTTAGCCTCCTCTCTCCTCATGCATCCTAAGGTGCTGTGTTCCTTACAGACGCACACTTCTGTTCTTGTTACTGACCTCAATGACCAGGAACCAGGAGAACCTCAAAACAGCCTTAACTAATGCAATCTCTGTTTACTTCTACCTTCCTAATTCAGCAGTAGCATTGTGTAGTTTTGTGTAAGTAATAGGTAATGTGGGTCGGTTTCTGCTCTTCAGCTTTAGTAAGACCAGGAAATTTGAGGGAAATGAGTGTTTTTTTTAAATCACCAAGTTTCTTCATTTTTATTCTGTTGACAGTACCTTTGAAGGCAAATTTTGTCATGGCTAGATCACAATGAGCCGTAACAAGTTGGTTTACATATTTTATTGAGACCATAGATGATATCTTAAATACAGGCTCCATATTCTTATTCTCTTTTTTTGACATACAATTCTCTTTTTTTTTTTTTTGAGCTAGACTGTAAAGTGGTCTAAATTCAGCGGGAAAAAAATGGAAGAAAATAAACATTTATTGTACAAAATATGTATTGGCTTGCACTAGGTCGTCCTGAACTCTTTAATTACTGGAGAACTTAGAAGGATGTGTTACAAATAGTTTTACAAGATCAGTTTTTGTAATCTTACAGGTTCTTTGCTCCACTCCTTACACCCTGTAGCTCTGGGCAGGAGCTCTGCTGCTGGGATCTGCTTCCTATGAATCCTGTTGCTTCCTGACCTTGTAGATCCCCTGAAGTTAAATGTCAGTTTTGACACTTCCTTAAGAAGTTGTCAAATATTTTTGTCCATCTACTTTTACATGAAAGAAAGTATAAAGCAAGCTTAAAGAATTTTTTCTATTTTTTTTTTTTCCTTCTGTGCAGGTGTTTATCACTAGCTTAAATACCAGCTGTGTGTGTAGATATTTTTCATCCTGAATTGATTCCATATATTTTTAGTTCCTCTATTCAGCTGCACTAAACAAATTTCTAAGCAGATATGTCCACTGTAACAATACCTAGCTAAGTCATTAAAAAAATTACAAATAAGTATATTCAACCTCTAATCTTCTCATATTACATCCCTATTGCCTCACTATATATCTTTTTTTCCTGTTTTCCCATCCCTTTTGGTTGACTCTTCAAATATAGAAAATCTACTCTTATGTATTCTTGCAAAATCCCATTTCTGTAAAATGTTACATGCTCTAGTGAGCCATTTAATATAGATCTCTTTTGCTTTTGTTTACTGATGCTATAAATTTAAGATATTTTACTCTTCCTCCCATCAAAAGCCCAGTGGACCAAAAGGAGTTTGGTCTTATCAAGCTCAGTCACTTTTAAAGAAGTAGTTTACCACTGTGGTGATGGGATTTCCCCTTGGGTGGTGGGGGAAGTGTCAGATTCAAAATATACTGTGCTTAGCAAATGGAATAACAGTACATTTTCAAAGTGAGAACTTGATTAAAAATAGTTTGAGGAAAATGAGGGGGATAGCTTAACTTCTGACATTTTTTAGTGTCTCTTGAATTTGATTTATCTGATGTTATATAATCAAATGACACGTCATTATAATGTTATTTCATGTCCGAAATATTACTGTGATATGACAATTTTTTTCTTTTCTCATTGCATCCATTGCACCTTTTTAAAAAAATAAGACTTGAGTCCAGTCTTTCTAGACACAGTTTAGAAATTATTTAGGCACAATATTTCATAATAGAAACATTTCATATATTGATGTTTCATATTACTTTAATATAGCCCATATATTTCAATAATATTTCATAATAGAACTAAAAATAAATTTTTGTATATTAATGCTATTTGACAATCACTGACATCAATACTGCTATTATTTATGGACACTTGAAGTATTTATAGTAGGAAGTATGTTAGGCAGTGCTCGATTTAGGAGAAGGGATAAGACCGAAATTCCTATTTAAAGTGCTGTGGACATAAGTCTTGGAAGGCCTCTGTACTGTATGGTGATCTGCAAAGATTTTTCTGTACAAAATGCAGTAATTTCAGTGAAGATTAATTTTTATACTTGCATTATCATCCTGCTGCTTGTCATTAATCAATCCTTTACCTTTTTAATTTTGTGCATGTCTTATTGTTAAATCTGATTTTTTTTTTTTAATGGCTCCTGCTTGCTTATTCTAGCATATTTGACACTTAATATCGTAAAATGGCTGTGTAGGGCATTTAGTTATTTGTACCCTGTGAAATTTGTATGTGTGGAGACTGAGCGAAGTGATGTGGACCCCTCTCATGAGACTAAAATATATCTTCTAGCTTCTTCACTGGTGTAAAACAGTAATAATACTTCATAGAGTTACGCAGGAAATTCTGGGTGCCCCAGATATGAGATGCTACAAAATATTGTTGAACGTATTTGTTTGCTTTGTTACGTTGGCTTCAAGTGTTTGGGTTATTGAAAGGGTAAGGCTATTTGCTTAGTTTGTGTGGGGAGTTTCTAGTTCAAACAAGATGAAACTAGTTTCTTCTTGAATGGCTGTTGCTTTTCAACTCTTGTTAAGTGTTGTCCATGTCAAGGACTGCTGCGGTGATATTTTCTACCTTGTTAAACTACTCCTAATTTTTCTTTTTTTAAACCTCAATAGAATTTTTCTTCTGTGACTAAATAAAAAGTAACCTTGTTCAAATAATCTAAGCGTTGTAAATCCTCTGTAGGTCTTTGGGACACAATGGAAGCTGCTCTTCTTCCTCTGTCAATCGTAGGTTATTTCAGGTGGTTGAGAAGGACGGATGTGCATCAGGAAACGTGGATTTACATCTGGGATTAAGTTAAAAAGGCTTCTATTTTTCCATTGTCCCAAAAGAGTGTACAAAACACATTTTAGCTGATAACTTTAGAAGAAGGTGTTTAAGACTGACGTTGGGGCAATATATAGGCCATATACACTCCATGTAAAAGACATATGGATTCACCGAGAGTCACTCCAGTCCCTGTAACTGTAAATGATATACTGGGTACTTTATAAGCAGCTGATTCTAGTGGCATGGTCTTGGAAAAGGAATAAAGATGCACACTCCTGTTACAGCAAGTGACCTGGACCACATGTGCCATACTACAGAATGCTCCAGAGGACATTTATAGCCCACTCTAGCTTCATCTGCCACCTTCTCATTAGATTAATGGTGGAAAAAAATAAATACAGGTAGTTGTTGAGCTTTATCTCCTTTTCCAAAGGTAGTAAAATGCTTATTGCATGGCGAATAGAATTTAGGTGGTGTGGTACATCATTAAAGGCTCCTACAAGCTCCAAGGTAAATTCATGTAGAAATAAACTTGGGCTGGAAGTATGTTGGTAAGCCGAAATGTATGCGTCCTTCAATACGTTCAATATGTAGAGTTCAGTCTTCATTAGAGTATCAGTTGCTGCTTTTTGTAGAATTACAGCAATCTTGTCTTCACAGAAAGCAACATCCAGTACAGGCAAATACTCTGCTTTGAAGCCTTAGTATTGCCAGGGCTTCTAAAAATGGTTAAGCCTATTTATTTTTCTGGCAGAACCATTTTTAGAGCTTCTGAAAGCTATTAAACGCTTCCGAAGAGGCACATGGGAACAGACAATCTCAAAAATAAATTTTAAGCTGTTGTTTCTGATTTACCCATCAAAAGTGCTCTATTCTTACTCATGTTGCAAGATGGGCTGCGTGAAGATGTCTTACTCTAGCGAGAATGTGAATGCAAAATGCAATGAAGGATGTTAATTATTGCATATTTTACCTGGATTTATTTCTTTAGTTAGTGGATTGTTTTCTGTATTTCAGGCAGCTTTGAAAACAAACATATCCCTTTCATTGAAAAACAGGTTTATATTCTTCAGATTGAACAGCTTTAGCCTATTCCAGATAGGCTAAATAGGTTCTGTTATCTGTGACCTGAGAGAGCTTACGAAGGACTAGAGGAGCAAGAAAAAAGTCCATCTGCTTTTCCTGAAGAAGCACTAATTGATTTTTTTATATATATGTAAAAAAAACCCAAAACCTTCCTTGTGCATGCAGAGCTGCGATGAGCAGGTAGGCAAGTAAAATGAGGTGTACTGACCTCCTTGTGAGCAAACAGCGCAGCTCAGGAGCATTTCAGTTGAGGTGTTAATGCTCAAGATCATTCAGGTTTTTTAATCAACTGGTAGTTTCTTTCTGAGTCAAAACAATAGCTGAAACCAAAGTGATGTAAACTCTGCAGTTAGTTTATTATGGGATTATGATAGATCTGAATGTTATCTTAAGACTGTTATTAACTCTTAATTGACGTTTAATTCTACTTAGTTTTAATATAAACACTTTTCTGTTAAGAGTTGGTTTTGCAGAACAAAGGGAAAAGCATATTTGTATACAAACACACAGAGGCAGTTTTAGTGATGTCTGATCTGATACTACATCAAGGGGAAACGGCTGTGATTTAATGAGCACAGAGCTGACTGAAGTTCATGACTAGGGCTGTTACTGAAGTTGTTGGAAGGGTTTAAGAAAAATCTCGCTCTGCACGTGACTTCAGAATTTAACCGCTGAAGTAGGTTGTGCCAGGAAAGAGGGTTGTGTCTGCAAAACGTCAGAGCTGGGTCTTTGAGTTCTGGGTAATCGTGTAATTAAAATAGAGCGTTTTGTTGAACACGCCTCAGCAGAGGTCCTACAGCTACCTGACATCTCCCTACAGAAATCCCACCCTTTCGGTGAGAAGGGTGTGTGCGCGCTGGCCTGCCCGAGCTGAGGACCGTCCCCTTGGGAGAGGCAGCGGGTTCACCCTGCCGTGGGCGCCCGCAGATCTGCGGCTCTTGGCTCCCATGCCTCCGGGGCGGTCTTGAGCTGCTTTAACCATACTGTGTGATTTAATGGCACTGTTTGATCGTTCTAGGGGTAGGGAGACAGGTACAGGCAAAGACTCTGGTTTGACATCTTGGTATTGGCAGTGCTTCTAAAAATGCTTAAACCTACTTCATTTTTTTTGGCCGAATCATTTTTTTTTTTTTTTTTTTAGAGGTTCTGAAGACTCCGGCATGCTGAAGGCAGCCATGTGGTGTGCGGGGCAGCCTCTTGCACCTCCCCAGAGGAATTTTCACTCTGTTTCTAAACCACCACCATGTTTTGAAATCCAGACATTATCTCTTGTTCAGGGAAAAAAAAAAAGCTTCAGCTCAGTCCTCAGCACATGCAAGTGTTGTGTATTTTATGGAAAACTAAGGAGCTTATAGTGAATTAATTCAAGACTCATAAAAATTAGTATTTACTGCTGACAAGAATTATAGGCTTCCACCTTGTGAGCTACCGGAAGTGAAGAAGCAAGCCCATGTTTGGTTTTTGCCTGCCTCTTGAAGGTCGGTGAGACCTTGGTGTTGGAACAAAGCATCCACTAAATGTGTGTGTGTGACTCCAACCACAGAGGCCGATTCCTCAGTAACAACACCCAGTGTTGTTAAAGACCTTGAGCCAGAACATGTTGCTCACGACCATCTGTTGAATAATGATGTTGCAAAGACTAGACGTGGTCCTTATGTAAGCAACCATAGGCACCATTTTATTCTATATATCTTAACTCCCGGTGTAAGGAAGATCTGGAAAGCATGCAGAGTGGTTATAGCTGGAAAACTGAGCTAAAGAAGAATTATCTCTTCCTGCATAAATTCACTGGCCGGTGTTGTTCAAAATGAAATAATATCTTTCTAAAAGGTGTGGTGTGCAAGAGGGGTTACCAGTGGAGTATTGAGCCTGGTTTGCTTAATGTGGATCACCTGGCATCAGTAGAGGGGCTGTGCTAATGACAAAATTGGAAGACATCCTAAATATAGAGGAGAATCAGGATATTGTACAGAAATAACTGAGACGACATTGAAAACTGGGCTAATAGAAGTGGAATCAAATTCAAAATGCAAAATCGAAGGTCATATCTTCTAAGTGAGTAATAGCAGAGTCTTATAAAACAGGAACTTGCAACAAGATCCTCATTATAGATAAATAGTACTTGGATGATCATAGGATGTGCTTTAGCAGTCCCTGTGATATGCATGAAAACAAGTGCACAGAATTTTCTGCTCTATCAGTGCGAGTTCATAATTTCTGAACAGTTTAATGAGTCAGGTGAAGAGACTATCATGTAAGAGGGAGACGTGAGGAGTGTAGAGTGTTCATCCTTAAAGAGATACAGCATGGAGCGAAAGAACTGAAAACCAATGGCTGCAGGCAGATAAAATGGTACCAACAAATGCTGAATGAATTGAGAATGAATGCTGGAAGAGGATTCCTGATGGGCAGAGCACCCAAAGTCCACCACAGCTTTCCAAGGAGAGGGGTGGCGAAAAAATGGAGGGATTTCCGTAGTAAGGCAGTTCATGAAGGGACTTATTTTGCATAGCGCCTGTAACATCCTAAGGGAAAGCCTTGTCAGACCTGTGCTTCTAAGTGTGTAGTGGCAGTAGCACTCTTAATGCTTTATTCAAACTATTGTCTTTCTCTGGGAAAAGTGTAGATGTTCACAGCTATCCTTGAGACAAGCTGTTCTTGGTGTAAAAGCCCATTGTGATAAATGGTGTGATGAAGTACCTTGACATATAGGCTAAATGTGTAAGGTTAAGAGAAGACTATATTTAACTAATGTATTAAATGTGTCAAACACAATAGAATGTCCTTCAAAAGGAGCTCAAAAGTTCCAAACAAACCTCCAGGGTAGAAAATTTAGGAGGAAGTAGATGGGCTACAGCTACTCATTTCTAGATGATTATCATATCAGTTGTTGATCTGAGACAGATGATAAATTCTTAAAAGCCTATTTTAGATTTTAGTACAATATAAACTGTTTTCTTAAATTCCTTATGGTCTCAAAATTACACCCATGAAACATCAGCTATGTTTACCAAAATATTTTCAAATTTAGATGAGAGTTGCAATACAGGGAGATAACTCAAAGAAGGAAGTGTATATCTGGTGTTGACAGTTTTTTAAAATGACGGGAATGTGCATGTACAATACTCAGAATTTTCACTGTAAGTAAAAAAAAAAGTATCTTTACTCTTCCAAAAAAACCCCACCCCAAACCCCAACCCTGTCATTATAACAGGTTTTGACTTTAAAAATAGCATTTGTTCTTCTGCTTTAAATCAGAAAGTATTGAGACTTTTTATTGTAGCAATATATTCTATCACCACCGAAAACCAGCGTGGAAAAAGACAACTGCATTGGGTTGCCATCCTTCTGTTAAGCTTCAGTGCAGAACCTAGATCTCTGCGGATCTGGGATTTTTAAGCCCTGTAAGAGTGCAAAGAATAATTAGAAGAAATGCTTAAATAAAAAACCCCAAAAACGGAGTTCATTGTTGTCTAATGCTCACTGCATATGAATGCTGTTAGTTTGACATTTTAATAAGTGAGTAAAAGAAATGTTCAGATTACCAAGAATACAGAGATTGCCTAGCCCCCAGCCCAAACCTGCCCGTGGTGCTACCTCCTGCATGACCTCCCTTCCCTCACCAGCAAGCTCTGGTATGTAAATGGCTGAATGTAAAGCCATGCAGGTAGGATGGCTCTGAAGAGCATGGGAATTCAAGCAGTGCCCCTGAAGCAGTGCTTCCGTTAAAGATCTGCTGTGTTACATGTGTCTAAGATGAATATCTGGGTAATTGGTTGTACGAACAACAAGGGAAATGCAGCCATCGTTTGAGAGGCAGCACTGTGCAGCACGATCGAGGTCTAGCAGAAGCGTTGGTTCTTTGGAAAAGCAGTGGTCTACCAAGGTCTCTGGCAAAGTGTGAAGGCGTTTGTGCTGAGCCAGAATAGTAGTACAGGAGTAGTCAAATTTCTATTTGCCTTTCATTGAGTGACTTAAGATATTCAATAATTTCAGTTTCCAAGTAAAGAATGAGGCAACTTGGTCTTGAAGTACTTTATAAAATGATTATTGAACTGGATCAGGCTGTAAGCCCCATCTAGCCCAATGTCCTGTATCCAACAGCAGCCAAGAACAGGACAACTATGTACGGTATTTCTAATACCTCCAGCCTTCAGGCATTTTGAGAGTATGGACTTCTGAATCTCATGCAGCTTACATATATATATTTATTATATATATATACACACACACAGACACACACATATATGTGTAAAAATGTAAATATACATAAAACAAAGATACAGAAAATAAGTAAATATACAGAATTTTTATTTTTCTTTCCCTGGGAACCTGGCTGGTGTTCCTTTTGACTCCTGTGAACTTAGGTCTCTGCAATTCTGGTCTAGGAAAGAGGAAGGTTTATTAGAAGAAATGCACCAGGATCAAGTGACTAGTACCACATAGATAAAAAGCAGTAGTGGGCATTTTTTGACCACTGACTTAAAGATATTTAGGATAGAAACATTATCATTCCGGGTGATAAGGTAAAGATGTCCTGGTATATAATACTTAACATTATGCATGCAGATACATTTTAGAATAGACTAAGTAGGTATACATATATGCATATATGCAGTCTTAATATCAGGGATAAATTTGCATAATTGTAGCTCATAATTTGTCTTCGTTGCAGCTATTTTTGAAAGTTAAATAATTGCTGATAGGAGGGAGTGGTAATTTATGGCAAGAGAAAATGCTCTCGCCTCATCTCGAGGGTGGTGGGTGTAATTCTGAAGCTGGTCCTGTTTGCTGCTTCTCTAAAATATGCATTGCTGCTATGAGTAGTCACATTTTGGTGGCTGAGAAGATTTGTAGCAATGTGGGTATTTTCTTAGTAAATGAAATGATCACGATGCAGAAAATTTCGAAAATATTGAAATAAATGGTGGTTTGTAAGTGGGAATATTTGGGTATATTTTCCAAATAAGGAATTTTTTTTCTGAAAGAAAATAACATTTTATAATAAATTTCTAGTTACTAATAATATACAAGAGAATAGATTTTTTTTTTTAAAAAAGCTAGGTTGCCATAGTTAGGGAAGACAGCAGCTCATCTAAGTAATAAGTCATTTTTAAGGAACCATGCCTGTTTATTACCTTAACAATGCTCTATAAAGGATTAGACTGAAATGTGGATATGGCCTTTGAGAAGATGAATGTCATGAGAAGGAGCTCCTGGAATTATAACTTCAAATATGTTCCTGTTTGTGTTTAACGTATTATTAAATGTCATTTGTTTAAAAAAGGCATTCAATTCATAATGGATCTAGTACAAACAGATAATGTTTTATATTATTTAGACTCTATTTGTTTTTGTTTCATGACAGCATTTCAGAATTAAGATTCCATTATTTATTAGCTAGAAAGAAGGACAGGAAGGACCTTGTATCATGTGTTTAGCTAGGAAATCCGTGGAAGTTCAGAAAGTGGCTAAACATTGTGGATGTAAAATACTCACTAAAGCACTGCGGGTGTGAAAGTACGCTTCCAGGAAACGCTGGATGTTTTACTGTGAAAGAGGTAGTTGGAAGGTCTGACAAGACTTCAATCATGTGAAGATCGCCTGAGAGTACCACGTATCTGGCATTATAGAGGATTAAAACTAATTTTAGGACAGCCTTCTGATGCTGTTGATATGGCATAGTTAGCCTGCAGAGACCGAGCACTAAGGAGTTTCAGGAACTAATAATTGTAAACTTCAATAAACAGGATCTCAGTATTTTAAATACTTTGTTTAGGACACGCTTCAAAGCTGCATAGCAATAGCTAACCGGGATCATGGAGACTGAGGATGCGCCTAACTGCATTCTTCCCAGAAGTAAAGCCTATGCCGTAGGAGGTGCTCCATCTTCCTCCCTGGGGAAGGAATGACTTCTCCGATACCTTTACGTGAGGTTGGAACAGCTCTTCTTGATGCATTTCTCAGTAGTGGAAAAGATCCATGCAGGAAAATACTTTACCATGTCTATACCTTCAGACCTTCAAGTCCAATGGGATTCATTGTATTCCCAAGTTCAAGCAAATACTTGATACTTAAAGTTATTCAGCAGGCACAAAATTTTGATAAGCAGTGTCCATCTATCAGGTAAGAGACTTGCCTTGTATATTTAAGTAAATTTTCCATCATCCTAAATGTGCAAGAAATCTTTGTGTACTCTAATAATGACGACTGCTTGAAGTCTGACTCGTTAAGGAATTAATTTGGTGTAAATATTCCCCGATGTAGGTAATCTGTTTTTATTACTTTTAACACCAAAATCAGCAACATATTTGAAGGAATAAATTACAAAGCAAGGAGAAGCCTAGAAAGTAATTATTGCGGGTATGGTAGTGAATTCTCTAACCACCACTTCAATGATTTTTTTTTTTTTTGTTACTTTCAGTTATGCTTTATGAAACATGTTTATCGACTATGTCAGCAATGTTCTTCCTCAGTTGCTGTTGCAAAGACCATTTTCGCGGTTTATCACAAAATGCCAGATTTGCTCAGCATGTAATTTAATCTTATGCTTGGAAGGATCCACATTACTTGGTTATCATGAAATTATTCTTTAATAAAAATGTATGCTTTGTGATCTATATTTTATTAATTTGGTGAGTCAGTTTATCGATTGTCGCAGATGCCATGAATGTATAATTTGTCACAGTTATTGGTTGCCTGTCAGCAGTTCGTAGCACCACAGAGTTCTTGGCTCTTGGGGCACCTTAGAAATAAGTCTTTCTCGATGTGCAGAAGAAAAGCTTTCTCCTGTAAATTATCGCCCAGACTTGGGTTGATATCAGGTTTATCACTTCGCGGCGTGTATTATCCTGTATTAGCCAAACACTGTGAACAAACGACTGACATGGCCTGTTCAGGCAAGAGTTTTCAGCAAATATGATTGAGTGATTTTTAAATGCTGGGGATGAAAGCACAGATTTTCTCACTATTTTAGCTCACTCTAAAATTAGGAATTACTAGGGTCACTAGACTGGAAAAACAAGAAAATTCTGAGCTTTTTTTTAGCCCTTCTTCTATAGTTGATAGTTTTCTGCTGTAATATACAGCAGCCATGAGTTTTGTTGATTTAAAAGTTTATTTTTATGAACAAATGATAATGAATTTAAATTAAAAAAAAAAAAAGACTATGCATTCAAAATATATATATATATTTTAGTAAAGCAGATACTTATTTCCAGAACTGTTGGACTCCAGTGTTCACTTCGCTAGAACTTGCGTGGTGGTGATGCAGCATAAAGCTTTGCGCGCTGAAGGGACGTTGTGCGGTTGAAACATCTGCTGGTCTCGTTTCAGCATTTGGAAAGGCCGGGTTCTGGTCACGCACCGAGCTTGTGTGTAGTGTTATGAAAAAACCAGTGGCCGAACGGACACTCTTCGGAGCCTCCCATTTTAGCTGGAGTGGGGGACGGGGTTTGTCCACCCCCTCATCCTTCTGGATTCGCTGAAACACCAGGTTTTGGGGTTGATTTAGGCAGAGGCACCCTGTCACGCTGAGCAGAACACGTTCCCCGGGGGCCTCCCGAAGTTAATGCTCTGTATGATGGGGGGGTGTTAACGTAAAAAAATCTGGGAAAAGCTCCCTCCAAAAAAAAAAGAAGAAAAAAGAAAAAAAATAGGAGGTGGGGAAAAAGGAAGAAAAAGGTAAGGGGGGGGGGGAGCAAAAAATAGAACAGAAAAGGAAAGGCGAAAGCGGAGGGGTGTCCTGACCCTCGCCGCGGCCGGGGCACGTTCCCCACCTCGGCAGCGGTGACCCGCTCCGCTCCCGCCCCCGCCGCCGGCCGGGTAATGAGCTGCGCTGCGATTGGCGGAGGACCGGCGGCGGGCGGCCGCCATTGGCTGCGAGCGGCAGGCTCTCCGCCCCGATTGGTCGCGCCCGCCTGCCCCGTATTTTCAGCAGCGGCGGCGGCGGCGGCGGCGCAGGCATATTCCGGTGGGGAGCCGGCGGCCGGGATGCAAGGTGGGTGGCCGCGGTCCCCGGCCCTGCCCGTGTGCGGCGGGCAGTCGGCACCCCCCGGCACTGTCGGCGTCCTGAGGCCGAACCGCTTGATTTTTACCTTATTTTTGAGCGACTATTTTATGGTTGCCTTCCCCCTCCGGCGGCGCGCTGGGCGGGGTGCCTGCGCTCCCGGGCTGCGCCAGCGCGCAGCGGCGCGGTGGGGGCCGGGGCGGCCGCAGACCTCGCCGGCCCCGGGGAGCGCCGCGTCCCGCGCCGCCGGGCCCGCAGCCGCTGCCTGCCAGCGCAGCCCCGCGCCCCTCTCCTCGCGGGGGTGGGTGGGTGTTTTGGGGGGAAAGAGGTTCTTTGTGCGTGGGTGGAGGGGCTTGGGCTTGCGTGGCCGGGCAGGGGGCACAAAGGCCGTTGTTCAGCAGAAGTTTGCCGTGGCGGCGGCACCGGGACGGGCTTAAAACTGGGAGGTGCGCGGCTGGAGCGGGGTGCGTTGGACGCCTTGGCAATGCGCGCGGGCGAGGCGGGGGGCGGTGGGGAGCAGCCCCGGCGCGGGCGTCCCCGCAGTTACAAATCGAGGTTTTGCCCGTGTTGAGTTGCAGAAAGTACCCCGGAGTCGGCTCGGGCTGTATCAGAGCCCTGCTGAGAATCCGGGGTCCTGGCCACCAGTTATTCCCGTGGATCTGCCAAATACTAAATTCCCGGTTCCCCTTCGGCCTGAGACTATAGCTAATTGGAAGTGGACGCGATGGTGTGTTGTCATCTGAACGTATTTTGTTTGGTTCGAATTTAAAATATCGTATATGAAGCTAAATACCCTCCGTTTGTATATCGCCTTGTAAATCTGTTACGCGGTTCGGACACAAATTTGCCTCTATTATTTTGCGATATGTCTAATCTCACCTCTTTCTCACAAGGCGTTTTACAGTCAACTGTATTTAATACATTCCTGCTCTATATTTTCTCTCATAAAGCCACATCCACCTTTCAGAGTTCTACGTTTCCTAGTGGTTTTCATGGCAAAAGTTATTTCTGATTGAGGTAACGTTTGAAGACAGAAAAAAAATCTTCTGCAACTTTCCTCCGTGGCATTTTCTCTGAGTAACGGTGCAGTCGCCGCTGGGCTGTGTGCTTTCTGTGCCATCTCCTAGTTAGCTAGAAATTTAAATATACTGCGTAGCATCCCCAGCTGGAGGCAGTACTTAAATTGTAGTATATTTGCATGATCGTTTCTGTGACAGAAGCGAGCAGTGGAAATTTTAGGTACAAATACCCAATTTGAGCAGGTTAAAAATCAGTGCCTGGAACGTTTCTTTCGAACAAAATTGCCTCTGAACCTTTAAGGTGCCTCATTCATAAATTTGGTTTAAAATCAGTGGTGCTGTCGGTGAAGTCGGTGGGATCTACGCCCGAGTTTGCTCATGATGCTGTTAAGCCCTTGTTGCGCGTTGCGGAGGCAGAAGGATGCTTTTGGGCCCAGGCCTGTTGCTAGGCCTAAAAACTACTTTTTTTTGTTGTTGTTGCTAGCCTGAAGCCGTAGGAAGCAGTAAAGGTTTTTCCGGGGACTGAGGGAAAGTTTTGGTCTGGCTCTGCCGAGCAGGAGCAGCCTCTGGGGCATGGGAAGTGGCTGCAGGTTCATGGGTCCTCGCCTCTCAGCCGAGCACCCGTGGGTGCATGGGCAGCCTGCACAGCGAGAGGGACGGCGTGCTCCCCTTCGTCGAAAATAACGGTGAATGGAAACGGCACCTGTTGCACCAGCGGTGGGCTGTCAGCTCCTAGAAAAAAACCTGCCTGCCTGCGGTTTTATGGTTACCTACCCAAATCACATGGCTCGTCCGAAATGACAGCTCTCCAGGGAGTTTAAGTTGAATTTAACAGCGTATTACGTTCAAATGATTGTGAATACTTGACTGTATGAGAAATGCAGATAGCTATATATAAAGTATTTTTTAAATTATGAAATAAATACCATTTATACAAGTGATACAACTTTAAAAATGAAGCTAGCTACAGTTCAGTAACTACCATTTGAAAGTAGAAGTACCCATGTGTACATTTTATTGTCTTTTGATTTCATTACATAATGGCACGCATAATTTTCATACTTTATATAAACTTTTCCAGAGCATCCTGTGAAAACAGACAGAATAATCTCTATGCCTAGTTGATACCTACTGAGACTTCTTTAGCCTAAGTAGCAAATTCTGATTTCTAATAGTGTGTAAACAAAGTGCAGCCAGGCTGGCAGGTGTTGCCTGCTCGTGGTGGCAACAGAAATACGAAAGATGACGTGAGGACTGCGGAACTGAATTACCCCTCCGCGCCTCCTGCTTGTTTTCTCACCCAGACAGGTGAGAGAGAGCAGATGAAGGCTTTTCTTTCCCTTTCTCACAGAAGAAAACTTTGTTGTTTCTTACTCTCGCAGTTGAATTAGTAAATGTTAGTAAGCGTAGACTATTAACTAAAGGAGATCCTAAAGAAAAATATTTTCCAAATATAAATAGATAATTGACTCTTATTAAATATTTTTCTAAATAACTAAACATAAAAAAATCAGGCTAGTAAAAGTAACAGTCAATTAATTGGGTTTTTGGTTGGTTTTTTTCCCTGATTATATGAGTTGGATAACAGTTTAGACTCCAGTATATGTACAAACATGCGTATGGATACAATGGATCTGCTAAATATAGATTACTGAAAGATCAGCATGAGTGAATGCATAAATCATAAATTTATTAAAAAACAGTCTCTGAATTACCTCTTACCTACCTATGTGTCTGAAAGAGAGGATCAAAGTTTTAGCAGGTATCATTCAGTTGCTTTGTCGGTTTTTGGGTTTTTTTGCCTTTATTGTGACCTTGTTGGTCACAATATGGATGGAGAGTGAATATTTCCTTGGTATTCTTTAAGGTGGTAATTTCTCAGTAGTGATGTGACCTAACAGTGGCACTTCTCGCTGATAACAGCAATGTTTATTTCAAAAGTGTAATTTTTATATTTAAACACATGCAGTGTTAGATTAGAAAACGTTAAATGACAATTGCATGGCATGTTTGTTTTTAAATGGTTATGCTGAACGGTGGCAGAAAAATTAATTTGTAGTTTATAAAGATCTGTGATTTTTCTATCTGCTATTTAATAGAGCTGTAATGTTATCACCGAGCGCTGCCAGTTCAGTATAAAGTGCAATGTGTAACATTTTCTGGTGGCAGAGTTGCTCTAAGTGGAGAAATAATTTAAGCGGTACAAGGATTTTTACAGCCCTCTTGTCACAATTAACTGTGTTTATGAAATAGGAATTTACACAACGTCTGCCTTTCGGGGCTGGCGTTCCCCTCGGAGCCCGCTCGCTTCCCAGGCCGGCAGCGTCGTGTCTGAAGCATCGTGGCAGGGCAGGGCGGACTGGATGGAGCCTGCGCGGGGAACGGGCAACCCGGGCAGTGAAGTGATTCACTTGATGTATCTTGTTGGGAAACTTGTGTGGGAAATGCCGATGTTCTTAAGTATAAAACCTGCTTTCGGTTTCATTTTAGGTGGGTGACTTGCTCAGGGGCAGCAAGGTCCCTGGCCCGTCACTGGCTCATCCCGCTCTCGCTCCATGTGTTCTCGCCTGGTCCCCCCTAATTCCTGAGCTAGCGTGTAGGCAGTAGGAGTCGATCTCAATGCTCGCTGCTATTTTTGCCTTCATTATTCGTGGCAAAATAATTGAGACCGCTGATAAAACAAGCGGTGTTGTTGTGAAGAATAGCAGCAGACTGTGCTGTGTGTTACCTTTACCTCTCAATTTTAGAAGATGAAGTAAAAATGATAGCAAGTTCTGTTGCTATTATTTTTTATACATATATATACATGTGTATACAAGAAAGAGCAAAACCTCCTCATTCTTGTATGGATGTTTAGTCCAGCCTTCTGTTGCTGCCTCCTGAGGTTTTACTGCTAATTGTTCTCCTACTGATATTGCAAATTATTATGATTGTTAGGTCAGAGTGAAAAATTATGTGCAACAGGTAGTTGTTATAGCGGAGATCAATCATATTATCTTAGAGCTACTTTAATCTGGTCAAGCTACTTTAATCTGGTCAAGGAAGGAGGCCAAACTAGTTAATTATCTCTTCTTTGGGTTATCCTTCTATAAAATGGGACTAATCATCATCATAAAAGGTGCTTTAGAACTTATTAAATATTTCTGAAGCACTTAGGAATCACAGTTAAAAAAATAATTGCCTAGTAAATTGTCTACTCAATAAGATTAAAAAAAAAGGATCTAGAGTATATTAGGCTTCATAATCGTTTAAATAGATGCATGTAGTTTATTTACCTACTCAGCAAGAACTAACAACCATTGAAAGCAAATAGTTCTTTAGGAGAACTGTATTTGCAAAATGAAATTACTTAAATCAAGGTTTCCAGTTCACTAGTTTAAATTACTTCTACATTTATGATTTAGGCTTTGATTTAAATCATACTTTCTACTGTTAATGTTCAAATTTATCATCAACACTGAAGCTGTGAACACAAAAGACATTCTTGGCAAGACTTGCAGAATGTAATGTCAGTATATTTCTCTGGAACACTAAAAATTTGGAAAACAAAACCTTCATCTCGGCACTTAAGATGTTTGATATCTGGCGGAAAAAAACAAAACAAGCTGCACATGATTCTATTTTAGTCAACAGGCTAATAGGTGGCCTTAATATAGGAGTTAATATAGGTTCCAGTGGCCTTAATATAGGAATGGAAGGGCTGGGCAGAGGTGCTGCCAGCACGTGGCTTTGTGGTCATCGGTCTTCTTAGAATTGGAGGAATATTTCTTGGATAAATAACATCAATCTCTTCATCAAATATAAAAGCACTGACAATGTTTGCCGTTGCTTTTGTTGATTAGGAGAAATACCAAGAACGAAACTTGTTCTGCATTCCCAGCAGAAATACTGCGGAGTCTCCCAGCTTTTTATTCGTTTCTTGTTCTGCCTAGCAATTAGATAAACAAAACCTCTTTAGATTGTCTTTACACTTGACAGATTGGCATTTGTTTTTCTCTCTGTTTAAAAGAAAAAAGCCAAAACAACCAACAAGCTGAGATTTTCTTCAATCAGGAAGGAAGTTTAGACTAAAGCTTCCAGAATTTATGGAATTTACTCTTACTCTTGTGTTCCCGCAGCTTGGAATTTGAAGGGGAAGCTGTGTGCCTCGGATGAAAATTGTGTGTAGCCGTGCAAGCTGTGCAAAGCTGTAAATCCTCAAACCAGCTCTGCTTCCCAGCAGTTTTACACGGATCCCGGCCAGCCACGGTGCTGCCTGGGCGCCAGGATGTGGGAGCCGTGGGTGATGCTCAGGCAGACGCACTGTGGACGTGGTGTACTTCCCCCTTCTGCCTAACCTCCTCAGGATGGTGCGGGAGGGTGGCTTTCTCCTGGCTCTTTTGGACTGCTCACTGTTTTCATGGGAACCCATATATACTCAAAGATTGCCCAGAATTAAATGCCTGTGATGTTAGGAGCAGAGAGCTGGCTCTAGGCAGTGACTTACGAGCCCTTCCCTTGCCTTCAGGAAAGGTTGCAAACAGGGATCTGATTTGCACCTGTTTAGAAACAGCAATTTCAGCTTTAAATAACGATGCTTTAAATTGTGATTTGCATTTGTATCTTTAAAGAGTAAATACCAGATTGCTTACATAGGTACTATAACTAGTTACACAAAAATTGAAAACCACCATTAAATTACTCAGTTTAAAAAAAAAAAAAAAAAAGGAAAATAGTCTAGTAGGCTACTACCGTTTGATGTATGGATACCTAAGCTAGATTTTTAAACTTCTTAGTATATCGAAATGCTGTAATGTTTCTCAACTGTTGAGTTGCTGTTTGAATGGTCCATATTTCAGTTGTAGTTCTGTAGCTTCCTATTTTCATTCTTACTCAGAATATCTTTAAATAGAATAACCTCTGAGTTGTTACTGGTATATTGGTACCGCACTTTGAAAACCAAGATCAATAATCGTATCCCTATCCAAAAATAATTCTGTTATTTGCTGAATTGTTCAAAAACGTTCTTTGGCTTGTTTTCTGTGCACCCGCTTCAGTGACCAGAATGTCAGTGGAGGCTTTGTTTAAATGTTTTTTCTTTATTTCCACTCCCCCCCCCCCCCCACACACATACACCTGTTCATCTAAGTCTTTTGGGCCAGACATTGGTTTATTTGGTTGGGCATTACGGCTTTTTTTTTTTCCCCCCTCTTCATTCAGTTAACTGCTTGTTGTCAGCAGTTCTGACACATCCCCTTGTTTTCCGTAGGCTGCCCGTGGAAGAAAAGGCTTGTTTCCAATGACAAAGGGTTAATCTGGCTCGGAGTTGGATTAACTGTTGCGGTAGCTCATGATAAACATCTGTTGCAATACTCCCAGATGAGAACATTGCTTTCAGAAGTATTTACTGCGCGTTTTGGACCCGTGCACTTTACTTGTGGTTTTATTCCCCCCCCCCCTCAGTTATTAAATTCTTTCAAAAGGACATAAATCCAAAGAGTCTGTCTCGGAGACTGTTTATTTTATGATACAGAGAAGGAAATGTGATTACCGAGTTATTGTTCATGTGCTAGAGCCCCTGAATAGCTCCAACTGGAGCGCAGAAGCATGTGCGTTCCTTAATAAAAACCAACTGCGGGAGCCGGCTCCCGGGAGCGCTGCCATGGGTGTCGGTGCCCGGCGTGGAGTCCTTGGGATGCCGGTCCTCTGGGTATTTTCTTCCCACTCTGAATTTGGCAAGATAAGACTGGTGGGGAGGAGTGGAGTTTTATTTGGACCTGGAACCCAAGGGTGGGTGTATGGTTGGAAGGGTTTGGGCAATGGGTCTGGGGCTTTGCCATTGAGGAAGCCTTCTGCTATTTCCTTGGAATCTTTTCTTTAAGTTGTTTTTTCTTTTTAAAGTTTTTAAACTTTTTTTAAAAAAGTTTTCAAATTCTAGATTTAGTGGATCAAAAAATGACAATTTCCCGTGCAGCTAGCTTTTGAAGTTAGGTCTTCCAGCAGCTGGTTCTTGCTGTAGCTGAGGATCAGGAGAAGCAAGCAAAGCAAGCTTTGGTGGGTTTTCCCAAAACATCAACAACCTTCTCCCCCAAGCCCCCAAACCACAAAACCTAACCGTGCTTGGTGTGTCTGGGAAAATAACATTGGAAAACAACATAGAATATCTTAAATGGTGGATGTTTCCTGACAAATTGTTTTTCTTTCTTATACTAATGCTCTTAATGAAATAATGTTCAAGGCATTTTCACCTATATTTCTCAGCAGGTGAAAAATATTTTGAGATAAATTTCCTATGCTTTTATTTCCTTCCGCTATCAAAGAAAATATCAGACTACTTTACAGAGGTGCTGATCATCACCAGAATTAACTCTGCATAGCAGTCTAATGAAGCTAGATGATGAAATGGGGGACTTCCACACCACTGGGAGACTCTGTAACTTTACTTCTTGCTGATTTTCTTAGGTCTGGCGGAAACACTTGTTTTAGCAATAAATCTGTAAGAACAGCCATACCGATTCAGATCGAGCGTGTCTGATTCAATATCCTGTCTCTGATGGTGATCTGCAGCCGATATCTAGGGAAGGGTACAAGAACAGTGATAAAATCTAACGTGAGGTTTCTTAGTTTACCAGTTTTATGGTGGTACCAGGAATTTCAGAATCTGCTTCCTAATCATAATGCTGAAATGACAGATGTGCGGTTCTTAACAGCCTCGGCTTTCTCTTAAAGGCCACGATAGCGACAGGAGGATGAAAGAAGAAAAAAACCCCTGACGAATAATGGATAGTATGTAAAATAGAGAGAAATAGTGGAGTAATCCTGGATAGACCTGGAAAAAGAAAAAAGGGGGCTATAGCTACTGCAGAATACAAAGAAATGGCAGGAAAGGGTTGGCTTGTTACCCCAGGTGAAGGCACCCCACACCTGAGCTCAGTGAGACCCGATGAGTTTTCAGCTATCACCTGCATCGCGTCATTTGTGCATGAGCAAGAGTAGGGCACAACCAGGACGGGGAGAAACTGTTGGCCTGAGCGTCATCCATGGAAAGAGATGGTAGAGGGCAGGAGAATGAACTGAGCTTGGGAAGGGCGAAGGGGAGCAATGGGACCGTGAAAGAAACCTGCAGAAGCTCTGGATTATTCTTGGTCTGTAAACATCTGTCCACTCAAATTAATGAATAAGAAGTATTGTCTGTGTAGGGAATATCTGCTGCAGGTTTGCGCTGAATCCCTTGTAGCATTGCTGTACTTTTCCCAGGCCTCGAGACACACAGGTTTTATTTTTAGTGCTAGCCTGGGTTCTGTTTTCTGGCAAACCTGTTCCAGCTTGCTGCAGTCATTACTACTAAGGCCAGCTAAATAGCAGCTTGAAAATACTTAAAGCAATGTAAATAGTAATAAATTACTTTGTGTGGATTAAAAGTACACCTAGGGTGGACTTGTTCTTGGGTCAGGTTTTTTAGTGCTATAGAGCAAAAGCATGCTGAGCCTTATGTTACTGGCATGCAGGTGTAATGGTTCTGTCCTTTAAATAACAGACATGAAGGCGTTGTGACGAGGATATTGTCGCTTTAGCATTCACTTCTTAGAGGTAGATCTTTAGGGAGCTTTTACAAAGGTGTATGGAAAATCGTTATTGACTGTCTAAAGTGAATTCAGGAATAATACCCATGAGGAGGTGTTGCAGTGGGTGAGGAGGTGTCACAGCGATCTACTCACCAAAATAAGTCATATTGCAAGCTAGTGCCATACTTGACAAATTTGGGTTTTATTGCGTGTATCAGGATGAAGAGAAGATGATGCATTTGAGTACAAAAGGGCAAAACCCACCTTGAATTTAATCACGGTGTACATAAGCCTGTGAGCATGGGGGTTTGGTACAACCAGAGGAAAGTGTGTGCTTAATGGTGACCTTATAGAAAGGATAGCTTCATCTGTAGGTAAATACCAGGCAAAGGAAATTTTTCAGGTCACAGACAAGGTAGATACAGGATCAAAAAAATACAAACCGGTCATTAATAAATTGATACTTTGATTTGTATGTATGTAAATGAACATATTATACATTTCTCGTGTTGATAGTAATATATAATATTAGAACAAAGTTTCATGTAATTAAAGGAAAACAAATTCAGAAACAGCTTTACAGTATAGGAATGAGAGGGAATAAGAACACTGTGTGTTTCAGGATTGAGCTTCATTTACCTTTTTAAGAGGATTATAGGAAATTGATGATTTCTTAGTTCCCCAGAAAGTTCCTCCCAGCCTGGCACTCTCAAATCCAGGGAGCCTGGAGTCTGGGGCTGGTTTTCTCAAATACGTGCTGTGGAAGGTGCTTTGATTTACACCCTGTAGTTTAACGTGGCAGCTGTGGACAGGAGGAGTACAGGGCCGAATTGTGCTCACTCTTTCTGCCAAAGAAGTTTACCTTTTCCACTGATTATCCGTGCTCCTGAAGAACCTGAGTTGTTGTACGCTTCTTATTAGTAAATAAAATGAAATGCAACTTCCACAATTTCTACTCTCGGTAGGAAAATAGGAGCTCTAATGAGGCGTATATAAAATATTTTTTTTCAAAATACCATCATCTGGCATATGCTTGTTACTATGTAGCTTTTTATTAAAAGGTTTATAAAGCTAAGTCAACATTTTGCCTTTTTTCCCCCCATTGCAACAGTGTTCCTTTTGTTTTTTTAAAGATATCCTACAACTCCCTTAGAATAAACAAGCATTCTCCAGGTTCAGGTTGGAGGGTCCATTTTTAAACCACACAGAGGAAATTTTTATGGATGGTTTTGTATTTTCTCTTCTGATAGATATCTCAACATCTGCCTGCAAGGTTTCTGACGTCCTCTCTAAACATCCCGAGGATTTCATTGGCATGGACAGATAATGGATGTGCTGTATCTCTTATGTTACATATTTAATATGAAAGAGAATTTACCCTGGAATTTCAACCTTTGCTAAAATAATTTTACTTTTCCCACACCCGTATAAGTTGACTTGACTTTCAAAAGAAGATTCCTCAGAATCGAAGAGGAATCGGATGGCACATTTGCACATCGTTTTACAGTAACTTCTTACACTCAGACTTGATTACCTTCTAGAATTTTGTTCTGGTTTCTTTAGTAAACAGGACTAGTCCTATGCTTCTGTTTCTTAAACGCCTCTTGTATTTGTGCTGAGCTGTTAACGGGTCTGTTAGTATTGTTAAAGTATTAACAGAAGAATGATAATTGCTGTGTTGTAATTGTGTTGAGCCTAAAAAAGCATTCTCAGAGAGTATTAATGAGAGCCTTTTTAGATGTATGAATTCTTGTTCTTGGAGAAAAAAAAGGACCATTCTGGAGGAACATAATAATAAAGATCAATAAGCCTTTGATTTGGTCTTTAACTCCATTGCTCCTCCTCTCCTATCCCCGTTTCTGCTTCCTATAGGTATCACAGAAATCTGCCACGCACCGTACGTGCTCCGGTACATAGGTGCCGCGGGGCTGCGAGCCAGGTGACAGTTTTACCAGTGAATTTTCTTTTTCTGTTTATCTCAGCCTTAAATTACTTTAACCTTATTTAGTCTTAAAAACTGTGACTATAGAGCTAATATTTCGTGCAGCATCGAGAGGAACTGGAAGTGCTTTTCATTGCTATGCAAAATGCAGCTGGGTTTTGGTGCAGAATTAACAACACGGGGCGACGCTGTTGAAAAACGTGAGCAGTAGTTTATTTTCATTTCTCTCATTAAATATCTTATTACCATCTATTTGTTTTTTCTTTCCTTTCTCCTGCAGTGCAAAAAAGGGCAATTGCTAGAAGGTAGGAATCGCACAACTGCTGGAAACTGCCTTAAATTGGTGACCTTCGGTTGACCTCTGCAACCGCTGGTATGAGCCGTGGTATTTTTTTCAGAGCTGAGTTAGTACCTCAAATTCAACTTTTATATTGAGTAATTGACTTGCAAGCAAAATCCAAATATAGGAATAATTAAAAAAAATTATCTCTTGTAAATATAAAGACAGTGCATCAGTACATACTAAAGCTGCAAAAGTGTTTCCTAGGACTTACTTGAGCATTAAAACTTTGCAGTTTATGTAGCGTAATATAATTTTCAGAATGTTTTTGTTAGCAGTTATTTCTAAATAGGCAAATAAGCTGCCGTTGCAACACTTGGCTTTTTGCGGACCCTTTGATCTGAATGAGAAATACGGAGGAAACTTCAGGTTTGTCGTTTGTGTTGTGAGATTTCAAAGAGGCTTCAGTCTATATTCTGAAATATGTAATTTCTTTTCCAGTCTCATGTACATGCTCTTTGTCATCCTGTCTTCTCCCTGGTCTGACATCAGTTTCTCTCTTGTCCATTTAAAACTGAAACTTGAAAAACTGCAGTTTTGTACTTTATATTATTCTTCTACCCCAGAGCTGTTTTTAGTGTCTTTATTGCAAGTAGACAGATGGTGATATTTGGTTTCCTGTCAGTTTTAATGAATATAGATAGGAGTGATAAGAACATTTGCTTCGTTTAGCAAACTTCCTTTTCTGGCTTTTAATTAATGAAGTGCTCACTGGTGTGCCGCTGCTTTTGTATGTAGTACAGTTAAATCTTATACACGATTCAACTCGTAGTGTCGGATAATGGAAGAGGATGAAAATAACTTCTCTCAATATCCTTTAAAGTTTACTTACACAGACTTTGAATACTGCAGACTGCAGAAACGTAACGTGCTTGTACGAGCCGCCATAGCAGCATCCTTTATTTCTTTGTATTTTGGTAATATTTTTTTTATAAAAAGAAACTGGAGGAAATGGGCTGCGTTTGGTGTTGCAGTTAAGCTTGGGTGAGGTTCATCTCAGCTTTGTAACAATTTGCTTCTTGTGCAACTTCTTAAGTAGAGTAAGATCCAGAGCAAAAATTTAATAAAATACAGAAGAAAACAGCTTTCCAAGCTGTTTTCTTCCTGCATTTTGTCCTCCTTTGGAGAGAACAGGAACATTAATCCTAATATTGATTTCCTTTTCCAACAGTTTGATTTCTGTCTTAGGTTAGCACAGACATTATTTTAGATTCTTGTAAACTATTTGAGAGTCCATTGTTCTTAAGATCTTTCTCCAGTGTTTAGCTGTAAGGTTTTTTTCCCTTTCCTTTTGTGTATATTGTGATTCTAATGCAGGTTCCATATCGGTGCTCGTAGCCTAAGTTGTTAAAGTACTTTCTGCCTTGCCATAGCGGTTTGAATTCTTTAATGGTAAAAGTGTGTGTATAAAAATATTTCAGCGGGTAAAGCCTGAATACTGCCTGTAGATATAACATCTCTGCTTTAGCGTTGTAGCTCTAGTAGGTTAAGATCTTCCTAGATGGAGAGGAATGATTCGGGGTGAAGGACAAGAGGGTGATCATTGGGAAGATTATTTTCTTAACCACCTGACTTCTGCAGATTCTGAAGAAATTGATTTTAAGCTGTGTTGTATCTCAGCATCCCTGAGTTTTCTGAGTTAAAAAATGGAGTTGATTTTGTACCTCTTTTCAAGAGTTTTGTTTTGTTGTAACCTTATAAGGATAGGACTTGGTTCCCTGATGGCAAATCTGTGCACAAAAAAAAGTTGGTTTATTTTAGAAAGCTGTTTTAAAATACTCCATCAACCCTGTCAGGAGGCAGAAATAGTAGTTATTTTATATTATTTCTCGTGGCTTTCTGAAAATGTTGCTAAGTGTTCCCTGTTCCTCCTGAAAACTTTAATTTGATGGAAGATGCCTCTAATTCAAATGAGTTAAAAACAAACAGAAAATATTTTCACTGATCCATTGGTTGGTGTGGGCAAATGATCAGGTGCTCGTGCTATTACATGAATGATACTACCTCTGCAAACAGCGACTGAGGCTTTGAATGTGTCCTTGCTTCCTGAAGGTCACAAGCAAGAAAGCAAAATCACAAAGGGATGCCCCAAGAACAGCTTGTGCTTAAGTAAATACTTGCTTTCTGCATTTGCATTCGGTGCCCGTAGGTTGAGAATTCTCATTCTGGTGTTGGTTTTTGCAAGGGTGATGAGGAAAGACTTGCTGGCCATTTTAGAGAGAAATGAGGATCTCTGTCGGCAGCTCTAGCACGGTGCCTGCTGTTTGGGTACCTGGAAAACGGTTTTGCAGGAGCAAACCCTATGTTTCAGGTCCTAGGCATGTTCGTGTACCGCATTTTTATTATGAAGGTCCTTTCTTCTGAACCAGAAGTGAACCTTGTTCCAGACAGCAGTGCAGAATGCCAGGGTCAGTTTTAATCTATATTATTGTCCTTGCAAAAATCAGTGTAAACAAAAAGTGCATCGTGGTGCCTCAGAATTTGCAGACAAGAACATTTTAATGTTGTTAGTTACAATATTTAGGTCGTGTTTTTATTTCCTTCTGGTTCCTTGTCACCCTTCAGGAAGACACAGCATGTCTTCCTTTTTATAATAAAATAGTGTTTCCTGATGCGTCTAAACTGGTATGTGCTGCTTTGTTTGACATACATATTTGTCAATTTGATATGAAAGCCACGTGTGAATTAATGTGAAAAATGAAGAGATTTGACTCAGAATGAATAGAGTCTTTTCCTTCTGGAAAGAGAGCATAGTCTATATTTGTGGGGTTTATTTTTCGTTAGCATTTGCTTCTTATTCTCCAAATAATTGTAGTTGCATGTTTCTCCTTTTTCAATATTCGCCAAAATCTCCAGCAGTTCTTACTCTCGCATATCTCCTTCAGTCATGAGCCAGAAGGAAAAAGAAAGTCATCTCTGGAAAAGAAAACTCACAGGGCTCCATTCCCTTCCCACGCCCCATCATTTTCTCTCCACATTTTTGAAGATGTGAAGCAATTTACATCAACGTTCTCCATCGTTCTCGTTTCCTAACCTGATTCCTCTTCTTGCAGAGAGAAACTGAAGGAAGATACAGAAGAGAAGTTGAAGAAGAAAGGAAAGAAAGAGAAAAAATAGTGGAGAAAATCAGAGCAGAGTTGGCTTTTCTAAGAGGAGTTATCCAGGAAGCAAAACGTGCAGCTTCCTTCATCTTTTTTTTTTTTCTGTTTCTTAGCCCATCCCAGATACTGCTATTTCGAGATAAGTGGGTCAGGCAAAAGGGCATAATTAATAGTGATTTCACAGTTGCTGTGGGTATGGAAGAGCGTAGTAAGAAGGGTGGATTCTCCTGTTGGCAGTCTCTCTCAACGGGAAGCTCCCAGCTGAGCCCCATGTTGCCATGCCCAGTTATCTTCTGTCACAGGACTCTGGGCCGCGCCAGCCAGGTTGGAGCTGGATTACAGTGGGAATGGAGCAGATGGGGAAGTGCAGCACATCTAGGCTTACCCGGTCTAGTGCGGGACGGTACGTGTTTGTGGGAGCAGCTGGGGAAAGGATGGATCAACCCCTTGAACAGGATGACCAGTGACACTAGAAAATGGAACATAACTTTTTAATATCAAAGATTCTGAGTTTATTAGTATGGAGTATTTCTTCTGGCCTACATGCACCTCTAGGGTTTATTGCCTTGAGGTGCTTTGTTTCCGCCGGTTGGTGATCACGTAGTGTCAATGAGGCTTGGATGGGACATGGAGCACATATGGCAAGGACAGCAATCCGTGCCTTTCTGCTGAGAGATTAATAAATTTTAACATCTGAAAATAAGGAGAAGGAGATAACACACGCAGCTAATTGCAGTTTGACTATGCTGCCACAGAGGAACTTTTATATTAATAAGTAGATCTCTGTCAAAAAAATGTGAGGTATAAACCATGTAGTGATGTTGCTGTAATAGAAGATGGAATGACACCCTACCTGCATTCTTCACATCAGCTTTCTACGGTGTTTACATTTAACTTGCTTTTATTCTTCTCTTCCTGATGGACCAAGATTACTATGAAACAGCCGTACTGCATCGTGGCCAGGGCTAGTGCCGATTTTCAGATGCCCCTAAAGCCCCAGCAGTCCTTTCAAAGTCCTGGTGTGCTGTCTTCCCTTGAGCATGTGCAGCCAGTTGGATTAATACTCCCAAACAGCCTGTGCTTGGATTATATAGCTCCAACATCGCCTGCTTGTGATGCCACCAGAATCTTTTTGGTTTTTTTTTCAGCTGGACAACATACTGCAAGAAAAACTTTTATCTTGTTGGAAGGGAAACGCCTATTAGAGGAGATTTTACATCCCTATGACACATTCAACTCGGCCGCTTTGGAAGTTCCATCAGTGGGAGCAACATGTCCTGGTTACTGTGGTAGAGGCTCATAGAGATTTACTTCATCCAGCTGGGACCTTTTAGGGCCGGCTGTTTGGAGACCACCAAACTGCATCCCTTGCTGGAGAGGGGTTGTGGGTGTGGATGTTGCACTTGCGGAGGACGGTCGGTGTATGGGATGGCCATGCCCTGAGACGGAGCAGGAGTGCGGCACCTTGGGAAGACGCTTTTATTTTGTTTTGCCTCCACGAAAACAGTAAATTAATGCTTTTGGGTCTGTAAGTCTGCTTGTGGGTACTAACATATCACAAAGTAGCTGGCTACGCACATCTCTTGCTTTAACCTGTTGAAAGCAGAAGGTAGAAGAGTCTTGTTTGATCAAGTCTATTTTTCAGATTTGAGGACATGTTAGTAAACTTCATCCTGCCATTTCTCCATATGGGTCTAATTTTATGGTATTGAACCTTTCCTCTTTTCATGGAAAAGATGATTCTCTCTGTGGCTGTATTCATGTTATGTTATATTTGGTTAAATAAGCTGAGATCTTTATTCACATGATTTGAAATATTTTGGGATAATTGTTAAAAAAAGCCCCCAACTTCCTGAAGGACTTTGAAGGAAAAAAAGCAATTTCTCTGAAAGCAGTGGCTCAGTCATCAGCAGGTCTGTTCTGAGAACAAGAGTGTGCATGCCCACATAGGGGCACGTTTGATTGTCTGATAAACATCAGCAACTGGCATTTTCCTTCCCAAAAGACCGTCTTGCTTTCCACTGAAGACCTTTATAGTCCATTCTTTGAAAAACAACATTCTGAAAAAGTGCTTTAGTTATTATCAAAGACAAGTTTGGAACATTTTAATTTTTCTGAATTATGGTATCTGTACAAAGGAGATAAATTTGAGCTGAAGGATGCTTTGCAGTTTCTCTCTGGTTTATACAAAACATCTGTGCCTCTGTTTTTTTTTTTCCCCATATGTTGAAAGTGCCATGTGGAGATGTCACTCTATATTTCAACTTGCAGGTGAAGTAGGCTAGGAGTAAGAAACCACTCTAAAGCAAATGGGTTTTCAGCGGAAAAAAACCCAGAAGTGCATTTGTCACTGGATGGACATTTATGCTGTTGACTAATAATAATGATTTGTGGTATTATAACAGAGAGACATTGGTGTGGGATTTTTTGTTAAGGGGAAAAAAGATTACATTCTTAGGAATAATGCTGTCTATAAAAGCTAAAAAGCTTGAAGGCAAATACGGCAAGCAGGCAAATGGTATTGTGTGTTCTTAGTACATAGAAAATGTAGGTGAGCACATCTTTTACACGCAATGGGGAAAAAAATCTTGAGTCGTGGCTGAGTCGCCAAAAAACAGTTGAATGCAGGGGCTTAAAGAGAGAGATGGTGAGAACAAGGGAAGAAAATAGCCAAGTAGCAATATTTGGCAAAGACTTGATGGGGGAACGTGGTTGTCATCAAGGCCATTAGGAAAACATATAGTAGGTGACTTAGAGGTCATAAGAAGGAATGGTGTTCCTTGTCAGGTGGGGTTTTTTTGCAAAGTAGAAGCAGCACAACTTAACGTTGAGCCAAAACAACCCAGGAAGAGTGGGAGACAAATTGCTGATGATGCTCCGCTGTGAAACTGTGGCCTGATGGCATTATCTGCTGAGACGAATAATTGGAGACCGCTGAAGTCTCAGGGGAGGGTGGAGAGCAAAGTGAGAGTTCCGCTGTGATCTTACTGAATGCACGTTCTGTACCTCCACACAATTTAAAATTAGTTTCATCTTGGAGAAACACGGAGTTTGAGCTGTCAGCATAAAGATGATGGAGTTTGCTCAGATCAAGGAACAGGATGGGCTGAGGAAAAAGCGGGACGTCAACATCAGAACCTCGGAGGATGTTGGAGGAGGAGGACTTGTTTCTGGGAGGGAGGGAGGGATGTCAGAAATAAAATACAAATAGGAAGTAATAGCCTTGGGAAGGTCAAGGCTTAAAAAAACAGGAGCGGTTAATACTGTGGAAGGACGCGAGGAGTTTGAGAAGGGTGAGACTGTTGCAGATGCTTTGGATGAGGAGTTTAGCACTGACCACCATTTGTCAAGCAAAGGAATACAGGCCTGGAAATCAGAGTCTGTTCTTCCTTAAAAAGTGCTTCTCCTTTATGTTTTGAGACCTCTAATGGATTCTTGGTTTGAGAATGATTGTGGTTATTTTCTTTTTCTTTTTCCCTCCTTGTTCAGACTGAAAATAGAGCTTTATGTAACAATAAAAGAGATGAAGTTTATTCCTTAAAGGAGATGTGTAATGCTAACACATCAGGACGGTCTTTTGGTTTTGTTTCTGTTCCATTCCTCCAACCAAGAAAAATCATATGAAATCTATCATTAAATCAGAGGAACAAAAAGGTTGTCTCAGCAGAACATGGTGTCAGTACTTGGGACTTAGCGGGGAATCGCACAATTCCTTTCTGTATTTTTCCTCTTGCAATCCACTCGTCACAGTATGTTGTTCTCATTGTGAGCCCATGCTTCTGGAAAACGTGTTTTTTTTTTTTTTATCACAGTATTTTCAAGTTGAGTATATCTGCTCCCTGTAATTTCAAAGCAGAGAAAGAGACTTCCTAGGGCATGTTCTAGCCTTTCTATTTTGGTAACAAAGATCTGCAACTTGGTGGTAGAAGGCAAATGATTCATTTTGTCAGGAAAATGCCACTTTTCTAAGTGGTTGTCAGGGCATGTCTAAAGCAAATATATAAAGATTAAAAGCAATCGTCTTATGTAAACGTTCAGCGGGACTGTGGGAAGCAGATACTGAAGCCACAGTCAAGACACTTTGGATGGGTTGCAATAAATATCTTGCCCTATGTATTTGCAGAGTGGTGTGGGCTTGTAAATTGTGGGGCTGGTTGCAAGAGAATATCTGAATGTTGTTGTTTTATATGGGGATTCAGATACCGATAAACAAAATTTTGCCTGGGTTTCCATGGCTTGAAGAGGTGTTTCGTAACGGCAATGTAATTTTTTTTCAAGCAAACCAGGTTGCAGTGGGAAGGAATATTAGTTAAAGCTTCTAGTGATTTGAGGAGTTGTGGAAATGCCTTGGAAAGTCGCTGCAGTTTATTAGCAATATATTATGGTAAATGAAGTATGGGGGTTGCTTTGTACTTTCCTCATGAGTCAGGAAGACACCTACGAGAGACAGAGGAATAGCAACTGTGCTTTAAATCTTATCCATTGTTCCCTTTTAATTTGGCTCTGTGCCTTTCTAATTAAAAATGGTTTTATATAAACTTACAGACATTTATATAAATATATTTTAGGCCAAGATAACAACTGCTCTTGGAACTGTACATTCTTCATGCCAAGATATGTTCACTGATAAGCTGTAGACAAATAATTTTTCGGAGATTTATTAGAAACAATTTTCATGAGCCTTTTCCCCTCAGTTTTGGTGCTTCTCCAGAAAGAAGTCATTGCCTCTTTTATTCATAATTTAGTGTGATTATCTGTCATTGTCACAAAAGGGTTCTGACAGAAGGTTGTCCTAATATGAAAGGCTTTTTAGCTGGCGGTGATAGGAGTCTCCCGCTGCTGGTCCATCAGGCTGTGGGAAGGGACCGAGGCATTGAATTCCCACCCACTTGCAGTGGAAACAATCTGACAGGAGCCCTTGAACCGAGATTGTTGAGCGCTTTCTTGGATGTGGCTCCACTCTTCGGAAATTACTGTTTAAATTTGGAAACTCCAGTTGACTTCCTTCCCACCTGGCCCAGTGCTAACCCTTCACACTCATCCAGCAGCTTCAGCAGTGCTGGTCCCCCAATCCCTTAGAAAATGTGAACTTTGATTTTCATTTTAACTCTTTGTAGACCATGTAAGAGAAAAGAAAAACTGATACAGGCTCTACATGGCACAGTTCCGCCTTTTTTCATACCAGAAGTACACAGCTCAAGACAAGTACCATAAAGTCAATATACATTTTCTTTGGTTAGATTTGTCACAGTACTGGTTTATTTGTTGGGAGTGAGGTTGTCAAGCCCTATAGATGACCTTTAAAGGTCCCTTCCAACCCAAAGATTCTATGATATTTTTGCCCAGCTTCTCATTTCATTTACTAGGTCTCTTTGCAAATCATTTTTTGTCTTGATCCAGCTAGATCACTTGATGGTCTATCAGCAATTTGGCACCTTCTTCATCCTATCTAACCCCAGCACTTCCCGAGAGCCTCAAGGAAGTTCATTCCCTGTTGATGAAAGCTACTGTGCAGATGAGACACTAATCCACGCTGATTTATTTGTAAATGGCTTCACATCTTTTGACTGTTTTGATCGCTAGCTGCTATAAACAACCACAACTCTGATTTGGTCTTCTAGTTACTTGTGTTGCAGCATCTTTCTATCGCCATTGGTACTATAGCTTCATGGCATTACCTAGACTTCTTGACCAGTATAGAAGTTTCCCAAATCATCAGAAGTGAATAGTGTACAAATTGCATTTTGGAGCCCTGTTTTAGAAGGAGGTTGGGTTAGACCAAATGATCTCCTGTGCTTCTTTCTAATCGAAGTTATTATAAGATTTTATGCTAAGGTTTTCTCTTGATCTTGAACAGATTGGCTGTTTCGTCTTTCCAGATTATTGTTCTTCCCCTGGTTGGTACTGGTGGTGTGTGGATCCATAGCCATTCCTGTGTGTTCAGCAGACCAGCATTTATTTATTAATCGCTATTAATGCTTACTTTGCCCCATTACCAACACAACCAGAGGTCATCTTTTATTCATTTATCGTAGACTTGCCAGAAAACTGGGTTCACCACTGAGGTTCCTCTACTCAGGCCTCATGTATCTGTTACGGTATTTCCTTAGCTGCATGCCCTCATTGCATGAGATCCTTATGGTATCTACTACAGAGGCTGGAGTTAGTTTCTTGGGGAATTACAGGTCTCCTCCTTGTCATATTTTGTTTCTCCTTGGTGCTGTCAGTTCCCCACTTGAGCATCCCACCTCTTCACTTCCACAGCTCTAGCAGTTGGAGTTGGTGTTTTTCATGCGTTGCAGCAACCCAGCCGACTTGATTTCTTTGATCTGGCTGCAGCTTTTTTTCACAGAGATGGAATTTGAAATTTAAATTTCCACCTGTTTAGAGTTTGTCTTGTTAAATGTGGTTTTAGTTAGGTAAATCACTTTTCCATTGAAAGCTGTAATGTAGGGATTCTGCAAGCCTTATCTAACGGCAAGAAGGTTTTTGCAAGGATGGTGATGAACACCACACAAAAAGGTGAAAAAGGTGTTTTTCAATAAGGGTGAAGGTTCGTGGAGCGATTGGGAAGCACTGTGTTGTTTACCCAGTATATGAATGGGGATGGAGGAAGGAGTGGCCAGTGAGGGGTTGTTAGAAACTGAACTGGTTTGTTCCTCAATTTTTATGGCAGAAGATGTATCCCATCTTCTGTACAACACTATTTCCAGATGATTTGCCTCCCAGGTGGTGAAATGGGTAGGATGTCTTGGCACATCAGGGGCGTGTGGGACAGACAGCAGAGGGGAAGGCAATGCCACCTTCCCTTAATTTTCTAAGTCTATTTTAGTAGTTAAAATAGTAAAAGTTGACTTTGGCATCTGTTAGAATTTAGAAGGTGATAAAATGCAAATGAAGAGGCAGTTGCTGACAATCTAAGGTGGCTCTGTAGGTCCCTTTTAGTCATATGTTCAGCAAACCAGACAGTCATGTTTATTTTTACAGACATTTATTCCTAAAAATTTGATATCTGGTTTCTTTTAATTTCTTAGAAAGTCTGTATGTTTTGCGCAGTGGGTTAGTCTCTAGAGGACATATATTTTGAGTGACTTTACTTGATAGTAGATGTAATTTCAGAGCAGTAATGCCTACCAAGGATAGGAAGAAAGCTGTGTTTTGGTAGTTACCTTATTTTTGTATATGCTTGTTTGCAGGGAGGTAGAGAAATCCCTATCTGCATTTGCCCTTTTCATGAAGGAAATTGAAAATCTTTTTATGGTAAATTTTAAAGGAAGACACTTAAAAAAGAAAAAATTAATCCAAGAAATTTTACTTTTGTTGGGTGTTGTACGCTTGACCTAGTTTTGAATATCTTTGCAGCTTGAAGTAAAAAAGAAGGGGGAAAAAAAAAAAAGAAGAAGAGAGGAAAACCCCTCATATTAAGGATTTCATTCTGGAGGCATTCCAGCATGGGCTACTATTTCACATACATATTTAATAATCTTAATTCATATTGAGGGCAAAAAGAGCATTGTTATAATGTTACGTGTGACTTAGATTAAACATGCTGTTTAAATTGAGCACTCTAAAGGACAAGGAAGTGTTTATAAGTTTATTTTTATTCTCAGTTGTTACTAAAGCTAGTTAAGGGGGCTGAAAAATGTCTCATTTGCAAGTGTTTTTCTTCCTATTACCAAATATTGTCATTCCTTCTACTCCTCCCCTTGCCTCCAGGTTTTGAAAGGATCCAAAATTAACACGCCTGTCCTTATTAATTATGTTTTCTATTTACACAGTACGATACAATGACAAAACGAGTTTCCTAATGTACCAATATATTTATGTCACCAGAGCTTTCTGAATATTACTGTGCCTTTCTCCTCCTCCACTGAGTCTGAAACCTTTTTTTTTTTTTTTAAATTAGCGAGGTGGGATCTGGGGGAAAAAGAGACCAAAAGATATTTTTTGAAGATGAGGAGTCTTCCTCCTCTTTGGAATGACTGGTTTGGCTGCATCGACGGAGTGAGTGGCAGAGGTAGATGTTCTTAAAATAACGTTACGGCTCCAACTCAGACACCTGTTTTCAGTGATGCCCGCCTTAACTCTGAGGTTTAGCTTCAAAAGGTTTTGAGTAATTTTTTTCAGTGGTGTAAGTTAGTTTCTGCTGATTACAACTTCTTCTTGCCTCTGCTACTGTTTTGCTTGCCACATGGTAAAAAAATAACAGTGGGGCTTGAAACTGGAGAAATAAAATTAACGGTAGTCTACACAGATTTATAGTATATCAATTATCAAACTGCAGGATCTTTTTATAGGATTAGTTTTAATGAGGATAATAGTGTTGATTTAACAGTCTAGGTTTCTGTATGACACTTGACTTGATACCATGCAACATTTTGATTTGAAAACTAGAATGATACAAAATGAACACTGTAAAGATTAAGTGGATTAAAAATGGGCAGTTTGTACCGGAGTCCTGTAGATAATAATTTTTGTCTTAATCCTCGTTGACACTTTTATCCATGATACAGGAAAAAAACCTGTAAAGACATCATTGACGATGTTTGTAGCTGAGACAAAGATGGAAATTACTGAAGAGAAGAAGCTGTAGGAGACGACACCAAGCCAAGCTGAGTGGTGTGTTGGACACGCCTGAGGGACGAGATGCCATCCAGAGGGACCTGGAGAAGCTCATAGAATGGGCCCATGTGAACCTCACGAGGTTCAACAAGGCCAAGTGCAGGGTCCTGCACCTGGGTCAGGGCAACCCCTGGTATCAGCACAGGCTGGGGGATGAAGGGATTGAGAGCAGCCCTGCTGGGAAGGACTTGGGGGTGCTGGTGGATGAAAAGCTGGACAGGAGCCGGCCATGCGCGCTCACAGCCCAGAAGGCCAACGGTGTCCTGGGCTGCCCCCAAAGCCGCGTGGCCAGCAGGGCCAGGGAGGGGATTCTGCCCCTCTGCCCCGCTCTGGGGAGACCCCCCTGCAGTGCTGCGTCCAGCTCTGGAGCCCTCAGCACAGGAGAGACACGGACCTGTTGGAGCGGGGCCAGAGGAGGCCCCAGCAACGCTCCGAGGGCTGGAACAGCTCTGCTGGGAGGACAGGCTGGGAGAGCTGGGGGGGCTCAGCCTGGAGCAGAGAAGGCTTCGGGGAGACTTTATTGCAGCTGCCAGAGCTTAAAGAGGGCTTGTAAGAAAGATGGGAACAGACTTCTTAGCAGGGCCTGTTGCTAAGGACTAATGGTTTTAAACTAGAAGAGGGTGGATTCAGACTGGACATGAGGAAGAAATGTTTCCCAATGAGGGTGGTGAAACCCTGGCCCAGGATGCCCAGAGGGGTGGTAGATGCCCCATCCCTGGAAACATCCCAGGTCAGGCTGGACGGGGCTCTGAGCGACCTGATCCAGTGGAAGATGTCCCTGCTCACTGCAGGGGGGTTGGACTAGATGGCCTTGAAAGGTCCCTTCCAACGCAAAGGTTTTAGGATTCCGTGGCTCTGGACCACTTGGTTTAATGGGGTTAATTTTATTGAAAAGATGAAGTCTGATGCACAGAAGGAAAAGCTACATGTCATAGTTATGATGGTGGGTTATCTTTATAAGCAGTGATCGCAGATTAGGATGGGCTGGCAGATGAGCGTGAGCTTCCAGATCTTGGTTTGCAGAGCTGTGGCCACAATGAGATATCGCTTCTGTTTCAGGCACAGGGGATTGCTTTTCCAGTGGCACTGAGCAGGGCTGAGGCAGGTGGGTCCTTCCATCAGGTAGGAAAAGTTCTGGAGAAGGTGCACAAGAATGAATTGAAGGCCTGGGAAGCACGTCATCTGAGACAGAAGAGATACACTTTGATAATCCAAGAGAAAAAGATAAGTGTCCACAGTATTGTAAGTTAGACAATTTCAAGGTAGATCTAAAGTGGCAATTTTTAACCCCAAAGTGCAACCCTCAGTTTATCAGTGCTGAGTGGTGTGCAGAGGATGACTAACACTGCGATGGGTTGAGAGTGCAAGAGTTTGGGGACGGAGCCAGATGTTCTTGAGCAGCAGAAAGCAAAGGTCCTGTCATCTGCAGCTCGCTGGACAGGAGCTCTCAGTGACAGGAGCATCGTCCGGTGGGTTCTGCGCGGAAAGGAGCGGAAATGCTTTAACGTGAAATGTGTGTTGTGAAACGGAAACAGGAAAGATGAGGGCGGGTGAGCTGTGCAGTGGCCAGCGGGCGAGGAGGGCTGCGTGGAGATCTTCTGCCATTTTCTGGCTGTTTTCTGAAGGAGAATGCTTGATGCCTTAAGGAAGAGGAAACAGCCAAAAGCCAACAAAAATCGCATACATTTTAAATAGTGACATTTCCTAGATGTGGGGAGAAAACCCACTGAGTTTCAGAACATAACAAGAAAAAAATAAGCGGCCAAGCGGTATGTATTGTGTTTCTGTTGCCTGCTGTGCCTAACTTTGGGAAGCTTTGTGGCCATTCCCCGAAAATCTTTCATCTTCAGAAATCATATGTCGTTTGGCTGTTCTTGCCCGGAATTGCAACAGCTGAACGTAGCCTACTGTGCCAATGCTGGGGCCACTTAATTATGGAAAGCAACTGAATTCAGCTGCCCAGGGGTCAGGGCGAGGAAAGCTCCATTACGGCATCTTCAAATTTGCAGAGAGTTAAGAAAACACGATGGGAACTGATGAGCCGGATTCCCACAGCCGGTCCCTCCCCTGGGGTCCGCAGCAGCATGGGTGGTTTGGCATGTGAGTGAGATTATTATTTTTATTATTGCTTTAAAGCCGATACTAAATCCGAGATTGTACAGGGGCTTCTGCCAACCAAAACAAAAACATTTACAATCTAAGTGGGGCCCTACAGGGGTGCGTCAGACATGAAAGTTTCCAAAATTATTCAAGTATACATGAAACAGCTGGAACTGCTTTGGGTTATGTTCCTGGTGTTTTGAGGTAATGCTGTAAAAATCAAATATGTTTATTAGTTTCTCAAGCTTTCTGCAAGAATTTTGCTAGGACTGTTTAATCAGCGGTTTGCATTCAGAGATGGATCCTTTTGCAAATAGTATCTGTCGCAGTTTTAATGTCTGTGTTGACGTATATCGCTTTAAACAAGTCTGAAAATAGAGATGGAATCTTCTACTGAAAATTAAACCCCAATTAATTCCGATTGGAAGCAAGCACTTCAGAGAACTGTATTTTGAGAATGAAACGTTTATTATTGTTTAAAAGCTCGGGGACATCCTGCTTAAAAAAAGTTAGAGTTCACTGGCACCCACCCGCTTTCCGTTCCCTCCCTCGCGCCGGGGAGTTTGGTCTTGTTTTCGATGCAGTCTTGTCCCCTTTCTGTTTCTAAGGGATTTCTGCAAAGCAAAAGGAGCCCTCAGCATTTGTGATGACTAAATGCACTAGCGATACAAAAAATGCTGTGAGCATCGCAGGTAGGCGTAACCTTTGGATAAGCTCAGATCATGTTCCGAGAAGAAATTGGCTGGTTTGCATTAGACCTCACTTCAGAGGGCTGGCTTTATCTAATCAGGAAAAAAACCCCAAGAAAGCAGATACCTCAGAAAATCAGCGTGAGGATTTTTAGTGGTAGCGCCATGAAGTTTGCAGTTAACATTTCAGAAGGGTGATTGATAGCCAGCATTCGTCGCAAGCCTTTACGGTACAGGCGAAGATCATTTTTCACTTTGCGGAAGCAAACGCCATCCACCCGTTCCCTGAAGGCACCTTTTGTAGGTACGTTTTAAATAATTGGAAAGGAAGGAACACAATTTTTTTCCTTTTTATGGATTTCCTAAAATACCTCTGGTGAGCTATTTCTTGTTGTCTTGAGGGAGGAGGCAGTAAAGGAGTTGCCATGGCGATGCGATTTCGGTTCCATCACCAGTCAATACAGCAGTGCAGTGTTATAGGCTTGGCCCATCTGTTCCCCTCGGTGGAGACCCCATTCAGCCGGAGGTTTCTTTTGTGTCCACAAAGTGGGGCAATATGTCACCTTTTATTGTAGGTGGAATCGCTACGTGGCAGGACAATAACTTTCTGTCGATGTTTTGTGTAGAAAGAGGGGGAGAAATAGTTTTGGGGGTTTTTTTAATTAAAAATAAAATTATGAAAAGCTTTACAGATACAATGTTTTTTTCAGGAATCATCTGCAAGTCCAGTACAGAATTGCAAAGTGCCTAATGAGCAAATATATTCTGTGTCATAGCACTGGTTTCACTGTCTTACTGTTAACTAGAGCTGTCTGAAAGAATGTCAAGTCATGAGATTCTTTTCAGTTACTAGTGGAACTTGTAACTGAAAACCAAAAAAAAAGGGAATAAGGCTTTTCCTACCAATTAAAACCCAAACAGTAGCACCATTCATCACTAACCCCAAAACTTTGTGCTGCTCCCTGAGGCTTTAGCTTGAGAAGGTGAGAAGCGCCGGATGGGGGACGGAGGCACGGCCGGGGCTGCCGGAGTGCCCGGCGCTCCCCGGCTGGAAGGAAAATCAATCACCGTTTGCCGGGGTTTTGTAACCCTGACCCTGGCTACATCCCAGTTATTGCCTTTTGGGGAAAGACTTGTTTTTTTCTGTGCTAAAACGTCCTGTGCTCCTTGCCTAATTTCCCAGAAAGCGAATCAATGCATAGGTTTGTTTTTTCCCCCTCCCTACATTTGATACCATCATATAGTAAATGTTAAGCTCTTTGTTTTTCTACTTTGAAAAAAAAAGTACATTGTTTTCTTAAACTTCGAGTAGTAAGAGTGTGCACAGTAGCGGTGCCATGGCAGACACAGTGCAAAACAAGCCAAACAACTGGCAAGCTTTTAGTCAAAAAAGAAAATCTGAATTTAGGCAGACCTTAAAAACATTAAATGTAATATACAAAAAAGAACATTTTAAAAATACATTCAACTTTATGCAGGTCCAGGAGGAAAAGGCATTTGCCTGTCACTAATCCACCTTTTACATCTCTCTGCCTATTTGCTTTATGGCTGAAGAGTAGATTGAACCTGAGTTTTCTGTATCGTGTTGGGTTGCAGCACAGAGGAGGGCGAGCAAGCCCCATCTTCTGTAGGTTTGGGTTTGGAGCACAGTGGCAGCACTTCAGTGGAGGAAGAACTGGTTGCTTTTATCAACATGATATCTAGTGTTCACGTGGGCTGTCGCTGAATTCGCTCTTTCATCTGGGTGCAGATGCCTTTCGGGTCAGTGGGGACGGGCACTGGTGTATTAGTGACCCATGCAGGATTGGGGTCCTGACTGTGAAGGTCTTGGTAATGAGCTACGTGGGGATCGAGATCGAAAAGGAATGGCTGTTATTTGTTACAAAGTGTTAATCAGGAATCATAAGCACTATCTCAGGTTTTTTTTAATTTTATGATTCATAATAATAGAATCCGCAGAAATGGAGCGCTATTCTATAGCAGCCTTACTCATCTAATTGAGCCTACTGCTCATAAAAGGTAATTAAATACAGACTGTGGTAACAGTTAATTAATGAATAAGGGAGGAACCTCAACTGCAGTGGACCCGTAACCAGTTGTGTGTGTTGTTTCACAGGTCACCAGTTACTGCAGACACTGATGTAGATGTAGAGCTGCCAAGGAGCCACTTCCCACTGTTGTGCTGCGTGACCGCTCTAGGTGTAGAGGTGTTTCGACTCTGTCATTACATGACAGTTTTAATACAAAGCAGATGTGCTCAGTAACTTCGATTTTACTTATCTGGGCTTTAAATCTTCAGGAAATAGAGAACCGTGGTGGGACAATGTGACTTAGTTCCTTTGGAGATTTTTTTTAAAATGTAGTTGGCTGTTGAGTAACAAAAACCTTAACTTTCTTGCAAAGAGAAAATGAGGGTCGCGCTAAGCCATTTCATGCTTTTTTGTTAAGTCATTTGGAAGTTAATAAACAACCTGATGTTTTAGTTGTATGTGTAGTACTCTGTGTTAATACCTCCTTGGTTTTGGCCCAGGTGAAGCAAGACTTGGGTTGTTTGGAGTCGATTCATCTGTTACTTTAATATTGATAACTTCTTTTTGTTTAAAAACTATGTTGTCTGCTCAAATCTGAGTTGTCTAAAAGTCTTCCAGCAAACTGGTTAAGTAATGACTGTGGTAATATTCACATCAAGGAACTATATTTCATATTTCACATTTTTTTATATTGTAAAAATGCACGAGGATGGACAAACAGATCCCCCTGCGTTGAGACATGCGGCGTTCAGGTTGTGTTCACTGAGTGCTCTGAGCTGTCCCGTGGCAGAACCTTCACTTTATGTCACTGGTGTAGACTCTCCATTAAAGTTGGGTTAATATTATAGCTTTTGGGGTGACAGTTGACCGTTCTGTCACTGAATAGAAGAACAGGCTTTAAAAAAACCTCCCTCAACTCTGAGCGGATGGTGGTAACCGGGACAAGTAGCTGAATGTGTGCTAATAACTATATATTCAAAAGATAGGACCCTTTTCCGTAGCGTCATCAGACCTGGTTATACGGGAGTTTATTTATTTTCTTTATTTCAAATATGTTACAGTAAAAAATCCCAATTATTATAAAGAAATTCTGAACCGTCAAGAGTCATTTTTCTTCTCCCAGTTCTTTTCTATTAAATGAAGTTTTGGTTCTATGGGATATGTTTGGAATTGGTATTTTTTAGTTTCTCTATGCTTGTATCCAGGGCCCACCCTGAAGAAAACGATAATGCAGAGTAGCGTTTGGGTTTTTGGTAGCTTGCTAGGAAAAGATTTTCTGTTTGTTCTCTTACAATTTTAAAGTTAACGCTTGTCACTCTCCGTGGGCATTGGGAACCAGCAGCAGCTAAATGCTAACCAAAAATGCTTGCTGCAGGCACTTGGTTTTCTTTTTTTTTTTTTTCTTTTTTTTTTTTTTTTTGTCTTCTCATTTTTATGCCATTAATTCCTTGTAGTTGCAAGGAAAACAAGGCAATGTATAAAGCAGAGGAATTTTCCAGAGGAGAGCCAGCTGCGGAGTTAAAACTGCAAAGCTTTAGCCTGTACAGCGTGCAGTGATACTCTTAACTGGGCTCGTAACACAAGATACTTTTAAGTGTTAATAAACAACGCAGCAACCACATGAGGAAATACTATATTTTGAAACGAGAATTTGTTCAAAACATAAAAACATTTTTTCTTCTTACACCTGTGAATTCCTGACTGTCTCTGATCGTGGCTCAACAGCTGTTTGCCAATGGCTTCTTTGGTTTTTTTGGTAGGAAAATGTGTAGATGTTAAAATAGCAAAAATCCATTTCAATTAGTCTCTGCTTTGTTACCCGTTAGCACTTTTGGGGGAGGAAAAGGTTCAGCAAGAGAAACCGTAATTTTTTAGCTTCACCACTGGATGTTGGTAAAGTCATTGTTGATGGACTCATCAAGAGGATGGACATGGAGAAACAAATAAGAGTTTTCAGTGACCTGACTCCTGGGCGGGGAATCACACACTGCTTCGAGATACCTATTTCCACAAGGACGGAAATCATCCAGCCTGGCTTCTGTGTGGCGAAAGCACATGGAAGATACATTAAATCATTTTTCTACTAAGTTAATGGCGTTGTATTTCAGCTCAGATGAACTCCCTCAGTGGTCTGTTGAGAGCAAGAGAGTGGAGATCACAAAACTATTTCTAGAAGATAGTACAGAGTTTGATTCAATTTGAAAATAAGGTTGTTGAATGGCATTACTACAGCACTTAAAGAGCTTATAAAAAATGAATTATAGATCAGATGGGGGATTATATTTGGAAATGTGCACTTATGCCTTGTGTGCTGTGGCAGTAAATACTTCATGAATGCAAGGATTTCAAATTAAATGCCTGGTAATAGAAAAGTGATTCTATAATGCCAATTCCTGCCGTTGAATTCAAAGTGAGAGACTTCCAAATACCTTTTTGTTCTACAAGTTAGTAAGTAAAAGTAGTCTTTGTTAAGCAAATAGGCAAGAGACTCTTAAATACTTCATTAAAACTCTTAAATAATCCCCTAAGACATTGCAAGTACTTTTCCAACCATGCTTCTTTGCATATTACAGGTGGTTTTTTATGGTTTGTTATTCTGGAATTTTACAAACGTCGAGGGTATGCACACGAATCACTAGATTTCATAGAATTTATTTAAAACATGTTTTAACAAAGGTTTTAGATTTTTGTATGCTTCTCTCCTGTATCGGAAAATCATCAATTTTTACTCACAGTTTTGTCTGAGTTTTCTACCCCCCGTTCCACGTGAAGACCCGAAGCTGTGAAACTGTGAGCTATAGGGTAGTAGAAACGTCTGGCTGGTGGGGACCTCATCTCTTAGGGTGAAGCAAGCCCAGATGCAGCTGAAGTTTGCCTGAGCTGTTTACAAAAAGCTCTTGTGGAAATTTTGAACGTAAAGCGGAGTTTCATGTAGCTGGAGATCTCCATAGCCCAGGGAAATACCGTGCCAGGTAACCGGCGCTGGCAGCAGTGGGGAGAGTTACGGCGCGTGTCTCTGCGTGGTATTTATTAGGTGTATTTTGCAGCTCCTGTAAGCGTGCTGAGCTGGTTTTAAATAAAGTGTCTTAAATGCCTCCAACGGCAGCGCTGCGCTCGGTCTGAAGGAGCTGCTTCTGCACTAACCCGGCTCCTGGCTGGCTTCCGCGGTTCCCGCAGCCCCCGGCGGCGCCCAGCCTGCCCCGTGCGTCCCGCCTACGTGACGCAAGGACGTCGTTCTTGATCTGTGAGTAACAGTGTCCTCTTAACTGTGTCAGTTCTTTGCCTAAAATGAGCACCGTGGGCAACAGAAAGAGATATTGAGCTGTCGTGGTTTAGCCCCAGGCGGCAGCTAAGCCCCCGTGGCTGCTCGCTCGCTCCCTCACGGTGGGACGGGGGAGAGAATCAGGAGAGTAAAAGTGAGGAAATTCATGGTTTGAGGCAAAGACAGTTTAATAAGTGAAACAAAAGCTGCGCACGCAAGCAAAGCCCAAGAAGGAATCCATTCCCCACTCCCCATGGGCAGGCGGGGGTTCAGCCATCTCCAGGGAAGCCGGGCTGCATCACGTGTAATGGTTTCTTGGGAAGACAGACGCCATCACTCTGAACGTCCCCCCACCCCTTCCTTCTTCTTCGTCCCAGCTTTACATACTGAGCATGACGTCCTATGGTATGGAATATCCCTCTGGCCAGCCTGGGTCAGCTGTCCCGGCCGTGTCCCCTCCCAGCTCCCCGCGCACCCCCAGCCTGCTCGCTGGCAGGGCAGCACGAGGAGCTGGACTGTCCTTGACTGCTCAGCAACAACCCAAAACATCAGCACCTTATCGACATTTTCTCATCCCAAATGCAAAACACAGCCTCACACTGGCTTCTGTGAAGAAAATTAAGTCTGTCTTGGCTGAAACCAGGACATGAGCTTATACACATATATATTTTTTTTGTATATAAAAATACCTACATATATGCACACACATGTATATAAAAATAAATATGTATGAATACATATAAAAATAAATAAAAATATAGTCACTTTAGTATAGGAAACAAGAAAATATTCTGCCCACAGAGCGCCAGTTATTACAAGTAAAATAGTCCTCTGCAGCTGAATTGCTGCTTTGATTGTTGCTTGGTGTGGAAGATAAACTTTATTAATCGATGTTTTTATTAAGTTACTTGTAACTTAATGATGAACTTGTGTGATATCAAGTTTTAAAGGTGGGAATTTCAGTTACCTAAGTTTGAAGTGTTTTCAAGAGATTTTTTTTCATTATAGTTAAAAGTGCTCTTGTTCCTAGTCATCTAATTTAAAGGAATAGTCATGCAATTAGTCATCTAATTCAAAGAAATAACAGCTTAGATAATAAGAAAAATCTGCTTTTCTTATTGCAAAGCTTATAGATGAATACTGGTGAGTTTTCCCAACTTCATAGTTTTTTCTGCTGAAATACTAGACCTGAGTGGGGAGTCAATAGCAGAAGAATATCTGGGCAGCCCCAGAGGCCGAGTGGAGCAGTTCCAAGTGCTGCAAAAATTTTTTTATATTCTTGTATTTTGTAAGTGACCAGTTGTAGTACTATAATTCTTCCGTATGTTTTAGGAAAACTCGTTTTAGATCTAACATTTGCAGATGTGGAATCTCTTCTTCTGTACCTTGAATAAAGGTGGGCTAGGGGAAAGAGTTTTTTGCTTGAAAAAAATAGAAATTTCTTTTAAAAAAGGAAGAAAAATCCATCTCCTGTTTAAGACTTTTTTGAATCATGAGAATTTCACGTACGTTGTCCTGTTATTTCTGAAATTACTCTGTGTCACATTTATTTCCTGACCAGATCCTTCATCCCCGTACCTGCTGCTTTCCTTTTAAACCCACGGAAGAGCAATCGTATTTTATATACCACCCTTTTCAGTCATTGCAGCCCCTGCAAGCAGAACCAAGATGCCTCAGAAGGAGGCAGAGAGAACGAAGAAAAGCAGATTTTCCGCAGCTCTCCTCGCACCTCTTTCTGCCACGAGAGCAGCGTGCTCCTGCCGAGGCTCCGTGGTTGAGTTAGGCTGGGCAAAGCTTTGTCTTCTGACATTCTCCTTTCTTGTGGGCTGCTGGCATCTTTTTCACTGGTCGTCTCTGACAACTACTTGGACATTCCTGTTTTCCCGCAAGTGCTTGCCGGTTCCGCGTGTTAAGGCTAATTTAGGCGTTATCCTATATTACATATAACTCCTCAAGAGCTTGGGTCAACACTGTATCATTTTCCTTTGCTGGCTAGGAGCAGATCACTGAAGTTGCTTATTTTTATTTTGTCTATTTATGAAGATGGTATTACAAAACACAAACTAAACGTTACATTTTAACTCGGGATGATTATACATTTCTCAGCACTTGGATGGTGCGTACATGGGTGCAGAAACTTGTTGAACATCTCACACCAGAAAAAAATCAAGCGGGCAGGACCAAGGTATAAAAAGTTTTGACAAAAGAATTAATGATGTGTTTGCCAGCTAGTGCGGGACAAATAATTCTTGTTCTTGTTTTCCAGCGTGTGCGGTTTTCTGGCATCGGCAGCATTTGGCGGTTTGCGGCCGTTCCCAGTGCCCGGTGGCAGGATAGGTATCTGACCCCAGCTGTAGCGAAGAGGCAGGAGCCAGCCCGATGCTCTGTGTTCAGCTGGACCAGAGGCTGCCGGAGGTTCCTCTGTGGTTTTGGTACCGTCTCCGTTTGCAGGGCGGGAGGTGGTACGCACCTCCTACGTGTATGTCCGTATATACCACACGCGTTGTTGCCTGGTTAAGCCAAGACCTTGACTGGCTCCCTAGGCTACTCACAGAGGTGGAAATCAGCAAAAAGCATTTTATATACCTGTAATTAACATTTTTGACACCTGTAACCTCTGAAATCTGGTTAATCAGGATCTCCTCTGGTTTATTAGCTGCTTCTGGCTTTTTTGTGTCCGTAACCATTTAGGTACCCAGCTCCGGCGTGTGAGCCAGAGCTTCTCTGATTAACCATCCTGGATGCTAACTTTGGGGGTTTAATTATCTTCCTAAAAACCAGCATGCTGTTACCTTTTTAGAAACATATGCTCAGTTCTTATGCAGATGGTTGTTCTTAAAATCTATTTTTGTAAACATTTGAGGGGGGCAAGAGGTTTCTGATAGCTATCTATAGCTATATGTGATTTCCTCAGGGACGAGCAGCAGTAAATCAAGCTCCATCAGTCAGGTACGCATCACTCCTGCAGCTCGCAATTCTCATGAGAAAGTTGAAAGAATCATGAATTAAATTATACGTAATTGGTAATGAATTTAAATTCATTCAGTTTATTTCAATTTCTTCTGCTGCTTGGAAGGTAATTTTAAATAAAGGATGCAGATACTTGCAGAGATCATGATGTCTCAGAAAACGCTATAATAGGGATAGTGAATGATGCATTTAATTGACGATTGAAAGATTTGGTGGAATTTTGTGGAATGGGTGAAAGTACTTACTTTTTCTCCGTGACTTACAAAGCCAGTGTATACTGAGAGGTTGGTTTTAAATCTCTGTGTTTCACACACACGGGTCAGCAGATTGTAATTCCTCCTAATACCTACTTGTGGCTTAAAAGCTAATTTTTTCTTTCGGAAATACATTGCTTATTACTTCTGCTCAAGGAAACTGGGGCAAAAAGTAGTGATTTTTTTTTTCTTGGTTGCTAAACATTTTTGTTAGTCATCTATGCTAAGGGATTGGTTTTCTCCCATTAAAATGTGAATGTTATTTATCAACTGAGATGTAACAGGATTTTGCAGAAGGAGGTAGCCATAATAGATAATATATAGCAAATTCCAGCTGTGTAGGAACAACCGGGGGTTGAATCTCTACCAGCATAAAAATCTCATATCTGCAAACGTTTTCTTTCCTGCATGTACAGTTGAGGAAAATCTTCAGAAGTAAAAGACTGTGCGTATAAATCTGAGAAATGGGTGGGGTAGTTTGGGCCCCACGTGTGTGTCCTCTAAGGTGATCCTCCCCAGCGTCAGTGACTGCTCCTTACGGTTCTGTGCAAGTTGTGTGCCTTTCCAAAATAAGTGAAATTTTCTGAAAGTGAAACTTTTTGAAGGTGTAAAGTTTCAGCCAGATGCCAGGCGCTGCAGTGAAGATGTTGTGGCGTATTTGGAGAGCTGCTCTTGTCACGGTCCCAACTGTAGACTGTGAAGGATACTTCAGGTGGACCCATAGGCTTTTACAGAGAGGGGAAGCCGGTAGAGGACTTGTAACTCGCACGTTGCAGTCGTCGGAAATCATACTTTCTTGGTTTTATTCTACTCTTTCTTCTAGGGTTTTAATTTTTAAATCCCATCTTTGCTTATATTTTCTGTTATGGGAAATTCACTGTTTTATACCAGTGAAAGTTAAAAGTTTTGAAGCTTTGAATTGTGGGTTACCAAATATTAAAGATTTTTTTAAAAACCGAGTAAAACACAGAACAAAATCCAGCCCCTCTTCCCAATCAGCTGTGCTCTCTGTTAACATCTTTAGGCTCCAACTAAAATGTAACAGGCAAGTCAATAAATGCTGTTTAATAATCTGTCGGTATAGTACAGTTGCTGGACTGTGAAGGCTGATACCATCCTTTCTTCCTTGCTGGAACTGTATTGCTCATGTGCCACAGGTAAATATCGAGCAAGTTATCTGTCAAGATCTACGTTTTATTTTATGGATGAGTGTGATGGCTGGAATCAAAGAGAAAGCTTCGGATGAAGCGTGAGGGAGGAAATTCAAGAGCTGTGCAACGAGGTCATCAACCCCTGCATCACCTGCTTATTTTATCAACCAATTAACAAATGCTGTTACAAAAAATTCGCATATTTAAAGAAAGCTATCCTACTTGCCTTGCAGCTGGATAAATAGTGTAAAGCTTGTGCAGCTACTGAATCAAGTTACTTTAGGCTTTTATAAATATAGCCGGAGACTTCGCGTAGTTCAGCATCGCTGCTTTCGGTGTGGTGATGAATGCGGTTTTATGCGCTTTCGGAGCGAGATTTGGAAGAGCGTTTTGAGTTTCTACGATTTTATTCCTGAAGTTTTTGATAGAAAAAGCTTCTTGACATCTTGATGCTGTGCCAGAAGACTGTGCAGATCAGCTTACCTAGGGAGGGGCAATTCCGGAGCCCCGTTGGCTGTGCCTCGTAGTCGGCTGGCAGCATGATGAGACGTCAGCCTCGTCGCTGGCCCTACTAAAAGGTGGTTTTAACGATACACAATGCGATTCTTTTTCTCATTCTTGTTCTGAATTGAAGTCTCTAAAATACGGTTTGGATTTCCCTTTGCAAGACCGTTCTTCCAAACGTGCCATTTCCGGAAGGACCCTCAGGCTCACGGACAGCACGCGCACGCTGAAAGCTTGTCCAGCCACTGCTGGTAGGTGGTTAATCTGACTGCAGTCGCTCCGGCCTTTTTCGAGCTACGGCTTTGCTGTTGCAGTTACAACCAGTAATAAATAACAGACTGTGGCTTTGTAAGCACCAGCCAGGCATTAGATGCTGTCTTGGAATTCTTGGCTTCATGACTCGATCTTTTCTGGTACCTTTCTGCATCTTAATAGTGACGTACTTGATTTTTTTTTGGATGATACATAAATTTCCAACTTTTAACTTCTTGTTATGCATCAGATGTATTACTGCATACTGCATACTGCACAAGCCCTGAAGCTAACACTGATGAAGATACTTTCTCCAGAGAAGCAACTTCCAACTAAATCAATAGTCAATCTGTGCCAATGATGCTGAACTTTTGTTGGGAAGGGAAGGACTTAGCGGAGTATTCAAGGGAGGGGAAAGGAACATTTTCTGAGGAAAATTTCCAAATGACGTTCTAAAGAAGAGCAAGTTTTTGCACAGATGTTAATGTTGGCTTCAGGTGATTCCTGGGAATATGCTTTCACGTTGTGTAAAGAACAAACCTGGCAAATGCAGTCAAACAGTGTGTTTATTAAATGCAAAACCTGAATGTTGGTGCTAAATTAAGGTTGAGAAATGCAGCAAATAAAATCTTGTGGCATCTAATGCTACGTTAACTAAAACATTAGCATGACTAGTTAGGGCTTATTTAGAAGTAAATATAGTGTGTTCAAATTTAGTGAACGCAAAAAACATTGCTGAAAATATTGCACACGTGAAATGAGATGGAGTTAATCTTGGTCTAAGATTCCATTGCCAGGTAGGGTTTGCATTTCACAAATTGCTTTTTGGAAGCGTACAACTGATAAACTTTCAAAATTTTTTTCTAGTTTTTCTGTTTCTTACGTAAAGGTGATTCAGAGTATACAAATGCGCATTGGATGGAATTACAAGAAAATCAGTAATTATTATTATAGTTATTATTATTATGCATCGGAGCCCATCAGTATGTGCTGCAGTAGGCTTCACAAAAGTACTCGTGATTAGAAATTTTTCGTTTCCTTTGCTATTGCAAAGTTTCCCTGGGTTTATTTCCAACTTTCAGCACCTCTTTCCTGAATGCAGTTTAATCTTTAGCGCTGTCTGCATTTAAAAAAAAGGAAATAAAAGTTAAAAAAAAAAAAGCTTTAAGACGTGTGAAATATAAACAGTATAATATAATCGAGGAAGGACCTGGCAGCGGCTTCCTTGGCTGCTTATGTTGCAGGTGGCTTTATGTTCAAAGCACTGTGAAATACCGTGCAAAAGCCGTTTTGAACTTTAAGTGTAACCAGGCCAATTGTCTAAAGATACCAGCAGATGTCCTTTTTTAATCAGGTTCTGTGAAGCAAATCAAATGCAATATTTGTTTGGTTTTTTTTCGTTGAGCCACTTCTTAATTCTGTCAGCAGTTTCAGCAGCAACGTCGTATTTTATCTGGGGTGAGTGAAAATAACTTTAAAAAGTGGTTGGACTGATTTTACTCAAATTTTCCGAAGTGTTTCCTTCAGATGAAGCTAGCTGTCCTCATAGTCCCCAGTTCTTATGCCTGGGGGATGCACGGCGGCGGGGCTGGATGGATGACGGTGGTGGGAGCTCCAGCTCACGCTGCAGAAGAAGCCATGGTCTCAACAGCATCTTCTGGAGTAGGGGTACAGAGCAATGTATTAAGAGTATTTGTCTCTCTTCTGGTCCCAGGAGGATGAAGGACAGTGAAAACACACCAATATTAGGTACAACAGTTGTTTCCAAGAGGCCAATTCGCAAATACTGAAAAAAAAAATAGATTTCATCAAAGCAGTTGCAAAGTTGTTTCTTTTTTAATGCCTACCTTTTGCACAAAAATAAGGCACAGCCTTCTAGCTGAGCTTGTAATTGCTGTCCACATCTCGAAGCTGGAGTTACGTGATACCCGGCAGAACTTAACTGATGCGTAGTAGTGGCTCGAGGAGCTGGGACCTTCTCTGTTTTCTTACATCTACCAAACAGAGTCATGCTGGTGTGTTGTAAATCAAAGCTGCATTAAAACAGCCCTTTTCATCAGGAGGGATTTAAATTCTGAAGTTAATTGAAGTTCAGCTGTTGCAAGCCCGAAGTGGGCTTGTCCCTGCCCACCTGTAAATGGATTCTCCCCACCGAGGACGGGGACTCCCGTGGGATTTTAATGCCTTGTTGCGGTGAGGCTGCCCCGAGACAGCTCCCAGGCAGCGGTGGCCCAGGAATGCCGTGTCACGGGTGAGGTTATCATTTTTGTCTAAAAATACTTCCCCTTGCGCTTCAAAATCTGGTACCTTCCTAAGCCGATGAGCCTATTTCTGCTCCCAAAGCACACGAGGAACGGAGGTGGATGGCGAAACTCTGCTCCCACCCACTGTGACCCCCAGTAAATGCGGTTGGGGTGGGGTATTTGCCCCTCTTCAGAAGGATGCTGTCCGTGGGAACTGGGGCCGGGATGTGAGAGAGGAGTCGTCCAAAGGAAACGGGCAACAGAGGAACAACCCCTGCGGTCTAGAGGAGCACAGGGGTCCCCTCACTACCCCTTTTCACGGAGCTGTTTCCTTAAAATGCGTTACTGTTTACATGCAGCTGCGGGAGGCGTTGAGCGGGGTTGCGTAGCAGATGAAAGCAAAAGCTTGTCTGCGGAAGGCGCGTGGCGTAGAGCAGCGTGTTGCTGTCATTAGCCGTCCTGCTGGGTGTCTGCAGTTGCCGTTGTCACGTAAGTGGTTTTCAAAAAAAAATAAATGCTGCTGTAGTTGGGCTCTGCCTGTCGCTGCTGAGGGTTTGACAAATGATTTTTTTTTTTCTTTGCTTAAAAAGTTATTTAAAACAGCGTAATTGAAGACGAGGGCTGGATTTATCAGAGGGGTTGTGGCCCCTGAGGCTTCACCCTCTCCCCGTCCCCGCTGCCCCGGCTCCCTGTGGGGTGCGCGGCGGGCTTTGGTGCTGCAGCTGCAGCCAGCTGTGCTGCACAGCTCCCTGCACAGCGTTTGCCCCGATTGTTTTTGCTGATGTTATTGCCTATTCAAAGAAGGCAGAGCTTTGGCCTCACAAAACCTCCTGTGTCACAAATGATTTTTTTGTTTGAATGTTAAAATTTTCCAAGCAGAAGGAGTTGGGGTTTTTTTGTTTTATTTTTAAGGGTTTGCGCCGGAAGAATTAAAATATCCTCGAACATCATCAGGCTGACTGACAGTGAGAGGGGCTGGCAGACTGGGAAGCCAGATTCAAGAGCAGTCTCTGAACTGTTGAGTGTCATGTCCATGTGGTAAAGTGATGGGTTTAAGGGGCACTGCTGGGCACCCCCATATCTTTGGATTAGTACACCCGCCCTCCCCCCCGCCCCTGGCTATAGATAAGATGTTTTAATGACAAGCTTGTATGAATAGTCAATAGCATAAAAATCAAGGGTAAATGGTAGTGATCTGGAATGACGGTAGCAAAGAGAATTTTGCATGTGCCAGGTGTAACTGTGGCTGGAGCTGTTGCGAAGATGTCAGCCTGGGGCTTGCAAGAAAATAACAAGATGAAATTAATTATTTGAATTTCATTTTTCATTTTTGCTATTGTGCAGTGTTACACACCTATGTCTTCCTTACTCTCCCCCAGGCCAGGCTGATATTTCTGCAATTTTAAAATTTCATTTGTTTCCAAGCTTAAAAACCAAACAAAAGTGCATCACTTCAACTGTCTTGCAGAGTAACTTTATACATAATTCATTGTCTGTTGTAAACTTCTGTCAGATCCCACTGCTCTTAGGAGGAGCAGTAGAGTTTCACAGGCTGGTCCCGTCTCTTTCATTGATTGCTTCATGCCCTGGTGCACCGTCCAGCCGGATATGGGTGGAATGGAACTGTCATGATGCCAACAAGTGCTTTGCTGCTGCTGTAGCCTTAGGTCATCCGAAAACCTTCTCAGATTATTTTGTCATAAACATCGTCTGACATGGGAGTGATGGCATAAGGAATATGTTACGTATCACTTCTGCAGTTATGAAGTTATGGAACGGTTTTATTATGGGGCTGAAATACAGTGTTAATCACATTCCGTTACTGGTGCGGGGTTTAGCAGTCAGAGTTCTTATTGATTAATAAACAAGGCTTTGGCTTGAATGCTTTTCAGTTCCCTATCCTTGTTGGTCTCAACAATGATTGTTTTCTACCACATTGGTACATACCCGACAAAAATAAAAAAGGCACTCCAGTGGCATTAGTATCACATTGTCTTGCCTCGCCTTTATTAAAAACCTTCTTTGTCCTATTGTTGCTAAGTGATCTATCCATCTTAATATTTTCCCGATGTCTAAGCTACTGTCTGTTAATGGCATCCTAATGCATTCTGAATTGACATATTTCACATCATTTAAACTCTGCTTACCTATTTATCATGCAGAGGTCATAACTTAGTAAGTGAAAGTCACTCGAAGGATTTTTCTTCGCTATTTCTTTAATTTTCTGTTGCCACGCTATAAGGAAATTACAGCTCTTTGACTCACTTATCGTACAGTTGCGATAAAGGCTCTTCCTCACCCTGGCATCCGATACACAGAGGAGCTTTGTACGTTCGATTTCCTTCTCTTCTCTTTGTGTCAGCCTGACGTGATCTTAAAAACTGGAAACTGGGATGTTTTGTGCAGCCGTTCCTGGCCCTGTGGGGAGCAAAGCTGACCTGGCTGGCGTGGCACCCATCCCCGCGCAGCGAGGCTATCAAGTCGGTGCTCGCTGGGGCTGGGATTGCGTGTCGCTCAATCTTGTCAAAAATTCTATGAATATTCAATGAGGATTTTAATGTATTGTCATCAAGGAAGCAATTTCTATGTAGTCATATTAAGCATGTTGTCATCTCTGCAGTTTAAATACATTGTTTTGCCCATGAAGTGACCTTAGGCAATTTTAAAATGGTCTCCTTTTTTTTCCATTTGCCTTATACCAAATAAATTAGTTTTACCTAATAGGAATGAACCTAATATGGATCTAAGACATTTGTATAGGGAAAAGCACGTTCTAATAAATAATCAGGGTATTATTCTACATATGCCAGGATTTATCTTTTCCGCTTACGCTTACACAAAAGGTTTGAGATGTGGTTAGGTAGGCAGCAGTCAAGTTGTTCTCTAACCGAGGTTTCATAATGAGTTCCATTTTCAAAGGGGAGCCCGTTAATTTAGCTCCATACTTCCACTGCTGCTGATGTTTAAATCACTGTTTGCTTCATCGTTGTGTGTTTAGGTGTCGTTTAAGCTTCATTGCCCAGGAGAGCTTCTCGTTTGCATAGACAATGTATGAGTATATTTTGTTGTATACGGATTATTGTGGGAAGACCAACCAGCTGCTAGTAATGTATAGGTTTTGAAGTTTATTTTCCTGGGGACTTTCTAAATTGCAGAACTTTTAGAAGTGCCTTTCTCTGTACATAGGTGAGAATGCAAACGTTGTTTTTTGAGAGAAAATTGGTGCTTCTAATGTTGTGATGATTTTTTTTTGGCCCTATGTTGTGAATTTCGTATTTTTCTTCTGAAATCAGAACAAACTATTTCAGGATATACAGAATGTGACATTTAAAACTGAAATGTGAACAGCAGAGCCTTGTTAGTCACGCCAGTGGTTGTACGGCGAACAACGAGTATATTGTCGGATGGACTGGAATGGTGGGACGTCTGATGTGCAGTGAAATCAAGGGAGAAAGCATTAGGATATGAAAATACTTTGTTAATATGCTGTTCATTAAAAACCTGAAATTCCTGAAAAGTAAAGAAAAGTGTATTTTGTTTTAAAATTATTTGAGAAGTAGACTACTTATTAACTCAATTAAACAGCATTTCAGGCTGGGAAAGGAACAGCGTATTCATAGCTCCAAAGTGTACCTCTGGGCCGACGCTTTAAAAGTTAACTGGAAAATTTTGGTATCTTTTATGTTTGTGTGAGAACATGAAAGTATCAGATTTTTTCAGAGACTGGATTATCATCACTTCCAGGCCCAAGCAGTAGTCACTTTTTGAAAAGACAGTCGTCGTTTCTAAGGATACCAAGTGGTTTTCTTAAAAGAGGTTGCATTCCTGCACCAAATGTCCTGATGCTGGAGGAGAAGTTTTTGCCAGTTTTGCAAAGTGACATTCACAGCCTTGGGTTGTGCAGCTAGACTTGAGAAAACTTTCCTTAGCACCTTCCCAGGATTGTTTCCTCTCTTCTATAAAAGCTATCAAAGTAACTTACTGATAAGAACGTTCCAGAAGCCTATTGTACTTCAGTGACTTCATGCATTAGTTATGCGTGTAACTACTAATGCTCTTTGGTGATATCCTTTGCACATGGATAAATATACTGAATATATGGATAAAACTGAGCTGGTTTTATGGATGAATGCATCTATGTAATTCTAAAGACGGGCTGCGAGGTGTGTTTTATTCAAGGACACAAAGATGCCCACTTGTAAATAAGCAGGTAATCCTTGTTGGAAAAGTGTACTTTTTGTTTGATAAATCCAGGAACAACTGATTTGGGTCATTATTATAATATATGATTTTATTTCTGGTTCATATTGGGACTGGACTGTAGGAGAAGAAAGAACATAAAACCTCATGTGGTTTGGTAAGAGTCAATCCCTGGTGTCACTGATATTTTCTGTAAATTCTCTAAATCTTCAGAAGCAGCTGCCTGTTCTCAGGAGCGAGGTGTTAGACCTGGTGGGGTTGGTCGGGTAAGGAAGAGCTGTCCTTATCCGAAGAGTCAGTAGGTGATGAGTCCTTCAAGACTGCCAATTAATGCAGTTCTATGGACGTATGAGAAGATGAGTATTTTTTGTGGGTTATGCCAACTCCATATGAAGGTTAGTTGAGTTGTATCTGGGACAAGAGAATTTTAGACCTTGTTTACACTAAAACTAACATCCGTGCTGCAGCTGTGCCTGGATGGTGGGAAGGGTCAAGAGCTGGGGCAAGAAGGGAGAGATGCCAATGTAAGTGGTATATCCAACCTTGACTCCTGCATTACTCTGGCTCTATGGATGCCTACCTTTCTCCTGTAGTCCAGACGTGAGAGATATGGAAAGAACGGGTTGGGCTTTAGTGGAAAATACAAAGTTTCACTGGGTGTATTTGCCTTGCTCATTTTCATAAATAAGGACGGACTGGATTTTCTAAATGCAACGCGTGCATATCTGATCATCTTCATAGGCATAGCTTTATGCACATGTGGCATCGTGAGCAGGGTGCTGGGTTGTGGCAGTTACAGTGATTTTTCCATTGTTTCGGTGAGTCTTCTCCAGCGAGCTGTTCTGCAGTGGGAAGCGGATTGGAGGAAAAAGGAGAAAAACTGTTCAGATTGATCATTGCCAAATGGAAAGGCAAGAACATGAAACGTCCCCAACTCCTGATATAGGATATTTACAGTATAAAGCAATATGAGTTTTCTTTAAGCTTCATGTTTTCAACCAATTTTTTTAATGTTTCAAAAGCCCTGTGGTAAAGTCAAAGCAGACTAGCGCAGAATTAACAAATACAACTCTAGTATGCCTGCAGGGCTTTGGATATACATATAAAGTAGTAATCCTGTCTGAAGTGATTTCTTCTGAGTTGCTTAGAAAGTCTTTTGACGACTTTGTGTGTTTAAAAGCATTTATTGTTGTGGTCAGAAGAAATGATATTTCTCTCATGATTTCCACTGAGAAAAGACTCTGTGGTTTTCTGCTGTTTCTAACGCCTTGCAAAGTCCACAAGCAATTAGTACTGAAGCCCAGGAGAAAAAGTCATGCTTCATGGCTTTACTTTGTTTCCCCTGAAATGTGTGTTAGATTTCAGTACTGCAGAAATTAATTTTGTATTGTTTTGCATTCTGAGCGAGCTCAACCGTATTGTTTTAAGCTGGTTGTATTACATAGTTGCGCTCGGGTTTTAAATGAGTGCATAAATATTTGCAGGGAAGGGGAAAAAAATCTTGACTTGTAGAAATGACTTGTCACTAATTAATATAGAATCTATATGCATTACTCTTCATTTAAGCCTGTAGCTAATTGCTGTCTCACTGTCTTCGCAAAGACAGACATCTGTAATACCATCGGCTGAAACTCTAGAGAGGTGTTTAGGGATGTGCATAAACAAAAGTATTGAATAATTATATATGCAGCGCATATATAGTATTTTATTCTAAAGGTATAAAAAGTACTGCGAGTGCTTTTTTACCACCTGAGAAACTGAGAAACAGAGGACAGACATGAAACAGCTTAATGAAGACTGGAATTTAATTCTTACTTCTGATATATATATTTTTAAAGGTGGCATTGGTCATCCTTTCCTCACTCGCCTCCCTTCCCCTGTGCGGAATCGCTGGGGGTCCGGTAGGTAGCACAGACCCTCTGCCACCCCGTGACTCTAAAGGAAAGCTCAAACCAAATCCATGCATTGAGGGTTTTCTTCTAAATACTCGTTATTTAATGTGCAGCTGGCGTTGTGAACACCTGTAGCTGCACGGTGAGGTGCTACGAGAACGCTCGTCTGGATGGTGCCGATTCTGTTCTGTAACGGGCGGCAGAGAGAGGCGGGTTCAGCTGTTGTGCTGCCGCGTCCGCGCTCGGTTATCTCGCCAAGCAACCCAATTTGGACTGTTATTCAGTGTACTCCTGGAACGTTGTTCTGTTTGTAATGTTCTTGCGTGGCCTAAAATGAATAATGTGGGAGCTGTCAAAGGGTAAAATTAGGCACATCATAAAAAAAAATCTGCAGAAGAATAATTTAGGAAGGTCAGGTAATATGTTCCTGTGTACTGGCTTTTAAAAAATAAAATTGAAGGGATTTTTGTCTCTTTAGAAATCACACTAAGCTGCCAATAGGTACCCAGTTCTGATTTCTTTACATTTACATCCCCTGTTATTATTTAGCTTCCATATAGAGAGAAACGTGGAACCTGATACGGTCTACGTATGCTTAAGAGATTTGAGTTGTGCAACCGTCTGTGTAATTTGAAATAGTGAATGTTTGTTTTCTCTTCCCCAAAAATGTTATTACTGTTCTTTATGCTTTGTTTGGCACCTTCCTCATCTTGAACTGCTCTGTCGGAGGGTGCGAGAGACCTTCCCCTACCGCCGAGAAAGGCACCAACTAAGATGATCTGAATACAAATTTAGAAGCTTCATCTTTTTGCAGTATTTGAAGATAAAAATGTTATGAATGGCAGCAGCCTGTCAAACCAAAGTACGGAGTAACTCGGCTCCTTGTGTCTCAGAAGGATCAGATACTAAGGGAGGGGTTTCTGAGCAGAGCAAGCCCTTGGAGATTTGTTCCACAAGCCCCAAATTTCAAGGAGAATGAACTTTGGAATAATACTGAGCCTGATAGCCTAAAACTTTTACTGAGTTAAGGTTCTATTGCAAAATGGATTTTAAACTCTGGCTTTGGGTTTTTTCATATTTTTTCTTTATTCTTACTATAAAAAAGAAAATTTGCACATAACTGGAAGATGCCTGTTATTCACAAGAACACCAGGATTTTCAACCCATACCATAGAAGCCATAGAAGGCTTGCTTTCTAGTCAAACTTATATATGCTTTCGACAACTGAAAAATTAAGTTGCAAGACATAAATAAAAAGTAAAAATCCCCTACTTACTAGCTATGCATGTGCTTAACTTTGAAAAGCCAAAAAATTATCAGCATGGCAATTAATTTTCTTTTCTTCCTTTCTGCCAGAGTGAAAAGCGTTTAAAGAATGTATACATTTCCACTGTGCTTTTTAACCTTTTAAACCTGTGCCACAAGCTGTGGGCGGCGCGAGGGTATGACATCCTTGACCTCTGCTCACCAGGGCTCCAGGTTGCTCCATTAACGTGCTAATCGGGTGCTTCTGGTTTGCTGCAAGCCCAAGGGTGATGTACTGTCAGCCACCCAAACGCAGCGCCTGTGTTCACGCGTTATCCATCTCCGAGCGTGGAACGCTGTGTTAAGTTATACCTGTAAAATGATTAAGCTGTTCAGCAAATTTGTTTCGATTCTGGTATTACCGTGGAGTAAGTTGCTTTAGTTGCTGGTGGCACCTAGAGGTTTTTCGGAGGGGTAACTTTGGTGTTACTATAGGTGGTGGATGGACTAAGGACCTCTCCTCTTTAGATCCCATCCAGTCCCAGTTTTGGTTGTGCTGTGCAATATGATTCCCTCTAGGGGAGTAATAAAACCGCCCTGGAAAGATGTTTTTCCTTAATAGAATTTGATTTATTAAATAAGTGCCTGTATCCATTTAAGTCTATATATAGATAATCTATTTGTCTACAGACTTACTGTGATTTCTAAGGTGTAAGAAAATCCTTCCACTTCTCATTTTTCATTATACCATCGAGAAATAAAGGAATTTGAACTCTGAAAACTCTTCATACTCATAGTAAGATTCTTCTGTTGCTTTACTGTGCAAGTGACAAAGTAGGTTTTTATGCGTACAGTTTGTAGGGGGAGAGATGACCCCAAAAGCTAGAATAAACTCATGAAGTGAAAGACAACAAGTAGACATCTATCTGTAACTGCAAAGACAATATATGGATAAAATTTCATGAAGTATACACTGAGAAATGGTTGTTTGGTCGGTTGTTATTTTTACAATTATTTTATCTTCATTTTTTATTAGCATTGTAATTATAGGAGGTGTAGAATATGTTTTCTGCTGGTGCAGAGCCAGCAGATGGAGCAGAAGAGCATGATAAATGGTTGGATAAAAATATACTGAACGCACTTATTCTGAGCTGAGGGAGGGGAAGTGTCTTCAACCCTTATTTTTTGTCAGTATTTGAGCAGTGCCATGGTTCCCCGTGTGTCTGATCCAGCTCCCATGCCAGCCTGTAGTGGTGTGCACGACTTGCTGTAACTTTGCACGTTAACGACCGTTTCACCCCGAAAGGACCCAGGTTGACTTCACTTTTTTGAGTAGACTGACTTAACTTCTTGCCAGTGTACTTCTGTATGGAAAAATGTCCATGGGAAAGGACTGATTCCATTTTCTCTTCCAGAAGAGTTAAGCTTTCAGATAATTTGGAGTACAAATCTTCTCTCGTGAATATCGCAGTTGATGAATTCAGCATGGTATCTTTATTTTTTGTCTTTTTTTTTTAATTACACTGCAAGAAGCCTTGCAACCATGAGGCCACCATAAGCTTCTAAATTGAGCTCCAGATCCTTCCTGCTTGTGCACGCTCTGGGATAACCCTTGCACCACACGCCTGTGGCATTTTGGTAAAGCTGCTCTGGGTTTGGGGAGGCTGCGGAGGGGCAGCGCTCTTCCACCCCCAGCCCGTCGTAGCTGCGTGCTCTGCAAACGGCTGTCGTGGTCGCGGCTCTCGAAGATGAAAATACTGCGTTGCAGAGGCGTTCTGGTGTGCCCCCGGATGGATGTCCCACCCACTACGGTTTAAAATTAGGTTGTTGAGTTGGTTGGGCTGGAATGAGATAAGGATGGCTGGGTGCTGCTAACAGGATTAGCAACAAAATTAACTTTTTTTTAGTAGGAAAAAGTAATTTTATTCTACAGAAGAGGTTAAATCGCAGATGTGTTCTACTAGGTCAAAGGTAACCGTTTGGGTTTTTTTACCATTTTTCAGCTCTACAGCCACTCATTGTGTAAATAAGGGACTATTCAACTAAAATATTGATACTATTTTCAGTGGAATAAAATGGTTTGATCAGAAGAAAATTATATATATATGGATATATAGAAGCTATCTGTCCTTATGCATAAAGAATAGGAGGCTTGTTTTTTTTTAATAAAATTTGAGCCTATTGTTAAGATTAATTTTGATAGACTATGGGGTTAAACTGCTTCAGAGACAACGTCACTGGGTGGTGTTTTATTTCTACTAACCTGGGCACAGTTCTGTGTGGATACGCGTACGTTGTGCTGCAATGTGCTGCAGGCAGGTGGCTGAACACAGATATGGGGAGGACTTTCCATCGATAAACCGTGACAAGCACTGTACTTTCTTCTGGGGATATGAATTCAGTTCTTACTCTCTTGTTACGCAACACAGGAAGAAATTACTGAAACAACTTGTTGACATGAGCGCGATGTATTTTAGTCACGGTACTAACAGGTTTGTTTTGCAGCGCTGATCAGTTGTGTACGTGTGTGCAACTCTACCGAAAGTTTCACGGTCTTGTTGAGCCAGCATGAGACCTCTTTAACCAAACCAAATTAAATACCACCGAGGACTGTTCGCGTTGCGACTGGTGCTTTATAACAGCAAATTCCAGCGGGCTGGGTTAGAATTTAGTGGAGATCCTCTGGAGACTGGCAGGCTTGCGAAAGTCTTGCCTTTCAGGCTTTCTCCCCTGCGGTCTCCTTTTCTGCTAATTTGTTTTTGCATTTTTGGGGCTTTTTGACACGAAACGCTCCCCCCCGCCCCGTGCTGTATGCCGTTTGATGCCGCGGCAGTCTCCCTCCCTGCCTAAAAAGAGAAAATAGTTACTCAGGTTGCACGTGGGTTTTGGGGAAAAGGCTCTCTGCTGTCCTAGCGGAGCGCGGCGGCCGCGCCCCACCGAAGCGGCGGCGCGGCGGCGCGAGGCGCTGCGTGCGGGGAGGCCCGTCCGGCGCACGGCAGCGTTCCGGCCTCGTCCCCGCCGGGCAGGCGGGGTGGCCGCTCCCTGGCGATCTGTGCCAGCGATCGCGCACCCTTGACTTACATGAGGTTCTCCCAAAACGCTTCCATTTCTTCTGGCCTTTCTGATGTCACTATGTAATATTTTTGTGGGGTTTCGTAGTACGTTGGGAGCCACGGAGGTAACTGTAACCGCCGGCTTTTGTGGGCAAAGTGGGCCGGTTTCGTTACTTTCTCAGTGAGATAGAGACAGTGTTGGGACTAGAAGCCAGTGCTTTAAATGCTCCTTTTTGTGTCATTTTTACCAGTAGACCTCATATTGGTCTAAATAAAAACAATAAAACTGGTTTTAACAAATGATAGCCGAGGAACATGTTTAACTTTTAAACTGAGTTTAAAATGTCCACGGCAGGTGATGAAGCATCCTCTGCTACGCTTCGTCTCTGGGAAATTTTGGAGCGGAGGGGTGGAAGCGGGGGACTGAAGCTGGTTGATGGAGTTACTGGCCCCCGTACCGACGGAGGGAGGGTTACCACCCTGCCAGGCTGCGGTCGGCGGCACGGCGGGAGTTGGATGCGCCCTCGCTCTCCGTGCAGCCGTGGGTGCGGGTCTGCGCTGTCTTGTTGCTGATCCTGAGGATAATAATAAAAAAAAAAATTAAAAAAAATAAAATTGTGAGGTTTTCAGCTCAGAAACTGTAAAAGAGCAACTTGGTGGCATCAGCCAGGCTAAGGTGTTTGAGGACTTGAAACTGGAGGTATAGAATATCTGGGGGTCAAGGTTATAAACACTACTCGTATCTTATGTCCTCAGCCAAAGTGTCGGTGTTCTGGCCTGGCAGAGATGAAAAGCAGCTTGAGTTGCAGGAATGAGCAGCCTCCAAGGAATGTAAGAACAGACTGAGCAGGGAAATCAAGAGCAAGAAAAGAAAAAGCAGCATCTTGGAGGTGTAATGATTAAGAGACAGTAACCAAAAATCAAGTTGGCTTAATCTTGCAAAAGAAAATTTTAATGATAGCTAGAGGTTAGTAAAAGAACATGAGGAAAGTAGAAGTGGGACTGCCTTAATTCTGGATGAAGTTGAGATTAAATGCAACCGGTTGTACCCAAGTTACCTCTTTCCTTTCCCAAAATGCTAATGATGGAGAAGACGAGTAGTGGCAACGAGGACAGAGAAACAGCAATTACTAAGTGGAAAATAGTTTGTGTACAACCAAAATTTTAAGAGAAAGGAAGCTTATTAAAAGGGCTGCCAACCTGTTAGTTTCACCTCAGTTACATTCTTTGGGAAAGTGTTTTGTGGAAATAAATAGTTTCTGATTTAGTTGATAGAAATGGCATAAAGTATAGTCTGAGTTTACTAAAACTAAGTAACTGATACTTCTGCTCAGCCTGGGCTTCACTGAAGTGCTTAATAAGCGTCACTTCAGGAAGTTTTTAATGAAACTGGAGACGATGAGAATTATTTAAAGAATGAAGAGTGTGATAGGGGACTTCATGTAAAGGAAAGTAAGGCAGAAAGAGGATTGTTAGTGATGTGTGAATTGGTCTTGGTGTGTATTTTATTTAATATTTTCATTAGTGATCTTATAGGAAGGTTGTTTGAACGAAGTATGCTGAGAATATGAATTAGGAGAGAATTATCAATGTATAGTAAATGATCAGAATATCTGGGAGGAAGATGATGAGGATAGGTAAAATACAAATGGTACCAAATTTCATACCATGAACTGCAAGGATATGCACTGAAAGACTACTAATTTTTTTTTTTTTAACAATGAGTTTCCCAGTTCGTATTATTCCACAGTTTGAAATGACAGAGGACGAGAAAATACTGGTTGCGGTAGGTGACAGCAGGTTAACTGCAAGCCCCTGCTGAAATACAGCCATGAGAGAGGTCAAGTATGATGCACTGCGTAAGAAACGTCCACTGAAGAGAGGGACATCTTAATGTCATTGAATAAGGCTTTTGTCTCATCCCAGACCTTGTGTGTTCCCCTTGTCATCACATTCGCAAATGAAGAATTCATACCGGGACAGGGCAGGGAGCATCTATTAACGTGATGGAGGAAACTGTGGACGTGAGTGTCCTGAGAAGGTCGGGCAGAGTGGCTAGCAGCATAGCAAAACGTGGGCTGAGAGCACGTATATGTTTGCTGTCTGCAGCAATATCAGAAATTTAAAGAAGCAGGGAGTGCGAGGGGTTATTTCAGCTGAATGCCAGCATTAATATAAGAAATAAATTGATGTACGCTGACAATTGCTACTTTTAGGCTTGATGCTGGGAGGCTTGTGACCACGAATGATCGCTCTGACAGATGCAGTAGGTCTGGACACCGAGCTGGCTTTAAGGTGGAGTGTGATCTGGTTTTTTTTTCCAAGGTCTTATATGAACTGAGTGTGAATATATTTGAGAACTAGAGACGGTGACTCAAAAGGTCCCTTTCAGGCTTATGTGCCTCTATTCCCAATAGTATCTGAATTACATTATAACTTAGACTGAGTTAATATAAACCTTCGTGCATTTATTTATCCCATTTCTGGAGTTTGCTGAACTGACTGGAACAAACGGAGAATAAAAACCAAACAACGTTTCAGAGTTCAGCCGCCCATCGCTAACTCTAAGTATGGTAATGTGACATTATAAGGTGGTCATACATTTTGCAAAGGAATTGTGCTTTCATGCTTCTTTGAGCAAAGTTTCAGGTTGTCCTTGCCTTTAGGATATGGGATTTTTTTTTTTTTTTTTTTTAAAGCCCTAAACAAAATGGCAGAAAGCACCACTGTGTTAGGATATGTCTGTGCAGCTGTGCGAAAAGAGATAATGGCGTATTCAGCTTTTGGCTAAGATTCAGTACTTTTCATCTGTCATCAGAGGTTGAAGCAGTAATGCAAAGCGATACTGGAAAAGTATTATTCTGCCACAGTGACAGCACCATTAAAATCAATAGAATAGGGGCTTTTTTTATAATCCCTATTACAGTAAAAGAATTAAGATGCCCGTTAGTTGTACGAAAGCAGGAGATGATCTGGTGGTGCGCTTGTTTGCGGTGTGTTTGGTTTTAGAAGGCTTTGCCTTTCTTTTAAGGAACAATCCTGCCTAAGGCTCGGAGGTCTTAAAAATATCAATATTAAGTAAAAAATCCATCCACTTTTTGGGAAGGATGAATGTTACGGTATTGGAAATCCCTTAAACATACTGTTTATAAGGATTACATTGACCATTGTGCTCTACGGTATATATAACCATGAGTGAATCTGAAGTTAAAATCCATGGTGACGCAGATCCGTGAGCAAAATGATTGCTAGATAGAGCTGTTGCAGCGTTGCTAACTAAAACTCTTCAGCAATTGTAAGGTATCCCAGTGTGTGTTGTTTTTTTTTAAGAAGCTCTATTTTTCACAGCTTTATTACTGAAATGTGAAAACTGGTTTCAAGCTGAAAATCTGATTTTTAACAATGTTGTTTTCTTGCTATTCCTAAAAGAAATCAATTTTTTTAAGCTCTTACCTGAGCTAAGTGTACGTTTTATTATTATTGGTTTATAATCTATTTCACCTGCTGTGGACCTGGAATAATTTATAGCTAAGTCATATCATAGCTTACTTCATCGAAGAAAGTAGTTTTATTTAAACCAGACTTAGTAAAATCAGAGCGTTAGATACCTAATTACTTTCAAAGGCTGGGTTTCATTAGCTTTCTTGAGATTACAAAGGAAATCTATGGCATAAAAGAGAATTGCCAACTTCTTATCTTTTCCACAAGGTTATAAAAATATTTTGTTACTATTCTTCAAACACAAGTCTGTATTGGACTAAGACAATACTACATTTATTACCAAAGTAATTCAGGCTGTTGAACTGTGGTTTCCAAAGGTGAAAGGCTGATACATTAACCCACTGATCCGCAAGCGTATGACAGTTTGTGAAAAATGTTATATATCATTCTCCTCCAAACAGTGTGGCAGAGAGCGTGATAAAATGGAGTGGAAACAAACGCTAATGTTAGCTGAGCCTTTTTAGCAGAAAGTATATTTTTTACGTCAGGAAGCACACAAAGAAGCAGTTGTGGGTTTTTTGGTGGTCGTGTGAGATTTTCTGAAGAAATCCTGGAGGTCTAAACCGTCAGTTATCCGAACCTGTCTTAGTCTGGCTTTTATTTCAGAAAAAATTGTCTGTTTAAAGCAACAGACGTCTGAAGAATGGTTCATTGAGCACAGAGGTTTTGGATGGCCATTCTGTTTGCTTTCCAGCATTTCCCCAAACCCATTGATTTAATTTTTAAAATAAATGCTCTCTATAAAATGAACTTTCTTTTCCTAGGGTGTGGTGCCTTCGTGCTCTAGCACTGAAAGCTGCTCTGTGGGACTGAGTTTTCGTATTGGATGTACTTGCCTGCGGGACGCTGGCGTTGTTTTCGCTCGCCATCACCGTCGTAGCCCCATCTGTATTTTGGCTATCCTTTCATCTCCCATCCAATACCTCAGGCCAAATGCATCCGTCCTTCAGTTAGTTCTTACGGGAGATGGATATAACATCAGAGCTTACAATATATGAACTTCTGAAACTGTGTGCAGTCCTCTTTTCATATGTAAATATTCTAAGTAACTTCAGAGAGATGCATAGTCGTTCATCAAAGTATATTTTTTCATAATTTCTCATTTCATATTATTTTCCTTATTTTCTCTGTGACGCTTTCCTGTCTGTTGGATTTAGATGGTAGCTCTGCTGGCAATGGATATATGAGATATTTAGCAAGTCATTATGTAATAAGGCACATTGCCGTTTAAAAGTCACGTCGGTGCTAACCCTGGAAGAATGAGGGAAGTGAGTAGAAAATCAGTTCTGGTGGAGAGAGACCTGTCCTCTTTTTTCAGATATTGTAACGGTTGTAAAACCTCAATGTTTCTTCCTCCTTCCCGGTAAAGGACGTTCTTCCACCCTTATTTCAGGGGCTTATGCTTCAAAACATTTACGTTTTTTTTAACGGGTGGCACTGAGATGGATACTGAGCTATTGCTCTCCCTGTCTCTGACCAGGTGCCTTCCTCTGTCAATGCCTGGTGACCACCGCTCTTCTGAGAGCTGCTGGACCTCTTGGCAGCTGGACTCAAGACTCCCGGGCAGTCACAGTCTTCTACGTGTTGCACAGTCTCTTCCCTACTTGGGTCTTCACAGACATGCTCTCAGGCTAGCTCACAAATTAGAGTTGTTAATAACCACACTTCGTTAGTAAAATAAGATACTTTTTTTGTTCCTGGAACAGTGCTGCTGAATGCATAGATGAATTTGCTGTATAGAAAGATTATAAAATTTGGCATCTCTCATTTATGGGGGAACGGAAGTGATATGTGTATCTCTTCAAGCGCTGAAACGGAGGAGCGAACAGCAAAGGAAGACCTCTGCTTATGCTGGTACTCACAAAAGATCTTCTAGGTTGCAGTATTTCATAATTGCGCCAGGGAAGCTTTACACTGGATATTAGGAGAAATTTCTTCACCGGGAGCGTTGTCAAGCATCGGAACAGGCTGCCCAGGGAAGTGGTGGCATCACCATCCCTGGAGGTATTTAAAAGGCGTGTAGATGTGAAGATGTGGTGCTTAGGGACGTGGTTTGGTGGTGGACTTGGCAGTGTTAGGTTAATGGTTGGACTTGACGATCTTAAAGGTCTTTTCCAACCTAAATGATTCTGTGATTCTATAATATATAAAAAAGAGGTGATGCTTGCTTTGTTCTTTGAGGGATATGCTTATCATGAAAGATGGGGCTTGTTTTAGGCTGGGATTTTTAAAAGCTTATGGGTATATCACTCACATTTCTGGAATCTCAAAAGAGAAGGCAATTTAGATCTTAATCTGGGTTCAATTCTTTACTTAGTGAATACCCAGAAAGGCAGGTTTGTGCAGGAGAAGAACATTTTCCTTGCATTGACTCTTCCTCTAACATCATTTCAAGGCCACAGTCAGCATTCCTAGAGTTGATAGAAATGAGATATTCTCCTCTTTTCCCAATTCTTTTCATTCTGCCCTTCTGTATCCCCTCTCAGTGCCCTCTCACAAGAAGAAACTAAGTAATTTTTTAGCTTCAGAAATGGGCAAGAAGGGCTTTTGAAGGATATTATATCCTTTATTGGCTGGCCAGGGAAAATAACAGTTGGTACCCAATTTCTTCAAGATAAACTCAAGATCGGAAGGTATTATAAGACATGGGGTTTTTATGAAGCCAGGGACTTGCAGGTAATTCTTGATTTTCTGAATACCTGCTTCCATATAGGTGTCTGCTCTGCCTGTAGGGAACAGTTTGTAGGTCCTGAAGGACAATTCCTCTCAGTATCTGGTATTTGTCTGTCAACAACACAGTACCAAATAAGAGTCGGTAGCCCCGATTATGAGAGATCCTGCAGTGGTTGGAAAAAAAAATATCCACATTCGGTTGGTGTAAATGCATATTTACTAAGGGATGGGAGGTTTTGAGCTGGTTATTCATTAGCACCGATAAAAGCAGTGGTGCCAAGTGTTGGAAAGGACTGTACTTAAAAAGTATCGGCTTCATGGGTGCTCAATTAGAATAGAACAGATTAGAATTTATAATTAAATAATTCAATAATTAATCAGTGTATCCAAATGAAAATTTTAGTAGTGATAAAACCCTCCGACTTCACAGTGTGAGGACTGACAAGGCAAATCAGAAATAAATATATTTTTTCCTTACTTGCACAAAATTTGCTTTTCAAACATCAAGTGCTTGGACAACTTCCAGAGTCAGGATGTGGACTAGATGGACCAATTTTCAACTGATAGATCTTCTGATTCCATTTTTACTGAGTCTTCAAAATGTTAATGATTTGCTATCTGCAGGCTTCAGAGTATTTCTCAGGGACTGGAATACTGCCTAACTTATGCCGAGTCTGAAAAAATTATTTTTAAAGCATTTCAATTTAAAAAATGATAATTCATCTGAATATGAGCTGGGAAAGTAGACCATAGCATATTGCAGGCAACAAGAGCTCATAGCTGCACTGCTGAGGGATGGATCCCCTTCAGCCAAGAAGAAATAGGAAATCTCTCCTAAAAGGTTCAACATAAGTAGTGGAGGTAATGATTTAAGAAATTGGAGACTGGGACATTTATTTGGTATGCTAAAACATATAGCTTTCACCCATACCTATGTGTTAATCCAGTAATTTTAATGATACAATTTGTAAGTATTTTCCTGTCTGAGGTTGTGAAAATCTGTGTTAGAGATTTACAGGTAAGATGAGAATGAGTTAGTATTGCTAAGGCAAATTTTTTTTCCAGGCAATATTACTAAAAATAACTAATTTGCCTAGACTGAAGCAGCCCAATATTTGGCTGTACTTTTTTTTTTCTTGATCATATAAATAGCAGGTGATAAATAGCACGTTTTACACAACTATGCTGGGTTACACAGGTGATGTTGCTCAGTGTCTCTGCTAACTAATATGAAGTTGTCCTTCCTTCACCTGTTTTAACTTGTGGTCAATTTTGTGTTTGCGGAGGGGAGAGATAGGAGGTGGAGGACTGAAAGTAGAAGTGGCTGAGTTTGACTTAAAGAAGTGTCAGTCCTTTTTCTTTTTAGGAAAGCATAGTTTTCTAATAAAACCAGAAAAGATATATTAAAAAAAAGTCCTGTACAGACTTTACTTAAAACCAAATGGTAGGGTTTTTTCCTAGTTAAATAACCAAATATGCTATAGATGATATTTTCACTGCTTAAATTACTCTTAGAAATTTTATACTTGTCAGACGTTTAAATAATGTTGTCTTGGTATGTTAAATAATGATTTTGAGTTTAGATGGCTGTGTAGAGAAATATGTAGTTATAAGCCTTCTCACAACTTTAACGTAAGTGGTTTAAAACTATTACTCCTAAGAAAAAAATCTTATATTTGAAGGCTTAGTTTATTTTCCTAAATTTAAGAATGTAGCTACTTATTTATCTGGGTTTTATAGTTCTATGTAATAGGAAATTGTAGTTTTAAAACAGAACTTTGTCATGAAAATACTGAACATTGATAAACTAGTACCTCATTTCCACTTTCCAAGGCTATAGAGCAATATACAGTGAATATTTGTATGGTGAAAACGATATATTGCTGTCTCGGTGTTAGAAATTCTCCCACGGATGTCAGAGTACAGCTGAAAATCTCATAAATCCGTTAGGTTTACGATACGCAGTACTGTTTTATCTGCCCAGTTTGATCCAGAGAATCCTTAGGGATGTAATCGGTGCTACGCCGACACGTCTTTCAGCGGCGTCTGTTGTTCTGGTTCAGTCGCGCCGGTTTGTATCCTCCAGAGCTATTTCCAAGGCCAAATTTTAGGAGAGTTTTTTGTACAAGAGGTAACCAAGTCCGTTGGGAGCGGTTAGGTGCGGTACAAATACCGAAATGGTGAAGCCTGCAGAGTTCTGTGGTCTGCGGATGGGTGCAGTCAGCGAAATGAAGTGCCTGGTCGCCCGAGCGTGAGGCTCCGCACCCGTACCGGGCACTGACCCGCCGAGGTCAGACCCCGCCAAAACAGCGCCCGAAATCGCGTGGGGGTTATCCGGCCGCCTGCTTGTGCCGGCAGCGGACAGATCTCACCCGGCCGCCGCCAACGCCTGCGTCGACTGTGCCAGTGGCGCCGGGGCTGCTGCTCGTCTCCCTCGGTCCGGAGGGCTCTGGTCAAACAACTGGCTCCCCCAAACGCCCGCGTGGCTCCGCGTGGCGAGCCCGTCCGCAGGTGAGCAGACCCAGGGGCTTACAAGCGCAGCAGCCAGGACTGAGCGCCGCGCCCGACGCCCGTGCAATACGTGCGTGCGCTGAACTCACGTACGTGCGTGCGTCAAGGACAGGAACGTCTCTGTGCGCCCGGAGAGCGCCATTTGTTTTACTACTCTAATACTGTATTGAATTTAAATTAAAACACATCTTCTACAATTTGAACTTTTAACGGACTAGTTATTGTCGTTCTGCTGTAATTGCTCTTTAATGTCATTTGAATAACAATCAGAAAGGGGAAAACAGAATTTATGTGCAATTAAACAGCTGCAGCTGCACCGAACACAAGTGTGTGAAAGTTTCCAAATAGCAACTTTAATTTGGCAGTGATTTTGGCAAAATAATTGTCCTTTTAGTGCAGCTCAACATCTGTGTGTAGTTTAAAAGTTTTGTTACCTCTTGGATAATTAGCTGCCTAGCTTTCATTGTCTTTTAATGTGGTAAAAGACCCCAGTATAAAATATTCCAGCTTTAAAAATAGCAAACTGGGTTGTGCTCTTGTTAAATTTATGTGCATTTCCACAGTTAGCCATCACTAACGGGTATGAAAATATCTGTGTTCCTTGTAAAAGAGCGTTTCAAGTAGCAGTGTACCAGAAAATACTTGGGGGAAAAGCAACGTATACACACCTTCTTCCCACGCTTGGCTAGAAAAAAATGTTATTTTTTGAATTGTCACTGAATCCCAGTGTAACGTGCAAGCGTACAGTTTTACTTGGAAAAACCACTGTGTGATTCTCCAGAGATGGATACTTTTTGCTTAAACAAAGCAAGCGGCGGTGATTTTGGGGTGTGTGGCTCTGTGAGCCCCATGTGTACAACAGCCCCTCTTAAAAGCGTTAATTTCTAAAATACGAACTTTGACTTTTAATCTGCCATTTTTATAGAGACTCTTTTTACAAGTCTCAGTAAGTACATGGCTGAGCAGAGCTGTTGTTCCATCACATCCTTCCAAACTAGAAGCACGGGGGGCAATTTAATGAATGTAATGGGAGAGCAGCATAAACCAGATGAAATAAATGAGTTACAAAGCAAGCGGTGAACATCTAGACCTTGCTGCCTTGGGAAATCTTGGAGGTAGATAATATCTGCCAGATGGACTGAAAACCAGACAGAACAAACTCTTGGACATCTGATCCATGGGCACTGAGAGCGGTAGGTGGGGACGTGTCTTCCAGTACACCCATATACAGCAGCTACGGATGGTGGAAGTCCGGGGAATGGCCTGCAGCACGCTCTGTTTTCAGCATCTCATTTCCAGTACCCTCGGTAATCTAGTCCTTTCTGTACCTTAACAAACTAATGTATTTCAGTGTTACGTATATGCAAGCTTTAAAATCCCGATATCACTGCTGTGACCTTTCAAATACGTTGCAAATACATAACCCGAGATGCCAGTCCTGGAGTTCTGCACTTAACCTTAATCAAAACATCGCAATACTTCAATCTCTAAAGCATTTTCTTTTGAACATCTTTGACATTAATAGCTTGCTCTCAGAACACCTGTGACATTAACACTGGGTTTTGAGGCTTTTTTCAGCCAGCATTCATCCTTCTTGGAGGTGGACAACCTTTTCTGACATCCTTTTGGCTCTGTGAGTACAGGGTGAGGAGACAAAACCCTACATGAAGGACAAGCTCAGGTCTGGAGATAAAAATGAGTAAAAACCTCTGTCAGGGTTAAAAATGTTTTGACCATACTTATGTCTAACTGTTGTGAAGAGTTAAATCTCTCTGAATACTTTGTAAATCAAATAAGCAACCACACAATCTACAGAGACATCTCTAGGCAGACCTTCTCCTTTCTCTTTGGGTATTTACTGTGGCCGAGCCAGAAAATTTTGGAAGAGAATTGTCTTCATCTGGTTTTATATTCATATTGCTACCAGGTGAAGAGATTGTTGTCTTGTGCTGTGGTTCTTTTAAGCTCAAGAGGAGAAAATTATTAAAGTCAGCCTTTCAGGCTATATGATTTTTATCTGTTTACAGTCCTGCTCCAGAAAATTGTTTTAAGCTCAATTAATTTCACCACTATTTAACCTCTTGTTCACATGAGTGATAATGAAAAGGAAAAAAAATGCGGACTTTAGTGAGAGGCTTGTAAGAGGTGAATAATTCAACTTCTAAAAATCAGTTGTAACTTGATTTCTTGGCCTCGTATGTGCTCCATCTGTGCAATTAAAGCACCTCCCAGTCTGTCCTCCCGATTCCCAGATAACATTTAAACTTTTTATTTCTGGCCTAACTATACATATTTCCAGAACTAATCACTTCTTACTAGCCCAGGATAATTTCTCCTTATTTAAACATTGCGCTTACTTAAAAAGTGCTCTGCTTGAAGAGTCTGGGTGACTTTTTGGGTTGTAAAAAGGGTTAATTGGAGCTGCGTTTTCTTCTCATGTTTGAAGTATCATTGGGGTACCAGGAGACCTCAGCTTTCTCCCCTTTCTTTTACCTCAAAGAGTAGAGTGTAAATTGTGACCGAAGATCTGTAGTGGGGCTTGAGGTAGAGGAAGATGCATCTTGGTGCTGACATGGAGCTCTGGAGTATTCTGGCACGATTTGGGCAAGTAAAAGTGAAATCTGTTGGGCATTGGTAAACCCCCGCCATCAGCCCTTGCTTTGGAGGTCCCCGAGCACCGGGTTATTGCCCATTTGGGAATGTACTATGTGGCTGCTCTGATCTTCATGCTTTTCTAAGGCATTCCTGTTTGGCCATGGCCGAAGAGAGCGTGCGTGGATGTCTGAATCCGTGGTGTGACCTAGGACAGTAATTCTTGTGGTTTTAATCAGCGTAGGCATCAGACAGCAGTAGGAAAGGAGGATTCCCGGGACCTGAGGAAGAAAAGTGACAAAGCATTCAAAAGCAGGTCAAGAAGCACAACTGGAAAAGATTCTGAAGTATATGGCTATACTGTTGGGTTTTTAACAAACAATTTATCTTCCCCTTGCAAGCTTTCATAGCTTTAATTTCTGTACTTAATTGCTCGATACTTACTGAGCTTAATTTTAATGTATTTAGTTACATGTATTTTGCTACATGTTCTGTTTAGACTTCACAGAACTGCAGTTTCTCAAAATTATGTAGTAAGTTCATTTTCAACATATTTTACTATTCCTCAGAAGGTTAAAATATACAAATATATAGGCAAGTGACTCTGTCACGCAAAGAAGATAGTTTTATGATGCATTTATCGTGTGGTTTGAGTCATTTTGGAGAAGAGTCCCATAGATTTTTGTTTGATGTATTTTTAATTTAAAAAATGTCTTGGATTAAATAGGAGAAGTTATTATATATTAATAATTTTTTAAAGTATTACACTACTCTTAAATCATATTCTTTCTCACACATATATTATATAGACTTTGTCATACCAAAAATGAAAAACAGCTCACAGGCTTGAGGAGTAAAGATTGCCAGCATTTATCTGGGTGTGACAGAGAGAAAAATTAATTGAAAGCAATGAAAAAAGTGACAGTATATGGTAATATTTTTATCACACTCAAAGTCAGTAGATTTTCTTCATTTGGAGCTGGAAGTGTAATGTATTCTGGTTTTCTCTTCAGCTGTACAAAAGAATGATTTACTTAGGCCTCCCTAATGCTGCTCTTCAGAGGCATTATCGTTTCCCATCAGCTGAAGTGTGCTTTCATAAATCACAACAGGCGAAACAGGAGGTTTAGGCTTCTAACTAACATGCAGCTCCAATCCTCTTCTTGTACAGCTAAGTAAGCAGTAGCCCTGACGTGCTTTGAGTCTGATTTTCATGGAATTTGTGCATAAAAGACACTTCCTAAATCTTTAATGTGTATCTTTACATGCTGCCATGTTTTTTCATTTGCTTTAGTCAGGCTGCAGATAAATTTGTGTTTAATAAAATAGAGGCCATTTTTTCCTTCTATTTTTCCATTCCGATGATGTAAATTATCTTTTAGCAACTTAATTTCGCACTTTTTCCCCTCTCCAAATGTGCACAAGTTTAGGAAGCTAACTGAGATAGACCCACTACCCCATAATGTGCAGTGCTTTCAGTTTACCAAGTTGGAAGAAGGGGGCTGAATTTCTGGAACGGTTTTCAGCTATGCAGTTGTGTTTCTGATGCGTGCTTGTACCAAGATCCCTTGGAAGCCAACTCAACTGGCTGCTTGTGCAAATGCTCTTCCAAATCTTCCCCTTCTCAAGCTGGTATTAGGAACAGCAGTGCCATAACCAGCGTTGTTTTCTCTCTTCACCCCTTTGCAGTGAAATGCCTTGCAGAGGACCGTGTCTTCTTGATTGGGACCCAGCATCTTTGGGGCTCTGGGCTCTGCATATGACTGAGCTCAAAGGAATTGCTGTGTTTCATAAGAGGGCTACCTAGTACTGACTGTCCACCTAGAAAAAAGTAAACTAAAATTATCCGAACCAGAAGAACTTTAAAATTTCTCTTTGCTACCTTTTTCTCAGCCTGGTGTGGTTGACCGTGTCATTGTTTCCATGATTCTATGGTTCCATGATTGTGATGGCCTCTGTCAGTTATTGCATGAGTGGTGCCATGCGTGATTAAAGGGTTAAGGATAAGAAATGTGAAAGAAATGTTAATGCTGTTCATTTTTTACAAAAGTACTTTTTATTTTGAGATGAGTTGGGAAAGGCATGAAAAAACAGTATTATCGTTGGTTTCCAAAAACGCCAGTCGTGATTTGGTCCTTGGTTTTTGCACAAGTGTCCTCAGGGTTTGGGGTAGGGAAGGAGGAAGAATTCTGTGCACAAGTAAGTGGGATGCCTAGATATGCCAGTTTGTAAGTACTAGTTTGAGTGTCGAATTCCTAACCATGCTGGTGTAGGAAGCTGACTGGCTTTATGTTATTGGTTTGGCCAGTGATGGGTTTGTTGACGTCAACCAAGTCACTTCAGCTGGCGGTGCCTTTTTTTCTGTTTGTCTTATCTACTTCATCTCTAACAAGAGACATTTGCTCATTCTGAGTTCACACCATGGGGCTATGATTTCATCTGGCACGTTTAGACGTTACTAGAATAGGGATAATAATAGGTTGTTTGGAAAATTTTTAAGATACCCTTTTTCTCAGCTGTTTGATTTTCCAGCAATAAATGCAGGTTTCCAAGTTAATTTTGGCTTCCATTGCAGCGTAAGTGCCTTCCACTCTATGCTGAAGCTTAATTTCTCTTAAATACAGAATTTGTACATATATATACCATTCAAAATCCTGCATGTGCACATTTTTATGGGATGAGCTTTGTCTCAAAAATGGAATCACACCATCATTGTGTGCATGTGAGATGTTGTTGTGGTTTAATCCGGGAGGCAGCTTAAGCACCACGCAGCCTTTCGCTCACCCCCCTCCAGTGGGATGGAGGAGAGAATCGAGGAAGAGAGGTAAAACTCGTGGGTTGAGATAGAGACAATTTAATAGGACAGAAAAGGAAGGGGAAATAATAATAATGATAAAAGAATATACAAAGCAAGGGATGCACAATGCAGTTGCTCGCCAGCTGCTGACCGATGCCCAGACAGTCCCTGAGCAGCAGCTGTCATCCCCCAGCCAGCTCCCCCCAGTTTCGTTGTTCAGCACGACATCATATGGTACGGAATATCCCTTTGGCCAGTTTGGGTCAGCTGTCCTGGCTGTGTCCCCTCCTCGCTGGCAGGGCAGCATGAGAAGCTGTAAAGTCCTTGACTTAGTGTAAGCACTGCTCAGCAACAACTACAATGTGACTGTGTTATCAACATTCTTCTCATCCCAGATCCAAACCACAGCACTATACCAGCTTGTAGGAAGAAAATTAACTCTATCCCAGCTGAAACCAGGACAGATGTAATCTATCTATGGAAGTGAAAAATTATGCATCTCATTTGCAGTCTACTTACCTTTGCTGTGTCTTCAACTGCAAAGTCTGTGGTTTACAGGTACTTTTTTTCTTTATTAGTAAGGTAGCAGTTGACTCTTGCAGGCATTCACTGCAAGAAATTCTTGAAGCTGTTGACTTTTACCATTACTAAATATAATACTCTCTTTAGTACTGTTCAAAACATTTAACAGAAAGGAGAGTGAGTTTTAGCGATGTTTGGCATTTTACACTCTCAATGCAAAGCAGGTAAGTTTTAGTTGTACCTTAATAGTTGCTTGAAAGCAGAACTCAGTAATGTAACTTCTACAATATTTCATTTTTTTATACCCAAAATTTTGAGACAATAAGACAATAGTGACAGAGAGCAAAACTTCATTTATGGTTTTGCAGTTGTAAATCTTGGAACTGTTGATATAAAAACATAACGTAAAACTGATGTAAAACTACTATAAAAACATGTAAAAATGATATTAAACTAGTGTGGAATTAACCACCTGCTAATATTATATCGCTCTAAACATAAGCGACCAACACCAGGACTCAGGAATAATGTTAAGAATTAGATGTGTTTGCAAATACAGTAAATGTATTTGTGCACACTTATAGCAGTTTCAACATACAAATTTGCCATTTTTTGTATTAAATAGAATAGCATCTGCTTTTAAGGGAAGTTGTTCTTACCAGTAAAACTTTAATAAAAGAGGAGAAATGTGGAATAGCAGCAATATTTTAATTTGTTATTGTAATTTTCCATATAATCAAGTAAGCTATGAGTGCTAGAATATTTATCTCATTTGTCAGGTTGTCCAAGTTGTTCGTCATTACCTCAAATAAGCCAGCCTGTCTGCTGCATTATGTTAACTACTCAGTGAGAAGAAAACCTTCTTGTTACAGACAGATGGTAAAGAGATAGTGGGAATTAAATAAGTAAAACAAAACCCTGTGAAAACTTGTTATTTATAAGTACATATTGGGGTTTGTTCCAAAGGTCAGCTGGTTTCTTGCAGTTGCTGTCTCAATAAAAAATAAAATGGATTTTGTTTATTCTACTTAACTCGCATCAGACACTATCTAAAGTACCAATTTGCAAATTTTCAGGCTGTTTTCTTTTGAATTTTTTTCAAAAGAAAGAAGGACAATTCCAGCTGCTCTGTCACTATTAAAAAAAAAAAAAAAAAAGAGTGTCTAGACAAACAACCCCCACTCCTCCCCAAACCTACTTGTGCTATGGTGCAAAAGCGTGATAACCTCGTTTGTGTCAAAGGACTGATGAAGCACCTGAAGAAATATGCTGTCATATAAGTGACCAGTTGAAAAGATTGTCAAGGTTTTATTTTAAAGATTGTATTCAGAGTCATGTTGACTATTTGGCAGCGTGGAAACCAGGCACCGAGGTGAAGTGGCTTTTGGAGGAAGGCTGGTGTTTCCACCAGGGCTGGGGACACGCTGTGCTGTTTGCAGAAAGCACCCAGAATAGGTTTATAAAGGTGATGGTCTTTGATTATTTTATAGGCCATTACTCATGACAGTGTCTCAGCCTTCATTCACAGCGGATCAGAAGCCATTCTTGTGGCTGTTCTTGCAATCACAGAATGGTTTGCGTTGGCAGGGACCTTCAAAGATCGTCTAGTGCAACTCCCCTGCCATGGGCAGGGACATCTTCAACAAGATCAGATTGCTCACAGCTCCATCCAACCTGACCCTGATGACTTGCTCAGTGGTAGTTAAAGGAAAGAGATGCCTTCATCACCTTTTCCCCTAAACTTTTAGGGCAGTGTTCCCACCTGCAGCAGAACATGTGTTTCCCTTCCTTTCCTCTTCCTTCCCGTAACATGTTAAGATCAGTGTTTCTGGGTTTTGGTTTTGTTTTTTCTTTTCCAAATTTGTATATTTGGCTTACAGCGTTCTTCACTTCAGCAGTACCAAAGTCTTGATGGAAGAGTTTTATGGATCTTACGTTGTACTCTAGCAGTCAAACCCAAACTCTTGATCCATTTTCACATTTTGAAGGCCGATACTTGGTTCTTACCTTCTCATAAAAGGTAACCCTGGTCAGGTCTAGTCGATCAATTTGGTAGTCCCATTGGGGCAGCCCGTCTGGGGAGCACTTGGTCATTTAGATGCTGACGTGTTTGTACATCGCTCTTGTAGATACAAGAAAATTCATGACAAAACCACTTTGCACCTTTTGAACTTCTGCCTCTGGCAAGGAAACCATTGAGTATCTTTTTATTATTGAATTAGTTTCTTTTCATATAGCTACTTTGTGTCAAAGTAGTCAAATGTTTGGAATATGTACAAACTTCAGTGACTGTATTGTATTTTCTATATAATATGCAAAATCCCATTTTAACATAATTTAACCAAATGCATATTCAATATTTAACTTCTGATTTCTCATTAGTATTTTAAAATACGTAAGTTATTCACATTCTGTTGATGCTATTTCTCCCATCTATTTCTAATTTTTAAAGATTTTTTCACCCTCACTCATCTGTTTTATTTAATAGACTAAATTTCCTCTCCGAAGCTGTCAGTGCTACTTTTATTGAAATAGTTTTTAGTATAATTTCTTGAATTTTTGTATTGATGGATTGATGGACCATGTAGGCTATTAGAATAAATAATCTCAAATAGTAGGAGGAGTATCAAAGACATAATTAGGTGAAACAGAGACATTGGGTACCTTTGGGTAGGATGTGTAATGAGGAAGTCTCCAATTCCTATTTCTTTCTAAGAAAAAGTACTTAGGTCTATATATCTAGATCAATACTTAACGCCCTCCTGCTTCCATTGAACTCTACCAGTTGAATATTACTCGATATTACTCAGTGTGTTACCATGTTTGGATGTTGCAAATGGTAATAATATTTTAGCACCTTGCGTGCCTCTTGTGTTCCTTGGTCTGGGAAAAACTGACATCCTGGCCAGAATAGAATTGGGGTTTGAATGTTTGAGATCTGTATTTAAATATCTAATTATATTATTTGACAGATAAATTGCATGTTAATTTTCCACCTACATTTTGTATTGCATCAGCACAAGCAGTGCTGCATCAAAGCCACGTATCTCCAGAAGCTAGCAAGAAATGTGTTGAAAGATCTCTTGAATCATATTTTTCCAAATCACACAGTACTAATACCCAGTAGGATTCCAGAGGGGAGAAATGTAGTATTTGTTTCACAAACACTATTTTCTTCCTTTTGTATGTGCTGTCAGTTGAGCTTCTTGATTTTCCCTTGGTCAAGTTAAGAAAGGAAACAAATATTGAAGTGGTGATTACTCAGGCACGTTGCCTCTTGCAAATGTCTTTAGTAAATAATTTAGGAAAAGAATTACTTTCCTGCATTTGACTAGGGAACGACTTAGTAAGATTGACTATATTTTAATCATCACATTTGTGCTTTCAGGTATTAGAAGTATTTTGTTACATGGCTATAAAGGCTAGCAATTAAAATGTAATGCGTCTGTCTCATACAAGAATGAGAAACACCTATTTAAGCATCCTTGAGATGGCCTAGCTGCATCCACTGAATTTGTTTTGGTACCAGACACCGAGTTTGTTTTCTGACGTGTCACACGCACAGATTTTTTTTTTTTGTAGCCTCTTTCACTTCATCTGCCCTATGTAGTTAGATACAGGATGTGACCTGTGGTATCTCATCGAGTTCAGTATTTTATTTTTCAATAGGAGAAGCTGCTTTCCCCCACGAGGATTTGAGAGATACCATTTGGCCATTACTGTTCTGTGTTTATTTAGTGTCTGGAGTGTGAGGAGCGTGTTTTATTTTGCTTTATTCTTAAATTACAAAGCTTTTAGGGGTCCTCTCCTTTCCCCCTTGCCTTCCACAACATTCAACACAGTGGTTTTTTGGGTCTGTTTTTTGGGAGTGCTGTATTCTGTGACTGTATAAAAATAATAAGTCACTATATAAATTATTGTTACACCTCTGGTTATAACGTCTAAGTACATTGCTCCCTCTTTAAAACCCTTTTAAGCTCCAAACATGCCAGTTATTCAGCAGAGAGCAACTATTTTCTTCCTGGAGATTTTTTTAATCAAATGACACAGCTGTATTGCCCTGCCCTTTAGTTTGAACGTGAAATGGCTCACAGGAAGAAATCTCCTTGTTCAAAACCAGACAGAAAATTCAAGTAAATCTGATGACCCAAGGGCATATTGTTTTCATACCGGTCTGTGTTGACATGAAATCTGTTCATCTTTGCAACCTTCGGTGTCAAAATATTTGTGCCGTTAAAGTCAAGGCAGAAATGACGAAAATCCTGTTGTCAAGTACATATTGTAAATACAAGAATGGAAATGCATGTTACTGTTTTCCAGAGGATGAATAAACTTCAGTTCCATGGGCTTAAATATGGTGGTACAAACCCAAAATGTAGCAGGACCTTCAGCTTCTCCTTGCCTATCTGGGACACGTCGCTGCAAGAGGCGCTCAGGGTACAATGCATGCGGGCTTGCTTCACTGCGTGAAGGGGAGCACACAAATATCCCTTTGTAAATTGGTTCTTCTCAACCGGGTCGATGGAGATGTCCCGCTGGTCCGGTTGGTGACCTGCATGACCCTGCATCAGTCTTAGAACTAAGCGGTGGGATGAGATGCACCAGTAATGGGTTTAGGGTCATGAAACCCCATTAGCCATGCAGTTTTCCATGCAAGATGTCGAGGGGACATTTTTCTATGCTGAACACCTTTTCTGCTCCTTTTCCTCAAGAGCAATGTTACGAAGTTAAGGCTACATTTAAAAAGCAGGAGGTGGGAGGACAAAAAAGTTTCATGTTGAGTTCTCTGGATGACGTTCAGTTTACAATGTAGAAGCAGTGGTGTGCAACAGACTGTTGTAAGTAATTGCCAGTGATATCTGCAGCTGCCAAAGGATGGAGAAGAGAGTTAGCAGGCCATGGTCTTGAGCTCTGGAACTTGCACCTTGTCTGGTCAAAGTCCAGATTTTGTTATCCTTAGGATACGCTTCAAAGCTTGATGGGTGTTTCTTCATTACTGTGTTGAGGATAGGGAAACCTATGTGGTTTTTCCAGAGTTACTGTGATGTCTATGATTGTAACTCATGAATTTGTTATATAAATTCACACTTTAAAAAAAAAAAGAAGTCCTCATATTGCAGAATAAGTAGAAAGCATAAATCTGTGTCTGTTTTGAGAAGCTGCCGGGAGAATTTTCATATTCTCCTTCAGTTTGGTTCTACAGGAGATTGATTCAAATGAAGTCAATGTGTTAACATCATCAGGATTTGACAGATCTCTTGCATCAGAAGTAGGATGTAGAAACATTCCCTTCTGCAGGTTGAGAGAATTGGGGTTGTTCAGCCTGGAGAAGAGAAGGCTCCATGGAGACCTTATTGCAGCCTTCCAGTACATAAAGGGGGCTTGTAAGAAAGATGGGGACAGACTTTTTAGCAGGGCCTGTTGCGATAGGACAAAATGCTTTTAAACTAAAAGAGGGCAGATTTAGACTAGACATAAGGAAGAAATGTTTCACAGTGAGGGTGGTGAAACCCTGGCCCAGGTTGCCCAGAGAGGTAGTAGATGCCCCATCCCTGGAAACATCCCAGGTCAGGCTGGACGGGGCTCTGAGCAACCTGATCTAGTTGAAGGTCCCATTGCAGCGGCGTTGGACTAGATGGCCTTTGAAGGTCCCTTCCAACCCAAACGATTCTACAATTCTATGATCTTTCTTATAGGCTTCCTTTAAGCACTGGCAGGCTGCAATAAGGTCTCCCCGGAGCCTTCTCTTCTCCAGGCTGAACAACCCCAGCTCTCCCAGCCTGTCCTCACAGGAGAGATGTTCCATCCAACACCTGTTGGATCATTTTGGTGGCCTCCTCTGGACCCTCTCCAACAGGTCTGTGTCTTTCCTGTGCTGAGGGCTCCAAAGCTGGACACAGTACTGCGCGTGCACTCTCACCAGAGTGGAGTAGAGGGCAAGAATCCCCTCCCTCGACCTGCTGGCCACACTTCTTTTGAGGTAGCCCAGGATATGGTTGGCCTTCTGGGCTGCAGGCGCACGCACATTGATGGCTCATGTCCAGCTTTTCATCCACCAGTACCCCCAGGTCCTTCTCGGCAGGGCCGCTCTCCATCCCTTCATCCCCCAGCCTGTACTGATACTGAGGGTTGCCCCGACCCATGTGCAGGACCCTGCACTTGGCCTTGCTGAACCTCATGAGGTTCACATGGGCCCATTTTACAAGCTTGTCCAGGTCCCTCTGGATGCCATCCTGTCCCTCAGGTGTGTCAACCGCACCACTCAGCTTGGTGTCGTCTGCAACCTTGCTGAGGGTGCCCTCGATCCCACTGTCTATGTCATTGATGAAGATATTAAAGGGTACTGGTCCCAATACGGGCTCCTGAGGGACACCACTCATCAACGATCTCCATCTGGACATTGAGCCATTGACCACTACTCTCTGGATGTGACCATCCAAGCAATTCCTCATCCACCCAGCAGTCCACTCATCAAATCCCTGTTTCTCCAATTTAGGGAGAAGGATGTTGTGGGGGACCGTGTCAAAGGCCTTACAGAAGTCCAGATAGACGACATCAGTAGCTTTTTCCTTGTCCACTGACGTGGTCACTCCATCATAGAAGGCCACTAGGTTGGTCAGGCAGGACTTGTCCTTGGTGAAGCCCTGCTGGCTGTCTGGGATCACCTCCCTGTCTTCCATGTGTCTTAGCATAGCTTCTAGGAGGATCTGTTCCATGATCTTCCCAGGCACAGACGTGAGGCTGATAGGTCAGTATTTCCCAGGCTCCTCCTTTTCCTACCCTTTTTGAAAATGGGTGCAATGTTGCCCTTCATCCAATCTCCAGGGACTTCACCTGACTGCCAGGACTTTTCAAATATCATGGAGAGTGGCTTGGCAACTACATCAGCCAATTCCCTCAGGACTCTGGGATGCATCTCATCAGGTCCCATAGACTGGTGCATATTCAGATTCCTCAGGTGGTCTCGAACCTGATCTTCTCTTACAGTAGGAGGGACTTTGCTGCTCCAGTCCCCATCTTGCAGGCCATCCACTTGAGAGGTGTGGGAAGAGACACTGCTAGTGAAGACTGAGGCAAAGCAGCTGTTGAGTACCTCAGCCTTCTCCTCATCTGTTGTTACCAGTCTGACAGCCCTGCTTATCATGGGGCGTACGCTTTCTTTGACCTTCCTTTTCTGGCTGACATACCTGTAGAAGCCCGTCTTACTATTCTTTGCATCCCTTGCCAAGTTCAGCTCCAGCCTCGTCTTGGCCTTCCTGACCCCATCCCTACACAACCGGGCAGTGTCCTTGTACTCTTCCCAGGATACTTGTCTCTGCTTCCACTGCCTGTGTGTTTCCTTCTTACCCTTTACGTTGCCTATCAGGTCTCCACTCAGCCATGCTGGCCGCTTGCCTTCCTTTCCTGATTTCTTATACCCAGAGATGCTTCTTAAGTTAGGCTTTGTTTAAAAAGAAAAAAAAAAAACTTTTGAAATGTGGAAGCAAATAATTAGATTAAATTGTTCAGGAAAGGACATGTGTGAATTGGAGCTGTGGAGTTGTTACACAGCCTCCTGTAAACTTGGAAATCTAAGGGCATGGTATGGTTGGAAGGAGGGAGGTGCTACAAAGGTGGAATTTAGAAATACTGCCCTGGCATGCAGGGGTGGTGTTAGGAAAATCAAAGCTCAAGTTGAGACTTGAATGTCAAGGGCAAGAAAAAGTTTCCACCACTGCCTTGGTAGTATGAGGACTCGGGGGACGTGAAGCAGAAGGAGGTGACCGGGAACAGTCAGCATGAAGTTAGCATGGATAAATCCTGCCCATCTGAGCAGATTCACTTTGGTGAAAACCTGGATGGATTTGGAGATGAGGGGAGAGCAGTGGACGTCTTTTCCCCAGTTTTAACAAGGTTGCGGGCACTCCCGCGGTGTTATTCAAGTTGGGAGGTTGTGGTGGGATGGTTGTGGTCTGGTGGGCAACCAACTCAGGTTGGATGATGGGGCTCAGAGGTCATGGTTAGTGGGGTCTGCTCTACCTGGAGGTGGCCGCAAGTGGAGGATTGCAGGGATCTGTTGTGTTAGAAGATCCTGCTCATTTAACAGTAATAGATGAAGGCACTCAGTGATACTAGAGTTGAACTGCAACTTTTGACTATAACAAGGATCTTCAGATTTCAAAACTTGTATGTGTTTCTGAGTCTTACTCATTTAGTTGTGTAATAGGTCTTCATCGAGAAGAGGTTAGCATTGACTGCTAAAGGAGAGTCAGGGGCGTAGGACAAAGCCACTGAAGATTTTATTCCTCCAGTAAATTTATTAACACTCTTCTCTTGGAAGCTCTTTCAACAGTCGGGGAATTTGCTAGCTATTACCAATCGTGGGTTAAAGTATGAAATAGGAGCAGTGTGTCAGGTTCTGCTTAGCCCTTGCAAAAAGATGGGACAAGTGCACGCAATTTTGCTACCCTCACCTGGTCATGGGCTGAAGGTAAGTCCTGCTGGCAGGTCACCTGCAGGAGCAAGAAGCTCTGGAGCTCAGCGGACTCCCCTGGAAAGGATTACTCCGTCGCAGAAGTCATCCCCTTCTGCTTTCTGAGACTTGTGTACGCTGCCCCGCCTGATGTCAGCACAAATGCCAACTTCTCATCCCACAAATGCCTGTTTATAACCGGTGTTCAGTGTTCCTGTCGTCTTGTCCATAGCTAATTTGTAACGGGAGAGAGAGTTCAGCTGAGACACTGTATGTGGTAAAAGATTGTTCTTACTATCTGGTTTTTTCTAAGTATCAGAGTGTTACAGAGATGGTTGATTTTAAGGCAGGCAATATCCAAGACAGTGTACGGTACTGATTTAAACATTTATTTTATGATGGCATATGTTACTCCTTCAGCTGTAGCAAGCCTATTTATAAAATACGGATTTATTTTACTGAAGAATCTTTCAAATTTTTAATACAGCTGTGAGCTGAAGTTTATTTTGGCACACTGAACTGTACTGTCTTCTACAGTTACTAAACTTTTAATTGTGAATCCCTGTACTCCTTCAGTTCAGCCACCTGAAAACCACTGTCTGAGTAACAGGGATCTTTGTTTCATGTTCAGAATTATTTTAGAGTTCTGGGAAGAAGACATTAGCTTGTGTTAATTGCTATTTTGTGTAGTAAGTAGTTACAAATGTAACTTGAAACTTCAGTCTTAACATGTTGGGGTCTTGTGTAGTTGACCGTCAAACTGCGATTGATTTCAATAACATCGAGGCTTGGTCCATAAAGGGAAAAAAACCAGCTTCTTAGTTTTCCCAATAAATTGGAAAACAGAGAAATGCTGTTTTCAAGCGAAATTGATGGTGGAAACTGCCGACCAACACGCAGTTCACAGTTACTTCGTGTGCCGTAATCACCGCGGAAATGATTAGTGTATGTTGTGCTTCTCAGGTCCCAGAAAAAGATCTTATTTCTCCAAGAAGCGTTTTATGCAATTAACGGTAGCGTTGGGGGGGGTGACAGGGAGGCAGCTTCGTGGCAGACTTTGCTTTAAGCAGGACTCGGAGGATCAGCGTGCGCGTGGCCCTGCGCGCCGGCACGTCCGCGGCACCGCCTGCAGAGCGTGTGACGGTAAACGGTCACGGTTTTGCTGGATAAAGCCAAAGTTAAGGAGAAGAGCCTACAGGCAGACGGTGGCACTGAGTATCATTAATGAGTCTGGCTGTGATGGGAGTACGGTTACGCAGATTGCTAAAGCAAGGAGCTGAGGTAGCCATCTCATGGGAAAGCAGTATTGTCTTACACCTGCCGTGAGTAATTCTTCTATACAGCATAGCTATACCTATCATAAAAAAAAAAGTATGTATAAACTAGACTGGGGTTGATAGTCCTTTTTTATTCTAACAACAGTAGCTTTTTGGTGGTGGAAATGTTTCGTTAACAGCTGAATACAATTTTTATTGATTTTAGTTTTTCCTTTCCAGACTCCGTGTCTCCAGATGATTAATTTATTACTTTTGGTGATCTTTCAAGGGTTTGCCCAACGGAATTCCATCATAATTTTTACAGTTTAGCTTCCTAATTGGCTTTTTGTGTTAGAATGAAAGTAAGGCTTTTTCCTAATCTGGACCTGCCAGGATTGTCTACTTTACAAAGGACCACTCCTCTCTCCTCAACTCTACTCTTCATGTAGTAGTAAAACGTTCAGGGCTAGTAGAAGACACCAAAAAGTGTGTTAAAATATGCACGCGATTCTCTGTGAGGCTGCTCTAGGTGATATTTCCAAAACACAGTATTTTTAGTAAAACAAGTGTAATTTTACAGGCCTGCAAATTCTTGTTATATTTTGTTGCTAGCAGTAGGAACTTCAGTTAATTGAACACTGGGAGACCTATTGGTGCATGACACAGTGTGGTGGGGGGAGCGCAAACGGCAGGTTAGATAGTCTGCTCCTACAGATCACTTCAAGGTAGTTCTTCGTAGGGTAGCACAAGAAGCTTTACATACCTGCTTTGCAACTAGAATGATGATCTCTTGCTGACACAACTAAGATCTATACCACAGATGAATGTATACCCATCCTTGGTCTCGTTAGATGTACCGAGAGGGACTCTTCTGTTGTAGTGCGATGTCTAAATATTTTATGAATTTGGTCTCACAGCAAACATGAGTGTTTCATAAGGGAATGCTATACATATTGTAAAGGAGAGGAGCCTGGATATGTACAATGGAAGTAGTTTAGGATGACAAGGATGATAGGAGGCTGGTGACAGAATCAGGAACTGATGGCACTTCTCCCAGATCTTGGCTAGTGCCTTACTCCTTCTAATTTCTCCCATTTACAAGACGCCTCAGTTCCTTTACAAAAGCACTTGCCAGCAGAATTCCTCCAGGCTCCATCTTGCGCAACTTTTTTGCAAACCGAATGGAAAAGACTATGCCGTGTCATGAATTAAGATGTCAGCAGCTTCAATACCAAAAATCGATGGGCAACATCCAGTCCTACTTGTCAGATGCAAGAACAGCCTTGCAGTGCGTGACAGAGAAGGTGCTTGAAGAAGCGCTGAGCTAAACCCGAGCAAGGTGGCAGTAGCATTGGTACTCAAGAAGTACCCATTGCCATCTTGTCGTCTCCTGCTGAAAACACTTCTGCCAGCAACGTACCTGTTCTAGTGTGATGAAGGTGCTACAGAAACTTCAGCTCACAGCAGGCCAGGCTTTGAGCGTGTCTGACCTGGCACAGTGATCTGTTTATTCACTGCTAGTCTCCAAACATCCCGATCTCGGTGCCCTTGAGTAGACAAGCGCATGAACCCCAAAGTCTTTGAGTCATTTACTGACAGTAAAACCAACTTGTTACTAATTTAGTACTTAAAGTCCTTGAGTTCAGTGTTTCACATGCTGTGTGGGGCTTCCCGCTGAGGTCCGGCAGAAATCTACCCACCCTGTCTGTAGTGCACTCAATGGGATCACCACGGGCTCTCTCCTGGAATTTAGCTGTTTTATGATAAGACAGCCCTCTTCATCACAACTTCTAAGTAGCAATTGCTTCCTGTTAATGGACGTCACGAGCAGGGAGAGATTTATATCAGTAGGTAACACTCAGTGAAAGATAGATCATCTGTTCTGCCCATTCCTACAGGGAGCAGAGCAGTGGCCAACAATTAGTCATCGTTAAGTTTTTGGAGCTGTAACTCCCCAGAGTGTATGATCAGGGGGGAATCTCCAGGTTACCTTGAACCCCTTTGTATCATGTATATCCCTGATACAGTTCAGCCCCAAATTTTCTATTAGACTGATGTTTAACTTTCAGAAAGGCATTTGAAGTATTCAGGAGATGAAGACACCACCATAACCCTTGATAGCATAGTCAATAACATCCACTTAAGAAAAAAAAAAAAGCTAGGAAATACAGATTTTGAATGAGCTTCTAAGTTGCTCTTTCTTATTTTGTCTTCCTCTAAGATTAGGCAGTCCTTTACTGTCTGGTATTTCTCTCTACAAAGGTACTGACACAGCGTAATCATGTTATCTCTCAATTTTTTATTGGCAATCTGAATACATTGTGTTCTTCAAGGCATTTTTCTCCAACATTAAGTTTTTCTTTTTGCATCCTTTCAAACATACAAAACACGGATGCCAGAGCTGGCAGCAATAGTTAACTGTTTATTATCTCAGTGATCCTATCCCCAATGGCAAAAATTTCCTCCATATTTGAATCTAACTATCTCTTCAAGGAAAATGTTATATCCTCTTATCGAGGTGTGGTTCTTGGATCTCACACAGAGTCGCACACCACTTTTAAGGCTCTAGTTTCCTATGCCGTCAGTGTGACAGTAGTCTTTTCTAATGGCAAAGCTTTCCATCTTGGTTTTATTAAAGCACGTTTTGTTTCTGTGATCTTCATTTATCTGTGATCCAAAATGACTGTGTGATTTCGCTGTTGCTGTTATTTTTTACAGACAGCTATTATTGTTCTTGTTATGTTCACAGTCATTTTGGCAAAGATTTTCTATCTAAGTCCACATCATTGGTGAAGATGATGACAGACACCCATTAGAAACATCTCTGTTGAGACTGAGATATTGAGAAACATCACTGATAAATGTGTCCTAAGCTGATTCATAATCCTTTTAATATGTGTTTGTTTATATCAGTTTTGTGTAGCACTTTTTTAACTAGAACATCAGTAGTGCTAACTCAGACACCCTGTAAAACTCTAATTTATTGCATCTTCATGGTTGCCTTAAATGAATTTGTTAGATGTTTGTGAATCCTGGTGATGAATGTAGTATAAGTATCAAGATGATTATTTTCTAGTGAAAATAATTTGCTGTTTGGTAGAAATAATCAATAATGTGTAAGTACGTGGTGTCTGTATTTCATCAGTCGTTCGTCCTTGTTTTACTGCATTCTTTTTGGCCAGATCAAGACATTTAAAAATAAATTTTCAGATATAAATACCAGATATGCCCAATGGGCCATGAATTTCTACAGTTGTACTTTATTAATTAACTAAGACCATAATCTAGTACTAGGAAAGAGTTATAAAAAAATTTATATAAATACCCATAAAATAGCCTTCCAGTAGAGAAAATGGACTTGGAATCTCTTTATTAGTATTTGGCTCACTCATTCGAATATCAATGTGCCATGCACAACTGCACAAAATTAGAATTATTTTTTCTAATGCATCTGTGGGGGTGTTCTCGGTTTCTGCAGAGAAGAGATACTACATTCTCCACTGTAACTCTATGTGTAGTAAGTAGAATATGTACTACAACTTGTTCAGGTCAGAATGAAGTAAAATTATACTGTGATATTCTTACATTTCAGTACTGTAAGCTTCTCAAGATTCTGTTTTGCTAATATCTTGATGATTTAAGTTCTTTGAATGTCCTTGTGAGAGCGATACACCGTTCTTTCCGGCTAAAATTATTCAGCTGTTTCTTTCCTCAGTAAATGTATGGGGAGAAAATCAATAGAAAAGATAATATTTTAGCATTAGTTGATCCTAGGGTCTTACTTGATGCCAGCATAGCAGGCTAAGTAGCAAATGCTCTTAGCAATTGTTTCTGTTAGTGGAATTTTGAAAGCACTAAGAGAAATCTTGATCCATGGAGACAGTACAATAATTCACATTGACATATTTTCCCCATTCGCCACAGGGCAATTGGAACTATTAATGCTCCTGTACAAAACCTTTTTCTCTTTTTCTCTTTTTTTAAGAGCAGAACAGAAACAGTGGTGATCACAACAGTGGATTATATGTAAAAATTTAGACTACCCTGCAGCCATCAAAGGGAAGAAGATTCAGAAAATTTACTATCAACGTACCTTTGCTTTTTTCTTTAACAGACCCCCCTGTGCAATGAGTATGTATATGTGTTTACATTGTGGGGTTTTTGCAGTAGTGTTTTGGAGGTTTGATGGTTGTTTTAAGCAAGAAGGCATCTCTGGGGTCAGGGAGCAGGTAGCAGTGATCGTAAAATAAGCTGTTTGAATACTGGATGTACACATGAACTGATTCTAACAAAAAAATCTCCTCTCAGTCCATTCTGTGCCCCACAACATACAGACGGCGCCCAATGGAGACAGCCGTTCCAGTCATGTATACACAAGGAATAGTTGTTATCCATTGTAGTATTTTGCCTGCAGCTTTGAGAGACCCAATTTTGTCTTCCCTTAAGCAGCAGAAATGATGTCAGCATCAATGCGGCACTTTTTTCTTTGGATGTTTAAAGAACTGAGAAATTGAACTGTTCATTGATAAATATTTATGTAAAATATGTATAAATTTAAGCAATTTCACCACTTAGTGCAGTAAAACTGCCTTTGAAATGAGATTTAAACATGAGTTCTTGAAAACTTGGTTGATTAGATGCTCAGGAAATAATAGACAGTTGCCTGCTAATAATGCCAGAAAAAAAAAAAGACACTGTGAGGAGTAGTAATGATAGATGACCAAATAAGTATCTTCTCAATGTGCATCGTGCTGGCTGCAAGCTACTAAAATCTGCATGTGCTATTAAATTAAAAATTAACTAGAACAATTTTCTAGGTAAATTAGCAAACAATTTCTTTGGTGTCCTTTCAAATCCTTCTTCCCCCCCTGACCTCCCCCCTCCCCCCCTTTTTTTTTTTTTGAGAGCGAGCCAAGAGACCAGGCTTAGGTCACAAATGAGATGAGTTTGATGACCTCAGCCTACCACCTCGCAGACATCTGTCTCTATCTCAAAACATCCATAGATTTTTGCACAATTGGAAAACCTTGTCGGGAAATATCCAAGAACTGACTGAGAACACTTAACTCTTGTCGTGATTGTAAAACCTCAAGAAACTAAAAATCATCCCTTCCCTCTCAATAACTGGTGTTTAGTAGAAGTTACAATTGTGGTGCTTAGAAGGAAAAACATTCAAAATACTCTTATTGAACAAAGGTAGGGTGGTTTTTTTCTCCTTAAACTATTTATTATCTACATGAATTACTGTTGATTCTTCTCTTGTGATAGTTCTTTCTGATGTGGGTTTCTCTGTAATGTTAATCATGTAGGTGCAGCCTCTGGGAAAGACAGAAACTTTAACCTTTCTGGGTCATGGGTCTCGGAAGCCACTTTAGCTAGACATCAGCGCAGTACGACGATACACAAAGTATTCTCATTTGTTTCCAGGTCTTTCAGGACATGCTAATTAATTATTTATACATCATCTATGTACATTTACTTATCATTACAGCTCAGTTGTCTTTAGCTCCCACTAGTTAATTTAAAGGACATTTTTCTGTAAGGTAACTTCATTATCTGTGCCATATCTGTTCATAAGGCGTATCGAATAATTTTAATTAAGAACACAGTCTGTTTGCATGGAAGTATTTCCCTTTTTGTGTATGTCTGCTGAACTTCACTCTTCCCATAGCGATGTACAAGCCTGTACTGCAATCATTCTTTCAGATACATAAAGTAATACAAATTAATAAAAGATGATTCTAATATCAATTACTCTTCTGCTGGTCATAGGGATAAATAGGACCCAAGGTAAATACAGGAATTTGAAGCAAGGGAAAAATAGTTTGAATGTTGGTATAGCCTAAGGTGTTCCCTAGACTTAGGCGATAAAAATGAAAACCTTCAAATTTTTGATTGCATCAGTGTTGCAGGTTCTTAATTGCTTACTGTGTTTTTTGCGAGCTGGTAGCTCAAATGGCACATCAATGTACTGAAAAAGAAGAGCTCATTACAGAAAAGCGGTATTAGATACCCTGCTTCATAAAAAAGACAGCATATGTTAAGAGACTGAATAATTGTGTTGATGAAATAAATGAAAAAAAAATCCTGAAAAGAGTAAGATAAGCAACACGGTGCATTAACAGAAGCTGACATAATGTTCTAAATCCCCTTCTATTCAGTACTCTGTTTTAGGAAATTTACCTTTTAAAACTGTCATAGAAAGGTCTTTTATTTATTTTAATGCCTTTTGCTTATAGCTCATGATGAACTCTTTGTGGACGTTCCGCAATGTCATCATGAATCACAAATACTGCAGACGTATCAGCCCAGCCGCCTTGCCAACGCCTGCCTGGCACAACAGTCGCTATCTTTAAAATTGCACCAACGATTCTGCTGTCAAGAGTAATGGTTGTTGTGAGATGATGGAGCCCCCAAAAGATACTTGCAGGACCACAGTTGTGTTGTGCTGTGATACAAGTTCAACAAAACAGCTCATCAGATGGTGTTTTCCTGTGCCGAGGAGTTGAACCGTTCCAAAGACAACGGTTTAGCAAACATTTTCATGAGATGTGTATCTCTGCCGCGTTTTCTTCGTGTAATACGATAAGGCCTTTGGAAAGTTTATCCAATAATCATTAAATAATACCATCTTATCATAATGCACAGTGCTGCCTTAGTCTGTAAGTCAGAGTGATCTGGCAATAAATACAAACTCAAGTAGCAGTAGATCTGTTCATACTCATCACCACCTATTTGAATCGACTTTCTTCTGTAGTGAGATTGTATGTTGCATGAATGTACGTAGTATGATCAGGCAGTGTTTATGCTGGGATAACAGTCCCCGTCTCTCTCTACATTATACAGAGGGCTGGAACAGCTCTGCTGGGAGGACAGGCTGGGAGAGCTGGGGGGGCTCAGCCTGGAGCAGAGAAGGCTCCGGGGAGACCTTACTGCAGCTGCCAGGGCTTAAAGGGGGCTTGTGAGAAAGATGGGGACAGACTTTTTAGCAGGGCCTGTTGTGATAGGACAACAGGGTAATGGTTTTAAACTAAAAGAGGGCAGATTTAGACTAGACATAAGGAAGAAATGTTTCACAGTGAGGGTGGTGAAACCCTGGCCCAGGTTGCCCAGAGAGGTAGTAGATGCCCCATCCCTGGAAACATCCCAGGTCAGGCTGGACGGGGCTCTGAGCGACCTGATCCAGTGGAAGATGTCCCTGCTCACTGCAGGGGGGTTGGACTAGATGGCCTTTGAAGGTCCTTTCCAACCCAAACTATTCTATGATACAAAAGGAGCTTTCTCAATACACAGAAAGTTACCATCTCTCTGGGCAAGTTGGCACATAAACTGATGTCCTTTAGGATTTGAATATATCTTAAGAGTCTTGCACAGGGATAAGGATTTCTTGCTCTTTACTTTTCAGCTATTGTGTTTTAAATCTTGAGAATGGGAAGTAAAAAAGTTGCACAGGAGTCTTTATTTTGCTTTAGTAAAAGAAAAAAGGTGTACCTCCCAATAACTGCGTATAAAATATATAGAAAAATATATATGTATTTGGAGGGGTATAAAAACATTAGTATGTTGCTAGATATATGGAGGCAGACAACATATGAAATCTGTTTCTGTGGCCAGTGGAGTATGTGTTTTACCCATGAAATCTTGCTAGTTTCTTTTTACTTTTCTAAAATCATCGACCATTCACTGTTACGGATTGCCTAGCCTGTATATTGTTCCATATGTTGTAACTATGGAATTGATTTTCACTGCCTGTCTCTTTGCTACTGTTTTTCTCCATTCTAATTTTCCTGTTTTCTCAGAGTACAAAGGGCTGTTCATTGAGATTATTATTATTATTTTTACATAGTTAATAGGATGTTTTTCTTATTTTGTTTACAGATTTCTGGATATACTACTCTTAAAATGAAATTAAAACAAGTTTAAAAAATCCAGTTAGCGCTTACACTTTTCATTATAGTCCATTAAATTCTTTAATAGCTATCTGTAGGTAGATTTTATTATGCTCATAGAAATGCATTCCAGGTTTTTGATGTGCAGATGTTTCCTGTCGTTTGTTATAGCTGCTGTGCAAAGTGAGAGTCACTGAAGGTATCCGAAGTGCCTACCCAGGTGCTGGCTAGCGTTGCCGGTGTAGCATTATCAGATGTTAACTGTATGCGGATGTGATCAGTAATCACCCCAAGTAAGTTTGACAAAGTGAGAGAGTGTTTCACTGTCATAACTGTATAGAATCCCAGTGCGCGGCTGTGCTCGAGGTGCTTGACAGCAAACGGACATTTTCACATAACAGGCGTCGCTTTCCTTTTGGCATCCTTTAGTATCCTTGCTCGTTTTTCAGATTGGTAAGCGTCTTGGTTAGTTTGAGAGGAAAGTCCCTAGGTAAATGCTTAGTGAGATGTTGCTTTGGTTTGATACACTTTTTTATCATTCCTGAGGGGGTCCTCAGTTTTGTGGTATGTGTTTTTAAACAAGGATGTATGATGTTCTGTACACCACTTAGTTTATAAGTACGAATATAATTGTTTGGCAACTTTAAAATTGCCTCTGATCCAACTATAGGTTTTTTTCCTGGCTACTTGTTGTGCAACTTTGACGAAAGGAAGATGCCAAATGTGTTGTAAGGGAACTAAAGAGGAGGTGGAGGATAATAGAGTGCAACTTACATTGCAGCACAGAGACCACTAACTTACTGCCAGTTCAAATTGGTATGAACGTACCGCATCTCCTAGAGATGCCCCTGCTGCTGCTTTAGCATGGTGCCAGGCCCAAAATAATTAATCGCACTTCTGAGCAGATAATCGCCTCCCGTTCGGAGTAACACTGGCAAGTCTGAACTGCTTATGGCTTCAGAGCTAGAGCAGAGATCAATCCGCCAGCCTGAGCATCTCTCTCCTTTCCTCTGGAAGTGGCGTAGGCAGTGGCCTGCCCCTGAATCCATGTAGGCCAATGTACCTCTTGCACATCACTTCTGAACTTGATTTTCTGCATCCGTCGAGATGCTCAGCAGACTGTCCTAAGACTAACAAAACCAAAGAGATGCCCCAATAGCAAGTTCACTCAGGACATCCACTAGTTCTGCTTAGGCCACTGGATGGTTAATTATTCTCCGTATTACCTGTGAAACCGCTACCACCAAACAGGTTATTGACTCTTACTACAAACTTGCAGTTTTTTGATCCCTTCAGTTGGCTTTAATATGTCTGTTTCTCTGCATACAGAATGCAGCATCACAAAGTGTATCTGTTTTTCATTATAATTTTAAAGAGACAATCACATGTCGTAACTGTTCTGCATGGGTCTGAGCCTACCGCTCTTAATCATCTAAAAAATAATACTTTGCTTCATGACAAGGCCCCAACTGATTTAAAACTTGAGAAGTAGATTACTACTCAGTAGTAACTTGCTACAATCCAGTTCCATAAAAGTAAATGCCGAATGTTGTTATGCTGGTTCATTATGTTGAAAGTATATTGCATTATAATTTTTAATGGAATTTTTAGTATAATGCATTCCAAATGCCGCCTTCAACACCTTGGGAGACAGCTGGGTCTCACTTGCTAGTTGAGGGGCTGCCCACATAATTTTGTTAGTAGCTAAGGTTACGTTTTTAAGGACTTCATTAGTAGTAGAAGCCTCAGCATAGTATCTCTGCAGTGTACACAGTTTGAATGAGCTCCAAGATTTCAGACAGGTGAGAAGGAGGAAGCCTTCCCCTGGGTTACTAACCCACTTTTTGTTCTTTCATGTTAATTGGCTGTTCGTTCCTGGGAACACAGATTGCGCTGCTTCTCCTTTACCTCATCCAATGTCAAATCCCCAAAGAAGCCCTGCCAGCGCAGAAGGGAGCGAGCCATCTGGGGCAGGTTGCAGTTGTTCCTTCAGGTCTGGATTTATTCCACTGTGAACAGATGGACAATGGCTGACATCCACTAATGGTTCTCCATAGGTTTCTTCTGTTGTTCATCTCTATCTTGTTTTTCTCTTCAGCCAGCACACAGACCTTCCTCGAAATGGTCTGTTAACTCCTCCTGACTAGACGGAAAATGATACCTCTCATTTCATGATAACCAGAAAATGCAGAGGATTTAATTCCACCCTAGTTCTGCTGTTTTTAACACTTGTATGAGGAGGGTGAGATCAAGAAGAAAATCCCTTCGTCACTTAATACAGATAACATCAGAGGAGAGAAGCTTTTTGTGTTCACTGGTTTGAAGGGAATTTATTCTTCCATTCATTCATCACACTGCAAGCTCTTTCACTTCTGTATGGCTGGTATTTCCAGCGTAGAGCTAGTATAGCCATTCCGTTTTGAGAAGGGAGCAATGCACATTTGGCATGTCAAAAATGACTTTGAATGTTTGACACAGCTGAACTTCTTGTTCGTTAAGTGGAACTTTAACCTACGACTTTGATCCTTCAGCAAACCTTCTTTTCTACAGTAGATGAAGGTCCTGTATTTTACTTCATGCTTGTGATGACCACCACTGATTAAAGCCTAAGTATTTCCCTTTTGTCAGTTATTCTTTTTAATATTTTCCCCTCAGAACCTGCTGAAAATGTTTCTCCAAAATGGCCCTTCTCTTTCACATCAACCATAAAGCATTAACTTCCTACAGCGGGAAGTTTCACACAGAGGAAGTTGTACATTAAAAAAAAGGCAGTTCTAATTAAACTATGCAACTACAAAATGAAAGTAGACTGATCTCTGTGTGTGCATTTTATAAACAAATGCTTTTCAGGATCTGAGTGAAAGAATTAAGGAAAGATTTAAATCCAAAGTAAGTCTTCTTTCCAGATTTTAAATGAATGGTATTGACTTATTTTGATGACACATTTTAAAGATCTGGTTTTAGGATAAAATTTAAATGTTGGGCCTGCTTTATCCAACCATTCTTTTCTTCTGACATAAATCCCTTTTAGGATGTCCTAATAGCATCTGCAAGATTTACTGTTGACAAAAGTTAAAATATTACATTGAAATAGAATCTTACATTTTGATTTAAAAATGCGCAAAGCTTTTAAAACGGTGGCTTTAAAAACTGCTATAATGAATGACACGTTTGATAATGAAGCAAAAACATGCATGAAAGTGCCAGCACGCACAGCTATGACAAACTAAGGAAAATCTGTAAGTACACAGTCTCAGTATCTAGATGTAAGAATAGTCAAACCTCATTATTCACTTTAGAGAGCATTCAACATGTATCTTGGCTCATTGCTTAAACGATACAGCAGTAAAGCTTCCTCTTTCAGTATCTTCAAAGTCACATCTGCTAAAGATATCATATCCTAATGTATCTAATTTGTGAAAGCCCAAGGTCATGCCCTTCTGATTAGACATTCTGAGGGGAATAAAACTTGTACTTAAATTATACATATGGCTGTTAACAGATACACTTAAAACAATGTATTTACTCTTCAGCACATGTGCTCCTCCAGCTGACTCTTAAGAAGTCAAGAAACAGTTTGGGGACTTTGAAAAATGCTGTAATTCTTTGTGCAAAACACAGAAGACACTCAGCTGTGTAACGTTACTGTTTAAAAAAAATATAGTCACAGTGACAGCAGTGCCAAAATGTGATAAGAGGATGGGGATTATTATGTTTTGTGGAAGATTTACTTATATTGTAGCTGTACAAGTCATAGTTGAAACGGTGTGAAGATGACTGAGAGTTTGGTGACCCAGGGGTGATGGAGAACATAGGAAGTAAAATGGATGGGGGCAGCGGAAGGTTTGGCTGGAGTCAGCTGGTCTTCTCCTGGATTTTCTCATGTCCAGTCTAAAACTAGGCCACCGAAAACCATGTAGGGGAGGAGGGCTGAACTCTGGGTGAAGGCAAGCTTGAAACAGAATGAGCATTGCATTGTGTTCTGAAGGAAAACTTCAATCGCTCTTCGGTTATTACATTTTCTTTTCCATCCCAAGAGTCTTCATAGCTTATCCTCTAGAGCAGGTGCCTCATGGCAGCTGTCAAAGAGCAGGGTGGAGAGCCCTTTCGCCTGGGGAGGCAGGGTCAGATAACCTCTCTCCTTCAGCAGGTGCAAATCAGCTTTCCCCTATTGAAAGGAACAAAGTCAGCTGAGGATCCAGCCCTTGATGCTTTCCCAGGAAACATGAATTTGTGATGTGTGTGTGTGCACGCCTGCGCGGGCGGGGAAGTCAGTCCGGCATTACCTACAGTATGCGTATTTGTTAAGTCAGCGTATCATCAGAAAGGAAAAAGAGCAAGCATATGAATCCCTTCATGAAGCAGCGTAGAGAATACCAAACTGCAGTATTAATAACCTCCTGTTATTGAATACTCCATCTGTTCATCATGCCAACTTATCCTCACTTAGAGCACTCCCCTTGTCATAATATTTTGTACCACACTCCCCTCCCTCCTCGAAGCAGCAGTTCCAGTTTAGAACTAAACATTTGCCCAGTCATGTAACCCCACCGAGGAAATGGTCTCATTGCCTGGATCTGTTTATATTTCTCTATTAAAAAAAAAAAAAAGTAACTGAACTCTTAATTTCTGAATTTTCATTTTCCACTATTAATTTTTCCCAGAGATACTTCCATATCCATATTGGTATTCACAGAAATTTCACTGGTGGTTTAAGCATGTTCTACCCCTAATGTTCATTCCCGCTTTGCCACATGGCAACTAAAGTAGTGAAAAAAACCCCAACAACCAACATTATTTTCTTTTTACAGCTTTGATATGTATATATTTTTATATTTGCTAACATCTATAAATGGCAATAAAGTGGTTAACCACTTTAAAGCGATTAAAACCAAATTTGTTTATACAAACCCCACATGAGGCTCTTGGCTAGATGTTGCTTAGTGATGCACAGTGAGAATCTAGAGAAACTACATGTTCTTTGAGGGACGTCCGAGATGTCTATACTGAGCCACAAAAGGCTTTCCCATGAGTATGGGAAGAAAATTAAGAAAGTCAGAGGCTGCATAAACTTGTCCTGGGAGTTACCTCCTGATGCTGCTGGATAACCCTGTGAAATGGACACTACCTGGAGAATGATGGGGAAAGTCAAGTTATTAAGGAGCTGGAGCCAAGCTGCCAAAGGCTGCTTTTAAGTTAAAATCCTTTATTTGTGCCCTGAATGGATTCCTGAAATCCACACAGCTTGGAGGCTGAAACCACCCTTTGTAATAACCTTTGGGTTCAAATATTCCCCTCTCAAAAAAACCAACCAACCAACAAACCCACAGAAAATCTACAGTCTGTGCATATAGAAGCATAGACGGTCCTCCCCTAGTATCGGGCATGTCGCTTACCAAAGTGAATTACTAGTGAACGCTGCCCAGGAATCCCTGTAACTACTTGTATTAGCTACCTCTAATACACCCATCACCACGGGTATCGTCAGTATCGCAAACCAATCCTGCAGAATCCAAAACGAAAAAGCTCTAAGATGTTAAGAGCCTGCCCCCTCCTTTCCGTGCGCTGGTTTTTACAAAGCACCCGCGATCCCGGAGTTCAGCAGTGCAGTCAGCAGAATTAACTTCTCGCACCATCCCGCAAAACGATTAAAAACGTGCGGGAGGAGGTGCCGGACCTTCGGCTGAGCTTGGCGCGGGGTGCGGCGGCGGCAGGCCCGGCGGCAGGCCCAGGCGCGGGCAGCAGGCCCAGGCCCCCCCTCAGCGACGGCACCCCGAGCTCCTCCGGGGCGGCCGGGCGCTGCCCGGCGGCCCGCTTGCCCTCGCCTCCAAGTCGGTAAGAGTTTTGCCGTTTCCCTCCGTTGTGAGGAGAATCAGGCCCCGACTTACCGCTGAGCTCAGAAAACAGCGCTAAGATCTTAATTTTATCCGGGGTTGACCTGTCGCGTGTGTATGTCCCCGCCCCCAGCCGCTATCTGAGGGGAGGTCGGGTCCCTGGGCACCCCTGAGGTGCTGCCGTGGCAGCCCGGGTTTTGGGGCCGTTTGCGGCGAACCGCTGACAGAAACCGAGCGTTTTAGTACTGAAAAAGCAAGAGATGGGGGTTTTCGCTCGCCGAGCTCGTCTGTGGGGAGGGAACGGAACGAGGGAACACCCCCTCTGCCGCCCGCCGCGGCTGAGGAGGAGGGGGGCGGCGGTGCGAGAGACATAGAAGTTTCTCAGATGGCTGGAACCGGAGCTCCCGGGGTTGAGGAGAGGAGGAAGCCGGGGACAGGCGGCGGCGCGGCGCGGGGCCATGGCAGCGGCACGGGCCTCCGCCACCCTCACCTCCTCCCGCCCCCGGGCGGGGCGGGGCGGGGCCGCCGTCAGCTCACCCAGCCGGCCGCGGGGGCGCCGCGCCAACTTTTGGTTTCTGTCCGCCGCCGCCCCTTCGGCGGGGAGATGAATGGCGGGCTCGGGGGGGGGGACCCCCGTGTGGTGGCACGGGGCGGGGAACGCGGGGTCGCCGGGGTTTAGAGGCCAGCGATAGACCTGGTTTTGACCCAAATCTCAGTCTCGGTTCCACTTTGGGCAGCGCAGGGGCTAAGTACTGAAGTTCTGCTCCTTTCCCTCACCAGTGAATCCCCCCGAGGGGGTGACGGGGAGCGGGGCCGTGTGTGGCATCCAGGTTACGCAGTGGGGACACCGGCGCCTGTAACCCCAGGGGCTCCTGACCCTGGGGCTTCAGCACAGCGGCCGGTTTTTGGGTGCCTTCAGGCCTGGCCTTTTTTTAACCCAAAAAAGCGCCTGTTGGGCTCCAGCAGCCTTTTCCTGAGGATCGGCCCCCACACTGGGGTGCCATTTTGGTATTTCTTTCCATCCCCATGCAGCATGGTGCGAGTAGCATAAATACAAGGTAAATGGTGATTAATTTGGCCCTGCCAGACAATATTGTTACAGCAGAATTGGCCCTTTTACAGTCGGAGGGACTTTCCAAGGAGCGGCTCTGGGCATTCGCCCTGGGGACCCCCGTATGGGAGCGGGGCCGGGAGCCGCGGAGCGGGCCAGCCACGGCCTGCGCTGGCGGTACAGGGGCGTCTCCGGGAGCAAGAAGAGACAGGACGTTATTCCTCAAGTGGTGCTTTTGCAGGTAGGGACCAAGGGTGAGGCTTAAAGGGGGTCCGGCACCAATCTCCCAGCGCTTTGGACTTAATGGGAATGTGGGGGACATCCCCGATGGCAAAAAATACCAGTATTTGGTCAATTTGCTGCGTTTTCTCTAAATCCGGCCCCACTGGCGGCAGTGCCAGCCCCAGCCCTGCCGCTTCCCCGGTGGGGCCGCGGGGGCGGTTTTGGGTCTCGAGTGTGGCGTGGGGCCTCTGCGGGTGGGTCAGTGGTGTGGGAGGCACCAAACCTTGCTTACACTCACTAGGAGCAAAATTAGCGCTGCGGTGTTTTAGAGTTGTTGTTTTGTTTTTTTTTTTTAATCACTGTTAATTTATAAGGGGGAAAAGCCTTCGCCAAATCACAAAAAATAACGAAACACTGTAAGTGCCAATGTTTTGGGCTGCCAGGGAGGGTGTCGAATGCAGCCTGTGTTAACTTTGTTGACGTTTAAACAAAACGAAACGACACAAAAGCGGCAACATCGGGTCCTAAAAGCAGCCGGAGGTCTCGGCGCGCGCTGGGCGCACCACACCAACCAAGGGCCGGCGAATGAAGCGTGAGGCTCTAGGCCCGCTTGCGCCCGCCCGGCTCTCCTTCTGCCTTCGGCGCTTGGCTAGAACCAGGAGATCGAGCCGGGAGGCGGAAGCCCCGCCCTCGGCGGCGGAGGCGGTGGCGGCGGGCGGTGGCGGCGGCAGCAGCGGCCGCGCCCCTCGGCGGGCGGTGCGCGTGCGCGCGGCGGGGGCGCGCGGGCGCGCGCCGAGGCGCCTCACTTCAGGGGCGCCCACGAAGTAGCCGCCATATGCCGCGGCGGCTTGTGTTTCCCTGGCCAGCCTCGCCGTCGCGGAGCGGCGGTGCTCCCCCCGGCCTCCTCCCCGCGGCCAGCCCGGGCGCAGCGCTTCAATGGGAAGTTCTCACTTGCTAAACAAGGGCTTGCCTCTAGGTAACGATCTCGCCTCGCCTCACGTCGCGCCGGCCTGGTCGCGGCGGTGGGGACTGGCGGGGGGGAGAGTGTGTGTGTGTGTGTGTGTGTGTGGCGGGGGGGGGGGAGGGGGGGGGGTTGCGGTCGGCCGCCGCCGCCAGCACCGCGCTTTGTGTGCCCGGCCCCGCCGCTGCCGGCCCCGCCGCGGGGCTTCTCCGGCGGCCGCATCGCCAGCGCAACTTTGGCTGGCAGCTGTCGGCGGTGCTGGGGTGTTGGAATAAAAAAAAAAAAAAACAAAACACCAAAAAAACCAAAAAAACAAACGAAAATTAAACGTGGGGAGGCGGGTCGAGGCGCAGTCGGGGGACTGGAATTAGACTGCGGGTATAATCCTTCCTTAAATAAAAAAGTCAAACGGCGCTAAAACTGCATCCAGAATGTTGATTTGGGGTGTTTCCCCCCCCGCCCCGGTCCCGTTCGCGCGCGGGTTGAGCCGGTGCCCTGGCTTTCAACTGCGGAGAAATGCTGGTCAAGTGCCATGGAGGAAAAAAGCTGTGCTAATATTTCAATAAACAGGAAGTTTAAAAGCGGCATTTTACGGCTATAAAAAGTACTTAAGGCCTGGCTGTTGAAATGATTTTGCTAAATCTGTGGACGGGTTATGTATCTGAGAGGTAAGGCTCTTCTCCGTAAATTTGCATTTTTCTTTTTCCTTTTTTCACACTCCTCCCCCCCCCCCCTTTTTTTTTTAAAGTATGGGCTAGCAAATGCATTTATGGATTGCTGCAGGTTTTTAAGGTAATGTGTATAATATGCATGGGGTGATGTTACAGATATGCATTCAGAATTGCTTGGCATAAATTATCATGTTAATCTGAAGATGATTCCCCCCCCAGATATAAGGAGGCAGGATGTCGATTCTGTTGATAAACGTTATAATTTTGTAAGTACACAATACCAAAAGAAGGCCACAAAGCAGAGAATAGTGCCTGTTTACCATGTAGATATGAGTCAGTCTGCTATGCTGCTTTGTTTTCCTCTTAAAAAAAAAAAATAAATTCAAAAGTCAGGATTTTGGTCATAGTACCAGTCTGGACAGAATAATGGTAGAAAACCCTGTTATCAGCAGTGGTTTTCAAAATTTCACCTGTTGTAACTTAAATTAAACAATATAACATCGCCTTATATTTTAATAACTGGTGTCCTTATCAGGAAGAATGTTTGCTTTTAGGTCATGATGGAGCAGCTAAAGATAATCATCCCTTTAGCCTCAGTGGAAATAATGAGGCCTAATAACTGAAGTGAATGTGTACTTTTTTCCCAGTGAATTAAAATGAACTATCATATTTGCGATGTACATACACCCTTCAAGTGCATCGCACTGATTCCTTCTCCTGGGTCTCAGAAGATGTAAATATTCTTATTTAGCATTCGAGCCCCTTGGCAGGTAGCCTGGTGCCCTTATTAAATCTCATTATTGTATCCTGCTAGGAAGGGAACAAGAAAATACTAAGAAAAATAAAATCTATATTTAAGTAATTTCAGCTGAAATCCCATTGAGAAACACTTTAAAAATCTATATCCTTTATAAATAAAAAAGAGTTAAAAAGCTCATTCTGAAGTAGACTATGCTAGTAGAAAGACAATTGTCCAGTGCATTTCTTTGTTCTGTGGTGTTATCTGTTTTATCTATTTTTAGCTGTGCATTGGTGAAGGAGGCATGTAAAATTAGCAGCCCAAACTGCTAACTTTAGTATATTTTATAACGTGGCTCTTCACTGCCCCCCCCCCCCCCCCCCCCCCCCCCCCCAAAGGCAGCAAGATTTCAATACTGGAATTCCTTATCGTTTGGCAAATAATATCCTCTTTGGTTTACTGTTATGTTAGCCATCCCGAGAGGAAGCTAGTGACAAAATATTTTGTCCGCTTGCCGTTCGCTAGTGTTTTTCAAATTGCGATGAAGCAAGCAGCCCCTTGCCCCCAGCCTGCCACCGTTTTCCAGTCTGAACAAGGAATAGGTGTTTACGGGGTGGCTGCGGTTCATAAACGGGAGGGAGAAATTGAGACTTGAACTGTTCCCTCATTTTTGTCATTGTTAATGTAAAAATAATACTTGGGATGTGAATGGAGTTTCTCTGTGTTTATTTAATGGCATCAAGGGCATAAATTGGTGCAGAGTCAGTGGTGTGTTCTCTGTCCTTCTGTAAACACCCCCCTGCCCCCCAAATAATGTAGGTCCAGTATTTCCCCATCAAGGGATGTGTTACTTCGTTGCTGAATTGGCAAATAAAATAGTTAATAATCCTGAGAATTGCTGTAGTCGTGTTCAGTAGAAGAGTTTAGTCAATGAAACTACTGTTTTGAAATGAAACTACTACAGTCACCTTTGTGAATTTTCAGTTTGGTGTCATCATATGTATTTAAGGAGTAGCTTGGAGCCTGCAGCTTTTGAGCACAGAGTGTACTATGTGTAAAAAGCTCATCATGGTAAATATTGTATACGCTATGATACTTTATCATAATGTGGAGTTCCTGATAGTGTGACAAAACAAATTACAAGTGCTCTTACGTTTGTCAGTTTGGCTAGCTCTTGACTTGTCCTTCTGTATCATAGAGATAAATAGCATCTGTCCTTTGTTAAAAATGCCCGGTGCTTCAATTTACTAATCTCTCTGTTTCTAAGAGTTATTGTTTTATTTGCAGTGTAAATGGAGCAGTCCCAGTACTTAGCCAAAAGTGTGATCCGAGAGATTAGGATTGGGCTGGCTACTGTGAAGTGTTATCATACAGATACAGTAGTGCACTTGCCAGCGTTTTGAAATGTGAAGTCAAACCCTCCTTATCAAATGAGAACATCTACAGCAGATTGGTGACTAGGCTGGGTAGTCCCTTTTGGAGAGAAAACTGACATTATCCCAAAGTACCTGTTTGAAAAAAAAGATCATGCTTATTTTAAAAGAAAATGGTTTGAACAGCGATAAGCATATGGAAAGGCACAGATTTAAATTTCTTTTAAGTAAAGATGCTGAGAAGCAACATGATCCTTAATTTGCCTATGTGAACTGTAACACTCAAAACCAGGCAAATATTTTGGACTGCAATTGCTTGTTGCCCCTTTCTCTTTCCTTGCCTACTTCTGTAATAACTGTGTTTCGTGAAAGGGAACTGGAGAGGTTGGCTACTTGTGTGTTGGAGACCTGCCTTTAAGAGTAATATTTGGGTTTTCACCTCCCCAGCCAGCTGGGAACATTGATGAGGTGATACTCTCCAGCATGTGTCAAGCTTTCAAATCCCACAGGAGTAGGCAGTAGGGCAGCATAGCAGCCTCATCTGAGGCTTCCTAACCTTCTGGCCCCGTAATTACTTATTTAGTGAGAGCGTAGAGATGGAGTTACACTTTTAATACGTGTCCTAAAATTTAAGGTGAGGATAAAAGTTGTAGTACATGGCCCTTTAGCCTTAGTTCCTCTGCCGCACGTGCTTTCTCACTCCCAGACAGCGTAGCAACAGATTTACAGTTTGGGAAGACAGAAGTTCCCAGCTGTGTTTTTTGAGTCTCTTTCCTCCTGCCTTGAGAGCAAAGATCATGATTCATTTGAATCTAGGTATTGATCAAGAAAAGATTGCAAACGTTCATTATAGATAAATCTAAAATTAACATTTCCGGCTGAAATATAACCCTTTGCTCCCACGCCAGTATTCCTCTGGGAGGACCAGAGGAGTGCAGCAGCGTTTCCAGTTGTGGTGGGCGTTTTAGGATCTCTGAGCTGTGATTATGACAGGATCTTTTTCCAATGCACAGTAAGCCTCCTCAGTCCATCTCCCTGAATGATTAACGTGATCGGAAGTGTTCTGGGAATCTGGCAGCATCAAAGTGTTGGCTGTTTCAAACTGATGTATGACCTTGCGCCACAGTGTTGCGGGGAGGGAGGAGCGGAGTAGGTGTCTCAGTTTGTTTATGATGTGAAAAAGGGTGCTGCGAGTCCCTGGATTAGACTTTTTTTAGGTGCTTGAGGGGCCGTGTCCTTTTTTTTTTTTTTTTTAAATGTCCGGCTTTGGTTTGGTTCATATGAGTAAAAACTTGAAATTGTTTTTGAACCTGACCAGAGACCCATCCGGTTCTTTGAGCGATATGAGACAGTCCCATGGGCTCGTCTTAATTTGTGCTGCCTGGTAGCTGCTATCTGTGGCCGCGTTGGGCATGGGGAGTATCTGGAACACGGGGTGCCTCAGCCGCACCCACAGGCACCCAAGCCCAGGTGGGAGCTGGCAGCGCTGCCGGCTTAGCTGGTGGAGGGACGGCTGCCCCGACAGAGGTCTTTACCTCCATGGGTGGCTGCAACAGGCAGCATCTTTAAAAAGAAAAGAAAAAAAAATTGTAATGAAATAATAATTAAAAAAAAAAAAAGCCCAAACAACTCAGAAGGCAAAATTAAATTAAAAAGAAATCACTCAAAAGAAACGTCTCCTGAAAAATATCTATATATTAGATGAATAGGTTAATTATTTTTTGATGTGCAAAAACACAGCATGTTTGTATTTGCTATAGCAGAGTAAGAATTTAATTTTTGAGGAAGATGAATATAAAGTAACTTGTTTCTTCTATGAAATATTTTTGTCATTTCATCTTAAGCATATCATGTTTCCTGTATTATTATTCCATCTACTAATTACCCAGTTTGTGTCTAGTCAACATAATTGAAAATTGACGCTGTTTGATTTTCTTTTTCCTTTGAACTAAACGTTGCTAATGCTATAGCGTGTTTCATATTGGTATTTATTTTGGACGACTGTTGCTCATCTCTGCATTTTCATATTTTATTATACCGGCCTTTTTCAAGGGGCTTTTGGAGGAACGTTCTTGCAGCGTACCTGCCAGCCTAGTCAGCCAGAAGGGATTCTCTACAGAACAGAAAAAGCTGGCCTCGGGGCTGGGGACAATTGTTTAGAGTAATTGTAGAGTTGAGGCTTTTTTTAATAGAAAGCTTTTTATTTCTGTTACATGTGAAGTCTTTGTAGCTCCAGCATTAAAACACAAGGTAATGTGATTATATAATTTTGCTCTATGTTAGGTATTTTAAGGCATAGTTTAATAGTTCTGTTTACAGGTCAGTGGATGTCCCTTACCCGTGCCCAAATCACTTTCAGTGAGTTGTGTCACCACCGGCAAAGTTACGTAAGTCTGCAGTGGAAGTTGTTCACGCTTTCTGAGTCTCTGTGGATGCCAGAGCTCACCACATTACCCCTCCTCCCCTTTTAGTCTTTTTAGGGGAGCTCTGATGCCAACTCACAAAAAAAGGAAGGAAGCAGAGAAGTGTATCTTAGTCGGCTTGAGTCACGATTCCAAATTCCTGTATGCAGTCCGAATTTCTCATTGTTGGATGTGCACAAACTGTCTTCCTGAGCAGCCCCCGTATTATTTGATAGATTCCATCTACCACCCTTTTGTCGTGCACGGACACACCCTGCGATAAGAGCGGCAAGAGGTCTGTCCCAGCGGGGTATGCTGGAAGCTTTGCAATTAATTCTAGCACCGCCATGCAGAACGTGAGAAGAGCGTAACTGTGTTGCTGCCTTTTAAAGCGGGCGTTGCCTTTGCCACCTTCTGCGCTTGGTTGACACGTGGCCTTCGGAAGGAGAAATGTCTGTAGTCGGGGAAACCACGCTGGGCAGCCCGGTGTCACGTGCGTTTACCTAAACGTGTATCTGGCCTTGTACAAAAGGGATGTAGGCCCTCAGCCGTGCTAGGCAGTCAGAGCTGAGTCTAAATGCAGGTAAAGTAGGTGGTGGTTTAGGAAAGCGAGTTCTAGGGGTGGCAAAAGAGCACGGTCCTGCTTTCTGTTCTGCTCACGCTGGAGCCTTGGGAAGCCAGGCTGACTGCTGTTGCTGCTGCCGCCGTGTGAGGGATTGTCCCTCTCTCCCACCTTCCAGGCGTTATGAATAGGAATTAGCCCGTCTGATGGCAGCAGGAAAGGCAAATCCAGCTCTGTGAGGCTCTCCCTGCAGCACTGCCATCGAGCTGTACTCCTTTCCTGTGGCAGCAGCGATCGCAGTGCGCCGCGAAGCCCTGTACCTGGCCAAGCCGTGGAATGGCCATCCTGCCTCATGCTCAGCCAGTGCCCTGGCGAGTCAGAAGCAAGCCAGGAGAGAAGCAGCACTGCAGGGTATTCTCATCATCTTCTACTACATATACATTTTTTCACTCTGCAGAATGTCATCGTAGCCCCTGGCTGAGTCAGAAGTTGGGAGAATGAGCCAGAAAGGAGCTGTACTGAGATGCGTGCTCTCCAGTCAGATTGGGCTGATCCGCAGGAGGATTTGCAGGAAGGGAGTGCTGCCCCAGGCAGCTGTTAGTCATCCGGATAGTCGGCGAGAGGAGCTGCTGGGGGCTGACAGGCAGTAATGTCTTTGCCATTGGTGCAGATCCCAGTATCTTTGATTTATAATTGCAGAATTTCTGTTGGCTTCTGTGGGATTTTTACCTGAATATGGATTTTCAGAATTAGCCCTCTATTTCAAGACAAACTATCTAAAATTACTATTTCTTCTTGCATATTTGCAGCATGGCACTCTCAATCCCATACAGAAAATGTATGGCTTTGCAGAAACAGTAGTATGGAGCACTTCATCAAAATTCCCAGATGAGTCAAATTTCATTAGATGGTTGCAGCCAGTTTGTCTCTTGCTGAGTACGTAGCTTTAGTCTTTTCAGAGTCATGCAGGACAAAAGTGTTTAGCAGAGATAACCACAAGCCGGTCTCCAAACTCTTAAACTGATACTTAAATATTTTTTCTCTTTAATGTGTTGTACCAGATATGTTAAACTGTTTATTTTCAACCGGATAATGAGCGTTTTCACATTTGTGGTCTACCAACCATCTTAATGCGTGTCTAGTGCTTCACTGAATAGTATTAATGTGTATCACAGCCTTTCTCATGTTGTTGATTTTCCCGTTTATATAATCAGCATTACTGAGAAGTGATCTTCAGCGTTGTATGTGTACGTTCCCATGCTGACTGGAACTGGCTAGCCAAGTCTTTCTCTATCTTAATATACTACTTCTTGGCTAAGACAGGTCATTAAGATATTGACCAAAGCCACTGCAGCATTTTAGGTTTTATTTTGCATCATCACCAAATTCTCTCCTGCGTGCTAAAAGCTTACCTCTGCTAGTTATGCTCCTCTCCTAGACTACCTTGTGCTGAGATTATTGTCTGTCACTTCTGCTACCAGCTTTTGGTGTAGAAAGTCTTGTTCACTTTGGCTCGTCTGCATTAGCTTTCAGGATCCTTTTAAGATGAAAAAATGCAATATCACTTTCCAGTACCTCTATAAACCAGTTACTTGCACCTAAAGGGCTTACTACCTTCTCCCACAATGAACGTGTTTAGTTAATACTACAGTCGCTTTTTTCCTTGTCTCTGTCAAAATTGTGTTGGTTTTTCACCTCCTGCAAGACTGTCAAAGCCTGTTTGAATTGCGTTGAATTTGCAGATACTTCTTAGTGTGGAATCTCTTCTTGTTATCCTAAAACTAAAGCAGCTTCCTACATCTGCTCTGCTTGAGATCCGTGGTCAGCAGTTTAGCCACCAAAGCACTACTCCTTTGTGAATTTCGAACTCAGCACAACTAGACAGCAGGTCTTTATTTTTTATTTTTACAAGCAAAAGCAACATCTAAGAAAATAACCTTTTATGTATGTAGAACTGGATGTATTTTAGCCACGCCAGTCTAGATAAAAAGAATGTCTTGCATTTTTTAAAAGCTTGTGGGAGGAGGCTCACAATAGAGGCTCCATTGTACTGTTCGTACTGAGCGTACAGGAAATCACAAATTAGCTATGACGAGGGTATTGCAGGGGAGTTTTAAGTTTACTTAATTCCCATAGTATTGTATGGTTTTGAAAGGGTTTCACAATACATTGCCTTTTGGTTTTGGTTGTGTGTATTATTTGTATTTTGTTCAAGGCTTTCTCTTACCATGTCTTTGTTCAGAAGGTTTCATGTTTTGAATCCCTGAATCCAGATGACTTTCCTTCTTGCTGTAAATACAGAGGCATACAAATACACTTGGTATTTATGTCATGACCACCCTGCAGCCATCTAAAATTTAAATCTAGTGTTATGTATTTAGCAGTGAGAACTTGCTCCTTAGAGCAAGCAATAGAAAAGGATTTTAAATAGGAATTTGGCGACCAGTAAGCTGCAGGCACAACTTTTTCCTTTCCTAGCAGATTTTGATCCTGAAGGGTGTTGAGTTATTCGGCTTCCAGTTGATGTCGAGGAGAATTGGAGTGGGCTTACAAATCTGTAGGATCATGGCTGCAACCTACATACTAAGCCAAAGTTATTGCAGGATAACGCTTTTGCTAAGGTTTTGTCTGAAGATTGGTTTGGCTCAGTATCTGCAGTTGAGGCACAAGTTCTGTCACTCAGTTGAAAGAATTAGGATTATGAGGACTCTTGAAAATCATTCATCTGTTTTTCTTAGTCCTGTGAATTAAGAAAGTACAATACAGTATGTTGCATTGAGTTGGTAATTTAGAACATATAGTACTGTGAATATTACAATTTTATGTTTGTTTTCGTAACTTTGCTAGCATCTTCCCTCTGGACTTGTTTTTCAGCCTGTTAAATTTTGTTAGTGATTTTTCTGAGCTTTGTGGCTTTGTTTTTAAAAGAAGACGTTAAAAAATCTGTTAAATACATAAATAGGAAGTATTTTCTTATTTCTTTACCCACAAAGAGTCAAAAGCAAAAAAAGCCACCAAGAAATTGAAAGTAAAGTCTGAGGTTTTTGACTGTTCTGGGGATACTATCTTATAGAAATGACAAATTTTTCAAAGTGTCGTTTACACAATTCTAGCAGCTATTGGAATTCCCTAAAGATTTATTGGCAGGAGGGGATTTTTTTTTTTGTGCAGGAAAAAAAGGACCTTGAAAATCTAATCCTCTCTCAGATTTTCAAAGAGAAGTTGTGAAAATTAGTTTTTGTTTTAGAAGACTAATTCCAAAAAGAACATTAAACAGTAATTATTTTTATAAATAGTAAATAACCTCATCTGTATCTAAGATTTCTTTGATCACAAAAGTGCATAGCGAAAGAAGCAGTCCATGAATAAGCCATATGATACCTGGGAAACTGTTCACATTTAATTAAGTACAATTTTAAATCAAGTTAGTTAAGCTAGAGCAAGCCTGTTTGAACTCTTGTTTAAATACAAACTAGGCTTATTTTACATTTGCATTGAGATATTTTGGAATCAGCAAAACCAAATCAAAATGTGGTACTTTGCAACGACACTACATTGGGTGTTTGTGTTCTGGTTTAAATACATACTTTAGCATAAATACATCATCTTTGTGTGGGATTTGTACCTCCTCTTTGCTTAAGCACCGGTGTTAGGAAATTAATGTCCTACATGAGAACTGAATCACCTTCCTGAAGTTTTGTTGGTTTTTTTTGTTTTGTTTGTTATACAAGAAGTTTCTCATTACTAAAATGCTTAGGTCTAAGTACTGAAGTAAGATGAAGTGCAGGGTAGCTGACTTTCAGGGCAAATTATTGACAGGAGGATTGGAAAAGAGAGGGAAGCAGACACAGCAGTGGTAGCTAATGTGGTAAGTGGTGGTGGAATGCCCCAGTTGGTCTTGGTGGTCTTCTCACACTTGCAAGTAGTCTCAAGAGTGACCTGGGATAATTGACTTGTGTGCTTTGTCCCACCATGTATTCAGTGTAGGTAGTGATGGTGAGGTTATGTGGGAAAGCATTCTGGGATCTGTTGGAAACAGCAGCAAATTAGAGTAGGAGTCTGTTGTTAATGATACTTTGAGTAGGTGCTTGGTAGGTCTTGTTTGTGTCTTGTTTTATCACAGGGAAGTGGTTTGGGAGGTAGTGTGCTTTCAGTTGTGAACTGAAGTAAGGTAAATGCTCTTAATAAAAAGACAACCCGTGGCTTGACTGAACACAGTGGCGTGATGGAAGGGCTTACTTTTTTTCACATTAAAAATGTACTTTCCAGCATTAAAGCTCTTCCTCTTTAAAGAGCAAAAATACCCTCCTGTTTATTTGAATTGGGAAGTTGTATTTCACCAATTAGCTTGAGAGGACGTGCATGCAAACAGACCAGCAAAATACTGGTAAGTGATGAGGCTGCAGCTCCGTGGGCTGTGCGTTGAAATATGGGGATGTTACACTAGCACTGAGTACTCCTGCTCCTGCTGAGATAGGAAGGCTTGGAGCGGAGACATGATTGCGAGCTATTTTTACTTAACAGTTGAACTTTGAAGAGAAGAAGCAAGGGATAATTTCTTTCAGTTTGAATTTGCACATTGTATGACTATCAAGACTACTGTTAAGTAAAGACATCTACTTGAAGTGCCAGATGGAAAAGAGCAAGAAAAATGCCTTCCGTTTAAAACAGAAAGGGGATTTTTTGCCAGTTTTGTTTTGGGTTCTCCTTCAGTCCCCACAGTTGCTGTGCCTGGCACCCCGCTGCGTTGCAGCTGCAGTCCTGGGGCCCGTTCAGGTACTGGATGCACAGCGAGGTGCATTTCTCTCGTTAGTTGTATGATGGAACGCAGGCTTCGAAGGACATCTTCGTCACATGGTGCCAGGTCTGCATCGCAGCGTCGGGCTGCGTTGCTGAAATTGGGACGGCGCTTTTTTTAGTTCCTCCTTGCATTGTCCAGTACGTGCTTTTACGGACATTGCAAACATTTCTGCTACTCTAGAAATGTGTTGGCTCTTTCAAAAGCTGTCATGGTTTGTGAAATACAGTGCTGGCTGTTTGGTTTGGACATGAGACCTCTTGATTTGCTCTTCTGCAGAGTAGTCGATCATCTTATTATGTCCATTTTAGATGGATTTACTTCAAGGCCTATGTTAGCTTACACATAACTTGGAATAATTGGAAAATGTGAAAAATGTGGAGTATACTTCAGTTGCCTAAAATTTTAAAAGGGCGTTTTTTTCCTGCCAGCATCTGGAAGTCAGCCAGGTGAAAGTTAACATTCCCACAATACCTTTTCTGTAGGATAATGGGCAAGTTCAGGGCAGCATTCTTTCTTTCATTTATATAAACAGGCTCTGCTGGCCAAGGCTATGGGAGAAGTGTTGCTGAATGTGAAATTGTTGCTGTTTGCCCTTGCAGTTGTTACTCTGTTGACAACGATTTATTTTTTTTATTTCATTATTGTTCTTCTGTTTATATTTAAATAACATGGAGGCCTCTGCTCTGTTACCATTTAGGATCTTGCCTGAGGCAGTGCAGTGTGAAAAATCGATGCATTCTGCGGACGACTTCATGCACAGTAGTGAAACGATGTAGCTCGTACAAAACTTAACTTTCAGAAGCTTTCAAACAGCAGAAAAGGTGTTTGTACAACAGTAGAGTCTCTTTGACAATAGGTGAAAAGAGGTGGAGGTCTGAGAAGCTGAACCGACCTTTCATCTTACTCAGCTTTGCCACCCCTGGTCCTTCCAAACCATACCAGGAATAAATTGTCAGGGAAGCATGGAGCCGGGTGTGCAGGCACCGTCTGCTCTCTGGCTGGCTGCTGGCTTTCAGTTGCTGCTGCTGTTTTGAGTAGGGGTAATTTTTATAGTACTAAAGATTGATAGGAATGTATTAAGTAAGATTTTTTTTTTCCCTGTTGCAATTCATATTTTTGTAGTTTCAGAGTTGCTGAACAGTTTACATACCACAGAGGTCATGGCAAAGTGCATAACTCTGCATATGGAGTTTTATCAGTTAGGAATATTCAGTGTGTCTTCAGTGTATGTGTAGATTTTTTTATTTTTTAGGATCACAAACAGGAATTTAGTGTGTACTGCCTCAAAGTAATAGTTTATACATGAAGAACTCTGCAGAAATTGTGGTCTTGCCACCCAGATTAATTATCATTTTTCAGCTTCTACAAAAACTGCAGTAATGCTGGGTCAGGTAGCTGTGGCCAACCTTAGGTTACGGTTGGGGTAAGGTAGTCAGAAACATAAAGGATTTCAGAGGTGCTAAATGTTTACTCTGCAGTTTTCTTGGGCTGTGGTATAAACGCTGTTGTTGCTAAAAAGTCACCTTACTGACTTAAGAGCTTTTCAGCTTGGGTCTTTTCTACCAGAATTTTTCTTTTTGCTTTAAATGGCAAAGCTTTTTGTAGGAAATGCATATTTTTTTATTATCGATGCTTGTTTAAAAGGGCAGCAAGCAACTGGCAAATCCAAAAATTCAATTCTTAGTGAACTCTGAATTGACAGCAGAAGAAAGTCTGGTGAAACCTTTCATGCCATCCAGATAGGTTGGGACGTGGCCATATAATTACTCCCTTCCATCCGCTGAGGTCCCTACGCAGATTGAAGCTAGTAACTGAACCTAAAAATCATTTATGTAAACTTTGCAGTTTTCCATGCAGTGTGTAGGCCTATTGTCTTGTAATCCATATGTTGACGTAAATATGAAGTCAGTAGGATGGGTACAAGTAATTTTCTGCTCTGTATTCATGCAAAATGCAGCAAAACAGTAAAATTCAAATGCACTACAATGCATTAGTGGTGGAATTTTCATCTTCCAGTTCTGTAGCCATAATTTTTCATCCATTTTGAACCACTAATGACTTTTGGTATGTTTTCAAGAACTGAATAGGAAGAAAAGCACTTGCTTACGTCATAAAATAAAGACATATTAAGAAACAGAAATTTATTGTCCTGTCTTCAGTTTGTATTCCTTGAGAACACAGGTTTTATGGACCTTTTAGTTGGAGGTTGTTTATTTCTCTAGGTTTTAAAGAACACATACTCAAACTGCTGGTTTTATTGCATGTAAATGTCAGTATCTTGGAACTGGCTATATTTAGATCTGGAGCATTCTTTTCTATTTAATATTTGTAAGCTTCCCTGCTTAAAATACGTCTGTTTTTCCCACGTACAAATACATACCCCTGTGGACCATATATTTCATGATTCTATGTATGAACCTCAAACTTTTTTTTGCTGTACTGCAGAAAGTGGTAGCATCTCTTTGTCAGCTGTGAAGCTGAAGTTGTTCATACACATCCAAAATTTTAATTACATCAGATATGTATGTGCACATCGTTATGTGAGCCACTTGCATGCAGATACATATCTGCTCATTCCTAATGCACTTAATTTGCCAAGTAACACTGAAATAGCGGACTGCCTTACTCTGCAAGCAGCTCTGCTGACTGACTGCAGAACCCCAGTACAACTCAGTATGAATAAGGAACAAAGCAAGACCTTCTTAGGTAATAATAAAAAATAAAATCCTAATGAAAGATGGGCACTGAATAGTAACTTGTGCTTTCCTGTCTACCAACTGTGAAACCACCATAAGAATTGCTACTGTTGTATGAGTGTTCCCTCCTTCTTAACAGAGGTGTTATGTATCCTGTTTTTCTTGTTGACTGGAAATGACAGCTTTTAGAAGTATTGTAATGATGAAGTGCCATGAGCTGTATACCATTCATGTCTTAAATTGCATCCTTTGTTGTGTTCTTTGCTATTCATGTAAAATAGTTGGGCATGGTCAGGATCTTGATTTCCAGCACTTCTGCTTTCTTTTTATTTTCTTGTTTGGTAGATTATTCATTTTTTATTGAATTATATGTATTTCTGTGATCAGTTGGCATGGAAACATGTCTGCTTTGTAGGCCAGTTGCTTTTAGCATTAATTTGCAGGTACTTGTTTTTGAATGTGAAAATGGAAACCATTTATGTTGTTCATCATTCCCCATCATTAATACTTGCATGCTTTCCGATGCAACGTAAATTATCTTCTGTCTTAGAGGGAAAAATGTACTCTATTTTTACAGAAGAAAAAAAATACTCTGCTGCATCATGTACTCTGTATTAAGACAGTACTTTGAGTATAAGAATAATTTTTATACAACAGAATCAGTGAAACAAAACCTAACACCAAATCCTAGTTTTAAGCCCAGAAAGCATGTAACACTTCTCAGTAATGCAAAGTCACACCACAATTTCTTTTTTATTAAGGTACTTATTGATGTTATCCTTCCTTTTTTTAGTTCAAGAGAGCCCTGTTTTCTTGTAGGGGTTTTCTGAATTTCACTTGAAAAAGGTTAGAGGTTTGCTTTGATCAATACTGACGAAAGTGAGGGAATCCTTCCACTGATATTTTGAGACTTTAGTGGAGTTTGCAGTTTCTGAACTACCTCAATAGTTGCAAAAGTGAACTTGTAGACTTTTTTATAATTACTGCACCAGTGTTCACGGTGACATGATGGTATGCTGCTGCAACTGCTGCTCGGAGGAAAAGCAAGTAGCACTATCACATGTCTTCATCTTGAAGAATAGTTAGACTATTAGTGTTTGTTCACATTTATAGAAATTTGAAATGGTATCTGAATACATACTATTTTAAATACAGGTAACTAAATACCTAATTTAAGGCCTGCCTATAAGCAGGACCAGACTGTCTGCTTTCAGTGTAGTTGCTTTCAAGTTCTTCAGGATGAGATTTAATCGCATTCTAGTGCCTAATAACTGCAGACTGTTGTCCGAAGAGCTTTATACAGATTGAATATGCAGAATAAAAATAAGATTTTAGTTAATTTACTTCGGCTAATACTTCTCGATCCCCTTCCAGACTTCAAACACTTTGTTTCACTGACCATTTCATAAGGAGCATGTGAAACAAATTCAGTTGATACTGCTTATGACTGTTTTGCATATTTAATAAACAATCAATTCATCTGGCCTACTTCAATGTATTGCTGTACTGCTTTTTCTTTATTCTCTAAGTTAAAGTACATGCGGTTCAATTTAAAAAGCATAACTCTATGCAGGATTTGACAAATTTCAATGAAAGAACTACAGATCTGCAGATTAGGAATACATTGCTCATGCCACCAGTCCTATTTTATGAATTTCATGGTATTACTCAGTAACCATATGGCTCATTCCCTCTGGACAGTTTAAAAAAAAAATCAGAAAACAAACAAAGCCCTATAGGTGTAAACGCCATGTTTTTACATTTAATATTTTCTTTAAATAACTTCAGTTGGAAAAAGAAATAGTTTGCTTCATACCAAACCCTTCTACTGAAACTGTTCACAGCCTTCTGGTAGTTACTTGCAAGTGGTTTTCTCGGAGGTTAAGAAAGAGAGTTTAGTACAGAAGATGAGGGCTTTTTGTCTTGCTTTCAGAAGTTTACAGATCAGATTTTTACTAACTGTGATGCAGCTGTGAAAAGAAGTTAGGCTGTGCAGCTTCCTGTGTGACAGTACCTCATCATACGCACAGAGTAAAACCATTTCTCCCTTCTTCCCCCTCCCTTCCCCTCCATTCTCTCATAAACAAATGAGTCTGTTAACAGAGAAGAGTGAAAACTAAGTGGGTCCCACCCTTTTATCATCTCGGTGTACTTGTCAGAGTAATTGGAGATGGGATGGACTTCTGTGGCTGTTGTAAACTACTTTTTTTTTTTTTTTTTTTTTTTCCCCTCCCCATCCTTCCCTGAGGTGCCTAACAGCATTCCAGGTCCAGGAAGGGCAGCAGTGAGAACCATGTTGGGGGGGAAAAAAAGCCCACTATTAATTGACTTAATCCCCATACCGAATTGTAACTTTTCTGGCTTAGATTGATCTCTTCTTTCACGTTTTCTCTGGAACTAAATTTTTAGTAATCAGCATAGTTTCTTTCTACATATTTCTAATTCTTTAACCAGACTGTTGTCCATAGTTGGTGTCCTGCAGCACTTGCAGCTCCTTAGTTCTGACCAATGGTAAACGTGAGTTCACGCAGCACTTGCCAGTTGCGTTGTATAGTTTTGTGGTAAGATGCCTCCAAAATTCAGGACAGAGTAAGTTAAGTGGACTTGCTGTTGCATGATCCGCCCCCCCCAGCACTGGAAGAGCGCGTCTTTCTTGAGTTCATTTATCCGGAGATTGGGTGCAGTACTCACTGAAATAACAGGCTTCTCTTCTGTTGGGAGGCTATCCCGTATTATTCTGTGGGTGCTTGCCAGACCTCCCAGAGAATTAAGCTACTAATCGTGTTGTCCTTTTAAATATTTTTTACATAAAACTTTAAATAAAACTTTAACTATCTTTACATGAAGTAGTTGACGTGCTTTAAGAAATATGTAGTCCTGCTTAAGTTGAGTATTTTATCTAAGGGTTCTGGAAAGTACCTATATGGGTTGAATGGCCGCATCTAGAGAGCAATGGTCAACGGCTCAATGTCCAGATGGAGGTTGGTGACAAGTGATGTCCCTCAGGGGTCCGTATTGGGAGCAGTACTCTTTAGGATCTTCATCAATGACATAGGCAGTGGGATCGAGTGCACCCTCAGCAAGTTTGCAGATGCACCCAAGCTGAGTGGTGTGGTTGACAACACCTGAGGGATGGGATGCCATCCAGAGGGGCCTGGACAAGCTCACAGAATGGGCCTGTGTGAACTTCAGGAGGTTCATCAAGGCCAAGTGTAGGGTCCTGCACCTGGGTCGGGGCAACCCCTGGTATCAGAACAGGCTGGGGGGTGAAGGGACTGAGAGCAGCCCTGCTGGGAAGGACTTTGGGGTACTGGGGGATGAAAAGCTGGACATGAGCCGACCATGTGTGCTCACAACCGAGGAGGCCAACCGTGTCCTGAGCTGCACCCAAAGCTGCGTGGCCAGCAGGGCCAGGGAGAGGATTCTGCCCCTCTGCTCCGCTCTGGGGAGACCCCTCTGCAGTGCTGCGTCCAGCTCTGGAGCCCTCAGCACAGGAGAGACATGGACCTGTTGGAGCGGGGCCAGAGGAGGCCCCAGCAACGCTCCGAGGGCTGGAACAGCTCTGCTGGGAGGACAGGCTGGGAGAGGTGGGGGGGCTCAGCCTGGAGAAGGTGCTGGGGAGACCTTACTGCAGCTGCCAGGGCTTAAAGGGGGCTTGTAACAAAGACTGGGACAGACTTCTTAGCAGGTCCTGTTGTGATAGGACAACAGGGTAATGGTTTTAAACTAAAAGAGGGTGGATTTAGACTAGATCTAAGAAAGAAATGTTTCCCAATGAGGGTGGTAAAACCCTGTCCCAGGTTGCCCAGAGAGGTGGTAGATGCCCCATCTGTGCGAACATCCCAGGTCAGGCTGGATGGGGCTCTGAGCAACTTGATCTAGTTGGAGATGTCCCTGCTTATTGCAGGAGGGTTGGACTAGGTGGCCTTTGAAGGTCCCTTCCAACCCAAACTGTTCTATGATTCTATAGAGCAAGTATGAAAAGAAATCTTATCAAAACTTAGGTGTCAGAGTGTCACTAGAATTTTACATACTTACAGGAAAAAAATTAGTAAAACATTTATTAGCTGTGCAGTTTTCAGTAACTCCATTTTGCAAAGCATTTGGCTTCTGTGAAATTGTAGTAAGCGTTGTATGGAGTTAGAAAACAAGAAAGTTGTCTGCATGGTAATGCAATAAAAAGTGTCTTAATGGTATTTTGTTAGAAGTTGATACGTTGCAACTTGCTGCAAGGTAATCTTATATAGTCACTGGCATTCAAAACTTGGAAAGCAGATTTGTGATGAAAATATAGTGGGGAGCTTGGTTGCTATCAATGTTCTTGACTTTGAGTAGCAACTTAGAAAAGCTCCCGAGGGTCACATTTCACAGTGTATTGTGGTAATGTAGACTTAATAAGAAATAGTGCTAATTAATTACTTTAAAAAAAAAAATATAAGAAGGCTGAGTTGCCTCTTAAAGCGTTTATCTCTCTGACCAGCACCGGCTTATTCACTGTTTGTATGTACCTTATTTTGATCTGGTTGATGGTGCTGACCTAATAAATGACCCTCACCTGAGCTACTCATGGATGTACAGTTTTCACTACAGAGAGTTGTTTTCCAGATTTCATCAGCTGTTCTCAGCACTTGTTTCTTTTCTGTCTTTTATACGTGGGATGACAGTCCTGACCCAGGAGGGGCAGAAGAAATGAAATGATTGATCCGAAGAAAATACTGTAAGAGAGAATTTTCTCTGAAATAACAGCTGTGCTATCAAAGTACCTAATAAGCAAAAAAAGAGTGATAGTAACCAAATTTAGGGAGCAGAAGTAGTAACTCCTATTTTTTTTTTTTTACACTTGCAGTGATACTCCTGTGCTAATTTGGTTTGCTTTACATACAGTAAATAGGGAAAATTAATCTGTTACGAAGACCTGTTGCTCTGTTGTTTCTTGATCTCAAGAACAAAGATTAGCTTTATAAAGTTATAGAATCATGTTCTCACATAGCATTATGGCTGTTTTCCAGAATGTTGTCTTGGTTTCTGGGAGTTATCTAATAGCTGCTGTCTTGTACTGGCCAAGCACTAAGCTGTCATTCCCTCCCATTTTTTCAGAAATCGCAGCCAGCAGGAAGCAGTTAGACTTGCTTTCCAGTATCTTTCTCTACGCTGTGTCCATTTTCTAACCAAAACGCATTTCAAGATACGCTTTGAGTGTACTTGCATGAAGTCGGTTGTCCTTGGATTAGCTTTGGATGATAAAATTCCAGGTCACTTGAGTGTCTACTCTGACTGCTTTTAGAAATACAACGCTACTGCTGTTTATCACACTGCTGACATCCCTCCTGTTTCTAGCTTCAGAAAATGCAGAAAAAATGTAGAGTAAGGTTTCTTGTTTTGGAAATTCTTTATTGCACCTAATACATTGGTCTCATTGCCATTAGAATTGCTTCTCAATCTGTTGTCAATCTACATTTTGTTTTGACAGGAAGTTTCTGGGGTCCATTTTTTGTAACTGTCCATTTTTCACAAACTGTAATGCTGCAGAAGTCTGAGGCTGTCACTGCGAGGGGGGGGATGACATTTGTGTGACGCACGTATGTGCCGTGGGCAGATTTTGTAAAGGTCTCTGCCTGCAGACTGGGGGACACAGGAGCTGTAATAAGTTGTGGGTTTTTTTTAAGATAAAGCATACACGGAAAGGGCTAGAATAAAACTCCAAACTGACAACTTCATTTAATGGGAAATGTAACAGTGAATTAATTTTCCAAAATAACAGTGCTTGATCAAACTGAGGATATACAGTTAGAGAGAGAACCTGTTAAGAAATCTCACCTGTATAAAGAATGAGGGATACCCTTTTGCCTTAAGATTTTGTAACTCTTAATAATGGACTCAATAACTCCTTTTATAATACTTTCTTGCAACTGATGTTTTTAGCACTGATAAATCTTTTATGCAATTTACAGAGAGAGAACTTGACTTGTGCCCTGAAAAATTTATAATTTGAAGCCTTTATCTGCAGGCAAAGCATTTTTATGCGTGTGAATAGACCCTTTTCTGGTTGAAAATGGTTAAACTACAGAGACTAAAAGAAACATTATAAAGCCTAGTGAAAAAATGCAAATATGCATCATTTTTAAACTGTTCTGACTTTTCACCAGTTCAGTGGAAACAAAGCGTTCAAAAATCTTCTCCTAAACCCCTTTAGTATGTGGTATGTGTGGGAAGAAATATTTTGCTTCTCTCATCAAGTCATGGGAATAACTCCCAATTTTAACCATGTTTTTCAGTACAGCTTTAACTGTGATATTGGGACCAGAGCCTTTGTAATTGAAACTCAAAACTCTACTTGAAGAAAAGCTCAGTAGAACAGCTCTCTTACATCATACGCTTTTATTATATTATGATTAAATGTAACATGATAATATAAACCCAGCTTTTGCCTTAAACTGCCTGTTTTACTTGGCACGTTGACTGTTGTTACTGGCCTGTTCTGAGTGAGCTTGTCATTTTTATACATCCTGTTTGCTTACCTTCAAAATTAACATCTTTTCAGAAAATCCTATTTATTCAGGCTTGGTTCGGCTGCAGAGGACCCTGGATGGGAGGTACAGGACTTTGATTTCAGTATGCCCCAGACTTTCCCATTTTCTTATTTTTACGACAAAACTGTTCTTTAGTCTGTAATCATCATCAACCATTTTGTTAATATTGACAGAGAACAGCAGAGGTCAGTGGCTGTGGGAGGAGCTGAAAAGGGAGAGAGAAAAAAAGAGCTTTAAGGAGCCTTTTGCACCAGTTCAGTGTTTGTCTGAGTTGCTTTGGTGTTCAGAAGAAAATAATGGAGTGTAACTCGAGAGGCAGTTTATTATCCTTGTTTACTAGAAACCTTAATACTGTGTTGAATGGACCTTTTTTAATTATGCTGGTCTTAAAAGTCTGGGCTATATATATATATACACACACACACACGTTTATTTGATTTTTTTTAAAAGTATTCTAGCTGTATATCTTGGAGTAGGATTCTAGCTCTCCTCCCTTCTTCCCACCCCTAACCAAGAGTCACAGTATTTACGTTTTTTTTCCACTATAAGGATTGCTGACACACATAGCACAGTGATGCTCAGCTGAGAAGGTGGTGAATCACATTACGTGCTTTCCCAAAATAAAAAAAAGTGAAGAAGTCACAAAGAAAATGGAGAGGTCAGTGTTCAACATGTAAAATACTTTTGTACTGTTATTTTTAGTGTCATTTGAGTGTGTTCTGCTGACCTCAAAAAAACCCCTAAACCTTGTGAAACTAATTTGATTATTCAAGGCCCCACACTTGCTTATCTTCAGACTTTTTGATAAAGAAAATAAGGAGTGCCCCAGGTAATAGTTTAACGTTCTTAGGTCAAAGTACAGGTGTGCTGTTAGAGAAATTGCTTTCAGTGTTTGGGATCAGAATAAAGGCAGCCTTTGATGTTTGGCTCCACTCGGGTTATTGGGTTTCTTTCTCTGAGACAGCATCCTGTACAACATCTAAAATATGAGCAAAGAAGCATGGAGAGTAGCCATTAGGACAGGTTGTGTTCAGAAATTATATTCTGTAACAAATCATCGGCAGTGTCCTTTCCATAATGGGAAATTAATGCTCTGATAAGCAGTTATATTGACAATGCTAAAAAGTGGTATTTTTTCCCAAAGCCTACTTAGAGCTCGGGCAGTGGTTCAGAACAAAACAAAAAACTCCCCAAAAACCTGCTGGAATAAGATAACTTGCTGTAGGAGAAACATTTTTGGAGGAGAGAAAATTCTGTTATTTTTATCTTTATTCCTTCGTAGTTCAAATGCCTAATATTTTTACAGGCAAATCGCAAGTAGTTACCTGAGTGCATTTAATTTTAAATTACCGTTACGTGGCAGTCCAGCTCTTAGGAAATTCATGACCAAGATGCTTTTTCTGACAACATGGTTTAAAAAAGAAAAAGCAATGCTTGCATGCTCCCTTATGTTGAATACATGGGTAAAAGAGCGAGGGTGAGGGCTACTGATGTTTTTCACGTCCTATGGCAGCACAGCCCTGTTTCACCAACCCCTTCTAGGCTTGTGTTCTGTATCCCAAGTATTGTCCTCAAAATCTCTAGGACTGCTTCTTCTGTGGAAAGTGTTTTAGTAAGTCTTGGCATGGTCTGTATTGTTACTGGAATGGCTTGGGAAGTTAATCATTCTGCTCCCTATTACAATTGTTGAAGCAGATTGTTTTTCCAGTTCCTGTCAGAAGTTCTCTGGCTTTTTTTTTTTTTTTAAGTCACACCCACCAACCTATAAAGTTTATGGGCTGAAATATAAGCTCAGTTGTAATTTTAAAGTGGAGTTTGGGTGTTTTAAGGTGGGTTCCCTCCCCCCAGGTGCCATTATCAGCCTGCTCCACGGTCGCTGTACTGGGAGGAGATGACAGCAGATGTATACCCTGAATGTATACCCCGCGTACGATGCATTGTGGGAGCGTTTTTGATGCAGATAGATCCATGCGTTCAGCTCTGTATTTCAGAGGTACCGCCCCATCAGTAACTGGGAAATCGCTGTCCGTAGTTGCTTTTGGGAAACGTGGCTGCTGGAGCGTCATTGTTCTCAAGTTCTTTGCTTCTTAATTTGTAGGTGCTGTCCTGAGCTTTGCTGCAGTGATTCCTGTTGGTCACCGAGCAGCGCGTGGCTTTCGCTGCGGCGTTGCGCGGGCAGGGGCATTCCGCTGTCACCCTAAGACTCCTGGGATGGGTACGGAAGTTGGCAGCCTTAGCCAGAATTTCTCTGAAGCTGGGATCAGTGGGAGTGCCCTCAGCTAGGGCATCAGCTCTGCCACTGCTGGCTTCCCCCCACCCTTGCTTTACTTACGAAAGCTAAAAATACTTGAAACAGAGTGAGGGATATTTACTGTGTACAGGCACTGAAAAGCTGCAGATCCAGGGAAAGCTCACTCCTTTAAAACGTTTTGCCTTTGTCTGGAGTTAGCTTTTGTGGATCTGTCGCTTGAAAACAGCGCTTCTGCAGTGCTTTTTGTGTATGTTTTATTGCTGATACTTAACACTTTCTCGGTTCAGTTCTTGATGTAGTTGTTACTGAATGTTGTTATTTGGTTTGCTTTCTAAATGGTGGTGGACAATTAAAACATTTTACAGTAGTGCATTATGCTGTAACTGCTTGTTTGATGTTAAATAGGTGTGATTCATATTGTTTTCAGTCTTATTTTGAAAAGTACTTGTTAAGATTAGGTATATCGTTATAGCATGCTCTGAATATGTAATTTGAGTAATTTTTTGACAGCTGTGAAATACTTCCAGTTTTCACATGGATGTTTGAAGTAATAGAAAATGTTGCCAGATGATTTTGTTTTCCCTTAACAGAACTTTATTTCTGATCATAGGCTTTCAAAATGTGCCTTGTGGCACCTTCATGTTTTGTACCCTGACAGGCATTTAGGATTTTGTGTGCGTACTGACAGATGTTAGACCGATAACAGCAGAATTAGTAGATCTGTAAAAAAGACTGGTTAGGGATCACTAGTTAAAAACACAACGGAAACCCAGTTCCTCGCAGTTATCAGACTAGTATCTGAGAATGGCAAGTTTACTTGCTGTGTGAATATGGAGAAGTAACATGGAATTGTCACTTTCAGGTTCCAGGCAGGGAAATGTGGGATTTTCTAAATAGAAATCATTGGCTTATTTTCTTTTGATTGTACCAAAAGGGAGAATAAAGTAAGATAGTCGTCTCAAAATACTCAATGTTGAGGCCTTCGTATTGTACGCTGCAGGAATTGCTTGGGTATCCACATTCATTTCTCACCGGTGGCAAAATAATGATGTGATGTGTGCATAAATCAAAGTACCAGGGAAGTCTATGGACCAGGGTGGTAATTACATACTAGTGGTGTTGGCTGAATGTTTTGTGTAAGGGAGTGGGCTGTGAATGTCCCAGAGAGCGGCTGGGTGTATTTCAGTCTTCACAATTAGCAAGAGGATATAAGTGGGTGTGACTGCTCCGCACATCACTGGGTCAACAGAGCGCCGGAAACCACTTTTATTTTTCTTGGTCTCTTGCAAATTAAAAAGAAAAGAAGGAAGATGACTTGTTTTTACTGAATTTGGGTAAATAAAAAGCATAGAGGGCAACGGTATTCATCAGCTATGCTCTTCCAGTAGGGTCTCAGTGTGCTTAGCATTAACCTCTGAGCCCTGTAGCGTTCAACAGAGACTCTACATACGCTGTAAGTGAAGCTTAAGCTTACTTTTTTCTTGTAGGTATAACATGAAGTCCACATCTTATTCCTTTGAAAATCTATTTAGGATTGTTCCTGTTAATTTCAGTAAGACTTGAAGCAGGTTCCTAAAATCTTAGGAAGCATAGTTGGAAACATTAAATGAGAAAATAATAAAATTAAATTTAATCTGTTAAGTAATTCAGGCTTTTAAGAGTAGCCGTCACCTTTTTGTATGTGCCCCTTGTTGGTGTTCTTTACTTAAAAATAGTCTTCCCTTTGCCCTCCCCCATCCCACATCCCAAATCATGGGAGGTTGCATCCCACTCATACTCAAGGTGGTGTTGGCTCTAATTCTGTTGGTATCAGGAGATTTTTGTTGCATATTCAGCATCTAAATATGCTGAATATAAAAAATTTGAAGGCTGGTAGCACTCTTTTTTTGCATCCATTTTACTGATCCATGTACCTGCATTGTACTTTAAAGTTTATTTCTGCTTGACTGCTTTTAGAGTTTTGCTCTACCTTGAATCTAAATGTTGCTTGAGGTCACGGTGCAAAACAATGAGGCTCCCAAAACAAAGTCTGAAATTCAAAAATGCGTGATGTGTCAGGAACCTTAAAACATGTTTTTAAAGTATGGCATTTCTAGGAATTTTAATAATGCATATTGGCAAATGTAATTCATAACAGCTTCTGTGTTCATGTTATGAGTGGGATATTTTTTTTTGTTTCGACAACTCATTCTTTACTTGAATTAATATTAGCATCTATTTAAAAAAGTAAACTTTTTTGAGGGCTTATGGTAAATAAATGATGGCTCTGACTGTATTTGCAGCCTAGGTAAGAATATAAAATAAAGGTAAACGCCAAACGGGATTAGTCTCATGTTACATGTGCGAGATTGTAAATCAGTTGAATGTCCAACCTGTCCTTTTCAGGTCTTGTTTTTGTAAATACTGATTCGATTTTTCAGTAGTTTGCGTTTTGTTAAAAACTTAAATCACTTTGATGCTTTACAGTGCATAAAGGGAACTTTGTAGGATAAATTCTTTTAAAGGGACATTGTCAGGGGAGTTTTCCTGCTTGTTTAATCTTCGTACTTGTAAGAATCCCCAGAAATGTGAAAATGAAAACTCTCCTTTGCCAGGCTGTCCTCCATTTCGTGTGCATATTGGTTTGTCATTATAGGGTTACTGATAAGTGTTGTGCTTTTTGGCATTGATGTATTTTTCAGAAAAAAGAATTGAAGCATTTGTTTTGAAAAAAGAAAAACACATTTAAAGAATTACATGGACTTTGCAAACAGATTTAAGAAAATGAAAGGTAGGTCAAGTTTTGGGCCTACAAATCTGACAATGTCCTTTACTTTTAACCTGTATGCCTTATTTGAGAGACATTGGTGATCCTAATGATGATGTACTAATCAGCAGCAGAAAAATGTGAAAATGACGGTGTTAATCATTAATCTTAAATAGCTTACCTTGTTGCCATTTAGTATGTTTTCTAATGTCAGCAAATAGTCACAGCCTACTTTCAGATCTCTATTATTTGTGCAATATGATCATGTTAGTTATTGTCAGTTCCTAATGTAAAAGGTTGTTTTAGGGAAGGTTTAAAATACATTATAACAGCCTAGCGTATGTCAGGGCGAGCTTTCTTATCCTCCAGTTGTGAGCATGTAGAATGGTGTTGGCTTCAGTGCTGCCCCTTGGAGCGTGGCACACAAGGGTGCACCTTTATTGCGGGAGCGACAGGAGGTGCAGGTAGGATTTGGGAGCGGGGAGGGGAAGCTATCCCGCTTAGGTAGGTTTTTTTTTTTCTTTCAAGTTTAAAAAAATACATGTCGTGCTAAGGTGGGTCTGATAATTTGTAAGTGCCCATGCTGCCAGAGGTGTGGAGGTAATTCATGAGCCGTCCTCTCCAGTTTTGGTTACAAAGCTGGGTGACAAGTTCATTAATCCTCTGGTTTGTGAGAGGCCACAGTCACTTGAAGTGTTTATGCATGAGGCTGGCCTCCTGTCAGTTCTGCAGCTGAAAGCTGCTTTTTAAATTTCTAAGATTTTTTTTTTTTTCCATGAAAGCTGGACTAGAATAAGGTTTTGAGACTTTTTTTTCAAAGAGCAGCTAGTCCAAACTGCAGCTCTGAAAAGGCACTCTTCTGTTAGCTGCATGCTGAATAGCTACTACATAGAGACAACTGCTCTGTCTGTGCACATTTATACCTGGTATTATTTTAGAAAAATTCCAGCAGTCACTGGCATAGTAGCTGTTACTGGGGCTCGAGCTTCACCATCAGATTATTTCCATGTTGGGGGGAAAAAAACCCAAACTAATAGCTGGATTACAGCTGTCAGGGAAGCTTTGTTTTTTATTTAAATACATTTAGATAACCTTAAGGGCCTGACTTATACTCAACAAAACCAGCAAGTTCAGAGTTAAGGCTTCTCACTCCATCTCCGGTACTCGCTGGCGCGCCTGGCTCTCCAGCACGGGTGGTATTGGAGATCACGCTCCATCCTCAGATCCCTGCTCACCTGGGCAAAACGTTTGCCGCATGAGTGGTGCCGACTGTTCCAGGTACGTCTGTTTGCAAATACACCTGCTGTCCTGCGCAAGGTGCCGCCTGTGTCTTAACAGTCCACTGGTTTCCCTGCTATGTTAATGGACGGTGGCAGCACAGCAGGTGTGGTGGAAAGCCAGCAGTGGAAGGGGGAAGGGTACAGATGCAGTGAGAAGCTTTAACTTTGAGTTTCCTGGCTTCTGTGAACACAACTCAGACCCTTAATGTTGTTTTAATGTATTGTTTGTGTTTAATTTTTAGTAAAAATTTGAACACCATCCAGGCTACAGAGGTTGCAGTGGATAAGAAGTTTAAAAGCTTTGGTTCAAGATTACAGGAGGCTGCAAGAAAAATTAAAGACATGGAAATGAGGATCGAATGACAGGCGGCTATTTTGCCTCAGAATACTGAAGATTGTAAAGCATTGAGAAATCGAATTCATGACCCTGGAAATCAAGCTCAGATTAAGAAATGTCAGGTTGGTAGGGGTTCCTGAAAGTCTCAAGTTAGGATAAACTGAGATTGTTTTCCCTTAACAAAGGTTCTAGGATGTGGGGGTGGATGGTATAATTTTTGTTACCTGTGTTATGTGAAATGCTATACCATATACTTAAATCAGCTAAGTGAAATTTTTTTTTTTTTTAATTAGTTTCACATCTTTGGTGTTGAATGTCACTTTTGACCAGTTTACATTTATTCCTCTCTGGCCCAGAATTGCATGATTTACTGTTAATGCAGGCATGGAAAATACTGCTCTTAAATACGCATTGCTTTATCCGGCCACTGCAAGGGTCTGCCGCAAAGACAAACACATGGTGCAGGATGACATTTCTAGATAAGGAGGGGACAGAACGTATCTGAACGGTGGAAGAAGTTTTTTGTTCAAAGGGTTCTGATTCATAGTGAAACTGTCTTTCCAAATGTAAACTTTAAATAGTGACTGCCACTGTGATTAAGTTACTGTAAGTTTACTTAAGTGCAGAGTTATTGTCTGCGATTCAGTGATATGGTATTTAGGCAGAAAGACTGTGCAACAGGAAGCCTATGCTGAAGTTCAGAAAGGATTTTGGCAAGCAAAGGTTTGTAGAGTTTTGGTGGTCAAGGTCATGGGGTATATTTGAGTTCTGAGGACTATTAAAGTCTGAGGTTCTCTTGGGGAGGGTTTATCCTTTTAGTTGTTTTTCTGACTTTCATTTCTACGCGTTGGCGCTCGTTCTGGCATGTCACAGCACCAACGTCAGACCCAAGTGACGTGGTTGAAATTGATAGATACACTGGCATGAGGAGGAAACCAGACGACACCTTTATGTATTTTAGAGAATCATTATTTCAAAGGGTTGTGTGTTGTGATACTGTGTTTCATGATTTTCTGAGATAACTTGTTGGACTTGATGATCTTGAAAGTCCTTTCCAACCTAGTGATTCTGTGAACTCTAGTCAGAGAAGTGATTCTTAAGTGACATGTTTTTAATCTCATCTTCTGTTACCTGTTTGGATTGTATGTGCTCTTCTCTTGACAGAGGTGCTTTAGTAGTAGCTCTGAGGGAATCACCTGTGCCATATTTTCCCTCATTCATCTTCAACAATTTTAGTATCAAAGTTCTGTTTTCTTCTTTTAATTGCATTTTAGCTAGGATTCAGACTTGTCATTGCTGGACTGACAATTAAGACAATGACCATAACATTTCAGTTGTAAAATGAGCACAGTTACTGCATTCAGTACGAATGGACTTGCAATGTCTTTTTTACATTTGTTTCAAAACATAATTGCATTTTGTTAATGCTATTACATACACTATTTTGAAAGAACCATGAACAAGTCTGTAGCGTACTTTATTTTAGGGTGTTTCTAAGTAAATTTAATGTGGGGCTTTATAATTAAGTTCCCGTTAAAGGCTAGTAATTATTGTCTGGATAACTATGTAGCATTTACATTGTAGTGTTTGTGTCCTGTACTGCATTATTAGTGTGTGGTTTATTTACTAAAAATGACTGTGTGAAGGTTATGTGGCCATTTCTGGTTCAAACAGGTAACAACAGTAAGTTAGCAAAATGCACAATTTTTAAAAATTATATTAAAAAGACTTCCATTTCATTTTGGTGGCTGGGTATTAAACACTAGTTTACTGAAAGAATGTGTGCATTATTTCTAAGCATGTCTATTGCGGTAGAGGTGAGGAATTGATGGATTTACAACAGAGAATAGTTTTAATGGGTATTATACTTCGCTGGTGAATAGTTTTCACAGCTGAATTCCCATCTGCTACAGTGACGGTACCGCAGTTGCAGTCCATTGGCATAATCGGTTGTTGGGAATTGCCGGGGCTAGAACAGAAAAGAACCAAACGTACTGCAGCAACCAGAAACACAGAAGGGTTGGTGAGGCTCTGTTGTCCTTCTGCCTTGAGTCCGAAAGATCCCTTTGCTGTTTGCCGCTGAACAGCAAGCGATATAAAGCGTCGTGCCGTTACGTTTACATCAGAGCCAGCTGCAGTTTTGCAGGTAGGGCGCTAGCTGAAACTGTGTGCATACGGGAAAAGTTCCAGAGACTCTTGTTCAGTCATCTTTGAGTATAAAACCTGTTTGCATAGGTAAAGAACTTAAACGCCAGATTGCAGTAGGGCTGGTCCGTCATCCTGAGGTGGCTGGACATGAAGTTTATGGGCGCGGGCTGGACAGCTGAGACTCCAAGGGTAACAGTCCCCTTGCCTATGCTCCTTCAGCCCCAGACCTGAGCCTGGTCCCAGCGGGGAAGCAATTGCTGCTTCTGTTGGCTTGTGAAAGTCTCTCTTCCCAGCAGCTGTTTTTCTTCACCAGGTATCTTGTACAGCTGGGATTCTACTAATTTTCCATCCACTTGAAATGCAGATGACAGTCTTTCCAGGGCTTGCTTTTTGACACAGGTTGGGACATAAGATGCAGGGATTTCTTGGAGTAGGTAGCTGGGGAATGTTAGTCTTTTGCATTAATGTTGGACTAACGTGTTATCAAGCAATAAAAATATGTTGAAATTTACATAAGAGAAATATGTAGCCTCCTTCACTTTGCAGTGTTTAAAACTACTTATTTTAAAAGAGGAAAAATGTCATGTACTTTATTCTTGTTTTTGCTTTTCCTTATCTCTTCAGGAAGTCCCTTTCTTTTCCACCCACGCTTAACTACTTTTGTGTAAATGTAATGGCTTAATACTATACCCCTGAGTACTTTCGTATATTTGTAGCATCTATACTGTTAAAAAGATGCTCTCTAAATATCTTGTTATAAGGATTACTTTTAATTTTAAGATTCCATAAAGAGGATATATACAAAGGCTGCACTTTCAACTGATTTTCCTTCCCTGAGATATGTTCCAAGTGTGGTGGTGTTTTAGGAAGGGACATTTTGTTCCTATTTTCTAAGAGTTTTCAATGGTGGATTAAGCTATACAGAATTGTTTTGTAAAATGCTTAAGTCTAAGCAGACCTACATAGATCAGCAATTAGCCTGTACACTTGGACATTGGATCTTCAGTACATTAAAAATTTTGCTGTTGTAGGCTTTTTTCAGTTAAATTTTAGTCTCAGCAGAACATCATCATATATGTAAATTGAGTATTCAAATCCTCACTGAGTTGCTTATGATATTCCATAAGCTACAGTCTTACAAGCCTGGACAAGATATTTCTCACTGTCTAGAGCTCACAAAGGTGTGGAATCCAATCAAAACATAACCCTTGGATGAGATTGCACCGACACTTCTTAATAGTGCAGTAAGGATGTCTCATATACTATTCCCTTAGTGGTTTTATCCATCTTCTATTGTTTGGCCTCCTGAGCCTCATGGCATTTTTTCTTAGGCCTTCTGTGTTTGGTTGGTTGCTGACTGTAAACTTGTTCCTGTTTTACTAGCTTCAGTCCTTGAAATCTTTTTCTGCCATCAGAGTAAACAGACTAGCTGTAACCTATTACTCCATTTGGACGGCTTGAATAACAAGTCTTCTCTGTTTCTTCATAGGCATTCGACCTCCGATCATGAATGGGCCCATGCACCCACGCCCTTTGGTAGCGTTGCTGGATGGCAGGGATTGTACAGTAGAAATGCCTATTCTTAAGGATGTAGCCACAGTGGCATTTTGTGATGCTCAGTCTACACAAGAAATTCACGAAAAGGTAATATTTAGAGGTATAATTAAAGTGTTTCAGAAAATGCGAATATTTTCGTGATTATGAACAGATACAGTGTTGTGTTATCTATGACAATGTGTTCAGCAGTTGCATTTTTGTTAATGGTTGGTTACCTGAGTGAGTTACTGATAGTTTCCAGTAAGTAATGAAACATGATGATGAAACAAGGATCAAAATGTCTGTGTTGATGTATGCTTTTGTGCGGTATATCTTTGGCTGGATGTTGTCCATGTGCTTATCTACAGAATTGGATTCATGGAGAGAGTAACCTCTGGGAAAATTCTATTTCTAATTATTATTACATGATATTTTGAAATGCTGCTTGGAAACACTGTTGCTCAGCCTTCAGCTGTAAAGCCAAATCTCAGCATTGGATTGGCTGTGTAAAGAGCTTTCTCTGTTTAGCCAAGGAATTGTGCAAATTGGGTAAGAAGTCCTCATGCACTGAGAATGACACTGCAGAAGAGTTTCAAAACAAATGCTAACCCAACATTTATTTAGAAAAATGATTTAAAAATGTATTCTATTTGTGTGTTATTCCAGAAGTTCCCATCCTTCCTGGTGGTTTGGAAGCGATAAAACAAGTAGTGGTTCTTAACGTTGTCAAAGGTTTTCTCATTTTCTTAGAGGGATACCCATTTTTTGTGATGATAGCCAAGGGAGCCAGCTGGCCCGTACACCTCCATTTTCCTCTTCAGAGACTTCTTTCAGCGAGAAGGCCTCGTGTCTGCCCCAGATCCTTGCTGCTGTCTAGACAGCAGTAGAACCTTTTCACATCCGTATTTCTGGAGAGGTAGAATTAATTTTGGTGAAGTTTTTGGCTAGCAGAGTAAGCCTGGAATGCCAAAGACTCCTTCACCTGATAAAGGATCAAACCAGGCCTGACAGCTTCGATGGAGGCAAAAATGTAATAAATATGACAGCGAAGGAGGGCAATCAGGGGGCCCTTCCAAGGGAGTTTATTTTCTTCTTCTCCAGCAAAGATCCCTGACAGACAAGTACAGATCCAAGTATTAGCTTAAAGGCTTGTTGGGTAAGTGCCTGGGTGGTGTTGGCTGTTGTGCGTGCGTGCTGCTGAGCGGCATTTCGGGTGTTAAGGAGTTGTCAACTGAACCAAATTGCACCAGTGTTCTTGTTTCTCTATGGATGCTTTGTTAGACTTGGCCTGCGCTAATTGTAGCAGCTCTTGGGTTTGTGACAGGTTTGCAGAAGCTTTTCACTATTTTGAATTCATAACTGGTTTAATTGTTTGCTACCTATTACAAGAACATGAAAAGTAAACGTTGTTAAACATTTTAAAGTCTCTGTATATGATGAAAGATGTAATCTTTTCTTTGATTACTTTCTTACAAAGCCAACTACTTGCAAATAATATGAATATTAACTTCCCTTCTGTTATCAAGTGAATAAATCTCTCTTTCTGTATTCCATTTCATGTCAGCATCTTCCTGGTGAGGCCCCATCAACCAACTACTCACCTTGTTATTTCTTAAGAAAAATATTTTTATTCTGAAAAAAGAAAATTTTCGATGTTAAAACTTTCAAAAATTTGTAAGTGGTGGGGTTTTTTTCTTGGGTGTGTTTTTCTTTTTTAAACAATGAAGAGGAGACTACAGAGCTGTATGCTGTATCAACACAGCAAACTAGAGCTCCCAGTTCCCATGTCAGGAGAACACAAGAGATGACTCCCCTCATGATGAAGCCCTTTGTGTAGTTCCTTGGTGGATATCTATGCAGGCTTTCAAGTTTCCTGTCTCACCCTTCTGCCTCACTCCCCACACAGGAATAAGCTGTTGTCAGAACAATAGTAAAGAATGTTTGGGTTTTTTTATTATTTAAGGTTGTTTTCTGCCGCATCAGAACTGGCTTAATGTCACTACCTTGTTTTGTTCAAATGCATTTTAAATAGAATAAAATTCTAATGTGAACAGGAAGATGGGAAAAAATAAAATTGTTCCTACTAGGAAATAATCTGCATTCCAAACACCCTTTTTTCCAGTTCATTAGTTCTTTCTCACAGGATAGTCAAAACTATTCTTTTTAGATTTTTCTTTAATTATAAGCTAGATTCAAAGTTGGCAATATTATAGTTCTGATCACATGCCTTTTTTAAATGTATTTATACTGTCATATAGAAGACTATCTTTACAGTGGATGGTCAGTGGGATAGCATAAACTCAGAACTTGAACTTCTATTTTGTTATGGCATTCAGTTTTGAAACAGTAAGGTTTTACCAAAACCTAATGCAAATTTCAACCTTCTCTTTAACATCTGTTGAAAAAGACCAGTGTGTTTGCTGTGTGTACAACTAAGACTACTCAATATTGTGACAGTGAATGAGAACCTAAAAGTGACTAACGAGAGAACAAAGTGAAGTGAAAACTTTTGTCGTTGGTAATTGGAGATGCACAGAAATGGATAGTGTTTTTTTAAAAAAACCACAAAAGAGTAACTTTCATTTGTAAGGGTCAAAGACAGTAATAATATAAGCATGATATTTTACTTTTTTCATTTAAATATTTAACACAAGCTTTTTCCTCCCAGTTCTCTTATCTTTTTATATATCAACAATTAAAATGTGATATAATGCTTTATTTATGTCTACTTCTTTTTAATCATGTTTAATCTTACTGTTCTATCTCACGCCATTGTCAGAAGACTAATTTGTGAAATAGCTGGTTTCTATTTACGAGGACTAAGTAAAACATGGAGAGTAAGTTTATAGTAATTTAATAATATAAATGCTGTTTCACTTTTTTAGTAGATAATAGCAGTCTTCAGGTGAACACTATAATATTGGTAACAGTACCACCTGGATAGTCCTCTGCTTTGCTTACTGAGATCAACATCACTTGCTGCTGATGCGTAGAGACTGGGGAATTCCTCTGTGACATGAATGCCTTGCCTTAGAAACACTCAATATTTTCTGTTATCAGTGGGGTGTAGCAAATGAACTTTTCAGATCTGAAACTTTTCAGTGTGTGTGTCTCAAGTTGTGTGGCTTTGGGAAAGCTACAGTAACTGAAACTTAATGAGTAACACAGGTAGTCTGTTCTGGATCCTCAGAGTGTGTGTGGGTATACTAAAGCTTGGATCTTTTGCCTTTTATTATACCAGAATAAGTCATTCTCAATGAGTTCAGTAAGGTGTCTGGAAAAGGTATTTTCACTAGCAACCAGTACACTACCATAATACAAATTTTCACTTGTCTGAAGGGCAACATAATCCTAAAATACTTGGGTTTGCAAAGTACCACTGTTCTGCCAGTTAATAAATCTCTGCGACAAAAATCACAAGCCTTAATTCTTTATCATATTGTTGTATTACTGCAATGTAGACTTAAGAGACCAGTTTTACTGTTTGCTTCCATGTGAGAAGTATTCACCTCCCCTGTTCATCTGCATTTTCCATGGCTATTTTCCACACATCTTTAAGAGCTGTAGTACAGAAACATCTGTATTTTAGTTAAGCTTGTATAATACCTTATTTGTGAATGGTGCCTCACTAAATATAAAATTGTTTTCAGGAAAAGTTTTAAAATTAGAAGTTGCATATTTAAAGCAGTGTGTAAAATGTTCATGTATTTGAGTACACATCCCTGGCCATACTAAATGATGTTGTCCTGTTAATTAAAATACAGATTTTGATGGATGTTAATTTGCAAAAGGCCGTTCCCTGTTGTGAAAAAAGAGATGACTGAAAATCAAGAAAAGGTTTAGTGTTGAGAAGAGCTTGCTGAAAGCCAAAGGTGAAATTTAGTTTTTTCTTTCATGTATTTCCCGTCTCTTAAGAAGAGATGCTGAATGTAATAGGGTAGCAGATCCAGGTACATCTCGTCTGAAGTTGCAGCAGGCAGGCCAAAGACTGGGAAATTTAGGGGGGGGGTTGAAAGAGGTCATGGGCATTGTTTGACACAGGCAGATGGGTGGCTGTAGATGAGTGTAATGGGGGGGGGGGAAAAAGGCATGAACTGAGAATCGGATGAGGAGGAGAGGAGTAAAGGCTGCAAGGGGGTGGCTGGGAAAGTCGGAGTGAGTATAAACTCAGCTTGTGCCATGGTGGAGCCAGGGTGTGAGGAGTTAGCGGTAGAAGAATAAACATCTTGGAATCCAGAGAAGGTGTTTCTGCTGGTGATGACACATTTTCAGGGACAGGATAATGGTTTAAAATACTGTATACGCAGCATTTTAAGATGGCTAGACAGCAAAGGAAGAGGAGTGGAAAAGGGGAATTCGTAGTAGCTTGTGAGGCAGATACCAGCAAAGCACAATCTAGATGTTTTTTCACAGAGAAGCAAGGAGACTGAGAAATTTTAATACATACAGAAAGGAGGATTTGAATACTGTTTGTATACATGGTCAAAAGCAGGACGTTAGCAAATACTGCTATACCTCACTGTGTATGCTAATTAAAGTTTTCTCAAAATTGGGTAATGCCTGTGTTGTACTTCTGTAGCAATTTCCTTATGCCAAAGAGTTCATTTGTCATTCACTTTTTATGGCGGAGGAAATTAAAGTATGGAAAATCAGTAACTTGTTTAAGGTAACAAGTAAAGAATAATGTGTATTAGAACTCTGCTTCATCTCAGGTCAAAGCATTCATTTCCCGTGACGCTGCTTTGGAAGGCAAGTTGGATGGCGAAGATATATTTCCTTCCCCTGAAAAACAGACTTCCAGTGCTTAGGTGAATACTGACATTTACTGAGAGTGACCCGAGGTTTTGAAATAACTTTGTAGTTTGAGGATGCTTATTACACTTCTGCAGAAATTACTCATGTATAAGGTTTTACTGATCACCCCCCCGGGTTTTCCCGAAAAAAAGTGGTTTGTTTTCAAGCCAGTCTGAAAGGCTGCAATATGTTTATGCTTTGATTCCTAAGTTCTGTCCGGGTTCTTTCCAGTTCCTAAGAAGTCCAGGGCTTCCTGGCTTCTACTGTATATTTGGTAACATGGAGTGTGCTCTGTAGCTCCAAAGGGCTAAATGTAAACATAATATGCAAGGTCTGGTAATAGCAGAGACCAAATGAAGTGATCCTTGCATACCTGATTGAAAAAAGTCAGGAAGAACAGCTCATTAGGAATGATCTTTAAAGCAAAATGTATGTGCTGGAAAGGAGTCAAGAGTGAGCTTGAAGCTGTGTACATTTTCACATTCTCTTTTTCTGTAATTATGTGGTTTCCTACATCTTGTCTCAAATCGGCTAGAAGAAAAAAATGGATGTGTTTTGACTGGATTTACTGCTTCATGCAGATACCCTGTTCACCAGAACATCAGAGAGGATAGAATACTCTGTTGGAAGTGGGATAATTGTAAACCTATGCTTCAGCCTTACAAGTGACTTAACTAAGTTAGAATGCATCAGATCTCTTGAATCCTGTTATAAAAGCACAAAATAAAATCATCTTCACAGGGATATGGACTACATGTCCGTATTTTTAGTTAAAGTGTAAAAGCTGAAGTTCCTATTCGACAGTATAGGACTTGAAATTTTTCAATTGCACTTTTACATAGGAATTAAATGTAGAAATATTTCCAGTCATTACAGTATTATCTAAGACTGTATCAAAGAAGAGCTGAAGAGCTTTCATGGTGTGACAAATGTTTTGATACTGGTACAAACAAATCCAAGAGTGGTACTGTTGTACAGCTGAATCTTTGATTTGTTCGTATTATGTCAATGGTTAAGTAAGATAATTCTTCCAGCTTCAGATGCTTCTTTGTTTAGCAGCAGAGCTACAATCTTGCATTTGTACCATCAGCGCTGTTTATATTCACGATGCAGTTTTCCATCAAAATTAAATCCTCAAAGAATGTAGATTGAAAGGAAACTGCCTTGTTCTAAACAGTAATGTATATTTGGGTATAAGTTGTCATTTAGCAGCTCATTCAAAACATCATAAATTTACTGAAACTGTTTGAATGAGCCTCAGATCAGATTTTGTATGAAAGACTTTGAAAAAATTAACAAAAGGAAACCCTAAAATTTTTTGTTACACTTCATTATACAGCAAAGTAGTTAACATACAGCTATCACAGTAAAGATGTATGCAAAATCGGTGTTTGTATTCAGTGACCCTTCTGCCAACATTTGTCAGATTTGCCGCTGGCAATATTACAGGTCAAGTGCAGCATTACAGGAAGGGGCAGGCTGCCAGGGTCTCCTCTGAACTAAGACCCTTTAAAAAGCAGGAGTGGAAGTGCTGCTGTGCCTAGGACACAGCATGTATCGGTCTCACAGACAGGTTAGAGTCTAATATAGTTGGTTATCAACAAGCTTTTTACTTCATTTCCCAGTGCCAGGTTTTACTAAGGCTCATTGGGACTTGAAAATTTCTGGTGATTATTAACAGGTTTTTGGAGGCAGAGTTGCATGGGTTGATGCATTGTCATCAGTGACTTTCATGACATAATGATCCTTTGGTATAGATGTTCAATCCATTGTAATGTCTGATAGACTTGTACTGAAATGGAACACGATTCAGCCTGATTAATAGAACATACAAGTTAACACACAGAACTCCTAGTAAAAACAAATATTTTTTTCATTATTTAGTTATTTGTCATTTTATTTAGTAAAAGTGTTTTCAGAGTCTGTATTCTGAAGTTGACTTCTGTCATTAAACTGCGTAGAATTGTCAGTAAATCCTGCGTTTGAAAGACTGGCTTCAATAGAGTTTTTTAAAAGAGTTTGCTATAGACTATGTGGGTTATATATATAGTTGTGTGTGTATTTGTATGTATATGTTTTTCAGTGTATTTCTAGTCTTTTTAAAATATACTATTATCATATATGTTGTGTGTGTATATATGTAGTTTATACAGTGTGTGGATATATAGATTTTTAGAGAGTGTTTTCAGGAGCTTGCAAGTAAGTTTTGTTTATATTTGTGGAAAATGTTTATACTTAAGTACAGTATAAACTTAAGTATTAGTATTTAGGGTCTACACAAGACAGTATCCCGGCTGAAGAAAGAGTGTATCATGAAATGGGTAGGTTACTGACAGCACCACAGATCATAGGAACCTAACATCGAGCTGATAGTCTCGTGAAGTAGAACAGGAACCTCTCAAGAGCAGCACAGACTAGCAGAGTTTCGGAGTCCTACTAAATACTGTTTGAGCACACTGGCTTTTCTTTTTAGTGTTAACGGCATTAGTATCACATGGACCCTTTGTGATGTTGTAGTGGGGCTTTGAGAGCAGCTACATGTGTGCTGAAGCCTTCCACCTATGTGGCAAGCTATTAATTATAAATTTGACATGCAGCTGCTTTTTGCAAGTCAAACAATGCAGGCCTGCTCAGTTTAGGTAAAGTACATTTCCCCCCCCCCAATATGGAAAATATCTCAAGTCTGTTGGTGACACTGGAACACTTTTTTTTTTTTGAGATGACACATCAAACTCCAAGTCCCAAGAAATGCAATACCCTGTAGTTTCTGGAACCAGATGAAATATAGCACTTCCTAGTGATGATTTTCTAGAAGTCCTTTTAAAAAATTATGATATATTGTCATATTAAATACGTAACTTATAAAAATGTTCTGTCTATGCATTAAAGTAGTTTGGCATTTTACATACTGGGTTATGTTTCTGTACTCTAGATTTGATCCACAATCCTCTAGGTCAGTCTCTCATAGTAAAATCTAGTAGTGTGTCTTCAGATGAAACAAAGAAGAGGAGGCTGTTCTGTTCTTAGCATGTTATATATTTATGTTTTTTTTGGTAAAAGTAAAGATGCTAAGAGCTCTTCCCCAAATAATATGAGGCATGTGTGTTGCATGTGCGATGTTTGGCACGATGACTAAAATAGCCAGGTGCTGAAATAAGGTGAAAAAACAGATAGGAAGATGTTTAAAAAGGATTTCAACCTTCGGCATCCAATACTTGAGATTCGTTGTATTCTTTGAGATAGAAGTATGTCCTACTACAGTGTCATGTGTTCTCAAAGTGCCTTGGAGATGGTGGCATGTTGTTAAAGCAGAGTAGTCATTTTGAGGCTGAAGAACAGCAAAGGCCTGTCCAAGCAGTTGTGGTTGGAAAGGATGTCAGTTCACTGAAGAGGGTGAGCAGTGTGCTGTAGCTTCGTCTGGAAGTAAGTCTGAAGGTGTAGAAGTTATGCAGATGGGCTACATAATCCTTTGGTAACAAAAGGAAGCCAACTCATGTCCTGTGTTTCAACTTTTATCTCAGATCCTTTCTTCTTGAAAAGCACAGCTGCAGTCTGATGAACGCAGGAGCGGCTGTTGAAGGTACGCAGCCATCTCTGCTTGTTCTCTACCAGATTTTGCCTGTTGTCTTTCCTCATGGGAAACCATGAAGGAGTATTGTCTGACTGCCACATACTTGCGCTGATCTGAAATTTCGTTAAATATGTATCTTAGTCAAGTTGATACTTCTGTAATAAAATTGTTATACTAGAATTTGGTGAATGTTGTATCAAATGCATTATGGAAAACGAAAAAAACCCCACAGTATCTCTCATGCATCCACCCCTGGGCGTGCTTCTGTAAGTGATCAGTAAATTACTCCTATGCAGAGTTACTTTTTCTAAAGATTATTTCACTTTCCAGAACTGTTTACATTTATACTGGATTTCAGTTTCATGTGTTGCACTTAGTTCAAGTTTTGATTTTACTCATTGACAAGCTTGTCAAACTTCCTTGTGTGCATTTAGTGTATGTAATGACTAAGAATATAATTGATACAAATAATTCCAACATACAGAAACTGTCACTAATAATTTTTTTTAATCTGTAAGTGGCATTATTAACATTGCTCAATGCTAAATGTTTCTAACTTCAGAATTTCTGCTGTTGTTTTCTGCCTTTTGGCGTACTTCAATCACATGGCCAGTTGCAAAAAGCAGTAAGATAATTTAATTCTCAAATTAATGTGAAATAATACAGAGTCACAGAAGATTACATTTTTGGCAGTGCATTTCCTTGGTAGCTGGTCCATAATCCTAGGAGAGACTCAAATACTAAAAAGAAATTCTGGAAGATTTGTCATTTGCATCTATTCCATATCCCATATGATGGGTAAGAACTGCCCGAGGAAATGGCTAGTGTCAGCATTAAGCCATAGCTGAGAAATATTTTTCCTTTTATTGAACACATTCCTAAGCTTCCGAATACTTTTCCATCTCTTCCTAGTGCCAAGACATAACCTAAACAGACCCAAAAATGTAGCGTAATGGGTCCAGGCTGGCTCTCTGAGTCCAAATTACAGTCTTGACTGGCTGAGTTAATAAAATATGCATGATTATGAAGTGAAAGGCTGCTTCCCAAATGAAACACTGATTCTAAAACACAAATGTCTGAGCCAGTTCAGCTGTCTTTTAGCCCCTATTTAATGCAGTCCTTAAAGTAGTGGCAGCTCTCTGCACGCACAGAAACACACCACTGGCCTTGGCCAGTCTTGGAGAGGAGGGAAGGAAGGGTCTTGGCTGTCACGGGCCTTAGGTGGGTCCTCGTAAGCTCTAAGCTACTTAAGATTTTGCGCTTCTGAGAACTAAACAGAGGATGTTTTCTGCTGCGTCACGACCATCTAGAGCAACCCTGGAAGGGGGTGGAGGAAATGTCTGTGATAAAATACAGAATGGAGGACCTGGCTAATTGGAGAGGACCGGGATATGAAGAACTTGAGGCTTGAAGTTACAAATGCTGTAACTCAGAGAAAGAAGTCCTACTAATAAACTTGAGGAGTGCTTCAGGGAGAAGGATTCAGATTTATGCATTGGATGAAGCTGGTAGCGTGATGGTAGCCATGCAGAAACGCTACATGTCATGTGAGACTTTGTTAGGAGAGATTTCCAGTACGTGCACTGCTGCTGACAGTGTTGGTGTAGTGCTGGGGAGGGAGACCTCCAGTAGCACTCTGGGTGCTGTTGTGGTCACCCACAGAAGACTTGAGATTAGACTTGTATGAGGACAGTGGAGAAGTGTTAGACTTGATCAAAGGGGTAGAAGGGCATTATCCTAAATGAGACTAGAAGGACTAGGCTTGTGAAGTCTAGCCAGACAAATGCTGAGAGGGGATATGATCGTTGTCTATAAATACATTTGGATTGTAAACACGAGAGAGAGAAAGTGCGGTTTAAGCAAATGGCCAACACTGGCGCCAGAACAAATGGATACAAGCTGGGCTGTGAATATATTGAGGCTGGAAATGAGAAGAAATTTCCATATTGTTGGAGCTGTGAGATTTTTAGAACCATTTTCTCTTAGGAATTAATGGGACAAAAAATAACCTAAGGGCATTTTCTGTGGGCACTCAGGTTATAAGAGGGAGTATGTCTTGTGTAGACTTCCCCAGGCACGGGCTTTGACTTGGTCCATACCAGCTGTAATGTCACTGTAGAAGTGAAACCAATAAACTGTTTGGGGCTTTTTTAATCCTACGGAACAGCTCAAGGAAACACGTTCTGATGAGCGCAGTCTCTCTCATTGGTGACTGCTAGATGCAATCTCCAAAGGACTATTTTGGACCATTAAAATCAAGGAGTTTTGTGTGTGTATAATCGTTTATAAGATCAGAGCCTACAGCTGTTCTTTGAATTATGTTGTAGCCGCATTCTTTAAGGATGTGTAACTTCCAATTTTTTTCAGTTCTTACTCTTCCAAGTAAATCTGAATTCTGCTCAAAGGATTCTGGTCTTCATCTGACTTAGAACTGGGGTTACCAATCCAGAAACACCTGTTGCAATAACATAAATCATTTTGTGAAGTATTCAGTAAGAAGCGTTTTTCTTTAATTTTTATGGAGTTTGTTTTTGTTTTCTTTTGAAATTTTTATTCGTGTATTTTAAATTTAAAAACTAGTCCTGCAGATCTTGGTTTGCAATAGTTGTAATCCCCTGTGTGTGAGACTCTGTTTTGCTGCAGTAGGTTATTTTACATGATTTATGTTGATTATTGTTACTGATCTTGCGTCACAGGAACCTCTTGAAGTCATCACAGCTAGCGTAGATGTTGAAGTGATTTGTTGCATGTTTTGTGTCTCGTAGAACTATTAGGGTATTAGGTAGCGCATTGAAGGGGGAACCACAGAGAAATGTGTTGAAGAAGTGAAATTGTCCAGTTTGCCTATAAAGAGAGGAGAACATTTTCTGCTTTCTGAACAATGAGGTGTGTGGGGTGCAGTGTCACTGCTTGTTTGGTAGCAGAATTTGAAACTGCTAGACTTTCTTCCCCTTCTCCACACCCCTTTCTCTTAACCTTTCTTGAGGTTGGATGCACTCTAACATAATTTGAAAGATACTCAGACCTTTCAGATGCTCTCAATTTATTTTCAGTCTTTTGGCACACTCTTCCTCAAGTCTTTTTTTTTCTTTTGCAACATTTTTGCTTTGGTACAGTTTCTTAGAGGTGCTCTTTTTTCTGGATAGTGTCTAATTTGGCATCTCAGTTATACCAATTTACATGATACCCAGTTTTCCATCCGTGAGAGCTTAGACAATTGCAGTGTCAATAAACTAAGGGAGAAACACTTTGTTCTTATGTATGAATTGACAGATTTCGGTCTCTGTTGTCTAAGGGTTTAGTAACGATTACTGAATGTTTTCTGTTCAGGTCTGAAGTGGTTTAATAGGGTGGTGAATGCCTGTACCACTGTGTGTATGGTGAAGAGATATTGCTCTGTGACTCCATTCAAAACTGAATGTCAGCTGCTTAAGCATAAAAATAGTTACTGTTTAAAGTGAGCGCTTGTTCCCGTGGTGGGTTTCATCTGCGTGTGCTGATGCAGTCCAGTGATGCTTGTACTTAGGGTCCCATATTGCAGAGCATCTCCTGTGAAATGAGAAGAGTGTTCCCTCTTAGTAACAACACTAATATAGGTCACTTAGTTCTCCTAAAGCTAATGTCATCAGGCTAGAGGGATGCATCAGATGAAAAAGACTAACAAGAGGCTGGAAGACATTTGGAGAAATAACCTTTAAAACAAAAGACCTGGATTTAATGCTTTTACAGTCTTTTTATACCTGAAAGTATCTATATGTGATTAAGCTGAGATCCGATGAAAGAAAAAAAATAAGTATTTTTTTCTTCCGTTTTATTTATAGGTACTAAATGAAGCAGTGGGTGCACTGATGTATCACACTATCACTTTAACACGAGAAGACCTGGAGAAATTTAAAGCACTTCGAATAATTGTCCGAATTGGCAGTGGTTTTGATAATATTGACATCAAATCTGCTGGAGATTTAGGTATGACTATTAAAGACGTTATTTTACATCTTATGCTTGCCTCCAGAAATCTTGATAGCATCTAAGTCTTTGCATTAATGTTTTCTGTATAATTTATACAACATAGTATGTAAGCTGTATAATTTTCTCATCAAAGTGTTTAAAAATCATTATGGAGATACTAGCATTAGTTAATTAAGTGGTAATATTAACAGCTTTGTGACAGGATGACAATCTGCCTGTTCAGTATAAATCCAAGGAATAAGGCCATAATTTTTCATCTCTTTCTTTTTTTTACCCCAATTGTATATCTTAACTACTACTGCTGTAATCCAATCACAAAATAGAATTCCATCAGCATGGCACACTACTTCTGTTTGAATAAAAAATGACATCATTATCAACTGTCTGAGACTTATTTATGATGCATGAGATTTAGTACTAAAGCACTCCATAAAATAGAAATACCGATTTTATAGGGGAATCAGTTATTGCTACTTCAGAATAAATTCAGATACTGGAACTATGAAGAGATGAGACTTAGTGTTTCACTGTAAAAAAGCAACAGTCTCATTTGTACTTTTCTTACTTTAGAATAAACCATCTCTTATCTATAATCTACAGGTCAAACTACCACTCGGAATAAATGTCTACATTTTCTTTGTTTCTTTTCTAAGATTAAAGTGACCAAATATGCTTGTTTCCCATTATGTTCTGGGAAGATCTTGAAAACATTTACTTGAATGTGACAGTGCTTAGTCCTAGTAATAACCCCACTGACACAGTGAGGAGCTGTAATATGGTGTGTTTATCAGTAAATGATAGTAAAATAATCACCTGTTTCTAATGGCAGTGAAGTTTGCACAGCAGGCAGAGGCTAGCAGCTTCTTTGTGAGTTTCTATAAAGAACAGAGCAGGTCTGAAAGCATGCAAAGCTGTGTTCTTATGTACGGCAACTAGCGCTGAAGTTAGGCGTGTGCATTGTGAGCACCAGAAAACGTATATACGTGTGTATATATATGTAGAGATTGGCCTGGGGTAAAATACTAGATGAAAAGCCAAAGCATAGGTTGCAGATCAAAGGCCCCGACCAGTCAGGAGTCCGATTTGTGCAGACAGTCTCTGATAAGGGGAAAGTCTTTGCAGGTTTGTTGGCTGTTTCTGCAACTCTCCATGCTGGATTGTAACCCAAGCTTATAATTTAAATGCATCCACCTAATTCTTCAAGCCAGAGTGCATCAGATTTGGGAAATTCTCATTCGTGTGAAATGCTAAATGGCCACATTCCTAATCATTCTGTTCCTATAATGTGATTAGACCGAGTTATGCAGTTAGGATCCATCCTGTTTGTGCAGTCCACCGTTTACAAAATACAATTGTCCACTCTGTCAAAATCCAGTAAATGCTGGAAGACTTAACGGTGTAAAATCTTTGATCCCACTACTGGGACAAATCACTTTCCATTTGTTGAACTAGTACAAATAATATACATCTCAAGGAGGTAACATGAGAGTTGATTGCTCTTTGTGTCAGAAAGCTCTGATTCACTCTTGAAATACAGTGTAGAGTTAGACTATAACATCTGATGTATTCCTGAACTTCCATAGCAACTTTTGGAGTTATTTTTCAAAGAGCTGGCTCGTGGGATTGTTAGCAGCTTTTCCTGTTATTATTTTTACGTTAGCTTTTTTTACTTTTCTTAACACTGTGAAAACATACGTTTCTTGGATAAAATCTTTAAGATCTGGTCTGCTTTTTCTCCACTTTATCAATTGCTGACTAGAAAATACGTGCAAGTTGTGAGTGTAGCTGGATGCAAGTGAGGTGGGATCAAGGGTGAATCCCGTTGGCTCCTGTGTTTTTCAGCATTGAACCTATGCACGAGATCACTGAGAGGGGTGGGAAAAGGGAAAGGGAGTGTAGAAGCAGTGGATATGAGATAAGACAGAAGAGTGTGCTACCCTTTCCCAGAATTTAGGAGAGAAATTATATGACTTTTCTCCACCAAACTTCCTAAGGAAACCTATTAGGGAGGAAGGTGTAAGGTGACTTCACTTCCTTATTTTTCTTCCCAGATATTACATATAACTTAAGCTCCTTCTAGAGCATTGTTTTGTTGATGCAAGCTATCAGGAGACATACTTGTTAAATTTGTTTTGCCTAAACAAAACCTCCATTTTTGCTCCATGAAAAAAGACTTTCTGTATGAATAAATGCAGCTGTTTAATATGATGCACTTAAAAAGATGTTACTTTTCAGTCTTGTACTTTTCTTCCCACTTGCGCTTTTTTCCCCATTTTAAAAAAACGGTGAGTTTCATACTAGCATTGATATTAACAGGATGCCAAGATTAATATTCCAGCAAATGATACTGGTTTATCTTTGTGTAAGTCTAAGAGCAGTGACTCAGCAGACACTATATCTCTACAGCAGAGAAAAAAAAATAGTTCTGCAGGTTCCTTATGTTGGTTTTCACTGATCTAAAGAAAGCTGTAAAAAAAGTGCTGGGCAGCAGAGTGAAGGCATTTGCATGTAAAACATAGATAAATATGGTATGAGCTTATTATTTTTCAGATTATTGTTATTACTATTATTGAGGAGAATGTTGTTTTTCTTCCTTGCTTCCTAAGATATACTGCTGTGAGCTGAGGGCTCACTGAATATTTATTTATGTAAAAACCCAAACAACTACATAGTGAAAACAGTATTAGGGTGTTTTTTGGTATACAAAACACTTTTCTCCACCATGAAATTATACTGTGTACTGTTTGTGATCTCAGTCAGCAGAACTGAGAGACAAACATTTGTGGGAGCTGATGATTAGAGGGAGAACATGTAGTAAATAGAATGAATGAAGAGAGACAAGTCAAAAAGGACACAAACTTTTTCAAGTAAACATTTTGCTTAACTGCTGTACATTGAGTACTAGAAGGTAAAAAGCAGAATGGGATAACTTGCATGCAATTACAATCGCTTGTTGCCTGAACTGGTTTTTGAAGTAAGAAGGGGAATATTGTGAGTCCTGAACCAGTTCACCTTCCACAGTTGTCTGTGGAAGTCTGTAACAGTCTTCTAGCTTCTTGATGCTATGCCGTTTTCAACTAGTAACTTTTCAGCTATTGGGAACATGGATTTAATTTTGCATTATCTTTACATGCCGTGCAAAAGTAGATTTTGTATTTCCATTGACAATTAGATGGGTTATCTCTTTAATTTGAGGGATCAGGAAAGGACTTGGATTCTGTTTGTCGTAATTCTACAAACCCGTGTGCAACACAAAACAAATTGTCCCTCCCTGTGTCATGATTACCCATACATGAATTGGAAATACTTATAGCCATGCTGTGAGGGCTTTATAAGAGTTGCTGTCATTATAAATTATTTTGTCTCTTTTATAGCTTGTATAGATAGCTTTTGGGAGGATATCTGCTCAGTGATGGAGAGCTAACTCATGCAATTAATTCTGAACAATGATCGTTGACTGCACAGTGGAGAGCAAGGCAGATTTCTCTTTGCTGTTCAAAACACCTAACTTGGTGGGCATGTAACACGCTTACCAAGACTTGTGTTCTAAACTACCTGACTTCTTTAGTACTTTCCTTCTGTGGTTTCAGTGGTCTGTTTGCCTTAGTTTGCAAACACAATACATAGTAATAATAAATGAGGGGAAAAAATATGTTTGCACATACTAATCAACTACTATGTCAAGTATTCTGTCTGCCATTATAGTCAGAAACTTAGTACTTGTGCAAACCTGGTGTTGCAATACCTCTACATTTAAACATCATACTCCTGAATTGCTGTTAAGTGGGAAAAAGTAAGAAACATTTGGCAACTGGTATCCTTTCCCCCCATTCTTTGCAGGGATCGCAGTGTGTAATGTGCCAGCTGCCTCGGTAGAAGAAACAGCAGATTCTACCATGTGCCACATTCTGAACCTGTACAGGCGAACCACCTGGCTTCATCAGGCTTTGCGAGAAGGCACGAGAGTACAGAGTGTTGAACAGATTCGGGAAGTGGCTTCTGGAGCTGCCAGGATCAGAGGGGAGACCTTGGGCATTATTGGATTAGGTATGTTGGCTTGGAGAGGTGGTTTAATAATCCTTGCCTTTCATTGCTTTAAAAAAATTATGAAGATTTGAGCTATAAAAATGGAACACTTAGTTCACTGCTTTCCGTGTCAAGCATTCTGTATAATACCACTTCATTCCTGGTGTTTATACCCCCTTACACCTCATCATTTCCTTGACACAACTTTTTTTGTTGCTGATACTCTCTCAATTCTTTGTGTTTCGGTACATCTTTCTGCTGCTGTATTGCCTGCTGTCAGGCACACTGGTTGTAAGAGAAGGAGACACCATCACTTCCCTTTTCCAGGACAACGATCCTGCTACTTCAACCCAGTGTCACATGTATATATTGTATTTCTTGTCCATTTTCATATCTGGGTCTGTTTGTGCTGTTTTCCTTTTACTGTTCTTAAAATATCTGAAAATATCTGTCTTTGCTGCAGTACCAGTGTGCAGAGCAGTTATTTCATATATTTGGTTGAGCTGCATCTGAATTTGTATTTCGGCTCACATGAGAAGAAGAATATATGGAAGAAAGTTTGAAATGTTTCCAGACCTAATAAAATCACCTAGTTACCTCTCTGAATGGCCCTAAATGTGTTTCAGCATCTAACAGATGGACAGGCTTGCTTGAGATGAATTAATTACTGTCTGTTACAGAAATGAGAAGAAAAACAAGCAAGTCAGTTTCTATATAAAAATTATTCAGTCATGTGCTCGTCTTATCAAAGATCTGATAGATTGTGGATGTAACTGCTGTGGTATTCATCCACAGGAATTAATAATGTGAATTTGACAACAAGGCATCATACTTAAACGACTGTTCCTGTTCCACATTGCTGTCAAATAACTCGAGCCACAAACTCTTGCTTTTAGAAGCTGAAAATAGCCTGTCATTATATCGTGCTCATTTAATGAGTATGCAAGGCAGCAAAAATATCTTCACAGTCAAGGAATTGTCTTCAAAATACAACTTTCAAGAAGTTAGTTATGGAGTTGCTTTCTCAAATGTATACCCCTGTAGTTATATACCTCATTTAAACGCACAGTCATTATTGCACTCACAGTCATAGTATCTGTACATAAATAGTAGACAATCGCCTGCAGTGTTTTAAAAATGGAAAAGCATACCTAGTTTTTGAAACTTAAGCCTTGGCCTACATGCTATGTGCATATTTGCTGGAGGTATCTATCCTGTTGGCATTGCCTTTTTTATATTGCACAAATTCCAGACTGAGATGAGAAAAAAAAGTCATTATTTACTTAAGTGGATTTTGAGCATGTTGGTTTTGTTGTGAAGGATTGAAAAGTGAAACAAATGGATAATCAGATTGCCAATATGTGTGTAAAGCTAAGTAAAAAGCTAGTTTTTTGTTTTATTTTTAAAAAGCAAGCCTTTTGTGTGCATGAAGGCTAGTAAAATCTGATTTTAAACGTACACATCTGTTACAGTTATTAACCAGTAATTTTCCCTAGCCTTTTATTGTTCCTATTTCTTTTCTTACAATAGAATATTCACAATTTCAAGGAAAATTAAGTTTTAAAGGCAGTTTTGAAAGCTTGCACTGTTTCTTTTTGTGCATATATGTGGATAGGCGCAACATTTTGATTCTGACCTGTTCTAACAAACTTCTGTGTAGGTGTGTATTAATGAAGAATAAAAATGTAGCCTTAGAAGATATGGAAATAGGGCTGTACTAGACTTTACATTTGAGCGCTTCAGGCACTTAGGCTGTTACATAAGCTCTTTTTTATTGCAGATCACTGCAGGAGGCTACCTGTCTCTAGTTTTAGACTAAAATGTGTATTTACAACCACTTTCAACAGACTGATGCTGTTAGGTTATGTTTCCCTACTAGTGGCCTCTTCCCACATCTGTAGTTCAGCCTCAATTATTGTTTTATTATTTAGACATGTCAATGTCAGAAGTGATGAACCACTAAGAGGCTATGAAGTGAATGTATTGCACACAAACCAAATGATTTTCATCACCTGTTACTAAGTCCTTCATCTTTCTCTAATTCTGTGTAGTATTGCTGTTTTCTGTCCTTTCTCGTTAATGTGCATCTGAGCTCAACTTACATCTCAACCACAGCTATGTTTTTCTATTCTTCTCTTAAACTTCTGGTCTCTTCAGCAGTGGATTGCTTAAATTTTTCACTGTGCTGCTGCAACAGCTAAGTCAAGACCTTCTTCACATCTGTTTCTGGGCTTTTCTCTTATTTTGCCAAAGAAATACCCTAGCTCTTGCCTGTCTCTGTGCTAGGGAATGACTATGTGTCGTGGTTTAACCCCAGCTGGCAACTAAGCACCCCGCAGCTGCTCTCCCTCCCACCCCGGTGGCATGGGGGAGAGGATCATGAAGGTAAAAGTGAGAAAACTCATGGGTTGAGATAAGAACAGTTTAATAATGGAAATATAATAACACTAATAACGATGATGATGAGGATGATGTAATGAAAGGGAAAATCACGAAGAGAGGGGACTAAAACCCAGGACAGACAAGTGATGCAAGTTAAAACAATTGCTCACCACCAGTTGGCTGATGCCCAAGCAGCAACCCCCCTCCCAGCCTCCCCCCTAGTTTTATTGCTGAGCATGATGTCATATGGTATGGAATATCCCTTTGGTCAGTTGAGGTCATCTGTCCCGACTGTGTCCCTTCCCAGCTTCTTGTGCAGCCCTGACCTCCTTACTGGTGGGGTGGGGTGAGAGGCAAAAAAGGCCTTGACTGTGTGAGCACTGCTCAGCAAGAACAAAAACATGCCTGTGTTATCAACACAAATCCAAAACGCAGCCCCATACAAGCTACTATGAAGAAAATTACCAGGACAGTATCCACCCCTTATTCCATACCATTTACATCATGCTCAGGTGCCACACTATCCAATACAACCTCATTCCCATAACGTGCAATGCAAATCATGGATTATTTTCACTCAGGATTAAATCACCTTGAGGTATACATTGGACTCCCCCATCCTTCTGCATTACCCACCAAGTGCACCCAGGTCCTTGAGCAAAAACAGTCCCACAAATAGATTTACCTTTTCCTGAGGAAGGAATAATCCACTGTTTTATCCAGCAAGTTCCTTGTGTGTGCTATGGGGATCTTACCTCCTTCCACAGTGCGCTGATTGGGCAGCTGGCAGATCCTCTAGTGTTGGCTAGCCAAGTGGCTCTGTGCTTGAATGCCCCCGTGCCCATTGCTCTCAGTGTAGTTTTTAACAGTCCATTGTATCGTTCAATTTTCCCAGAGGCTGGTGCTTGATGGGCGATTGGATACACGCAGTCAATGCCATGCTCCTTGGCCCAGGTGTTTATGAGGTTGTTTCAGAAATGAGTCCTGTTGTCCAATTCAGTTCGTTCAGGAGTGCTGTGTCGCCATAAAATGTGCTTTTCAACACCCAGGACAGTGGCGTGGGTCACAGGGTATGTTCCAACCATCCAGTAATCATTGTCACCATTGTAAGCACATGCTGCTTGCCATGGTGGGTTCGTGGTAATGTGACATAATCGATCTGCCAGGCTTCCTCAGAGTGATATTTCAGCCATCGTCCTCTATACCAAAAAGGCTTTAACCACTTAGCTTGTTCGATTATGGTGCACGTTAAACATTCATGGATAACCTGTACAATGGCATTAGTAGTCAAGTCCACCCCTCGATCACACGCCCATTTGTATGTTACATCCCTTCCTAAATGTCCTGATGTGCCATGGGCCGATCGAGCTATGAGTAGCTCATGCTTATATTCACAATACAGTTCCACCTGGGCCACTTCAGTTTTAGCAGCCTGGTTCACCTGCTCGTTGTTCTGATGTTTTTCAGTGGCCCAGCTCTTGGGTATGTGAGCATCTATGTGACGTACTTTTTCAACCAGGTTCTTTACCCAAGCAGCAATATCTTGCCATAATTCTGCTGCCTGGATGGATTTGCCTCTGCTCTGCCAGTTGCTCTGCTTCCATTGCTGTAGCCAGCCCCACAGAGCATTTGCCACCATCCATGAGTCCGTGTAAAGTATTGGCCATTTTTCTCCTTCAGTAATATCTAAAGCCAGCTGGATGGCTTACATGTCTGCAAACTGACTTGATTCACCTTGTCCCTCAGCAGTGTAGGATTCCACGCAGCAGCTTTCCACCTTTAATGTTTTCCCACTATATGACAGGATCCATCTGGAAACAGGGCATATTGCTTTTCATTTTCTGCTAAGTTATTACACAGAGGGCCTCTTCAGCATGAGTCACCTCCTCTGGACACACTCCGAAGTTTCGGCCCTCTGGCCAGTCCATGATCACTTCCAGAATTCCTGGGTGACTGGAGTTTCCCATTTGAGCCCATTGCGTTATCAGTGCGACCCGCTTACTCCGTGTAGCATCGGTTGCATCATGCATAGATGCAAACTCCGTTTGAACATCCAGCCCAGCGCAGGCAGTCAAGGTGCCAAAAGGAGCTGTGCTTCAGTACCAACTACTTCTGAAGCGGCTCAAATTCCTTCATATGCTGTTAATATTTCTTTCTCAGTTGGAGTGTCACAGGTTTCAGATGCAGTATATGCCCAGCTCCAAAACCCTAGAGGTCGACCTCAAGTCTCTCCAGGCGCTTTCTGCCAGAGGCTCTATGTGGGGCTGTTATCCCTGACTGAGGTGTAAAGCATGTTTTTCACATCTTGTCCTGTCCAGACTGGCCCATGTGCTATTGCACGAACCATCTCCCCTTTAATTTGTTCAAAGGCTTGCTGCTGCTCAGGGCCCCGCTCAAAGTCTCTCTTCTTCTGGGTCACTCGATAGAGAGGCCATACGATCAGACTGTAACCTGGAATATGCATTCTCCAAAAACCCATGACAGCTTGTGTTTCTTTTTTGTTCATTGGTGGAGATGTAGCTGTTACTTCATTGATCACATCCATTGGGATATGACGATGCCCATCTTGCCATTTTTGTAATTTTCCAGGATGGATGCCTTTTGGCTGTTGTTTTTCCTTGCAGGTCCTGTACCTGAGCTTCTAGTCTCCAGGTAGATTCACCATCCCACTTCCTCATGTCCTTCCCCTGGTCACATAGGAAGAACCACAGGATTGCATGTGGTGTGTGCCACCAGTACCCTCTCCCTTGAACAGAAAAAGGCTGAGACTTAATATCTGAGGCCTTGGAGTGCGTGAGGAAGACCTACCCTCTCGGCTTGCTTGCACATTTTTGGGGTCATTCTGTCCACAGCCAAGACACGGGCCCATGTGGAGGAAGTGAGATTATCTTTGTGTTCTCTGAGTTGTCTGGCCAGTTCATCTAAAGTTGGTGCCTCTGTGTCTGTCCAGCTCATTATTGCCAGGGTGTGGTTGTATGACATTGGTGCATTCTGTACAAACTTTTGCCACATGGACCACGTGCACCAGATTTCATGCGGGTCTTTGGATGCCTAGTTGTCACCCAGGTTGTTACAGATCACCTCCAACATGGTAATTCCCTCAGATACTGGATACCTCCCTTAATGTATGTCCATTTGCTTCTGGAATTGGCACGTTCTTCCTTGAAGGGAACTGTCCTTTGCACTTGTCAGGAGTCGCTGCCAAAGACTGATGACTCCTGCTTTTTTTCCAGTCCCTTTGTCAATGGCCTTATCCTTAGCAAGGGATCCCAGCTGCCAGGGCTTCCTTATGCTCTAACTCCTGACTGCTGGCCACTAGCACAGCATCGGAGTAACCAGCTGGGAATTAGCTCACCTGGTTGACAGCTGAAATCTTTTCACATATCATGCAGCTCACATAGGGATAGGGATTGGGTGGTTTCTGTTTCATTGATGATTTCAGTCTTTTCCTGTTCTTGTGACTGCTCTGCTGCAGAACATGCTGCCTCTTCTGATTCTTTCTCCTGCTCCCTCTTAGGAGAAGCTTCTTCAACCCCGACTTCCGCTTCCATTGTTTCTTTTTAGTTGTAGGGGTGACTGATAAGCATCTGGTTTAGCCATAGTGTCTGTTGGTTTGTTTTTCCTCTCATCTCCCTGAGGGTGCTGCATAATAGGGAGCAGTGCTGGTAGATGCTGACCAGGGCCCAGCACAGTGCGGTAAGTTGTGTCTCTTTGGAATAGCCTTGGTATTTTTTTTCCCAAACATTCTGTAACTTCATCAGGATCCTGTAGTTGTTCAGCAGTAAAGGTCAAGACCATTGGAGGTGACAAGTTCTCTCAATACCTGCCTGTATTCTCCCACATGCCATGCTGCCCACTACCATACTCTCATGGAGCCTGGGTCATATTCCTAAATTGCTTGTTAACCTTAGACAAAACCAAAGCAATATTCCTACGAAATACCAATAAAAGTATTTTAACTACCCAAGGATATTCAAGATACTGAGAAGTTATTGTAAGAAGGGAAAAAACATTACAGGAGAAGGTAGTGAAGGTGCCATTCTGTTATTTCCTCCACAAAAAACCTCTCAGAGGAAGATGTGTAATTGTTAATTGTCTCTGTGAGATGGTACCCAAAGTACAGTAATGGCTTCAGTACAGGGCCCAAATACCAGATTAAGCTCAAGGTCAGTGTTTTAATAACAAATCTCCCAGGCAAAACATCACGGATCACTACAGAGCACAGCAAACTGCAAAGGCCAACACCAATCTTTAACATGTACAGCAAAAAAAAGAGCATGGTGCAGATCAGATAAACTAGTATCGAGAACAGATGAATCAATACCGTGACCCGCAACTGTTAACAGATACAAATCCCTTCTAATGTGCTCTGGTCAATCTATTACTGTCTCCAACCCTTCAGGCCCCTCATTGGGTGCCAAAAAGGACTGTTGTGGTTTAACCTCAGCTGGGCGCTGAGGACCATGCAGCTGCTCACTCACAGCCACCCCCAGCAGGATGGGGGGAAGAGAATTGGAAGCGTAAAAGTGAGAAAACTCGTGGATTGAGATAAGAACAGTTTAATAATTGAAATAATAAAAATAATGATGATACTACTATTAATAGTAATAATAAATCTGTAATGAAAGGGAAAAATCACAGAGAGAGGGGACTAAAACTCAAGAAAGATGAGTGATGCAAATGAAAATGGTTGCTCACCACCAACCAACCGATGCCCCGTGTCCCCACCCAACTTCTTGTGCACTCCCAGCCTACTCGCTGGTGCGGTGCGGTGAGAAGGAGAAAAGGCCTTGACTCTGTGTAAGCACTGCTCCGCAGTAACAAAAACATCCCTGTGTTATCAGTACTGTTTCCAGCACAAATCCAAAACACAGCCCCATACTAGCTACTATGAAGAAAATTAACTCTACCCCAGCCAAAACCAGCACACTATGTCATTCCCTCCAAAGCTTCAGCTACTCACTTCCTTATCCACTGGTCTAGCCAAGTTTTGTGACTCACTTGCTTTTTTCTTTCCGTCGCCCACTCTTTTCTTTGCATCCTCTCATGCATATTCCTGCTTTGACACTTGGTCTGTCCTGCTTAATCCTGTTACTCTATGCTCCTCCGTTAAAGTCAACCCCATCTCTCATCCTCTGCTTGTATTGAGCTTGAAGATAAGCAGAGACTCAACAGCATAATGCCTCCTCGTGCTTGTTGGATACCATCCGTCATTGTTTTGTTGTTTGGTTAGCCTCTGAGCTCCTTAGGGCAGAGCCTGTGTTTCTCTCTGTCTTTATGAAGTGTGTGATTCTTTGAGCCTTACATAAATAATAATATCACATCACTAAACAGCTGTCTTTGTCACTTCTAATCTTTATTACTATCCAATGTCCTATATTTCAAGTGATGCATCATGAGCTTGTATAGTAAGCCCTGCATTGAAAAAAAAAAACATTACCTTTTCACCTTCTATCTAGACATTTTAGGGTTTTTTTTTAAAGAAGAATATTTATGAGCAGCAGCAGCATGTAAGTACTTGGATGAATAGATAGCTGGACCTGGTTCTGCTGTAATGATAATTTTACAGCAGTGAAGTCACACTCCCTTCCCCTTCCTTCCCAGTTACAAATGCTGATGACTAATAGCTAATGCATTTCCTCACTCAGGAGAGGTGAAATTCCTCCAGATAGATTTGTCTCCACATCATAATGAATGTCATCACTCAGTTTGTCTTTCCTACCTGCTATATTCTCTCAACAGGCCTATGGTCCTGACGAGATATTGGCCAAAGTACTGATTTACATTATCAGACAATATTAAGGCTTAAGAGTTGGGTTGTACTAGCACACAATAAATGATGTACCCTTAGCAGTGCTACTAGCTCTCTTAATGTGCTCAGCAGGAAATGTAGCAAAATGGCACTCTCCACATTTCAGACTTCTCCAAGAGGGACAAAAAATTACCCAGACTCTCCATTACTGTTGCATAGACAGGAGAGAGCTGCTAAGTGACCGCACTTATTCTTTCCATGGAAGTTTGCGAGCAGGTCATCAACGTTTCCAGGGTATCGGGGGCATTTTATAAAACTTTGCAGTACCAGCATAGGATGCTCATTCTTTGCCCAAGGGCTGGATGGGGGTCATTGACAACTGCAGGTACCATACCGTTACACTCAAAGCAGGTCATTGGCAAGGTCAAGGTCAGAGACACCTACAAACGGGAAGACTTGGGGGGAGTAGATGAGTCAGACTGTAACAGGAGACCCAGGTGTCTTTGATGAGTCTCTCCACGCTTCTGGTGTCACTGAAATGATACAGGGGAGAAATGATGCGGAGAAAAGATGGGCTTTGCTCGGGCTTTATATAAATCTCTTATTTCTAAAATAGGCTTTTCCTGCTTTCTGCTTTTTTTTGCAACTGTATACAACATGCATTTTCTGCATTCTTCCCCCACTACCAACCGAGACATTAAATTGATATTCTGAACTTAGAATTTGCCTTCCCTGGAAGCAGACATGAATATTCATAGTGATTGTATATGCTTTTAAGATAGAGTTGTCCTGAAGGTGGGATGCTTTGTATGCTCTTCTGTTATTCTTGATAAGCTGCGGTAGGTTTGGAGCCTCCCCTCAGACCCAGGAGAGTTTTGTAGAAGTTCTTCAGGAAAGCAAAAAACGGTCATAAACTTGTGGTTTTACTATATTGTCAGACTGTTGTTTAAAAAGGAATTGGCAAATTATGGGTGTCCGTCTATGTATTTGTCTAACGACTGAGACTAAATATGAATTACCATTGCGGAAGAGTTTTATCCCATAAAATAATTGTAATAGGACAATTCTGGCTGTAAGGACATGCATGTGATTCCCAAGTGTTTCAAGAAGGAAACTTTGTGCACATTGAAGAAGTCTTTGGTTTATTAGCCTGGTTGCAATGAATGGAAAGTGTAGCTTTAACTGGAGAGTCTGTTTTAAGAGATTTCACTGTCGTGAATCCCCTCAGGTACTAGTGTTGTAAAAGAGTGTAAAAAAGAACAGATGACAGTGTTGCATGTGAAAATGAATGGAGCTGGAGTAATAGCAATGTGCCTCCTTTAAAAAAAAAAATATGTTTACAGTTGTGTGACTGATTCCTTGAACTGTGAACATGCCAAACTTTGAAAATAATACAGTGTTTGTGCTGAAAATTGTCTAATTCAAGTTTATAAAAAAACAGCTTGAAAAGCAAACAAATAACATGTATGCAAGTATTGAAATAAAAGATTTTGAAGAGTATTTTAACTCGGAGTCCTCAAAGAAAAGCAGACAGCCCCCATCAGATTGACATACTGTTTAATATTCCAAGCACATCTGTAACTAAGCACTGCAGAATTGCTGTGTTCAGGTTAAATGATCAACAAAAAACCTTTCTTCCTGCAGCTTCTTAAGTTTATTCAAAGAGAAACTGAAAAGCGGAGGGAAATCCCTTCAAGCACAATTGGCAAGAGACGGGATTTCCCTGTGTTAATTTGATGCTTTTTTGAACAAACTCAGATGTTACAAAAGAAAACTTTTTTTAAAAAATGAGACGATTATTATGGTGTGTCTAGTGATGCTTTTGAAATGTCTTTATCTAACATTTGTAATACTCTAATGTGAGTATCTAGGTTTTAGTCTTCTAACCAGGAAAGTGTGTTAGTTCTCGTTCTTCAAAATACCCTTGCTCACTAGATGTGCTCACTCCCTTTTTTCCCCTCTGTGTTTTACTGGTAGCGTGTCAAAGGGAAATGCACACCTCCTGATACATGTGGCATGAAGTCATGCCCAAACAGCAATTTTAGTCACAACTCTGAAATACAGCAGTAAGGAAAGTGGAACAGAGAAAAGCCAAGGTCAATGCGAATGCCAAATGGTACCGTGCTTTTCTTGACTAGGTCCCATATGATGGACTGTGTTTACTCATCATTTAGATAGATGGATACAAGATTTTTGGAGCCTAAGATGATAGGATTCTTGTAGGCATTTTAATGCTGAAAGGATGTTATTCCAAATGAAAGAAAATACTAGCTCAAAAAGGAGATTTCAAAAAGGAGATCTCTCCCTGCATTGAGAACGGTTGAGCTTCAGATTAAACAAATTATCTTTTATTGCATCCATTTCTGAGGATTAATTTTACAGCTTTTTATTAAAGCCAGCTGATCCAATATGGGTAAGAGTACGGCCTTGGCAGGATGGATTCACAAGCAGCGATGTTTTACCGTAAACAGGCCCAGCAGGCAAACCTTTGTATTACACAGATTACTGCAGATTAGGTGACATCTTCTGGCATTTCAGATCTTCGGTTGCAAAAGGTGCAAACCTCCGGCTTTGTTTTGAACAAGGCAGTGTGAAACAGCCCAGATGTAACACTTCTGATCTTAGTGATGATTTCGAGTGGGATGGGAGCCGCCTCTTTTTTTATCCTCTTCCAGTTGCTGTATGAAACGGTGTGATTTGATACAAGCATTTGCGATAGGAAGGAGGAGGCTACCTTGCACTGGCAGCTTCATATCTGTTCTCATGGCATGTTTATCTTGTTCTAGGGCGTGTTGGGCAAGCAGTAGCGCTACGTGCCAAAGCCTTTGGCTTCAGTGTAATTTTCTATGACCCATACCTCTCGGATGGCATGGAGCGTGCTCTGGGACTGCAGCGGGTGAGCACTTTGCAGGATCTGCTGTTCCACAGTGACTGTGTTACCCTGCACTGCAACTTGAATGAACACAATCATCATCTTATTAATGACTTCACCATAAAGCAGGTAATAATCTCTGTGGGCACCCTCCACACTGGTGCTGGTGGCTGACACCGTATAGTGTTTGTTTCTGTAAACAGGCAGATTCTCATTTGAAAAATATTTCTTTCCCTTTTGCTACTTTGAGATCAAGCAGGTTTATAACTGATTAGGAAGTAGCTGGTGGCTTATGTATTGTTGCTTTTATTGTCTTTTTTGCTCAGTAACATTGCATTTGTGGAAATAATTTGCTCTTAATGTTGCTCAGATTTAATAAAGTTGCATTTATATAAAAGCACTTTTTCTATGCCTTCTAGTAGCTACTTCCTTTACCTGTATGTTTTCAGGTAGCAATTCTGCTTTTCACTCTTGTTCCTCAGTTTGAGTTCCTTACATGCAATTTAAGGATTATGACTAAATGGCTCCCCCCTGTGCTCAGTCCTGATGCTTGCAGAGCGCTTCGTGGATGCATCACATTTACAGCATGCATTTTTGGCGGGGGGGGGAGGGGGGGCGAGGCGGGGAGAGCCAGGGGAAGTTTCTTGGAATTAGTACTTAACCTCTCCCTGAAGTTTTAGGTAATAGTAAAATAATTTCAAAATCTAGGTGTAATAACTGCTCCATTATTGACTAATCTGATATTAAGCTTTTTCATTAAGTGTCTAGCTTCTGACTCCAACCTCAGTGTAGGTAACAGCAAGAAATAGAATGTTGAGATGTAAGGATGTAGATAGTGTACAGGAAAGAAACTCCAAGATATAATAGTTGATTTTGCTGTTTTTTATAAATGTAGTGTTTGTATGTGTTGGTAACAATGACAGTAGCACTCTTGCAGCAAAATCATTGCTTGGCTTCTGAGAAATAGTTTGCACCTACTAGTCTTGAACTTTAGGAGAACTGAAGTAATTACTGAACGTGTTCCACAGTCATGTAGGATCATGGCAGAAAACTGACAATATAACACACTTCTTGATTTGAGAGTTCAGGGATTTTGCAGATCCATCCCAATATAAAGTCAGGGTTTGGGATTTAAAACTCTAAAAAATGAAGTTTCAAATGCAAAGCTCTAAGAGAACAGAGCTCTGTCACCTTGCCCTGAACGTTATCTTTTGTTGTGTGCTCAGGTGCATTTTGTGGTGTTTACGTGGTTAGATGTCTCTGCAAGCAGACATCTAGATGGAATTCAGTGGGACCATCTGGAGGCTTAGCAGTGGTCACTCATTATACAGTGGACTCTGAAACATGGGCCAGCACGTCACGGGAAGTTTTTGAGTGGAGGTGGATAAATGTGATGAGCTTTGGAGAGGGCTTAGTGCATTAATCAGAGAAACAAAACAAAACAGGTTAAAACTGAGTGATACCATCTGAAATGAAATGCATTTAATAAAGTCTGTACTGGAAAGGATGTCGTAAGCATTTATCGCGCTATTTGTTATCCTTCATGATTAAAGCAAGGATTAAAATGTTAGAAGATAATTCTTGCTTTGGATAGAAGATGGGTGAAGCAGTCTGTATTGTAACAGTTGATGTGAAAACCATAAAACTGTAACACCTCTGACTGCGTAGGTTGCCTAGAGCAGATCTTCTGAATCTATATCAAAAAGAGCAGAATAGGTATCTTTAAGCTGACAGATATTAGAGTTGGCCTAAAATTTTTAGAGAGCATTGCATGCCACTTTTATCCAATATTGCATGCTCATGTAATAACCAATTTTTAAACAAGGAACAGAGGAGTATGGTGCATCTCATTTCATTAAAGTCTCACCGTGAATTTTGTTTAGAATCTGAAATTACGTAACCTTAAAATGTCTGTGAAAATTTGGTGTCAGTCTTCTCTTTCAGTAGCTTTTCCCTTTAGTTAGTCAGCATTCTGCCTAGCTATTGTGCTTGGCATTGTAGACCCAGAGTAGCTCAGAGATGTGTTTCAAGCTTGTGTTTATTGAACTCATGGTAACCAAGTGCTTTTAAGAGAAGCTGAGGTCATCTTTAGTTTTACAGATTTGAGAAAAAGATGCTGCCATTTAAACGCAGTATACTTTTAAAGCAGCTATGCAGGTTTAGTGCAGGTGAATTTAACAGCTGTCAGCAGTTGTAGCTGTGAAGCTCTTTCAAGTGTCCACCCATCGTTGAGGGTCATCTCCAGCTGCATCCACCCTTACAGTTCATCATGAGTCGCGTAATTCATTCCCACTAGAATGCATTTACGCATCCATGTTCTGTTTGATTTGGACTTGTCTTAGAGTTTTGTAAATAGTCCTAAAATGAAAACTCTGGGTTATTAAGGTTGGACAGAAAATTTTAACAGAATTCATTTTGACTAAAATTTTCAAGTCCTTCGAAGGGTATATAAATACACTAAGCTATATTTAAAACTCCAATTATCTATTTGCAAGAGTGCAGATATAGGAAGGGTATATGAGCTCCCACGAGCCTATACGGCACGTCTGCACAGCAGGTGTGATTGTCACTTGGGTGAGCCCTCCTCTGCTAGTTTTGATCTAGTTCTCACAGCTGACTTAGGTAGTGGAGATGCAGTGATGGTTCCCATCAGGAGTGTCTTCTTGTTACTAGACCAAATTAAGATCGTGCCACTATTTCTTCACTGTTCTAATTCCCAAGTTAATTAGATAAACCTGAAAGAAATATTTCTCAGTTCTGCTCCTGTAAGTGGACTTTGGTTTTGCTATACAGACCAATAGATGGCTCTTCTGTAAACCCAAGAGTCTGCAAATGGAGAGAGGCAGGGCCACAGTAGTTGGCCAGTAAAATATGGTGGGGATTTTATTCATATAACCTTACTGCAAGCGTATGCATGTTAATTGTTTAATATTTCCTATGATCTCATGTAAAAAAATTCTTGTAGCTGACTTTCATCCAAACCTCCTTGTTCATGAATCTGGCATTTCAAATCGGTCTTTCAGAGTAGGGATCCACTTCCATAAGCTTTAGTTTGTTGTGTAGGTTTCAAGTAGTGACTTGGTGTCAGAATGTTGGGGTTTTCTTACGGTGAGAGATGGAGTCAGTACAAAATGAGATTTTTATCATTTATCTTCACCATGGTTCCTGCTCTTCATATGCTTACCTTCATGCACAGAAATGCGTCTGAGATCAGAAGCTGAGTTTAAGACATCTGGTAAAAGATGAAGCATTAGAGTGGCTGGGAGCAGGATGTAGTAATTTATTTTTTTTCTGTACCATCTCTCTCATTTAAACCTCCACTTTGTTTTCAAGTTGTGGATATATTACGGTGTAAATTCATGTACTTCTCCCCACACAGTGTCATCTACAATGCTAATCTGCACAATGCATAGCACAGCTTCTTTCCTGGGCACACAGTGTTCTCAACCAAATTCGTTTTCATGCCTTTTAATTGAATAATATAAGAATTCTTTAGACCTTTATTTGAAAAGTCTCACAGGGAGGAGGAAGCTGAAGAAACAAAAATAAATAAAACGGAGATCTGCTGTGTTTTGGCAACTAAAGGGAAAAGTGTTTGAAAATCCAAAAGCATTGATTTTTTCTGAAAAATTCATGTAGGCTTTTATCTGTGTGAAAGTTGAAAACCACAAAATATGAATTTGTTTAAGAATGTGCTGTAGTTTCTGTCTCATGCAATTTCACAGTGAAATAAAAAGGCATAAAATGATCTGTCACTTTCATATGCATGGTTGTATCTTTTGATCATGTTACTGCACAATATCTGAAACAACGCTTCTATTAAAAGGCACTACATACAAGAAACGAAAGGTTATTAAGTGCTGTGAAATAGCATTTTATGTTAGAAGCATCACATTTTGTGGTACTTTCCAATGCAAAGGGAAGACAACTGTTTCAGGTTAAATCAGCTGAATAGCCTTTGTTGTAATGGATGCTTCTTTTGAGTAAAAAAATAATGCCACAACGATTTTATTTCATTTATTTTTATTTCATCATTCTTGTTTTTAACTTTCCCTAGATGAGACAAGGGGCTTTCCTGGTCAACACAGCTCGAGGTGGGTTAGTAGACGAAAAAGCACTTGCACAGGCCCTGAAGGAAGGAAGGATACGAGGGGCAGCCTTAGATGTACATGAGTCAGAACCATTCAGGTGCTTTTCCTTTTCTTTTCTTTTTATTTTGTTCACTTTCTTATTTTTAAGTCTTAGTGCATGATACAATCAACAGCAATAAGTAAATGGAGTTTTCCCTTCATATGGTAGCTAAATACTCCTTAGTAAAGCAACATGAATCTGTGCAGCACTGGACTAATGCAAATGTAGATGGAGCTTGTGTATGTGGTCAGAAGTGAAAAAAGTGACATCCAAGATTGAATTCCTTAAAAAAAATTCCAATGTATTTAGTAGAAATAGCAGGGACTTTGGTTCAAATCCTGGGCACAGCTTTGAGGGGAGTTCTCCTTTGTCATTGATGCAACTCTGGAGGCAAGTAATGTTGATGGCTGAACAGATTCAAAAGGCAAAGAGTTGAGATTTGGTGTGAGAAATAACTACTTTATGACACTTCTCTGAGTAGAGGACATACTTTGTCCAGATTGCCTCTGCAGGAAACCCATAAATGTAACAGGTTGCAGAAAAAAGTTAAGATAAGGAAGGTGGTCAGAGTGCAGGTTTTGTTTTGTTTTACCCTTTATTGGGGGAGTAGTAACTCTGCTGTCATTAGCAGAGCTGGTAGCACAAGCCTTAGTTTTTGAGTGGCACTGAGAAGTTCAGCATTTTAGGCAGAAATGCCCCACTCCCCAAAGTGGCATTGGTACTGCGCTATCAGCACTCCTAATCAGAAGCAAGGCTGTTTGATATGTCCTTGAGTCCTGAGCCTGACTTCTGAGTTAGAGTTATGAGAATAGACTGCTTGTATGTGACAAGCCTTTTTCACTTGTTCAGTCTGGGCAGGGAGAAATGTTAATTTTACCTGGAACAATCCACATAAGTTTTTGAAGAGGAACAGATTCAGGACTTGAGGGCAGATTGTAAACACTGGAGAGAGGACAGTCTCTTTCCTATCAGCTTGTGGGGGGAATAGAAGCTTTAAAAAAATAATAATAGTATCCTTCTAGGTAGACTTTTTATATCTGCTGAGACACAATGCCACATCACAAATACTTAATTTTATTTATGCATACCCTGCATTCATTTACTTCTAAATGTAGTCATTACAATGCAGCAGTGCTGTGCAAAGCTGGAGTCTTAACAGCTCAAGGAACTTTCAGCTACATACATTCTTCCCAATTCAGATCTCAGATCTGCACAAGCAGGCCGTTGCACCTATAGGAAGCCCCGTTTACTGCATGGAGATGCCATCTGCAGAGATTCAGTTGCAGGATTACAGCCACAATTTCCTTTGGCTTCAGTGCTGCATGTCTATCTGATTGCAGCATGCAACTCTTTATTCAAGAGTCTTGCCAGATATTCTGATGTTTATTGAACTACAGATGAAATCTACCATTTTATGAATTATGAACATCTCTGAAAGCATGCTTTTGTCTTAAAATATTTGTTCTCCTGTTGTTACAATTGACTGTAAGATTATTAAAACTGGAAACAAATAGGAGCAAGTTTCCATTGTTTTCAGTTTGTTTTCTCTGTAGCTGTGATAGCACTTTTACATAGATCTATTGCTTTCCCTGAAAATCATTCTGTAAAGTAAATTTCCTGTAAAGTGGAGTCTCTATAACGGAACAGGAAAGGAAAAAACAGTTAAAAATAACAGAAAAAAAGAACTGAATTATCATAAAAGTTCAGACTGCTGATGGATAGACTTCTTATTGGGAAATAATTGTAAGATTTTTTCTTTAAATGACTAAATGTCACATTGACAGTGACTCTTGAGAGAACAGAGCTTTGTTGCCTAATGCAGTAAAAGTCAAATTGTGATGAAATGGACAAATGGAATGGCATCCTGAATTGATTTGGGTCTTGCTTTATGCATTTCTGCACCAGAACTGGAGTGGCAGTGGCTATAGTTAGCAGTAAGTGCATTGGACAGAAGCTAATGTTGCTACCTTACTTAGGTTCTACCCTTTGAGTCTATGAGAGGTGATTGTTGCTTATTTATATCACGAATAGTGTACTAAATTAACTGACAATTAAAAACAAACCCAACAAGGAATAGAATGCAATTCTTTTCTGTTGTAGAAATTAATCTGTGTATGTACAAAACCATCTGGATCTTCCTCCTCTCCCCACCCCCAATATTTTTTGTCATTTGATCTTGTTTTAAATCTTCATTTAGCTTTAGTCAGGGCCCCTTGAAGGATGCACCAAACCTGATCTGTACCCCACATGCAGCCTGGTATAGCGAACAAGCCTCAATTGAGATGCGGGAGGAAGCAGCACGAGAGATCCGAAGGGCGATCACAGGTACTTACTCACCTTATTAGCTCCTTCAGTGCATATTTCTTTTTAACAAACTTTTTCATTCTTCAGTCTTGAAAGATGCTGAAAAGAACCAGCCTTGGGTTTTGTTCACCACTTCCAGTATTTGGAACATAGAAACCAGCAAATACTGCTAAATCTGTTCTCAGAGCTGGAACAGATGATTTTGGAGGTTCATTGCAATTACAAAGGCGGCAGGCACTGCAAAATAAGTACTTTTTCCAAATAACAGAAACGTACTTATATGTGAAAAATCCGCTTTTTATTGTTGTTGCATGTAAATATTGCCCATTTGATGGGGTTGCCTGCAAGTCATCGGCATACTGCCAGTATCTTTCACAGGTTTTCCTAGATGCACACTTATACTTGTCATGAGCTTTTCTGTTTCCTTTATTCTTTTCTCTTTGGCTCCTTTGTATTTTCCAAAGTTCATCCAACTTTGTCTTAGAGGACGGGTCAGGAATTTCAGTGTCTTTAAGGCTGTAATGTTCAGAGGTAAAGGATTTAGAGCTTCATGCTGTTCCTGGTAATGCTCATATCTCAATAACTCATTTTCTACGTCAGAACAAAGTTTTCCGTATTTTGTTGGGAGGCTACTCTACCCTAGTTTCCTCTCTTTAAAGCATTGCTAAAGAAGTCTGGCATTTTAAAGGGCAAAGTCTCTTTGTTATATAACTACCATGTAATTGTAAACTGTTCACATAAGAGAAAACAGTTATGTCTTGAACACGCACTGCTAATAAATAAAATGAGAAGAGTGAGCCATTTGGCATCAGTTTGAATCCCTTGTAGCTTAAAATAAAAGGAAGGATTTTCATACTGGAAAATGATTCATTAAACACTAATGTTCTGTCTTTAGTAGGACTTTGCTCTTTCCCCCTTGGCAATATAGGCTGAATGCTCTGCAGACATGAAGGGCCATCTGTGTCACCTTGAGAGTAGTTCAGTGCCAACACATTGCTCTGCTTTACAAAAAAGCACTAGCAGTAGCCTTTCCTGTATCTTGTGCCTAGAAAGGCTGGCCAATTTAGTTTCATATATAGCCTGTGCAGAAAGAAGATTCTCCTCTGGATGGTGATTAAAGGCGCCTCTTAATCTCCTGATCTGAATTGCCCTCTACAACACTATTTCTCTCTGTTCCAGAGGTAACCTGAAGAGTCCGACCATCCCTTTGCTGGAATTGGTCCTTGTGCTTATACTCCAGAAGAATTCTAATAGTACATCCATTAAGTTGTTGTATAACTATTGCCTGCTCCCAAATAGCTCTGGGAGAGATTGCACAATCCAGCATATGATACCTACTTGGCACATGATTGATGTGCAAATAAGCATTAATAGGCTAAGATCAGAAAACTGAGTAAGAGTCAGCTATACGGAGCTATTTTTATGTTAAATACTGTGCAATAGCTCAAACATACACACCTAGGAAGACAGACCTACATTTTCTTAAGGTGTGTGATTGTGCTATCAGCCATCTATATAATTGATTTGTATTGAAGCTCTCAGCACTTCAGTGTTTGCACATGGTTTGTAGTAAGATCAAACTGAGGCCAGCATTAAGGAGGTAAGAATGACATTGAATTGCAGTGAAACAAATACAGGAAAGATACAGGAAGTTTGGGATAAAGCTGGGTATGTGAAAGCCATAGGGGAGAGAAGGTGTAGAGGGAGAAGACTAATTGGAAAAAGGTGTACAGTGAAGGAATGCAGGCTATGACTGCCATCTGACGATAAAGATGTTAAGTGGTTCTGCTGTTACCAAAAAGGCAGTGACGTTCTGATGTATAAAATAAAAATAATAAGCAGTGATTAGATATTTTTGAATATATTTTTGAACATCAAAACATTCAAAATATTAAATAAGAAGGACCACTGAAAACAGTGTGGAAGAAACGGGAAGGCAAGTGTGGCAAGTGAAAAGACTGTTACAAGTTTAAAATAAATTTTAAAATACTGTTTTGTAAGCGGAGACTAGTAGAACATGCCTACAGAAGTCAGTGAAATGAAGAATGAGAGGGGCTGGGAGGAAGACATGATTGCACTTTAAAAATACTTGCAAAGGATAAACATCGGAAGAAGAAAGATACTGTTTGAATTTATGGACAATTCTGGCAGAAGTTTAGATGGATGTATATTTCAGCTAAACTTAGAAGATGAGTTCTAATCCGGAGGACGGCAGGAATTCAGGCATAATGGGGCACGTACCTTGTCTGATACTGAACTCAGAAGCCCTTTCGGCTTGTGCATAGGGGACGTGGGAAGTTTTAGTGGCGTAAGCGCAAGCAAAGCAGTAACGAGTATTTGATGGTATCCACGAGACAAAAAGCAATTCTATGAAAAGCCTTTTTTACAGCCCCATTGTGGCCAGGCTGATGGATGGGAGGAGCAGGCAAAGGATAGTGAAGGCCTTAATCGAATTTCCAGTAGGAAGTTGGAGAGAAAAAGCCTGAATTTTTTAATGATGGTGCATGGTCAGTTTTTGAAAGCATTTCTGGAGTACTGTTGCCAACAGTAGCAGGGGTAGACTTGAACTTACCTCTTTCTACCTCTGTGTGTGCAAATGCACAGTAAGATTAAACTTTAGAAAAGATAATTAAAACAGATGTCAAAAAAAACACAGGCTCCAGTTGATCTCCCATTGAAATAGGTGGAAATATTCCTGTTGCCATGAAGAAAATGTGTGTTGTATCTGTTTGTGTCACTTTTTGCAGGGCTGGAGATAGTTCTTCAGAAGGCACTCAGAGGTTTGCCCAGTATGTGCTGAATCAGGTTGACAGATTTTCCAGTATCTGTGTCTTAAATCCTCGGTTGTACTTCAGAGGTTAAGAAAAGGTTTTGAAGAAATGAAGAGAGTTTTCTGGTGTCATTGCTTTCATTTTTTTGTAGGAATGAGAGAGATGGCTGAGGGTTAATACATTATAGTAAATAAACGTGAAGAGCAATGGAGATAAAGTAGGGGAAGATCAGGAGGACAAGAAAAAAGTGTCAGTCATGTTCAGGTTTATGGCAAAGCTCCGTTCAGAATCCTACATTCTTCAATAAGAGTTTTTATTGCTGTTACACGTGGAGGGAAAAGGAGAAAAGTGAAGTTTAAGACAGAGAGCAGGAGGCTACGTTACTGAATTTGAGTGGCAGCCATGCTCTATATTCAAGTTCTAGCTTCTTGGAAAGCATGAATCTTGTTGATTATGGTTTTATTGAGACCCTGTATACAAAAGACAGGGACAGGTAGAGAAATAAAAATTACGCAGAGCATTTCAACCATTATTAACTAAGTCCCAGATGAAAGGGGAACAGTGAGGATCAAAAATGAGCTCAGTGTGATTTTTATGTATTGATTTAAATATGCAAATATTTGTAACTATTTTTAACATAGATACATTAAGAGCATAAGGCATACAGTTAAGGGTTTTTTTAATCTCCTCTCCCTTGCTTCATCCTAGGTCGTATTCCAGACAGTCTGAAAAACTGTGTTAACAAAGATCATTTGACTGCAGCTACACATTGGGCCAGCATGGATCCCGGGGTCGTTCATCCAGAGCTTAATGGTGCTGCATACAGGTAAGCGTGCTGCAGGTGTAAAAGAAATACCTCCTTCATTCAGAGATAGGTAATCAAGAATAAATAAGACCTTTCTATTAATAAATGAAGTGGTTTTGGATTAGGCCCCAGCTATATTGTTTTTATAATTGTTGCATTCAGGAGGATAATCTTGTTTTGCTAGTTGAAGTCAGTCAAGCAGTACGTAAGTACGTTTCCTTTTCTTATCCTTTTTTTTTTTGTGTGTGGTTAGTAATATCTGAATAATACACATTTTTTTGTATATTGAAGTAAAACAGTTCTGGTCAGCTCCAGTGAGTATAGTGGAAGTTTATGTTTGTTTTGCTGAAGGTAATGATGCAGCAGTAGGTTACAGAAAGGCTTTCAATAATAAACTATTTCTACGTGGTTTTGTGGCCTCCAGACACGCAAGGGAACAAATAGCTCAGTAGTGAATACAGTGGAATAGCCTGTGGTGATTACAGCAATATGTTTAAAATAGTGTTTTCTAAATTACACGTTTAATTTTTAAGCAAAAGCATTTGAGGGACTTGATCAATGTATTCTCAATCAACTGTGAAAGCAGCTCTTAATAATTAATAGAAAGGGGTAATTTTTTTACATCTAATATGTACGTTCCTTAGTTACTTTATTTGTTTGAGAGCCTTTCTCTGTCCCTTTATCCCTAGCAGCTGTTCTAGCAGCAGATTTTTCCTAGTAGCCAACTTCACACAATTTTTATTTATGAAAAATGTCTGCAATTTTTTATCTTCCAGTATGGTATTTACTCATAAGTAGGATGAAACTGGCTGAGAAAGCTACAAACAGCTGCTTCCCGATGCCTTGAGGGAAGGGACAGTGCAGTCCTTTCATTATTTTTTTATAACTCTTTTTCCTAATATTTCCTGTCCTTCTTCACACATCTTTCTTATCTTTGTCCTTCTTTAGGAGGCCTGCCCCATACTTCTAATAGATAGAGGATTTTATTTGTGTTACCCCATATGAGAACCCAGCTGTGCACTGCTGAGAAGTGACGCAAAGCTCTCGTGTCCCAGTGACTCCTAACAGTCTCATCAGAAAGTGATGGAGAGGTGACTGGGGAACGTCGCCACCCTCTGCCGAAATCTCCTTATCAGTAGCAATAAGTGCACCAAGGGAAGAGCATAGCTTTGATTTGATCAACGTGCATACATCTTGCATCACAACACGATGTTTATTTTTGGAAAAAGGACCCATAGCCCTAAATATCTGAGGAAGGGTGTTTTTATTGGCTTAAATGAAAAGTTCAAGCACATGTGTTCTCCTCCACACAGCATGTGGTTTCATTGACTTCAGTTGGGAGTGTTTAGGGTATAGCTGAATGCACTTGAGGCTTAAAGGCAGGTATTGCTGAACTGGGTAATAACTCCAACCCTGTCATGGCAGTTAGGAACAGGCTTGTGTGCCCAAATAAAATGCAGTTGTTTGTTCTCATTTTGGGGGTCACAAGTCCAGCAGGAGCAGGCTTCACAGCTAAAAATGAGTTTTAACTTAGGAATGTTTTGGGAGTTAATGATTTACAAGGTAATTTAAGCAGGATAAACAGAGAACTGAATGCCTCTTTAAGACATTGTTTCAGTCAGTTTTTTCAATAAAGAAAATTCATTGTAAATAAATTCTGACTTCACAATTTTTTTCCAATGCAAAATAAAACTAATTTGGGGGGAGAAGTTAAGAGTCAATGCAACAAATATTAAAAGCTTCTTTCTGGAAGGGTGATAGAATAGTGCTTGAGTGTGCGTGAAGGCAATTCTTATTTTGTGCAGTATAAAAAATGCAGGACTTGACGCTCAGGCTTTACGAAGAAGTTGGTTTCAGTAGCAGTGTTTGCTTAATTCCTACCTGGATTAAGTACAGAATTTGAATTGATTGTTTGAAACAAATTTTTCTTTCTTTTCTTTGCAGTCCAAGATTATGTTCAACTAACTGAGTTCTGGAGTCTTTCACAGGCAGTATGGTGTTTCAGATGTGCTAATAACCGTATCATAGTCGTGTAATTGCATTAGAAGATAAGACCTGGGATAATAATTTATATGTTAAAAAATGCAAATAGCTCTTTCGGTGAGCTAAAACTAATGAGACTGTTTTATTCTGGATATATCATTTACTTGTATTTTGATGTAGGACAGAACTCTTAAATTATCAGATATTATCACAAGCAAAGAACATTGAGCATTCATCAGCAGAATATAATCTAGATCTTCTGAGTATCATTGTATTCTGTGGAAAACAAACCCATTTACTACATGAAATGCAAGACACCCTATCGACACAAAAGGTCAAGCGAATGGGACCTATCCCATGAGTAAAGATTAACAATATTCCTGAGAAGAAACTATTTGCAGTAGTCTCGGTGAAGCAGCATAATATACCCTGCTTTTGTGTTATTACTGTGGTTTTGTTACTGAGCTGCCTGTTAAATAACACCCTGCCATTTCCCGTGTCGCCGAGCGTGCGGGTTATAGTCACAGTGAAATTTTACAGCTGGTAAACAGTGATTGTGCAATTTATAGACATGTCGACATATCTTTCTGCCTTCTAACAGGTAGAAGATGAGAATATCTAGGTACTGAAGAGGTACTTGGACGAGAATAGTTATATGTTGGTAATTCAGGAGTTATTTCACTGGTGATTTTCACACTCTGTAATGTAAGACAACAGCATGCACTTAAATTTTTAAGCTCTTTTGGGACAGACTCAGTTTCTTGAACAGAGCTTAACATAGTGAGTTCAAGGTGCTTCTGTATTTTTAAAAAATACAGATTAACATAGAAATTAAAGTTGCCATTCACTTGTAATTAAGGGGGATACTGTATTTTCCTTTGTAAATTAAGATTGTGTTGGGGAAGGGGAAAGAAGAGAATGAAGTAGCAGAGGAGGTGTAACTGATCTCTCGCTTCTGCTTTCACAAAAATTTAATTTAGTGGACATTTTACCTGGAAAATGTTTCATCTTACTGCTGCCAGAGGAGGAAGATTGGGAGCAACTTTATGAAGTGCTGGGGGAAATGTATTTGCTGGTTAAGAATAGAAAAGCAATAAATAGCAACATAAGGGAAGGTTATGTAGCATAGAAATGCCCATGTGTAGAGGCTGTTGAGTTTATGTGCCCTCCTTTCAGGGATATGATTTGAACAACACTGGTGATTAAATTAAAAAGGGACAAAAATTAAGGAAAGAGAATGGAAAAATAGGGTTAGGAGTCGTCAAGCGAAATGCAGGTTCTGTAGGGGGCCATGTTATCTGCATTTTGGCTACTGCCACTGTGTAGCTTGAGGACAAGAAAAACAATTGTAGGACTTTTGGATGTTACTAAAAGCCTTTAGGAAGCCTGCGTCTTAGGAGATGTGCTGGCAGGTAGAGTCCCAATTATTGTAACTTGGTGTCCAAGGGGAATACTTCTATATACAGCAAGTGTATCTGGAGTCAAAGCTGAATTACAGATGTGTAGTTAGAACTGCTTAATGTGCTCATAAGGGAACTGTTAATGCTCCTGATCCACCACCATCCATTTTTATGAGGGGGAGCTCCGACTTTTCTTCCTGAAGGAAACACAGTTGTAGACCTGGCTCTCTCCTTGATTTCTCCCAGCTCCGGTGTATTGATGCTCAGGGAATACGATGTTAGAAAGTAGAGATTCTGTGCTGGAAATGGTTGCTGTGTTGGGCTTTTAAATGGAAGTTTTTGTCATGTCATGTTGTGTTTTTTGCAAAGCACCTAGAGTAACAGATAAGCTGTTTCAAAATTAAATTTGAGTAAGTAAAACAATACTCAGTCTGACAGTTTTCATAGGAATTGAAGCAAATTTGATTAATAAGTCAAATTGACATACTGAAACAAGCAACTAATTCCATTAGCAACTGCAAATGAATACTAAGGAACCTCTCTAGAGGAGGAATCGGCATAGGAAGCCCTGTAAATATGTGTACAGTTGGGAACAAAGTTCGCTGGCCTACGGGTGATGTGATCTTTCACATACTGGCTATCCATCCCAGGTTACCGTCAGCGGCACAATCTGTAGGAGTCTTTCCCACAATGACCAGGCCAGTGTATGGTGTCTTCATCGTCCCTGTGCCGTGGCACGTAGCGATGCTGACCCTCTCTGGCACGGTGCTTGCAAAAATCGCCTTCCCTGATGTTTCTGTGGTGGAAGAAAAAAGAACAAATAAGTATGCTTTCATCCAGCTTGATTCCTTCTCTGAGTTTTGCATAAGCTCTGCACTAATTTTCTCTCAGTTTGAGGGAACTTAGGATGAGCAGCACAAACATGCATTACTTTGGGAAAAAATGCTACTGAAATAGGGTGAAATTCCCCAATGCATGCAGCATTGACCTCTGCTGAGAAGAAAATCAACATCAGAATGATGAGATATTTGAAAAAGCTTGACAAGGCTCGAAGTGCCTTGTCTCCCATGTAGTTCTAAGTAAATATTAGGGTAGCAAATGCTGCAGTGAGTAAGTGGTAGGTTTGTGTGTTTAGGCTTTTAAATGGCTAATGCTCTTACTAGGACACTTGGATGGGCAGAACGTAGCGGGAGAGAAGAAGGGATTAGTGTGCAGCTTTATGATGGGGAAGGGAGGCAAAGGGCTGGTGTCAAGTGGCCAGCGTGAGATACCTCAGTACCCATTTGCAAGTTATTTGTCTAAAAAGGAAACATATTTTTGTTAAAAGTGCTCGTGTGTAGCTGTTGTTTATATACAGCACTGTGAAATACCAGTGTTTGTTGATGACATCTGAACGCCTGGATTGAAACAGTAGATTCGTAAGATTTTTTTTTTTTTTTAGCTTGATAATACCAGAGCCATCATAAAATCAAGCTGAATCAGAGGGTGATTTTTTTTATTGATTTAATAAAATATTTAGGCCTCACTGTTCGTCTAGATAGAGTAAGAAATCTTTAAAACCATCGGTACTTTTTGTGTTTGCACCTCTGTCTCTTGCAGTCTGCCTAAAGCACTTGTCCTCTGTACAACTGATACTGGTTCTCTTTCAGACAAGTACAGTGGCAGGTTTGATGCTGAAAAGGCACTCGGGTGCAATAGGCTTGAATTTGTCATCTTAAGACTGTATGGGTATGATTTCTCTTTTGAAGGGCTAGCAGAAAGCTACAATCGCAAGATTAAAGTTTAAAGAATTATTTTCTCAATTCACAACAGTGATTTCTATGTGAGAATGAAAGAGAAAAATATCCCCAAAGTTCAACTTTGGAGGAAAAATCATAGAGGACAGATACCTGTCGTGCAGACCTAGCCTGTACTACTTCTTGTTGAGGTGTACTTTGTTTCTGTTGCTGTGCTGCCACTCATGCTATTTAATCTGAAGAAACAAGCTAGGAAACCTTTATTTCTCATGTGGGTAAAATACAGCATCTTATGCATTATTTAGCAGTATCTGCATATGGTATCTCATCTGGAGCTTAACCACCTGTCTTTCTCACTGGTCTGAAAACAGATGCAGCATCTTGGTAGCTCTAGAAGGAGGCAAGGTGGACTTTCCAGTCAGTCATCTCTTGGTTTTAATGTATGTTCTCGTTTTCTTCTCTCAGCAGGTATCCCCCAGGCGTCGTAAGCGTGGCTTCAACTGGCATACCTGCAGCAGTAGAAGGAATAGTCCCCAACCCTATGTCTTTATCACACGGCCTCCCTGCTGTAGCCCACCCACCCCATGCTCCTTCCCCTGGCCAAACTGTCAAACCAGAAGCTGATAGAGACCACCCAAGCGACCAATTGTAGCCTATGAAAACAGCATTCCCAACATCGGCGATTTCAACTTCAGTGTGTGGAAAACAAACAAACAAAACAAAACCCTGGATTTTGATTAAAGGCAAAACCATGAACTTACAGGAGGAGACGATTATTGTTTTAGAAACTGGTCCAATATACAGTATAAAAGGAAAAGGTGGGAGACAAAAAGAAGATTTGGAAACATTTTTTCCTCCGTATAAATTGTAGTTTGTCCCTGTCCAGTGGACTGATTCACTGTTTCTGTGTCCTATGGGTTCTTTGTTAAGCAAGAGAAGTTAGTAGTTAATTATATCATGAATGTACTTGTCTGTGTACAGTTTTTAGAACATTAAAAAGGGTTTGTTTGCTTAGCTGTCAACAAGGAAAAACATAAGGGAGGCATTCAACAAACCAATTTTGAGATTAAAAATCCTTTCTTTTATATGTTAAAACATGCCCAAAAATGAGGCAGTTGGCAAACTTCTCAGGACAATGAATTTTTCCCATTTTTCTTTCTACGCCACACAGTGCATTGTTTTTTCTACCTGCTTGTCTTATTTTTTAGAATAATTTAGTAAACAAAAGAACAGTTTCTCCTAATTTTGGCATGAATTCCCTTATTTCAAAATGAAGACAACCTTGCAAAGAGATTTTGAGGAAAAAAAAAAAAAAGGTTTTGTATAAACGAGCATTGTGCTTTTTGTCACCAGTTAAAGTATATATTATTGGTGGTATGCGGAAAAGGCACTAGACTACTGAAAAGTAGCAGCATTTCATTGCCTACATTGATTCCTTCCTGGTAATGTGGTAGGCTAGCAATATTTTTGGTTAAAATCATGTTTGTGACTGTAACCATTTGTATGAATTATTTTAAAGAAATAAAAATCCCAGACAAATACCATATGTGTAAAAATTTTTATTTCTAGTAACTGTTTATTCAACTTTTATTAGGTTTCTTAGCTGTAATTTTTAAACAGATGCTGTCAAGTATTTCATTTCTAGCTTTACTTTGCTCTCTGTTTGTAATACTGTCTTGGAAGCTTGAAAAATAAAAAAAACAACAACCTCTTTCCATACCATTTTTCCCTTTACATTTCGTAAATGTTGATCTTTTTTCCTGTGTTTCTAATGGAGTTTGAAATTAAGATGGATTTTGATTTGTACACCGGCATCATCAGCTACAATATGGTAACAGCATTTATGCCACCACTGTGGGCAGAGCAGAGAAGGTACAACAGCAACACATCAATAATAATAATAATAATAATAAACGTCTTTTGCCGAAGTCCAACATCAGAAGTGTCCCTTGTTTTATTTGCTTTTGTGATGATGGAAGCGTGCAGCAGGATGTAATTGTATTCGCTGCATCGAAGGAGTTTGTTTCTTTGAACGCAGGCAGAAGTGTTTTTAGGGCAGGTTGGATTTCAGCTGGAAGCTCTTTGGGCCTTTCCTGTGCTCCTGGATGAGATGTCCTTCATCCCTCCGCAGTTTAAAAAAGCAAGTTTAGCTGCTGCAAGACGGAAATCCAGGTTGGGCAAAAGTAAACTTGGACATAAACCTCCTCGGTAGCTTCCCGTCTGTGTGTTCACTGTTAATCTGAACTAGGAACTGTGCACCTGAGGTTAGTGAGCTGTTCCTGTGGGATCTGTGAAAAGTTACTGTCCCCCATTCCTGCACGTCTACGGAGCAGCCACCTCTTAGGAAAGCGTTGGGAGGCTGCAAGTCAAGAAGGATTGAAACTTGCTGGTCGGTACCCAAGGAGCACTATATAAAGTGAAATTTTATCTCCATGGGAGAGTGGAGGAAGGTGTTTGCCTTGAACATCTAGAGACAAAAATGTCATCCATTACAATTTATTTGATGGTAAAACCATTCCTATTCCCTCCATGAAACAAAGCAGACAGCAGTCTTAAAGGTGCAAGTTACGCCAGCAAAGACACTTCTAACAGCTTTGTGGCCAAAAACTTGCAAAAAAATCAGATGTGGTCTCCTGCAGTTGAAGTAGGATGTTATATTTCGCTGGTAATTCATGTTCTAAGATGCTGCATTGTCAGGCTGAAGATGCTTCTTGGAACATATGTAAAACAAACATTTAACATCTGGCTGCCAAGAATCGCTGACAGTCTCGTTTGCAGCCACATTTCCCGAGGAAAACCAAGAGGGTGTGTTTTTTTTTTTTTTTTTCCTTCTCTTGCATCAGTTTGGACACGGCTTATGTAAGTAAGCTTTGTTTCCAGTGAATCAATAAATTGATGAACTAGAAATGAAGGCACTCGTGTTTATTGCATGCACTTCTCTGAAGCTGTCCTTCAGCTGCCTGTTTTTGAGCTGTTATCCGTGCTTGCTCAGGCACAACCTTTTTCAGGATTTGAGCCTGAAATCCTGCACTGATGGGTGCCATAGGGCATTGCCACTCTGGTGGTAATATGGTCGATATTTTTTACGGTAGTGCTTTAAATACGTCTGTTGGTCTGACTGCTGGAGAGTAATGCAGTTTTCTGCTGCTCTCAGAGCAGAGAAGAAAAGCCACCCTGGCAAAGAGAAGGCTGATGGGTACCAACTTCTGGGTTATGGTCCGAAAAGCTGAATTAACAAATGAAAAAAAAAAAGGCTTGGAGTAAATGACTAATTGGAAAAGCGTACAATAATAAACAAAGGCTGTTACGCCAGACTAACCTTGTATCTTTTATGACTGCTTTTGCTGGGTGGTGGAAATGTGATTAGATGTCCTCCGGCTGGTTAAAGGATGTGCTAAATAAAGTTTGGACAGAAAAAGTTGCAGTTAGTGGGAAAATAGAAAGTGGGGAAGGCAGTGGCAGAAGAGAGCCACGGGAGATGACCTGAGGCAGTGTTGAAAGGTGAAAGAGGAGGTAATCAAAGTGTCTGCCTCAGTCGTTCCTTTTTTTTTGGTTATCATTCGAATTGAGGATCTTGGCCAAGAAGGAGGCCAACAACTGAGACCGCTGCCGGCTCAAAGTTTGTAGGCAGCGCCAGTACGCGGGAGGCTCTGGAACCTGCACAAGGATTCGATGGTATCAAAGACCGGACTCTTGGAAAGATACCAGTTGTGCAAATGTGAAGTCGGGTAGTCGCAAGTCAAAACAAAAATTTGCCAGAAAAAGGAGCTGTAAGCCATTTCCCATGGTAGGACTGATTGATTGCCACCGTGGGGCAGCCGTGGAAAAGAAAACGGTGTGATGGCAGATGCGTCTGGCACAGCGGGTTTGGTAGCGATAAGAACGGATCAGAGCTTCTACACGGGACCGGGAGCGTTTGGCGTAGAGTTTCGGTCGTGAGCTCGAGCTGAAGTCGCAGCAAAGGCCGGCGCTCGAACGGCTGAAGGTGTGGAGGGCTTGTCATGTGCGTAACTTGGCTTTTTCAGCTTAAAGCGAAGGCTGGTTGGGGAAGTGTTAAAGACATGTTAAAGAATGTTAAAAGAAACGCTGGTACATGAACAGACAAGCCTAAGTGTGGGTTAGGAAAAGATCTCTGTCAGCTGGGAGATCCTGGGACAGGGCTCCAGTTGGAGTTACTGGGAGTCGGTCCTGAAGTCCCTGCAGCTTGGGTTGGTTTTTTTGTTTTGGTTTTGTGTTTGGGCATTTTTGTTGTTTGTTTTTTTTAATGTAACTTTCTTTTTACAATCTCAAATGTGACAACATTGTTCAAAGGTCGTACAAGGTTGCTACCAAACGAACAACTAGAGGCCTTTTCCATTCAGGGTAAAATGCTTCAGCTTCCTTTATAACAAGCCTCAAGGCTTTTTCCTTTAGTATGTTTTTTTTGAGAAAATGCCCTATGATTTTTCATCCAGCCTTCCACCTCAAATGATTAAGGCTGGCTTTCCAAATGACTGTGACTGCTGTAGTCTGGCTGTTACCAGCTTACTCCTTGCCTCAGACTGAAGGGTTTTCTCCTCTGATTTAATCTCAGTGAATGCTTCAATAACGGTGGTGGTTCTGCTTGAAGAAGGCAGCACTGCCAATATTTCCTTTATTCAGTTCACTCCAACCTTTCTACCTTTTTTAAACTGGGAGGAAAAAAAAAAGGAAAAAAAGGGGAAAAAAAAATCATTGGTTTTAAGGGCAGAGAGTGATATTAGATCATTTTGTCTGACCACTTAGTAAAGCTGTTAAACGTGATACGCTTCTTCATTAAACCTGATACCGTGTTTTGACTTAAGTAAACCTTTCAGAAAGATTTCTAGTCTTTATATTAAAATGTCAAGTGATGGGGTTTTTGCTATTTCCTTTGGTAGTTTGCTTACATGGGGGATAACCACCACTATAATTTTTAAACTGCTTTATTTAATTTGGCTTTCCCTGTCTCTAAATTCCAGTTATTGTTTCATGTTGAACATGAAGTCATGTAGGCTGACTTGAATTTAGTGAGCATGTCACATTTTAACCAATGTGCCTTTGTGCTGAGGTCAGTGACACATCTTCCAGGAAGACCAAACTGTGTTATTCATCTGTTTTCCAGTTTCTTTCTTTACACTACATCCTTTCCTTTGTGGCTTGCTGGTTTTGTCCTTTTGAATGACATAGTCCAATATGGTTATCTTCTGCAGATGAAATTACAGGTTTTCTCATCTCTGACTTTCAGCTCTCGTCTTCTTGCCTCCATTGACTTTCTGACTTCTTGGTAAGTTATTTTCCTGCGGTCACAAGAGCTTGAAGAACTTGATTAATCCTCATCTCAGTCTTCAAACTGCATTCACCTAGGTAGAGCTGAGCGCTTCGTTAGTAGCAAAAGCTCCGCGTTGAGTAGATGCGCAGTGCAGTGGTCCCACTCTTGTAGTCCGAGTGCTCGCTTTCATCCCACTGTCTGCACCCGGTGTGTGTCTGCCTCTTGCAGAACGCACCGTATCTGTGTCTTGGACCTCGTACCAGGCTGTTTGTCCCTCAGCATCTGCTTCCTCTTCTTCTTCCGTGCTTCCTTCTAGTGTTCGGGGGACCTGGAAAGTTACTTCTAAAATTCTTCCCTTTTTACAGAAAAAATGTCGTTTTGTCAGCTCTACTTTTAATCTGTGAGTTCCAGCTCAACACAGACCAGTTGTTTTTCGATCTCTCCTTGGCTGACCTCTGTGCACACTGCCTTGCTAAACTCTTATCCAATATTCTATTTTTTTATGTCTATGTCCTGGTTTCAGCCAGGATAGAGTTAATTTTCTTCACAGAAGCCAGTGTGAGGCTGTGTTTTGGATTTGGGATGAGAAAATGTTCATGACATGCTGATGTTTTGGGTTGTTGCTGAGCAGTCAAGGACAGTCCAGCTCCTCGTGCTGGGCTGCCAGCGAGCAGGCTGGGGGTGCGCGGGGAGCTGGGAGGGGACACGGCCGGGACAGCTGACCCAGGCTGGCCAGAGGGATATTCCATACCATAGGACGTCATGCTCAGTATGTAAAGCTGGGACGAAGAAGAAGGAAGGGGTGGGGGGACATTTGGAGTGATGGTGTCTGTCCTCCCAATAAACCATTACACGTGATGCAGCCCGGCTTCCCTGGAGATGGCTGAACCCCCGCCTGCCCATGGGGAGTGGGGAATGGATTCCTTCTTGGGCTTTGCTTGCGTGCGCGGCTTTTGCTTCACTGATTAAACTGTCTTTATCTCAACCCATGAGGTTCCTCACTTTTACTCTTCCAATTCTTTCCCCCGTCCCACCGGTGGGGAGCGAGCGAGCGGCTGTGGGGGGCTTAGTTACCAGTGAGGCTGAACCACGACAGTCCACTTTTGGGCTTGGGATTGCCCAGTTGGTCTGTCTTCATGCAGTTCCTTGTCTGGAGTTCCATTTCTACATTTTCTGTAATAAAGAAAGAATTACAGCTTTTCACATCTACTCTTGGCACTTTTCTTTGCCTTTACAGTTCTGCTCAGAGCCGTAATGGAGTGTTTTCTTGAAGGAGCATTGTTTGTTTTGAGGGGGCTTGTGACACTGTCTCAAGGCCACCATAAACAGACTAAAGTATGTCCTTGGGATGATTAGAGGCATTTGAGACATTTCGAAGATGATGTAGATAATTCTGTGAGCATGCCAGTCCACTGAAGACATTTGTTACTTGCACGGTTTTAACTATATATCTATCCCCCGTCTTTCACGTGCTGCCTAAAAAGGGTAATCGATGGCTGGAAGTGTTGATGGTCTGCTCAAGAAATAAAATAAGGAACTTTAAAAAAAATACATTTAAATACTTGAATATGTTTTGAGTTGCAAAAATTTACAGTACAGAAAGGAGCAAAATCATTAGCTTAAATGGTCACAAGAACCTTTTTTACATGTCAAGTTTGACGTATAGGAAGTAGACAATTACGTGTCTGTGACAGCGCTATTTCTTCGTCAGTGCTGTGAAAGCAGAGTCCTTGTATAGTTTGGGAAAAGCTCATGGAGCTGGTCCTCCCTGGATGAACCCTAGGAGTTAGGGCATAAAATAAGTCTACTGAGGAGCTGACGTCTCAGGCTTGTGTTTCCGAACCCCACCAGCCATTTTCAAAATGTCCCACCCAATGCAACGGATTGAATTCTCAAGCCAGTTGCCTCCAACACAGCTGTCGGCTTCACGGCACGTTCCCCTTCCCAGGAACCCGGCAAGCAGCAGTACTCCAGCACACCTAAAAACATCAGAGTAAACCTCATTTAACTCTCCATTGCTGTTTAGTAGGATTTCAGTTAAGCCCTTGTGTAACGTTAAGTCTGGGCTGTATTTTACTGTTCTTAAACCACAACAGAAAGGGAATCTGCTTTTGGTGTTTTCCAGTCACATATTTACTGTTATCAGCATCAGTAGTTTCCATATTAAAGTGGAGTCAGGGGACTTCCAACTTCTTTTTGCCATGGGTGTTCGTTCATTTTGCTGTTTGCTTGCCCATGTTTTTTAAAGGCCTAGTGTGCGTGAAACGCCTTTATCGTGTCACGAAGTTACGGTGATAGATTTATCTTTATCTCTAAGTTATAGCCGTTCGTAGTCAGCTCTGAGGCCATCTCTTCCCATTCCAAGCATGAAGTGGAAAGCCTAGCCTCTGCAATGGATTGCTCAACTGGAGGTTTTCAAGGATTCATATTCTGAACAGCTTCCTCTTTGCTTCATTTCTTTTCCTCCTGCAGACCAGCCATTTTAAGCACAGGGTAAGCCCCTCTTACTGCAGGAGGCACAGGTAAGAGGTGAAAAATCTCCACTGTGACTCAAAGCTCATTTTTAGAGATTTTCAGCCTCTGCAAAATCAAAGGGTAAAGGCACAGTTTTGCATCACGTAACTAGTAGCTGAGATCTGATCCCATTTTACAGAAAAATAAAAGTCTTAAGTCTGTTGGAAGTATTGGTGTATTAAATTGTGACCCCTTGGACTGTGGTATACATCCCACTCGAATTTTCATATGCATCTCAGAGCAAAATGCGTCGTTCCAGTGAATGTCTTTCCCGACGACACAGGCTCTGGGACTGAACCTCGCCATTTGGAGAACTCCGTTCATGTGTTATGTCCAATGTTGCTGGAAGGTTTCTGATGTTGCTGCGATTCCCGAAGCATTTTAGATTTCATCAGCAATTAATTGTTGGTGCAGCTGCCAGTGATGCCCAGTAGTTGCGATGTATTTGTGAGAGGCAGCTGTGAGTTCAAATCTAAGCAGACACCAAAGGTTTTCCTTTGAAAAGGCTGTTGACCAGCCATTAGGTGGTGACTGTTCTTAGAACCAGATTGATCTGTCTGGGCTCCCTCTTCTGCTTGTCTTCAGTGGTTAGGACGAATAGCTCCCCATGTATATAGTCTTTCCAGTTAAGTGCCTGAAACTACGGTAGAATAAACCAGGGATGGTCCCTGCAGGTCCAAGTGTGTGTTGTCAACTTCTCATGGCAATGAATCTAATTTTCCAGTTTCAAAGCGGCTTCATTACTTAGGAAATGCTCACTATGGAAATGAAATGCCATCCAGAAGAGGTGCCTCTGTGTACTGCCTCCTATCCCCTCTGCCTCCAGATACCTACAGCCCACTGAAAATCCATCCCCACAGAAGGGTGAAACTTCTCCAACCTATGGTGTTTTTTTGAAAAACTGCTTTGATATAACCCACATTCGATAATTCACCCCAATATCCATTAATGTGAGGTTTAAAACTCCAAATGCTGGAAACAGAGAGATGCTTAGGCTCAGCTCCATCAGCCTCTGGTTTGGGGCTGTAGATTCCTGGGTAGAAAGGGTGATGTTTTGTTGTTTATGACATGTTAATTTTTTAAAATTATCTTTTAGTATGATTGTTCCAGGGGTCTGGACTTTCAGAAATGCAGTGTCTGCTCAGCCTGGCGAGGGAAAGTTTGCCTGCTATAGCCTTCGCCTAGTTGAACGTGTCAGGGGATAGAAATTGCGGTCTGACCCTTGCGGTAAGTTAAATATATGAAAATATAATAGAAGAATGCAATGTAATAATGTGCTTTGCCGTCAGCCTGAGCTTGTGGAGGTGCCGAGTGGCAGCTGCCGCGGTGCCGCGGTACCAACCCAAACCTTTGGCTTCAGTCAGACAAATGATCTAAGCTTGTGTCATGCCAACCTCTGCATTTTACAATAGGAACGAAGTCAGATGCTGAACGGTTGTTTTCTCAAGTTCCCTTCTCAGAAACCCCATGCTGCTCGCACCCTGTTTCAAGCCAGGGCCGTATACCCTGACGCCGGAGCACCGGGGCTGTGATACGTGAGCTTTTCTACTGATTTCTCTCCTAAACTTAAGAACTGCAGGTGATCTGGTTTGTGATTGTTATACATACTATATATATTTTTTTTTAATTGCTCCTCTCTCCTCCTGCAGTTTTGCTCCGAGCCCCGGGAGCTGGTGGGCGCTGCGGCTGCGGCCGGCGCGGAGCTGCCGGCGGTCCCTGCGCAGGGGCCACTAGGTGGCAAAACAGCCGCTTCGTCCACCGAAACGTGGAACCCCGTTACAACAACGGGCCGTGCTTTCCCCGCGACTGCTTTAAGCCGCCTCTTATCAGTCTTTTTTTTTTTTTTTTTTTTCCTTTTTAATAAGCCTTTATGGCACATTTAGATTCTGCGCATAGAGAATCTTCACTTTAAAAGCCTGTAAATGCGCCCGTTCTGAATTATGTATCGGTCGCTCAGGGTTGAAGCCTGCCCGGAGCACTTCAGCGGCAGAATTCACCATCGCATCACAGAGTTGGAAGAGGATAAGGTATTAAGCAGCCTGATGAGACTGTTAATAAAGCTGTGTCAGCCCTGGCTCACCCAGCACTCAGAGTTCAGGTGTCATTTCCCTTCTTAAATCACAGGTGGGTGGCTCAAAGACCTGGGACCTGTTCAGGTTAGAGGCTCTGTAAATGCTTTCTTGTATTTATAAACATGTAGATGAATATTTGAAGATAATCCCTGCTCCAAATATTTTACAAGCACAAATACGAAGGCTTGTTAAAAAGCAGAGGGGAAACGTAGCCACCCTAGGCATTTTCTAAAGCCTGGGCATAGGTGACTTTGTTATCCTGACTATGAGATTTTGTCCTCTGTGGAATACGTCCTTGTGCTTTTGCCTGGAGATGAGACTGGTGCTTTGAGACTGGAGATGTCTCAAGTTACAGATTTCCATCATGGTCTGGGTCTTTTTTGTTGTTGTTGTTGTTGTTTTGTTTTTCTTTTTTTCTCAATAGCTTTCAGGGGCCCTCACAGGGAAGTTTCCAGTTCCCTCTCTGTGGTGACAGCAGTGCTCTTGGCTGGCTCCTTTCAGAAAACTTCCACATATCCAAGCCTGTCCTGCTCTTATCCTGTTCCCTAACAACACTGCTTGCAGCCGTGCACCTTATTGCTCTGCTGATCGTACCTTTTTGGGGGAGTAGTACCCCTTCTTCATAGATGCTGGGACGTGAAACTCATCCACTGCACATGTAGGTCCTTCAGTGGCATGTTCACTCCCTCTCCCTTGGCAGAGGTTTTGCTTGGAAGAGGAGAGAACTTGTTTTTCCCCAAAACGATGGCCTGAAATACCATGTTTTGAAATGTGGTGGGTATCTCCCATTCTAGAACAATGAGAAACATGGGCAGGATTAGATTTCCTCTGCATCTCTGTGTCTCTGGCAGACTGGACATTAAAGTCTACATGTTAAAATTAGGCACAATAACAACGGCAGTAGGACGGGTCTAGGCAGAAACAGTGGATGCAAAATAGATTATTGACCCCTCATTTTCAGTGGGGCATTGGTCTTCTGAATGGAAGGTGATCTCTAATGCTATGGAAAATACCGCATGATGCTTGTCCCTTAAGGATCGTAATGTTCATGTGGCCCCACTGAGGTTTCACAAAATATTAGAAGTCTGGATTTTGCTAATTTTTGAGTACTTGCCTTCAGAATCTTAGTGCTGGTATTCTAATATTTGTATTCATAATTTCATTTTTAGCTCTTGTATCTTCAGTTCTGGCTATTTTAGTGGTGTGATGAAGGTGATCTGATGAAGGTGATCTGATGAAGGCGAGTCTCCCGTTGCTGCTGTCTGGAGGCAGGAAACTTCATTGTGGGTGGAGGAATAGCTGGAGATCTGAAAAGTGCTGCTGGGCAGTACCCTGATTTCTGAACAAAAAGCATAGGGTGCTCAGAGCTCAGCTTAGGCTGCCCACCGTGGTCCCGTGGATGCCTGCTCAGGCCAGGCCCAGTGCCACCGGGTCCTGTTCCATGTGCTGTGGCAGAGCCGCAGCTGCAATGCCCAAGTCGGGCACTTTCCGTAGACATTCTGAATAGGACTCACTGCATGATAAGAAAAAATACCTCCAGGCCTTTCTTGTCATCTGACAGTTTTCAGCCCTAAAAGCTGACTTCCTGGGATGTCCTTCGGTTTGCAACAATTTGCTACTGAAGGCAAAAGCAAAAAAAACCCACCCAAACCTGCTAATGGAGTAAACAACATATATTTCCAAGAATGTTAAATATATAAAAATGGTGCTGGAATTACAATAGATTGACAACATGTATTTCCCTTTGACAGACAGGAGAAACATGAAGAGCCATGTAATGTGTCCTGGTGCTCCCAGTTTACAGCAAAGGTAATGTATTTGTTATTCATAAAGGGTTAATCAATGATTAACAGACATTAGAATTAAGGGTTAATTGGTTGTTGTAGACGTAGTTCACCCATGGCTTGCAGCTGTCTGTAACATTGCATTCATGCTGTAATGTATTTATAGCAGTTATTAATCACACACTAGTGTTTTTTAAATGTTCTCATTTTATTAGGTGTAACCAAATTTTCAATGGCACATCAGTGAGCTTGAGTTCTGCCTTCACATTAGCAAAAGGGAAAATATAAGGAACAGATTAACTTGGCCTTGCTTTCTTTAATGTGAGGGAACCGTCAGCTGCATAAATTGGAGGCACTATCACATTATGAAAGCAATTTTAAGTAAAACATGCCATTTATGGAAGAAGCACACTTAAAGATTTTTGTAATTACAAATATTTGCACTGTTAAGTGAATTGCATTAAAGTATTTGTTGTTGTTGCTTTATTTCCCTGGAGGACTCTTCTGTAGTGGGAGCTTTGTTATGCTGATAAATGTGCCTGAAAGCTTTATAATGTACTGATGCATTGTAATGATAAATAGATCTGGTTAAGTAGTAAAGATCAAACACACAATTAAACAGACTGTAATATACATCTTGCTGAGCAAGGGAAAACAACAGTCGAATCAGTAAAGATGAATACAAATGGTTTTATTGAACCGAGCAAAAAATATTTTCTTATGCCTGCAAAATGAGGAAATCTGGCCTGATGATACTTGCATGAAGAGACTTATAAAGTGCTTAATCAGATATAAAATATCTTTAAGATGTTCAGCATTTATACTCAATGGACAGGGCATTCTCTGACCGCTCAGAATAATAGAGATGTGCAACAAACCAGAGGTTAAGCAAATCGGCGTGGCGTGGGATCGCTGGGCGAGGAGCCTGGGCACAGCAGGCAGGGCTCGCAGGTCTGACCCAGCAGTAAAATTAACAGGAACATGTTGCACTTGACAAAAAGATTAGAACTGAATATTGGCAGCACCTGCTTCCATTGTCCCAAATGTCCTTTCCTAGAATCTCTCCCAGCAGGGAGGCTGGTTCGCTCTTGGCGTGGCCACAGAGGTTTCACGCTTCTTATTGCCGTTTGCTCTTCCAAACACCAGGAGAAAACGTGATTCAGAAGGAGCTTACTGCAAGAGGGAAACACGGCTGTGCGTTACTTGAGCGTCACAAAAATAAACCTTTAACATAAAGGCACCAAGGGGAACTTTCATTCAAAACGCAGAGCAGTACCCATGCAACCTGCTTGCAGATTATCCTTGTCCGTTCTAATTTTGAATTACTCTGAAGGGTGTTTTAAGTGAGTTTCCTTTGCAGGGGTACCCATAGCCAAGTCAGCGCGACAGGAATTTCATAGCTTGTTGTACAGATGCTATGGTGAAATAACTCCTAAAGGAGTTAGAATTAGGCAGGATATAACAGCCAGAAGAAACACTAATTCTCCTGGATCGACTTTATGTGAGCTCCTACCCTACACAGTGCTTTGCCCACCTGGAATAGCATAAACCGTTTAGATTCTTTTGCAGTATCTGAGTATTAGCAAGGCTCAGGGGAGAGACCAAATCCTGCTTCACTGTTGCCAACAGCCAAAACTCTTAAGCCTTGCGCGCACTGGCCAATTACCATGTAAAATCCCGCTGGTGCTCACCAAGTTCTGCTCTACCACCAGCAACCACCTAGTAGACAAAATGCGTCCGCTCGTGACGTGGACTGCTGCGAATGTGTTTCCCAAGGATTAACAGCATGATACATTCCAGCCAGAAAACCCGTTGCTTCTAATTTGCCGTGTGCTGCTAACTACTAAAAGCTTTGCAAGGCCTTCAGGAAGTTGGGCTTATTTAATGAGTAGCAGGGGAGTAGTAAATGCTTCCACTTCTGGAGTTGAAGAGAAAAAGGAGTGTCCGGAGAAGGTGGTTGTGCCCCCACACATCGGACTTCTCACAACCCGAGCTACAGGTGTTGCTCAACGCAAAGAGCCCTATAGGCGTTCTCAGGAATATACATGGTAATAGAGCTGGGTTCGTCTTTGTAAGAAAACTTATTTCTGCCCCAAGAACTTTGTGTCACTCCACAAAGATAGTTAGATGTCTAACTGCCGCTTAGGCATCTACATACCTTTATAGGTTTGGGCTTTTGTCCTAACTGTGTTGCTGAAGTCCACAATGTCACTGGTTTTGCATGGCAGGCACCAGATCGGAATTGACTGGGGAGACAAGCACAGCCCGGCAGCCACTGGGTTTGATTTAATTGGGTTGAGCTGGTTTACAGTCCCTCGATATACGTATTTTTTCCCTCGTTGAAAAACAATGTGTCTGCCAAGGCCGGAACAAAAGCAGGAGCTGTCTGGAGGTGAAATTGCAGACTGACGGGGACAACCCTGCTCGATGGGAAGCAGACTCAGAAGGCTTTTGCGATGTCTGTTGGTTTATGCCATCTCTTCGTCACAGAGTTTGCAGTCCAAAGATTATTTTGGATGCTTGCCTATTCCCAGAAGCTCCGTGTGCTCGGAACAATTTCAGTTCTGTGTTAAGACAATCATTATAATCAAATCTCATGCTCCGCTGCCTCGGCCAGTCACCTCCATGGAGCAGATGGGAAGGGGGCTCGAATCAGCAAGGGTTTTCCCTCTCAGTGTACAGCGGGCCTGATGTCTTCAGAAAGGGCTTTTGTGTTTTTCCCTTTGGCTCCCTTCTACTTCTCTCATGGCATCAGGGACAGGCTGCAACTGGAAAATCGTGGACAGGGTTTGAAGAGCAGGGAAGGAGAAAGTTACTTGCTGCTCCTTGTTCACACGTCCCGGCTGCAGAGAAAGCCAGGTTAGGAGCAGGCAGGTGAAGGAAACTGGGTTTTTAGTAGTCCCTCCTGCATCTGCTGATCTTCAGTGTCAGGTCTGAGACCTGCCTCTGAGCTCAGCCTGGATGATTAGACCAAGTCCTACATTCCCAGAAAGCTTAGGTCAGTCAGAGTAATAGCCATTGACCGGCAAATAGGCGTTGTGCTATCCTGCCGTGGCAGGCATGGCCGTGAGCACGCAGGGAAGTTGCTGCTGGTGTGGACAGTGCTCTGCTGAACCGACTAATTCCCTCATACAGCATAAACACAGGGGCAGACACAGGTCCTGAGTTCAGCTCTTTGGAAGGCTGTGCCTCAATGCACCCATCCCTCCAGCTTCCTCTGCAAGTCAGGATTACGGTGAGGTGTGACTGAGTGTCTTTTGTTGGATGGTCCCTCTGTCCTTTTTCACCTCAGTCAAAAAAGCAGGAGGGTGCCTGCTCAGCTCTGGTGCCATTTTGACCCCCAAGTGATGTGTTAGGTCTCTGTCATGGATGGGTAATTTAGGCCCATTAAAAAATCACCATCAGAGATATCAGAAAGCGAATGATTTTAATATAAACTTGTAAAAAGTGCGGCAACAGAATTTGATGGCAAGGTTCACTCCGTTAGTTATTCAACATGGAAAAGGTATGCAGAGAGAAAACAAATTGCAATTAAACTGGAGCGATTTACTTGTGTATCAGATTGAGTTAATGTGTATATTGAGGAGACAAAGTAGGGGAGACCCTCCCACTGAGTCACGAGGTTCAGAGCGGACCGAAATCCACCCCTAGTCCCCGACTTGGTCAACGGTTTATGTCTAAGGATCGGGAAAAGGGAAAGAAAATGAGGGAGACCCTCCCGTTGAGTCACGAGTGCACCACCACAGTCTCCAAATTACAAATTGAGGAAAGAGGTGTCTTTGGGAAAATTTTCCCAGAATGGGAACAAAGCTGCTGAATTGACTGGGCGCCTGTTTTAAGACACGCAGCTCCACTGCACGTCGGGCGGCTTTCATTAACAGCCCAGCCTGTGCTGTGTCACTGGTGCGTACTGGTCGCTGAAGTGCTTGAGGTGGAAGAGCACCTTGCAATCCCCCTGAGTGTTTGGTTTCCACACAGCGCTCCTCAAACAGACTGGGAGCGAGGAGCCACTGGTTGCCAGTGCTGGTCAGACCCAGATCGGAAAATCCAGCCCGTTCGCCCGGAGCCGGCGGTGTGAGATTACCGGGCAGGGAAGCCGACACACAGCCTTAGGTCTCGCATGTTCCCTTCACTCACCCCCTTGATGAAAAGTTGCAGGGTTTTGATGTTTTATTTTTGGCAATGGCTGTTGATATCTCCTTGGTACCGTAGCTCTTCCACATTTTTTTTTTTTCCATTTTGGCTTATTAGAATAGGAGATTACATGTAAATGTTACGTGGAATAGCTGCCGAAAGTCTGAATATTTACTGCTCTCTCATGCTGCATCTGTAATCGTCACCGATTCCCCCCCACCACCACATTTTTTTTCGTAAAGGCCAGTGAGGCTGATTGTGGCTTTCTGCACTACAGTAGTTACAGAGGTTGTTACTGCATCCCGTTGTGCCCCGTCACTGCTATTAATGAGATGTTTGCTCTCTCGAAGGTGTTTGCAATGATTGTTGTTAGAGTAAAAAATAAGCTCTGTGCAGACTCCTCTCCCAGATTTGGGATCTTCACCAAATTTATGATGGTGTTTTAGGTCCGGATCCTCGCGTCATTCATGTGGCTGGCTGATTCACGAAAGCACCTCTGGGGAGTATCTAAGAAACGCTCTGTCCTTACAGGAAAGGGGCAGGAGCACCCACACGGCTGCAGAGGACCGTATTTATCCAGTGACTCAGAAGCCCTGACTTGGCGAAGCCCTTGCAGACTTTGCAAGTCCTTCAGCCATGAGCTTCTCTTTGACAAACCCCGGAGAACCTCCTGCCCACCACCATGGCCAGCCACCAAGGCGATCTCCTCGCTCCCGGCTCCGTCCTCGGCGCCCAGGTTGCACCCCGCAACCCCAGAGGGGCGACGGGCGAGCTGCGCCTCCGGGGTGGGCCTGATGCGGACGCCCCCGGGAGCTGTTTACGTGGAGGTCTATGTAGTTACAGCGTTGCTCGCTCGCTTGGCTTCGTCGGCCAGGAAAAGCTTGTGGGATCCTGTGGTTATTCCAGCGGGGAGGAGAAAATGATGACAGCGAGGAGGAATGCAGCTCCGGGCCAAGGCGGCGGGCACGCTCCCTCACTGCTCGTCTCTGGCACAGCGTCCCGCACGCACTCGCGCCGGGCTGCCAGCCGCCTTCTCCTCTGCCCAATTCTCCCATCGTCTCTGTCCTCCTCCTCCTTTCCCACAGACCCGCCGGCTCCCCGCCACGTGTGCTCCCCGGGAGGCCGGGGGGCTGCCGGCGGGGTGCGGGGAGTGGGCTGCGGCTGATTTGGCTGTTGGCTCACGGGGCGGACCGGCCATTTCTCGCCCTTTTCCGAGGTGGCGTGCGGCAGGCTCGCTCCCGCGCTCGCAGAGCAGCTGTCTCGATGAGTGTTTGCCCAAATCATGACGCTATCTAGCAGTTAGTTACCCTGCAAAAAGGCCCAGCGCCATTTGCATGGTAATGGAAGGCTTTCTCAGAAATGTTTTGGAAGCAATCAGCTAAACTAATAGAATTTTATGTAAACCAATCTCTTTCTTTAGATCAGGATTTTTTTTTTTTTTTTTTTTCCTGGAGAGGAGGCTAAGGGCTTTTTAGTAAATGCAAATTGATATTCCAATGAAAATGGAAATGAGGGAAAAAGTTCGTCGCTGGGGTAAAATGCTGCAACTTTGCTCTAGCAGCAGCTTCGCGTGCGATTCCCCGCACATCCCCGGCAGCCACCCCGAATTTCTGAGGTGCTGAGGCGTGGCACAACGAGGAGAAAAGCTTTCTTCCACCTTCATGCTATGGTGAGACTCAGACCAGGTTGGACTTTTCACGTCAAAGCTGTGCCGTGGAAGGTTTCTCCAGGGCTGGACCTCTGCAGAGGGTCACGGCAAGCGGTCAGGGAGAGGAGGCTGCGGACGAGTGGGCTCGGGCTGCTGTCGCTCGGCTCTGCTGCGACTCGGCAGCGCTGGTACCCTGTAACTCGAGCTTTTTGTACCTCTCCAGCAGGACTTGAGGAAGGTAAAGGATGAGAAGTGCTCAGAAATCTGATTTATGTCGCGTCTTCAAAGCTCTTGCTTTTAAGAGGCGTAGCTTGCACTGGGAAGTTGCTCGCTGCACTCACCTGCTGCCAAGGGCTTTTGTTGCAAGCCCCAAGTGCTTTCTCACGTGGGACGCAGCCGGGGTCACTTTCCCCGCCCGGCTCCCCTTGCCTCGCGGTAAAAGGGCCTGAGAGATGCCAGCAGATCATCTGCGTGGAGTGTGGGCTGGCTGACATTGCTGCAGTCAGTCATTTAACTGTTTTCTTGTTTATGTGAAAAAAAAAAAAAAAAATTGGACTCCGACCAGTCTGCAGACTTGTGGTGCTGCTCGAGGAGATGCAGGTCAGCGAGGGTCAGGCATCCAGGAGGGTTTCAGGTGAGCAACTCCCACCCTATGAGGCTGAACCTGAATTGGAGCAGCAGGGTTTTGGGCTTTCCCATCTTGTGTAGCAAAGGACAGCAACTATATGCGGCAGAGAGGTGTGATGAGTTCCCAAGGCCTTGGAGAGCACCCTCCAGCAGCACATGGGTGGCATGGACGTGCCGGGCGTTAGCCTGGGGGGATCATAGGCCCACGAGCCCTGTCGCAGGATGCTGTCTGGACTTAACAGCGTAAAAGTGTCAAACAAAAAAGCGCGCGGGGAGTGAAGAGCATTTTCCTCATTCACTGCTGGGTGATAGCAGCAAGGTATGCAAACCGCAGCGGGGAACGGTAAATACGCCAAGGTGGCAAGCGGTCCCTTGGAAAGTCCCAAACATCTTGGGCGGGCGGTTGAGAAAACAAACAAACAAGTGAATTTCCTCCAAGCTGGACTTGGTCTTGTGGTACGCTGTGGCTCAGGGTGCAGCAGCAGCCACGGGGACGGGAGGCAGCCTGGTGTCAGGAGGGACGTGTTTTGGTGGTGGCTGAGGAAAGCAAGTGGTGGTCAGTGCCTTATCACACTAACATTGATCTAAATCTACCCGGCCTGGAAATGTCTTTAATCAAGTTCATCTCCTGCTGTGCTACCTGCCAGCTGCACTGTGGGTTGCTAATGAATTGCCCTCCGCAGTCGTCTCTGGAAGCCGGTACCCGAGGTCAGCTCAAGGTGTGCTCACAAACCACCTGGAGAGTAAAGTCGGGCGTTTGTCCACAGTGTGCTAGCTTTGACGGCAAAGTTGGTTTAAGAAATACTTTCCTCCCTCCAGCCGCTTTTTCCTGACCCTTCATTTATGCCAAGACAGCTGTTGGTGGTGTTATCCTGTAACCGCATCCCTGAAATGACTGATGGTAAAAATTCTTAAAATAAATAATTTTGGGGGTTTATTTTTAGCATTTATCGCTCAGTGTCAAAGGCTGGTACAGAATTCCTCCACAGTAATTCCTCCTTTGAGATGGATTCACTCAGTGGCCTCAGTGTGACAGAAAGACCTTGCTCAAGTTTTGGTCATGTGCGAGAAGACAAGGTATAATCAGTGTCCCATGATGTGAAAGAGAAGATCTGACCTGCCAGTATGCCTGGTGAGTTATTATTAGGCTTGCCTGAACATATTCAACTTTTAATCCAACAGTAGAATTCAACTTCACAACTAGAAGATTCAAATCTAGGATATTAAATATGCACTCATTTAAATACATTTTCATATTTGAAACCATATGGAACAGTATAAGCAACATCAGAAGAAAGAATATGTGTTTTTACAAAGTGTGACCTTTTTTCAACCTCCCTAACTGAAGACTGTCCCAAAAGAGCAAGAGAAGAGCGGGGTGCTTTGGTGTTCCACATTCCTGGTTAGATGCTTTCCAGATATACTACTGCTTTTCCAGACATTGCAGATAACACCAACTAGATTATTAAACGGAATATTTAAACTGTTACATGGTTTAAATGCTTTGTGAGTTTGTCTGGGCCACATTAAATTTATATGAGTAAAAAGTCATTCTTGAATTACAAAATCAAGTAGCTTTTCCTCGCCTGACATCTCAATCCACTCCTGGAGATACATTCATTGGGGCCTTGGAATGTTTGTTTAAACAATCCAGTCTCTGGCAGCTATAATTTTTTTATTTTTGATTTATAACATTTATTGAATGCTCTAATATCAGCATTCATTAAAAGTACTACTGACGTTTCAAACTGCATCAGATTTTATGTCTTCAAAGGGAGAAAGTAAAATGAACAGAGTATATCCAGAAACCAATCCTGATACTAACAGGGGACATGAAAAATAATTTTAAAACCAATCAGAAATGTTCAATTGAAAATTTCTTTGATGGAAAATGCAGTTTCTGCAAAAAATAATATTCCAGCTTTGATTGGTAAAATTGAAACAAAAATCTTTCACTGTGGTTTGGATCTACCAGAATAAAAAAATAAATCTCTCTTTAAAAATGAATCCAAACTCTTTTGGGGGTGGCTGCCTCCAGTTTAAACTTTTTTTCTTCAGTTGGCTCCTGTTAGCTGTGGATCAATGCCACTTATAAATGGGGTATGCCAACAACGCGTGGACAGTCCTGGAAACTCTCCTTCCCACTGCTTTTTCCTTACAACTCTGATTTACTACTCTCAGGAGCGCTCTGCTAGCTGTGTGAGTGGCAGACATGGGGAAGGAATTTTCTATTAATCATCTAGTCGCTGACAGGAACACCTGAGCGGTTAGTGTTTGTGCTTTTCATCATGGCAGGAATTTTGGAGGAAAAAAGGCAATCCAAAGTCTTCCCATTGGAAGGGAGAAGCAAGGAAGGGGTGATGTTCTCCAAGTACAACAAGCTGCTTACCCTCTAGTAAGGTTTTGTATTTTGTAGCAAGTTTTCAAACCTGAACCCGAGTATGGTTGTGCTGAAGACCCTCAATAATGGGAATGTGTGCACCTCCGTGTTGCTCCAAACATCTGTCTTTGAAATTTTGAGATCTTTTCCCTACCTGATTCAACATTCATTTGTGTCCCTTTGAATTGTCGGGGTTTTGAATTGTCCTTGTCTTGTTTGACCACCTCCCTGGATGAAAGATGCCCCTCCTGGCGCATGATGGGTTTAGGACTCCCAGGATATCCTGAAGTTATTCTTGCAGCAGGGAGGAATCTGTCGATGCTGCATAGTCCGCACAAAGAACCTGGCCAGCAGACACAACTGGAGATTTGAAGCACCCTTTCCTTACTTCTCCCTTCCAATGGGAAGACTTCTGTCATAGTTTACATCAAAAAGATACAAGATACTACTACAGGATGGAGAGGCTCCTTTTTAATGAAGGAATGACTCAAATCAGCAAATCCTGCTGACCATGAGGCAAGCTTCTCTTCCTTGCTTTCTTCATGTATATTGAAGCAATTTAAGATATTAAAACAGTATTCTAAAGGTTTCAATTGTAATAACTTTGAATCCACTTACCTACTAACTTTCTTCTGCCATAGTCTAAAGTTGCTCACGCTTGGGATAGCTCTAGCTCCTAGCCATGTAAACTCATTTTATGGTCAATGGAGATGAAAGCATGTGGTGTCAGAGCACTTCACCCCATTCTTAATGGGCACCTGAGAGTGTCCTGTTTGGACAGATACCTACACTACAGATGTTGATGTCTGGTGAGATGAAGACACTCAGTTCCATGGCTGTCTTTTCACCCCAGCTATAGCTAATTACAAGAGGATTGAACAAGTCTTTTAAATTATCTTCTCAAAAATTACTCTGTGAAGTTACAAATTTCACAACACTTTCCTTTTTTTCTTGTAAAGCAATTATTATCCTCTCTTAATTCAGTTGTCACAGACTCCAAGGTGTGTTGATAACAGTTCTTCAGGTTGTCATTCATGCTCTAATCATGAATCAATGACTTTCTCGGCTGTCTGGACTGAAGAGTTTGCCTGTTTAAAATATTTTGGAATCCATCCACTTTGGCTTTTCTCTAGATTTTTCATGGCATTGAAAAGCACAGTTGGACACTTATTCTGCTCAGTGGAGTCCTCAATTTTGTTTCCATCTGGAATCACACACCAGTACTTGTGGGGCAGTTAACTTGGCCCAAGAAAGTATTATGGAACTGATCCTCTGAATGTGGTGAAAATATACTTAAGAGGTAAGTTCAGTTGATCACAGTTTGAAAATCTCTCTTTTTGGGTTGCTTTTTTTCAGGAGCACGAAGTTTTACTTGAACAGTTTCCACTTAAGTTATGCATAATATTTATTATGCATAGAGGACTTATTCTACCAGTCTCCAAGTGCATCTCAAAAGCAGGTAAATGTGATTAATTCAATATAACAGTAGACAGTAACTTGACACTGATGCTGGAAACCAAACAGTGAACTGCATCAGTGATCTGCTGTATGAATGGTTGTGATAACCAGTGATACAACAAGTTGCAGCAAACCCAGTCTGCAAGGATCTCCACAAATGTCTTGCAGAGTTCTGCTTTGTTTGCAGGATTGACCAGCTAGCTGGGAAGAACATACATGTTCTCACAGGGTGAATCCAGGCTGGTTGGGAAGATTTGGGCTGCCCCTAAATAAGAACGTTTTTTCATCATGTCTCCCACCAGGCTGGATCTGCTCAAAGCTTGGTTGACTGCCCTGGAGCTCAGAGGCATGGCCTGGAGCAGGGTTCTGCTGGCAGTTCACTGAGCAGCACCAGCAGAAGGACCCATTCTTGGCCCCTCTGCTGGGGCAGAAAGACCAGCAGGATAGGAGACAACTCTTCCACTTTCTCTCCTCTAAGCCACCACATCAGAAATATTAATGAAGGTGGTAGAGCCCTGGCAACCTGTTCTTGGGACTGACTCATCTACCTACAGTCTAAGGCCAGCCTTGACCGATTAGTTGAGTTTGTACAGGTTGTATAATGCCGAGTTCCACATTAGGTAAGCATTACGCACCGATACATGTGTTGCATTCCCATTAGTGCCTTATTCTTAACCTGTATTTTAAACGTCTTTTATTTTACTGGTCTTAATAGTGATGTTTTTCCAGATGTTGGGATCTGGGTTTTTTTAGTGCCTCTAATAGAAGTAAGTCTAGTATGCAGATTGCTGATAAAATAAGCTGCCTTTAAGTGGGAAAAACTGTGATGTCTGTCTAATCTCAAGTGCTTTTATGACCATTAACACCAGAGGACATATCTAATTGCTATTTTAAGTATACAACAGAACTGATACGCAGGAGCTGTAGACAGCAGGGACAGAAACTTGGGTCCGCACTGTCTCTTTGTGTTGCCCAAGTGTGCTTTTACTTATAGGATAACTCAGGATCAAGGGCCTGCCTTAAGCTGGCTGCTATATATCCAATGGTGTCATGTCAACGAAACAGCCATGGTTCCTTCCTAAAGGCTTTGACACAGTGGGCAGAGAAGATGTGGGATATATCTGCAGTGGAGGCACAAGTGTCTGAGGGCTATTGGTGATACAGGGACACAGATTACACTGTCCTTCACGTAGCCCGTTTGTGGTCTTAGATGCAGCTACATTGTACAAGTGGAGCCGAGGTGGCTGGACCATACAGTCACCGCTCATCCTACAGCACCTTCGTGAGTCAGGGAATTGCTGCTCCCTGAATGAGGCTAAATGACTTTCTGCAGGGTCATCTAGAGATGTGAATTCTCTTTTCTCAAGTCATCAGTATCACCAGAACCCCAAGAGCATTTTACCTCATTCAATGCACATAACACTTTATGCCATGATCTATATTAGGCCCCAAGAGATTATATGAGAGAGTCGTATTGTCAGGTGTGTTGCCACAATCTATTAGGGCTCGGTTGTATTTGCAAAGCTTTACAGAAAATGTGTCTGCTGTGGTTTTTTTGGCCTTTATTGCATTCACCCACCCCATCTGTTATTTTCCTGAAGAAGAAACTTGCATGAATCATCTGATGACCATTTTAGAAAGATTCAGCTGTGGGGCTGGTATTCCAGTTTGCGGAGCAGGGCCGGTACTGTAGGGATATATAATTTCAGAGTGGTGTCAGTATTTCATACAGCTGCAGACCTCTCTGCTGACTGGGATTTATAGGAGTAATGAAGTGCTCTCGCATTTCCATGGACTTCCAGGCTGAATCAGAAATGCTAAACACTAAAACGTGCCCTTCGTGCTGTTGACATCTACAGTGCGAGTTCCCATCCAGCTGAACTCCAAGCCTAAATTTCAGAGTGACTAGTTAAATTAAACAGGCATTGACGAGCTGAGTGGAGGGGGAATGGGTTGTAGAAGTTGTCTGGGGTTTTGTAAATTGTCCACGGTCGTCCCTTGTGTGTGGGGTGGCCCCTTCTGCACTGCGGAGCTGTGCTGTGTCCAGCGAGAGCAGCTCCAGCTGGGTAGCAGGTGTGCAGCAGCGGTGACCTGGTTTGGGAGCGACCTCCACTAACCTCCCCGCCATGCCAAGATAAAGATTGGCCATATGTTCTAACGCAGGCTTTCGTGCCAAAAGGTCATCTTCCAAACGGTCTTAGAGAGAAGCTGCTGTCCTGTGCAGAAAACATCTTAAGGTATCCCAGGAAAAGAGAAAACCACTGCTGAAACGCTTTTGTGCATGGGTAGATAATGTAAAACAAAGTTGTTTCAACATCAGGGGTAGTCCAGTGCTGCTCGATTCCTAGCTGTGTCATTAAAAAGCATTTGGCTGCAAAGGGAGGATTATAAAGCACACCGCTGAAGGTCCCAGTACTGCTGAATAAACCAAGAGACAAGATGTCCTGTGTCCTTGCAGCCCTGCTTGAAGTACCATTGTAGGGTTTGAGGGACTGAGGTGCGAGTCCTGAGAGGCTGTTAAAAAGTTCTGGCTGCTGTGGTAGAAGTGGGAGGGTGATTCTGCAGACCCCATGGTGATGGTTTGTGGCTCCATTTTTGGAAATAGGTTCTGGCTCTTCAGAGCCTTTTTCAAGCTGAAGAGCATTGGGACTTAGACTCCTAAAACCTTCGTACAGAAAGATTCTTGATATCTTTTTCGTATTTAATCATCCCACTTTGATTTGCACTAGCATTGGTGGAAGTCGAATGCCTTACAGAAGTTAACTGTCTAAATACCCTGCAGATTGAGATCCAAGTCATATCTGAAAAGGAAAGCATTCCTCCCTGACTTACATGCCTTTGGAGATGTTAGCTATCATCTGAGCAGTAAAATGTCCTACAGGCACTTGAAAATTGCACATGGGAAAGGACCTCTTCTTCTGTTAGTCCCAATTTCTGCATACCTGGGAGAGCCACTAGGTGATATCTAACTGCAGCTAGAAATAAAAGCCACATGCTTACAGAGACAGTTGAACACTCTTTTCTGTTCACCCTTTGGAACTGGGACCATCTTTTCAGTGCTGCCATTCATTCTTGCTTATCATATTTCCATCAATAAACCTCCCAGTCAAGTCCTTATCTGCAGCTTACACAGCACTCTTCTCTGCCTCACCTTTCCTGCATGAGAGCTCTGCAAGCACTGAGTGCACCGATGCAGTCTGAAAAGAATTTATAGGCTTCCTGCGTATTCATGTGGTTACTTACACCACCTTAAACAATTTTATTAGGCTATGTGCGCTTTCTGTGCTCGTGGAGCCGGGGCTGTGTACACGCAGCATTTGCTGTCCTCGCATCAGCCCTTGGCGGAGGGCTTGCTGTGGTCCTTTCCCCACAGGAACATCAGCAGTGCCTGCCCCAGCTCCAGGGGCACAGAGACCTGGAGCTGTGACTGAGCCGCTAGCATCGGTGTCTACACGCCTCTTGCCTACCCAGTCTGGTGGAAAGTGGCTCTGATGACTCATTTCTCATATGGTCGTTTTTAGTTAACAGTCCCAGTTATCACCCTGAAAGAGAAAACTGCCTGCAAGCCTCTGGAGTTACAGAAATCTCCCCCCTTCCTCCCTCTGTCCTGGTGGAGGGAGGATGTGTGTCTGGTGGGAAATAGGAGCGGGCGGCCGTGTCGTCTGCTGTGCCTTGGTGACCCTCTCTGGCCTTTTCCGCTGGAGCTGCAGTGCCAGAGGGGAGCTGGGGGTCTGCTGCAATGTTAATGAAAGGCAGTCTTGGCCAAAAGACGTTTCTGAGACGTGTGTTTCTCTGTCGGTGGAACATCTGAGCATGTTATTCTAGTGGTATAAATTAAAACTGCACGCTCTGGGTTTAACTTGTACCAAAGCCAGGCAGAGCGTGGGGAGGGAGCTTTGAATTAAGCACTTGATCAGTCATATTGTAAAACCTCAAAACTAAGCCGGAAGGCAACCTCAGTTCAAGCTCCAGGAGGGAAGCAGGAGCTCACATCATCTGTTGGCTCATCTTTGCTGGACCGAGCTTTCATTCATGTGCTCTGGACACATCAATGCACGACAGCCTCTCCACCAACAGATAATTCAAGCTTGTTTTCCCCAAAGTGCAGTGTTGGATGTGTTGGGCTGAGGTAACAGCCAGCAGTGGGAAGCACATGGGCCCTGATATGCTGTGTGCTTTTTAACTTTTAGGATTGTGTCCCTCTTGGCCCCTGGCACTGTACTTTGAGGTGCAGTGGAGACCTGGAGTCATAATTTCTGGAGGTCCATGTAAATCTGTAGCATTTGCATCTGCAGGCTCATCTGTGGCCTCAAGTACTTGATATGAAGGTCTCTACAAATGCTTCTGAACACCTCCAAGGAAGGTAAAATTTCACTATTGTATAAAGCCATATTATGCTCTCAGTCTAAATGCTTCCTGCAGACCTGGCCACACTCTCTCAACAGCACCAAGTAGAACTGAAAAAGGTCCAAGGATTGATAATGGCTATGGAAGAATGAGGGCCTTTGGAGGAGGTCCTCTCCAGGGTTAAGGTTTGCTCAGCTGAGTGTGATGATCTTGACTCATTGCTCTTTTGCACAAAGCAAGAACTAGTAGCAATGAAACAATCTGACTGAAGTAGTTTTGACCCAGAATATAACTGAGGTCACTGACCTTGGCACAGACTGTTGCAAAAGCAAAGGTGGATTCAGAAAGGGGTTTGACAAATTGTGAGGAGGTCAGTACATGGTGGCAAGCGAAAAAAACAGGGGTCCACATGCAACCTCCTACTCAAGCTGTTGCTAAAATCCTGGTTTGCCAGAAGCTTGGGAGGTTTGGCCAAGAGTTATATCCTCTCTTTCCCCGTGCAAGTCACAAGACAGTGGGTTCTGGATGGACCTTTGCTCTGACTAATGTTGAGGCTCAAACATTTGGAGTTTACCTGGCAGCAAGTCCCAATGACATAAGTTAAAATTCAAGTGCCAGCACTTGTCAGGGATGTGACATTTGTTTGGATTGTCTTGGTTAGTGTAATTTTTCTTCTGTATATTGAGTTATACACCCTGGTATTGTTCCTGCAGTAAAACAGTCACACCCTGCTAGCATTTTTGTGGCCTACAGATCTTCTGTTTCCTTGATTCTTGCTCATATATGGTCATGAGACTGAGCAGCGACAGCTGGGCTTTGAAAAAGCAAGTAGTGATTTTCTGTATGTGCAGGAGGGTAACTTCAGCAAAGTTTCGATTTCAGAGAGTGCTGACCTTCGAAGCCTTTTTAAGATTAGCTCAGGCTGGACAGCTCAGAACAGAAGGGTCCAAAATCACCCGTCACTTGAAAAACTGGTGCTAAAGCCATCAGCAGTAGGTCAACCCTCGCATAAAAGCTGCAGATAATTAGCACCTGCGTAATAATGTGATTTGCAAGTTTGCTCTAGTCATTATGCAAATGAAAGTTAAGCCCTCACTTACGGTGTGATAGATTTTATGTCACTTACCATGTATAACAAAACCAGTTCATTAAGCTTTCCTGGCATTTGGCAGTCAGCAAAGGCCTGATTTTGCCTCTGTGATGGAACGACACAAGGCATAAATACACTGTTTCTTGGTGTGCCTAATAATGCTGGTGCATAGTTCATGTTTTTAAGCGTTCTTCTAACCGGAGAGAAGTAAAATAAGAAAACTTATCATAAACTTTACACCTTCATCACTGAAGATGGGCTGAGTGGAGTTTTGGTTCCTCTGTGACTACTGAGATTTTGATCTCTTTTCATTCTTTCCAGCTGTAGCTGCCTGGGTTGGGCGTCCAGACCATGCGTGCTGTACAGAGAGGTGGAAGGTGAGGTGTGTGTTGGGGGCTCCGGGACACGACCCCCCTCCATTTGCAATCATCCCGCTTGCTCGCGATGTGGCCAGCCACTGCCGTACGCTGCTGGCCGTGCCAGGCCCTGGTCAGCCACCTCTCTCCTGGCCTCCTTCCTGCCTTCGTCCCCTCGCCTGTGGGACAGAGCCTGACCTTGGGGTGCGATTGCCAGCACTCCGCGTCCCAGCAAGCACCTACCAAATCTCTAAAGCGAGATCCGCTCTGGACATGAACCAGAACTACAGAGCTTAATTTTCCTGGGGAAGGGGAGCAGAAGGCAAGGATTTGCAAGAAAAACTGCCCATTGCCTCTGTGGCAGACCCCATGGAGCAATTTTGCCTGCTTTTGTGGCAGACACAGCTTTCCCATCCACCCCAGTGTTTATACATGGCCCACACCAGAGCTGCATGGACAAGGTTGGCAGACAACCTTCTTCCCTGCTGCCAAACTACAACAATTTAGAGCAGCATACATCCTTGTGATCAAAAAGTAGCCCTAGATATCATCTGTTGCCACTCAATAACCAGCTAGCTTGGTGTCCTCAGGGTTTCTTCTTGCTGGTCACTATAGGTGGTACCCACAGGTCTGGAAAAGGTCAGAAGGAGTCTCTGGCAAATATGTGGACACAATGCTTCGTACCTGGGCTGAGTTTTCTCACTGCTTGTGCCCTGTCCTGCAGGGCCGTGAATGCTTCCTGGGGGTATTTACATCAGGGAGCACTGCACGCCTAAATCAGATGCCAAAGATCAGAGCTTCATTTCCCTGTGGAGAGTGGGAAGGGCTTCCAGGGCCTTCAAGGTACCTGGAGTGTGTGTTCCTCCGTTGCAAGGGAGATTTTCCTCTCCTGAACATGCATATGACGTCTAGCAGAGTAGCACCCCAGCCTCCTGAGATGCTGTGATACACACCTGGATGCTCACCCACAGCTGAAAGGCCAGCTTAGACGGAAGCACCGGCAACGCCTCCCAAGGGAGACGCAGTAACAGTATTCACGGTACGTATTGAGAAATACCATTTCCAGCCATGAGCCCGTGCAGCTCCAGTCGGCTGCAAACCGGGCAGCGTTTGCAACACTCTGGTCGATTCACTGGTGCTGGTTGTTTGAACGAGGAACTCGTTTGTTGCTCTGTCAAAGTCTCGCTGACATAGCCTGCAGCTATGAACAAATGTTGTGAGGCTGCAAGCTGGAGCATTGAAGAGACAGGAAGCGTGTTCAATATTGATAAAGAGCAGACCAGGGGCTTGTTTAAATCGTGCGCAGACAACTTTTCCATAATTAAGGGAGCAACAGACGCCATCCCTTGCCTACAAATGGCGTGACTAACAAAAGCAGGAGACGCGCATCACATGCAGCCTGATACACGCCTGTGAGCAGAAGTGATGGTGAAAGGGACCTGAGATGATTCCCGAGGACGGGCTGTACATGCCCGTCGTTCCTCTGTTTCCAGCACGGGTGTACAGAAATCTTGTGATATGTTCTCAGCTATTAAACAGCGCGTGCCTTGAGCCCTCACTGGGAGCGGAGGCCCTTCGTGTGAGGCCCTGTGCCCTTTCTAGCACTGTTGTGCACGCTGGAATGATTCAGCCTGCAAATGGAGCAGGTGGAGTAAGGGATCAAATCAACCTGTGTTTGTGGTCCCTATTCACAGGGGTTGATGTAGGTATGTGATCGCTTCCTTCCTATCTGCGGCTTTATCCTATCTTTGTTCTTGGGAATGGGTGCCTGTGAAGGGTCCAGTGCTCTGCCTTAATACTTAATAAATGAAGACTTCTGCTGGGCAGCAAAAAATGGGAGAGGTAGCTTGGATGCTGCTGGAGTTGGGTGTGGGATTTACTTCCAATACTTATGGGTGCCTGACGTGCGTAGGTTACAACTGTGGCATTAAGAACGTGCCCACCTGTTAACCATCCTCTTCTGGATGCCACTTGCTCTGTGTTCCCTTCTGTCTAAGTTTTGGGTGCCTTTCCCCAAGCAGAAACTTTACAAAGATTTTGCAGACCCCTCTAGCCACACCGGACCGTGTTAAGCCATGATCCCATGGTCCAGGCCGTACTGATGCACACTTGTCTCATCCTGGAGACCCTGTGAAGTTATGGGGATTTCGCTTCAATGTTCTTTTGGTCGCCGAGGGTTCAAACACGTGGATCGGCTCACAGGATGAGGGCCAGCATGGACAGGCTGCTCTCCGCACAGATCTCATGGAACACTGTTTGAAATGGGCACAGGCATCCAGGTCTGTGCCAATCTTGTAATTTAGCAGCTGGCATATTTAAATGCTTGCAAGTGGGATCAATCTTTTTTTAATCATTTATGTTTAATTATTGTTTCCAGCTAGCTCTTTTGTGTTTTATTGCTAGCAAGTTTCTAAAGAACAGTTTTTAAGCTTGAACTGAAAAGCCTAATATCATCCAGGAAAGAATAGCTTATAGCACTTCAGTAAGGAGACTTCTCCCATGCTTGGGACTCTTGGGCAGGTCAAGGGTTGAATTCACTGAATTATTTTGGTTGGAAGACATCTGGTCTGACTTCTGCTTACAGCCGGGGTGTCTTTGAAGTAGGCTGGGGTTGCCCAAGCCTTGCCCAGTCAAATTTCGGTTATTACCCAAGAAGAAGTTTTCACAGCCCTAGTTACAGTACTAGGCAGTCCCCACGCTGTACTGCTGGGTAGGGTTATCCCACCTCAGGTGCAGGACTTGGTATTTGCTGTGTTGAACTCCACAAGGGTCCCATCAGCCTGTTTCTCCAGCCTGACCAGGTCCTTCTGAATAGAGCCCTGTCCTCCAACGTGACAACCACTTAATCCAGTTTGGTGGTGTTGCAGACTTTGTGAGAGTGTGCGGAGAGCTGGCCAAGCAGGGATGACGGTAGGATGCAGAGTGTTGCTACTTACTTAACAACACTTTTAAGTTAAAAGTTAAAAAACACATAGAAAATAAAGATTTGGGTCCTCCAGCACCCTTCCCTGAAAGAAAAGGTGTCAAGGAGCTGATGAGCTTTGCTGTGGCAAGAAGCTCAGGGTGGCAGGTCCCTCTGGCTATTAAGACATATATTGCCTTTCTGTTGTCCTGGAAGAACAGCGTTCACCAGGGTCACCGTTCAAAGACTCTTGCTATTTTATGTGGCCAAAAGGAAACACTATGGACTCAGAGAGCTTTTTGGCCCCTCCTATTTCCTAATAAACATTTAATTTCTCATTAAGTAATTAGCATTTAAATGTTATTGCTCAGTAAAATTACTCTCTCTGAAATCTCTATTTACCTGGGCTATGGAGAAAACAAACATTAAAGACACAGCTGATTTCAGCTGCCTGATATAATCCACTCACTTCCATTTTATAGGATAATTCAGGTTGCACGGGGCCTCAGGAGGTCTCTAGGATGTCTCCCCTCAAAACAGGGTCACAGCTAGGAGGTCAGACCAGATAATTACATGTGCTATGTTGAAGAACGTGTCTTTGTCACAAGCGTTGTATTTGCTCATGGCACAAACATGCCCAGAGTGTTTGCATGCCTCCCCACGCACGCCCACGCTGAACAGGGATGCAAAGGTGGAGCAGGCTCCTTGCCCTCGCCGTAACGTCCCCACAGGTTGTGCAATGTGGCATTTTTTTTATGAATGACTTTGGATATCCATGTGTTCAGCTGCAACATGCATTACCGTATCAGCCTCCATCTACTGAGAAATGAAAAATTATAGGTGCCAACCCCTCTTTCACTAGTCAAAGCATGAAGGAAGATGATGCTGGTAATTGGGTGTTTGCTGTATAAAGGAGGAAGTTTGTAACCCATTGCTATCGCTGACATGACGCCTCTGTAAACCCCCAAGCCACGATTTATCATCTCAGCCATTTAATATCTGTGTGGAGGGACAGAATGGCATATTCAGGATGAGCCATTATGATCTGTCTGTTTGGGAACACAGAGTGTTTTATAATCTTCTGTGGTTGCTTTTTACTTTAAATGAAGGAAATTAATGGCTAAATTCTGCAGAGAAATAATGCCTGATGTGAAGCACCGTCTGAAGGACAGTGCTACGTGAAAGCTGAAATTGTCTTTCTCTTTCAGCATGATATCTGTTTTCTTTTAATCACAGGAATGAAGGACTAGAGTTTCAGCCTTAACTGTTAATTTCCTGTCTATTGTCTATTCAAACAAGATCCTGCTGTATCTCTTATAATAAATACATTTAGAGACAGGGATGAAACTCGGACCTGCCCTCTACCCCTCTCCGAGGGCAGCTAATTCCTGCAATCTGGGCCACCCTTTCCACGCCGTGCGAGGGCTAAAGCAGCCTGCTAAGTCCTGAGAAAACAGCGGCTGAAGCCCCCAGGAAAGGGCAAGAGAGACTGAAAACGGCTGATAGAGCCAGGCGGACGTTCAGGTGCGAGCAAGATGCCTGAACGCGTTTAGCAGCTGGGCCGGAGGAGAGGACACGACCGAGCAGCACTTCGTGCCCGTGGCAAGAAGTCTCTTGGTGCAGCTCCCACACAGGCTGCTTTTGAGAAGGAATTGCCCGAGACTGTTTGAAAAGGGGAATTTGTAGGAGCCAATCACACATTAATGGCAGTGGTTAATGGGAGAGCAGGACAGAAATATTTAGGGTAAATCGTTAAAAATTTAAAAAGAAAAAATTAAGGGCAATACCTATTTTTTGTTTCTCATCAGAACTTTTGCTGCCCTGTGGTTAGTAGATATTTTAGAAAACTTTATCTGAAAAAAGTACTGGGTTTGGTCTGACATACCTACATTTACTCTTATCAGTCAAGGGGACCTACAGGGGGGCAATATTTTTTTAAGATGAGCCCAATAAATGTACAAAACTTAATGTGATTTTTTTTTTTTTTTTTAAGCTTACAATTTGGGAAAAAAGAACAGTGATCTTATAGGAATCCAAAACCGTGATGCTGAAACTCTTGAATTATTCATATGATCTTATTCAATGCACTGTGATTATTTCTGATGCTTCAAATTCCTGGATAGCTTTTGATGCCTGCATTATTTCTATGTAAATTCCAGCCATTAGTTGGTTTTATCAATAAGGTTCAGATTGAATCATGCCTCCCCTGCAAATTAATGCAGGCTTGACAAATGGAAGAGAAGATTTAAACTATCAAACCACAGACTGTTAGACGTGGGTTTAGAACAAAAACAGATATACGTTATTTCAAGCTTTAGAAGGTGGTATCTGAAAATATTAGCACGCATAGGGACATTTAGCAGAATGGTACACATGGAGGAGTGAGCTAAACTGCAGGCAGGAGAGGCTTTTAAGACGTGTAGATGACTCCTAGTTCTGCCATGGACTCAGTACTTCATCGTTTCCAGGCTGGAGACCAGAAAATGTTAGACTGGCTATTAACCTATTGTCACTATATATAATTAAACCACAAAAATTGTTTTCAAACAACATTAAAGATCAGATTTAAACTCATAAAAGCAGGAAAATCAGGATAAGGTCGAAATTGTCTCTCTAATTCACCCTGGTATACCTTTAGGCTGCCTTTGGCAGAAATGGCATGTGTGACTGACTAGAGGTTACCCGGGGCGGTAGCCCGCTGGCAATGGTGTGGCACTCTGAACACTCAGCTCTCATGCCCTTCTGCATGAGATTCTGCCTTTAATATAGTTTCATTTCATTATTGTAGCGTTACTTTATTTCAGACTACTATTTTTTTTTTTTAATTACCCTTTATTTTCTCAGCAAAGGAGGGCAGAAGATACGATCAACTTTAATGGGCGAAAACTTTTCTGGGCAGAGTGCAGTCAATGCAGTGACCGACTCAAGCCTGCAGGCACACGAAGTTGTACCTGCAAATGTGGTCAATAAATTTGTTCCCCTGAAGCGGTGATGACACTGGTTTAATTGCTAATGAAAACTTACATATGGTCAGGCCCAGTAAGCTGTGGGAGACACTGTTACGGAAAGCGAAGGAAACCTCATTTCCCCTGATGTTGGCCGCTACAATTTTTGAAAAATAAGTAGCAGAAACGAAAGCTGGAGCAGCAGAGACCAGGGTGGACTGCCAGGAAGAACAGTTCTGAGCTCTCGTGAAAATGGAGGACACCAGCAAGATCCAGACATGAATCTGGTCTCCTCTAAAGCAGAGGAGATGTTTGGACCCATCTTTACTGCAGGGACAGGTTACACCTACCAGGTGGCACAACCGGAGGCATCTGTAAGCCTGTTCTCCCCTTAAAACACGTCTTCCTCCTTCTCCCTTATCCTCCCTCCGTCCACCTATCTTTTAATCAGATATTTAAATCTCCTCATTCATTTTCCAGCCCACTCCTTCCCCGGGCGGAATGAGAGCTGCTGTGGGGAGTGAGCAGTACGGGGAAGAAGAAGTTGACGAGGCTTTGGTGGAGCGGCGATCCCTCAGCCGCGCCGAGGCTGCGCACTGGTCCTGCAGGCTGGGTTGAATGTCAACACTGCAAGCAGGCATTCAACAGGCTTTCTGCGGCAGATACCTGCCAGACCTAATCCCCCTGCACTACGCAGGGTCGTGCTGTCGACAAGCACATTAGGAAAAGGGGGTGGGACAGGGAAAGTCGCTTCTGCTTACACTATTTTTCGGGGATTTGACAGAGTCCCACAAATACTCCGTGGTTTGTGGATTTAGAGAATCATAGAATCATTTGGGTTGGAAGGCACCTTCAAAGGCCATCTAGTCCAACCCCCCTGCAGTGAGCAGGGACATCTTCAACCAGAGCAGGTCGCTCAGAGCCCCGTCCAGCCTGACCTGGGATGTTCCCAGGGATGGGGCATCCACCACCTCTCTGGGCAACCTGGACCAGGGTTTCACCACCCTCACTGTGAAACATTTCTTACTTATATCTGGAAGATGGGGCCTGAGCTATCTTAGGTTAATTTAGGTTTTTTACCCAAGTATCAACTGAGTAATTTATCCAGAGATGACTGAGTAAAGGGAATCACCGTCTCCCCTGGCTGGACTTTGTTCAAGAGAAGACCTTGTGGTGTGTAGGTGCTGGGACAGAGTTGGTGGATTCAGTGGTACGTGTCGCTGGGAAGGAGGAAGAGGGGTTTAACCCAATTCTTCCCTTGGTATTCTCCCATGGTCAGTGCAGGCAGCTCTCCCTGGAAGGCCTCAGTTTTGTTGTCTTCTTAACATCTGCTGCTTCTTACCATCCCCTTCCTGGGAAACATACGCAGGCACACCGATGCTGCTGGACCACACAGCAGATGGGGGCTAGAGACGGAAAATATCAGCTTACATTCGCTTGCTGTGGACTGCCAGGACTCGTCTCACCCCATGCACTTTTTTTCTGCTTGCTGCTGCTTGGAAACATACTCCTGCATTTCTTTGGTCCAGCGGGGAAAATTCTTGGCTGCAAAGACCAGTCTCGCAATCTGGTCTGCAGGCCAGCAAGCCCTGGCCAGCTTCCAGGCACAGGATCTTTCAGATGTGGGGATTTTCCATGGAGGGTATTCTGCTGCCTCTTCAGATGTTGAGAGATGCGTTTCGAGCGTGGCTCTTGCTGATAATCACCCCGAAAGGAGAGGAAAAAAAAAAATCCCAAAAAAAAGCATGCGCTTTCCTTCAGAGGCTGCTCCCAAGCCCTGCAGAAGGTTGGGGCCTGAGATCAGCCCCGGGACCCCTGCCCAGAAATAACTGGCCATTGGTGTGCCTACAGTGTTTTGGGGCTCATCTGTCCAGCCAAGAGGGCAGCTGTTGCCTGTATTTGCACAGGCCAGAGAGTACAATATCTAACTGCACTAAAAAAGCCAAAAAAAGGAGAGATTTTATCTTAATACGTTTTAGGTGTATTGAAGAGAAAGGCTAATGCTGTTCGGTTTTTCCCAACTTGATAATTTTTATTATTTTACTGGCATCCAATGCACCTTGATCGCTTTCTTCTCCTCTTTCTCAAATATCAGAAGCCTTGTGTTATGAAGGGAAGGCCCAAAAAAGGCTTCCATCTACTGCGGTGATGAGGGCACCCAAAGAAATACGTCTGCGTGTGCATAGTGTGCCGTTGGAGTATGCTGTGTGCTGTGGTCAGTTCTGCGGGCAGACATCATCTCCGTGGGCATCAGCTGCCATGCGCCATGCCCAGTCCTTGACAGCCTCCAAAAGGCATGTCCCTTCCCCACCAGCCAAAAAGGGGTCTCGGTTTCCTCTCTGCAGTGTCAGGAGGAGAGGCAACTACATGCAAGGCAACAGGGTCAATCCCACGGGCAGAGGGGGTATGCAGAGCAGCCAGAGGGTTCTGATACATCTGGGCTTTGTCTTGCTAGGAATGGAACCACAACGAGGAGCTGTTTAGCTACCAGGGATCGCAGGTCCCACTCACTTGTGAAGATGACGAGCCTCTGATCGCTTTCCATCCATGGAGAAGTGGCAGCCGGTCCAGGAGTAAGTAGTGCAGAAGAGAGGGTTGGTGTCAGCGCTGATTTCTATAATGAGAAGTTATTTTAAGTACTGGGGGGATGCTGTTCCAAAACCACAGTTATTCAAATATTTACTTCTCGGTAGTGGATAAATGCTTGCAAGTCAAAGCTTATTTGGAGTAATTGCCGTGTTTTCTGAAGTTATTCCATCTGGGGTTAAACAGCCCATCAAGAGAAGCTGTGTCTTTGAGTAAGTGCTTAAAATCTCGTGTGCCTACTTGTGAATGGCACCTCAGAAGAGATCCAGATGAGCTCCCTTTCTGTGCTGGGACACGGGGAAGTGCTTTATCGCGTAAAGGGGTCTTAAGAAGTCCGGAGTTAAAAACTTAACGCTTTGTCCACAGAAGAAATTGAAACGTGTTGATGCAAGTGGGTACCGAGAGTGCGTTGAAACGTGGTGCCGCCGCTCAAGGAGGGGTGTCGTGCTCGTGCTTTCTGTGTTGGCTGCACTATCAAGATTATCACTTTGATTTTTGAGTGTGATCAGAAGAACAGAATTTTATGATTGAGGGAGCATGGCTCACTGAATCAAGGATCAGAAAATTTCTCATTGTTTTGGATGGAAACCTCTCTGAAGCTCTCTGAAGCTATGGGTTGCTTTGACACTACACACTTTGACAGCACATACTGGTACATTCCCTTTTCTTTTAAAGCTTTCCTTCGTAACTACTGTTTCTTCCTACCTGGCAGCTGAAGTGCTACATTTTGTTCCTCTGTATATTCAACTTGTCTATCATTAAATGATGGAGTACTGTTATACTTACTGGATGATTTCTAATTTTTTTTTTCTTTTTTAAATTACCAGAGGACTTCTGTATCAGAAGGGGAGGGTGGGAGAGATCATGATAAAAGCGACAGCTTTCAAGAAGACAGATGTCAATAAAATGAAATTCGGTAAATCAGATGTCCTAAGAGGTAAGGATAGGGGAAGATAAAACGAAGTTGTCATTTCTTCAGAGTAAGTGAAGGGCACAATTCAGACTGTCCAAATGCAAGACCAGGATATTCAGTAGGTGCCAAGCTTGGTAGATGATGAAGGTTTTTTTCTGTGACTTTAACACCAGACAGAAACACACAGAAAAAAAGGAGAGGTCAGATTTCTATGAATAAATCTGAAAGAACAGCGCAAGCATTCAGGGATAAAAACAGAAAGGCCGAGGCACAAAATGAGACCTCAAAGATAACCAGAAATAATTCTGTAAGAACCATTAATAGAATGAGGAAGATCAAAGCGGGGATTGGTCTGCTACTCAATGGAGAATGAAAACTGTCTGCAGATAATTACAATAAGCTTGCAGAATATTGGAGAAGGAGAAAAAATATTTTTTTCCCAGAGTAGCTTGGGAATCATAGTCCAGTCAGATTAACAACAGTTCTAGAGAAAAAAAGGAATCAACCGTAACAAATTATCTGTAACATTTACAAAAATAATTGGAAGATGAATAGCAGTAAACATAGGTTGGTTCAAAAATAAGTTTTGTTAAAGCATTTTAATTTCCTTCACTGCAAAACAAACTCCTGTGGATTGGATAATGAACAAAGGTCACATAGCTTGATTTAAAAAAATTTAAAGTTTGCTTGGTAACTTTGCAGCAGGCGTAAAGCTGAGAAGGACTGCAAGCATATTGGACGAAGGTGTTACATTTGTGTGATAAATTAAAGAAATGTCTGAAAAAACAGGGTTAAATTCGGTAGGGGACAAGTGCAAAGTACTCTTAGCCAGAAACACTTTGCTGAATCAAAAAGGCTGAGAAACAACTAGCTAGAAAGCAGTTCTTCAGAAAAGTATCAGATCAAAAATTAACAGAAAGGAGGCAATGACACGCTGTTGTGAGACAAAGATCCCACTATCAGGTTCAGGCAGGTGTGCTCTCTGCTCTGCTCAGCGTGGGGATACTATGGCCAGCTTTGATCAATGAATTTTTAAGAAAGTTGTGGATGGATAGGACTGAGTTCAACGTCCTCTTCTGATAAAGGTTGTGGGGGTTTTGCCCTTTTTTTTTTTTAACCTCTGATCTGTGAGTAAAAATTGAAAGACCTGGGGTTCTGTAGTGGCAGAAAAAAAGGCTGAAGCGAGGCCTGACAGCAGCCTTCAGGTACATAAAAGGCCATTTCAAAGAGGAGGAGAAGGTTTTTTGTGTTTGTGAAGGTTAGGACAAACAGTAATGTTTAAACTGGGCATTAGAAAAACCTCTTGAAGGGCAAGGGCATTAAAGCACTGGAACAGGTTGCTTGGAGAGATCGTGAAGTTCCTGTGATTGTGGGGTCTTCAGGAACAGATTGGACAAACATCTGTCAAGAATGACATACGCTGATACCATGTCCAAGTAAAGGAATCTTTGGTTCCTTTCAGGGCTACTTTTTGATGACTCTCTGCAAATCTAGAGACGTAAGTGACGTACTGGGAGAAATTCTGGTGGCCATGCTGTTATCTCCTTCCTGAGAGGGTACTGCTTTGCATAATTCAGTTCCTTTATTGCCATTCACTTATGTGTAATTAAATACCTGAGGTGAGCAGGAGGAGGGCAGTTGTCAGACCCTGTTGTGGGAGAGCTTGGCTCCAGCTGATCAAAGACGCCGTCGTTTGGATGGTATATATTCTGTTAAGGCAACACGGTGCTGTCAGTCACTCTAACTCTCTTACTTGCTATTCCCTTCTCTAAAAACGTTGTCTTTATCTGCGAGAGCCTGGGGAGCTGTAAATCTCTGAAGAAATTCTCCATATGCTGGTGATTTTCAGGGAACTCTGCCATACATAATTTCTGATAGGAATGTTTGAATAGAGAATTAATTTACTTTGGGTCCTTGGTTATTCTGTCTTGCAATAAGAAGAATATTGGCATCAGGCTGAAAGTTAAACAAGGTTCTAGTTTCCCTTTTCTTTCTCTCTGCTCTTCACATTCACAATAGCATCATTGCAGACAGAAAGCAATGCAGATGGGGTGTACAGCAATCACAAAAAACCGGTATTGTGTAACTGAAGTAATCCTTTTATTCCAGGGGTTCCCAATGAGTAATGAGACTGTGTTTCATAAAACTCCTGTTAACATGGCAACATATGTGCATGCATCCGTCACAAGCAGAGAGGCTTTACTATCACATGGGTAAATTACCTCACACATTTCCCTCTGTGAAACAGCAGACTTCTCTTAGGAGAGATAAAAGGATCAGGCAAGAGCCCTGCAAATTGCTTAAAAGTGGCATAAAAAGAGGAGAAGGATGAATTAATCAAAATGATGACACTTGAAAAGATTTAGAGCCATGGATTTTTGATCCAAAACATATTATCGAATTATAAAAAATCACAACCCTGGCCATCGACCCTCACCCAGTGAATCCTTTCTCTATAACTTCTGTTTGACTTCTGACCAGTATCTGTCTTCGCGAGGGAGCTGGAGGAAGCAGAGCTCACAGCAACTGGGATACTTGTTCCAGCTCTTTGAAGACACATGTTTATAATGATGATAATTATTTTGATTTTCCTCGTCTTCAGTTTCTGAGCAGTGAATCTCGCCATGTTGCAGTGCAAAGCTCTGGTTTTAGCCCCGTAGGTATTTACAGATTTTATCTCTCCTGAAGCAATGTACGGTCCTGTAGCAAATTATGGGCCAAATTCCATGTGCTTTCTTTTGGGAAAGGGCTTAAATGAAGGCAATGGGGCATCATCTGAGAATACAGCTTGACAAGTGGTGGCCTTGCATGATACAACAGTCTGTTTACAGGCACAGTGCCTTCCTGTGTAGTAGTGTTTTGTTGGTATAGGAATTTGATGCAGGAATTGGGAAGCTCTCTTGATAGTAGTTTGTACCATGTACTGGTCCTTCAAGGAATGAAAACTCCAGCGTTTCTAAGTGTTTTAACATTCCTGTTCTGATTTATGTCTAATAAATCTTTCTCTTTTTTTGTTTTGTTTTTAGCTTTTAAAGCAAATAGCTACACAAAGGCTCGGTTAAATTCTATATTCACCTTTACCGTAGGATTTGGCATACTGCAGAAGTAAGTATTTTCTGGGCTTTTCTTTCTAAGGTCCTACACAGTCTCTTAAGTAGGAATATAGTGTCACTTCTCAGTCTGTCAGACTTGATTTAGCTTTGAACACTCAGGCCAGAAGCTGAAATACAACCACATGTAGATGAACCATAGGTATTAGCCACATTTGAAGCTTAAACACATGAAGCAAAGTTTATTCAAAGTCAGGGGATGTCAGGTTTTGCCATAATTTGGCATGTAATGTGGCCAACTATATTCAGCAAGTATTACAACACTTTTAAAGACAAACCAGCCCATGGATTGCTTTCAAAGGCAGTATGGATTTTGTAAAAGTACACTAAAATAGATCAGAGTGACCTCTTAGCTATGTTAGATAATATTTAGATAAAATTTTAAAGGAGCTGCCCTATTTGGCTGTTCATTAAACATATGAATCCATGTGATCTGTCTTCACCCATCTGGAGACTGCAATGTTAACGAGTTAACTGCCTGGACACGGTCTCTGTAGAGTCACTCGGATAATTTGAAGCAGTGTCATTTCAAACTAGGGATAAATACAGCTTTGTATAAAATGATTTCTTGTTCCAGCAATAATTGCTTGCACACTACATAAGATGGTCTTGAATCACCCCATCAGACTTATTCCCAGAGCAGTAAGTGATATGGGTTTCCATAAAGGGGCAGTTCATCTACTAGTAGATGCACTAATTTTGTGATGGTGTCGGCACATAGAATCAATTTATGTTAGCAGTCAGACACTCTTTTATGGCAGAGAAAGCAGTTAGTGGAAAAAGAAAATGTTCACAATTTATACTGCACTTCCATGTTTAGGGTACCAGCAAAGCACATTTCCTAACACAGGTAAGGTAATCTGTGGTTATTTTTATATCGTAATGATATCACTTCAGAAGAAATCATTTCTTGCTGTTGAAATGAACTGTTCGTTACTGGGGCAGCTATTCTTTGTGCTCACTAGGTCTCAAGGTTCAAATATGCAAATCCAGATTCACCGAGGATGAATCTGACCAAAACCAAACATCTACACTCCTGATGCTGTTTGTCTCGACCTTATTGTCAAAGGGGAAAACGAGTGCTTTAGGGCATGAGATATCTGATCTGTTTGTGGATGAGCAAGGAAAATGTTAATATTTAACATTTTAAATACTGTATTAAGAAGTTAGTAATTTCCTAATAGTAATATTAAGAAAATCTATGAATTAAGAAAGAAAATCTAACTGATTGGTCATCAGTTGGTATTTAAATCTGGTCAGGTGAATTGGATTACCCCAGTTAATCCATAAAGAACTCCTGTGCCTTAAAATTCTTGGATGGAGGAATCCTATGTAAAGGGAGTTTTGATACAGTGGGATCTGGCAGGTCAGACGAAGGTAAATTTTTCCCACAACAGAGGGAAAAACTGAAAGGTCTTCCTTGGTGGAAGATATCTTTACTTTGTAATAAAGATAAAAGTCAGCTATATTGTGGGGATGAGATCTGGCAGTGAAACTTCCAAGGTAAGATCAGATGCAGTGTCAATTTCTAGTCTAATCAGTGTCGTTTCATTGAGGCGAACCTCTGTTCTGATATAATCCTGAGCAGTTGGGGAGTAAGAATTCTCCGTCATATTACTTCTTCATACCTTTTAATTATCAACGATTACAAAAATTACAGAAGGAAATCTCTTGCCTACAAGAAATAGGGCTAGAAGAATGTGTTCTTCAAGGTAAGCATCTTGAAATACCATGCAAAGTCGATGAAGACAAAATTCAGATGGTGACTAATGCTCTTCTAGGTTGGAGTCTCTCCAGAAGTCTTGAAATCAAAGCTTGTTGCCAGTCAGTGTGTGTTATGGGAAAATGCAACTAATAAGTGACCAAGACAACCAATGCATTTAATGTGACAGCACCACTTGGGGCATTTACGTCTGTCTTAAGAGAATTCAGTCAAGATTGGATCAAACATTTAAATCACAGGCAAACCTGCAAAACATTTCCATAACCTGACAGAATAACCCTTTTGTCTCCAGCTAAAAAAACGCCATTCATTGAGCCTAAAGTGAATAAAGCAAAACCACTTTCCGTCAAAAGTAACCATGACGCAAATGGTTTTATCTGCATGTAACCAAGGCAAGAAAACATTAACCAGCTGGTCCCCATTCAGAGGCATCTGTAACCATCTGGAGGGAGCCCCAGACCGCAGTGCAGTGGCTCAGTGTGGGACCAAGCATGACTCAGTTTGCGCCTGCCAGAATCAACACTTAGTGACTGGAACATGTTCAGAACCTCCTTTTAACAATACTCCAAATAGTCTTTACCAGGCATTAATGTAGCCTTATTTCTATGATCCAAATGGGAGTTGTATGGTTCTGGCTGGCAAACGCTGGTGTTGGGTGGTCCTGTGAAGTTGGTGGTCTTGGCACATGGATTTCAGTTCTGGGAAGAAGCAATCTTGGGATCTGTTCTGCCTGATGGCTCTTCTTGCTGAGGTTAGGTGATTACTGATGTTGTGGGGTCAGAAATGAGAGAATTAGAGAATTGCCTGTTTGTGTTTGCACTTTCCCACTCCCATGCTTTGGCAGCTTCATATTCTCACTGTTGGTGTTTCAGGATTTCAGTGTGGTTAACTACAAGTGGCTCCTGTTACCTCTGTCTTCATGAGGCTGACGAAGGACTTTGCTTTGACTTTACTATTTGGCAAAAGATTTCATGTTTCTTTTTGGATACTGAGTTTATTCATCAAATTAGTTAAAATGCAAATCAGACATTAGCAGATATGTTGAAGTTCACCCAAACATGCGTCAAACAATTCAACTCAAGTAGTGTACGAGATCTGCCTGCTGTCTGATGTGAGTCCATGAAGCCTCAGGGACGCTGTGCTAACCCTCAAGCACTTAAAGGGATCTCAATGCATCCTACCATTTATCCTGTTGGTTTTGTACCTGTAATTAAACTGCGGTTAGAAAACAGGTGATGAAAGACACAACTTAGTTATTAATCTACAGTTAATTTTCATGTTATGATGCTTTTTGGTATCTCCAAAAATGAGCCTTCAAATGTCTCTCTAAAATGTTGGCATGGAGAATTGCAAAAAGAATAGTGGTGCCTGGGCCTTATCTGTCACATCAAGCAAAATGAATTAGGCTAAATCAGACCTGAACAAATTTAGTCCAAATTATTAAACATTTACTCATGTTGCTGACCAGTTGCTCACATGAGAAATAGGTCCCTCTGAATCCAACAGGACTACAACAGGACTACTTGTAAAACTATCCAGTTATCAATATGACTGACAGGTTGTCTTAACTAATCTGACTTTGGAGAATTTCTGCTTTCCCTGGAAATCCAGACCTTTACGTATGTTGCAGTCACTTTTCTCAGTGAATTAAGAATCTCTATGTACCTTCTGATAACTCCCTTCTTATTTAAGTGAAGAGCGTTGAAAAGAAGTATTATACATTAAATAATAGTCATATAGGATGGCAGAATACAGTTTTATTCAAGAACAAAACCTGTACTTGGGTCACTTTACTCAAAAGGAGCTGAATGAACTATAAATTGTTGTTTTTTAATCATTAAGTGTCCTACTTACCTCCTTCCACATTCAATTATTCAAGCATTCTGTGTGAAGGACTGCATAAAAGGTACCTATATGAATGTTCTTTACATTATGCCACAGACTTTAAACAGGAAAAAGACTGTCCCGAAACTATTTGTTCCCTTTTGGATTTTTGAGTCATCAACTTGAACTTTCTCTGGTTTTGCATGAGTTTGAAATAATATGGTACAATTTATCTGTTGTTTACAAGGGCTTTTGTAAACCAAATCACTGGACCTCTTAAAAAAAATTACAAACAGCTTGCTGCAACCTGTAATCATAGAAGAATTCGTATTATAACAGAGTAGGATTAATAATGCATGTAATTATAATATACAATTTTCTTTAGGCTTTTCTAATTATAAAAAAATTACAGATAACATCAACAGTGTGATTCTGAAATGCCTCTCATTTATTATGTAGCTCTCTTAATCAATGCTCTGCCACTGGAAATCAAGTCAGAATGTTATTATGGTCTCTCCTTCTGGATTTAATTACAGCAGTAACTCATGGCTCAAAGTCTGAGCAAAAACACCATGCAGTTTATAGCTTTGAAGAACAGCTATTAATCCTGCCGTCTACCTCCCAGTGCAAGCCAATGAAAGCATTTTAAAAATCTTTATGCCTGAAGATAAACACACGCTTCCACACAGGCTTAAGGTGGGGGTGCAGAGAGCCCAGACGCCACGTCTACCCTGCGCACGTGCCGTAGAGCATCCGCTCCTGGGAGATGATCTCGAGGTGTACAAACGCCAGAACTTTTTGCCACCCAGACTGAGATATTATCTTGCACCCTGTTAATTTGTGAGAATGACTGCAGGCGGTCAGGTCCTGTCCATTGGGAGCCTGGAGTCAGGATAGGGCTTTTGCCATATAAACAGGCTTGCTGAAGATGTGCATCTGTGCCTCTCCTGTTATTTTGGAACCAGTTTCCATCATGAATCTCTAACCTGACAATTAGCTGCAAATGGGAATAATGCACTCTTCCAAGAACTTGATTTAGTATCAGGAACTGCTTTTAGTTTTGGCAGTAGCCAGGGAGGATGTCTTTTGCTCCAAAGCAGAAACGTGCTCAGCCACACGCTAGCAACTGGGAGGACGGAGCTGCCAGAGAGGTCTGGGGAAGTGTGAGGTGGAGCATGCAGACGAATGAACATGAACAAGAATGCTTGTGTTTTGAAGCTAACTCTTCTTAAGAAAATCTTGTCATCCAAAGGAAGAACAGTTAAAATACCCTAGACTAGTATCTACCAGTGCCCATGTCTTTCAAAAAAGAATCTAAACCATGATTAAAGAAGATTCACTCGTCCTCTCAAGCCACCATCTTGGCCACCAGCTTTCTATATGCTCAATATTTTGCAAAAGAGTAAACTGAAACATAACCAGCCTGGTTATTTTGTTGTGTGGTTTCTTTGAACTCAGCAGGCGTGCAAGGGCCCCAAAGTCATCTGCTCACTTTCCTGGACCACTGGACAGACTGACAGCCATTTGATATGTGTCATTTGGGAAGCTGTGGGAAGGAACCAAGGAAACATTTGCACTTGACTGATGTAGCTTACATCCATGCTGCAGTGTGCTCTGCAAGGTTATCAAAACTGGTCAGAAATGGGTTTTTTGTACATACATGTTATTTCATCAGGACCTGCCAGTTGTTGAAGTGGAAAGTATTGGCAGGAAAGGCAAAGCTTCAGCAGATTGGTCTGTTTGAAAGATAGTGACATTTCAAAATTGATATTCTGAAGTTCCCACATGCCTTCTGGAAACAAAAAGAAATGAAAGATTGGTATTTCTCCAAAGTGTCTCAAAAACATAGACGTGAAGTACTGAGTTTTGTGTGTTTTCGGTTTGCTAGCCCTTTCCACACTGCAACATTTTGGTCTTCGTGGAACAGGTATTTTTGGCTTTGTTATTTCTTGAAATTTCTGAGAGTTGTCTGGGACAGCAATTTTTTCCCACCCAGATTTCCAGCTCATGTTCCGGAAGAACCTGGGATCGTTCTTACCCGGGTAAGCTAGACGGGGGCAAGAAGGCACAGCAGGACCGGGTACAAGATGTCTTGTGTCAAACAGGAGAGGATGAGAGTAGAAAAAGCACTTGGGTAGGAGCTCAGGCTAAGTCTGCAGTAAAAACATCCCTTTACTCTCATCTTGTCTAATATTAGCCTTCCAAAAGCAAGATCTCTTGTCAAACATCTGAAAGGATGGTGCAAGTTTCTACTGCACTGCCCTGGGAGAGCTGACTGCCCCCTCATAGCAATGGGCTCTGTGCTGCCCTTTTTAAGATATTTGTCTCTTTTGGTACAGAAGGGGCTCTAGGAAGACTAAATATCAAGGACGTTTAAATGGCATGAAATGAGGTGGTATGAGCACCTTTGTGCTCTTTCCTCTTGGCAGTCTATTAATCTAAGGGAAGAGCCTGAGAAAACAAGACTAATTAATCCCAACTACTGTGGACAGTGTAATTTAAATTTTTTTCAAAGATTGACATTGCTTAGGCTGAAGCCTGCCTCAAAAACCCCTCAGCTCCCATCCCCAAACACAAGGGTATTCTGTGTTTTATACAACAAAATTTAGACTCATAGAATCATAGAATCCTAGAACAGTTTGAGTTGGAAAGGACCTTCAAAAGCCATCTAGTCCAACCCCCCTGCAGTGAGCAGGGACATCTTCAACTAGATCAGGTTGCTCAGAGCCCCGTCCAGCCTGACCTGGGATGTTCCCAGGGATGGGGCATCTACCACCTCTCTGGGAAACCTGTGCCAGGTTTTCACCACCCTCAGTGTGAAACATTTCTTCCTTATGTCTAGTCTAAATCTGCCCTCTTTTAGTTTAAAACCATTACCCTGTTGTCCTATCACAACAGGCCCTGCTAAAAAGTCTGTCCCCATCTTTGTCATAGGCCCCCTTTAAGTCCTGGCAGCTGCAATAAGGTCTCCCTGGAGCCTTCTCTGCTCCAGGCTGAACCCCCCCAGCTCTTCCAGCCTGTCCTCCCCAGTCCTCGGAGCATTGCTGGGGCCTCCTCTGGCCCCGCTCCAACAGGTCCATGTCTGTCCTGTTCTGAGGGCTCCAGAGCTGGACGCAGCACTGCAGGGGGGTCTCCCCAGAGCGGGGCAGAGGGGCAGAATCTCCTCCACGCTACTTTGGGTGCAGCCCAGTACACGGTTGGCCTTCTGGGCTGCAAGCACACATTGCCGGCTCCTGTCCAGCTTTTCATCCTCCAGTACCCCCAAGTCCTTCTCGGCAGGGCTGCTCTCCATCCCTTCATCCCCCAGCCTGTGCTGATACCAGGGGTTGCCCCAATGCAGGTGCAGGACCCTGCACTTGGCCTTGTTGAACCTCATGAGGTTCACAAGGGCACATTCCTCAAGCTTGTCCAGGTCCCTCTGGATGGCATCCCGTCCCTCAGGCTTGTCAACCGTATCACTTGGCTTGGTGTCATCTGCAGACTTGCTGAGGGTGCCCTCAATCCCACTATGTCATTGATGAAGATATTAAAGAGTACTGGTCACAGTACAGGCCCCTGAGGGACACCGCTTGTCACTGATCTCCATCTGGACATGGAGCCATTGACCACTCCCTTCTGGATGCGACCATCCAACCAACTCCTTGTCCACCCAACAGTCCACCCATCAAATCCATATTTTTCCTATTTAGAGAGAAGGATGTTGTGGGGGACCATGTCAAAGGCCTTACAGAAGTCCAGATAGACAACATCGGTAGCTTTTTCCTTGTCCACTGATCTGGTCACTCCATCACAGAAGGCCAGGCAGGCAGGTCAGGACTTGCCCTGTTGATCAGGCAGGACTTGCCCTTGGTGAAGCCACACTGGCTGTCTTGAATCACCTCCGTGTCCTCTATGTGACTTAGCATAGCTTCTAGGAGGATCTGTTCCACGATCTTCCCAGGCACAGAGGCGAAGCTGACAGGTTCCCAGGGTCGTCCTTGCTATCCTTTTTAAAAATGGCTGCCATGTTTCATATATACAGCCAATATATAGCCAACTGTATTTTCTAAATTTGTTTTCAAACTCATCACAGGAAATAAGCCTTGCAGGGAACAGAGGAAATCAATAACTCTGCCACATTCCCAGGAAAAGCTGTGGGAAAAACCTCCTGTATTATGGATTGAATTCGCTCTGCTGTCCAGCAGTGGGGATATGGGGAAAAAAACCCCATCCTATTCCAGCATGCAGATCTACTGCTGTAGGGAGCTGTGTCCTTGATGGGAATGAGCCGTGGTGTCAGCTCAGAGCAGAAGAAACTGGGCTGGAGGAGGAGAGGGCTTCTGGTTGCAATAGTGTGACACTGACACATGAGGCTTTAATTTCAAGGGAGGAAGTGGAGCAAAAAGCGTTGCAAAATCTGGTTCCATAGTGGCCTGTGATTCTGCTTGCTGTGCTTGGTATCATATTTGTGGTCTCGAAGGAAATGTCAGCTGGTCGTCCTTGGTTTGAAGCAAGATGGAGAGGTGGGTGGAGTGCAGCATTAAAGTGAGAACAGGGAAAAGTGGAGATCCTTGATGTATCAGCAGGAACATGAAGAGCCCTTTCCTCTCACTCTGACTGAGAAGGAACAGTAAAGCATTTCTTTGCACTTTTTTAATTGTTTTTTATTTTTTTTTAAGGCTGTTCTGTGTTTGTGAATACTGAAAACTTTTTGACATTTTTCTTGCAATATGCACGTGAAGACTTACACACGCCCCCGGCTGCCCGCCTCAAACTCCTGGCAGACTCAGCCTTGAGTCGCTTTGTTCCAGGGTATCCCCAAACCCTCTGATGAGGTGGCTCACAGGCTGCGGGAGGTAATTTGCTCTGTGAACTGGGAGGAGAGCAATCCGCGCAGCATCCTTAGAGCAAAGCAACACAAAGAGGACTATTGCGGAGAGCAATTACTGTCTCGTAATCCTCCAGGCTCGCCTTGCCACAGCACTGTGCCGTGAATTTGGACGTTTCTGTAATTCCCTTTGCCGTTCTCTGATGTGGAGGGGAAGGTTGTTTTCATACGAAGGCAATCACTTACCCTTTATTTACTGTGAGGGATGAGGACGGGAGACTCAGACTCCCAAAGCTTTTCACAGTTGGTTTTGTTGTCTAATTATTCTGTGGAAGAGCTTTTCCCGGCAGCGTGGGGCTGCGTCCTCTGCAGCAGAGTCTGGGGGCCTCCTGCCCTTGCAGAAGGTCTCTCTAGAAGTGAGCGTTTTGCAGTGGGACAATACTGCAGCCCATGTGCCTTTTGCACTTTATTTATTTTTAATGGCATCACATGAATAAAGAAACATGCCTTCCATATTGTCTTTTGAAGGCAGATAATTGTGTTGGTGTTGCATTCAGTATCGGCTTGTCATGCCCAAATGAATTTACGTATACCCATCTTTTCCTTCAAAAAGCAGCCCTGCTGAGTTTTCCCAGTTGTTCCGTCAGTCACAAAACACTGTTGTGAAGCAAGTGCTGCTTTATGCGGCCTAAATAGATGTGGCTCTTCTCTTGTTCCCGCTGTCAGTCTTATTGTTAAATTGCTTTGAATTTGCAGTGAATTGGAAGTCTCCGTTCGAAGGAAAAAAAAAGTTATTACTTGTAATTAGGATTATTGGATAGTAGCACTTTTCACTCTAATGGGTTATGATCAGAACATATCCTTTCATTATTTTAAAATATTCCCATCGTTATCCTGATATTGTGATTTAAGAAAACCAACAGTTTAAATAGCAGTCCACTTCTTAAAGCAGCAGAAATACACATGGCTTCACAGGCTACATTAAAATTACGGATGGCTAAACATCAGCCTGTGTCACCACTCAGGCTGAGAAAGAGTCCCACCGTGATCGGTGGCACCAAGGTAAAAAATACACCGTAAGATCAATTATCATGCAGGGTGTCTGAGACTGAGCTTTGCGAGAGACTTCCACTTGGAGTTGACACTGAGTAAGCCATCAGTCTGGCCAAGTACATTCCCACCTGCTTATCTCCATCTCTCTGGGATGAAAACACTCTCCTTCAGAAACCTTTGTGGCACCATTCAAAGTTTGTTACGGGATAAAGAGGTTGTGGAGGCACCATGGCATATAGGAATGGTGCTGGAGAATGCTGGGTGCTACAGCCTGGAGAAACTCTTTCCCCGACCTGATTTGCGTTGCAGGGTTCCAGCAAGATGATTTCTACGACAGCAGAGGGACAGGCACTACATTTCATCAACGGCATTTAATCAATGGTGAGACGAAGGCAGGCGTTTGACTGCCTTCGTCTCACCATTGGTGAGGGTCAGGGAGAGAAGCTTATAAAGGTAGCATAAAGCCAGGATGGTGAAAAAAACTCATCCAGTAATTTGGAAGGTAGGTTTTAAAGTGATGAGCTTCAAAGGCTAGAGACGATTCTTTGATCTTCCAAAGCCTGTAAATGAGAGCTGTGTCTGCAGGACACAATGCTTGTCCAAACAATTGCAAGAAATCTAAATGGAATTTTGAAGCAGCAAAGCCCTTAAAAAAGAAAAGGGACATAATTCAGACAGTCAGCCCAAACAACAGCATCGTTGTCTCAGATGTTTTTATTAGACGTTGTACAATAACTTATTAACTCAAAAATAAACTATTTGAATTGCCAGATGAATTCCTGAAAAATGAGGGAGGTGATGTTTTTAAAAAAAAAAAAAAAAAGAGATGTGGACCTCGAATAAGAAAGATTTTAGTCTGTGCAAGTTTCTGAAAAGATCACAGCCTCAAAAACAGAGGAATATTTTTAGGTGGGAGGAAGTAATGAAAAACATTCTGAAATGTTTTTGTTGTGGTTTTCTGACCTTTTACCAAGAGCTCCAGGCCTGCATTAAATGTCGAGCTGTGGGGTGGATTTATTTGCTCTTAGGTAAAGTATGCTGAGAGAACATCTTTATGATCACAACTGTGGGCAAACAACACTTGGAGTCCTTAGGTGGGCCTTGCCATGGCCAGCCAACCTTGGGAAGGCTCTTCAGGCTAACATTTGGCTTGGTGTATAAATCTGGGCTCAGCTCTGCAGTGATGCTTAGCTACCTGGTTCCCAGTGGAAGAGAGTTAAAAACTTAAATACCTCAGTAGTTTTGGACCTGAATTACTGAGAATGCTGGAAGGAGAGTATGTATGAGCAGTATACTCATATTCTTTCCAGAGATGTATTTGGCACATCAAAACCAAGTTGCTGAATTCATTCGTGTATTTGCTTATCTTAGAGCGCACTACATGACTGGAGGATATATCCTAGTCTGTGTGCCTTTCCTTCCTAAAGTCTTACCATCAATTACAACATTTGTTACCCATGTTTTCTATTTCTAAATACATCTGGAGTTTTGTTTTTAATTATTCATTGAGACAGAGACATTTTTTACCAGAGTTTCTGAATGTGCTCTTAAAAATCTTGGAGCCAACCTGTGACAGCCAGAGGAAAAACAGGACTGGACACCAGAGTCTGTGGTGTCGAGGCAATTGTGTACAGAAATGAGGTAAGATTCAGCATTTGCTTCTAATATGCCGTCTTGGAGTATCCTACTGGAATTTCGTAGACAATTGCCTTTTATAAATGGGTGGTGACAAGCAATTACACACCACTCCACACATCTTAAGAAAGGAAGAACAGAATAATTGAAAATAGGTCTGGGAGAGCTCTCGGGAGGCCACTCAGTCCATCTCCTCACCCAGGTGGGATTGGCCTCACACTAACTACTCCTGGCATATGTTTGCCTCACATGTTTAAAATAACCTTCAGTGACAGAGGTCCCTCAACCTCCCTAGGAAATGCTTTCAGGGCTTATCACTGCTTAATATTAGAAAGTTCTTTCCTACTGCCTTGCTCATGTCCCCGTCACGGCCAGCATGACACTATTTTTTCTTCCCAGGCTCCCAGGGAGCACATGGGATGGTCATTTCCTTTCTTCTACAGCTACAAGTCCTTCTGCTTGGAGACTGCTATCATGATTCCTCTTAGTTTTTTGCTTTCTAGACCAAACAAATCCCATCTTTTAATCTTTCCTCATAATTTATGGGGTTTAAATCTTCCCTCATTTTTGTTGTTTTCCGCTGGACTCAGACTAATTGATCTGTGTCCTTCCCGAAAGCATTGGCTCAAACCTATGTTTCAGTGGTTGCATTTCTCATCCTGATAATTGTTTTGCAGTGGGTGCATAGCTCATTGCAGCAAGGATTTCAGGAGCCTTTGTTAAACCAGTCTTTGGTAAATGCCCAGTTTGGATCTGATCTGGTGTTTGGATAGGCAGTACAGACTAGAGGAGCTTCAACATCTTTGCTGAACTCTGGTACCCCAAGGAGTGCTAAATTTTAAATGGGAAGAGGAGGTGAAAGGAAGATGGTAAAAATACATAGTCGCACCATTGTCAAAGATGTCTAACTCTCTGAAATACTTTTTACTGATCTGTGCTGGTCTCTAGCTGTCTATGTCCACTGAAATTTCTGAAGCAGTGAATCTACAGAAGTGACTTCCCAATGTGAGCCTCTGAGCTTGAGAGTGGGTGAGGAGAGCAACCTATGATGCAAACTTTAGCTGAACAGCCCTACCAAATTCAAGACGTATGTATTAAGGGGTTTGGTCAAGAGGATTCTCCCCTCTTGGAAGAAATACTGACATTTTTAGCTTGTACTACACTACTTTAGTCCTGAAACCTCCATTGACAGTGGCAAAACACCCACGGTCAGGGTGTCTTACAGTAGATTTCTGTCCCAGTTGAGTAGGGTTAGGATGGAAAAGGGTTTCTCTTCCCAAAGCAGCTGAAGGACTAGATGACTTTTCCAGTCACATAGCTCTCAAAAAATCTTTCCAAGCCCTTGGGGTTAGGCAGCCCGAACATCATCATCTGAGTGAAGTTTTTTTTGGGGGAAAAAATGTCAGCAGCTAATGGTTTGATTTTGGTAGGAACTTTATTAATTTGAGAGGGGGAAAAATTAAAAAAAAAGGTTGCTGTTGGCTATCCCCTCCACTGGTAATGTTAACTGGGAGACAGGGACCCCTTCAGAAATAAGCAATTATTGCATGAATCTAATTTTTAGATTCCCAGAGCTTTTGCTGGGAGCTGAGCTGATACTGTAACTTGTGCTGGGTATCTGGAAAACAAATGAAGGGAAATAACCTTGCTTTGAGTATGTGAGGTTAAATTTGTTGCTACCTCTCTCGGTTTGGGATTTCTGCATCCAACAGATTAGACGCTCTTTTAAATAAGCAGAGTTTCAGTGTTTTCTGCCATATAGTGTAATACCACATAAAGCAAGAGAAAGAAAAGGAAGTTGGCTAATGCTGGAATTGTTCTGGTGTTTTCTCATACAACAGAATGGTAAATTGTTTTCCTTGGCTTTCTGGAAAATATCTGACCTTGATACTTCATATTCAATTTATGTAAACAATTACAAAAGCATCTGAGCCAAACAGAAAAGGCTATTGCTTGAAAACCTGCAGGGAATGCACATGGGAATTTCCCACATGCTGTGGCAATCTTAAAAATACCTCCCTGTAACCCCACGATATTAATGATTAACTCCGGAACTGTGACTTTTTCCAGACTTCCAGTGAACTCAGTGATTTGTGTGTTCAGCTGCATGTATCAGGGAGAGGTAGTAAAAAAAAGTCATTTACCACTTTTAGTAACTTGCATTTAACAAACAATCTGCCATATCTTCCCCTTGAAATTTGGGGATTTCTGCAGATTGCTCAGCTGATAAATATCACAGTACGGGAAATGTTTTGTGGCTAAGCTGTGTGCTGAGATGCTCTTGAAAGAATGAGCTGGAACCAGTTTTGTTCTTCACAGATTACTCAAAGACAGAGCTGCTTCGCTTGGGACACTCACCCACACAGCGCAGCACAGACCTTCAGAGATGTGCTGAACATTGTTGATATCTTTTTTATATATATCTGAAATTCAGTATTAGCGTTAGCTTTGTGAATTGTTTCTGTTACATTTGCCGAAGAAGAGAGAAGTAGCAGAGTGCCCCTTGGGAGGTGATTTTCCAGAGCAAGCAGGGCTTCTCACGCAAGGAGCTTCACACCACACAACGTCTGTTCAGCTTGTGGCATGGTGGGCAGCACCGCTGACAACAGTTTGCAAGTGCAAGTTGTTGCCTGAAGCTTTCGAAACATGCTGAGTGCCAAACTCTCACCCATCTACGCCAACAGCCTGTCCCATAATAGTCAAGAATATTCAGCCTCTTGGATCACATTTCTTTTTCTTTACTGGTCTTCTTTAACGTAACAATGTGGTCTGTAAACCATCCCACTGCACTACTCGAGACTGCAGCATGGCTGTCATGGGTGCCAAATCAGTACTCATCTCTACTGGGCCAGAATAAAACTGTTTTGGAGTACTTTGTGAACCAGCACACCTCCATTTCGGGGTGTTTTTAATATCAATATATATACACATCATTTAGTCATATGTATATAATTTAATCTCTCATTACTTATCTCTACCTACCTACCTACCTACCTACCTACCTACCTATTTATATAGTGTCCCCTCTAGATGCTTCTTGGGTTGGTATAAATCTTTTTTACTAGGGAGGCAGTCCCAGCATCCTAATGACACAATCACACACAATTCACAATCAGACCATCAGAGCTTTGCTGCAGCAGATGCTGGGAACGTACCTGCCTGCAGTCAGAACGGCTAAATATCCCTGCAAACGGGACGGGGAAACCAGGCAGCTGGAAGCAGATGGTAGTGAAAAAAGAATCAAGCTTTAGCTGCACAGAGGAGGGGAACCAGTTTTTCCTTCTGGGTGGAAAGATGTGTGTGTGTGTGTGTACACATGGAAGACAGGGATGAAGAAGAGATGAATTTGTCTCCTGTGATAATTTTCTTTTGGGCTAGCACAGAAAAGAAACAGAAGACACAGCCTTGCTAGACCTTCAGTGGGTGGAACGGTTTGTGTTTGTGGGGAAATAGCAGAAAGTCTAACAGGGTGGTGGGTTTGTATGCACAGACGGGGTCTCCAGCAAGTTGCACTGAAACCTGTATTTCACAGTATCCAGGTGATTAAACAACTTAATCTGAAGTACTGCTAAGAAATTATTCTAGTTATGAAACTTGCATTACTTAACGACCATTCTTGAAACTTTAGCTCCTGTGAACAGCTCATTTAATGAAAACATCAGTTTCTAAAAATCAGGTTGGCTTCTGCTCCTTCTGGTCATGGAAATCAGACCTGAGTACACCCGAAAGATTCAAAACTCAGAAAGTCACATAGGAAGAATAGACACCAAATCTTTAAAACCAGGATGTTTCAAAAAACCCCTCCCAACACCTTTAAACAAAGGGTGGGGACGTTCTATCTTTTGTGATATTAAAAAACCCCTGCATTAATATGAATCTGCAGTAGTTGTTTAAAGGAAGAATACGTAGAGATGGGTGACTGGCAGGCAATGAAGTCTCAACTGAGAAGATACCGACCCTTTCAAACTTTGCTGTTCCTGGGCTCATAATATTGTGGGCGTAATTCACTGCTCAGCGTCTATGTGCCTGCATATAGCTACATATATGTGTGTATTAGGTTTTCCTTCTTCTGTGCCTATGTACAGAGGATGTGGCTTTGTTTCAGCCCTTCTATGACATTTACCTTTCCGTCTGGCTGTAGAGGCTCACATGTTCAGCTTGAGATGTCCTGGGTTCAGTTGTTCTCAAGAGAGATGTTGGTTATCATTTTTTGTGGGGTTTGGTTTAGAGTTCAGCCTGTGCTAGGGCACATGTGGTGGGGACACGGTGTCTCTGTAGGCAGGAAGCAGATAACCAGCTGGTCAGTACGGTACATCTCTCTATATCTGCTTGATTAATGCAGGATATGGCTCTGCCACAGCTTTTACTTTCAGATCTTGACTCTTCAGTCGACTCAGGCTTTCATCCTCAGAGAGCTTAATTTTCCTACCAGATATGATTTATTTATAACTGTTTTTTTTTTTCCTTAAAAAAACCCCAACAAAACCCAAACAAGCTTAGAAGTATCCAGTTACTGGCACCAAACTCATGAACTTTTGCCCCATTCAATGTTTTCCATTTCCCATTACATTCAGTTTGACTGGAGCCACATGCTGTCCCCATTCCTAAGCTGGCCATTTCCTACTGAAAAAGTCAGCGAGAGACTCTGTGTTGACTGGGAGAGGAATAATACCTGCAGTTCTCTCTGTAACCTCCAGGAATGTTATACCACTGTATGTGTTACTAACATTTGCAGAACCCCAGAATTTTGAAAAGAAAGTCTTGGAAAAACTTGTTTACATATGGCAATCACTGCACTATGGAAATACAGCATATTATTATGGCGTTATTAGAGCTTCACCTTACTCTCAGATGATATGATAAAACCATATCATATGGAGCTTGAAGTTCAGCAACTGGCTTTTATTCCATACCCTGCTACAAATCGATCTCCATGTGTTTTATTTCAGTTAGGATAATTGCAGATATAAATTTAGAGTGTCTGCCCTTTTTAAAGCTGTTGACTCCTTGTTTCCTCCAACATTGTCATAGCAGTTAGGCACTGTAGAAAAGATTTCTTTTTTTTTTAATTAAAGACTTTAATTAAAAATACTGTTTTATTTAAATAACTTTAAATTTAGTTAAAAAATAAAAATTTTAAGAATTTTTATGTTATAACTGCATTGACCTATAGGGAAGCCTCCAGGAAAAACTCAGCACCTATTTTTACCCTATTTTTCCCAAGTTGTTCTTTATGTTACACACCTCTGTTCTGTCACCCTTTACTTGCTTCCCTCCAAATGGAAGGCTGTTATGCTGCCTTAAATCGCTCTGCCTATGGGAGTCTTTTTAGGCTGCTGAAAGTTGTAATTAACCACTTTGGACTTTCCAGGTTTTATGCATGTGCGCTTTGCTAAAATTCAAGCCCAGGTATGGCAAACAGAGTTCCAGATGAAGGCGTACTCTTAACTAACATAATGGCATTATTCATCCAACAGTTCTCCCTTTTAATGACTTTTCTTTTTACTGTTGCTCTGCAGCAGTCAGACACACCTTTTTTCTATGTATTTTGGCAGACAACAGGCATTAACTCTGAAGCTCAAGGCACTTGAGCTTTTAAGGTCGAGCATCCACATTTTATGAAAACTGTTTAGTTACCCGGTTGTAAGTCTCATAAGGGCTGAGGAACCCCCAAAGCATCTTTTAAATTCACGAACTATGTCTGTTATTCCTGGGAGTAACTCTTGAGTAATGCGACTGTGGTGGCCTCGGTCATCCTCCCGGTGGGAGTGGGTGTGGGTGAGCCCAGCTTCACCCTGTACCACTGACCTGAAGGTGAGCTTTGCACAGTGCTGAGGAGATCCCAAGCTACCGAGCAGCCAGTCTGACGGGATGGGTGCTACCTTCCTGCACTGCGGAGCTGTGCTTTATTTGGGGATGGGGCTGGCTGCGGAGAGCATGCTGCCACTTGGGTAGGGAGATGGTGCCTGGAGGAGATGCTCTGCTACCGCTGCTAAACTGGGTTTTGTTGACTCACAAGAAACCGTGAGCTGACACTGGCCGTGTCACAGTGTCCTCTGCAAAACTATGCTGTATTACACGGAGACTGTAGCAGAATTAGATGAAGGTGTTGCAAACTGTGATAAAGTACACATTAAACACACAGTACTCTGGGAAGGAATCTAGCCGTTCTTGCTGATGGACTCCTGAAGTGATCCACTCCGCTTATGGTTACGATAAAAACATGGAGATAAGACACTGGTGTGTCCTACCAGGTGGATAGAATATAGATTGGAAGAAAGAGTGGTGTTGTGCCTGTACATGAAGTACAGGCTTGCTAGGACTTATTAAAATGCTGTGTGTTTGCCTCTTTGTGGTTTGGTCATGATGGTGAATGAGACAGCTCAGCCGGGGGGACCCACAGAGATTTCAATTCTCACAACATTAGCTAGGAAGAAAACCTGAAACGATGCTGATATTAGTCATATAGAAATCTCTGATGACGCACAGTAAGTACATATGAAATTACAAGGGATATGGAGTAATCTGCATGAATACCAGAAAACCATCATCGAAGATGGAGAAACTACCAGATGTATAGCCAGAACTTCGATGGTGAGTGCACAGCCAGGTCTATACTTGTATTAAAATTCTCATCTGTCCAGTCATACAGTGAAGACATCTTCCCCCTTGAGGAAGTCTGGAGGGGCCGTGCAACGTCTGAAAGTTCATGACCTGTAGCTGTCAGAAGAGGCTCTGACTTTTACATAAGCCAGCTGGTGATCAGATGCTGTGACTTGCTACTTATTTTGCAAATCATACCTGTGGATATATTTCCTTAGCAAAGCCACTGGTTGTGACAAATGTGTATAACAAGTGCAGTCTTCTATTGATTCTCACATTCTATTTTCTGCTTTTGGTGGAAACAGATGGAATTCAATTTTCTCACAATTACTATTAGCCAAGAATAACATCACTTAAATCAGCGCGGGGGAGGTGGAAAGTTGCAACTACAAAAACACACAGCCTGAAAAGCTGGATATTGAAATGTGACTTGCAAATAACCACAACTGATGTGTTACCCAGGCCCCAATTCAGAAACACACTGAAGCATTCTCTGGTCTCAAAGCGTTATGTCCTACTGACGTTATACATGTGGCCTTCTGAAAAAAGGAGGATCCAGATTCTGCTTGTAGGTTAGTCTCATGGCATGACTGATGCTTATATGGTAAAGTCTCAGGACATTTTCCACGAAACATAAACCCGGGGTAAGGTTGGATGTAGCTAATGCTAATGTAAGGACATGCAATGATACACAACCTTAGCTTACCTTGCAAAACGTTAAAGGAAGTTCTTAAGAAATTAAAATATTAGTCCATAATCAGAAAAGTCATCAATCATTAAGTATGCAATAAATAAATAATTTCCAAATATTCAGGCTGTTTTAGATCACAATGCTGTGAATTTAGAGAGGATGCATTTCATAGCTAATGTACAAGTACAAGAAAAAATCCCACACTCTGTGAATGTTAAGGGTAAATCAAGTGTTTGAAATTAAGAAATACCATAATTAGAGATTTTCTTGAAATCGCAGTTTGACACTGATTCTTTCGCACCTTGCTGAACTCTCAGATGAAGTGATCACAGGTATTTTAGTCCTGTTATTAAGTATGGCCTCTGGCTTTGTTTAATAACTAATATTGGATTGTTAGTTTCATCGTAGGCTTCCTTCTCTCCTTTCCATCGCTACAGTATCTTAACAATTCCCCCAAACTACTACATTTTTGTTCACAATGGCCTTGTAAAGAGGCATTATTAGAACTATCATACAGATACTGAACAGAGCCAGACAATTCTGTGTCAAAAAAGCACCAGGATAAGATGATTATGATTCTCTATTTCAGACCCTTTAGTATTTTATATTGCTTTATGTGTTCATAGCAAAGATCCATGGAAATCATACAGCTGGTGTCTGTAGTAAGGCATGTGAAAAAATAAGATGACTTACCAGTGGTCATCCATGAAAGACTTGCCCCATAATACCTGTGAAACCTATGGCTTAATGCCTAATAAATTATTTTTTTTGAGGGCAGATTGCAATATCTGGTGGAAGCCTGAGGAACTCCAGTTCTGCTCCTGCCTACTGGGACTGGGGTGACTCTTCCACAGTTTTCTGGACATTGCACTTTTAAACCTTAATGAGTTGACTGAATCTGTGTAAGATGAAGTGACTGTTTTGTCCAAGTTTGGGTAAATATTAGTAACAGCAGCAAAATGCCTCTCCTATCCTTGAAATGATGCTACTGTCATATTTCAAGCCCCCAGAAGCATTGGGGCAAGCTGGAATATTTCATTTTGCTTTTTCACATGGCCAAAACAATATTTTTCCCTAAGAAACAACAGGGCAGCTTTGGGTGAAAGCCTTTCCCCAGGGATGTCAAGGCAAAAAAAAACCCAACCAAAATTTTTTCAAAGTGAATTCACATATTTGTGAATTATGAAGTGCTAAGCAAGATGCCTCTGTCCAAGCAGTCACGTTTTGCTCACAGCCTGAATGCAGAATAATTAAAAAATGGAAATCCATATTCCTTTGTGCAGCATTTATCATTTCCAAAGGCACTGAGCCGGTATGTGTGATTCTTTCAAATCGGGCAAGGAAAGCAGGAATGGGGCGGCTGCTCAAAACCTCAGCTACCTCCAGAGCGGATGGCTCTCACGTTATTTCTCACATTAAAACCTGACCATGTATCAGCATCTGATACATATTTAAATAACGTTCCAGTGCCCTTGTTTAATTCACAGCACTGAATATTCACTGAATTCAAATTATGAAGCACATTGGCGACAGGATATTTTCATACCTCCCAGTTTTCTTTCATTTATAACTTCCAATTCTAACATCATTGTTAGAAGAAGCAAGTAAGGACAAGATAGTTTGCGCAGTTCTTCCTGGGAAGGTATTTCTAAGCAAAGAGGTAACAGGCTTAGGACCTAAGTACAAAAAACCTGAAAAAAATGAGATGTTAAAATTATCACAAACCTTACAAATGAGACAGAAGCATAACTCTTTTACTGCTCTTGGCGTTGGTTAGATCTACAGAGGAAATTGAAGATTTTTACGACTCTGTTAAAATTACCGTTCAACACATTCGAAAGGTTGATAGCGAAACATAAAGGGCAGTGCCTCATACGTTAATGTTAACCTGGCAATATCATTTATATTGAAATTTGACTTGACTTTCAAGCACCATTTGAAAGGTTATTGCATGTGAAACTGAATTAAGCAATATGGCTGAAGTTTGCCCTTTTGTAATTTAAAATAAGAATTGTACTTCTCTTTCTCTAAGTCCCCAGTCAAAAAATAAAATACAAGTGCCCTAGGATTATGCCTCACCCTACCTCCCACCAGCAAAATCCCTAGTTTGTTAGGGGGAGAGGAAAAACAGCAGCAGGTGAAGAAGGCATACCCTTAGGGCAGGGCTCTGATGCCAGAACTGGCTTATGCCAGAGTGCACATTAATGAGGCTGTTTCACCTTTACACTAGAGTGCCTGAAACTAGATACTCCTGCACTCTCTAGTTTCTAAGTCTTGTCTTTCCACCCCTGTCTTTATTAATTTTGGGCTGATGAAATTCTTTCCCATGCTGTCCCAACCTTTACCTCTCAGACCGCTCTAGTTATTTGAAGCACTATACCTTGTTTAGCTAAGCTAGCCCGCTGCCTGCGTATGAGCTGGATCAAATAACCCTGCTTCAGTCACCTCTTTAACTTTTCCAGGAATTATATTAAAAACTAACCTCCATCTCCCCGGGGGTTTGTAGCGCAGAGTCTCAGCAAGCCTACGTAGTTTTGGTAAAGAGCTTGGAAATTCTAGAATTTGCGTGAAAACATCCTTGACTGAGCGGGACCCCAGGAAAAAAAAATAAATCCCAGTCATCTCCATCCTGAGATGACCCCGGCAAATGCAATTTTTTAATGAAGCAAGTTAGTTCAACAGAACCCGTCAGGCTTTTCTGAGAATCTCTCCGCCGCGCTCCTGCCAACTCCACCACTTTGGGCACGAATCTACCAGACTTCCAGGCAGCCGGGAGGTGCAGACAAATGGCCACTGTGCGCGGCGAGGAGTCAGCCCGCGCCTCTGCACAGCAGCCGGGCACGCCAGCGACTTTGCAAGTGTGAATTTTGGCACGTTTGTGCCTGCTGACGCTAACACAGGGAAGGCAGGAACGTGTCAGGCAAGCAGATCTCTGACTCCGGCAGAGAGGACGGTGCCTTCGACACGATGCAAAGATGGGACAGAGATAAATATGGGGGTTTATGGTCACTAGAACCAGACTGTTTAATGGAAGAGGGAGGAGCTGTCAGGAGTTGTCTTTATGAAGAATGATTTTTATTAAACTGGGAATGGATTTTCCTAGTTGAGGTGTTCAGCACAAGTGGAGGGAAGATTTGGAAACCGGAAAAACTTTCCCTGAGGTTTATTTTTGTTGCTTTGCCTACGGCAGTATTTTTCAAAAAATGAGTCGTATTTTGGGGAGAAAAAGAGGGGCAGGGAAGGCAGGTGGGGGAAGGTTGTAGGAATTAGGTAAAAATGTTCTTTTCCCCCTAAATGTGCTCCCCATAATTGAAATATTTGGATTTGCTCTTGGGAGATATATATTCATTTTTTTGAAAAGAAAGTATCAAGATCAAATGTATTAAACTGTCTACTTAACTTCCCAATTCAAATAACCATGTTTCCATTGTATATTTTTATAACTGCAAGTGTGTATAAATTCACCTATCTCTATTAATCTAATTTTTTTCAGGGGGAACAGTCCTGTCTCCACTCCCACCAAAGTCATGCTTCCTGCGATTTCAAAAGTAAACAAGTTCAGAGGACATGAATGGCAGCAAATAACGTAAACAGGAATTCTCATGCTAATTGTACCCATGCTGTGCTATACTTAGAAGTGGAAGTCAAGCCAGTGTTTGGTGAAGCAAATCTCCTGCAACCAAGAAGGAAGCAGAAAAATAATCAACATACGGGTCGGTCAGTCTGCAGAGGAAATCCGAGGTGCAGTTTCACAATACATTGAGTCCACAACAATATCGGTTCAAAAGTTCCCCTTCTGCCTGACCTTGGCCTTTTGGGAAGGGTTGGGAAGAGGAAAGGGCGTTTTAAAACCAGATAGTCCAGTAAACTGATTTGCAGTTTGGCCTTACAAAATGGTGTGCTCATACGATCAGGGAAGTGATACAGAGAGGAAACAAGTCTGGGCATGGAAAGACCTCCATGATGGAGCCACGTGGGCAGAGTTGGCTGCCAGAGCCAGAGGGGCGTGGAAGTGCACACCAAGAGTAAAACAGGGACACAGCTATTAGCACGTTCTTTGATTTCAGATATCGTATTTAGTGAGAGTTGGTAGAGTCAGAGTTCCTGGACAGCCTCATTTCTGGTGGGATGGACTAATTTCTTCATGATGAAACAGCTCTGGTGTCATCTCTGGTTGCTCCTTTCAAAGTGATGTCACTGTGCAAGAACCGTCTACCAAGCTCAAGCGTTGCATGAGTTGGGACTTGTGATTTGCACGTTAGGAGAAGGTGGCAGCAATAACCATGTAGTTCAAGTTTTACTTGTTACGGTTAATACCAAATTGCCCTTTGCCATGTCGATTTTTATTGTCCTTGATTGTGTGTGATTTCTTGGGGTTTTTTTGAGTTACTGAATAAAGCCCAATGTTGACAGCTACCCTCAGCAACATCTATAGATGCTTCCTTACAGGTAAGAATAACAACATTCAGCAACACTGACATCTTGTGGCTGATGGGAAATGACTCAGACATGCCAGATTAGCCAAAAAAGTACCTTCATCAATTGTGTATTCAGCATCTAGTAAAATATCGTGATACTTAAAGGGATGAGTATTGGAAGTCCAGAAACCGAGCGGTTGAAAGGCAGAAAATGCATAAAGGTGCTGGTTTATTAGTTGACTGAGCTGTGTGTGTGGATAATCTGGCTGCATGCTAATCCTTTTGGCTAATCTTCTCCGTGTGAAGGATTCCCTCCAGAGGACGGGGATAGAGTCTGGGATGTTTGACATGACAAACAGAAGCTGTCGCTCCCTGCAGATGATCTTTGTGTTTTTCTCCTCCATTGGGAAGCTGGGATAGAAAAAACCTCTAGAAAAAGCCCCAGGAGGAATATGTCTTATTACCTATTGTTGCCGCCAGAAATAAGATCGGCAAAGCCAGGCTGAGAGTCTCTGCCTCTCAGCCAGTGTAGATTTTTGGAAAAAGGTGTGGTAGGGAAAACTGCTTCTATGGAAAGGTTTGTAGGAGCAAAATATACCCTGTATAAAATGGGTTTACTCATGAATTATGGGTAGGATAAGAAAAATCTAATTTGGACTCCCACAGATGGTGGAGGGGTCAGATTTCTTTTTTGGTCTAAAGATAGATGTTTGTGACTCTGCAACATGTGATGGTCAGTTCTGGACTTTTCAGTCGCTAGCAGCTTCTTGGATTGCTTCCTTGTTTGCGTATGTTTTTGTTGCTAATGAACATCTGTATCCACTTTATCATCTGAACCCAGTGACGAAACGATTACTGAACATGAAATTAAACGTTATGCAATGGTCTTTTACAAGTATCTAGAGAACTTTCACACTTCCTTAAGGGTGCTAGGTCTGGGATTGCAAGAAGCAATGACCATATGCTCTGCTTATGGCTTGTTCTCCTTGAAATCAAAACACTTGTCTGATTTGGGGCCCATATTGCTTAAAATTGTTTACGAAACTTGGGGGAAGAACTGTAAAAGGCCACACCTAGCTGGTGGTTGGGATTAAATTGATTAGAAAAATCCTAAAAGCCCAAGACAGACTCAAGCTTGAGGTCGTATTTACTAATTGTCTTGGGAGATGGGGAATAACATCCTTTTCCTAGTTCTGGAATTAATTTACCTATTTTTTTCCCCCTTGCTCTTGTTTAGAACTGCTTTGAGTAACTCCACCTAGTGAGACTGTGAAAACAAACAATAGCAGTGAATGATTCTGTGATTTGTAGTGTGCTTGCCTGTACTGCATGTTGTGCCTTGGCACCTTTTAATTCAATGTGGTAAGTCACCTTAAACCACTGACAAACACAAATGCTGTAGTTTAATATACTATGTAAAAATTCCAATTTAAAACGGTTGATAACATGTTTTGGGGAAAAATACCCTTTTACCTGCTCTGTTGACTTCACTTAATAATACAAAAGATTATTCTTAGCTGATAGGTGTTATCTGGAGAGAAATCTATTATTCAATATAATTTAAAAGTGGGCGTTGTGGAGCTTGCAAGAACTATTCATTCATACTGATGTTTTTCTCTAAAACACATCTTGTTGTATTGCCTAACTATATTAAAATCTATCACACTGAATCACAGATGTTTGTTTCAAAGAATAAAAAGTGCTCCATTCTGCAGGGACTTGCATCAGTATGCTGAGTTAGCACCTTTCAAAATGCCAGCCAACTTGGTGTGAATTTTGTTTATTTAGTCTCTGAAATGTATTATACTGACTTCAAGAAAAGACCTCTAATCTGTAACCCTCATTTCTTGAGCACAATTTTCATATATGATTTTAAATATGTGTTCTTTTTCGTCAGTCACTGACAAAAATGAAAGATATGCCACTATGTAGCACTTGGTGTTGTGTAAAGCAACATCTTTATTTCCTATTTTACATTTAGAAATAACTTTTTTTTCTAAACCAGTAGAGGTATTGCTGTTTTAACAGCCCACACTGTCAGCTGAGCCTATAAAATTCATATGTCTTTCTGTGAGCTGAAATAAGGACCAGCACAAGCAAATGATTTTAAGCTTATGACTGCAACTTTGACATTAACATTTGAAAAAAGAGCATCAAACAGTAAATTATGAGTGAACAGAGGGCTTTGGTCCCTTCATAACTCACTTGCAATAAATTTGAATGGATGCATTGTTTCCAGAACTGTAAGCAGAGGAAAACTGGGATTGATGTTGAAAATTATAACATGCCCTAATTTGATCTTAAACAGTTACACTGTACTCAATTGAAGCTTGGTGAAACAGCTGAAGGTACAGACATAAAACACTTTTGGTAAGCTGTAGGCACTGTAAATATAATGTAAACTCTTCTTCTCATCATCAGGGAAGGTCAAGCAGAGAGATCCCTGAGGTTTTCAGAGACAATCAGCCGTCAGCTCAACTGTGTGTTGGTCAACAAGTCAACAACATTTCTGCATTGCCCAACAGCCCTACATCATTCACCCCTTGTTGGAGCAACATTGGTGACAGGATTGGATTTCTGTTAGCTTTGACCCCTGCTCATGTATTCAGCCTACAACTATTTTTTCCCCTCTCACACTATATTGTTTTATAACATATGGTCATTCATCTTTAGGGCTAGAAAGCCAGATGTCCACAGCTCTTTTGGTCAATACAATCAGTTATGCTGCCAATCATAAGCCCTTTAAACAACGGTACAGAAAATTACAGAGAGTCTGTTTTCATAACCTTAGTCTAAACCTATTTAGCAGACTCATAATGATGCTCTAAAGCAATATCTGTACATTGCCTAGTCATACACAGACTGCCGTATTTTAGCTGTTAAGTAATGAAGCAGCTGTTGAAACATTGTGCTGGGTTTTCCTCTCCCAAGCTGAATGACAGAATTTGCCAGGTCATTTAATCAATTTCATACTGATTTAAACTAGATAAAATCAATCATCATAGCTCATAGATTTGGTAGCTGGAAAGATTCTGTCATCTACATCGTAATGCCATCTTTTAATAATTTTTGAATTCAAAAGGAAAAGATGCTTGTCAGTGTCCACAATGTAGTAACCCAAAACCTGCTAAACTCTTGCATGCGAGACAACTAAAGCTATATTTCTGAAATGACCAATTTGTAAACTAAGAGATTTTGTGGAATAATTAATCAAAATATGGATCTGAAGGGTCAGTTATCCTCAAAAGTGAGTTAAAATAATCTAATCAATACCTTGATAAGTAGGGGAAAAAATCTACAATGTTTAGAGCTGTTAATTTTTTGTGTCTGTTTTTTGATAAACCATCTGCTTTCTGTATTTCACGGGCAACCCATGCATTGAGAAATTAAAAAAAAAGCAGCAAGTTTCATTCTCTACCTGAAATGTAAGCCAAAATCAATATAGATTATACTTACAATGAGATATAAAAGCATTTGTAATGTTTTGAAGGAAAGTCGCAAACGTTATCTTTGATTTGCACAGTGGATCACAAGGGTATGAGGAGGAAGAGTCAATAACCAGTCCTATTAATGTGCCTTTTAGAAGAACCAACCTCTTTAGCCCTTCATTACTCAGGGTTTCCTTTTGGATAGAGGGAATTTTGCCCAATTTGAAACTTGGAGCACAGCCATTCAGAACCAGTGTGTGCACTCACTGAAGGTAAAGACACGGTGGTCAGGCCCTGCTGAGCGAAAGGGGTCAAGACATCAGGAAGGTATGTACTTGTCTAACATTTAAGAATGAGAGTGCACTCTTAGGTACCTGGCCTCCTTGCATGTGGTCGGCAGAAGTAATGTTTGGATGTTTCTGTTCCCTTTACAGTGGGAATTCATGGCGATTTGGGTGCCCCAGGGTGAACTCAGCAGCAACCAACAAGGTAAGCCAAGAGCCCAGAACAAACTCTGAGAGAGAGCTTGCACCTTGAATCCCACGTCCCCAGGTGCCTTGTTTTGGGCTGCAGTGAGGTACCTTCATCCATTCTCCAGGACCTGAAGATAAGCAATCTTGGATTGCTTGGAATTTTGGATATTTCAGTTCTTTTGCAGTTGATATGTGCCCTGTGTGTATGCTTTTTACAAGATGCCTTGTCTCAAGAACAGCCTCTGTGCTTCTGAAGAGAAATTTGCATCCAATGATCAGAGCAGAAGACTTAGCTTCAAAATGTGCTCATTCAGAAGCTGAAATTTATTTTTTCTAATACTATGGAAAAGCTTGAGGTCAGAAGACACTTGCCTGGGAAGTGAGACAGCCAAGTTCAATTCCTTCTTCATCCTCTGGGGTTCAAAGACCTACCCCTTACCTCCTCTGACAGCAACTGAGAGGCTCTCAGCTGATCTGAGAGGTGGGTTCTTCACACCTCCTCCTTTTTGCTTTTCCTCTTCCCCTGTCCTGCTGAAGTTGTGCCATTATAAAGAAAGAAATCTAGTAATTAGAGGAAGACCTAGAAGATTCATGGCTTTTTATTGCACTGATCAGGGCTTACACCTGAGAGGTTTCCTCTGCTGTGCTCTATAAACAGTCCTTTTGCAAATTATCAGTTGTCTCATAATGAGTGTCCAGTTTTCAAAAGCAATTTATAATTTTTCTCAGAAGAAGGAATTCTGCAGGAAAAACCCCCAGAATAACAGTTGTGCCAGGCATGTCTTTTTCCTATACGGTACAGCTTATAGAAAGATCCATAGGAGTGACCACATATGACTATGCTGATGAATTTTTTCTACTAGTGTATTTCATAACTGTTTTTTAGTTTCTTTGATTTTTTTTCTAATACAACTAGAATTTACTTAAGATTCTGAACACTTAAATTTCAAAATAATTTCACAAACTGGGAAAATATGCTGAAGAGCTGTGTTTTGAGTACAATCCTGTGGCATCAATGAAGCGGGATCTTGCAGGGAGCGGGTGGGCATGAGTTTCCAAGTCACATATCAGGGCCTTGTGTACTTTTCCTACTTAATCTTATATTTATCCTCCATGTGGACTTCGTAAAGTCTGTATTGTCTCCTGCATGCTTCATAAAGTCCATGCCAAGGCCACACTCCAGAACAATGCCACACTTTGTAAAGTGTAAATTGGCTATGCAAACTTTATCAAGTATATGAAGCTGTTATTAATGTCTAATCACTCCCCAACAGATTCGCCAGACTGCTACTCAAAGGCATTGCTTTTCGTCATGTCCAGCAGCTTAAAATACTTTTTATCTGATTACAGCATTTTAATGTTTCACGAGCCAAATAAAACTAGGAAAAAGTCAATGAGGTGAGAATACCTCTGTTGTTTGAGTCCCATGGTGCAAATATTCAAATACGTGGCTTGGTTTACCTCAAACTGTGCAGAGAAGTCCCATTGTGGTGACGGGACTGTGCCTCTGTAGAAATTGAGGTTAACAGATTTCAATGAGTTGAAGCAGGAGCTGGGAATTTTCCAAAACATGCCGTCTGTATCGAGGAGCGTAACGCCTGTTTAAAGATTAACATCTGGCACTAGATTCACAAGGGAATGTAAACCACATTAAAGCTTCTACTCTCAGCACCTTGAAGGCCCATTTTGTTGTCGATTGATACTTCTGTAACACCTAGCTTTCATACAGAAAATTTCACAGACTTCCAGACATTTGCTTGTAGCTATGTACAGAAGAATTGCCTCAGTCTAGAGAGACATGCAGTGAAAAGAGCTTAACTTACTTAAACATGGGCTTTCTTCATTTCAGACAAGTCCTCTAACCCACCTAATAAAACTGTTATTATTTGTATGGTGGCACAGAAAATTTTCATTTTTTGAGTATCTGTCAACTCTCCTTAATTTTGGGTTTCCATCCTACAGGACCATTTTATTTGCTATGTCTGTCTGGAGATGTTCCTTTTAAGGTGGCAGAGACAATCATCATCTAAAGCCATTGCTTGCTACATGCTGCTTTTCCCTTCTTCCAGTAACTCTTAATCATTGTTTCCTCTGTCTTACTGTTGAGGATTTGGTGTATTCTTAGGATTTTATCTATGGGTATGGTAGCCACATATATACAGCATCATTCTTAGTGTACAACTACGGTAGCTGTACTCAATTCTGAGCTACTGATTACAAATATCTTTAAAGAAGAGGAAAACCTACAGGTAAAACATCAGAAGGTTTTAAGAACATCATCTTACATGTGAAGTAGGATCTGGGAGTTTCTTCTAGTTTTGAGATCCTCAGTACAAGAAAGACATGGACATACCAGAGTGAGTGGGGAGTCCCCAGGATGGTCAAGGGGCTGATGAACATTAAGTGTGATCAGAAACAGAGGAGTCAAAGGGAGATCTTACTGCTGTGTCCAGCAACCTAATCGAGAGTATAGAGAAGACAAACCGAGACTCTTCTTGTAGTCCTGTGGCAATGAAGTTGAAACAGAAGAAATTCTGATTAGGTAAAAGGAGAAAGGTTTTCACCATGAAGTGGAACACTCAGGAGCACATAACTGGAGAGGTTTTGGGAAGTCCAACAGTGGAGATATGCAAAACTCAACAAGTCCCTGTGTAGGCTGGTTTAGCTGGACCTGTTGTGAACTGTTTTTTGGGCTAGATGAAGTCCAAGTGCCTTCCAAACCCTATAGTTTTCTGTGATTGTATAAGAAAAAAATCTTTATTAATTCAGTATTTACCAAGTACAGGGTTACACTGAGTACTGGACAAATACATAGAAAAGTGTTTTCTAGACTGAAGAGTTTACGCTCCAAATAAAACAAAGCTCTGTGTGTGTGTAGGGACTGGAGGTGCACTGAGGTGAAGTGATTTGCTGAGGTCCTACTGAAATTCAGTGATGGAACAAGAAAAAGAATTATGTCATTCTCATTCTTTCCAGTCAGACCGTGGTGTACGCAGAAAGCATTGTTAGGTTACACAGGATGGAAGGATTGCAAAAGTAGGTTTAATGTTTTGGGTTTTTTCACTTACAAAAGATATTTCTGTCTATGACATTTTGCAGCAATTAAGGAAAAAGTCCCACTCGCAGCAGTGTAATATCCAGATAGACACCCTACCACTGTTACACAAGCCTTTTCTGCTGAAGATGCAAAAACTTTTTTTCTATTTCTGTCATTTCCTCTGATTAATCCAGACCAGTTCTGGGCAATGGGGTCACAGTCAGCTGTCTGTGAAATCCCTAAGTGGGTATATTTCGGCAGTCCCAGTGTTATAGTATGTGAGAATAAGTTTGTTTGTAAAAGCTATTTGAACAAAGTAACTCTGTATTCTCTCTCAATGGGCCACAAGTTAAAATATAGTGCGGATATTGAATAACGAATTTCCAAGGAGATTCACAGTGGCTTGCAAAAGAAGACAAATAAAAAATGACCCCTTTGCATACATGATGCATTCTGATTCACCCGCTCCTTTAATAATTAGAAACATGGTTTCACTGATACACTTTACAAAACCGTTCTGGGGATTCATGAATTTGAAAGAAAAAAACTAAACTAGACGTGAATAATTCATACTTAAATAGCTCTGGGCCAAGATATTGCTTCAGTATTTCCAAGTATGCAGGTTTTATTATTCTCTTAAAGTATGAATAAAAACAAGGTTGTTTTATCACACTTTGACTAATCAATGATATGCCCAAAGCACAGTTGGCAGTAAATGATCCGTTTTAGTTTAAAACATTTTTTAAATCAATGTGTATTGTAAGGGAGTCATAAAAATCTTCAAATTAAAGGTTTTTGAGCCATAAAAACCAGTAATATATTTAAGGGTTTTTTTAAGGCAATAATGTTTCCAAGTAAATAGGAGATGGGCCAAGCAGTTCCCTCTGAATAACCGTTCATCAGGTTTCCACACTCTATTAAGGTAACCTTCATGAAATACTTCTACATTGCACTTCATGATGTAATTTGAATGCATTAGAATTAATTTGCCAATAAACTGCAGGGAAAATATGGAATATGCTACCCCTAAAAGCTTATGAACTCTCACTGTTTAGCTTGGGTCACATTCATGAGGGTTTCCAACGTAAAATTTGCGGGTAAAAAAATGACTCCTGTGACTACAACCCTTGATTCAGGAGCGAGCTCTTTGCCCAGGGAGGCAGAGCAACGCCGTCTGTGGGACTGTGCACTGGGTTCAGGGCTTTTAGTTCGCTCGGTGAGTGCAATACACTGGGAGACCAGGGGGTCAGTGCTGGCTTTGTAGGGTAGAGACAACTTCTTAAAAACAGCCCTTTACCCACCCCAGGCAAGCTGCTCCATGGGTCTTTCGGCCAACCAACTTTTGACAAAGCGTGTTGTGGTGCCAGCCCACCCCTGAGTCCTCTTCCCTGTCTAAAGCATGGCTTACTTGCTGCAGAAGAGCCAGAGCTGGCCCTTGGCAGGATGGATGAGTTTTAGGCAATGTGAGCTCACTCAATGACATCAGAGGGACTTCAGGTGTAAAATAAGATTTTCAGGGCAGTGCCCTCTAGGACAGGGATTTTTGTCTTGTCCAGTGTTTTATACAAATGCTTAAGGTTGCTTCTAATCTCTGCCACCACCTTTAATGCTGAGGATCTAACACAACGGCCGGGGAATCACCTGGGAACACAGAGGAGAGAGGTTATAAAGTTTTCTCTTTCTTTACTTCCAACTCTCCTTCACATTGCTGGCAGCTTTGCTGTCTGCGTTTCTAAAGAACCTCTCACGACAGGTTTTAGTTCAAAGGCAGTAGATGTTCCATATGTGTTCATGTCAGACATGCCGTATTGAGGTTTGGAGAAAATCCACTGAAGGCGAGACTATGCTTCCAGACTATGCTCATTGCTTTTGGTTATAGTCAATGAGAGTGAATGGAAATACTGACAAGAAGATGTATTTCGTAATGGAAAAACGGGCATGTGATATCTCATAATCTTCATAATTACTATTTCCTTTTTTAAACTTAGTAAAATACATGAGCTATGTATGTCAAGAGCTGAGTTCTTCTAATCCTCAGCATTTTATGCGAACTAACTGGCAAAAAACCCAGCTTAGCAAGAAATCTTTCTCACTAAGCAGGACCAGAACTGGATGTGTCCAAATATCAGAAGACAAAATGCTGTTTTATAGGAGTTCCATACTTGAGTGGAAATGAAAGCAGAGAGTCTGCGTCACCAGAATGAAGCTTGGAAGTCTCTCTTTCGTTACCCTCTATTCCTACAGCACAACCAATTTCCATAGTGTTGAGGTCTTGCAATCAAACTGTCACAATCTCCCATTTGTAAATGGAGGTAGTGAAGACATGGCAAAGCTTTTCGGCAGCTGGTTGCCTCTCTGTGCTTGAGATCCACCTCTGTTGTCCTCAAAACCTAGATTTAGTCAGGGCCAAAGTGTTCAGGGGAGAGCTCATCAAACCAGGGCAAGGTGACCTGTCTCAGAGCTCTCTGAGGGTACTATGGTTTCCCAGCTTCCCTGGAAATCTGGGTTATACTGTTTGCCCAAAGTCCCATGGGAGCTGGCGGTAGAATAGGTTTAGAGTAGATATAAAGAAGAAAGTTTTCACAATGAGGCTGGTGAAACCCTGGCCCAGGTTGCCCAGAGAGGTGGTAGGTGCCCCATCCTTGGAAACATCCCAGGTCAGGCTAGACAGGGCTCTGAGCAACCTGATCTAGTTGAAGATGTCCCTGCTCACTGCAGGGGGTTGGACCAGATGGCCTTTGAAGATCCCTTCCAACCCAAACTATTCTTGGGATTCTATGATGATGCTACCTCGTCAGAACAAAGGTCTGGAAGTTGAGAATAGATAAATTTCGAGTGATGAGGTGAGAGATACCGAGTCTACTGTTTTCTAGGATGGGTTTGTGTGCACTGTCAGTCATTTTACCAATAGGTTTAAGAAGCTGGAGGGCCAAATGTAGCTATGTTTGTGCAGTTTTTTCCTCTTGCTGAAAGCAAAAAGAGAAGAGAAGGTAGCATGCGTTGCATGTAACACTTGGAGATGTTATAATGGGCCACAGAGCGAGGATCCTAGCTTTTAGTCAGGTCAGTGGGAAATGTCAAGGAAGCAGCTGGTATGAGTATGTCTCCTGTCCAGTCTCACCTTGACATCTCTTCAGGTTTCTTCTCTTATCACCAACTCTAGCAGAGCACTTTCTGGTGCTGTGGGGTGTGAGAAGATCTGGTTTATTTAGCATAATAGTATATTCAAAAATAAATAAGGCTATGTGATCAGAGTAGAGACCTGATTCTCTTATCCATTCTCTTGTTCCTCTGGCAGAGAAATCTTGGCACTATCTTGAAGGAACATATTAAGTTTCCAGAGAAAGGAAATAATTCCAGTCATTCTTGAGTAACTCCTCTATCCACCACTGCATTAATATTACAGGTCCTTAAAAAAAGACCCATCTAACTTTTTTTTTGGCTAAAACATGGTCACTGAATAAAGAGGCAGGAAATCAGAGATTATTTTTCTTTTTTGAATTTCAGGAGAAGCTATCTCCTCACACTCACTGCCAGAAGACCTGAGAAAAATTTCAAATTAATAAATAACATTATTCTTATTGAAAATTTTGCAGAAATATTTGGCATGGAAGAAAGACCAGTTGTAGATTCTTTACAGTAAAAAGTTTAAAATGGAAAGTCTGACACATTCTTAAGCTGTAATAACACAAATGGGATCACTATAATTTTCAGTTCTGATTATAGGTTATAAAATCACTGCCAAATACCCATATATTCACGAGCCTGCAGAAAACAATCTGCAAAATGAAATATGGAGAACTGCTGAAGGAAAGTACAGGCAGCTGTAAATGTAGGAGATATAATGATAAAGCCAAACCCAAAATCAAGATACTGTTGATAACTAGTCAGAGAAATTTCACTCATACTCTATCAAATTGAATTTAATCACTGACAATTTCCATTATCTAAGAATACAGTGATTTATTTGCAGACATTCTAAGACAAAAAGCTTTTCTAAGATGGGATTAATTTTGAGAACATATCTCAAGTACTAAACAGGAAAGAAATTATAGGGGTGTTATATCCAAACTGAACAATATAAACCATGGAAATTCAGACTCAAGGTTACATTTGCATGTGGAAATTGTATGTAGAAATATTCATTAGTTTTGGTCACATGAAAATTAATAATTTTCTCATCACAAAAGAACTATTTTGTTGACAGTGCAGTTCAGAATACTAGTATTAAATACATACAGATAAACGGAATCAAAGGAGAGTTGGTTTAGCGTGAATACACTACAACTGCTAGAGATAATACAAACATATCTATAGCTTCATATTGAAGTAGATGACTGTGAGACTGCAAGGTGGATGAACAAAAAGACCTCTTCCCACTAGATCTCGTGTTCCTTTGTAACAGCGTGTAGTTGGAGTTTGTAAGAGGTTTGTTGAGTCAAAAAGATTAAAAGATGGATACCTGACCTCTTTGTGGGCAGAAACAGCACAGTAAACCACTAACAGAAACTTCTGATATTACTAATAATTTGAGACAAATAACTTCCCAAATATAATATGACACATAACAAAATGTAAGGAGAGGAATTTTTTCCAATGTGAATTGACAGAAATTAAGAGCTTGAAATACAGGAACTATATTATGTTGAACAAAACTCTCTCTGGATTCCAGCTATCCATGACATGGTCCTGACTTCCTGAATTTCCTCAAGATGGATACATTTGCATTTCTTATTTTTCTTCTGTCAGTCAGCCTGTAATTTCATTTCAGTTTGTATTGGCTTAGCAATGAGCATCCTTAAAAAGTGGTAGCTGCAGGAATGTGGTCATAGAAATGTGACTCATAATCTTTAGGACATTGTAATTTCTCTGCTTAAGAAATTAAGCAGTTCAGGAACTAATAGCTGAAGAACTATGCAACTGAACCATTGCCTATGCATTGGTGGGCTTCCTAATTAGAGTAATCAAAAGAAAATACAGACTTGAAAATGGTATGAGGACCATATGAGGTATGGTCAGCCGTTTCTCCCTATGCGATAGCTGTGTTGAGGTTTGTATAACTGAATTGAAATTACTAATGTCTCTGTGGGGTAATTTTCTATTTATGTTGTGCACAATGTCTGTTTTTCACTGATATGAAATCCCCTTCCTGAACCTTCCTCCACCCTAAAATGACCATTTAAAAATTTTTCATTTCTCCTTTCTGCATGACTGATTTTGACTGTTTATGGTTTGTGAATGCTGTTTGTAGAAACACTATACACTGAAATTTGTAAAAAAGTATGTGTTTTAATAGCTGTAGTTATTACGAAGCTGTAAGCCTTGGTGGGGCTCTTCAGACGAAAATTGTAGAAGTTTCCAAACAGTGAAGTTAACCTCAAAATGTTGTGTCTGATGGGTAAATGTAATCTCATCATTTTACAGGGTAAAATAGAAGTACCAAGAAAAGAAACCTCATGATTCTGAATTTGGGCACTCAAAAGGTTATATTGGCATCTAACGAGGTGTGCTTTCTTATTTTTCTGGAACCAGAATTGGACTTGTGGCTCCAGCACACTTCATAAAAAGGCCTTCAGATTTTCACTAGAAGGTGAGGATGCCCGCCAGCTGCTAGCATTAAAGTGTCTTATTTATTTTATGAAATGTGGAGGTTGCTGATTAATATCAGACCTTCAAATAGTCTTGAAGGCCATTGCCCAAGGTCATGCAATGCCTTTGGGAAAGACCTGAAGCATTTTGACTCACTTCACTCTGTAATGCAATGAGCTAAGCGCATCGCTTCTCTTTGGGAGTCGGAAGGTCATGCACAGAGAAATTTCCTCTTGAACAAAACCACCAAAAAATGGAGTGTGCGTGCAGACCTGGAGGCTGGCCTTTTTGGTTTTCACTGACCAGCTTAGAGGCTACAAGCTTCTTCACAGAAATGATGCAATTCCAGAAACACCTCAGTGTTTGGTTGGCATAGTTTAGTGACTCACTTTTTCAATACATATGAAAATGCTGTTAGGTAAGGAGAAGCCCAGACCTCTTAATCTTCTTTTTGAAATTGTGTTTGAGGGAGCCCTCTATTATAACTTTTTATCTTGCTCATTTTTCAGAAAGAGGAATTTGAGATTTAAGTACTGGTTCTCTATCCTTGACCAGTCTGAAACGCAAGCTATCCTTCCCTCTCTCTACTGTGTTGTGTAACCTATGGAATAAGGTCCTTGTTTCTTGAACACAGCTGTAAAACATGTCCTTTCCAGACCTCTTCTAGTGCTAGCGACATACACAAGGTCTCTCCTCTTTCTGTGGGTAGAAAGGAAGACTTGAAAGTGAAGAACAGGGGATTTTGCGATCGCTGTGGCGATCTGACACAGATCTGACACATCCAGACCTGGATGCATTGCAGAAAGGGGTGACTGGAAGAGGGTGGAGATGGCTCCTCTGCATGCCAGGACATTTGGCTGAGCTTCTATCGTGGCTGGAAAGGGCATCTGAGCGGTGTGCTATGGGATTGTCTAATAACGAGTCTGCAGATCTGGACTTGAAGGTGATCTTAAGGTCAGTCCTAAACACCAAGGGAAGCTTATCCTCCCTGCATTTATGATTTCATTAGGTTGTAATTAGCTGAACAAGGACAACATCTTCTATGGACTAGAAAGAAAAAAACTTCTGGTCATTAGATTTGGGGCATTAAAACAGAGTACTTGCATACCAGCTACAAAACTTTATCTGTTGATCTGAAAAGAAAGTTCTGCTGCTCTGAGAGACCCATAAACCACCACATACCTTGCTCTGGCAGTAAAAATTGTACTGGGAAGCAAGATATGCCAACCTGTAGATCTGGGTAAGGTGTGAGCAGCCAGTGCTAATCCACCCTGGCTTTTAGACAAAGCTCCCCAAATTCCAGATTTCTGCGATTAATCTCTCATGCGTTGTCTCTACTGGAGACCCAGAAGCAAGTGAATGACAGTGATGAATACTCATGTTACGTGATTTTTATATCATTATGGAATTTTAAAAAATGTTGTAATACCTGAAGTTTCTATGCATTCTAGAAGGATGAAGTCTAGGAACATAAGATTATGGCCTCCAAAAGCCGTGCATAGCTGGAGGGCTGTGCTTGGCATGGCTGGGTTTTGTGTTTGGACTCATCCCACTGAATGCTGGAGGGGAGACCAGGGGTTGTCACAAGTATACTTGGTAGAAATATTAACAGATAAAAAAAAGTGGGGGGAATTCTAAATAAAAAGATAAAAAATAGTGAGAGGAGAGATTTTTCATCTTGGAAAAGGAGGAAGGAGACGGTTCAGAGCGGAGTTTCCGAGACAGGCGAGGCAGACTCAGCTTACCAAGTTAGTTTTGGAGGACAATCCTAAACAGTAACGCTCAGGAAGTGAACTTTTGCTGAATTTTACTCTCAGCTTGCACAGCTGGGTGCTGGGGGAAATCCTAAACGACAGTTAGGGGAGGAGACTGGTTTCTGTCTTCTCTGTGGGACTTGTATCCAACTTTATCGTCATGTATTTCACTGTTGCTTCACTGGAATGAAACTTGTTCATCTTTAAGCTGTCTGATGGTAAGAATCGTTAGAAATGAATCTCAGAAGCACAAGGCACATTTTTTTTTCCTATGGGAGTAATGAATGCAAGTAAAATGATTTATAAGAATAAATGATTTATAAGAATAAAGCCTTCAGGAGTTTCTGCCCTTGTTGACATCCAGGCAATGTCCCACTGAACTGCAAGGATCTGTTTGGGGCTAATTTCAGGTACCACAATGTGATGGTGTATCTTTCTAAGTGTAAAAACGTAAGAACCTAATTTCCTGTGGTAGGTGATAGCCAGTACCTTTTTGGCAAATTGTACATGTTGGAGAGAGATCCCCAAAAACTGAATAACGTCAAGTCATCATAGTTCATACTGGCAGAGACCTACACTACCGCTGCAGTGGGTTTTTTTCTTTACCTTACCAAATTCTTGCTAAAATAAAATTTGTGTTAAACTAACCTGAGGTCCCTGGACTCAAGTTGCTCTCCAAAGTCGTTATGAGTGTTGCCCAGCTCAGTTCACTCTATGACATATAGCTTTTATTTAGCTCCTGCCAAAATTCACTCTGGTTAATTTTCTGTAAATCACAGTACTACACCTCAGTTTTTTGGGACTCTACACTTTTACCAAAATCTAGGTCTACCAAAATCTGTGGTTCGCTACCAAGGAAAAGGAGACAGATGTTAGATGAAAGGTAGTCTAGAGAAAAAAAAATTATAAGGTCCATGGATATCAAAGGATGAGAGAGCATTTCTGAGAGCAATTGGGCAACTGAACTCAGGAATGATACAATCTTAAAAAAATGCACCTTCTGTTCTCAGTTATAAAGAAACAAAACTGGTAACCTTATTTTGAACTTTTTTTATTTTTGTACTTAGAGGTGCTATGTTTAGGGGAGGAAAAGAAAAGCAATTTCATGTAGCCTCCAGCAAGATGCTATGTTTTTCATACAATAGTTTTGTGTTCTTTCTTCTTTACATTTTAATTTTTTTTAATATTTTAAGTCTTGGGTTGCTTATACAAATTATTTGGAAGGAAATATTTTCCAACAAATCTCAGCTGTGCCTCTAGTTCCTAGCATTTTAAAAAGAAAGTTCCTCTGTCTTGTATATTTACATAAAGCCTGAATGCCAGACTTGGAAGATGTAATAAAAATATGCTTTTTCTGGGATTTGTTTTTAGGGAAAGACAATTCCCGATGATCAAAAATACCCCAGTAATAAGCATTTGCTCTGTGCTGGCACCACTGTGACCTTAAATTATGAGCTTGCCCCCATTTGTAGCCGGTTTCCCCTATTTAAATGTACAGTTAAGTAATTTGTAAATATCATAACTAAATCTGGAAGCGTAATTTAGTGACTCTATTTGAGGATTAAGAAGAAGAATAACATTACTTAGAATCATATGTAATATTTTCTGCTTTGTTTAATTTGCTTTACGCTATGCATGCCTTATCTTACAGTCATTCTTCACTACAGCTCACTCGATGTATTTGCAACGCTGTTGATATTACCATCGGAAAAATAGCTAAATGTTCATTTTTTTGTGAAATAAAATGTATATACTGTGAAGTGCATTGACATAACATTAATGACATAGGATCATTGTCCCTAGGAAGGCAAAAGATGTTCATTTTCCAACTAAAGAAGATTTAGAACTGTAGAAAGGAGGTATTAGATTTTACACTTGATCATACTAGCTGGCTTTATTAAACTCTTGGAGCAACACTCTAGTTTCCTTTACCAAGAATGCTGAAGAATTTAAATTCTCTACTGAATACAGTCTATGTCATGGTCTTTATTTTGTTATCGTGTTATTAATGTTTGGTTTTTTTTTTTTTTCAGTGGGACTGTCCCCCAGGTGCTGTGGGTATCTGATGTTTGATTATTGTGCCAGAGTGACAATTGCTGATTAATTTGTATATTTTCATATTCTTTACAAACCTCACAAGCTTTATTCTTGCTGGGCCCACCTTGTGGTCCCTTATGGTAGTTGAATTCACACCTTCTTATTTCCTTCAGACACTATAGATGATGAAATAACTTTAAAGTCCTGAGCAGCTGCTTTCGAAGTTATTCTGACTGCTTTTCGAATCAAATAGTCTTAATCTGTAGCCTTACTTTTTATTCTTTTTCATGAAAGCCTATCCATTTCCATATGAATATATTGTAATGTCAACAAACATAATTCTTTGTCATATACTTGGAAGTAACATGGGGCAGATCCTCACCGGGTGTAAATACTCATAATTCTGTTGATTGTGTAGCACCATTTGAGCTTTGAGTGAAATTTTGCAGAGGACGTCTTCACCCTTTGCTTGGTGTAGAGTTGAGGCAGGTACACAAGGGAGGTGTCTGAAAGATTACCATGAACTGGGCAGAGCAAGGACATCTCCTAAAATAGTGGAGCCCCATGTCATTGACAGCTAGCTTTGAAAAATCTGTGAGTTAGGTAAAAGGAATACTCTGAAAACCAGGCTCTGGAGCTCAACAGAGCTTACACAAAGCCATTCCCAGCATTCCTTACCTCCCAAACCGCTCCTTTAGTAGTCTAATCCAATGCCCAGAAACAAATAGCCACACACAAATAAATCCTCTGGCACAGCAGGGGCTAAGGAACAGAAATAGCTTTGTCTCAGTTACAAAAAGGATAGAACCTCAGCCAGCAGTGGCCCTCAACCCAGAAGACAAATTAAATGCAGAGAGACAAAAATGAAAAAGAGAGAACAATGTTTCATTGGTGAAACAAAGATCAACCATTAAAAAACAGCTGTAAGAAAAATGACTGGGAAACATTTACACACACAGAGGCATGCACACACACATTGATACACGGGACCAGTCTCATAGTAGAACATGAAATACCTAAAAAAAGAATTTATAAGAAAATTTCAGCCCAATATACGTTCCAGTCATCAGGTAGCCGTTTTCCAGAGTAACATCAAACAGAGGTTCAGTATGATCTAAAATCCTTGGTTTTCCTTATTATTTCCGGTGTTCATTTCTTGAAGATCTTCACCTACCTACATAAAACCAGCAGGAAGACTCATGCTTCTTTTGGTAAGAGGTGAATCAAGATTCATGTTTTCAATGAATCGTGGTCATGAAACATAACCATGTACCTGTAGTCCAGTCCAAGATTTTTAAGAACCTTTACTGTTATCGACAAGGGAAGAAATACGATATAGAAAAAGGCAATGTGTCTCATTCTTGAATCAAAAGAACTGAAATCAGGTTTGTTATAGTCTTGCTGTATCTGCAAAGCAATTTGACAGACACTGGTCATTATGCAGTTAGTCTAAACATTGTACCAGTAATTTTACACTCTTACAACATGTGGAAAATTCTGCTGGTAGAACTGGAAATGAGACTGCTATCTAATTAAATATCAGGGTGAATTATCTGGTGTTCAATAGTAAAATTATTTTTAATTAAGTTTAATTTTGACAATAGGAATTAATTGTTTCACTGGCCACAGGACTGAAGGGTACATTATAAGGACATCTAACCAACGGCAGTTCTAACACTGGAATTGGCATACGGGAAGCATTTGTCGACATGTAATTAGGACTCAATCCAACCCTCATTGAAATAAACTTTCCATTGATTTTAATAAGGAATACATTAAACTCTGGACACCACTGTTCAGCATAATGTGGTATTTCTGCTTTTAGAATTTGGCACCAGATCAAGTTCTGTAAATTAGCTTACAAATTTGCTACAGGGAGTGACCTTACCCGTATTATGTGATATGACAGCTACAAAACAGCTGCTATCAATCAGCTTCGAAGACTGGTAGTTTTATAAGCTGAGGAAAGAGTTTGTCATGATAGATGGTTATATCAAAGTAGATACAAGTTCAGGAAACATGGTAAAAAGGTAATTGCCCGGTAAAAAGAGCACTGAAATTCTTTAGTTTCCTACCTGTGCAAAAAATCAGCAGTTTCAGTCACTAAATAGCTACTATGAGGAAATTTTCAAAGCAACTCATATGGCATAAAAATCCAAAGGCAAGTCTTTGAAGTTTTTTATATTCCTCATTCTCACTGTAATTGATAGCTTACTAATCAACAGATAAATCAATTATTCGAATTAGCAGGGAGAGATCTCTCTTATAATCTTAATTTGGTCCAACTTTAAAAAATGACTTATTTTCAATAAATGTACCCAGTGTGCAAATCACATCTCTGTGAATATAACAACTGTATTTGGGAGTTCTTTGCAGTTTTTCTGTAGGATTGGCCACTCTTCCAAGCTCAGTGTTTAAGCCAGTGCTTGTCATACTTTGATGCATGGAAACAGGTATCTTCATAAAAATGGCTTCATATTTTTCTAGGCCATCTACAGTTACATCCTGCAGAAAGTCATGGCATTTTTGCAGCACTTAAACATCTGCTATGTGACTGACACTAGCTGCCTAGATAATTTCATTAATGCTATTCATTAATGATACTTTGGCACATATCTCTCAACCTATTAAAATGGCACTTTGCTGGAGATGGCAGCCACACGGGCTGGTCAACAGGAAAGGTTTGCAGTGCAGATGCCTACAACTGCGCCAGTTGAAAAGGCTTTTTTATAGCCTGTGGGGAGAAATGGACTCTTTTAGGTTGTGACTCATCTCACCCTGCAGTAGACATCTAAAATAAGGCAGATGAACTCAATCTCAAAATTGTGTAGGGACATAAAAGAAACTGAAGGTGACTGGCTTTGATATGGGCATTCTGACTGTAAATATATACAGTTAAGTGAGACGAGTCTTGCCCTGCTGGAGGGATTCTGACCTGGCAGCACTCAGTACCTCCCTCTGATGCCAAGCAACCAACAGCAGTGCAATAATGCTATATAAAATATTGTGTCTAATATTTTTCATAGAGGGAGAAGCTTTTAATTTACTTTCTGGCCTCATGACCTGCTGTAGGTTTGAGTCACCAATAAAATCTCTCTTACTGTAAAAAGGTGCATTTTTGAGGTCATAAAAAAAGTGTATTATTAAGTCATTGTTTGTAAAAATTAACCCTGTAAATAAGGATAACACTGTAAATAAGTATATAAATGTAAATTAAGATAACACTAGCAATTGCTGCTGTCTCTTTAAATGACTTATTGACCAAAATCCCAAATCATTTAAACCATTTGCCTGTCCCAGGGACAGACTAATGCATGCAGAATTATCAGTTTAGCCTTATCTCAGCATATGCTGAATGATGACGAATGTGTTCTGACTTTATAGTCATGTTGCAGAAAATATTTCTGTGCTCTGAAGTCCGTGCTGCTGCCCTAGGGTACTAACAGAGTCTGAAGAAGTTAGTTCAGAGCTGGCTTGGGTGTTTCTGTACCATCCTTTACTTACATCTGTAACAAAGTGTAAAGGCACTCTAGGAAGAATGGAGTACCTGGGCATACCCAAATGGAAAAGGAGTCTCAAATATATACTTTTCATGGAGAGGCTGTGAATGTTGAATGATGGCATTTACAAATTAAAAAATTGCACCTTGAGAAAAAAAACAATCCACAAGGTCAATATTCCTGAGCCATTAAAACTTGATTGGAAGAAAAACATTTTTTCTAAGGGCAATCAGGTCTTAGTTGGTCTCTTGCAAAACCACAGAGTGAATAGGTCTGTGATTACTGGGGATAGCTAGTGATAATTATGGAGAAGTTCTGTCTTTAAGTGAAGAATGGATGATCACATTCAAGCTGTGTGTTTTTTATTCATAGTAGTGTCAGGCTGCTTACAGCATGTCTTGAAAATAATCATACCGTGTTTAGGAAGAGTAAAACTTCATATACCTACTGGTGGATTGGCCTGTGCCTAGTTTTTGTGGGTTCTATGAATAAATTACTATCCATGCTCAGCCTGGCTTCTTCAAGAGTGCTTTGAAGTGCAAACCATATATAGTTCTCAGATTTATAGGTGGAAGATGAATTTGAGTTTGCGAATGGGTTACAGTCACATTTGGCTGTCATCGTCACTGCAAATGTGATCTACAATGTGGGTAATACCCCAATACCCACAAGGATTTTCCAGGACTTGCCTTCCTGCTCTGGGATTTGGGTTTTCCCTCTAGATGTTGTGCTGCCATTTGATGAGCGGGTGTCCTGCACATGAGAAATGGCAGCAGCTAAATGAGCTTTGCAGGGGTTAATGGTATTTTTAATAGACCTGCCTCCTGTCTGGGTGCCTGAGAAGAAAAATCTACAGGAACTCAAGAATTAATTACCTCTGATGCTGAGAAGGAGTGGAATTGAAAGGGTGATCCCAGAGAAGGGAATAGAAAGATCTAATTAATAGATTGTAAAGCTAAAAAAGACTACTGTGACAATCTGATCCCATGTAGCAGAGGTCATAGGTCTTCCCTGAATTAATTTTTACTTGAACTTGAGCATTTCTTTTTAAAAGCCATCCAATGTTGATTTATAAGTTGCTAGTGATGGAAAATTTTGCAGACATCTTTAAGCTGTGCCAGTGATTAATCATCTTCACTGCTGAAAAAAAAAAAAAAAGGCATAGCTTTATTTTTGGTCTGAACTTGTCTGATTTCAGCTTCCATGAATCTCAACTGTGAGTTGTTACAGAACATATTGAGTCAATTTCCATTCTTTTGCTCCTCTTCCAGCAAAATACATGGTTCTGTTTTACTTGGACTATCGGCATTATTTTAAGGTCATCGAGTGAGAGAAAATGAGAGGCAGAAAAAAGGAAAGAAAGAAAGAAACTGATGGTCAGTGCCAGTATGAGACTCGGGATTTCTTGCTCTGACACTCTCCACTTCACCCAGGTGACAGAAACAACTCAGAGCCCCATTTTGAAAAGGTGTTAGGTACTGCACGCTGCAGTAGGCATGCAGGAAGAATTTAAAAGCACCTCTGCACCCAGCTCCTCGTGTTTCCCATGGAGCTGGGCACTTCTGAAGACCCAATAATAATGCTTTGGTACTGAACACTTCTCCCCCCACCCCTTCCCCCCTGCAACCTTTAACCTTTCTGCTTCAGTTGCCCAAGGAAAATCTATGTATAAATGGAGAAGAATGCTGTAAAGTTAAACATTACAAGACTGAGAGGTGTCCACACGCAGGAGGAAAAGGTACCGTATGAGTATGTAAGATAGATGTGAATGCTGGTTGGAAACAGTGCAAAGGAAGGATCACTTCCATATCATACTTCTGGCTGGGAATCTCTGAAACGCACAGCTTTTAGTGAGCTGTTGCAACCTTCTGCTCAACCATCCATTTGCTTTCTGAATACCCCAAGGAAAGAACATAACCACTGCCCGCTGATCCACATCACGGATTTCGGATCTGCTCCATGCCCCTTGGAAGTCAGCAGAAAGGTTCTTCTGGATGGCAGCATGCTGGGTGGCACTTTCCCCTGTTGCATTCCCCGATGTCCTCCTGCTGAGGTGTGCTTCTTGCAGCTAATCACTGGGGCAGTCTGCATTTCTTGGCCGGCTGGTGAGTATTTGAATTCCAGTCCTCACCCTTGGGACCTGCAACTGAAAGTCGCTTATGGTAGTGATGCCAAGTCTGAAGACAACATAACTGATGTGACTATTTTTCGGATGAACTCAAAAGAAATGAGCTCACGTGTGACTGGGTTGTTCCAGTCAGGTTTGCTAATTTTCTCTCTCTTCCTCTTGTGCTCTTTTTCCTTCTTTCTATTTTATTATCTTGGGTTTTTTTCCTCTCTTTCATTCTTTCAGGAAGAATAAAGTTGCTCTTGAATTTGAAGAATTCATTTGTTGATTCGCTTTAATGAAGCTCCAGTTCTTCTGGCGAGAAACAAGGACGGTAATATTTAATGGAGATGATGTGATTCTAAGAATTACTTTTTTGAATAATCTGACACTATATTTTCCTGAATCTGAAATGAAGACATTTATATGACAACTAGATGCTAGAAGTTCTTAGAAAGGAAGACTTTTGATAGGGAATATAGAAATTATTTAGAACAAGAATTCATTAGTATGGATCCAGTAAAGATCCAGCATGAATGAGGATTAACAATTAAGATAATTTCTTGCTTTTTCCTCTTCAATTTTCACTCTGAAGGAAATGCTGCTTTTATAGCTTTTAGCTCAGCTGTTTCATTTATCTGCATTGTGCTGCAATGATAAAAATAAGGAAAAGGATGTTTCGGACTTTTTTTTGCCAACTCTTTGTTGTGAACTGCCTTTGATTATGAAGTGGAATAAATTATTGATTTTTGACCGCTCAGGATTATCAAAAAGAGTCCATTCATGTTGTTTCTTGTGATACATTTTAAACACAAATAAGTTTTAGGGTTATTTTATGGAGAAACATTGTGGACCCAACTGTCACTTCCTACACACTCAAAGACATCTGAAATCCTGCCTAGTCGTCTTAGTCTCTCTTGATTACTCAGGGAAAAGTCCTGTTTTTCTTTAACGGGAGCCTTGCCTGGGAATCTGTTTCAGGATGAAGGTCTGTCTTTTTATTCAGCTCTCAGTTGGAATCCAGTTGACTAATGTTGCAAGATAGTATTAATACTTTGCTGTCAGAACTTGTCAATTCAGAGAAAAGAAGTCTGACTCATTGGAAAATATCCCCATGAGAAAGAGACTTTCACAACTGCCTATCTGAATGCACGGAAAGATAAATGCTACGGTTCAGACTTTCCCTCCAGAGAGAGACCGTTCTTCAGGAAAAGTCAAAACAGATACATGCTCAAAGTAGGCTCAACAGATTTTACAAGATATGACATAAACAACGAAGAATTTCTAGCAGTGGCTTTCTGCAGACAGATTTATGGAAGACCGAGGGCTTGAGGATTAAACTCTCTGTTAGCTGGGGTGAGACAACCTAATTATTCTGTCCAGCTGGAAAAGAGACTAGTAGCAAGGTCCATCTCAAGAAAATGAATCTATTTAAATGGTACGGTGCTGTCTTCAGCTGGCAGTGTCAGGGTGACACTGAACATAAACACTCACGGGTTGTGGCTTGCATTGGTATCCTTAAGAGAACAACCAAAGACATGAGGAAAATGGTACCAGGTGTTAAATTCAGAAACCGAACAGAGTGAACAAAAAGTAAATTGAAGGGATGACTTTGTATAGCAGGGAGCTATGCAACTACAAGCCATCAGCAAGATACATCTGATATGTGAAATGAAGATTAATGTTACATTTTAACTCAATATTTTTGCTATAGAAGTATACTGGGAGAAATATACCTCAGAAATTTTCACCACTAAAATTGTGTTTTACATTCCATACCCTGCTGGTTTTTATTCCTCATTTTCACTGAAAGTCATGCAGCAAAACAGATCTGCTGGCCTGTAGAAGATTCATGTGGAGAAGCAAGGAGCTGCAAGGATAGGATGGGAAAAATTATGTGAGTAAAAATAAAAGGGGAAAAATTTAATGTAACAGTGTTTTAAAAAGATGCAGATGAACCTTCGTTTCAGATAACATGCTTGTTAAAATTTTTTTAAAATAAAACTATCCTGAAAAACATGAAGGTAATTATTTGTACAATTTTTTTAGGTGTCACCTGACAGAATATCTAAAGTATAATTAATTTATGGATGCAGAACCAGAAGATGCTAAAAAGAAACACGTTTTCTTAAAAGTAATGCTGAAGGTCATGTCCTTAATACATTTGTATGTCCGTTTCTTTCTAGCACAACTGCGAGCAGAGCTGACCAAGGTCAATACTGAGATGTTGATATTGAAGTCTTGTCTAATTTTTGCTTCTATGAGTAGTTCTGCTGGCTTCGGTGTGGCTGTCCACAGCAGTGGAGGGCAGTAAATCTGCTGTCCTGATCCAAACCATGTAACTCTCTAAATACGTATGAAAGTTGCAAGGATCCACCAAACAGTAGCTCTTTGTATAGACCCTGTACATTGCTCTCCCTGATGTTCCCTCTCCTACACATTCCCCAGTAGGAACCGTTTCTCTGAGGATCACCCCTGGAGGCCACTCAAGAGTAGTACCGTCATGGTGATGCAACCTGGACACATACTCTTTTCTCTGGCTTATTTCCATGGTGGCAGCAGTAAAGGCAGCGTGCATGGTCCTACCTACCCTGCCTCAGTCTGTCACTCTGTCCCAGGGCACGTTTCCAGTTGGCCTGCTGCCTTCACCCCAGAGGTGTTTTGGGGGGCTTAGGTACCACTAAGTACCGCCGTACCCCTAAAGCACCAGCATACCTCTAAGCTATGCAGGGTTACTGCTGCAGAGGCTTGGGGGGGGCAGCCTAAAACCCATTCTTATCATTCACTACTGCCGGGATTGGACTGTCCTAATGATGTGGAAAAGGGAGAAGTCCCCGAGTCAACTTTCTGTATAGCAACAGGGAAACGTAATGTGCAGGATTTCCTCCCTGTGCTTACCTGGGGGGAATGATGTGGAATAGCTATAATCAGTAATTTCTCTTTTGAAAATGATTCACACACCTTGAGTAAAACCTTTTGCTGATACTTTCTGCTCTTCATCGATAAACCCCAAAGTGTCTGATGAAAAAACATCGGTATTATTACCCCCATTTTATAATGCAGATATCAATGTCTGGGCTAGAGTCTGTAATTTCTTTAGCTGGAGTAGAGGACTGTATTGCTTCAGAGAACTGAGTCCAGCATTATTTAATCAAGGCCAAAGGCAAGTCACAAGCTGTTTTAGGTTTATAATAAAAATTTCCTGGTTTTCAACCCTTTGCTCATTCCACTCAACCATACTGGCTCTCTGAAGTACTAGCGGTGCGGAAGGAAGAAGAGGCTTTATGATCCTTGATGACTCTAATGTAGCAAATAAAGCTCTAGGGTGCTTTCAAACTCACAGTGATCTTGTGGGGTGGAAAATTAATCATGCTGCGGCTACTGGAGAATATATTTTTTTTACATTAGCTGTTTGGGTCTTTTTCCAAACCAGAAGATGATAAAGCGCTTCCCACTACTGGATGAAGACAAAAGAGAGTGTCATCAACACAAGCAGTAAAATAAGCTGAATAAGCTTGTTTGGACTCCTGGTTACTAATCTAATTCTTTTACAATCGTTTTTGGCTCTAGAAATAAGAACTATTTGCAAAATAACCAGATTTTTTTTTTTAAATGCCCCAGTCAGATTGTTGTAAATGTTGGATCACAAATCCTTGATGTAGTCTTTCAAACTTAGTTGCCAATCTTTCCTTACTACAGAATATTGGTATATTCTGTATAAATGAATAGACAGTTAAACTTTTGGAAAGTGCTTAGAGATTTTTCCCTGCAGTCAATATGTATCAGTAGATGCAGCTAAAATAAAACACAGACAGTGGTTTGAGGTTTCTTGAGACTCCTTATATTCCTACTGAAAAAAATCCTAGTCAGATTTGTTTTTTTCCTCTGGTTCCTCACAGACCAATTTTGTCTTCTTACACCAGAGATCTTTCCAGAGACCTCTTTCACACTGGAAATATTGGGGTCCCCTTTAGGGTCCCAGATTCACTATGTGTAGGGTAATCCACAAATGCTCCAGGTTCATACTCACAGGGTTTATTTTCCAGCTGAAAGCTTGCCCTTATCTAAATGAGGCCATCTGGTGCTTCTAGCATGGTTGCAGTCTCCTTGTAAGCCTGTAACATTCCCCTTTTCATAGGCTGCAGCAAACCACGAGCACTGGGATTTCTGAGTTAAGCTCTGAGCAAGGTCAAGCTTAACATTTTCCACGTTGGTGTTGTTACATCACTGCAACAGCAATAAAAAAAAAATGGAAATCATGTAGTTGTGACAGCAACGCCAGCTCTTCGGTTGTGCAGTGCTGCCACCCCTTCATCACATTGCACCTCTGTCACCTTCTTGTAAGCTGTAAGTCAAAACCTAGGTCAGGACCTCATACTGAATATGGAGGGGAGGATAATTTTCTTTGACTAGCACCTGCCTTCAACTTAACTGAGTGCTTTTTCTTAAGACAAAACGGAGCCTTGTTGCAAAACAATTTATATTTGCCTGTTCTTTGAATTTCAGCAATGGAAGAGCCTTTCTACCCTAATTAAAATGCTAGGATTGGGGCTCTGTAGTAACTAATGATTTTCTCTTTTAATTGCAACCTGTTGGTCTCAAGAAGGTGCGGCACATCATCATCTCTCTCCACTCCCTGGCACCAGACCACTTCCACTGCAGGCTGCTACTAAGGGGGAAAACTGGAAGTGCAACAAGAACGACTTAAATAGGAGGGACCAAATTATCATGAAATGAAAGAAGTACTGAAAAAAACACACTCAGAGAAGCCTGTTGGTCATCATTAGGTTTTTCATCTCTTCTTGTGCAAAGCTGCAGCATTTGCTAGAGTGTGCTGAAGAGCTGTGTGCAGGAGAAAGGTCAGGAATAATTGTGAGGTTTGGCACCCACAGAATTACAAGGGTTCCCATGAAATATTTTGTCTTGCAGCCATCTGTTTCCTGATATAAACTGGGCACAATCCTTGTTAGCCCACTGCTCTACCACAAATTTGAATTGGAGACTCATGAAACAACTCAGCAAGATGAGAAAATTAAATAATTTATTTTTTGTATTATAAATTTGTATTTTTGTGACATATAGGTGCAGAACAAGAACTCAGGGTGCATTTTATCATGGACTTTGTGAAAATTAGTAAAAGGAGTTCAAACTGCCTAAAATGTTACAGTAGTTTCTGAATTGCTACCACAGGGCTTATTTTCATTATATATCAGGTCCTTTATGCTTCTCAGAAGTGCTAACGGTCTGTGGACTTGAATAAAGAGCCTGTAGCTCTTTGTCATCGCTGAATTTTTGACTAGGAAGTAAGCACACTCTAAGTGTAGACCCTTATGCGTGGACGTATGGCTACCACTGTTTATTCCCATATATTAAGTAAATGTAAGTGAATCAAATGAAAGACTCTGCCTCAGTGCCTGCGTATTTGGGCATCCTTTCATCGTGGTATCAGACCCACTAGTTAGTCAAAACTAGATAGAGCAGTAGTACTCTCACTCAGCCCTTCATCTGCTCGAGGGAATACGATTGCTTCAGCTGGTGCGTTGCTGCTTGAGCTCTTGATGGTTCCAGTTCCCAGTTCTGTTCCCAGCTGTGCACAGTCTCTGAAGTTTCCAGTCCTCCCTGGGAAGTGGTGACCCCATTCACTGGCATTTCCACAGAAGAGCAGATGTCCTTGGACAGCCGTAAGTGGGAAGGGAAGAAACTGCTAATTGTAGTGAAACCCAGGGAGGACTTCGAGTGTGAAGACGTTACTCAGTCTATTCAGTGCAGTGCAGGGAGCAAGTGCAGAGGATGAAAGACTCATGTGGATCCTGTGGTGACTTCTGTTGCCATCTCAACTGTTTAAAAAAAGAAACCAGCACACAGGATTCAGGAATGCAGCTGTGATAGGAAAGGTACAGATGAAGTAAAAAAATCTTTCCTCACTAAGCGTGGGACAGTATCTGGCCTTGTGTGATATTCAATCCCATTTCAGATGCAAATCAGTGGGTTTTGTGCTGTCATTAAATGAACTTCCAGAAGCATGAGGAGCAGAGAAGGCCTGAAGAGATACTTAACAACCTGAAGATGGATGCCTAAATATTAGGTGGTGCTGTGGAAAGTATTTGTTTTGCTTGAAATTTATCTCATCAACATCACCCTGATCTGCCAACAGTTTCAGCTGTTTTTCCTCCAGGTATATATTGAAAAATATAGACAATGATATTGTGATGTAAGGCAGAGAGAAACTCAAGCAGCAGCATGTACTTCTGTCCTGGTCCCTTCCCTGTGGTATCTGTCTGTCTCTCCTCTTTACTCTCTACAGACGTTCAGTAAAGCTGGAGATAGGATTGTGGTTGAATGGAGTTTGCCACTGAGGGCTCTGGAGAACTGAAAGGAAGGATCTGAGACATTGCATCTTTTTTAATTTCTGCTGTCTCCTGGCGGTGAAGTAAAGTACAATGCCAGTAAATAACAGGATTCTGCAATAATTTGTCCTTCAGTGACACAGGACTTTTCCTTCAAAGTTGCTCAATATGCCGTTTTCTTTCTCATGCTCTTGTTGTGATACTATTTTGACATTTCTGTTTCCTCCCCACTTCCAATTAATGCAAGATGAGCCTTTTTTCAAAGGCCCCGTGGGAGTTAGGCACCCATTTCTTAGCACTTTTCCATCTGAGCTGGCATCAAATTTACTAAGACAATTCTTGAAATCTCACCCGTAGAGTCTGATCATTAACTAAAGAGTCCTCATTGGAAACTATGATTATCACAAAGGTTACCGGCAATAAACATTACTTTGTTATGCCTGTGACGTTTGTGTGCAGTTGATTCATAACAATAATGACACTTTTCACCTAGGTAGCGCTTTTCATCTGAACTGAAGGATCAGAGTCAATATTTCCATTTTGCTGGTGTTTCATATAAATCTCTGCATTTGTCATTGACAAATGAAAGAGCTTCAGAAATGTTTTCCCCATCATTTGTCTCCTGGAACATAAACCAAACAAGGAAAGTTCATGTTGTATCACAAAAAGTAGGAAAAAAAAAAAGAGTTTGTTGGCTCAGAGAATTTAGCAATGGCAGATATGATGAAATAGCTGGGGGACATGCTGGGCCCCACACTAAGTGCAATGGAAGGCATGCAGTGAACACGTGGACCGAAATGCCCTTTGTAGGTCCTGGGGCACCGTACGCGGGCCTTAATAACATCGCCTGCCCCTCGCCTTTTCTATGGTACATAGATGATAGGGTTTTGCTTGTGCACTCTCCATGTATTCACTCGGAATCAGCATGTAACAGTGAATCATTGTGACATGATGTTCCTTTTTCAAGCACAGTGAGAAAGATATTTTCCAGATAGAGTTCAGTTTGTTTTCTTTTATGTGTGATGGGAACCACACTTGGTATTTACAGACTTTTAACATTTCCTTGCAACCACAACTATTCAGGCTTTTATTACATGCGAATCAAACGTGTCTGACAAACTCCTTTGTCAGCAAGAAGGCAGGTGAAAAGAGAAGTAAGTGCAGGAGCAGCTCTCTGGGTAAAGACGGTGTGAAGTACTTCCTATGCTACCTTATCCTGAGTTTTCTTACCTTTGCACAACAAAACTGTAGTAATAGAAAGTTCACACGTAAGATTTTTGGTTTGGGTTACTTTGTAAGTACAATTTAACATAACGTCCTAAAAGCCCTTTTCTTCAGGCATCAAAGAATCAGTTCCTAAAGACAATGTATTATTTAATCTTTTAATGTGCCTAATGCTATTAGAACTGGCTGTGCTGGGAGGTGTACAGATGCACAGTCCAAAGAGACATAATGCAAAATTCTGGGGTAGAGGCGGAGTAATATGTTTCATTATTAGGCACTGTATAGAAAAAAAAGGTTGCAAACTCTCGTCTTAATCTAAAAAATCCTTCCCAATGTTTCTGGCAGATTGGATCTGCTTCCCCTTCTGTCCCTGGCTTTTAATGTAAAAAAGACAAAGTGATGTCACAGAAGTAAAAGCTACAAGGAAACCACAAAGTAAAGTAAAAAATATACATAATTAAAAACATATCAGTGAATGGCTGTTCTGTGGTTTCTGTAATGTGGACCCCATAGGAGAATGCAGTGTGTGGGATTCTGGATGCAGCTATAATTCTGGAGCTCTTTTTCCTAAATCCAGTGATGTGTCCTCAGGGCAAAAGAGATTCTTCCCAAGGATGGTTTAAAAATATTAAATGGAGTTTTTCCATGAGATGATCTACAAAAAATACCCTTCAATAAAATGAGCAAAGAGCTCATGATGGGATGCTCTTACTGAAAAAAGCCCCCAGCAACAACAACAAAAAACTGGCTGTGGAGACAGCGATGAATTGAAATGCTTCAAAAGCTTAGAAAAATAAAAACATTCAAAGACTAATGGGTCATATGAACCTTAGCTGCTTGCCATGAACTTGCATTACGTGTCTGAGATTTAAAAGACTACTGGTGTTATTGCACTGGTTCTATGGTTTTAGATGTCTGCTCTTCCAGCTGTGCTCTGCAGAAATTAGATTTGTATCTATCTGATCCATCCATTGCCATTGTCACACTTCAACTAAGAAAAGTTGTAAATTTTACAATTTTTCCTCATTTTAGTCACAGTTTTTGGAACAAAGGAAGAGATACAAAAGGACTTGGATGCTTTCTTAAAGGATATCAGAAATGGAGAAGGAACAACGTGTAACCTAACAAAGCTTGGCATACAAATATGCTTTAACATACCAGATTTTATCAGTAAAATTTATCAAGCCTATTGAAGTTTTCTTTGCTGAAAATGTTATTCAACTGGAAATTTCCGAAGTGGCAGTAAATATACCAAGAATGTCCACACTGTATCTTAGTTTATTTGTCCTGGGAATAGTTTAAAAGCTATGAGCTTAGAGCAGTGTTTGGACACCACAGCTGAGGTTCAGAGGGATGCAGAGGGTGGGTGGTCAGAGGAGCGTGCAGGTGGCCTGGGTAGTGTTGGGGGACAGGTTTGGGTGGGGTGTGAGACCTGGTATAACTGTGCTCACACAGGGCGCTGTAGGACGCTGGTGCAGATGTGCCCGTTGTCCTCGTAGGCAGCCTGGATTAAAGCTGGGTCCCCTGACATTCCCAGTGGCATTCCTGCAAAGGCAAGTAGGAGTTGTGGGTGTAAACCCGGCAAGGACACAGCAGGTAAGAGTGAGAGCCTCTTAAAATACCAGGTACCTGACTTTAATTTCCTGGGTGCACTAGATGGGCTTTTTCACAACAGGCTCTGGGGACACTTTAGCAGTATATAAACATGCATAAAAATGTGTGAATGTACACCTAAATACCTAAACAATACGACCCTCGCTTTGAGGCTGGCCTTACACTTAGTGCCTTACAGCTGAAAGGACAGGTGGAAGCAAATACCTTTATCGACTTCAAAATAAATTAAGAAGGAAACAATCCAGTGAGTTTATTGGCCTATTTTGGTCATTAGTTTTTGAGATACTATGATAATCAACCCACGTGTGGAAGATTGGAAAGGCAAAGGAACATTTCCCCTTTTATAACTGATGGTAAAAAATAGTTCACTTTGAATGAAAGTTGTACTGTGAGGAGAATGGTTGTGTGGGGTTTTACTGCGTGAGATGAGCTGTCGGGGTACTGCAGCTTGTTCTGGCAATGAGTCCAATGGTAATTTCTGTGGTATCTTTCGGGGGGGTTCATGTTGTGGTTAATGTTCTCCTATCATTGTTTTACCCTATTTGATGACACTAGTCCCTGAAAGAATCCAAAGAGTTTCTTTGAAAATAAATATAATTTAGCTTAAATGGAAATTAAAAATATCTAATATCCTGTTTTATTTCTCTTAATCTGCCTGGGCACCAAAAAACAGAAGAATCCAGCTTCTGGCCATATGCTATACATCTAGATTTCTGATTTTAATGGTGTCTATGGCAGAAGGGAGTTCAGCTGGCTCCATGAAGTCTATTAGAGGTATTGTTAGTGCAGATATGTTTTACCTGGAAAGCACATTAGTACATGGGTGGAGATAGCTAGAACTTTTGGAATAAAATGTGCAAACAACTGAGTTTTATTCTGAAGTCACTCTTCTTTTGCTCACTGGAATATTTTTATTTTGCTTCTGTTTTTTCTTGTAAAGAGATTCCTTGGAATTTTTTTTTTTTGCTTTTCTTTGTTTGTATTTTTCTCCTTTGCAGTCACAACTCCTTGTTCTGAACTTGAGTCACATATCTACTTTCTGAATATAATCTGTGTTTTATAAGACTATTACCTAATTATTCCTTAATTTTCTTAGTACACACTCAAAAATCCTGCATGAAATGGAAACTGAATGCATTCCTTCTCTTCTGTCGCTTGAGCACTAGCTTCACACACATTGGGTTAGTGCTTTGGTTGTGGTTGCTTCGACATATATCACTCTGTTTCTGTTTGTCTTGTTTAGTTTTACATCTTCTGGTATCTTTCTCTGCTCATCTGAAAGACATCTTTCCAGTTCAGAACAAGCATGGTTGTGCAATTTTTTGAGAGTTTTGATTTGTGGTAGTTTGGCGGGGATGGGGAACGGTTTCACAACATTGACTAGAAACAAACATACAACTTTTACCTTTCTGACCCCTTTGCTCACCCGCTTCCTGTTTCCTTTATTGCAAAAGTTAATCTCATTAGAAAAAAGTAGCACAATATCTTTTAAAAATAAAACAAATGTTTCCGGGACTGTTGTTTGTTTTTTTGGGTGTTTTACACAGAGTTACAGAATTGAAACGTCTTGTACGTTGTCTGATGCTTTGGGAAGAAAGACTTGAGAAGAAAATGTGTATCTGCTTTGCATAGCAGACAGTTCCCAACATGTTTTATTTGTAGATAGAGAAGCAAAGAAAATTTCACCAACAGGTCATCTGGATCTTGATTATGGATTTATAGTAAACTCCAAGCCAGTGAGTGATTCTGGCTTCCTGCAATGACATTGAACTCTGTCAGTTCACTCCATCTTGCAACAAATTTTATGAGCTCAGGAAGCGATCGGTGGTACTTCTCAAGCTTTTTATCATTAAATACATGTTTTCTAGATGGATGCAAGAGTGGGGCGTGTTTTGCAGGCTTGAACTCTGTGACATTTTCCTTGAGTTGTGCAATCTTTTGCTCAATATTTAATAATCCACATGTTTTATCAGCTGTCAGTTACAAGAACTTGCTGTGGGAGTTTCACAAATAAACCACGGTTCAGTGGTAACTGGGAGATGTGAAAACTGAGTGCTCATTTCTTTAAATTTCCTTAAGCCTTAGACTGATAGACTTTTATATACAGGGAAAGCTACAAGGAATAGAATGAAACATTCTGCGAATATGGGGTTCTGAAACAGCTGTATATGTGGATAAACTGTTTGATAAGTTACCAGGGACAGTTTATGGGCGGTGTTTGTGCTCTCTACACGTTGTACTAAGTGCTTTTCAAACTGCCCTTGACTCGCAGCCAACAGATGGGAAAGCCATTAGCCGTCAGATTTGAACAACAGTCGCTTTCTGTGTTTACAAAGTCCTGTACATGATCTGTATGTTGACAAGTTATAAACTGAATGGGAAAAGCCTGATGCCTTCTACGTGAAACTTGTGTAAAACATGGCAGTGATCAGCACAGGGTTAATTTAACATTCCGCAGGTCTCTTGTCCCGCACAGGGCTGAGGGCTGTAGCAGCTAGCTGAAAGGGGACAGTTACTTGGTGAGAGAACAGGAGCCATCTGGAACAACAGCACAACGCCAGGTTGTGACTAGGACACAGAGTACATCCCCATAAAAGCGTGAGTACTTCCTGTGCTGTCACCAAAGTCAATAATCTTAGTAGGTGTAAGAGTAGCACCCCGGGTACATAAATTTTACTAGTCTTTAGTCTAATTTAGGTATCTGTAGCACATAATCTGCGCTCTGCTCAGTCTTGGCAGAGTTGCTGGGGCAATAATTTCTCAGAAGTAAACTGTTGCAGACAATGTCTAGAAAGTATTCTGGACAACCGATACGTTATTGGCACCAAGCTTGGTACTACCCTTTTTTTTCTTATTGCCTAGATTCCTCAACATATAACGCATGATCAAATTAATCCTAGCATTCAGGGGTTTATATAAGGGGTTGAATTGGCTCATTATAGCTAATTTATGGGTAAAGAATCTCCATTAGTTTGTAATGTTTCCCTGTGCTGTAAAAATGCACTCTACTCTCTGAACTACTGTCCAGGGGCAGAAGCTGGTTAATAGAGAAACAATATTTTGTCAAGGTACCTGGGGGGCTGACTTGGTAGAAATAAATCTGTTCATATAAGAATTACTTAATCAGTGGTAGCTAGAGATTAGCTATTTATTTACTTGTAAATAAAGTTATTAATTTATTTGTAATCATACTCTTGCAAATATATATTGCATTACTTTTGTATTGAAAAAAATTCCACGAAAAGGGAGAATTTTTAAATAGGTCAGCTAACATCTCTTTGTTCCTCTATAATTCACTTTGTAATACCCACAGATGTGACTGTCTCAGTCCTTTCCCCTGCAAGGATCTGCAGATCACATAATTATTTGCAAAATATTTAGAAGAATTGTTAGCTGGGAGAGGTACAGTTTGGAGACTCAAGTTCTAGGGACGTTATGAAGGGGTATTTCAAAAATTAAGAGGTCATACATGGTGTAAGCTGGCTTTGAATGACTACCAGACAAAAGAAGTAGCATTTCAGCATGCTCAGTCCAGTGACTACACAAAATACAAGGCAAAAAACAGCCTGGAATTTCTCAGTTGTTTCAGAAGATTTCTGCCAATATTTCTGTACCTCCCTAGCAAAATGTACTATGAATGCACTGCTGTAAACATGGGTTTACCTTCTTTACATCAACTAGAAAAGACCATTCTTCTGCTTGTCGTGGGTGTTATGTATTTATTTAAGGGAAAGTCAGTCACAGAAAAAGTTTTTTAATTTTCTCCTGATATGTTAATTTTTTTTTTTAGGAGCAGGACCCTGAAACATCTTGGAAAATGTCACTGAGCTTTACATTCTTTCTGAGTACCTACAACATCAAAAGAAGTTGGTGGGCATGATAGTAAAAACAAAACCCATCAAGAACTACAGTATTATAAAAGCAGAGACGTCTGTGTAAAATTATTTTCCATGTATTAAAAAACATATATTCTAAATGCAATTGTCAGAATTTTTGGTCCTGATACTTCACTGCTGAGGTCAATGAGTGTTCTTCTATTTGACAGATGATGAAGTCCTCGGTCAAAAACAATCTGGCTTTTCTCTCTCTATTGATAAACATACATACACAAACACTCATACATATATCTACCTACATGAAAGGAATTAAGAAAAATCTCTAGTCATTACCCTGGCCTGTTGGTTAGATGGGGAAATTTTTGAATACTTTGTTTTTCAAACCAGGAGGACAAGCCCAGCGATGCACACCTCATTCTCCATTCAGTCATGAGCCATCACTTAGCCCTGTGAAAAGTGACTCCAAAATGCTACCAGCATGCGTAAAGCCATTTCTAATTTCTTCACATAAGTATGACATTATAAAGCAGAAGGAAGTGGAAAAGCAGGCCTTCCATGTTGGCAGGATCAGGTCTCTAGATGCTGTTCCCTCATGTGCCAAGTTTTTCTTGCCATATTTCTCAGGTAATTAAGTTTGTTTACGGGAAGCCTTGTTCCTTTTCCCGCCTGTCCTCTTTTTATAGCGATTTTGCCCTGAAATCCCATGCTAAATAGGGACAGGTATCGGGGCTCCTATACCTCTCTTATAAGGCAGTGAACTGAGACAAAGATACAAATAGTTTATATCAATGTCAGTTGAACTGAAAGTTTCTGCTTTCATGCTAGTGACGATCCTTTAACGCATATCGAAGGACTATTTTTCTAACTAGTGGTTAGTGGACTAAGGGCTTTGCATTTGTATCTTTAGCACCTTTTCTTTAATGTATCCTGTGACCGCAGGCTGACACATCACATCCAATCCTGTGAAAATGAACAGTTGGAGGACTGACGAAGGCAAAATTTTAAACATATTTATTTATTTAATGAAAGAGTGTAACGTGGGAATATTTCCAAACTAAACCTCTCACTTCACAAGCATTTCTATCCAAACCTTTGGAGTTAACATTAATTTTCTTATACAGTTTAAACCAGCTTGACATAAAATTATAAGCAGTTTCTGATTTGGACCTATTACTAACTAGGCATAATATAACAACATGCTTTTTAAAAGATTTTTAAGTTATTAACTTTTGAAAAATGATGGTCGTATTCCATCTTCATGTATTTCCTCCTAAACTTCCCGGTTCAGATGGAAGACCTGATCTGCTGATCCTTGCGTTACATAAAGGAATTAGGCCATTTTCTCTAGGTATAAAAAGTATAAGAAATTACCCAGATCTCAGTCCCATATGGTGATGAATGTTCCAGCCATTACCCAGCAGAGCACTTAAGCACATATTTAACTTTCAGTACCTCAGGAGTCTCATTCATATCAATGGGTTTACTCAAGAATTTTGGGGGTTTAGGGCCAGAACTTTCAACATCCTGCTGAAGGAGGAGATTAGGATGTGAGGAACTAAGGGCAGACTAATGAGCAAAGACCTGTTCATCTCCTGATCTTTGAGATATATTGACATTTTATGAGGAAGAGAGTGAGAGCCAAGAAGTATAAGCTTAAATAATTTGCTCCTTTTGATGAGGGGTTGTGCAAGGGCTAACGAGGGTTATTACTGCTCCTAGGAGACACTGCTACACATAAAAATGGCAACAAAAAGAAGCCTGTATTTGGATGGCATTGACTTGGAAATACAAAAGGAAAAACTGCAGCTCTACTGAGCAGGGTGGGGTAAAGAATTGAAAAGAATAAAAAAAATCAACTTTTCTTGATGTGAAATTCAACTATATTTTCCCCAGGAAAAATGAAATGTAATACTGGTAATTTATACAGACAGCTGAACAAATTGAAACCATATACAGAAAATTAAGTTATGTTTTTATGGAAAGAACAAAACACATTCAACAAACACTACCTAGAGCCAGCAGTCTTTCACTATACAACTTTCAGGGTATTTTAATTATGCTGAGGTCAGAATGTCTGTTTCCAGCTTTAATCAACTAATTCAAGATTTGATTTAGTCTGAAAAAATCTAATAATTTTTTTGTTCTTAGATTTTTTTAATATTCAAATATGAATTAGAAATAAAACACAATATATTCATAGATTTTTAAGTTGCTAGGTTACATTTATGAAAATATCCTTGAGTACATTAAAATAAAAAAGATAAAACCACTTACTTTGGTAAAATGAATGCTTGACTTTTAGTATTTTGCAAATTCCTTGTTCTTAACCACTGTATTTAAGCATAATTTTATGTTGTATGATAACTTGGTTTGTATTACAAAGAGGTGGTTAAAAAAGAAGGGAGCAATCTCTTAAAAACATGTGTGGCCTGAGTGCATTCTTCGTTGTAGGAACTGAGCTATATTCTGTCAGTTGTTAGTGGATATTTTTACTGCTTCTTTTCAAATATTGGCTCACTGATATCAAGAGTGAGTTAGATGTAGATGAACTCTGTGGTGTTTTCCATGTTGTTTCTGCAAAGAAGTGACATGTTACTATACTTGTGCCTTTTTCCTTACAGGGAAAATGAGTAAATAATGAAAACTAAATGGATCCCTTCTTTGTATGGCACATGTAATGTGAATTCATAATGGTAAATGCATTTTACCTGAAGCAGGCACTGGATAAAATGCAGAAGCAGACTTTGACACTGGGAATGAAACTGGAACCTGGTGATGTTCCCTTCCTGTGATGGTCCTGAACACCAAGCTGAAGAATCACTCTGATTTTTCGCTTTTGCTGTTCCAATGCATCTTGATCTATTTGTTTATTCTTGTGCAATAGAGCATTTTCAACCAGGAGAATGGAGAATGTAACTGGTTCATAACTGTCTTGTGCTGAAGATGCCTTCCAGAGAAGTTGGAGGATGTGGTTTGAAATGTCTGCAGAGAATTTGAGCCTGTCGCTTCCATACTGTGTTGAGGACTAATCAGATTTGTACCAGGGGTTACAGTCTGAGATGGAGGGAGGACTAATGGTGGGGTAATTTGCTCCTGTTGGACATAAAAAGAAAAGAGTAATTCTGCTCATCTTTTTGAAGGAGAGGTAGTAGACACCTATGTTCAGGAAATAACCCCTAACTCAGAGGGTACTTTTTGCAGGCTTAAAAAAGAGGCAAGATTTAGGATGTGTTCTTAGGTATTCCTTTTTGCTCATTTCTAAATGGTTCCTTCCCCAGAGACTTCAATGTTTTGAATCTCATTTTGAGATGTCTAATACTTCCCTGGCATTGCTTTTTGAGCCTGGTCACCTAATACAGGGTTGTGAATGTGGCTTGGCCAAAAAAATTAGATTTATGATGCTTCATTATTGCAGCTCGTAAATAATTTTGTGGCTCTAGCTCAAGTAGACTACTTTTTTCTCTGAGCTGGATGTTATTTAAGAGAAGCAGCATGGGCAGGATACCTGCTAAGAAATAGATTCAATCAAAGTAACATTTGAGAGGAATGAAGATATCTGAGAGTATTTTTTATCTTGTAATTAAGATATGTGTTTGCTCTGGTTAGACCCGAGGTACCCAGAAGGATGGCATATATTCTGGCTGCTTTCTGCAGAGCTGAATTATAATCAAATGTTTGAGTCTCTGTGCTGAGGACCCTACATTTTTTGTTACCCACTTTCTCTGCTTAGGTATGGACGGAGTATAACAACCACTGCATGCTCATAATAACTATAGCTGAAGTATATCTATAAGTCTATTCCCCCTTTACAAAAACAATGAACTTGCTGTAACTTGAGAGAGACTAGCTTTACAGAAGCCACATAGCTATTATTATGTGTGTGCATACATCCCAAAACAATTCATAATAATTTCCATTCCTTGATTGGATGGCAGCCATTTGTTAGTCATGATTCAAGTGAAGGGAGACTATGTAGCTTGTGAAAGCTGTATTTGAGACAGCAAAATTGCCAAAAACATCCAAGTACATAATATGACTATCCAATTATATTAACAAATGATGATGGCTAGATCTTGAGATGGTGGAAAATGAAATGTAGACCAATTTTTCTACTAGTAATACCTTCTTAAAATGACACTCCACTACTTCATGTTAGCTTTTCCCTTCCCTGTCCTTTCCCCCCCCCAGTCTTACTTCTCCAGAAGCCTTATCAGTCTCAGCTTTTGTGCCACTGAAAGGCTGTACTGTTGAGCCTCATCTCCATAGATAAAAATCTCTACCACCACAGAGGGTATTTCTTTTCATTTTGGCTCTGTATGTGGTGCAATTTTTGTCTGTGGGTTTATTCCTCACCTTTGGAACATGACCTAATGTCCATCACACTTGAAATAAATAAAGCCTGGTTCAACATTACCTGCAAATCCTGCCTTGGTAAAAAAAATCAGCATGCAGCAAAAATAGCAAACTGTTCACCCTACTAGCAAGAAAATGGCAATATTGCCAGCTGTTATTATGATACTGTGACTAGTATGATTCTCATTGTCCATGCTCCTGAGAGGAAGAAGATAGATAAACTTTTGTTAAAAGAGATTTATTTATAGTCTTCCTGTTTGCACAAAACGTTTGCAAATTTGACCTCAATATGCCCTAAAGGCTTTAACCCAGGAAATGAAGTGTCCTCGTGTATATATTTTTAATTTCATGGTTTTAAACTTCACTGTAGGACTTTTGGGGTATTACTGACTGTGTTTGAGTGCTTGAGGTTAACAGAAGTACAATGGCTAATAAAATCATGGGGTTTTATAATCAGCAAAGTATAGGATTACATTCAAACTACAAGTCTGAGTGCAAAGGATGGAGAACATACGGTTTTTTTCTTTCGCACAAACTGTATCTTAAAATACTTCACAGAACTAAAATCACAGAAGAAAGTCTCACCCCAACCCTATTTAACTGATAGCCTGGGGAAATAGAAATTAAAAAGATGAGTCATGTGATTTCATATAAGGTTAGAAATGAGATCAGGGATCAATGAGACATAAAAATAAAGAGAATATAGATGCAATAAAGTTATATGAAATAACATCTAAGAAGATGATCACATTCACAGGGCCTAGACTCTATAAAGAGAGAAAGACCACAGAGCAGAGGTCAGAGAAGGCAACAGCTACATCTGTGAGGAAGGCTGCAGGCAATCATGTCAGCTGGTTTAAAAAAATGGAAAATAAAAAAAATGTGATTGGCAATTTTTACTAAATCATGGGATGCTTGCTTGTGACTGGGGGTGATGTGTTCAGACAGTGTTGCTTGTTAGGTAAGCTGAGTTTAATAACCATTTTGCTCTTGTGAGTGAACATATGAATTGAAATTGTTACACCATGGAGATCCTGTTCATTAACTGATGTACAGCACCATCAGCAGATTTGTATTCTGCAGGATATATGTCTTGAAGTTGACATGTTATATACCCTCTTTACTTCAAGCGAGATGTAAGAGGCAGAAATCACAAACTCCAGTCTTCCTGAGGCAGGGTGAGATGGTTTCCTTGCCTGCAGAAGATGTGCACTGGTGGAGGAGCTGTGTCCCAGGTAAAAGAACCATGGGAGGAGGTCAGCAGACTGCACAGCATCAGAGACAATGAGAAAGGGATCGATCAGATCTTCTCAGAGATCCTGCAGAGACAATAGCCTGAACCCTCAGCTACACCAAAGGAGGGACAGAAAGAATCTGTGTTCATCAAGTTAGGAAATAGAGAATCCCATGATGGTGAAGGCTCGAAGCTGATGACTTCTGGCACCAGGGGCTTATGTCCACTTGCAGATCTGCAACTACAGAATATGTTTAGTGCCCTAGCTTCAAGTGAGGGACTAGGAACTCTCTCCAACAAAGCAACCAAGTCTCATGAGCCTGAGTCATGCAGGAGCACCAGGAGGAAGCAGCAAGTGATAGCAGTAAGCAACTCCCTGCTTTAAGGGATGAAAGCCCCATTTGATGACCAGACCTGCAGTCTAGGGATGTTTGCCAGTTGCTGGGAGTTCAGATCCGGGACGTTGTAGAGAGGCTGCCTAGGCTTGAATGGCCATTGGATTGTTATCTTCTGCTGTTCTTCTACATGGGCACCAATGATACTGCCAGGGGAGATCCTGATTGTAACAAGTATGACTGCATGACTAACCATCTGGAAAGCAGATTTGCAGAAAGAATTCTTGGTAAGAGCTGCATTAGGAAGATCGTTGCCAGCAGGTTGAGAAAGGTGATCCTTCCTTTCTGCTCAGCACTGGTGAGACACATCTGAAGTCCAGAGTCCAGTACTGTACTCCCCAGTAGAGAGACATGGACATACTGGAGTGAGTACAGCAAAGGTGAACAACAATTATTAGGGGTTGGAGCATCAGAGGCTCAAGGAGAGGCTGAGTGAGATGCATTTGTTCATCTCGGAGAAGAGAAGACTCACTCGGCAATCTTATCAATGTGGATAAATATCTGATGGGATGATGTAAAGAAGGTGGAGCCAGAGAAAGAAAAAAGAGGCAATGGGCACAAATTGAAATACAGGAAATTCCACTTCAATGTAGGATTTTTAAATTTTTTTTTTTAATTATGAGAGTAGTTGAACACTGGAAAAGGTTGCTTACAGAAGTTGTGGAGCTTCTGTCTTGGAGAAATTAAAGATCAGACTGGACATGGCCCCAAGTCATCTGCTTTAGCAAGGAGATTGGGCTTGATGATCTCCAAAGGTCCCTTCCCACCTCAGCTATTCTGTGAGTCCCAGCCCTTGAAAATGACATTGGTGATGTCAGCCAAAAATTTCTTCCTTTCTTAGCGTTCAAGGCAGGAAAATTTAGCATAGTTTATAGTCAGCTAATGGAAGTTCTTCAGGACCTACTAATGTAGGTACAAGTAGAGTTTTCTGGGGTAGATTCTTCATATTGTTAATTGGAGAAGGTGATAAAACACTTCCTCAATACATCACTTGCCATTGTGCTGAAAGAAACTGATGGGAAAACTGGGTATTGATGGAGAGCAAAGGGAAGGGAAAAAAAGGCTTCTGAACCACCTGGGGTGGCGGAGACTAAGGATTCTGCTTTGTTTTTAATGTTTTCTCTAAATCAGAATTTAGGCCAGATGTGTGCGATGTGGACAGGAGCATAGATATCTTCAGAACGATCCATGTTACTGTGTCAGTAGTGGGGAGAGGCCCTGGCTACCACTGCAAAGTATCTGTTTTCTTCTAGTACTGTGAAATCTGCAGGATTTCAAGGAAGCCTTGAAAATCCTCCATTTAGTTGTGATATTTTTCCAACACAACCATTTTCACAAGACAAACTGATAAGAGGAATGTTTAATAATCCCGATTCCCAGCACTGTGTTACTAGTTATGTCCCACAACAAGTTTATTTTTGTTTTGTACACAATGGGCTACAGTTTGGCTGAAAATATTTTATACCAGCATTTCTCTTGGATGAGTTGATGTATATGAACAACAGAGTGGCTTTATGAGGCAAACATATTTTGTCAATTTTCAAATGATGATATTGTCTCATTCCTTTGCAGAGTACTGTCTCATGAAATCCAAAATGCTGTTGCCTACTGATAGTGACAGATGACATAAGAAAGAATCTGTGGATGGACAAGTTATATGGACACGGCGGCTATAGGGAAAAAATCGTGAAGGTCTTAGCAGTCTATTTTTTTCAGTTAATGAAGTCAAGCTGAGAAAAAAAATGCTCCGAGTAGCCTCATACTATATATAAAACATGTTTCAAAATACTGATACTAGAAACAGACCTATACTTGATGAACTCCAGATGATTCCACTGATGTTAATACAGAGAAAAAAACCCAGCACCTTCCCTCCTCCATTCCCTTCCCCTGCCAGAGGTAATCCAGAGATTCTTGCACTGTTAAAGTCATTATGACATATTCTGGAATGAGCAAAAATGAAAATGATTCATCTTCTCTTTCCTATGATGTTTAAAAAATGTATTTTGCAGTAGCTCTAATTACAAGTCAGCTAGAAAACTTTCATCAATTTATATAAATAAATATTATAGGAAAAATCTTTGAAGTGGGAGATTATGAGTGAACATATCTGCTTAACAGAACTGAAAGCACAAGGGTTTGAGACTTTTCCCTTCTGTTCTACCAAATAAAATTAAAAAGAAAGATGTGCTTTGTTTTAATGTTTAACACATAAACTTTTTACATTGTTTTGTATTTTACCACTTACATAGCAAAAGGAATGTGTAGATAAACAAATGCCTCATTTCTCTTGGTAGCAGAAGTATTCTGGTTCTTATTTATTGACATAGCAGAAATGTCATCTTTGACAGTAAGACTCCCATTTGCTTCTGACTAAAAAAAGACTTTAGGAGATAATGTTAAAAAAAAATCTTTGGTTATTTCATTTCAGTCATGAGAAAAATTTTTGAAGGTACTACAGTTTAAACAGTTCAATATAATATTCAAGAATCTGACCTCGCCTTACAAAGACTTGTCTCTTGATCAAAAGGATGGAGCTCATGAATTAAGAAGTCTTTTCCATCTTGAAATACTAAGATTCTGTGATTCATTCTATTCACAGCACAGCCTGAAACCTTTTTCCATTATTATCCAGTCAGTAAGGCTGAAAAAACCACCCCTAAGCCTAATGATCTTGTTCAAATATTTTTTTGAGTAGAGGAAGGGATGAAATAGAGAAAATCAAAAAAACCTCAGACCTCAGTAAAGATTTTCCCTGTAGGGGAAATGGAAGAAATATTTTATAATAACTTTTCCTCCTTCCTCCTTTTTCATAGAGATGTGTCTTTTCTTCAGACAATGTATAAATGCCAGATTGTTACACGGTTTCGTACGTCACTGCTTGCTAAGGAGCCTGTGACTGTTACTCACAGAAAGATGTCTCTTCCAAACTGGAAATGACCATGAGCAAACCTAGAAATTTCTGTGCAGAGAAGTTGGTGAACTTCCTGTATCTCCTGAATATTGTATCACATATGGAACTGTACAAGAGTGCTGTGGTAACTTGGCTTTAGGGATTGCCACACTTAAAGAAATTAAAAGCCTAATACATGTCAGATCAGTAAAAGCCAGCTTTACCAATAGGCACAATTTTAAAACGTTTTAAAATTGCTTACTATAAAAATCAGAACAGAGTTAAAAATGAAACTGCAAACAGATTTTAAGTAATCTTAACCCACTAATGATAATGGTATGACTTAAATATTCCAGCACCTCAGCTAGTTTGTGGAATTGGCTGCCTTTTGCAATTGATATTAAATTTGACATCATGTTGGAGAATGCTGGTGCTAACATTTTCCTTACCAGAATCATTGATGGTAACTGCTCTAGGCACTTCTAAGGTCCAAAAAGAATGATTGCAAAATGGAACAATCCAAGCAATTGCTCTTCTTTAATTTCTTGTGCTTGGGTAATATTTCATGTCCTTGTCTTTTCTGCTCTTCCTCAAGTCTTTCACAGGATACATTTCTATTCTATATCCTGATTAGATTATATGTTTGGCTTTAAGCTGCCTTTGTTGTAATAACAGCCTGTTTAAAACACCGTGGTATAAATTTACAAAATGTGTATCATGAGAAATATGAAAGTTACACATTTTTAAAGATTTGTAATATGCATTTTGGACTATATATGTTTAAACAAAATTGACCTAAGTATGACGTTGTCAAGAATACATAAGGTACCCCTTTCTGAGACTATGTTAGATTTAAGGAACTCTGTCATAATGTTAAATTCCTATTATCTTCTAATGCCCATCTAAACTTGTAGGCTTTTACCAAACATATTAATAAAAGTTTTTTTCTGGCATTAAATATTAAGCATTATCAAGTATGTATAAAGAAAAATGTTACTTTAATGCATTTGTTAATAGTGTTGCACATCCTTTGCCTTTATGTTACCTCCCAGTGTGTCATTATATGGATCCTCAAGGTCTCTGTATTTCCTACTTTTATAGCCTCATATTTTAGATAAAAAATTGCAGTCAAGATAATTCTGGCAAGAACTTTTTCTTAGGCCCGCTAATACTACTCTTCTATAAAAAGAGACATCAAGCTTAAACAATACAAGATGTTGCCTCTTTGGCATATAAAAAGATGAAAAAGATATGTATTTTTATTTCAGTTGGGAAGATGAAGAAAGAGAAAGACTGTGACACAGTGTGTTTTGTAACCCTATCGCAAATACTGTGCAAGATCTGCATATGAATTTTAGTAATGCCTACAATTAATATTTAGGTCTTTGGAAATCTTTTAGTTATTGCTTCTACTTTTTGTGTGGTTAAACGTAAAACAGAACAAGAATAAGACTAACACCAAGCCCAGATTTCTGATGATTATTTTTACTATCCTCTGGATAATCTCTAGCTCAACTTCTTGATCTGTGGCAGCCCAAACTGAAAACAGTGAAGTGTTAGTCTGTTTCCTTAAGACTAAGGTGCACAGGAATAAACTACTGATATATCTATGAAGAACCAATGTTGTATGAAACATTTATCATGTGTTTAACTTTGATGCAGAAAGCAGTGGGACTTAGGGTGGTTCTACTAGACATAATACTTGTTTCCTCTACAGTTGCCTCAACTGTTTCTGAATTTTAGTAGAGTCTCCAACTTTCTTCTATTTTGAATTTGAAATGACAGTGTAATGCCCTGAAAGAGGTAGTGGTAAACTGGAAACAACTTACTGAAATTGTTTTGGAAATACAGAACTGTAATTCAAAAAGTTCTAAGTCCAAGAAAGATACATTTGCCTCACTTTATTTAAAAGAGCTATGGTAAAGAAACTTGCACTATGTCAGGCACTTGTCCAATTTAGTGCTCCAATAAACATTTATTTATATCATGTGGAAGAGCTCAGTCAAGGAAAATGAGAATCCTACATTACAGTAACTACAGTCCTGGTGGTAGAATGTCCACTTCAAATAGCTCCTGATTCAAGTCCCTAACAGAAATCAGGTAAGATTTGGTTGGATATGCCACAGGTGAAAGAACACACTTGACAACAACTGTCCTGCCTGTTAAGAATTTCATTCTGGACCCCAGAAATGGCTTCTAATAAAAAGTTAATTGATTAAACTTATATATTACCAACAAAGTTTTGTTTTCAACAAATCTACGCTTTATACTGAAGAAACCCAAAACAATGACAAAAGTATTCCTGATGAACTCTTTGGATTGCATGGAGGTGTAAAAGGGAATGGTAAGCATTCAGAGGATCAGACAAGTTGTTAACCTCTTCAAACATTGACAGAAACAGAATCACAGAATCATAGAAAGGTTTGAGTTGGAAGGGACATTCAAAGATCATCAAGTCCAAACGCTCTGCCTTGGGCAGGGACAACTTTCACTGGATCTGGTGGCTCAAAGCCCCATCCAATCTGACTTTGAACATTTCCAATGATGGGGCATTCACAACATCCATCTGTTCCAGTGTCCCACCAGCTTGACTGTAAAAAAATTCTTCCTTATATCCAATGCAAATCTACCATCTTTCAGTTTAAAACTATTGCCCCTTGTCCTGTCACTACAGACTTTGATAAAAAGTTTTTCTCCTTCTTTCTTATAAGCTTCTTATTGGAAAGCTGGAATAAGGTCTCCTTGGAGCCCTCCATTCTCCAGGCTGAACAACCCCAATTCTCTCAGCCTTCCTTCATAGGAGAGGTGTTCCACCCCTCGGACCATTTTCATGGCTCTTCTCTGGACCTGCTCTAACAGATCCATATCTTTCTCGTACTGGGGACCCCAGAAGCAGAGACAATACTCCAGTTGGGATCTCATGAGAGCTGAGTAGAGGAGGAGAAGCACATCCCTCCCATGGCCTGCTGGCCATGTTTCTTTTGATGCAGCCCAGGTTATGAAAAGTTTTGATGTAGCAGGTGATGGTAAACAGGGATTTTATAAGATTTCAGTGCTTCCATTTAAAATAGCAACAGAAAAAACAAATCTCTGAGACCAATATAAGAATCAGAAAAATACTCATGAGCTTGTGCAGAAGTGGTCCTGATAGAATTTGTTGTAGTTTACAGTTGAATTGATGGGTTAGAGGCAGTTAATCTCACTCATTTTTAGCTACCTAGATACATTAGGCTTATTTTTAGATTTACAAGGGTTTAAGTATGTTCATGTTACTAGCTAGCAAACAGTAAGTGAAGCACTGTAACAGTGCTCAATCTAGCAAAATCATCAGCAAACAGGAAAATGTAGTAAATGGAAACAAAGCTAAGAGGTATCACGGGAAGTCTCAGATCACAGGAAATGATGTGAAGTTGTAGATAAAATCCTACTTAGAGTCATGAAATCATAGAATAGTTTGGGTTGGAAGGGACCTTCAAAGACCATCTAGTCCAACCCCCCTGCAATGAGCAGGGACATCTTTAGATCAGGTTGCTCAGAGCCCCGTCCAGCCTGACCTGGAATGTTGCCAGGGATGGGGCATCTACCACCTCTCTGGGCAACCTGGGCCAGGGTTTCACCATCCTCATTGGGAAAAATTTCTTCCTTAGATCTAGTCTAAATCTGCCCTCTTTTAGTTTAAAACCATTACTCTTGTCCTATCGCTACAGATCCTGTTAAAAAGCCTGTCCCCGTCTTTCTTATCAGCCCCCTTTAAGTCCTGGCCGGCTGCAATAAGGTCTCCCCAGAACCTTCTCTTCTCCAGGCTGACCAACCCCAGCTCTCCCAGCCTGACCTCCCAGCAGAGCTGTTCCAGCCCTCGGAGCATTGCTGGGGCCTCCTCTGGTGCCACTCCAACAGGTCCATGTCTGTCCTGTGCCGAGGGCTCCAGAGCTGGACACAGCACTGCAGGGGGGTCTCACCAGAGCGGAGTAGAGGGGCAGAATCCCCTCCCTGGCCCTGCTGGCCACGCGGCTTTGGGTGCAGCCCAGGACACAGTTGGCCTTCTGGGCTGTGAGCACACATGGCCGGCTCATGTCCAGCTTTTCATCTACCAGTACCCCACAGTCCTTCTTGGCAGGGTTGCTCTCGATCCCTTCATCCCCCAGCTTGTATTGATCTAATGATGTATCTAACATCATACCATTTTAACAACACACCCCTAATAAAATTATAGATGAATGCTGGCTTCACAGCCACAATGAAGCCACTAAAAAAGGATTTCTCATTGCTGGGAAATCCAATATCCACATATAACTTTGAATATATTAAAAATACTTAACTAGGGATAGGATTGTACAGAAGAGATGTCATTCCAGACAACATGACATTAAAAGCCCAAGTAAAAGGGACAAGACAATGAATTAATACTAAATAAAAATTAATACCAACATAATTACATGGATAATAAATTCAAAATGCAAGTGGTAAAACCATGAGAATCAAGAAGGGAAAAAGGTGACCTGAAATACAGGCATATTTGTCATGGTGCACATTATGTGGGAAACAATATGCAGAAAGGCAGAAAGAAAAATACCCAATCTTTAGGCAAAAAAGCACAATGTGTGGGAAAGAGAATCACTTTATCCTCTGAAGTCATGCTATCTCAAGAAGGAAAAAATAAGTAACTATCACCAAGGCTGTAAAGATTTCTAGTAAAGGGAAGGATAACAGTGTAACTTTAGAAGACTAAGAGACACCGAGGATGAAGTTTTCCAGAAGAATGCCAATGATTCCGTTTCTATGTTTGCAACTATGCTGTTAAACCAATGACTAAATTCAATTGCCACTGGTTTATGGAGCCAGGTGCAATTTGATGCCAAGAACACCAGTAAACAGCAACATTAGACTGAAGAAGTGAGGCCAAGTGTTGTTCATCTATAATAAACTCATTCAGGAGCCAGTGGACAAATACAGACTCTTGGTAAGAAGCCCATGAACCAACAGACAAGGAAACCAAGGAAATGGTACACCTAGAGGCAAGATGAAGCTAGAAATAGTTCCTCACACAGTCTGTAAAACTACAAGAACAAAGAATGTCTTCAATGTTGTTGTAGCTAATAAAAATGGATGTACCTGCCTACAAAAAGGTACCTTTTCAACCCTTGACATTTTCAGCGCAACTGTCTACAGCTGGTGAGAAATCCTTCAAGTAAATTGGCAAGTGCACAAAACCCAGATATTTAAAAAAAAAATCATTATCACGATCACAGCCCTAAAATACTACTATCCTGCAGAGTGATTAGAGTGAAAGTATAATTTTCAATGGCAAATTAGTAAAAATACTCATCTAAAACTAGCAGGCCAAAGCTGTGTTCGTAGATGCCTAATACACTGAGAAAATGCATCTGGAATAAAATTACTATGAAAAAGCACTACAAAGTGTACCTGAATGATTACAAAACATGCTTTTGAAAATTCTGTGCTGTGAGGTTAGAATAAAAATTACTTTAAAAAGCCACTTATGGTGGAAATACAGTGTAGGGCAAACTTGCCAGGACATGGAGAGGTGCAATGGAACGTGAGATAATGTTATCAATACTACATAAAGTCTCTGCAAGACTGAAAACCACAGCAGAATAGTGGCAGCTAGCCAGATGGCCTCAAAAAAGGACCGAGAAGAGTCTTGGATATCAGTTGCCTTTGTGCAGGAGAAATATAAAAGGTAATATATATTAAGAACTAGTAGGATACCACCAAACACTTTGAAGACATAAATAACTGTGTGACTCCCACTAGTAACATCACAGACATGACTCTTACTTTGAAGACTATCAGGTTGGAAGGATTGTGATGAGTAAGTATGTGCAGTGTCAATATGATTCACATCGTCTACATTCCAGTAATCTGCAGTCCCCAGAACTTATCAAACACTTGAAAAAAGACACAGAAAAAGCACTATTTAAAAGGCAATAAAAGGAGCCAAAATGTAAGAAGCCTGGATATACATCAAGAAGTCTTAGTCTTCAAGAGGCAGATGGAAGTCAATCTTTATGTGACTGGATTAATAGCTAAAGTTATAATCCTGTTGTAAATAAAGCATTTATTTATGTTTTCAGTCATTAGTCTTTATGTGATATTCATCAGTCCGTGCTCCATAAATTAGGCTGGATTTTTTTTCAGCTTCCCTTTGTAGAAATAAATATTTATCTATATTCCAACAGGATGAACAGCTGATGGGGCAGGGAGGTTTGTTTGGTTGGTTTTTTTTGTGAGCCATATTTTCAGAGACTTGAGAAATTTTCCAGAACCTGCTCCAGGCTATTCTATTGATATTTCCAATTCCACAGAGGTTGTAAGAAGGGATTAACTGTTGGACGATATCCACATGAGAGACCATGAACACTAGAAGTTGAAGGCTTTGCAGCATAATAATCTGTGGAAATGTCATCTGAAAAGCTGAGATAATGTCTGAAATTTGCCAATGGGCAAGAATACTGTATCTGGGGATGTAAAAAAGATAGGCTTGAGCTTGATTATAAGAATTCAAGAAAGATGGAATTGAATCTGAATAGAGAGACTAGAGAATTAAGTCTCACAGGAGATAAGCACTTGCTGACCCTCAGTCCCTCAGTACTCTTCTGCCCAGACTTTTAGTCCACTTGAATGTTTGTTTCTTGACCTTGAGCCTTAGCAAAGCAAAGAGGTTTAGAAATACTTGAATTGGATCTGTTGTTATGATGATCTTTTAATGAATAATCTTTTGGCAAGGTTAGTGCAAATCTGGATGCTATTCATGAACTGTTAGTATAGCAAGGTACAGAGGAAAAATCACTGATTCTGTGAGAAGAGAAAATGGCAATGTGCTCTTAAGGGTATGTTCTGCAGGACAAATATTTTGATGAGCTGTACCATCAGATATCTTGCAAGTCAAGAACTGCAGAAGGCTATTACGGAAAATATTATGTTCAATTTCTCTTCCATATAGTCCATTATAGACAACTGTGGTCAGAATACAATTCACACATGTAATATATTAGCGACGCTTTCTTTGGTTTTGGGCACTGAATCCCTAGAAGCATATCAGTGTAGCTCTGTGTCCATTCAAACTAAGGCCAAAGAGCTATGTCAGGAATTAGAAATAGTGTGGCATCAAGATGCACCTAACCATGCAGTCTTGCCAATCTGTAGCTTTCTTGGACTAGTATGTGTGAAATGGGATGTAGTATACCAACTGAGGGCTTTTCAGAGTGGTGAGGTATAGGTTAGATAGTCTTTTATGTCTCTATATTTGTTCTAACATAACGTTTACTATTATTTTACAATTGTGTATTATTGAATCCATTATGATTTGTAGTCTGTAATAACTCCTAAGCTTTATTTGTGAAGAGCTGCTACCTAACCAGTTCTTATTCCTGTTACATTTGCACTGATGACTTTTTTCACTAAATGAAGTATTTTGCTCATACTCTTATTGCTTTTTGCAAGCAGAGGTTTCCTCTATTCCCAGTGCCAAAGTTTCTTTCTTCTATCTCTGTATATGTATTAAGATAATTTTTTCCCCATCTGAAAAACCGTGTCTTCAGGAGTCTTGGGCACTCAGTCACACTTACATGATAATGTGCAGAATAATGTACCTCGCAGCTCAAGATATTCAAATGTTTTGGATCCTTTTTTTTTTGTTATGTATTTAAGCAGGCTGTACTATTTTTCTCTCTTCTGTATTGATGTTTCTGAAAAAGAATCTGAAACAGAATAAGACCTGAAATTTTCCACTCTTTTTGCTATGGTAAGGATGCATTCAGTTATGTACCAGATGATTCATGAGGTTTCCAGTAGTGATGACTACATATCCTGCCCACCCTCTTTAGGGGACTTGATAAGTATCTGTTGTGGGAGAATACAGGGTGTCGAAAAGTTAAAATAATATGGGTTAAATACCATATACTCCAGACAGTTATGTGTTTCTATGAAAATCTTTCTATTACCTCTGAGCAGTTTGGGTCTCCTCACAGTTACAGGAAGATCCTTCTCTTAGTCTTCAAGGCTACAATCTCTGAGTTTCCTGCATCTCTCCCTACCTTCATTCTAAAATATTCTCCAGGCTCGGTGTGGTCATTTGCCTTCAGTGAAGTTGAAATCTGCTTCTCCTTCCTGGGAACTCTTTTTGATCCAGTGTGTATTGGCAGGATAAGACAAACAGGTGGTATCCCTTCCTGCTCGGCCACATCCTCTTTAATACTGTGTACAATATACTGTACACACAGCAAACTATGGTCAAAGAAAACAGTCAGTATCATTTCTCACTCAGAGGCTGATAAAGTACACGTCTTTACCATGATATTTTGGTGACTCAGAAGTTGTTGGGTTATTTCTCCAATCAATTAATTTCTCTCAGAGAGCACTGTTAGCAAGGAGGTAGATACTCTATCTGACCTATCTGATTCTGTGTGAAGTACATCTCAAAGAAATACTCTACCCTCCAGAGACTTGCCAACTTTTGTCTGTTTTGTATGTTGTCAGGACTGCCTGACAGGCAAGATGAATCAGAAAACGTTTAGGTCCCCAATCCCACCACACTACAGACATAATGCAGCTGCAGAGGCATCTCAGTGTGCTCAAGCTTTGAGCACTTCAGCACAAGCCTGGCAGCTGGAATTCTATTAAAAAACAGAGATGTCTAGGGAATGTCACTGCTCCTACGGGGGAAAAAAAGACTTAAACTTTGGTGGGTTGACCTTGGGTGGGACACCAAGTGCCCACCAAGCCACTCTATCACTCCTCTCCTCAGCAGGACGGGACTGGGGAGAAAATAAGATGGAAAAAATCTCCTGGATCAAGATAAGGGCAGTTTAATAAAGCAGAAGTAAAGGCTGCAGGTGAAGGAAAGGAAAAAAAAAAGACTTATTCTCTGCTTCCCATCAGCAGGCAACATCCACCTACTTCCTGGGAAGTAGGAAGTATGTGTAGCAGTTGCTCTGGAAGATAAATGTTGTAATAATGAATGCCCCTTCTCCTCCTCCTTTCTCTTAGCTTTTATTGTTGAGCAGATGTCATGTCATATGGAATATCCCTCTGGTCAATTTGGATCAGCTGTCCTGGCTATGTCCCCTCCCAAGATCTTGCCCACCTGCAGCTTACTTGTGAGGACGGAATGTTGGAGAGACAACCTTGATGCTGTGCAAGCGCTGCTCAGCAGCAGCCAAACCACTGGTCTGTTACCAACACCTTTCTAGCTACCAATACAAACCACAGCACTATGAGGGCTGCTGTGTGGAAAATGAACTCCATCTCAGCCAAACGCAGTATATAAACAAAAAAAGAAGCTGCTAGGTGCCCCCATTGACCTTGTGTATATTCTGCTATAGCTGGAAAAAGATACCTGAGTCAGACCACCTATCTTACAGTGGTGGGATTTGCAAGTTTCTCAACCTAAATTATTCCCTTTACTAGGTTCTTCCTTCCAGTTATGACTTGGTCAGTTAGCACAGTTATGAAAGTATTAAACTGCACACACAAAAGCTGCTAAGAAGTGTTTAGATTAGTTTTCTAACACTGGAACAAACGCCAGATTTTTGTACTGTTGTGTTGCCAGGATCTCAGTGATGTTATTCTAGCCTATGCAGAAGAGGAAAATCCAGTAATGTTTTTTTTTTTCTTTAGAAGCATTTAATTACCTATGCACAAACTTTGTATTGAGGTGAGTGAAGTGTGACTGCAGCTCTTCTGCTGGGGAATGAGTTAAGACTTTCAAATTATGTTGTCATTCAAATGAATTTCCTCCAAATATAAGTAAAAACCTTAATCTTTTAAAAAAAAGTCCAATATTGAGTATATACAAATCAAAGTTTTCTGATGTATTTGATGTTGCTTGTAACAGAAAACTTTATCATTAATATCATACCTTACAGTAATTTGTATGGGTTGTGTATTGGATGCAGTCATTGAAGATGTGAAGGTTTTTGAGAATTTATGTACTTTTTATGTTAAAATCTGAGATGGAGATGTTCATTTTAGCCGTAGACAAAACAAATGTTCACCCGTCCATTACACAGTTATGTACTGCTATGAATCTTAATATCTATCTCTGTAAAGGAAGGCTTTTGTAACCTGAATGTTTTAAGATATAAACTATGGAGTAGATTGATAAGAAAAATGTAGCTTTGAAACTGCGTAGCAGTTGGAAAGCAATACTTGAGTAAATAAGTGCTTTACTGGTCTTACATTACAAATTATTTCTATGAGACATTAGCCTGACCATTTTCCAAGAGATTTTGAAAGTAAAACTTATTGTGCATTTCAACATTTCAATTCTATTGAATTCATTGCTATTCAAACAAAAAAGTCTCTGTTTTGGCTAGGTGAAAAGTTTCCAGCTTTTAAAACCTTTCTGAATATTTTCACACACATTTCATTTAATCACTTGGAGCCATCATTTTTACCAGCAATATACAGAAAAGTGAATTTCTTTTAAACTTATAAAATCTCTTATTGCTTTCAGAAACTATTTGTGGTACTGTTCTGTATTATTGTCACTCTTTAAAGTGTTGTTACTTTTTATAGAAAACAGCAGAACATTTTATTTACAGTTGCTTGCAAGCCTGGAAGTAAATGAAGTTGCCTTTTCAAGACCCATTGAAAGGGTGCTGAGCACTCCAAAATTAATAGCCCTGGCACACTGAATCTTCCATGGAGGCCAAACATAAGAGGAGGGAATTTTCATTCACATCCTTCAGAACTTGTCTGTATTTGAATTTATTTCTAGATACCTTTGGAAAGCAGGAACACATAGGATGCTATGTTTTCAGGGGAGGAATAAAAGGTAAGGTAAACAAATTTGGCTTGATGTCCATTCACAGCATCACTATTTTTAGCATTAAGGACTGGTACTAATCCTTTCATTGTTCATCCTGAAGCTATTTTTTCATTCTAAATCCACCCTGTCCAGAGGGGATCCTTGAAGAGTGTGGATCCTGGCATTCAGCATATATCTGTATAGCCCTGTAGACTTTCAGTGGTTGGGTTCAGTATCAGGACGACCAAGGCCATCCTTGCAACCCTCCCTGAAGCCACACTGCCAAGACTTTTAATGCAGGCAATGTAATAAATCCCACAAAATATTGTTGCCTGCCTGAGGATTACAGTTTTCTGTTGGAAATTCTGCAAAGTTTGAGATAGTGTCAAAGTATTTGTCCACTCATGGAGGAGAGTCTTTCTCATCTGAATATCTCAGTGTGCCTCGAAGACATTAATTGAGGACAGTTACATCTGAAATAAGCCTAAATGCATTTAAACTTAACACAGTTAAATTTTTGACTAGACTTAATCTTCTTGTAGAATGATATCAAGTTTGTTTCACAGATTTTTCTTTAAGTGTATTGACCAGTATTGATAATATTTTCATTCTTTCTGGAAGTAGTCTAATACTCTTCATGCTAATTATTTCTCCTTATATAAAGGACTAACTCATAGGAAATGAACTCTAATGTGGGAAAGGCTCCAAAACGATCATTGAATATGCTCAGTTGAAACTGAGCAAGTGATATTTGACAAACATCCATTTGATCTAGAAGGATTTTCTTAAGAAGGAAGAAATGATATTTCATGAGACTATTAAAGGAACACTATGTCTCATTTTGGTATTGATAGCATACAAATACTTTTTACAGGTGTTAAAATCTTGGAGAATATTAGAATAGCTACAACTACAGCTTATTGTGCGTCACGCAGCTTGAACTCTTCAGTTTATTGTACAATTACTGCTTGAAAATGTTACTTCAATTTAGTCTTTAAGTACCTGCAGAAGCATATGTGATACCAGAGTATATATGTATGTACAGATATATTTCATGTAAAGAAGCTTTACATAACAATATCCAATAGCTTGTAGTCAGGGTCAGTGGAGATCAAATTTAGGGTGGAAGATACTGTTTTCCAGGTAAGCATGGAACACATATAGGCATCACCATGCAGGAAGTCACAGAATCACAGAATCACAGAATGATTAAGGTTAGAAAGGACCTTTAAGATCATCAAGTCCAACTGTTAACCCAACACCACCATGCCCTCTAAACCATGTCCCAAAGCGCCACATCCACATGTTTTTTGAATACTTCCAGAGATGCTCCACCACCTTCCTGGGCAGCCTGTTCCAATGCTTAACCACTCTCTCTGTAAAGAATTTTTTTCCTAATATCTAATCTAAACCTCCCCTGTCACAACTTGAGGCCATTTCCTCTCATCCTATAGCTGGTTACTTGGGGGGAGAGACCAACATCCACCTCACCACAACCCCCTTTCAGGTAGTTGTAGAGAGCGATGAGGTCTCCCCCCAGACTGAACAACCTCAGTTCCCTCAGCTGCTCCTCAGAAGACTTGTGCTCCAGACCCCTCACCAGCTTTGTTGCCCTTCTCTGGACATGCTCCAGCACCTCAACATCCTTCTTGTAGTGAGGGGCCCAAAACTGAACACAGGATTCAAGCTGCGGCCTCACCAGTGCCGAGTACAGGGGCACAATCACGTCCCTGCTCCTGCTGGCCACACTGTTTCTGATACAGGCCAGGACGCTGTTGGTCTTCTTGGCCACCTGGGCACACTGCCGGCTCATATTCATCCAGCTGTCAACCAGCACCCCCAGGTCTCTTTCTGACAGGCAGCTCTCCAGCCACTCCTCCCCAAGCCTGTAGCGTTGCATGGGGTTGTTGTGGCCAAAGTGCAGGACCCTGCACTTGGCCTTATTAAACCTCATACGGTTGACCTCTGCCCATCGATCCAGCCTGTTCAGATCCCTCTGCAAAGCCCTCCTGCCCTCCAGCAGATCAACACTCCCACCCAACCTGGTGTCATCTGCAAACTTACTGAGGGAGCACTCGATCCCCCCATCCAGGTCATCAATAAAGACACTGAACAAGACCGGCCCCAGAACCGAGCCCTGGGGAACACCGCTTGTGACCAGCCGCCAGCCGGATTTAACTCCGTTCACCTCAACTTTCTGGGCTTGGCCATCTAGCCAGTTCTTTACCCAGTGAAGAGTACACTTGTCTAAGCCATGAGCCACCAGTTTCTCCAGGAGAATGCTGTGGGAGATGCTGTCAAATTCTTTACTAAAGTCCAGGTAGACAACATCCACAGCCTTTCCCTCATCCACTAGGTGGTTTTCCTGGTCATAGAAGAAAACCACATGCCCTGTGAGCACCCTCAAGATGAACCACTCCATGATCTTCCCCGGCACGGAGGTCAGGGTGACAGGCCTGTAGTTACTGGGATCCTCCTTCTGGCCCTTCTTGTAAATGGGCGTCACATTGGCAAGCCTCCAGTCATCTGGGACCTCTGCTGTTAACCAGGACTGCTGATAAATGATGGAGAGTGGCTTGGCAAGCTCCTCCACCAGCACTCTCAGTACTCTTGGGTGGATCTCATCAAGCCCCATAGACTTGTGGGTGTCCAGGTGGCTTAACAGGTCCTTAACTGTTTCCTGCTGGATTATGAGGAGTTTATTGTGTTCTCCAGCCCCATCTTCCAGCTCAGGGGGCTGAATACCCTGTGTATACCTGGTCTGACTATTAAAGACCGAGGCAAAGAAGGCATTAAGTACCTCAGCCTTTTCCTCATCCTTGGTGACGATGTTCCCCGCCACATCCAGTAAGGGATGAAAATTCTCCTTGCCTCTTTGTTGTTAATATATTTATAGAAACATTTTTTGGTATACTTTATGGCTGTGGACAGATTGAACTCTAGGTGGGATAGGGCCCTGTGTGCAAGTGACAGGACCAGATGAGCCCAATAGTTTCCTGGTAGAGTGGAATAGTTTGCATTGGACTTCATGCCATAATAAAATGCCTCATTTAAAACTCGTATTTAGATATACTGCAAGGACAACATTTAACAATCACATTTTAAAAACACTTAGGGTGGAATTACTTTCACAGAACTTTGGAACTCAACAGTTAGGTGTTTAAGTTTCATCTGGTTACCTTAAGCTCCTTTTGCAGTCAGTAGGAAGAAATAGAATGGGATTGTAAGAGATACTTGCTTTTATATGCCCAACGTAAAATAAGATGAAACAATTTCTGCGTGGTGACCAGCTAGGAGTTATGATTTTAACTCAAAAATGATTACATTAGGATATATGACTAGATTTTGGACTCTCTTGCTTTTATATACTTTCAAAAACTTGTTCTTAGCACCTTATTAAAATAGTTTATGCATATCAAGAAGTGACTTGAAATTTTATTAATAACAATCTTAAACAACAATTTTAAACTGCCTTTTTTCTTAGTTCTTCAGGTTCTGGTGTTTGGGGTTTTTTTGTGTTTATTTGCTTATTTCTATGTAAAAATTTGAAGTCCATACTAGATATAAAATTTTGCATATGGTTCCTCTTAGTGTAGTGCAACATGTCATCACCCAAGTCTTACGCTTCAGTAATTGCTTGGGTATTTGACAAAAAGATAAAACATATCTACTAATATTTATAAAATATACTTTATAAATTAGATAGATGCTATGGGGAATATTAGACACTTGTTCATGTTTTTGGAGCAGGCTTGAGAAGATACGTATTTGGCAAGCTTCAGAATAATTTGAGAAAAGGAAATCATACAATCTTATCTTATTCCTTCCCTTTTCTAGTTTTATACAATCCAGGAGATGAGGCTCTTTTTACCAATTGAAACTACCATTATTTGAAATTTAGTTAGTGTCTTGTTTTAAAACAGACTTGTAGCCTTGTAGGATGGATATTTATTTCCCTTTTTTCCATTTCATGCTAGTAATATTTGTGTTTGAGCTTCTAAACTGAGCATAGCTTTAATTTATGCAGTCGTTTTGGAAAGCAGAATACCTTGTTTACATCAAATAAAACACATTCATGTAAGACTAGAAAATTAGACATTGCACAGCAGGCCTTCATCAGTAACCTAGATCTAAAATATCTCAGTCAGAAATTGCCTTTGGATATGTGGATATTTCTCTGGCATTATACAGTTATAGAAAAAATACTTATCTGGTGCTGGGAAAGACAAGATTTAGGACTCTTCTGTCCTAAGCTTCTGTTTCCTCCTTGCTCTAGGCATGTATGACAGAGAAAAGAGTTAATGTTTAATGCAGTAATTTTGCATGATACATTAAATTTAAATGACACATTAAAATAAATCTCTAACCACTAGACAGAAAACCATACTTTTCTTGGTCCCAGCAAATCTTGCATTGTTAGATTGAGTATTTTTCAACAAGAAAGACAATACTAAACTAGCCAGGAATTTGAGATTATGGCCCTTGTTTAGACGAAGGGAGTTACGGTTTTGCTTTTCCTCAGGCTTGCAGGGGGATGTGAACTTGTGGCCCCAGCATCATCCCTAATTAATTATTGTAACATTTTATCAAAATTAAATATTTATAGGATTTACACTATTTATAGCCTATATAATCAGATATATAATTACACTATAAATAGTGTAAATCCTATAAATAAATAAACTGCAGTTTTTTATATTTTTAATCATTGTCAGTGTTCCCTAATTGCTGTTAGTCCACAAACAGACATGAACACTGCATTTCCACGTTAAGTTAGATACATACATACACACACATACATATTTATATGAATATGTGTGTATGTATATAGTTATGCAATATGAGCGTCATAACAGATTTTGTATTATTTTCTACATCATTGTGTTTTTAACTATGTGTTTACTCACCATTTTCTGAACAACTGCTAAGTATTAAACAAAAATTTTTGGTACTATGATTACAATAACACAAGGATCTTCTTCCTGGGATAAAAAATTAGACATGGCAAAGGTGTATGAAAACCCAAAAGATTTATTTCACTTGATGTCAGTTTGACTATATCAGCAATTAAATTTCTCTGAAAGAAACTTATGCTTTCTATATTTTATGTCGCTTTAAAGTCCCTCACATTACCTTCAGCTTTGATTGATTAAACTGAATTGTTATATCCCCTGTGTGATTTTTGCCTCCCTGTCACTCATTCCTTTTCCCTAAAAATAGGTAATTGTGCTGGTTTTGGCTGGGATAAAGTTAATTTTCTTCACAGTAGCTGGTATGGGGCTGTGTTTTGGATTTGTGCTGGAAACAGTGTTGATAACACAGGGATGTTTTCACTTCTGCTGAGCAGCGCTGACACAGAGTCAAGGCCTTTTGAGGCCCACCAGCGAGGAGGCTGGGGGTACACAAGAAGCTGGGAGGGGACATGGCCGGGACAGCTGACCCCAACTGACCAGAGGGATATTCCATACCATATGGCATGCTGAGCATATAAAGCTGGGGGAAGGAGGAGGAAGGGGGGGAATGTTCGGAGTGATGATGTTTGTCTTCCAAAGTAACCATTACACATGATGGAGCCCTGCTTCCCTGGAGATGACTGAACACCTGCCTGCCTGTGGGGAGTGGTGAATGAATTCCTTGCTTTGCTTTGCTTGCATGTGTGTCTTTTGCTTTACCTATTGTACTGTCTTTATCTCAACCCATGAATTTTCTCATTTTCACTCTTCCGATTCTCTCCCCCATCCCATTGTGAGGGGAGTGAGCAAGCAGTTGTGTGGTGCTTAGTTACCAGCTGGGCTTAAACCATGACAATAATTAATATAAAATTAATTCTAATACAGACTGAAAACATCAACAGCCTTATTGAGCTACCATTTGCTTATTCAAAATACTTCTAAGATATTACTTTGCCTCTAAGACACTATGACTTAAAAATGTCCTTATTGTTGTAATGTGAAACAGTAATCTTCTACATTGATAAACAGTTAAAAGTTAGTGCACATTGAGAAATCTGTGGATAAAATTATACAAAGAATGTCCTTTTGCTTGTGCATGTGAATATCCTTTCTGCCTAGGAACATTGGGAAATCTGAAAGGACCATAAATCTTAATACAAATCTTTCTTGCTTTTCCCATTTTTTCCTCAAAAATCTTATATTGAAATGCTCATCTGTGTTCACTTCTCCTAGTGAATCCTCTAAGATTGTAAACTTTTCCTAAAGGTCCAATACCTTTCTGTCTACCCCATAAATTACAACTCCCTTGTAATGAGTTAGTGTTATAATGAATACTCACTGGTGATGCAGTGTGTTTTAATAGACAAATTACTCTAAATTAAGCTCTAACCATCTGTTCCATTCTCATTTATGACTCTAAAAAGAACATATTTTAAAATTATATCATTTAAAAATAATGTAAATGATTGAAGTCTGCAGTAAGACTTCTGCATATTTGTTCATTCAGTGTAGCATACTTATGGTAATAGTGATGTTTCTTCCTTGCTCCAGGCATGTATGAAGGAGAAAGTGGTTAATGCTTGATACAATAAATTTGCAGTTATTATGACGCATTAAGTATGTCAAAAAAGATGTTTTACTCCTAGAGAGTTACACTGAATGTAAATCTCTGTATTGGAGCATCCTGATGGGATACCTGGAGGCAAAGCTTTAGCTAATTCTACAACTTGTAGGGGGTTAAGGATATCAGAGACATTAAATGCTGACAACTGTAGTTTTAATATGCTGGGGAAATGGAGCTATTCCATATTACTTTCTGTATTTGTTAACAGTTATGCCACCACCAGGGATCTCACTAGGATTTATAGAGAAAGAACATGCTGATAGCTATTTAGAGGGAAAACAGTAATTTTTTTTTTCTCCTGCAGACTCATTCAGTAGTAAATTGTGGTACAGATTGATAGAGCAGCAAGGAAGAGAACGGAAAAGACATGGTATTCTTAAAGGCTGCAACTGAAAGTCCAAGTAAATCCCCTTTCCTCCCATTGCCTCTCTGCTCTGTGTCCTCTGTGTTTTAAAAATACCGCATTAAATACTTATATTGATCTCATAAATGAGATAACTTTATTACTGTTGATTTTGACTTCAAAATAAGCATCAGCAGTCTAAGAATATTTATCTCTGACTTCATGTCTCCCATTGCATTTGATTAGGAGGCCACATGTGGAACTGGCTGAGACAAGTATTACTGTGCAGAGACACCTTTTCTCCTGAAAGATTGGGCAGGTTTCTGACCTTACTGAAACATAAAAAAAGATCAGCTGAAACGAAGAACTGAATCTGACCTGCAGTTTGTCACCATATTCAGCTAAAGATGGCATGAGTCTCCTCATTTTGCAGTTTAAAAGGTGGCAATTTCACCTGGGCTAAATGATCGGGCTGACTCCAGAGACAGTGAAGAGTGTGACAGGGTTGTTTCTTCTTTGTGTTTTTAAACAGGATGAATTTCCTTTTGGAAGTGTCACTGTCTATGGAGACAGCCCGTTTGACTGAGGCAGGCCAGATGCTTCACTGTTAGACAGCTAAAGTTAGACAAGAAGAATGCCAAAGTTAGCATTTACTCATAGCACTTCATTTCACATCTCCTTTTCAATCATTTATAGAATGACATCAATGATTATAAAGGGAACATCTGCTGATGGCTTTAGGAGGTATTAAGTTTGGAATGACTAATTTAGTCATACAATTAACAGAAATATGGTTTGTTTGGCAGAATAGGGAAAACACACTATAGAGATACTGATGATAATTGTGAAGGCCAGTAATAGAAATCAAAATGTATCACTTTAGTACATTACATGTCTGAATCTCTCATTCCAAAGTAAGTGCCTCTTAAAACCAGATGCTCCCTCTGCAATATTTGACGTGTGTTTATAGTGGATGGACAAAGGATATATTACATCTTTTGTTATAACTGAGCACCAAGGTCAAATTTTGTAAGTAAGCAATGGTTTCAGAGTTTTAATTATATATAAAATAATTCTGTTTAATTCCTACAGAAATGAGTCTGCCTTTTGGGGATTTTCCAGAAGGTAGCATTTTAAAATTGGCTGTATTTTTCATTTGTCAGCAGATATAAATTTAAAGTCTGTTTTCTTTTTAATCTGGTAAATATTAGGAACATAATTCAGATCTTCTCTGGTTTGGCTGAGGGTGTACTGGAAGGATAATAATAGGATGTATGTGGCTAGCTTTCACAGTGTAGCATAATGAGACTTTAACAAAGATGTTCCTTCTCTAGAATATTAATCACTGGAATTACAAGATATACTAATACAGGACAAAAAGTGATTTTACTTTATCTAAATAAAACTTATTGACCTTTCATTATTTAAACTATTAAAATTTTTGTTTTTAGAGTCTTCAGAATTTATTTTATTCTGGTTGCTCATTTATTATTTAATATATTATTTAATTCCATTCAAATTTATTAACTAACTTTGTAACACTGAGCACTTTCTACTACACAGTTAAGAGCTGTGATTAAGGCTGTTTATCTGTGGTTCATTCTTTTCAATTTTCCACCGCAGTGTTTGTAGTATTTTGTTTTGTCAGGCTTTTAAAATTAATTTTATTTCATGTGGTTTAATTAGGAAAAAATGCTAAGAAATGAATCTTGCATTTGGGAAAAAAAGTCAGAAACTTTCTCTCCCCTTAGTTTTCAGAACTTTCCTATAGATTTTTTTTTTTTTGCCAGTTATTTACACTTTGCAAATCAACTTTTTGTTCAGTGTCATAGAACTTCCACTTTTGGCCCATTTCTGTTCCACTCATCTCAGAAGGAATGGATTCATGAGCAGAGCAAAGGTGAGGAGTTGAAAATTCATGATAAATTAATGTTCTTATATTATTCCATAATTTATATTGTGAATATTACTGCTACCTAGATGGAACTTTTGGTGTACATCTGTACATATTCAAAAGAATTACATGGCAGACTTTTTCCTCTGTAGGAGCTGAAATTCTGCTTGTACAGTTCTTTATCATAGAGACTTTCCTGGTAAAAAGGAGACTGATCGGAAAAGCTCATTACACAGGAAGAAAAAGGAAATTGGACATTTTCAAAATTACTGAAAAGTTATTCTTTTCTAGAATTTGGTTCACTAGCAATGGTTTAACTATATAACTTACTGTGTGTTTTTTCTTTAGTGAAGAGAAACCACATCTAATTTTCTTCCTGTCTAAATTTTCTATTTGTATTTAGGAGGTGATAAGTTTGGGGCCATAGTGGTTATTACTGTTCCTTTCTGTGCCCTTTGAGAGCTCAAACTGGGAAATGAAGCCAAAGCTGCAGCTGCAGCAGCAAATATGTACTTTTTTAATGAGAAACATCTTGCTGTTTTCCCCTTCCCCACAGTAAAATTTTGCATAAGATGAAAAATAACACATCAAGTTACAATTAGGCCACAATTTATTAACATTTAATTTTGTAGTGATAAAATTAAATACAGGTATAACACATTTTTTCATAGATTTGGTTTTTGCACATATTATTGCACATGTACCATTGTGTGTGGTACTATGCATACAGAAGGAAAAATACCTTCTTCAGTCTTTTCTGCAAGTTAAGTTCTTATTCTTCAGTTTTATATGAATATATTCAATTGATAGCAATTTTATACACAAGCACCACCCTGATATAAAATTTTGGTACTATTTAATGTAATACTTTTATATAAACAAAGCTTAGATTCCATGTGCTGTCATGTCAGCTTCATGTACTTCAGTATTATTAATTCTAGCGTTCATCCATTGAAGAGGTAATGATTTATTGTATGTGGAAAGCTGCATTTATCCCAGTGAGTTAATTAATGGGAATCCCAGTCATTAAGATGATTTTCTGGTGTGTTGACAAAACACAAAGAAACAGCTGACAACTACACACTTTGGTTTCAGGAAGAAAAAATTGTTTTTTAGCTTTCTTCCCCCTGCCCTTCATGTATAGAATACAGAGATTGTCCACTGGAAAGAAGAATCCAGGCAAGCATTTCAGTTTCACTTTAAAATACATTATTGTAATAGCTCCGTTTTAAGATTTGTGTATAATATTGCTAAATGAAAAAAACCCTCACACACAAATAGTTGAAGCTAAAATAATTCTATTATTTTCCTAGCTGTGTTACTTCCCACAGTGAATTAAGCAATGTGATTAAAGTGATTAATTTTCTTTCATAGTTTCCTTTATACAGCAATCTATGATCTGAGATACAGGAATCTTTAATCTAGCAGTTAAAGGCATAACAAGATATAACTATGGCTAAAAGCAGAAGTCAGAAACATTTAAACTGGCAATTAAATGCAATTTTTAAAAACAAGATGAATCTGACCTTATTTTCGAGCATCTCTCTGCATTTAGGGCAATTAACAATTGACATTTCTTCTCACAGAAAGTGACAAATTCATCATAATTTGGAATTTTGAAATCAAAATTAGATGCTTTTGAAAAAACCGTTCTGTAGCTGAGTTAAAAAATAAGGCTGATAATGTTAATTTATGGTAAAAAGAAATAATAGTAATTTCCCAATATGAAATAGCAAGAAATTTTTTGGTCCATGTTATTTAGAAGTGAGATAATAAGATTATGGTGGATTTTTCTGGTCTTAACAGTCTGCGGATCTGCAAAAAGCTGTTCAAGTAATACATGATATGAGTACAAGCAGGAAATAGAACATTTTGAAATGAAGGATAACATTGAGGAGGCAGTCTGGTTTAGTAATTAGTGCATGGATTCACTAGTCAGAAATTCTACATTCTATTCCCATATCTGACATTGATTAGCAAGTCACATTAGGACTTATTATCAAAAGTCAGATATGCAGCTGATCATCTAATTAAGATCATCATGCTATTAGCATAACTACATTTGCAAATCATGCATGCAGAGCTTTAGCCTTTGTTTAACCTTGATCTGTGATATGAAAGCAATCTGTGTTACAGACTGATAGAACCTTCTTATTCCATGATTTGAGCAGCTCACAATTTTTAATGTATTTATCCTCATCAGACCCTGTCAAACTGGGTATTACTATTTATCCCCATTTTAAGGAAGTGGAACTGCAGCACAGAAGTATAAGGTTCTGATTTCCAAAGATACTTAAGCATTTAAAGATGCAGATAACCAATTAATGAAATGTTCATAAGTCCCAAATAAGATCATATCCTTAAGTCCTACATACATTTTAATGACATTTTAAGTGCCTAAGTCAATTTAGAATTTGGTCCTGCATCTTGTGAGGGTCTATGAAATCTAAGTCCAATTGGAAACTCTGTCCACCTTAGCAAGTAGCAAACACCAGTATAAGCAAATTAATAGAATGAAACATTCTGTACTATGGACCTGACATTCGCACATTTCAGAGGGCTTTAATGCTGGGCTACTTCTAGACACGCGGTGGACTGAGTGCTTGTCAAAGCTTACCTTCTACTCCAAAATCCAGTTTGGGTGGGGTTCCAAGACCTGTTCATGGTATAAATGAAAGCATGGTAAATGGAAATGATCAGGATATTTTCTTAAAAAGATCAGACCTGAGCTAAAAAGTTGATGTAGACTTACACTGTGAATCTCAGAACCAAATCAGTAAGTATATAAGTAATTGGATTCCTCTATGCAAAGGTGGACAATATTGATGTCCTTGCCTGATAAGTTAGTATTAGTAAACAGATTTGGTGATCTGAAAAGTACGGTGAGATTGTTTTTTAGTAGCTCACTGAAAAGCTGGAAAGAAATAGTTAAATTTGAGAAGGGATATACTTGGTTTATGGAAGGTTAGCCAACTTAACAAAACAAAATACTTAGCACCTGTCCAACTTTGAAAATGCTGCAGTATTCTGGGATGATTTTACTAAATATTCCAAATCTCTCTTGGCCAAGTTTATGAGAGAAAGCAATAATTTTCCATCCACTGCATTACTCTCACATTTTCATGAATTTTCCAGATTATGAGAAAATGAAAGAAGAAATGTCTCATTTCAGTGTTACTAAGTATATGAGTGAAATGAAAAACCTTTATGAAATTAAATACAATCCCATGCAATAAGGTGAAAGAAAGATCAAAATTTCAAGGAACAAATATGATTGAGAGTTTCAGACAGGTAAATATTTCAAAGATCTCCTGGAATTACTAAATCCACTAACTGCTGTGTCATTCTTTTGCATGAATTAATTTTGTCACTCTTTCTTACATTTTCCAGAGAAATATCATGGACAGATGAGAGGTGCTCTGTGAACTGGTATTTCTAACATAAATATTTTAATTTTTCCAATATATGAAATGAACTTTTGTCACTATAGATATGAAAAAAATCCCAAAGCAAAACAGTCCATGTAACAACTGCAGATGTACAAGATTTTCTAAGCTATCTAGATTTCCTCTCTTTTTTTCTTGTGCTTTGCATAATGTTGACATACTTAAGTAATAAATACACATGAGCATTACTCAAGAGAGGTCAGCAAAAGAATGCTGGAAAAAAAAGAAGGTTCATTGTTACCCTAATAGCTTTTTCATGCCCTGAAATATTACATCAGAGTTAAAAATACAAGATATAAACAACAGATATTGAAAACATCCAAATGAATTGAATAGGGTCAGAGGTTAGTAATGCAACATGAAAAATATAGGTGGATTTTAGATTAAAAAATTACTTCTTTGTATCTGATTTTTATGTTTTTATTTCTTTTTTTTAGGACCCTGGTTATGAGATAACTAGAGTGAGTTTCCAGTATTTCCTTGCCATGTTCCTGAGTGAAAAAATGTCTTAATCCACATGCTTTCCCTATCTTTGTCTTTGACTGAAAACTTGGAACCTTGATGACTTGTACCAAATACTGTGGATGACCCAGGAGGGTCTTTTTTCACTTTAGAAAACTAAGATACTTCTAGAGATTTTCAAGATGTTACTGCCAAAAGATTTGTGATATCCTAATATGTCCCTTCAGAGTCTGCTAGTCTGATGAACAATTTGAAAGAGATGGGCTTATAGAAGTATACTACTCTTCTTTTCTCTCTGTATTGTATAGGCAGAACACCTCAGCTCTCCTTTTAGTACAAGTACTATCATGCTTATAACATATTTCCATTTACATTATTAGTACAGGTTGGCAGGTAATTTACAAGGTCCAAACCTAATACTTCACATTACTCTGTCTAAGAAAATATTTTTAACTAAAATTTATATAGTTTTCCATTGTAATTGGTGAGAATACCTGCAGTTTACTGTTGTTAATTTTACAATGTTTCCTAGAAATTATTCTTATGGTGTCTCTTCCCCCTCCAGTTTTAAATTTGTGAGGTCTTCCAGATTTGGAGGCAAGATTTTTTTTTTTAATTACTGTCTTTCTATTTGTTAGCCATATTGACTCCTGCTATGCAGAAACATGGGTCTCTCAACACCTGGGAAATAGAAGGCTACTTATCAACAGCAATGTTTCCTAGATTGCTTATCTATATAACTGTTATCTTGGATGCGATTTAAACATTTAAAATTTAAAAGAGCACACATATTTTTGTGTTCTTCTACCACAGACCTCTGCTCTAGTTTTGCTAGAGAAATGCTGTCTCCCTTTTCTGAATAGTGAATAGGAGGAAAAGCCTTTCTATGACAAAATGTTGTGAAAACATGATGCATCTAATTTACCTGTTGTGTTTATAGACATCAAGAAACACATGGCAAGAGGAAGCATGGAGCAGTAGGGTAGGGACTGACATGTACACAGGCCACGGTGAACTCCAGCAGTGGTAATGTCTTTCATGATTAAGCAAAAATGATGCTGGTAAACTGCAGAAAAGGGAGTTTGTAATTCCTCAGTTTTGTGTAATTATTCTACCTGACACATTTTTTGAAATTTAACAGGGTCAATGAATGCTGCTGAAAAGAACTTACTAAAAAGGTGAGGTATGGTTATGGGAGAGCCAATTGTATTACCAAAGGGGTTCACTTCTCAGTTCTAGGATCCAACAGTGGCACGTTCCAGAGACTGTCCCTGCTTCAGGTGAGAACTTCAACTCACAATAATGTCACCTTACTACAAAAACCTGCATTTAGTAATAGCCACGTCTTTCACTGGGTTTTCATGAAGTAGAAACTTTCTGACGATATGCTTTATTTTTTGTCTGCACAGACTGGATTTAATCTTGTATTTTGTTATCTTAAGAGGCAGTCAGATGCCGTGACAACAGTTAGCAGTGTTAGAAGCTGGACAGACAATTATTTGACAACATTTTTGAGAGGTGACTAGAGGGGTCAGACAAAGAGGTGGACACATTTTAATGATTTCGTAAGATCTATCCATCTGCTCTTTTCTGTATGGCCTAATACAAGTATATTCATATCATCCTCATTCTGGACTATGCTACTGTAGTCCAGGCTCTGGAAGATGAGCATAAGCCTGATTCCTGCTCATATACCTGCACCTTGTCTTCCCAGAAACCAGGGCCTAAGGAGAGTTGATGAATTCCAGGTCTCACCTCAGGTCTTACCTGAGGCAGGAAAATGAACAGCGTGCACATCTGAGCCTGGAAGCTGGGAAAGCCTTTGCACTTTACATGGAGGCACTCAGAGTGCCTCCGATTTCTGCTGCTTTTTGCCTTCATGACAGACGACAAAACTCAGTTTTTTGTATATGGTTTAGTCTCTATTTTGTGGTTGGAAATTTTTTTCCTTCTTATTTGTTTTAAAAGGGTGTGACAGTGAGAAAGGCTGCCTCTGGTTTTCCTGGCTGTGTCAGTCTGTGTCAGGTGGACGGTGGGGGGGAAAGGAGGAGATTACAATGTCTGCATGTAGACTGAAAGACTCCTGACAAAGCACATGGCTTGCTTGTTGCAAAGGAGCAGATCTACAGCCAAGCCTCAGAGGTCAAGGAGAGGATACATTCCTAGAGACCCAGAGGGAGCCTGTGTGAAGGTTGCTGCAACCCAGGAAGGCAGTGCAAATTGCTGGACTCCAGAGCATCTGGAAGGAGAGGCTCATTCTGAAAGAACATAGAAAACAGGGGGAAGATTTGTTTTCAAAACTTTTAGCTCCATGATCCAGAAGATCTGCATTTGCTCTATTTTGAGGGGTTGTCTGTGCTCTAAGAAAACACAGAGATTAGATTACTTTAGCATTTTGGGGTATGCTCATTCTACAGAAAAGATTGGTTAGTACTATTTCAAGGCTCAGACCTCCTCAGAGTCACATCAAAACCTCATAAAGGCAAATGTTTATATATAAGCTTTCTGGGATGGAGGCTCTCTCTTCCTTATTAGGAAATGACTACAGAAATATTAGTAAATTATCCCTGGTGTAATTTATTTGGCCAGTCCTGCTGGTAGAAGGAGTCAAAGAGCTACTATAATGGACTAGAAACCATGGAAAAATAAGTTTGCTGTTTAAACTCTTGAAGTTGATCTAATTAGTGATGGCATCTAGCCTCTAGTTAGTACAAGAGATTTAAAAGCATACTCTAATACTGTTTTCTGTTTCCCTCAATTTTTTGCCCACTTTTCTATCTCTTGATATTAAAGTCAAACACTTCTGTTTTCCAAGAAAGCACCTATCATATAATACACACTGCAGACCAAGTATTTTTTCTATTCTGTTTAAGACATCATTTATGTATAAAATCTGTGGTTGAACATTACAAATTCACAGACATGTGGGCCCCCGTGCAGTGAGCCAAGTTCTGTGCTGTCCTATATCCTCAAGCAATCCTAGTACAATCCAGGAAAATAAATGCATAAGCTATAGGACCAAACTATCAACAAAAGACATTGATCCCTCTGTAAACTGAGCATAAAGCATTATGCATTTTTTAACCCCCTTCCTTTCCTCTTTTGGTATAATTGACAGTGTTACTGAACACGAACGGCAACCCAGATGCCACATGCTTCGCAGAAATATTGTAACATCCTACCTGCATGGTCTCAGCTGAGCAAAGCTGCACCATACCTTGATTTGTTAACATCTCTTATATTACACCAGCTAGCTGAGGTGCCAGTGGATTGGTGTAAGAGAGTAATGGTTGGCAATAAGTATAATTCTGATTGTCTGATTTGCCATATTTGATGGGACTTTTTTGAGGTATCTGACAGAGAAAGTGTGTAAATAATCTGATATTGTGAAATTATGGGATTCCTGTCATAATGGTTTGGGGTTTGTGATATAACTTGTCCAGACTTACCTTCAATACTATGGAGTTCACAGTAGGTTTTACAAACTATTGTTTTCAGAAATATTATATTTTATTTTACTTTATTTTATTTTATTTTATTTTATTTTATATTTTATTTTATTTTATTTTATTTTATTTTATTTTATTTTATTTTATTATGGTGGGAAAAAGCTGGATCAGGCACTACTGTCACCATTGTAAGCATCTGTAAAGGTAGTTTCTCATGCTAAGAATCAGGAAAGATCTACTTACCTGCCAATGCAAGGACAGGACTGTTTGTATTTATCACAGTTTTTATAACACAGGGAAAATTATTAAAGAAAAAATATTGATATTGTTGTTGGGGGTGATCCAAACTTTGGCAGATTGATGTTTCTGAGAATTCTTTCACTGTTGGTATTACAGTATCTGTGACTATTTTACTCACAAGTAGTAAGCTGCTTACACAATCTAATTTGCCAAAAGTTACTTAGCCAAGAGATGTGTCAAAATCACTATTAAGATAAAGACATCTGCTTCTGCATTAGAACAGCAGGGAAAGCAAATGCTGATGTAGTTTTCAAAATAGTGAACATGAAAAGTAGGAGATTCAGCAGGAAAAAAATAAACAGAATATTGGTAACTATCAATGACTTGTTAAAAGGAGTCCCAGAGAAAGACACTTCAGGACATCCAGAAAAAGCACAGTATCCACACTTGAAAAAAGGTGGATCCTTATAAAGCCTTTTTCTTTATATCATACTACAGTGTGCTATAAACATATAACACTTGATGAAACAGCGTACCCTTGGCAAATTTGATGACAACACTAAATCAGCAGAATGGCCAACAAGACAAACAGTGAATCTGTTCTCTGGGCAGAGCTTCATAATCTTGAGAAGGCAGCCAACATCAAAAACTTCAACAAGGAGTCCATTGTTCATATAGCATACTAAATGTGGGGACTGAGAAAGAGAAGAATGTAAATGATCACTGAAATCTTTCCCCAGTTCTGTGTCTGCTTACCCTTAGTTTTAAGGGTAACTGTAATACTATGATGCATTTTTTTTTCTTCTAATAATGCGATTTATTCATAATTATAAAATATTGTCCAAACAGCTGCTAGAACAGTTTCTCAGAACCCATAACTGATTATGTATTCAGTAAACTGAATTGTAACTTTGAAGAACAGGTCAAGACAAGAAGTGAAGAATAATATCTTTTCTTAATTGAATCTGCAAACAGAATTCAGGGTCTTTAATTAAAATGTGGTCTGGGCAATGGCTTTCTATTGACAAAAGGAATTACAATATGAGCTTTACATGGTTTAAAAGAATAGGTCAGATTCTGATTATGTTCACATTGGCCTAATCATAGAGTGTTTCTGTTGATGATAATTCATATTTATGCCAGTGTTTCAGAATTAAAAATCCATTCAAGCATTTCTAGCAATACAGTGCCTCCTAGCATGATACTTGACATTGATTTAGTTTTAGAAGCAAAAGAAGGAAAAGAGTAGTACAGCTTCCTGACATATAAATTGATATCAATTTATCCTTAATTTGTAGTTAATGCAGAATATAATGGAGAAAACTTAAATTTGTCATCTCTTTGTTGAGTTCATTTTTTCACTGTAATAACTGATAAATAAAATTCACACTCAGGCACTTATGATTATTAATAATGCAAGGATCTGAAACACTAGTAGCAATTATAAGAAATTATATAACCTGTTATTTAAAAAGAAGCTTTCTTCAATTTCAAAGCAGCAAACTCTTTTTAAAAAAAATAATTTCACTTTCTGCAATACTGGCAAAAATACTGATTTAGAAAAAATTGTTCTTTCGTTTCACACCCCCCTGAGTTTTGTTGAGAACCAAAGGGTCAATAGCACATTTTATTTCATTCATTATTTCTGGAGAAGAGCAAGATTTTTTGCTGTAGACAAGAGAGACTGGCCTGTGGTCAGAAACAATAATGTCTTTTATATAATAGTCTTGTTTCTTCTGCTCTGTACTACTTTTAAGACCTTTTGTGCTCTTGGGTGTGTATGTCATGAAAGCTACTTTTTTTTCAGCTGTCAGAGTTCCTGATTCTGTTGAAATTTTCTTTCTGTGCATATTGGTCATATTTATAGCCAAGTTATAAAACAATTTATATGTGCAGCACATTGTCTCTGTGATAACCTCCCAATTCCAAATGTCTTAAATAAGGATGGCTGACTATTTGATTCCTTCAGCATGATAATAGGAATATTGTTAATTAAGAATATCCATTTGATAGGTGTTGACTTCACAACACTTATAAAATGCTGTAAAAAAAGCGCCTTGTAATATGATTTATTGTGAAGAGGGTCACAAAAGATTTGAAGTTTCCCATAATAAACTCTGTGGGCATGCATTTAGTTCTCTACAGTATTATTTGTGTTTCATCAAGAGATAATCCACAAGCACATGAACACCCCTGTGGAAGCTACTGTCATTGACCAATGTGCAGAGACAGCTGCACAGAGCTTTTCTCAGAACTCAAAAGCAACATAACTGTGTTTGCATAAGGCTGTTTCTGAATTAATGCATCCCATTTCTCAGTCAATTAATTAGCTCCATGTTCACCATGTTCATTTAACTTTAGTATCTCTAGTTTCAGAGGGAAATTGGTTGGTGTTAACTCTAAGTTCTGCACTGAATTCCACTGTATGGCATAGACATGTATTCATGTCATCTTTAGAAATCAGCCCTACATCCCCCTCCTTTACAAACCTTAACTTTGCAATTACAGTACTATTGTGGCTTTGCAGGACTACTTATGAAAGAGAAATCGCAGATGTGGAGAGATCCTATGAGATTATTAGACAGGTGAAAGTTTTTGCTGTTACATGAAGCACTGGAATTAGATCAGAAACAAATTTTCTTCATAATATCATAAGATCATAGGATAGTTCAGGTTATAAGGGACCTCAGGCGGACTCTAGTTCAATCTCCTACTCAAGGCAGGGTCAGCTGAGATCAGGTTACTCAGGGCTTTATGCAATCTTGTCTTAAAGCCTCCAAGGAAGGAGACTGCATTGCATCTTTGGGCCAACTGCTCCACCGCTTGGCTGTTAAGATGGTGAAACTGTTTTTCCTTATTTCCAGTTTGAACCTCTCTTGCTTCAATTTATGCTGGTTGTCACTTGTCCTCCTAACATTCAGCATTGTGAAGAATCATAGAATCACAGGATCATTAAAGTTGGAAAACACCTTTAAGATCATCAAGTCCAATGATCAGCCCAACATCACCATGTCCACTAAACCATGTCCTGAAGTGCCACGTCCACACGTTTTTTGAACACTTCTAGTGATGATGACTCCACCACCTCCCTGAGCAGCCTGTTCCAATGCTTGACCACTCTCTCTGTAAAGAATTTTTTCCTAATATCTAATCTAAACCTCCCCTGTCACAACTTGAGGCCATTTCCTCTCGTCCTATAGCTGGTTACTTGGGGGAAGAGACCAACACCCACCTCCCCACAACCCCCTTGCAGGTAGTTGTAGAGAGCGATGAGGTCTCCCCTCAGACTCCTCTTTTCCAGACTGAACAACCCCAGTTCCCTCAGCTGATCCTCATCAGACTTGTGCTCCAGACCCCTCGCCAGCTTCGTTGCCCTTCTTTGGACACTCTAGTGTCTAGATCCATCTCTTGATGATCTCCTTATAGGCACTGGAAGGGTGTTATGAGGTTCCCTTGAAAGCTTTCCCTTCCCCAGGCTGAACAAAACTATCCACTGAACTAACTCAAGTTTTTTTATTTATTTTTTATTAATGTATTTTTTATATGGAGGTTAAAGGGGACACAATACTGGATACAACATTCTAGATGAGGTTTAATGAATGCTGAATGCAGTCATGCAAGTGCCTGAGGTTTTTACTGTATCTAAAATCTTATGCTCTTGAGAGACATAAACTTTTTTTAAAACAGTTGTCAATATATTGAAAATCCCTAGTTTTTCTCAGTGTGATTAGATCATTTTTATAACCAAGCTAAGGAATGATGACAGAATTATATATGTAAACAGGAAAGCTGTACTGATTTTCCTATATAATTCCCATAGTGGAAGGCAAAAAGTATCTCTTGGTCCCAAAAATGTAGTCCCACTCTGCCAGTGGACCAGAACTCTTCGTTCCAATGCTACCCTTAAGTCTGCATTGGCTCCTCACCACTGCTGGGGTGGGAAGAAGATACTGTGCTATAGTGGCAAATAATGGATCTTTTACTGAATTAGACCTATGTGCAGACTGTCATTTATGGATGACTTCCCAGAAAAGATCAATTCATTTTTTACAGTACCCCATTCACATGAATTGAAGATGTTACTTTAATAACTCCACAGCTATAATTTAAGATATTTAATACCTTTGAAAAATACAAAAGCAATCAACAAAACTGTCTGTGAAGCAGGAAATAATATAAGCAGAGAGTGGCCTTGACAGTGGCTACTTCAGAAATACAATTTGGCTGTCTTCTACAGTGTGTCCAGAGAGATAAAGGACTGACATTTCTAAAAGGCAAAGAGAGCAGCAAATTGGTCTTAGCAAGTCAACACTTTGAAAAGTAGCCTTTGTAGTGGTATGAGTAGAATTATTTAGTGTTTAAATCTTTCTCCAGTTGAAATTCAATAGTAAAAAAGAAGTACAAATGTTAATGGTATGGGTTCATTCCACTTTACAAATGAAATGAAAGATATAACAGGAAGATTGGATTTGCTGGAAGAAGCATCCATATTTTCCACAAAATGAGAACTAATTTCCAATCTTTTAATTATCCTGCTGTAGTTTCATCCCCCGTTTTCCTTAGCCAGTCTTTGGTTCTTTTCTTCTTACACCTTTGTATAGACAGCTATCTTACATTTTCTCTATGATGTAATAGAAAACTACTGAATTTATTAACAAGCGAGGGTTAGAAATAAAGACGTAAATGAAGTAATATGGTAAATAAAACACTTTTTTTTACATTGTGTGTGTGCACAATACCACAAAAATAGCCTGTCTTGTACTGTAGTGAAGTTGTAGTACAATACATGTTAGATTCTCTTCAGAGTAATTTTTGTTTCAGTTAGAGGTTTTCCTGCAAATATCCAAAGTAAATTTAAAAGCAGGAATTCCCAGAAGTGTCCAACTCAGGCCTGCAAGAGTTGCCTTCAGCATCTTCTAAATATTCAGTTTGTTTCAGAGTTCTGCTAAGTCATGCATGCTATACACTGCTGGTACAGGCACCCCACAGACTAGCACAGTGCTCTGAAAGCTGACCCTCATCCCACAGATCAGAATATTGGACTGAGGAACAGGTCAAAAAGCTAGGTTTTTTCCTCAGCTCTGTGGAGTTTTGGTGGATAGAAAGACAGCATGAATTCCTGTTCCAACATCCTATTGCAAGACCTTTTGGAAACAAAAAAAGGCAGCAGCATTAACAGCTGGCTGTTGCAGGTATGCAGTGGTCAGAATGACTGAAGTCCAGGATAAAGAATCTGCCTCACTGCATAGGACTTGTGAGTCTACTTCCTACCTATGTAAGCGTTAGCCAGAGTACAGGCAGGAGGCCCCTGATTTGTCATTTAGCTGCTGAGCTGGCAGAGAGGATTTAAATGATTTGTTTCCAGTTGAGTTCTTTGTTGCCAAGATAGCTCTTCTTTACTGATACAGGAGATTACAAGATTTCATGGTTTCTACTACAGATGGATTGGATAGATAACCTTGGTGGTTAGGTCATCAGAATGTTCCAACTGCTGAGCACTTGTGAGAGCCAAGAATGACCAGCTGTGCATATTATGCCTGAAGGACTGTGGTGAAACAGGAGAAAATGGCTTTGACCTTACTAACAGTAGTTGATTTCTGAAGGATACTTATACAATGGAAGACAGCTTTTATGTTAGTATGATAAATGACAGATTAAGAAACCAAAAGTGCTGGTGAAGGTGGCTATCCAGAAAAGTCAAACACCTTGGGTACTAGAGAGCTCAGCAAACTGGAATAGCCAAAAGAACTGCCAGGCAATGGATGCACTGACAGATACAATCCCTAGTCTCACTAAGCAACGTGTAATCTATGGTTACACTGCCACTTTCATGTAAATTGAACCCTATATTGCCACTGACATGGCTACTCCCATCCTCTTCTTGTTCTGGTGTGTTTTTTGGAAGGAACTAGTTGACTGAAAGCTAACTTAGAAAGATTTGCTATTAACTGCGTCAGTTCTTCAGTTTGTCTCACTGTGTAGCAAAGCTGCTACTGGTGTAAAGGAGATGAAAATAAGAAGCTGAGATGCAGAAAAGGGTGGGATTCTAGCATCTTCTTGCAAATTGTTTTGGAAAACAGAGAAGATTATACGGTTTCTATTGTTGCATAGTTTCAATGAACCTAAGATATGGGCAGGGGAAGAAGCCCCAAAAGAAGCACAGTCTCTGGTCACTCACAGGGGACCTTGATTCGGACCATAATAAGTTTTTCAGTACTAGAAGTGACTTAAATACAGATAACAGAAGAATGCAGAAGGTGACTGCTCTCTATCAACTATAATGACTAGACCTCCATTATATATAGTGGCAATTTACATATCTAGTTCATATGTATACACTCATTTTAGGTACCTTAATCTGCAAACTAAATTGTTATCCCAAAAGATTAATAGAGATTAAAGCTACCTTCACTCCTGTTGTACCATCCAATATTGGGAGTATTTTATTCTCTTATGTAAATGCTTTATATTATAAAAGCTTCCAAGCCAACACCACAATTTCTCCATGATAAAATATTCTGCTGCTTGCTCTGGTACTGAGATTTTACAACTTAGAGCTCAGAGGGTTTTGACTGAATGTAAACCTTTTGGCATTGCTGAGTGTCCATAATCGTATGTGTATCCATGGTAACTACAGGAGAGAAAGTATGGGTGTATAATCCTTAAGTAATACCATGTTATGTTTTTCTTTGTAGACAAAGAGATGCTAGCTAGCTATAAGCATATTAATCTGCCTGTGAATATCAAAGTTGCACATATACTCCTCACCAGCAAAATGGAAATTATTTTAGTCAAATTTTAATGCATGGTAATAGTTCAGGAATATAGATACAAAATTTCTGGAGCTTCTGTTTTGAATAAAGGTGGGTAAATTAATTTCAGATCAATCACGTTAGTTAAATCTCCTTTCTCTTAACCTTACAGTTTAATAGAAAAGTCATAACTAATCATGCCAATCTTGTTGCTTACCAAAGGAAGGGATAAATTATTCTCTGACTAATCAAAATGAAATTTACACCCTTTTAATGTGTTATATTCCTGTGTGACAGCCTAAACATGTTCATATAACCATTTCGTATGGAGTAAATGACTCAAGAATCAACATGATACTGACTGTACCTACTAAGTAGGGTTTTTTTCTTGTTTTATTAATTATTTTCAGTTAGGAAAAATACATAATATTTTAGACACAGTTATGACTGTCATTTAAAACCAAAAATATCTGGACACCATTTTTGTTTTATACTTACCAGCTTTCACTCTGTGAATTTTGGTAAAGCCTGCAGAAACTGTAAGACTGTTGTCTTATTGACATAAACCAGCAGAAGTTGCGTGCTTCTGCAAGTAAAGTTAAACACAAGGCACATTTTGACACTAATGGTTAATTAAAAAAAGCTTTGTATGCCTACTCCCTCAAGCATAGAGGTATGCATATGGATAGGAAATAGATGTACCTGAAGAGACACAAACTTGAAACACAAAAGGTGTTTTGCTGTAAAAGAGAAAGAAGTCCAATTTTATATACAGGTAAAATAGTTTCTAAATAGAAGAGATTTTTTTCCCAGTTTTCCATGAGTTTTCAGCTGCTTTCTAACGGGATATACAAACTGAAGAAGGAATGCAAGCATAGATTCTGATCCCACAGCAATTTTTTCTACAATTGCTGTGCCACAGAAATTTGGCATCTATGGCTTCCCAGTCATAAAACTAATCCATTGAGTGGAAATCTGGGTTTTCTTGTGGTTTTTTTGTGTTTTTTTTTCCCCATCTATGAGATACTAAATTTCGTGTTTTGTTGTCCTTCACAATGTCAGAGACTGATTATGCTTAGCACAATTTCTATGTGAAGAAATAAGACTGGAAGTCCTCAAGTTAGTATTTTCTGACAACATTACTAGGTAAGTTTTCATTTGTTTTCCCCCTTCTTCAGCCATGGGGGTGGGAGGGTGGGGAGAGGAGAGAAGATAATTAAATAAAATTTACAGTTGTTGTATTTTGCCAGCAATTTAATTATGAATCCAACAAAGACAAGAATGAAGCTGTAGTTCCTGAAGATTTTAATCCTTCCTGACAAATCTGTCATGGTAGAACCTTCATTGCAGAAAGGGAAAGGTCCAGTGTAGGAATCATAAGGAAGCAAACCTCCATTCTGGACCAGGATCAGAGAAGAAGAATAAGGACCATAATCGAGTTTCCCTGTAAGTATATGCAACCTTTGAGGAAAAAATCCCTCTTTGTTTTTTCAAACTAAAATGCTTCAAAGTGTCTCATTCCCACAGTGTAGGAAAGTAAAAGATCTAGACTCAGTTGTATTCCATTAACTGCGTGTCTGATGTTGAAGAGTATGATAACCTCAAGAAATTTGAGTAATGGAGCTCTAGAAGAAGGGTAAACTGATTACACAGAATTGTAGAACTCGAAAGGCTCTTCGATGCTCAGTACAAAGCATCATGCACTCCAATTCCAAGGGACAATCAACTATAACTTCTGTGATTTTTGATATTTGTTTTTCTACTCTGTACTTAGAAACCTCAAATGACCTCCCAAGTTAATGACTTCCAACGATTCAGTTTCTTTTATCATTTAGTAAGTTTTTCTTATAATAGCTGTGCCAAATTATGCAGTCTGCATGTATTGTCCTGTTCCTGGATACATTCACAACATGTAGTCATGGAACCAGAATGACCTACTCTGGTGATGTGCCTTTTGGCAGTAATTTTTCTTCGAAAGGAAAAGGTTAGTCTGCTATATTAAATAATTCTGTGCTGGATCCAGAGCTAATTGCTTTGTTCCCATTTTAAGTGTTGTCCTGGAAGTGTCACAGTATGTTTCAATATGTGAAGTTAACTGGTTCAGTAATTGTGATGATAAGCAACAAAACCTACTGAAGTTTAAAGCTACTTAGTAATAAACAAGTAAACCTTAAGTAATTTTAACAGTGCTCTGAGCAATATACTTTAAAACTTGTGGGACTTTTGTATAGTTCTTCTCGAGGGATGCGTGGGCTGGAAAGATCACCCACTTCTCATGCAAATAGACTCTATTCTCTAAGGAACCTGTGGATCTGGAATTCTGTGCATAGGAGTGAGTGAGCTGGGTGTAATTCAAATATCATCCTTCAACAAGCACTCAAAGAACTGGTATAAAAGTACCCATGAAGTCTCTCTGCTCTTTTTCTTAGTGGAGTCTGGCTCCTGGAACAGAAATGAATTATGGAAAACATTGCCTTAACATAGGATGGAGGAAGTGGCCTTGGAAATAAAGGCGCACGTCCATGTCTAGATGGCTTAACCTGCTACAGAATTCCCATAATCTATTCAGATATACAGGAATTGTGTTATGGGTGCTGAATCCATCTGTGTTGAAACTTGCAATAGAATCCATTTTTCCAGGGGAATCATCAATGGAAATTCCATTCAGACAGCCCTGTTAATTCACCCTTGGCTTTTCTTTTGATTTACCATGGGGTAAGGGGCAGAAGGGAAGTTTCCAGCTGAAGTACCACAAAGCTCAAACTGGTTGTTTGGTAACCCCCTCCGGGTGGACAATAGTGTGTCACTTAAGTTATATACCTATGATGGCCTGGGAGTTTCATCTGGAAAATAACTGGGTTTTTTTTCCATATGCTGTACCATCATATTAGAGTTCTGTGGAAATACTTAAGTGAAATTCCTCACAATTTCAAAAGAAGGCTCTATGAAAGACTTTCTTCATGGTTCGCTGTAAACTTTTGAACTTAACTTCCGTTGCTGATCAACCACAATAACATTTGTTAACCTTATAAGCATGGCACAAAGCCCTTTTTTTATCTTATATGAAAGGTGGAGGGGAAAATAATTTAAAATAAACATTAAACATTATTTCTTAATTGGGTTACCGTATTATACATAATTTTTCATAGACAAATTAAATAATTTTAGCAATGTAAATATATGTACTGTGCTACAAAGGATGTATGATTTAAGTGTAATGATAAGATTTTTATTTGGGGTTTTTACTCTGAAGACAGCTAAGAAAAATCTCAGAGCTTCCCAAAACCACTCGTTCCAAAGAAACCACAATGTTACAGAGCCCTTTCATCATCCAGCATACGGTACTGTAGAACACAAAAATATACACTGTACTGCTTTAAATTAATTCATATTTGCAGGAGACACAGTCTGTGTGAGTATGTGCAATTATGAAATGTAACTTTTTTTTTCCTCTTGACTTTTTAGCTGCCTCACCCTTTTTATTTGAACACATACATATGGTGTGTGAGAGTGAGCAAGCTCTCTGTAAATGTTTGGAAGGAGCATCTGTCAGACAATAAAACTTACAAGAAAACATGCTTCTCATTTAAAGTGTATTCACGAGAACTATCTCAGTGTTGGACTGAGTTCATTTGTATAGCTTGGAGGCATTAATAAGAGCAGAGAACTGTAAAGGCACCAGAAAAGGCGAACTGTTACTAAGAATCCAAGGTATTTTTTTAAAGCATTTCGTCTATTCGGCATCACAATCTTCTGATAGGAACCTGAACCAGTTGACAGAGAGGAAACCTCTGATAGTCCATCAAAAAAGATTGCAGACAAGAAGATGGCATGCTTTTTGCAAACCTGGAAAGTCTAAAGATTACAATAATTGTTGGACCAAAGGGACCCTCTTCAGGCATAAATAGCAAGACTCCTACTGTCTTCTCTTGCAGACCAACTCAGCTGCCAGCAAAAGCAGGTGCTCTCCCCCTACCAGTGCTCCAGAGGAAATATTTAGTGAGTATACACAGCTCTTTTTACAAATTAATATATTATTAGCATTTTAGTTATATTTGTATAGTTTTCTCAAAGGACAAAAGCATTTAAAAATATATTTTTAAGGCTGTTATTTTGAACAATTGCTGGAGTTCAATAGTCTGATGCAGTTACCATGTTAATTTAAAAATAAAATTTGCACAATCTATGACAGCAACTTGTTAAAAATATTGGTTTTTAACAACTGTGTAGCTTAACCAATCTGAAGCAATTACAAAGTATTTTTTAATGCACAAGTTATAACAGCAAAGTAAATTATGTAAATATGAAATGTATTTGACTTGAAATGTTATGCCATAAAAAAGCCTTTGTAGAACACAAATTTAAAATAAATCATTTCTTTTGGCAAAGTAACCTGCAATTTGATCTTTAGAAGAATAAATACACCACTAATGTTTTCCACAGAAACAGTTGCTACTCTAATTAATTCAAGATGTGACTCTAATAAGATTTCAAAAGAAAATCAGAAACAGATTTTTCTCAGAGGTAGTACTATGGACAAGGTTAAGATATTTTTATTTTCATTAGAAACACTTGTCCCAGGTAGAGTTACAGATTTGTAGTATATAGCGTGGAAATATTGAATCTGAAAGCATTATAATAATGTTTTTAGAAGCAAAACAATTTTTAGTGTTTCAGATACATTCTTTCTTTTTGGTTATAACTTATCATATGTTACATTTTATTAGGTAACTGTTATTCAATTTTGAATTTAGAGTGACTAATATGGCTAACATATTTTTTTCTTTTTGTGTGGAAGGGAATGGAAAACTTGATGTTTGTCTACTGCTCCTGTAAAGTTATCTGGACATTGCTTTTAACAGTACTCGGTTATGCCAGCGGTTTGCCTGTGGGTGATGATTCTATTTGCACAGCAGAGGAACTTGCTAAGTACAGCATAATCTTCACAGGGAAATGGAGTCAGACTGCTTTTCCTAAGCAGTATCCACTTTACAGGCCCCCAGCACAGTGGTCATCAATGCTAGGTAAGTAAAGTATATACAGTTTTAAGAACAGACAAATCTCTTGACCACTGTGATCTTTTTTCTTTTTAGTAGTCAATTTTAAGATAACTAATGAAAAAGGGAAAAAGTAGCTTATTAAGTTATTAAGAATGGAATGCAAAAATTGAAGTATCCACAATGCTTTCAAAAATCCACAACTGTTTTCAATTGACTTCTGTTTTCAACTGGCTGCAGCTGCAATAAACAGTGATAAGCCAAATGTTTTAGTGTTCATTCATTTTATACACTTTTTTTTTAACCTCAGAAATAAAAAAGAGAAATTAAAGAAATAGGGACAATTGAAACCAGATTTTTATGTCATGCTATGTATTCACTCAAATAGGTGTTACTCATAGTTCTGACTACAACATGTGGAAAAAAAATGAATATGCCAGCAATGGTGTACGTGATTTTGCTGAAAAGGGTGAAGCATGGGTATTAATGAAAGAAATAGAAGAAGCTGGAGAGAAAATTCAGAGTGTACATGGAATCTTCTCTGCTCCTGCCATTTCCACTGGTACAGGACAAACCTCCACTGAATTAGAAGTGCATTCAAGACATCCCTTAGTAAGTAAATGTACATATTAATTTTAAAAGTTTGGTTTATGTCACTAGCACCCATAATTAAATATTTGAGTTCTCACTTGTAGGAACAATATAATGCAAAGAGTTACTAAAAAGCATGCCACATTGCAGGGAGCACTGTACAGGTTCCATAAAGCAGAAGAGTATAATGACATTTCTTTCAAAAATTTTAAGTTAAAATTACTATAAGCAGGACTGGAGCATTTCAAAATAAGTGACACAATCCTGATGGATCATTTTGTTTCATTAGGTTTCATTTGTTGTACGAATTGTTCCAAGCCCTGACTGGTTTGTGGGTATTGACAGCCTAAATCTCTGTGAAGGAGACCACTGGATGGAAGAAGTATCAGTAGATCTATTTCCATATGACGCTGGAACGGATAGTGGTTTCACATTTTCCTCCCCAAACTTTGCCACTATTCCACAGGACACAGTTACAGAGGTAGGTGTAGGTACATAATATAGCACTTCATACCTATGTGTTTTGAGTCCTCCCTTTAAAAGACAACTATCCTGTGACTACAGGATAGACTGTTGTGAAACTGCTTTCAGTATTTGAGAGTGCTAATGCTCTCTATGTATGGATTCATTACATAGCTGATAAACCTACTGCTTTTGTTTATTTTCTGTATCTTTCAAATTTATTAGGTAATTGCAGATGAATTTGGCTCTAAATTTAAAGTATTTTCTGTAAAAGCTGACTATTTTTAGATAATTTTTAACAATTCTTAAAACACCAGGAAAAATAAAAATATTCACAAAAGTTCTGGCTTTACTAAATATGTATTTAAACAGGAAAATTCTTAGTAGTGAATACTGATATGGGGAAGTGTTTTCAGTCAAAAACATTGCTGGAACCTGAAACTGTTACATTTGAGGGAAAGGAGCTGAGGGAAAGGAGTTAAAGGAAAGGAGCGGAGAACTTCATCGCTACTGTGGTGACACCACTTTCAATCTATTTTGCTTGATCGATATTCTATATGCCTCATACTTTGCTTTTGTCATTTAAGGGTGGTGGGGAACACAGGATTTTGATTCAAATGTTTTGAATACTATAAACATTGAGTTAATCTTTTCTTTAAAGTCAGCTTTTCTAGAGCAAAATGCTGTGCTAATGAATAATGAGAAAAGGAACAGAGAAGCTGGAAAACAATACATTTGGTCTCTTATGTCCATACGACAGTTGCTATAGCATACCTAATACTGTTATTTAATACCCTTGTGTTCTTCCTTATAATAACACCTACTTCCTTCCATCAAACCGTTCCCTACATTACTCTGTTTTCAGTACCTCCCACCGCAGTCCTCTATCCAAAGGTTGGCACAATTCATTGTGCCCCGTCTCAAATCATTATGCATAAAAATTCTGGGATTACCAGCAGTAGTTTTGTGAACTGAGGTTCATAGAAACTGGTTATATGCATTTTACTTGCCAAAGAGTATTAATGTGTTGTCTAAACATGATTTTACAATTATCTTCTTACTAATATGATATAGTTTCTTTAAGGTTCCCCTTTTTATTTCACAGATCACTTGTTCCTCTCCAAGTCACCCAGCAAACTCGTTTTACTATCCCAAACTCAAAACTTTGCCACCTATTGCTCAAGTAACAATGGTGAAATTAAAGAAAAACCAGCTGGGTCTTCCTGCACCTTATCTTAATGTTCCAGCTAAAAGCAACGAAATAATAGACTCTGTCTCAGGTAAGTGAGTAGTTTGATATGCTCAATTCCATTATTTCCATTCACTCAGAAAATATGTGGAAATCTGGCAGGTGATGTGGATGAAATAGGTGATTAGGCAAAATATTCTCCTGTCTGCATAGGAATAGTTTCCAGACTCACACATGGGAAATAAAACAAGCCAGTTGGCATAAAAAAAGAATCCCTGGAAGAATAAGGAAGGAATTGCATATTTGAGCTATAGTTCAAAGGTTTGGGTTATACCCACAGTAAGGGTTACTCAAGCCTTAGTATCAGCATAGATCAGCATAGTGAATTTTATGAGAAATAAACAACACTTGATCTGAATCAGAGTTTCCAAATTCTTTGCAACTTTGAAGTAAATACTCATCCTTAAGTTTTTACATGATGATGAAGCAAAAGAACTATTATTGTCTGAGGATCAGAGGGCTGGATAGGTATGTGCAATAAGAATGGATATAATTCAATTGATTTGGACATATTTGTGATAGAAACATACATCCTGACAACAAAAATAATGCTCTCTTTCATTGTTCTTTTCTTAAAAATATTAGCTAATAACCTTGTTCAAGTAGGAAGACATGCAAACTACTGACTCAAGTCAGTCTTAAGGGTAATTTTCAAATCTCAAAACTAACAAATACATAATTAACATAATATTTGCTCTAAAGGAAAAATAGCAGATAGACAGTGTCCATTGAGATTTTCTCTTTACGCTTTTTCTAGTGGATTTTTACAAAGTGTAAGAGGAAGGATTAAGAATAAGAATACCAACATCCTAAATACTATTTGAGAGACAGCAACAGGCTAAATCCCCAATGTATTCCTAGCAGAGTCTCTCCAGTATGTCTGAAGATTCATACCTCTAGCTCTGTGTTCAAGTCACCTCACAATTGCTAAAATAAATCTCATTCCCTACATATCTGATAATGCATGATTTGCACTTTAATAAATGTATTTCTCTATCAATTTATAGTGTTTTAATGTATTTCTATTAGTAAACAAGGCATATTCTGAGTACTACGTATCTCATTTTCAGTCACATGCCTTTCCCACCACATTTGAAAGGAAAATTTGGCCCTCTTTAGGACATAAATTTAAAACAATGCATTTGAAGTATGGTATTTAAAAAGTACTGTTTAAACATATATCCCCAACTTATTGTATATTAGCCAGTAAATCAGTCTATTTATAAACATATTCCAGAATCAAAAGGACAGATTGAATTACCAGAGATTAAACTGTGTCCATTCCCTCTAGAAACACGGGAATGAGCGATCACAACAGAAGTGACAAGTTCCACCGTAATAGCAGAAATTTATACCAGAAGTCACACAGTTCAGCATTTAAAGCTGGTTTTGTGCACAAGTGTTTTACCCAGTGCTGTAATACACAGTTTTGATGCAATTTCCTGTGACAAGCAATATTTTTATTTAACCTGTTAAGGAATAGTCACCTTATAGTGACTATAGACTATTATAGTCACCTAATAGTCTCTTTTTATGAGAGGTATTTTCAGTGGAAGTACACATTATGAAGAATACTTTAGAGTTTCTGACTTCTTTTCTTGCAGTAATTTAAAACTATATTGAAAACCCTTTTAGTATTGAAAAGCTTCTCTAGTGACAGTGGCAAAGGGAACTATAGCAAGATGATTTAATGATAAAAAAATGGGACTTTATTTCTGAAGCAAATTGGAACAAAAGTTAGATGGAATTCAATATGAACAATTATAGGAACAATATCTATCTGCAAACAAATATAAATATACCTAAATAAACCAGAGAAAATCTTTAATCCTGGTGGTTTTAGTAAGACATGCAAAGGCAAATAGGTTATAAAATTGACAGTAAATGTTTTTTAATGCAATCATTTGAATGCAATTATTCTAAGCATAGTTTTCTTTGATACTAATTCTATGTTTTCAATTCAATAGATAATATGCTGCACTACTGATATAATACCTCAGACAGTCTCTAGGCTGCAATAATAATAATACCAGTGTCAATGAGCTTAGGAGCTGAAAACAGACACTTTTATTTATGAGACAACATATGGGTTTCATGAAAATCACATGTATTTTTGTATAAGAAAGGACACTATTTGATCATCATTCCTCAGTGCTTTGCTAACTGTGTATTTACCTTAAGCATGAATTTATGTAAAGTTACCTTCTTATTGTGTATATTGCAGAAACACCACTGGACTGTGAGGTTTCACAATGGTCTTCCTGGGGTCTCTGTAGGGGTCTTTGCAGAAAAACAGGGACCAAGATCAGAACTCGTTTTGTACTTCTTCAACCTGCCAACAATGGAATGCCCTGTCCAAATCTGGATGAAGAAACAGGATGTGAACCAGAGAATTGTGTCTGAAATAAAAAAAGATAATAATTTAGATAATTTAAAAGTAGGATAAGTTTATCTGAATCTAAACTACATGTCAGTCAATGTTCCTTATGATTTGGGTATGCTGCAATATTTTGCTGAAAAGGTATATTAGACTGGTTTTGAAAGCTTTTGTTTAATATGAAGATTTTGAGGGGTTAAATTCTTAAGATTTAGTATGACAAAAGTACTTGATCATTTACAGACCAAAAAAACCCAAATAAATCCTTGCTATAAATATACTGTAAGTTCTTGGAGTACCCTCTAGTGGCAGAAAAGAAGACATTTGAAAAGGCTGTACTTCACACATAAAAATCTTTCAATCACAAAATCTAAACTACTAACATTCTTAGATACTGTAATTTGCCAGTCTACAGCTGTTTATACCTAGAAATTAATTTTCTCTCTAAATTATGTTTTGTAAGTTATTGGCAGTTTTGTTGTCTTTCTAAACATGCTTAACATGCATTTATTCAGAAACTACTTACATAATTCAGAGTGACCAGATGTCTGCAGTATGGTTAAGACAATAGTATAACTGAGTAAACTTGTCTTGAGACTTATGAATACATGAAAATGCCTTTTTGTTTTTTTTTTATCAAAATTGAGAAGAATATCTGTCATGAGGTCACTCAGCCAAAAAAAATTACTAGAAAAAATTAGAAGTGTGGATTCTAATATATTGTACATTCTAAATATCTATTTTTCAGATAGAAAACCTCTGAACTTAACTAAAAGTGTTAGCTGAGATTTAAAAACTGGCTGACTGTTGGTGTGTGTCCCTCATGAGATGACTATCTCAAAGTTAACACTGTTGACCATAACATAAATTATATAATTGTCTTTATATATATCATAAATGTGTTCATGTTTCTTTAAATGTGTTTGCTGCTATTTGTGTCATCCTAACCTTTTTACAGATAAAATTTACTGATGTTTTAATATGAGCTAAAACCGAGTTCTATAACAAAACACCATATGTCAGAAACTGTTCCTGACTGCAAGTTTTAATGCTTAAATAACTGTTATAAAATGAACGTAACATATGGCTTATAAAGAGTTGTGGCTACCAACTAGGAAAAGAATTTTGGAATAACACTGTTCAGTAGGAGATGTTTAGAGTCAGCCCACAAAACTTTTACAGCACACTGCAATTTTACCAATATACAGCACAGATATTGAAAAGGAGAGCTGATTTGAGTAGGTTCTTTTTGAAATATGTCAAATATCAGAAAATCTACTATGTACTTAAAGGACCACAGGGTATTCTCTGTAGGGCTGAAACATTTAAAAGGTTCTCTATATTTTTTTTCCTAGAAGACAAATCTTGCAAAGACCCAAAGAAATTTGAAACTTTATCAGAGTAGACTAAGTTGGTCCTGTAAGTGCTGATAAATGCACAGTTGTTAGAGCTACGTATAGGAATTTCTACATTTTACATTCTTCAGATTCTCACTGTTGCCTGTTTTTCAAAATTGTTTCTCTTACTCTTTTTATTATACCTATTTTTTTCAGGTTCCTCTTTTTCCATTCTGTAATGGAAATAGTATTATTAAACTATAATTTTCTTTTTTTTTTCGTTAATTTCTCTGTCTTTTCAACTATTTTCTTTCTTATGTTTATATTAATTTTTTCTCATTCTATGTTTTCTTTTCTGTTAAGCTTATTTACTATATAGTTACATAGTTATCAGCATCTCAGAAAACAAAAGCATATGTTATAGTATATATTTAAATACTCTCTGAGGACAGGAACTCATTTCAAATATATTGATCAACAAGTGATACACTAAACTCAATAAAGGTCATGGGCAGAAATCAAATGCAAGTCTAACCTATGACTCAGGGAAAACAAACCCACAAACCACAAGGTATCCTTGGAGGAACGTTCGTGGAAGCCCTCTAAACACTAAAGTTTGCTTCCTTAACAGAAGCATGTCCAGAACAACTAAATGGCTAGGTCCAGTAGAAGAATATCTGTAATTGTATACATAACTCGCATCTAGGATTTCAGTCCTACAAGACGTGATTTGGTAGTGGGGCAGTCCCAGTGTTTACTCAAACTCCTGAAGCCAAAAGTTTCCCAAAGAAGACTGAAGGAGAAGAGATGAGAGTGGGAGGTGGAGTAGAAAGGGAAGCCAACACACTTTAGGAAACTCAAGTTAGTAATAAATAATGTTTCTATTTAGACTGTTTACATAAATTAATATTTATTGCAGATACCTTCAAACAGAAGTTTCCTATCCAGTCAGTTACCTGGGTATGGGATTTTTTATAAGCAGTGACTTCAGGAGACCTTGGTAAATATGGCATTCTTTAAGGATGTCTTTGTGGTTGTATAATGTTTGGCCATGAATATAATTCCAGGTATTCCCTTTGCAAGCATTAGGGCTGGACGTATTTCTTGGCAAGAATGTGGATACAATGAAGCACATTCTAATGATTAAGCATATTTTTCATAACGTATCTTTATTAAACTGATTAGTGATGTATGAGATCCCTGTGTGGATATGGCTAGGCCCTTGTGGCTTTTACTTTCGGCACAGTCATGGATTTTTTCTTAAAAATTTTGGGACAGCAAAGAAACACAGAGAAGTTCTTCCTTCCTTTTCCCTTACATCCAGTGTCACAGATGGCTGGCAGCCAAGATGTTGTGGTCCTAAATACATGAGATTTAGGGAAGAAAATAGGCAAATTAATTTCTGGGTTAAACTAATCACAGAAAACACTTTATGAGTAAACTTGAAATGGATTTGTAAAAACTTTTTTTTTAACAAGACTGTTTTGTAGGAAGAATCAGCTTTGATGCCTTGGCAGATATTCTTGCAGAATGGAAAACATGGTTAAAGGTAAGTGTAGCAGCAAAAAATTCACCACAGACTTGAACTGTGCTCCTACAAAAACCGTGAACACCACATTCAATTCCTATAGTGGAATAGGGTACGTCATTACTGACAACAACTTGTCCAGTACCTTAAGACATTTAAGGACAGTTATATGTGAACACATGAAGGCTCTTCCGATTGTATCCTGGTAGGTAGGGATGCCATCTGAAGCTATATATATATATCTTTATACTTTCCTATGGGCTGTGACTTCTCTGCAGACATTCAATTCAGCACCTTGGTGGTTAGTGACTTGGAAAAAAACAGGGTACTTCTGTAGATGTCAGGATACAGGAGGGACTGATGTGATCTTTGAACTGAACTGAACTGAAAACTGGAAAGCTCTCCCTGGTACCATCGCATAAATGTTGGCTGCGTGAGCCTTACGTGGACTAGAGGAGGGGGCAGAAATACTGGTCTACAAAATACTCAAAAATGACCGGGATGGATGTCCAGGGTGTGTGTGTGAAACAAACTTACTAACTGCTGTTTGAGGTGCTGTTCCATTATGTTAAGTAAATAATGCCTTTCCACAACTGAGGAGAAGCTGTATCAGAGGGCCAACTCTATACTATATAAGTGTATTGTATAAGTAGGCCAAGTCTAACTGACCAAATCTTGTCCACAAAGCCTCCTATGAAATGTTGCAGGCAATTGTCGAAAAGGCACAGTCTTGGATTCATTGAAAAATAGTTCTAATACCCTAGCCACAACTGACAAAGTTAAGCATGGTCACAGAAATCAATGTGTGCCTAACTTCTAGAAGGGGAGGGGAAGCATCTGCCAGCCTTTCTAACCACTGAATAAGCACTGTCCCCAGCAGGACGTAACTAGAGTGCAAACAAAAGATCAGTGAGTACCTGATGGCATTGAAGGCAAAAAGTCCATTTAATGATATTCCCAGTCCCAGGTAATTGAAGTACATTGGGAATATCTGATCTATCATGAATGATCCAATATAATAAAGTAACTCAGACTATTCCATGACAAAATTTGATATGTTCAGAAAATAAATCTAACACCTGATACAGTGATTCTGAAGTCAGCTGAATCCTGTTTAATCCTGGCGTTAGTATGCAAGAGTTGTATCCGTGATACAGGTACTGTGAGTGCGTGAGACAAAAAAGCTCTCAATATGCTGCATGACAACCTGATCACCTGGAGGCTAACTTATTTTTATTTGTTTGAAGTCCAGCAGACCTACTATGTTAGCATTTGTTAACAAGAAGCACAGAACTAATGTGTCTGTCCCAACTGGTCTGGGCAGAGTGAAGGATAAAGTGATGTCCCCTTATACTTCTTGTGTTCTACCATTGAAACACAGAATTTTAGAAACCTTAAGTAGTCAATGAAAAGCTAAAAGGATTATTGCTTAAGTAGCTCACAATCTGCAGACAAACTTATACTTCTTGCAGGTATAGTATGGCATGAGAATTTATGCAGGAGCATGTCAGTCAAGATTTCCCTGTGGTGGAGGGGTAAGAGTACAATTTTAAGATGAGATTCTTACAATTTTAAGATGAGAGTCTGTATAATCTAAAATTATTTCTGATGGATAAATGCTAAAGTAGTAACGGAGTCCTAATATCACTCTTGTGAATCCTAAGAATTCAATGGCCATAAGATGCAACTTGCATCCCTCTATCCTTAACCATATGGAGACAAAGAATAAGACAGAATACTTAAGGAATCAAGTCTCCTTGTCTGACAATATTTTTCTCAGTATAGGGATGTTGCATTTTGCTGGAGGTGAACTAATACTTGTGCTAGAAGTTCTGTGAAGATACTTCATGCTGTGAAATGGATTGAACCGATGATTATTTTAAGCCTGTGCCAGTGTTAAACAAAGACACTTTTTTAATTGAAACAACTTCTTAGATGACAGGTGCAGTGAAGGGCAATAAACATGAATCAGTCCTTCTTTTGCAGATGTGAAATAATCCAGTAAGAGTGACCAAGCTGAAATCTTAGGTATTTAGGTTACAGATATTGAAGATGAGTTGTTGTCGACCCTTCTTCCTTGACAGTAGGAAAATACATGTTCTTGTGCTATGTTGGAGCCAATTCTAGAGCTAGCAGAATGCATCTCCTACCAAAGCAGATCCTTGGAAATGGTGCTGAGAAATGGATGGGAACAGTAACATAATAGGTGCAACCAAATAACAGTAAATGCAAATGGGACATTTTATAAGGTAATTATAAGAATAATTCAGAGGAGGTGTTGGACAATTTTGTCTGCCTGGACTTTAGTAAAGCCTTTGACACCATCTCCCACAGCATTCTCCTGGAGAAACTGGGGGCTCATGGCTTAGACAGGTGTACTCTTTGCTGGGTAAAAAACTGGCTGGACAGCTGAGCCCAGAGAGTCGTGGTGAACGGAGTTAAATCCAGTTGGCAGCCGGTCACAAGCAGTGTTGCCCATGGCTCAGTTTTGGGGCCGGTCTTGTTCAATATCTTTATTGATGACCTGGATGAGGGGATCAAGCGCTCCCTCAGTAAGTTTGCAGATGACACCAAGTTGGGTGGGAGTGTTGATCTGCTGGAGGGTAGGAGGGCTCTGCAGAGGGATCTGGACAGGCTGGGTCGATGGACAGAGGTCAACTGTATGAGGTTTAATAAGGCCAAGTGCAGGGTCCTGCACTTCAGCCACAACAACCCCATGCAACGCTATAGGCTTGTGGAGGAGTGGCTGGAGAGCTGCCTGTTGGAAAAGGACCTGGGTGTGCTGGTTGACAGCCGGCTGAACATGAGCCGGCAGTGTGCCCATGTGGCCAAGAAGGCCAACCTGGCCTGTATCAGAAATTGTGTGGCCAGCAGGAGCAGGGACGTGATTGTGCCCCTGTACTCGGCACTGGTGAGGCTGCATCTTGAATCCTGTGTTCAGTTTTGGGCCTCTCGCTACAAGAAGGACATTGACTTGCTGGAGCATGTCCAGAAAAGGGCAACAAAGCTGGTGAAGGGTCTAGAGCACAAGTCGTATGAGGAGCAGCTGAGGGAACTGGGGTTGTTCAGTCTGGAGAAGAGGAGGCTGAGGGGAGACCTCATCGCCCTCGACAGCTATCTGAAAGGGGGTTGTGGGGAGGTGGGTGTTGGTCTCTTCCCCCAAGTAACTAACGATAGGATGAGGAAATGGCCTCAAGTTCCACCAAGGGAGGTTTAGATTGGATATTAGGAAAAAATTCTTCACTGAGAGGGTGGTCAAACATTGGAACAGGCTGCCCAGGGAGGTGGTGAAGTCACCATCTCTGGAAGTATTCAAAAAACGTGTGGATGTGGCACTTCGGGACATGGTTTAGTGGGCTTGGTGGTGTTGGGTTGATGGTTGGACTTTATGATCTTAAAGGTCTTTTCCAACCTTAATGATTCTGTGACAATACGAGAAATGGGCCAGTCATGATCCTCTGGTATGTGCGTATTGTTGAGGATGTAACTTACGCAGCTGAGCATTTGACAGGTATAAGAAAACAAAACATAAAGTAAAATCCAACTTCCACCTTTTCAAGCAAAATAAAGGCTTGTAAAATTCCAGCAAGGCAATGGTGTTTTCCCTGTCTACGGCACTGCATACCACGTATATCGCGTGTGTGTGTGCAGCAGAGGTAGCTTATATCCCATACCCTGAAGTCAAGATGACAGAATTCTGAAGTGAACTGAGAGGTTCATTAAAGACACATTCAAGGACATCACTGAAGAATTTCACCTGCAAATGCAAGGTGCTGATGAGGAACATGGCAGGGCTGGAGAGAGTCAGTGATCAAACGTCAACAGGAGTGTCACAAGCTTCTGAAGGGGAAGAGACCAAAGATGGGTCCTCCCTACTGGAAATGATCCCATAGGTGGATCCTCCCTGATAGAAAATGACCACGTATCCTCTCACATTGAGGCCAACTTTTCAGACACAGTGATCTCAGTTTATAAGACAAGGAACACTTGAGTGGTAAATGAGTTCATCATCAGACATATAGATTGGTCTATATTAGTACAAAGGGTAAAAATAAAAACCTAAATCATTGTTTGATTTACTCTATAACTTTCCTTAGAGAACTTATCAGGCAGTATCTAAGAAAAAGACATCCTTAGCTAAAGAATTCTTATTCAGAAAGTGATAACTTTGTTATTTTTTTCCTGTGGTATCATATTCATCAGTTTCAGATTCTTTTATTGTTCAAGTTTTTTTTACTTTCTTCATCATATTTTTTTCAGCCCTTATATGTAGTCCCTGTGGCTTTTGTACAGGTGTATACAAATGTCCAATGATTTAGGTTGGAAATTACAAGGTTTCTTAATAAAAGACGAGTGAATCTCTGGAATGATCACCCAGAATAAAAGGGAAATATAAATTAACAAGTTAATTTAAGTTGAAATTCAAGCAGTTTATGGAAAGAGATAGCCAATGTGGTTTCTTACAGCAATCTAGGGCGCTGATCTCAAGCACCAGAGAGGTCCTTTGCAGTTTCATGTTCTTCTATGTGTATAAAATAAAACTTTAATCTAGATGCTGGGAAAGAAGAAAGATTTTACAAGTTATCTTTTTCATGTTATCTCATTCTGCAGAACATACTGTAATTATTTATAAATGTGTAACCACCAGCTGCCTTTTCTCACAGTTTTTTTTCTCTCTCAAAAATACACTGATAAGCAGCAAACAAGGAAGGACCACAGGACTACATACATTTGTAAATAGTTACCTTCAAAAGCAGTACAACTGGGATACATAAAAACAATGAAAAGACAATTAATAGGATTTCTTATGAACATTTGGATTTCTTTTTCACTTGCTTTATATTTTCACAGTGGAGAAAGAGAAGAGAAATGTATAATTGAAGATGTTCCCAGCGACACGTTGGTAATTGGTAGGTACCAGTCAATGCTATATGATGATCTAACCTATGCAATAATGTAATGTAACAGGTAAATCTGTGATTGATGAATATGATAAAACCATGGTGATAAAAAAGAGGACTGAACACTGAACATAACTCCCCACAGCAGTGGTTAGTCATAATGTCCTCACACATTGTGTGTATCCATTACACAAAGAACTGCAGTTTTCCAGAGTGCTTAACTGACAAGACACAAAAAAGAATGTCTTCTAAATCTACAGCAGTGGAATTGCTGCTTCAAAATGTGCTTCTATATATTCTGACTGATTTACTCATTCATACCAGAATTTCTGTAACATGATTTTCCCCATATGAATGGGAGAGTTACTTTTTTAATTAATGCTAGTCTTGAAAGAAGCAATTCAAGATGTACTAAAGTTCTATTTCAGCTGGGATATCACAAGGACATTAAATTCATCTACAAGACTGTAACTGTAAGATTGAAAGGGGATAGTAAAAAATAATATATAATCATCTTTTTTATAAATAATGTCATAAATATGAAAGACAATCCTAAAAATGTAATTTGAATACAGAACACTTATGCTTTTGGAGGTCTCAGCATGCTTTCTGTATGTTAATCTTGCCAGAGCATTAGGAGTAATCAGAAAGTATTACTTGTTGATGAACAATTTTTGTAGCATTCTAGAACATTTTCTAGTGTAGGAAAAATTTATTGCATTTCACACTGTTATAAAGTGTCCCCTGAGCAATTTTAATCATAAGCACATGAAATGCATATATTGTTTTATTGTTAATAATTTATATTTATATTTTTGCTGAAAAAGCAAAAAAGAGGTTTAATATTAAACTATGTTTTATTTACCAGATTTTTATCTATGTTTTTATTCAGGGAATTATAAAGTGCAACGCTGGGATATACATAAACAAGACTTTCTTGAATCTGCTCCTGGTTTAGGAATGTTTGTGACTGTCACAACTCCTTCTGCTGAGGTAAATAAGCTTTATGAATGTTTCTGTAGGATTTATGAGTTGACTTTTGGCACTGTCAGACATGCCAGCACTATCTAAAAATAATGGACACTTTTGGGGAAAAAATAAATCTACAGGCTACCAGCTAGTTCAGTATTTTGATGATGAAAGGTATAAGCACCTTATGATAGCTATCAAAGTAAATAGAAATGACAGTGTTTGATAATGATGTGTTTGCACAATTTTTGCATTACTACTAGATTTAGGAAACTGTATTAAGAATAGTAAGTGACAACTGAGAAGACAGGATAGATTTTTAAAAAAATGAAAATTCACTTATGAAGCAAAATGGTACAAAATGTACTTGAGCAGCAGAAAGGAAGGCTTATGATAAACTGCAAAAGTCAAGATTACCATGAGGCTGCATATGGCCATCATGCATAGCAATTGCCTGCGTTGCCATGAGGTCCTGAGCTTTTGGATGGATGATTTATTTCTGTGCCTAGACAAGGTCTTTGTTTTCAAACTTTAAATGCTTTATAAAGACAAATTTAATGATGTCAGGAGTTTATACAGATGTATAAAGTTTATTTACTTTATACATCCAATTCACAGTAATGTTTTCTGATTCTTTTGTTGATATTTATAATGTACATACCCAACATGTATAATATCTAAATTGCAGATACTAATGTCAAAACTGTATGGGCCACAAGGAACATTTTCTTTTACGTCCTATCTATCTGGGGAGCATGTTATCTGTTTGCAGTCTAACTCGACAAGGTTTGTGGCATTTGCAGGAAGTAAACTGGTAGGTGTATTTCTTAAATATTCTTTGTTGTGATAGTAGAAATTGTTTGCAAACTGCAGAGATTACAAACTAGATTAGAAGCTGGTCTAGCTTGTAGCAGATAATGCCACATTTCCTAGTGATTAAAGAAGACAAACTTAGAATTATGAAGATAAAAAGACTCTGTTCTGATATATAAGAAGTCAAGATTAAAAAGGTAAGACTAATAACCACAGACTGATTTAAAGTTTGTACAGTGTTTTGAATGTGAAAGATTCTGATCAGTAAGACAATTATTTGGTTCAAAAAGATAGGTATGTAAGATTGACTAACACAAACAGTTGTCATAAAGATATTCCATGTCTTCACTAAGATTTAATTCCTAAAGAAAGTATTTTAATTTTTTAATTAGCTTTTTAATATTTGAAGGATAGTGAAATAAAGAATATATTAGCATATTTGATATTGTCTGCTAACAAAGTTGGTCTTAATGCAGATCTTGAAAAAAAAGAAGCCATCAGATGTGATATCATGGCTTTCATCTATTTCAGCAAACAATTTCATAAATGTTATTTTGAAATTTTTATCTACATGCCCCTTCTCAAAAGATAGTTGAACAGGTGAGAGTTACTCTCTAGAGGTGCTTTTTTCTTTCCCATATCGTACATATAGCTTGTAGGATATTGGGATGTATTTCATACCAGATAAACCATGTGTGGAAAAAGAAACAAGATACTTTATGGACGGTTCTGCTTTAATATCTATGATAAACTGCAAATAATGATTCAGCTGGTCTCCTTCCACTCTTACATTCCTGACTGTTAGTGGAGGAAACCTAGAAGTGCATCTGTGGAACATTTCCTGCAGTACTACTGAAGAATGTAATTTCTGCAATATTAGGACAGAATGTGAAATACAGTGAGCAGTCCTAATGGTGCTCATTTTTGGACATTTTGCTCATTAGTTTGGACAAAGAACATAAAACATTTGGCTGGTGGTTGAATCAATACTAGGATGAAACAATGCCCTAACGTTAGTGAAGATTGTAAATTTGTACAATTAATTTAAATATAAAATTAAGAAACACTTTAAATATCCCACCTAATTCTAATTTTAGGAAAAAAAATTTTAGTGAAAACTATTATCCTTTAATGACCTTAAAGGGAAATTATCCATTGCTTCTTATCTCCTAAGGAATTTTTATAACACAGAAGAAACAGTAATGAGAATATTTTTTCTGTTTGCAGCGTATCCATTTGGACATTAGAGTTGGAGAACATTTTTTGGATGAATCTGTTGTTCAAGCCAAAGACAAAGTGAATCAAGTTAACTTTAGACTAGAACATCTAATTGAGGAAATTCATCATATATCCAAAGAACAAAACTATGAAAGAGTATGTATGTTCCTTAACAGAAATGTTAAAAATATTGCACATAAGCTTATTGATTTATAAAGTATTATGAGGTTTATTATTTAATTGCAGTGCAATTTTTAACTAACTCGTAAAAATCTATTGGTATTTAACCAAAATAGCTTACATTACTTTGCAAAATGTTTTAAACTGTAACATTAAAACTAATTAATCACTGTGAACTCATGCTTACAGGAACAGGTGTTATTTTAAAGCAAGTATTTCCAAATATAGTTTTCTTGGTCAGAGTCAATAACAGCAGCTGAGCAGGTGACAGGGGGTACCATTGCTGGTGATGTTGCCAGCTCTTGTTTCTGTGATGGTTCGTATGCATAACCTTTATTGGAGTGGTAAGAAAATGACTGAGTATGTATTTATAAATCTCCATGCAGTTAGAAATAAAGTCCTCCTTCAAAAAAGTGTACACCCATTGTCTCCACTTTTGTATATATATACAGGCAGTCAGACTGTGTTTGAAATATATCAACTAGTTACCTAAAAAAAGAAATTTGGCTGCAAAAAGGTTCTTGACTGCAATATGGAAGTGACTGTAAACCTAAAAAGGCTTGAGCCTGTACTAATGGAACATATTTAGAACAATATAACTTTTGTGAACAAGGGAAAGCTCTGTTTTCCTTTCTGCTTCAGGATACGGTATGTCTGCTTCTCAGTTTTGATTTGTAAAGATACCCATCATATGGATAAGAACAAACCTTCATTTTTATCAACATGAAAAAAGCGTTTGTTCACTAGTATGTAGAAGAGCAATGCCTTTCTCGTTACCTGGATAACAGCATGAAACATACAGATGGCAAAAGGTAATAATTATGCTTTTCCTTTTTTATTTAGGAGCGTGAAGAAAAATTTCGGAAGAGAAGTGAAGAAACCAACGGCAATATTTTGTGGTGGGCTATTGTACAAACACTAATCCTCATCTCCATTGGAATCTGGCAAATCAAATCTCTCAGAGATTTCTTTATATCTAAGAAGCTTGTTTAAGACTTATAAAGTAAATGCACAGATTCAAAAATTGCACACCATATAACACCTAACATCCAAAGAAACCCTGCATCTGTGAGAAAATTGGTTGTATATAACTCTCAAGCTTCTCTCTAACTCTGGTTTCTCCGTCTATATCACAACCTCTGGCATCCCCTTACATTTTACTCCTTGAATCCCATCTTTTATCAGGTTTTTTGTCTCTACAGATATAAAGCTAAATCTAGAAGAAGGACTCCGTGACTAAGGCAGCAACTAAGTTCAACTCAGGATTGTTAAATTTAAAATAGAAATCTAAAAAAAGTTTCCTAATATTTTATATTTCTCCACTTGCTTAGTAATCTGATTTGGTACTACCATGAACAGTTCATCATTCTAGACTGACTAGGATTTAGATAGTAGGCAGAGACACAACTATATCCCCTGTGGTGTTTAATTTGGTGTCTTGAACTCAACCTGTGTGTAACACCTAGCTTTTCTTCAAATATGATTGTGACTGTCTTCTTTTAAAATACGCAAAGTTTTAAATGACAGTGGAGCCCACTCTCAAGATTATCATCAGTGGTTGCAGCAATTACCATGGAAGAGGGAGACTCAGACAAAAAATTAGGAATTGTGCTTACTTTTTACTTCCAGATAAGCTCTAAATATTAGACTATAGAGTTGAGATCAGACCTTTCCCACAGTTCTTTATGCAAATTATACCCTTTATAAAGTGTGCCAAAGTAAATCAAATCACAGGTTTCTTGGTAAACACTGAATTTGTGCCTACATATTTTATTTTAAGTTATTCCTACACTAAATTCTTCAGTCTGTTTCTGTGTTGGAGAATTATTTTTATTTTAATTATTCAGCAACTGTAACATGACTGTCTGAAGAACTCACCAGTTTTTGACTAAATCATGTGTTTCCATTTCACTTACTGCAGCTTGGTTGAATATACATTTATGCCTTAATTTAGCTAGTTTACATACAACTAGCAGAATAGCTACAGTATCATGCAATTACAAGTCAAAAGCTTGAAAATCCAGATAATTAGCTTTACAAAGCAGTACTAGTGTAAGAAGGAGTTGAATGTGGTTATAACATGACCCATCTCAGCACATGATTAACATGTAAAAACATGAAAATGAAAAAGTTTCTGGAGAGCACTGTGATAGCAGAATATTGGGCTTTGGCTTCCTGTTTGTCTTTCTAGACCCTTCACTAGTCTAAAAGGTAGTGAAATCTGAAATATCTGTAGACCAATTATTGTTTTAAAGGCACTGCTTGCTTTCTTTTTTCTATCTTCTCACCTTTTGATTTCATTAGCAAGGAAATGACACTGCCCTTTAAGTTCAGTAACGTTAACAGTATAGGAATGAAATACAGCTGTATGTGAGAATCCATAAAGTTGATAGAAAGTAGAGACAAAAAGCAATGCTCTACAGACCAAATGAATTAAAATAAAATCTCTTAAAGCTACTCAGTGAGATGCGTCATATATTTAAAAATCCAAAGACTTTAGAGTTTTCACTTGAAATGACCAGTAAATAACTGTTATTAAATTCACTTTTATAGGACTCACAACAAGTCTTGTAATAACATCTTTGGTAGTGGGAAAGAAAGAAAGATATGTTACATACATACGGTATATATGAAGTCCAAGAAGTAAGTTTAAGTAAAGGGTTGTGGTTCAGACTTTAGCTGATATTTAGTGTAAGGCTTCTAGCTACATCCCAATGACAAACTTAACTTATCTCATTTACAATAAACTTAAGCTTTTAAACTTAAAGGACAGGCACCACCATATCAGAATTTATAAAGGAGCTGATTATGTTCCTCTGTATTAATTAGGTCTATAATATCTATAATAATAATAATAATTAAATATCTTTGATTAAATGTTTTCTGTCTTCTTTAAGAATTTTAGTTAACTCCATAAAGCAGAAGCTGAATCACAGCTTATTTGGGAAGCACTTTGGGGGAATTAGTCTTTATGAAGTTAAAAGCCAGAGGTTCCTTCTATGCAGTCAGTGACTCTGTCGTACTCAGAGCTACAGCCTGCAGTGCAAATAGGTCTATAAGGGACTTTTCCCCTAAAATTTTCATTAAGGGAAATTAGCAAGCCCTGGGTTTTTTGCAATGTAAAAAATGAAAATCAAATCAAAACTCCTTGGTTTACACTTTTTTTCCCCAACAAAAGAAGCAAAAACAAACCTGTGACAGTAAATTAATAACCTTCTCAGATGCCCACGTTTAGATGAGTGAAAAGCCACTACCGTTTTCCACACACCTGCTGTCCCAATGGCAGCCCCTGCTGCGTGGCCGCCTCTGTGAGGAGGACAGGGCTTGTGGCGAAGAACCTAACTGGGGGAAATGTCTCAGAGAGGATCCTCTGTGTGGGCACCCTCTCCAGTTTGGTAGTGAGAGGCCAGAAAAACCCCATTTTTGGGGGGTGAGGGTCAAACTCTGCTGCACTCAGGCCCCCCAGGTGCGGGAGGGGTGCTGGCAGCCTCACCTCAGGGCCCGGCGCTGCCTCAGGCTGGAGGAACATGGTGGACGGAGGCCTGTAGGCCTCACCCCGGGCGCAGCAAGGAGGGTCGGCATCTGCCTCAGCCGCCTGCTTCCTGCTGGGCCCTCCTGCCCCTCCACCCCATGGCCACCCCAGTCTTTTGCAACGTCTGCTTCTGTGAGCCTCGCAAGCCCAGCCCACGGTTCAGCCTCACCAGCTGTGGCCATGTTATCTGTGAGATCTGCCTCCAGAAAGGTAATGGGTGCTGCAGGCATGGGTGGCTCAGCCCTCTGCTTCAGCGGGTCAGGCAGTGCCAGCGTGCACACATTTACGTTAACTGTCAGCATTTCTGACTCACTGTGGAAAAAAGAAAGGCTTTAACATTTCTTTTAGTCAGCTTAATGTTATTGATAAACCTCTTCAATTCTTGCTATTGATTTTCTTTAAATAGTAAAAAACAACCTATGTCTGCTGCCAGATGAATCTGGCTGGAGCAATGTTACTTTGAGAACAAGCATTAGACACCAAAAACTGGAGGCTTTAATAATGAGTCTGGATGCTTATGATCCATGATTGCATTACAAAAAACGTAAGATGGCAGCCTGCTCTTCTAATTTTCATTTTGATCATGCTTGTTCATTAGTGAAAGAGCAATTTGCAAAACATAGGATTTGTTTAGGGCAGATTTTGCTAATAGTCTTAAGACATTTTAAATTTCAGTGTTGTCACTGAAACGCTAGAAAACTTTCAGCAGCATTATTTGAAGCTCTTGTGTGTTGTATGCACTTCCTAAGTCATATTCTGGGACTCCTGTGATATGCTTAGGTGAAGATCTGTGGAAAAGGCAGCAAAATAAGGAAGTTGCTTTTCAAAAGGTAAAAATAGTAGGCAAATGTTTTTCTCTTTGAGGTCACACTAAATGCCCTGTTTTTTGTAAGGACACACAGAATAAATGATTGATTTTAGAATTATTTTAGAATTAAAAACTTTTGACTAAAAGTTTTCACAGGGTTGCTCTTGAGGAGAGAGGATCACAAAATGTAGCCTCTAAATACAACTTGCAGGCTCCTAGAACCTGTACAACAGCTTTCCTTTCTGCTGTTAATACCGTTTGGCAGAAAAAAACCCTGAGTCTTTATATATTTTTTTTCTGTGAATTCAATAATAATGTTATTAATACTAAGTTTAAAATGTATTTACTCTTTGAAGATTTTTATAAATATTGACCCTTAGAATCCTTAAAAAGGAAGCACTTAGTAAAATTATCAGTTATAAATATTGTAGTCATATGCATTTACTAGAAATATTTGCTAATATGATTGCAAATAATCAAAGAGACATTTTAAAACATTATAAAGTTTTAAAAAGTGTCGTGATGAATTTTTTACTGGAAAAATTCACAAGGTAAAATTATTAATTCTTTGAAGTCAAGGTTTCATTTATTTTATTGAGAGAGCCAGACTAGGCCCCAATCTAAAAAGTCATATGTCTGGTTGACTCTAACTCATTAGTGTACTTAAGCATACGTTTAATCAAACCAGGCAAGTAGTCCTATTTAAATCAAAGGAAATAAAAGTCACCTGCATTCAGTGACAGTAATGATATTCATAAAATCATTTACATGAATGTTTATTTACAGGAGTAAGACCTGATGATATTCACACAGGTTTTCCCTGTGCAACTGTGTGTAATGGTTATAGAATCAAATTCTTTATTCGTCTTTATTTGCATTTTTATATAATCTTCAGATTCCTTCCATAAGGTCCAAACAAAGGTTTAGGCATCAATTTCTATTAAAAATGTATTCATTATCTATTGAGTTTGATGTATATTTTAAATATGTCTTTACCTTACAGGCAAAAAAGACGAATGTTTGATCTGTAAAACTCCTTGTCGTACATTATTCCTTTCAAAACAGGTAAATGAAGCTTTAGTATTGTTTTATTACATTGATCTGTAGTTTGCTTAACAGCTAAATTATTTGCATTACAAAATACTTCCCTTTTGTTTGCCAACTGTGACATGAATATTTACTGATGGTAGGTTGGTAAACTTAGATACTTCTGCAACATGCAGCTTTTAGTTTTATGGATTTTTTCAAATAAAAGCCTTTGGAGACTCTCTAAGTTTTCAGATCCTGCTGGACTGTAAATCACTCCAACCTTATCAAGAAATGTGACTGGCTACTGTGTAATATCAGTGACTACTTTCAAAACGTAGAAAAATGTTTATTGACTTTGGCTTTTGTACATCAGAGAAAGTGGACTGTAATGAATTATTTCAGGTAATGGACTGAATCGAAAATCTACATGGCAGAACATCAATGTCTTCAAGTGTATTGGTTTTATTTCCCTGTTTTCTCTTAAGCGTAACTATTTTCCTCATGGCCATGTAATTAAGAGAGAATTTAAAATATTGTTGGGAATTCTTATTCACTAGAGAATGAATAGCTTTTAATTCCCTTTCTTTAGAAATCATTAGAAAGATTTCCATTTCTCCCAGGAACCACCTTCTCCTTAGCTGATTTCATAAATGGGTTGTGAAAACATTTATATTTTCCTAGAGTGATGCCTACCTAAGAGACAAGCCTGCCTTACAATGATAGAAGAAAAATACTAAGAGCATTCAATACAGCTAACACATGAAGTCCTACAAGGGTATAAGGCAATCACACATATGAAACAGAGGACAGTTGGGGACTAATCCTGAAGCAGTGACCTTGAAGAAGGACATGGTTTCTCTACATATGTTTAAAACTGAGCTGATGTATATCTAAATACAGAAATCTCTACCTCTACATACTGTATATAAAAAAGTAAAAAACTATGACACTATATTTCATATTTGTAAACACAGAGTCTTGCAGAACTGAAACAGGGTGAAGAAGACAATGTTACCAAAAATAAAAACTTACGGCAAAACAACAGAAAGCAAACATAATATGAAGGGACAATGCGCACAGTAATCAAATAAAATAAAAAAAAAAAAACAAAACCAAAAAGCCCCTCATAAAACTTCATAAAGGAGGTATTCTAATAAGCTTTCAATATCAGCCTACTGAATTGGCTGCAAGTTTCATTGCTAATTTCAGTCACAGAATAATTTAAGTTGTCAAGGACCTCTGGAGGTTATCTTGTCCAACACCTTGCCCAAAACAAAGGTAATTTTGAAGTTAGATCAGTCTTAAATTGCAGCATTTAAACAGAACTCGATAATTTGCTTAAAAAATACTGAAGGGATTTAAAAATGTGATGACTGGGATACTAACAAAAATATTAGATGTTTCATTAGAACCTGCCACTGCTCTGGAGGACTGGAAGGAAGCAAATTACCATATTCTTTAAAAAAGACATTAATGATGATTGCTTAGCCTTGATTAAGAACAGATAAAATGATTGGAATGATAATTAAAGTTGCATATAAAAAAATCATGGCTCTATAATTCAGGAACTTGAGTGGAAATATACCGGGTAATCTTTAAGAGCTTGATGCTATGGAAGAATTCCCAATGAGTAGGAGGTCCTATAAAAGTGTTAAAACTCCTCATTAAATTTTATATTGGGGCAATCAACATCTACACCTTAAATATTCTCACCTTTAAAGTAATGCATGCTTGTCACCTTTATATCTTCCTTCTATGTCTCACAATCCCCACTTGTTTTTCCCAGAGGATGTTTAAGTGTTATGATAAATCAGAATCTCGCTGTTCATTATTTCAGAATATCATGTTAACATCTGCTACTCCTCCATGCAACAGATAAAATATAAAGTGTTCTCCAAACCTTTATTTTAAAGAGTTTTCAAATCAGCAATGAAGCTGGTTGGTTTTTATTTTTCTCAGATCTGATAGGTTCTTAAAGCAAGGTCATTGCTTTGTTAGGACCCTAAATAGGTTTCTAGAGCTTGCCTCCTATGAATACATTTTAAAGATGTCAAATTTATTTTTATGAATGCATTAATTTTTCCAGATGAAATTTTATTGTCTTGTTTGTATTTTTTTTACTTAAATACCATAGATAGGTTAGACTGTGCTGTCTATCTGCTTTTCTCCTCCTCAGTCTGCTGATTCACCCTGTTGAAATTTTTGAATGCTTTGGTTAATGTCAACCAAATTCAAAAGAGCAGAGGAAGTTTAAAATGCAATTAATTTCCTCCTGTGGGTTCCATAAAAAATGGTAGCTGGGGAAAGCAAGGAAAAGCAGTTTAGTTCCCCTGGTGAGAAAAGTGCAAGTACAGCTCATCAATAACCAAAAGTGTATTTGGCAGCCACATGCACGATTCTACAGTACCCAAACATGCATGCCATCTTTGCTCAGATGAATTGCTATACAGGACATTGAAGTATCTGATGTCAGAACATGGGGAACAAAAGATATAAATCTGTTGCAAATCCAGGTTGTTAATCTAGCTCCTCATGTAATTATTTTTCATACATATGAGACTCAATTCCCTCTTATTATTAAAAATATATAATATAAGCGCACATTGAAAATAGGTTTGGCAAATGCAGCTGTTATATAATCTTGGATATTTGACTTTATACTAATGTTATACTATTTTTGGAGTAGATAAAAATATTATCTCTCTAGATGTTTGTGCATTTCCAAATGGAACAAAGCCTAATTCTTTTTTATTTCAATGTAATATTTTTAATTTAAGTAATAGCATTTATCTTTCTTTTTTCTTAGTAGCCTAGAAAACTGTTGCTTCATTCAGAGATGTCCTATTTCTTCTTTCTTTGACCTTTCTTTAATTTTCCAATTTCTAAAACTTTTTGAGATCCTTTAGTGCTTCTGGTATTAATTTACATTTTGCCTGCAACAGTTTCAGTTCTTATTGATTGGATTTTGAGTGGTGGCTCCATACATGAAGGATGCCTTTTTTCTGGGACAATCTTCTTTTTATAATCTAAATATATTAGGATTGTTTTTGCTTTTTTATTCAACTTTTGGCTAGTCATAAACCTTCCTTCTATTACACAATCAGAATATATAAAAGAGAATTGTACAGTTTACAGGTAGATGAGTGGGGTTTTTTGCTAGATTCCTCAATTTTCAAAGCTGTTTACTATTACAGTAGAAGATGATTGAAATGTGACCACTGTTAGTTCTTACTAATATAACTATCTTAGTACTATAACTAGTGTAGCTATTTTGAGGTTGTATTTTGTTTGTTTTTCTTATGAATAAATTAGGAATACCTGTATGCTGGATTAAAGCAACACTTAACTAAGTTGTCTACATTGCTTTGTATATTTGGATAGATGTCCAAATGTCATTATCATTCTGAAATTCGTTTTATGTTTTGTAGCATTTATTTCTCACTATAAATAATAAATTTATTCATGAATTACAGTGCTAGCTTAGGTACAGGGTAGTTACTCAGCATTTTCTAAAAACACAGATGGCCATTTGTGAAGCCACATCATGATCTCTGATTAAAAGTTTCAGACATAAAATACTTGAAAAATTCATCTATCACTTTAGAGCTTTTTTCTTATGCTAGAATAGCATTCTGCTGCCCAACAGGCAGGAGAGATAAAGAGAACCCAGTCAGGTTTGGAACCAATCTGAAAAAGGACTTTGAAACAAAACTGGTTGTAAGATGCATCCATGTGGCTGGGGATGGTGAGAACCAAAAAGCCCAGGAAGGCTGCCAGAAACCTGGCTGTTGGTCTGAAGGCAATGCCTCTGCCAGGGGACCACAACATCTTCCTTGAATGTCGTCTGGAAATTATCATCTTACTTACAAAAATATATATGTGCGTAATATAGTTAAACAAAAGCACAAAGCCTTCCATGATGGTTAATAAGGACATTAAAGAAAACTAGGCTTTTTTTTCAATTTCTGTATCATCCTACTCTTGATCTGTCCAGTTTTTATTTGTATACATAAATCAATTTAAGGAACACTTCACAAAATGCTTTATTTAATATAGCTTGAAAATAAAAATGCTAACATTGGTATACTTTCTTTTCTTGGTAGACAAATCCTGATATTCAATCACTGTTCATGGGAATAGATACCTTATGCAAGAAATATTCAAAAGAAGTAACACAGGTGAATCTACCTTAGAACTTGTTAACTCTGTAAAATAATCAGCAGCTTCTACTGATTTTTATATAAATGGGAAAGGTATATGAGTGAATGCTTGAAAATGAATGTATGCCCATTACCGTCTTTACTTCCTTAACTTCACAGTTTCAAAGTTCTTAAGAAAGCATAAATTATTCATCAGAGTCTCTGCTTATGTTTTCAAACTCTCTCTGAGGACCTCTAGTCTGGTTATTTTAATGATGTGAAATCACTTTCAATGCCATGCAATGAAAAATTAGATCTGCCAGAACCTTAAACATGCCCAGATAGTGTGGCCTAATTATAGCAATAAAAAGTTACACAGTGAAAACCTGAGCTGGCTAAAGCCCTGAGCTGAATGTGTGTGCGCTCTTTCTTTTTTTTTTTTTAATCAAAGTGAGCAAGTTAACAAAATCCCTCATCTTAAAGACTAGGCTTTATTAAAAATAAGGACAATCTAATTCCTAAAAAGCAAAAAATGCCCAAACAGATCTGTATTTTTCAGACAGATGCAATAAAAGATTTCAAGGTAAATTTCCTCCCTGCCTTCTGTAAACTCGAGGCAGGATGCCTTCCTTCAGGCATAGTTTCCAGGCCAGAACTTTAGTAGCTGTCTGGGTTAAACAAATACATATAAATGCCCGTTGCCTCCTCATTTTCTGCATCTCTTCAGCTTGCCTTTGGGACCTGTCCCTGTCTCTCTTACTGAGCATTTCAGTGGCAGTTTCAACCACTCTAGGTTGAACTATAGCAGTACATCCTCCCTGAGCCCACCTGCAACCTTCATTGTGTATTCTCATCTCCCTTGGGCTGGTACTTGTCTGGGCTTGTGGTGAGCTTGCTGATCCAGCAGAAAAGTAACCCAGGGAAAATCACCTGCTTTCTTTAATGGTGATTATGGATTCACATTTTCTCTACTCTAAGCTTCACAAACTTCTCCAAAGTTGAGCGTGGTCCCTTTCCTCAGCACTCCTCCTCCTAAGATACATAGGTGACACAAGGTAAACAAGAAGCCTTCCTCTGTCCTATACACACTTTTTAACAGCATGTACGATGATCAGCAGTTATTCTGTAACAAATCCAGTAAGCTATACCACCACATTGTATTCACCACAAGTGAATACAAACTTCTGTAATATGTCAAAGAAAGGAAAAAGTGGACACGATCTCAAAAGACTAAGGTGGATTTTCTGTAGCCTGAGATAACCTATGGGAAACACTGAAGTGTAATTAAGTCATTAAGGTATGTTCAGAACTTCTACCAGCATCAAAAGACATAAAAGAAGCTTGTGCTCTATTAGGGCAAATGTTTATCTGATCTGATATCCTGCCACAACAGTAGGTGCTTAGGAAAGCACATGAGAGCATGTAGTGTATGTCCCCAGAAGAGCTTCCTAGCTTTCAACAGTTTGTGGCACAGGAATTTCTCAATGTGGGGTTGGTGCCTTTGCATTCATAATCTTTCAGTCGATATTTTTCCCCATGTAACTGCCAAGTTGTTTTCTGAATATTTAGCATCTATCACATAATATGGAAGGAAGGTCCACAGGTTATACACTGTGTGATGATGATTTCCTTTTTCAGCTTTTAACCTGCTATCTGCTAGTTTCATTTGATACTCTTGAATCTGATTCTAGAGGAAAAAGTAACCATCCCACTCACTCAATCTGTGCTAATCATTAGACTGCTAACGCATCCCTTCTTCAACTGTCTTTTTTTCAGCCATGAAGACTTAATATTCTATGTGGCCATTCTTTTACTGAAACTCTTACATACCTCTGAATAATCTGAACTATTTCCAGACCTGCTATATCCTTTCTGAGATGTTAAGCAACCTCAGGATAGAGTAACATATAGTTTTTAAGGTGGAATAATGATGTTCCATGTTCTATTCCTTTTTTAACCACTTCTAAGATCTGATATGCATTTTTTGACTGGTACTGAGCACTGAATTGACATTTTCACAGATTTCTCCTTCATAGACCCAAGACTTCATTTCTGAGCAGTGGGAGGCAGCTCAGAGCCATTACTTGCTGATCGGCTGTTTCTTCCACCAGTTCTTCTGAAGACATTTCTGATCCTTTGTTGAATATCCAGTGGGAATCTCCCAGGCTCTTCTACAGTGAATAAAAAGTAACCATTTCAATCAGATACTCCTCTATGGGTTTATCTTCTTAGAGTGTTTCTTTTCAGTTGTCTCTATCCTTACACATTTTCTGGCACTTTTCTTACACGTGAGAAGAAAGATTTGTTAGTAACATATTGCTACTGCAATTTATTCCTCAAGCTCTTGTCTTGCCTACCTTGTATGTTTTAACTTTTAACCTGTCATGGTTTATGATCCTCATTTGGACACAAGTAGTGCTTACAAACCACGAGAGAGTATTTCTAACAATTATTTTTTAATTAACAGGGTATTTTTACAAGGCAAGTTATGATTGCCAGTAAGACATATTAATTTTTATGTTGCCATTAATTTTGTGTGTTTGCTTAGCACTAATAAATAAGAAACACCACAACTAAACTTCTTTCCAATGTCTTTACCTTGATATTGAACATAGTGTTAAAATATAAATTCAGTGAAATAAATCTACCAACTCTTGGGTAGGTCATACTAGATCAAATAAACTTTATAAGACTTTCTTTATCAGTGATAATAACTTAGAATATTTTTTTGGAGAGGATTTAAAGAAGATATGTTAAATACTTATTAAAAAATCTAAAAATTTGAACACTGTGAAGTAGTTCTACTCCATCACTTTTTTTGCTGAGGTTATGTAAATATAATTAGGTGAATCTTGATATAACTGTATTTATTTTTAGATTTCAGAATTTCAAGAAAAACATCGTAAACATTTATTAGCATACCACAGACAAAAGGTAACTCTAATTGTGATTTTCTTATTTTTGTTTCTTATGTTTGCCTTGTTATTTTGGTTCATTTTTAGAAAATATATTCACCTTTTATTGGAATACTTAGAATAGTTTATCAGGATTGCCTCACTCTTTCATTATATCTGATATTATGTCAGATATTGCCTCATTTCTGTCATTATAGCAGATATATCTGTTTTTAATTGTTTAAAATCTGTGAGGACTTTATTAGTTGTGGTTACTATTATTTAACAAAACAGATTTCAGTTGTGGGGTGACTGAGATTAAATGGAGAGTCAAAGGACAAGGAGAGAACAAACCAATTCATTTTATGGAGGAGAAAGTGGAAGAGGTGGGGACAGACTCATACTCAGATGGTAAGCCTGGGGGAAAAGACGAGGGCTGACAAACTAAATGAGAAGCTAGAGCAATGGGGAAAAAGACTAAGGGCTAGTACCCTGAATTAGGGATAGCTCAATGGCACAAGAAATAGAGTTCATTATTCTGTGGAGAACAGGTACTGAATTTGGACTATTCTTCTGTAGGTTAGAAAGAAAATTTCTTTTTCATTTCTCAGCCACTTCTAATTATTTGATAAAATATTTGGCTGTTTCATTCATTTCTAAGGACATGGACAGGTATATTACTTAAAGCTACTTGGCAATACTGGTGAATCACTGGTCAGTAGGTGCCCTATGTATGAAATGACAGAGGCAAACTCCTATCAGTGGCCAATTGACTATTTTGTGTGTGAGGAGGGATCTGTTATGGTTCTCATGGATAGAACAGCTTGGAAACATAAGTGCTTTGTGGCCCATTCTCCCGTTTTCCATGACTGCGTTTTGGGATCAGTCCTAGTGTACTGTGGAGTGGGTAGGTCTTTCAAGGTCCTGTCCTTCTGCTTTCAAAGGCAGACCATGGAGGAATCCTGATTTTATGCCCCCTTCTATTGTACTGACTCCAGATGGTAAAACTGAAACCTGTAGGGAAAGTAAAATAAAGCTCTTACTAGAATGTTGCATAAATAGCAATGTTATCTCCAAAGAATCTGTGCAAAGTTTTGATATTTTTTGATGGTAAGTTTCTAAGCTATTTACTGTTGAGATATTAATTTAACAGTGGTTGTAAAGTACTCAGGGACACTCCTTGACCTAAGGAAGGTGTTTAGGTGGCAGTACAGGAAAAGCTGAAAATGTAGTTAGTTGCTATTTCAATGGCATATAGCTTTGGGCCTTTTTGTTGTTGTTTTGTCCATTCTATGTATTTGTAAGTATTTTAAAACTGCTTGCATCTGATCAGGGTCAGAAGAGGCTGGTTGTCTTAAACACCCTATGTGCATCTATGGCTAGCACTAGCAATGCTGTTTCGGTGGAGAAATGGTTTGACAGTGAGGCTGAGGTGACCAGGGAAGAGTTTCCCTGTGCAATGGGACCCAACTCCTTCCTGCAACTTTCAGTTAGCAATGGTCCCTCTTTCAGAGCTACTTGGGAGGGAGTCTGAAGGAGCTGGGGAAGGCTAGATCACAGCTGGCAGAGGCACACAGGATGGGAGAGTCAGTGTAGATGCTCACACTCAGAGTTATAATCTCCATCTGAGTCTTCCTGTCACTGGCTTTGAGATGAAGGTGAGTGGGAAAAGGATGGAGCAAGAATGTTTTACAGTATAAACAGTTTGACAAATGGCAATGACCCCCAGGGAGGTGAGGAAGCACAAATCTACCTTTGACACAGGTGCTTCTTCCTGCCACTCTCCATTCTGCAGGTCTTGGCCTTTAGGAAAGGCAGAATACTGCATAAGAAAATTCAGAACCAGATTCTCATGCTTGGCTATCTTGTTTGTGATCCCCTTCCTTATTTCTAGTCTGTCATCCTTGTCACTGTCAACCAACAACTCTCATGACCTTGATAAAAGCTTCTTTGTTGCTGTTTCTGTAAGTTGTACAGTTACTGGAGTGCAGATGATGGCATGTGGTGTGGGTACTTGTTATCCATATTCCTGGCAAGTCTAGACCCCATGTTGTCCTAGGACCCAAAATATTGAAATCCAAATAGTTACTCATCTTCTTTAAGGCATTTTGACTTTAAAATGATCCAGTTCTACGGAGTGACAGGGTAAAGTGCATTGTTCCTGACATCTCTACTGGTCACTTTCTTAATCAAATCTTGCTCTCATTAGGAAAAAGAAAAAAGAAGAATACAAAAAATCAGATCTTATGTAAATTATATTTCGTCTTTAATCTCTTTTGCAGAGTTTCACATCTGCAAAAAGATCATAATATCTCCCATAAACAATATGACTTTATAAAGGTATATCAGGTAATGTTATTAGAGAATTCAAATACTATTGAAAGGAGAAGCATGAAAAATTAACAAGAAAATTCATAATTTGTCTTAATATCACAGTATGAATAATGTGAAGTAATGAAGGACTAAGGTCAGACAATGGAAATTAAGGATAAAAAGAAGATGCAGTATTGAGGCTATTGAGTAAATTTTTACATCCTCCATAAAATATAATGTATGATCATGTAATGAAAGACTGTAAAAAATACACATACTACGGAGCTGACCTGATGTTCTTCAATTTTGCAAGCTCATAACCTTCTTTAATGGAGATATTTTTGGTTCTGTCTATAACATAACAGAAAATATTCTTCACATTAGCTCGTTAAAAATAGACACTGCAAAGAACTGATGAAATAAGAAATATGGTAACATCTTATTTGGTATTTTGTACAGTTATTGATATATTGTCCAGATAATTCCATATTAAATGCAACAGAATTTTTATATCAGATATGGAAATGAGGAAGAAAAATAAAAGTAAACTATTTTCAGCACTTTTCTTAATATTCATTTATCCAGTATTACCAGTACACTTCTTAACACAAGGTAATCGAACTAAGTCTGTAACTGCCAAAAAGAACCGTATGTTTTTCAGACTGACTGTTAAATGGATCTATATAACATCTATAGTGTTGCCCCAATAAATCTGGATAACAATGATATCTAGGATTACAACCACTAGAAAACAGAATTTCAACACTTTATAATACTAATTGTATGAAAATGAAGTTTTATATCACTCAAATAGATTTTGTTTAAATCTATGATTATCTCACAGACAGTAAAGTTGGAAGAATCTCTCAAGCAAGTAACACAACAAATGCATCAGATACAACGGTAAGAGGTTTAATGCAGCAAAAGTAAATGAGAAATAGTCTTTGTAATCAGACAACAGTAAGTTTAAAGTCATGCTTTGTTTGCCTTTCTCATATATTGTGTTGTATGAATAGAAGAAACATATTTTTACAGAAATAAATGAATAGTGATTTCTGTCATCAGGGCCATTTTTTTCACATTAATCAAGTCTTTCAGGAAGGAATGCTTTTATTTTTAAATTCAAGTCAGTAGTTACTCTAAAAATGAATGTTCACCAATGTCTATTTTTTGTGACAAATTAATCATCATACAGATATTAATTTTTAAAATTTTTATTTGCATTTACATGAACAGATTTGTGTTTTTTTCAATGGCCTTTGCAGCATCAGCCTGGAAAGTACTATGGTATCTTTCCTAGTATCTAACCCATTTGCAAAATACAAGAATTTTGTAACATGATTCTCATCTTCTCTGTTTCTAGTAAAATCAACTTCTTGACTCATCTTACGTTATTCTTTTTTCACAAATGCATCAAAGATATAGCCAAGAAGTAGTTCATCATTATGCCCCTGCTCATTGATTGATACCTCAATCTTTTAATCTTATTTATTTCCAACTTAAAGCCAAAGTTCTTTTTCATCCCTAAGTGCATTTTGTGCTACTACTTTTAATTTAATTAAATTTTATTTTATTTTATTTAAAATTATTTTTTTGAAATGATCATATTTTTTAAATCATTGTGTAGTTCTCCTCGATATTAATATATCTTTATATATTCAGAACTTTCTCTCTTCAGATTTCACAACCTGCGGGCTATCCTTGAGTCATTAGGGAATATATTAAACAGGATCAGCTGCAAGACTAAACTGAAGGGGTCATCACTAATAACATTTCTGCACTCTCTTCAGCCTTTTTTGTTGTTGTTTCCCTTTTAACGTTATTTATGTTATACTTACCTGAATTAATTGCCCTTATTTCTGCTTTAAAGTCCGTGTGGTTTGTACAGCACTGCAATGTTTAAATAGAATTAATGCAGAAAACTGTACTAAGTTACTACTGTTTAAAAAATCTGTTTACCAGAACATAAACCAAAACAATAGATATCAGATTGACCTACTGTGATCCACCTATGGTGAAATGGTGAAATTATTACATTTTCCATATAACATTTGTTTCCATGTTCTATTTTACCCTTCTTATTTTCTAAGATTTCAAAAACTACTGTGAAAAAAACCTAACAAGTGTGGTCTGCTTTTCCCTTTTAGTGAATATGGATATTAAAAGTACTTGGTGTACAGTTAGAATGTACTTCTTCCTATAGATCCATCTTCTTGAGAGAAGCCCTTCATGAATGTCACTTTATGAATATCAGTGATCAAGGATGCTGAAATCTCCTTAATATGCCAGCTCATGAAGCCAGCAATTTAATTGCAATACATTGTTGATCTTATCTCCTTTTCTGTGTTTTTTTCAGTATAGACTTTCTTTTGACTCTGACGTACACATAATACTGTATTATGCTCTCTTATGCTGCTTGGTATAATAACTGAAAGAAAAACAGTATAAAGGAAACTAAGTATGTGGTAGATTATCAAAGTTCATATATTTGTATCCACTGCCTACTTTTCCTTGTCTGCATCTCAAATAAATAACATCTTCATTATACCAAATACAGAGTTCTTACTGAATTTCAGATTTTTCAGAGTTCTACTGAGAGAGTGTGACCTAGGGCTTCTCCTTGCATGCCTGGTAGACATATTCCTCCTGTTTATGGTTATTGGCAAAGGTATCACTTTTGCACAGCTGTTGGTGGATAGCATAAATATGACAACGTTTCTTTTGATAACTATAGTTTGGGAAATGTATACATTGAAATGAAGATTTTTGTCTCAGCTGTAGTTAATAGTTGTATTTTAACATCTGTTGTTCCATAAAGTACTTTGCCGTAATGTTATCCTAAATTGATATTGTCAGGCATGTAATGACTGATACAGACATTAAGATATAGAGAAGTAGTGGTTAATAGCTTATCAGATAGGTTGTTATTTTGCTTCATGGCAAAATAATGTCCTGTTAAAACCATGTATTGAGGATAAAATGCTTTGATTTTATGTTTTATTGACCAGCTAGACAAATGAACTAACTAAACCAGCTTTCAATTTATATATGTTGTTTCTTCTTTTTCCCCTTTAGTATGAAACCTCCTGAACAAACTACACAACTACCATTTTCCAGTACAAGTAGAAATCCACTTTCCAGTAAGAAGTGTTGGTTTAATATACTAACTATGGAATACATATCACTGGATGATGTAGCTATGTTCTAATATTAAATTTATTAATGGCTTTAGTTCCTTCAAGAAAACAGAATGGCTATTCTTCATGTTCACTTCATCATAGTCATCCTTCCACTTCTGAAATGTAGGTACAAATCTGTTAATTTTCAATGAAAATCTTAACAATGACAATACTTATATTTTATACACAAAGTCATGTGAGTTTGAGTGAGTTTAAGATAAGTGTATTTTCTGATTTTGTGCTTTGCTTCTGCAAATTGCGTAAGTATGAAAGGAGAGGGTCTTATCTAGCCAAGTGTACATAATAACTACTTGTATAGATTGCCTTTGTATACACTGCAAAAAACTTTAAGGCATGATGCACCTTATACTAAAGACTTTCTGGATGGAAGGATAGATAGATAGATAGACAGATAGATACATACATACATACATACATACATACATACATACATACATACATAGATTGGTGAGGAACTCTTCCCATTGACTGTAGGGAAAATCTAAATGACTTGTATAGACACTTATATGTACGTTGTAATTGGCTAAAGTTAGATGGGATGAACTCCAGGAATTTAAAATAAAATTTAAATTTTAAAATAATTTAAAAATAAATTTTAAATAAATCGAACATACAGCTTGCTCAAGCTAGAAGATTTCTATATCTGTGACTATGACTTCATTTTTTATAAAAAATGAAATTTCAGAATGCTCTTTCTGTGGAAACAAGCAAAAAAAAAATCTCTGCATATTTATTCTAACTTAAATACAAGAATAAGAATGCTAATCATAAAAAAACTTTTTCTGTAAATGTCTAAACCAAAGCTCAGAATCAATTAATAGATTTTTCTTACTTCTAGGGGCTTTTGGAATGAGTCCTAAACACTCATATATGTTATGCATTATGTATTACACATTTTCCATTGTTAGTCAATTTTAACATGAGAATATAATGTAATTTTAGTCATTATAATGAATGTGTTATTATTGTTACAATGTCATACTTATTTTGACCTTTGTTGTAAGAATGGAGTCAATGGAGATTGATCCTGTACCTTCACCAATGAGGAAAGTAAGTGGGTTTTTTTGTATATATGTTTTTATATATATATGTGTATATATACACATATATGCTTTTGATTTCTCCTACTCTGTTAATTCTGCAGAAAATAGGATTCCCTCTGCCATTTAAAACAATTCTTATGTACATGCTGGTTTCAGCTATGCTTGGTGCTTAGTAGAAGTCAGATGCACCCCAAATAGGAACCAAAAGGAAATAAATCACAACATTGATTTCTGGAATTATATTCTCCACATGCCATATACAGGCTTTTAAACTTCTGTTGCTAAATTAAATGGCAAGTTCTTGAAATCTCAGTATGTTTGTATGATAAAAATGTTGTAACTCTTTCCAAAATAAGTGTTGTTAATGCATGAAACTGAGAGTTGCAATTAAATTTAAGTTCTAATATATTAAGGAATGGAAATATATGTAAGATTTCGACCTTCACCAGACCACACGTAGGTGTCTGCAGTGCAGATCTATGCTAACATCTCAGCGTTTCCTTATAACCTATGGATTGTTTATATCCATAGATAGACCTATATCCATAGGTATAAAATATGGATTAGTATGTGTGATTCATCTCATTTTAAAGGACACTTACTGGTTTCATTCCTGTTTCTCTTCCTTGACCATAAGGGGAATTTTGGGGGATCAGACTGGATGTAAATGTTGTCACTGCAGATGTCTGAAGTTACAAGAGGTGAATTGCTTGGCGCTCTTAACTTTGTATCACTGATTTTCAAAGCATTCCTGAAATTTCCTTTATGATGGATAAAAGGTTTTTTTAAGCCACATGATCTTGTTTCTGTCTATGCTCAGGGGCATCAACGTGTCTATAGTATCTTCACATGCTAAGAAAAAGTCAATTGTGTAGAAGTCAATTGTGTAGAAGTGTAGAAGTCAACTGTCTGAAAGCAGCGCTAGAAACTAATATTTGAGTAGTGAATGGCAAGCTTTGAATGACATCTCTTAGATGAGAATGAAAGCAGGAGCTTTTCACTGTATTAGTATTCTGATTAGGAGAGGTAATATCCAGGAACAGATGCCAGGTTAAGAATGGAATCTCACCACAGAAAATGATGTGTCTGATATTTTTCTTATCTGAATGTGACAGAGAGGACTTCTTTGAATAAAACTAAAATACATGTACTTCCACGCCACCCCTTAGATCTCTAAAATTAGTAACTTAATTCTGTGGTTTTGCATTTTAGTGCTATGAACAAAACTGGCAGCAGAGACCATCAGAAATCTGCAGGCTTTATAGACCTCAAAAATGTAACACTGTTGCTTACAATATGATAATAATGAACATACTTATTATATTGTAATTAATACCTTGCCATTCATTTAGCCTGAAACACCAGCTGGTCCAACAAGATTATCATTAATAAATCCACCGCAAGATGGACGTATGGGTGAGTAAAAATAAAAATAAGTACAAATAAAATTTGTAGCTGGATAACATTTGTATTACGTTAAGAGGATTAATACTTTAAAATCCATACATTAGCAATTTACTGAGAAAACTTGAATTGTTTTGAGGTATAAGGAACTTATAACAGAATGATAGAATGATAGAATCATAGAAAGGTTTGGGTTGAAGGGACCTTAGAGATCAGATAGTTCCAACACCCCTGCCATGGGCAAGGACATCTTCCACTAGATCAGGTTGCTCAAAGCCCCATCCAGCCTGACCTTGATCACTTTCCAGGGATGGGGCACCCACAACTTCTTTGAGTAACCTGTTCCACTGTCTGATCACTCTCATAGTGAAGAATTTCTTTCTTATATCTAATATAAATTTACCCTCTTTCAGTTTAAAGCCACTGCCCCTTGTCTTATCACTACATGCCCTTGTAAAAAGTTCCTCTCCAGCTTTTTCTGTAGGTCCCCTTCAGGTACTGGAAGGCTGCAATAAGGTATCCCTGGAGCCTTCTCTTCTCCAGGCTGAATAACCCCAACTCTCTCAGCCTGTCTTCATAACAGATGTGCTCTAGCCCTTTGATCATCTTTGTGGCCTTTCTCTGGACCTGCTCCAACAGGTCCATGTCCTTCTTATGTTGGAGGCCCCAGAGCTGAACACAGTACCCCAGGTGGGGTCTCACCAGACCAGAGCAGAGGGGCAGAATCACCTCCCTCAACCTGCTGGTAATACTTCTTTTGATGTAGCCCTGGATATGGTTGGTTTTCTGGGCTGCAAGCACACATTGCCAGGTCATGTTGAATTTTCATCAATCAACACCCCCAAGTCCTTCTCCTCAGGGCTGCTCTCAATCCATTCTCCGCCCAGACTGTGTTTGTGCTTGGGATTACCCGACCCATGTGCAGGATCTGGTCTTGTTGAACTTTATGAGGTTTGCACAGGCCCACCGCTCAAGCCTGTCAAGGTTCCTCTGGATGGCATCCCTTCCCTCCAGGGTGTCAGCTGCACCACACAGCTTGGTGTTGCTGGCAAACTTGCTGAGGATGCACTCAATCCCACTGTCCATGTCGTAGACAAAGATGTTAAACAACAACTGACCCTTGAGGAACCCCACTTGTCATTGGTCTCCACTTGGACATCAAGTCATTGGCTGCAACTCTTTGAGTGTGACCATCCAGCCAATTCTGAATCCACCAAATGATCCAAGCGTCAAATCCATGTCTCTCCAATTTAGAGATACTTTGCACAAGTACAGATAGATTATGTCAGTCACTCTTCCCTTATTCATCAATGCTGCAACTCTGTCATAGAAGGCCAGTAAATTTGTCGGGAGCAATTTGCCCTTAGTAAAACCATATTGGCTGTCACCAATCACCTCCTTATTTTCCATGTGCCTTAGCATAATTTCCAGGAGGATCTGCTCCATGATCTTGCTGGACATGTCATGTAGACATCAATCCAGCAGATGGGAAATGGTTAAAAATGAAGTATGAAATAAGGGTACTTATTTCTTATCTTCCTAGTACTGACCTACTCTGTTCTGTGAATAATTACTTGTAACCAAAATTATTTTTGCTGCACATAGTCAGCAGTTGCTAAAAAAGTACTGTAATGATGTGTATGGTTGAACAGAACAGGTATACTTGCAATATATGTTGTTGACTCTCTATTAACCTTTGTAATTATAATTGTTTATAGTTACCAAAGATTAACATTGTCCATCATGTCATGCTAAAAATCACATGAGGAACAGGGGGGAAACTAAATGGAAATTACAAAAGTATTTCGTAACAAAATCGAGGTAATTAAGTTGACATCAAGAATTTCTTCAGAAAGAAGTACAGTACCTGCCTGCACTTCCTTTCATTCTTGGGCTATTGCAGAGCTTGGGTAACACTCTGATGTAAATAAGACATAAATAACAGCCTACTGAAATTAGCACAGTCTCCTTGAGTACTGTTTCCCAGAGTTTCCCAGAATTCCTAATGCTCTGCAGGTCTACCATCCCCCTGTCCCTCCCATTCTTGGTTTTACATTCAACATGTTTCTGTAACAATCCATTCTAAGGCAGTCATTCACCTGGCTTCAGCAGTTAATAGAATCCAGCTCCAGCTACATAAGGAGCTTTTAGCACTCTTGTGTTTTTACATGGTGTAAACGTCCCAAAACAAAGACAAATGTAATTGCAATTGAATTGTAATGAAGCAGTAAAATTGCTTTTTCTATGTTATGTCTGATTTATATGTTCAAATCCTTCCTAAATGCATACTTGCCTATAAATTTATGGATAACAAGGTAGCGAGAGTTGAGGTTAGCTGGTTTTTTATGTGTCTAAATATAAATAGATATTTAATTAGATAGTAAAATTATATGTAGAGCAGTTATGTGTTTAGCACATTTCAGAATCAACCCATCAAGTATTGCAGTGGACAAAGCTGAATGAATCAAAGCTTACTTGCAGAGGTTGGGGCAAGTAAAAACAATGATTTAATGGTGCGCTAAAGAAAGTTTCCTTCTCAGAGATGGATGGGGAAAAAAAGAATAGCTGAACTGAAGCACCTCAGCAGAGCTATCTTGATAGTCTAATAATAGTCTAATAAAAGAAAAAAGGTGAAAGAACCCAACATATGTGTTTAACTTGAAAAAGATTTGCAGGAATGGTGCAATATTATGTGTTCATGACAGCTAAGCTCTATGTAGGATTAATCGATTGAGACTAAAGAAAATTTTCCACCTTTTCACCTTTACCCTCTATTGCAGTACTGCTGAGGACTTTTGATAGCTTTTATTTTTGCTGGATCTTCTTCCAGCAAGAGGTACTGGAAGACAACTCGTGCCTCAGCAAACGTCTTGTCTGTGCTAAATTGTAAAAACACATTATTAATTTTTAGGGTTATTTTAATCCTTTCTCAAGTGAATGGTGTCTTTATTTTTTCAGCCAATTCCTTATCTTTCATTGTCTATTGTAATTGTGCACCATTTTTATTGTTTGAATAAACCAATCATGAATTTGTCCCAAATAATGCAAGTACTAATCTTTGTTTCCAAAGTTATGTTTTAAGTAAAAAGGGTAATTCATGTTGGTCCTGTTTTCAAAAACTCGGTTCTTACAGGTAGTGTATCCTACAGAAGTTCTCAGTCATCTGGAATAATGTCAAGTCAAAATAGTAGAGCAGGATCTACAAGGTAATTAAATACATTTTCAAGATGTTACCATCTCCTATGAGAGACTGAAATTTTTCTTGCCTGGCCTGTATTAATCTGTATGTTTAAAGGTTATATTCTATATTTGAAGAAATGTTATTGTGCAGGCTAGCTATCACCTATATGAATCTGTTTGTTATTTTTGGGAGGTTTTATTTTGAAATCACTTTCTTCAAAAATACGCAGATTATCTGAGTTCCTGTAGTTGTAGACATGTACAGCCATGGTACTTTTATACAAAGGGTAGTAATCACACAGTAAGAAAGTGCAACAATGTGTCTGCTTTATAATTCTTCTAAAAATTAGAGATGACAACACAATGTCTACACAAAAGCTATGCTCTGAATAACCTGAACATATTCACTCAGCGTGTAGCAGGTTTTTCAGGCTTTTCACCTAAATATTGAAAATGTCTCAAACTGTGAGAATTATTAATATAAAGAAAAAACTTAAAATGCTTCCAGAAGAAGTAAACTCTTGTTCTCTATAATCATTAAGCCAAATACCTCTTCCTAAAACAGATTTAAAATATACATAACAAAATATTTCTTTTTTTCCATCTCTGATTCTCATAGAATTTTTGTCCTTCTGCTTTTAAAAATATGTAAAAATCCTCAAGAAGTAAAAATCCAAATATGTAGAACACAATAATTTATAGTATTTTCTATTAAAATTTTCTATTAAAATATTATTACTATGAATGTAAATGGTTTTGAAATCTCTAGTGCTATGAAAGTAGCCTCAAATCATATCCATTAATTCATTTCATTAACAGATCCACACCTATCATACTACCACATAGTGGATGTTCACTTACCTCATCATCTGGATCACAAAGTAGTAGAAGGGGGTCATGGGCTACTTCTGATTTCAGAATCCCTCAGGTGTATCCATTTACATCACCTTCCCCACAGTCATCTGTAACAAGACACCCAATCACCATCTCTGGACTTCTGCAAAGACAACATTTAGGCAAGTATATTTTATAAAATAACATTTATCACTTCTTGAAAAATTTTCAGCATACCATACGCTTATTTCTTATTTACTGGATAACAGTCAGTAAGAAATAAATTAGGCAACACAAAAATAATATTTCATAATTGGAAATAGATCGTCAACATAATATGAAAAATGTTGATGTTTATGGTCAGTATTTTGCCTTAGTCTTCTGTGCAATAGAATATCAGCTGTGAAAATATGTTCTTGTTTCACCTCAGTATAATATTTTAACAGAGATTTAAATCTGATAACGTCCATAATTGTTTTCTAGAAAAAAATACCAGTTCTAAATAATGCAAAGCATACAATAATTTGGCAAAAACTAATCTTGCAACAAATCTCAATTAAGGAGTAGAGAAAAGAAAAACATGAGTGGAGGAAGTGCAGTGAACTCAGTGGGAGTCATATCAAGACTGAGATAATCAACAGGAGTCCTTTAATAAAGCAGAATAGTTGAGCTGACACATGGGAAAGAAGGGAAAAAATGTCTATAATGAAAAGAATGAACGGGAGACAGTTCCTGTATGACTGAATAGTGTGTTGTAGAAAGTGGGTGACAGTTGACATCTCACTATGTCCGGCAGAGAAAAAATGGACATAAAAGGAAACTGCGGTGTTCTGAGAGTAAGAAGTGAAGTATTAGTCATCTGGTTATTAGGGACCCGGGAATATTAATGGAAATGAACAAATGAATAAACTCATTCTGAAAATGATCAATGGATAGGCAATGAGCAGATGTTGAGACAGAAGAGGAAGGAAGATGTGCTAAGGAACTGAAAAAAAGGTGAGGATGTTAAAAGGGTTGGGAGTACAAAAGGAGCCTAGAATAGTGCATGGGACAGAACAAAGGCTATAGAGGAAGCAGGTTAAAGAATTTATGAAGAATGGAGGTAAGAAACCAGAAATTAGTATAAAAGAGGAAGCAGGATGGACCAAAGGAAAACAATGAGAGGACAATAAATGCTATTTTTCCTGTGAAGCAAGAAAAGTAGACAAGGGAAGGTCTGGATCATTACAATAAACAGACCAAACAAAAAAGTAAAGAATAAGGGAATGATGGAAAGCAAATTTAAGAAAACGAAAACATTTTCTAGTGTTTTATTTTTATGTTTTATAATATCATTATTTATTTAATTGTACTTCTCTGTTATATGCTCTGTATCTTCACAATTTGGGAGGAAAGGCTGAGATGATAATTATGATCATTTGTTGCTGACCTTTTTTCCCATATTCTGTATGATATTAATTTAATTTCTTAATTTCTGCCCCAAGCAGTTTTGAGTTCATGAAACTTCATGAAACCAAAATAAACTTATTTTAAGAAATTCACTTGTACTGTACTCAAGTTATGTATGCTTATAGCTTATGGAAGCTTACATCATAACTGTTCTTTTTGTGGAATTTCTGGACAGTGATATAACATGTGAAATAATCATAGAATTCCAGAAGAAAATTGTTCATATGTGCCCTTGTTCCAGTTCTTTCATAGAATCACAGAATCCTAGAATAGTTTGGGTTGGAAGGGACCTTTAAAGGTCATCTAGACCAATCCCCTGCAGTGGGTAGGGACATCTTCAACTAGATCAGGTTGCTCAGAGGCCCGTCCAGCCTGACCTGGAATGTTTCCAGGGATGGGGCATCTACCACCTCTCCGGGCAACCTGTGCCAGGGAATCACCACCCTCATTGTGAAAAATTTTTTCCTTATGTTTACTTGAAATCTATGCTATCGCAACAGGCCCTGCTAAAAAGTTTGTCCTGAATGCATCAATCTGATAGAATCTCGAAATAATGTCATAAAAATCAAAGTTAAAAAAAGTGCTGCTATACTCAGCTTAAGTATTTGTCATCTTTGTGTTATACATTTACAACTTAATTACAGTTCATGTGCAGAACAATGCTTTGGGCATTCACTTGTGTAGCTGAAATTGGAATATGGCAAAAATGCTTTTACGGAAAGAGAAACCTAATTCTTTTATAGGAATACAAAGGAGCATATTTAGAGTCATAAAAAGAGCTATGCGAAAGTTCTCATAAAAATGTATGGGTTGTATGTTTATTTTTTGATAGTTTTTACTTTCTGTCATCCTTGAATAAGTTCCCAAAATAATTTACATGAATAAAGTTTTCCTTTAGTCTTACTAAATTTTTTTCTGTTTGTACTTGTATTCTTATTCTAGGGTCGACCAATTTTGGAATACATTCAACAGAAAGATAAGCAAACAGCTGTGAATTGTTTTGGTCAATAAGCATCTGGAGAAGCTCTACACTGTCTTTGGATATCAAAGTATTTGTAATTTCTATAAATGTCAAATTGGCATAAAAAAGCTAACTATTCAGCATGAATAATGTATTCAAAACATTGCTGATCTTGCTGATTAACACCTACAGTAGTTTTAAACAGGAGTACAAAACTCTCTTGCTGTTTTTAGAAATTTTGGCTTAAAATATATTGTATAAATAAACAGCCTTTATTAACTAAGTGTTAAGGAAAAACATGACTATATATTCAATGAGCATTTCTTGCTGTGAATGCATTGATCTGCAACAGAACTCTATTTTTAAATGGTTGCACCTGTACAGTATTAGAGATGAGCCCCAGTCCTAAACAAAAAATTAATTTATGGATTGTTAATTCCAGGATTCCAAATTTTGGTTCTTAATCAATAGATCACATTTTGTTTGCACTGTTGAAAGGGGTAAGGTTTGAGAGATATTACATCCTAGCAGGCTCTGCTGAGCTCATAATACAGTATATATTCCACACTCCACGAAGTTTACTGTTTGATTTAGTTAGCAGTGATTTCTTCCGAAAATGAAATGAAAGGGGGGAACTGGGATGAAGAGACAAAACACATTGGAGACTACCTTTACTTTCACACAGGAACAGCAACTGGAGACTCTGAATAAAGGTTGCCAGAATGTAACCTTTTTCTTTTGAGAATAACTCTTAAATTGAAATTCCCATCATTACTATGTGTGTCTGGCAAAATTTTGGTATGACTGAGACATCAAATATGCACCTTTGTTTTGTTTTGGCCGTAACTTTACCTAGACTATTTTAAAACCAATAAAACTAAATGTCATTTTTTTGAGATAAAGTCCCCCGAGTACGTGATAAATTTCTTTTGGGTTGAAATGTTTTGCTTAACCTAAAAGAAAAGTTAGAACAGAAAGGAGAGTATAAAGGAGGTTTTTTGTGATGCTGAGACATAGTGCTAATTCACCCAGAAAACAGAATAGTAAATGATTGTTCTTATCATCTCTGAATTTGATTTCATCATTCTTACATCATCTCCCTAGGTAGCTACTGTGATGCGTTTTAACTGGCAAGTTAAAAGTTGAATGAGAGTAAAATATATGGAGAAACACCTGTTTTGTGAATATCTCTGGAGCAGGGGTTTCCATACAAATTTTAAGCTTCACATTTCGCTTATTTCAATGTAAAAATGCATTCACTTTTTACCATGGGAAAATTTGTGTGTTTTCTTCTCCCCAATATTCTTATAATTCCAATTTTAGATGGGATTTCTAAGTAAATTTCCTTTCAAGCAAACTTCCATTAGAAAGATTTATTTTTACAATACCACAGACATATACAGGTAAAGGAGTAACTTTTAAAAATTCCTACTCTCCTTTATTTTCAGATGACTTAGAATAGCTTGAAAAATAAAGCTAGTAAAATATGATTGCCAGCTTCCACATTAATTGTGCCCCAATGGTTTTCTGTTTGTTTGGCTCACAAGACAGTATTCTTTCTAATTTCTATTTTATGACACTGCAGAGTCATCATCCAAGTCTGCAAAGTCATACTATAGATTGTATAATTGCTGGAAGTTGCATTCTACCACTGGTGAAATATCTGGGTTTTATTAGTTTTGTTTCTCCGTCCCACCCCCTCAATTACACAATTGTATATGAAGACAGAATTTGAGGTTGATAAAGCTGCAAAGTTGTATCTCTAAATAGGACTTGTCTGAAGATTCCCTGGAAGGTATCATATAGGAAGGAGTTATATATGCTGGTTCTACAGAACCAACAATAGTAAAAAATGTACTCTGTTATTCAAAGATAAGTTTTGCCAGAGTGCTGAATGATTTCTGTATTGCTGCTCACCACAGCGTTTCCACACAAGTTCGGTAACGATATTCTTGGCTCCGGTAATCTTCACCAGTTCACCTTTTCACAGAATCACAGAATCACAGAACCATTAAGGTTGGATAAGACCTCTAAGATCATCAAGTCCAACCGTCAACCCCGCACCACCATGCCCTCTAAACCATGTCCCGAAGTGCCATGTCCACATGTTTTTTGAACACTTCCAGAGATGGTGACTCCACCAGCTCCCTGGGCAGCCTGTTCCAATGCCTGACCACTCTGTCCGTAAAGAAAGTTTTCCTAATGTCCAGTCTAAACCTCCCCTGGTGCAATTTGAGGCCATCTCCTCTTGTTCTATAGCTGGTTACTTGGGAGAAGAGACCAACACCCTCGTCGCCACAACCCCCTTTCAGGTAGTTGTAGAGAGCGATAAGGTCTCCCCCCAGCCTCCTCCAGACTGAACAACCCCAGTTCCCTCAGCCGCTCCTCAGAAGACTTGTGTTCCAGACCCCTCACCAGCTTTGTTGCCCTTCTCTGGACACGCTCCAGCAACTCAATGTCCTTCTTGTAGTGAGGGGACCAAAACTGAACACAGGATTTGAGGTGCGGCCTCACCAGTGCTGAGCACAGGGGCACAATCACGTCCCTGCTCCTGCTGGCCACACTCTTTCTGATACAGGCCAGGACGCTGTTGGCCTTCTCGGCCACCTGGGCACACTGCTGTCTCATATTCAGCTGGCTGTCAACCCCAGGTCCCTTTCCGCCGGGCAGCTCTCCAGGCACTCCTCCCCAAGCCTGTAGCGTTGCAGGGGGTTGTTGTGACCCAAGTGCAGGGTCCTGCACTTGGCCTTATTAAACCTCATACAGTTGACCTCTGCCCATCGATGCAGACTGTCAGATCCCTCTGCAGAGCCCTCCTACCCTCCAGCAGATCAACACTCCCACCCAACTTGGTGTCATCTGCAAATGTACTGAGGGAACACTCGATCCCCTCATCCAGATCATCGATAAAGATATTGAATAAGACCGGCCCCAGAACCGGGCCCTGGGGAACACCGCCCTTGTGACTGGCCGCCAGCCAGATTTAACGCCATTCACCACAACTCTCTGGGCTCGGCCATCCAGCCAGTGTTTTACCCAGTGAAGAGTAAACCTGTCTAAGCCATGAGCCACTAGTTTCTCTAGTAGAATGCTGTGGGAGATGCTGTCAAATTCTTTACTAAAGTCCAGGTAGACAACATTCACAGCCTTTCCCTCATCCATTAGGTGGGTCGCCTGGTCATAGAGGGAGATCAGGTTGGTCAATCAGGGCCTGCCTTTCATGAACCCATGCTGGCTGGGCCTGATCCCTTGGTTGTCCTGCACATGCCCTGTGAGCACCCTTAAGATGAACCTCTCCATAATCTTCCCTGGCACGGAGGTCAGAGTGACAGGCCTGTAGTTCCCGGGATCCTCCTTCCGGTCCTTCTTGTAGATGGGCGTCACATTGGCAAGCCTCCAGTCTTCTGGGACCTCCCCTGTTAACCAGGACTGCTGATAAATGATGTCTCCATCATTTGGCTTGGCAAGCTCCTCCACCAGCTCCCTCAGTTTCTGTGGTAAAACTTGACACAGGCAGAGCATGTTTTGTGGCAGTAGGTTAGGAAGAGAACTTGGAACACCACATCAATAAACAAAAGAAGTATAGTATAAAAATGCATATTTATGAAATTTTATTTCTGCTTTGAAGTACTTAGTAGTATCTAGTAGTGTCTTCTACTTAACAGGTACTACCTAATCTATTTGAGCCCACAGTCCAATCTTGAAGGAAAAAAATGCTAATCTTCAGAGACACTACAGCTTTGAAGTGCATTTTGAGGAGAATATGGAATGTAATTTGAGTTAAAAAAAAGGCACAGTAGTTATAAATGCTGAATGAAAAAACTTTGAATGACAGCCTCTTGTGTCCCAGTTCAGACAAAATGAAAATTTTGAAAATGCAACTTAATAAACTGAATATAATATGAATTTTTTCAAAACTTAGATATAAGTGACTTTCACATAATGCAAAATAATTGTGAGAAAAAGTAATTAAAAAGAAAAAAAAGCCATTTGAGAAATGTAATTTGCCAAGTTCATTGCTTTTATTATTTGTCCAAAAACAGTTGAAAATACTTAATTCAGTATTGTCTTCTTTAAGAAGAGGAGAATGAAAAAAATAAAAGTTTCCTCTACCTGCCAATAAGCACAGAAGTTTCTGCATTTATGTCTTAGGCATCTATCTTCGCTGAATTTTTCTTGCTTTCGTGACGAATTAATGTCTTTTAATCTTTAAGAAAATTTGCAGTACACTAATCATACACCAGAGGGTGGTAACTTACCTCAAAACAAATGAATTCAGCCCTACCACTCTTGGGTAAGTGGAGTGAAATCTGTACTATCCTGGCCTTTTCAGTTTGGGATTTATATAGAAAAACTGCAGGTAATAAAAAGAAGGGCAAAAAGTATGCAGAGTCTGAAGACAAAACATCAGAAAAGCACTTGAACAATAAAGGAGAGGGACTGAATGAACTAAACTGGAAGTTAAAAGAGTAATTCAGGTACAGTAGTCCACAAATATGTGAAAAGTAAAAAATAATGGAAGCGGAGATTATTAGTCATGCTGGTGGGGTAAGCAGTAGTGGTCTGAAGGAAGAAATTATTTAGGCTTGATACTGGGAAGATTTCCTAACAGTACTTTGGCAACGCGCTAGTCTCCCGGGATAGGGTCAATGCACCATCACAGTGTGTATCCAAAACTTCAGAGATAAGATGTCAGCGGTAAAGCCGTGGTGTATAGATTTGAGAAACAGAGACTGAACGGGCCTCAAGTTCTTGTCAGTGTTTCTGTGTGCAGCTTTCTGGCTTTAAGTCATAAAAGGGCACTAATTTATCTTTTGTAGCTTTCTGGGAGAGAACACAAGAGTATATATTTCACTACAAGGGCGTTTTATGCACATACAAACAATAGCATAAGATTTTATTACAAGTCAGAATCATGCTATTCATGCAATGGGGTCACCACTAATGCTTAAGGTATCCTCTTGTTTGCATTATCTTTGCCAACTTCAGCTTCATTTCACAGTTATCACTTATCTTTTTCACAAGGTGAGGCTTGCACCACATCAGGTAGCATCACATCTATTTATTGCTTTGTAATACAAAGGAAGTCTGTTGCCAACAAATGCTTAGTCTGTTAGAAATAATACCTGATACTTGCCAAGAAGCATTTTCTACAATTGTGCCAATTAAAATGCAAAATTGCTACCACTTATTTTTGAAGTCTCATGTTCTGGCAGTTAGGAAAGAATGCCATAACTCATCAAGATGCAGCACTGTCAGCTTATCTACGATAGTCCTATTTTTTCCTCTAGAATTTAACCTGCTCATGACCTGAGGAAATGCAATTTGATAATTCTCTCCTTCTGTGGTCTCTGTGTCAAAAGTGACAACATACTTCACTCTGTAGGTCAGCTCTGTGGGCCCCTCGAGCACGTGCTGTTTCTGATGGTCAGACGTGCTGTTGTGCCAGACTCTTCCTACAAATCTCTACTGGGCAGATAGAGACATCCGTGTGGATAGGAGGACACTGCCCATGTCCATGCTGTGAACGTTTCCATATTGCACCTTCAGGATTGCTATATATCCCATTAGCTCCCGCAAGCTTTAGCACTATCCAGTCACTAAATTGCCTGCATCACTAGAACCCCTGAGTGCTACAACAGTTTGCAGGGAACAGCGTCTGATTTGCACCAATGCGCACCAGTGCCCTGGATCGGCTTGCTGAATGTCTTCACGGAGAAGGTTAGTGATGTCCTGCCCCAAGGATCCTTTGGCTGGTGTGCCCCATGAGCTCTGGTCAGCTTTTCCCTAGGTTTTGTCTGAAGCCTTGACACTTTGTCTCTTGGAAAGATATTAAATATTTGTTCTGGACTCATGAGAGTACAGTGGTATGAAGGACTAGGGTGTCAGCTGTCTGGAGGGAATGGGGAAAGAACTTTTGTGGGACAAGGTGATATTCGTGTGGCAATGAGGTGAGGAGGGACATGATTGTAAACGTTAAAGGCCTTTCAGTGTTAGGAGTCGGTGAACAAGCGGTGTTATCAAGTTACTCACACTTTACCACCAGCAAAAGAGGAAAACTCTTTCTATTCTACAAGTGAAAACAGGGTTGCTTTCCTTTCCTGAGCAGGACATGGGAAAGGTCCCTCAGAGCCCTGCCCATAGCAAACAGCAGACCCCGACCTTGCTGCTGTAGAACTATTCAGAAGTCACCAAAGCCTGGAAAGAGGCTGTTCTACATCCTGGTTCACCTTGTAATACTCTGAGATCAGGCACTTACCCCAGCTGCACTGCCAAGGCCCACCTGCACAAAAAACCCTCTGCAGAAGATCAACAATGCTGAGGGAACCCACTGGAATTCTGGCACTCTAGGGAATCGCTCCATGCAGGTGGTATTTTGTCCTAATCAACGCAGGCCCTCTCACAGAAAGGCATACACACATTTCCTATCAGGGCAGCCTCCATAACAAGATCAAGGTCCGTCTATCCCTGTGTTAAGGCATCTGAAGGAAACCACACAAAAGAGAAGAGGAAAATCAGTCCCACTAGACATTGCTAAAGGCTTTTTCTGGCCCCTGCCTTAACCGAGCACACATTTTAGCCATGTTTGACATCCCTGCCCAGCTCAGTGCTGAGCCAAACAGAAGCTGGCTTTGGAGATTGTCTAAGCACATCTGCATCTTTATGCATTTGGCTGTGCAGAATACAGTGAAAAAACATTTCAGCCATTTCTAGCTCCTGCGAACTCAACTGATTCCAAACAGGCAAGACAGAGCTCCAAGAGTCACAGTGTGTGACGACAGGCAAAGCTTCGTGCGATGGGAGTGAGGAACAGATGAGCCATTTGGGCTTACCCAGTCCAGTCCCAACTATGTTTTTGACCTATATTTGCAAACAGGACCCAGCCCAGGAGGGGGACAGCTCGGTGTGGGTTAGCTTGTAATGTTATCAGTTGTCTTGTAACACGGCAGCATTATAAATCGGGGTTGGTGAAAGGGAGGGGCAGGAAAGCCTAGCTGGAGATGGAGGGAGGGCTGAGGGGAAGAAGAGGAAAATCAGCCTGGAGTGTTGAGGAATATTTTCAACACAAACAACCTCGCTCCAGTCTTGCTCACTTTTCTCCTTGTGCCTACTCAGATGCTCGTGAATGTTCTTTCTGCTGTTGCCCATGCAGCATTAGCATTGATTGAACCTCGGAGGCATTTAAAGCAAGGAGGGACTCTGGAAGACCTAAAGGAGAGCTGGTTGAATGCCCCTGGTCAAGACTGCTGCTGTTTTCTGCTTTGGCATCATTCCTCTGTGAATAGATACACAGACCTGGATTGCTTTGTTTCTTTCATTGTGAGCTCTGAAATTAGCATTTCCAGCTTTCTATGTATTTATTTCCACTTCTATTAACATCTCTGCAGTTCCTAGTAATGGCTAGCAGGTCTTTTACAAAGTATGCAGCTTTTCTAACTAAGGAATAAATACAGTAAGGTATAAGAAGCAAAGGCAAAAACCCTCATAATGTGGGGGATTTGTACATTTTCACAAGCATAGTGCAATTACTGTTACTTCTGACAGTATTTCACAGCTTACCATTAGACTCTACAGAGTGTGTGGGTAAAAGTAACATAGCCTAGTAATGTTACAGCACTGTACATTAAACCTTTGCTTAAACATAAAAAGAGAGCTCTAGTCTCTGTGTGTGAAAGTACCAAGTTTGCAGATTATTAGCATGAATGTAAAAAGCTTCTAGCACAGCATACGGTAAATACATTAGTGCTGTATTCCAGAAAGCATCATTTTCCCAAGCTATAGGTCTTACTGACATATGTGGTGGAAAGGCTAGTTCTGCCAGTTGTCTGCTTCCCTCATATCCTCTGATTTTGGTGCAAGTTTAAAGCAATATGCTTAATAGCCTTAGTCTAGTGTTTTGAAAAATGGTAATACTATCTATCTGTGTGGAAAGCCACATATAACGACATTTGGTTGGCACAGTGGGTTTTGAGAAAAATGGCACAGGAGACAGTTGGCACTGAAGTTTGAGAAAAAATGTATCAGAAAGTGTGAGTCTGTATGCAGTAAACTCACATTTTATTTGCTCATATATCACTTTGTCAGGGTTTTCAATAGTTCCTGTGGAAAATGTGTGAATGAAATGTAAAGCAGCTTTTACATATAATAAGGATTTTTCTTTTAACCCAACAGGTGTTCTCACAACCTATGCCATGTACAACATATATGCTGGGTAGTACAATATTGTCCTCCTAAAAGAATTACCTGAGCCCCCAAAGTAATTTCTTTGTTAAAGAGTCCATCCATTCGCATTTTGCAGGATGTGTATGAAGCATGTGTATGATGTGTATGTATGCATGGGTTGAACAACTGGTACTCTGCCATGGATGCACACGGACATGGTGGATCTGTATTTTCACTTGCTCATGTAAATATTGATGCCGTAGGCGCAGATTTAGGGGAAAGGTGCTGTGCATTTCCAGTTCAGTTCCAAGTGGAAACTAGCCAGCCACACCCCAGCCGCAGCCCCTCTCCTTCACACCACAAATCACAGCCAGCTAATAATAATGCTAAGGCGTCAGACTGCTGAAGCCTTTTTTGCACACTGGACGAGACAGCAGCCTTTTGGGGTTCAGGAATAAGGAGTTCAGAGTCTCACTGGTGGGCTGAGTTTGGCAGCGTTTGGCAGTCTTTGTAGGAATGTGTGGATGGGGCAGAAAGCCATCTTTGTGCCGGCATGTGGAAACCTCTTTGGAGTCCTTGCATGGCGATGCCCCTGCGCTTCTCCTCCAGTAGCACTCGGAGCGCCTTTCCTATGGCCTGTGATTAATGGTTGTAACACTTTGGCAGTGAAATCTGCTTCACGCACCCTGGCTCTGTAACTCAGACCAAGGGGTGACTTCATAAGCATTTTTCATATGCGCAAACATTTCAGTGCATCGCAACTCCAGCCTTCTTTCTTTGGGGCAATCCTTGTCTCAGACTACTATTTCCTTAAAACTCTTACCTTGGTTGTTGATGATGGAGCCACAAATATTACTACTAAAGATACAAGCTATAAAATAAATACCATATATATTTACACTGTATATAAAGTACATGCGCATTGAAAGCCTTCCTGTTGTTTGCAGTGGTTAATTCATACACTCTTCCTTGAGAATCAGTTGAGAAAGATATAAATCAGAAAATCAGTTCCCTACAATTGCTGTTGAGGTAATTGCAAATTTTCTACATTGATTGTTAATATGGCAACAGAGTGCTCGAGGGGACAAAAAAGGGTTGGAGAGAAGGGAATAGCTCTTGTAAGACTCAGCTGTGCCTGTCAGAACTGTTAAAAGAGTAATAGTTTTTGTTAGGCAATAAACTGGAATCCCTGCCGTGCTTCATTTAGTTTCCAAAATTCATAAATGCAGCCCGTTTCCAAAAAAATTAATTAGCTCATGAGTAAAAAAAAAAGCATGGAAGTTTATGCAGAACACTATAGAGCTTTCTCATGATATGCTAATCGATGTTTTACGTTATCTGAATTACTATTCAACAGTATTGAACTGTTCGAATACACCATATGTAATGTCATATTACTGCATAGATCACGTTTAATGAGATACTGCTGTACTAGCTATATATTTTCCCCAACTTTACGCAGTGTTTAGTCCACAGTCTTTATGCCCCAAGACAGGGAAAATTCTGACTATTCAGGGAATACAACCTTTTCCTTTTAAGGAGATCCTGAAAGAGTATATTAACACAGCACAGTTAAGCCAAGCCTTTGCCATCGAAGAGCCCGGCATCCAGCGGTGAATTTACTCCAGCAAAGACTGTCAGCAAACAGCCCATGAGCCAGTGGTCGCCCACTCATGCGCCAAAAATACAACCAAGCAGGGCAGAAGCGATAAGTGAGCCCGACCATCTGAGCCAGAGGGAATTTTATTCTTTGTGAAGATTTTTGGACAGAGGTGCCTGGAATATAACTGTTTGTTGCCAACAATTACTTTTAAAATAGAGCAGCAAGTCTATTTTATACTGAAGGGAGAGAAGAAATTTCTGTGAAAGTCAAGCAGGGGTGAAACACCTCTGGCCACGCTCACAGTTCCTACTCACATTCCCAGTTTTGGTGGTTTAAAAAGACATATATGCATGTGTTTTCCCACATAATTTCATAAATAACCAAACTTACTGCAATCAGATTGTTATAACTGGAAGGTGGCAAATAAAAATGTTTGCTTGACAATTACTAGGGTTTATGTTTGAATTTTTTTCCATAAACCTGATATTATTGTTCTGTCAATACAATATTTATCTTTAACATCTGATTATTTAGCCTAAAATATTTAAAAAAAGAACAAAAAAATGCAGCTTGCTTTAACTTTACAATTTATTTAGAAAAGTCAGACAACTGGATGGTAGTGGCTACATGTATTCCCTGGGGTCCCAGTTATGCCTCTTTATGTTGTTCTGTCATAAATATTTGTGTGACATATAACTCTGATATTTTTAAAAGAGTTCTCAGTGATTTTCCAGTAAACATTTTGTGCAAACTGGGAGGGGAGAGACAGCACTTACTAGTTCACCACTGGGGGAAAGCAACCCTCCAAGCTGCTTTCCTCAAAGGAAAGCCAGATGCAGTAGTGTTCAGGCACCGGGGAAGACCCGTGGGCTGGTGACCATAAAGATCCACTCCTGTGCAGCTCAGTCATACCAGACACTCAAGAATCCACTCCACCATCAAGGTTGCTTTGCCATGAGGAGCCTGGGACGCCTAATTATCTCTGAACTCCGTCTGAACTTTTTCTTGAGCTTAGTGCGACATTGTGTAGCCTTCCTAGTGTCTAACGAGGGTGAAATCGCACTGCAGAACTAATCTAATTCAGGTAAAAACAAACAAAGCATGAGACAGCCGTCTGCGGGAGGCCAGCCTTTTATTAGTTCCTGTACTCAAAAAGGTGTTTGTTCATTTAACCCAAAATAGCCCTTTTTGTCTAGTACTTAGTGTAAAAACAAGCAGCAAATCATTTGCTGTACTGATCTGCAGAACAGCCGAGGGAAGTTAGGTGTGCAGGTCCCGTGCCAGTAGCTAGCACTGGTCCTTATGTGGTTTTCAGCAGCAGAACTGGTTTTCAGTGGAAAGAAGTGTTTTCCAAGACAACCGATTTTTTAAAAATTCATGCTCATGGGAAAATACGTGGGCTTCTCATATTTTTTGCACTTATCAATCAAAAAAGAAGGATCATAAACACAAAATGTTTTACCTGAAATAGTATATTCTTATGCAGAGGGTAGTAAAACAGGTATTTGGCTGCCTCCTCTCCCTTATATTTCTTCCTGGGAGAGCAAGTGGAGCTAAGAAAGCCAGGATGTCACACAGCAAAGCTTGGCCAAAGATCTACTCATCCAGCCTGCTGCACCTGAGCAGGATCAATGTAAGAACAGTTTCCAGGGAGCTGAGGTGGGATCTTTTCATTCGGTAGCACTGGATTTTCCATCCAAGGGTGTCCATATAACATAAATAGGGACCTGAATTCAGCCATTTGTTTTCAGAAGCAAAGAAAAACTTTCTCTTGTTGCTTCTACATCTATGAAAGCATGGTGGGATCATATAACAACAAAAATTAAAGCAACATATGTGAAGAATAAAAAGATTTTTTTTTACTAACATGAATAGCATTTCTGGGCTAATTTTCATATCTAATCAGATGTTAAAATGATCGACTCCATGGGCCTGTTCTATGCACCACAAAGTCAAATCTGAAGTGGAATAACCAAGGAATTCACCTCATTTTCAGTGCTGTTAATTTAATCCCACGAAATTTCCGATATTCAGTACAGCGGAGCGGATCTAGTGTGAAACCAGCTGGAACCTCCCCAAAACCCTTTACACGACACAAAATACAAATCTGCAGCCTGGTGCAAATCCGAATACCGCTTGCAAAGCCTGCAGTAAAGGGGAAGGGCATTGCCTTGTGGCCGCGCTGGAGACAACAGGGTTGAGTGGATGGGAAGGCAGAAGGCACTCTAATTAACGAACTGCTGAGTAAGGGTGAAGCCCGGATTACAGTCCATACCTCATGGCTATCAGCCAGCCACGCAGTGAATGGAAACGGTCTCTGAAAAATGCATTTAATCAGGGAAATGGCCCCACCTGTGGCTCATTAACGGGATTAGGTCCTGATACAAAGTGACAGTCAGTATTATTTGTTTAGGCAAAAAGCTCGCTCTCTTTGTAGATTTTGGCATATCCAGCTGGCTTTAACAATATGGATCCGAGACAGCTAGTGTAACTTTAATGTTAAATTAGCCGGGGTTAAAAGCTTGCCAAGGCCAGGCAGACACAAAGTGCTCTTTTTTGCAAAGTTGGCACACGGGGCCAGCTGCATTTCGGTAGCACCCATGTGGTAGGTACTCCGTTTCCCGCCCCCACGGCAGCGTTTTTCCAGGTATTAAATGTCGTTTTGTCACCAGGGCAAGGGAGATCGCGCTCTCGGGGACCGAGCAAGCCGCGTCGGCACCCCATCGCTTGCTGGGAAACGGTCCTGGGCGCCCGCCGGCGCTCGGGGCAGCTGAGCAAAAGGGGACACCCACAGATCGGCCCTTTGTTTAGAAGAGACTCGCGCTGCAGAAATCTGAGGTCTGTTCTGAAGCCTAAACAAAAGATAAAGGCTCGAGCCCTCAGCTGGTAAAAATTAGTGCCGCTACTGTGAACTTCGGGAGCCGCCGCTGCAGTTTGGTTGTTGTGAGACAGCTGGAGCGCGGTCTGCAGCGCGTAACTGATTCATTGCCGCGTCGTTCCAGCCCCGCGAGGGGGAACCGGCGCTGGAGAGGCGGCTCCTGCTCCAGTGCTTGCTAAATATGGCTGATGGTCTGGATTTAGCGTCGGAAAATGAGTATCAGAGGCTGTTGTAACCGCTGTTACGTTGGTATTTTAAAATGAGGCGGATCGTAGTTTTTGTCCCTTTTTGTATTTGGAGGCTAAGGTCTGTACGTAGGGACGTTACGCGGCAGAATCTGGGTCAGTGTGGAAGTATTTGTGTATCCCTGTACAACAGCACCGCATCCAAAGTGCAGAAAGACGTTTGTTATTAGTAATGAGAACTTTCCTTTCTAAATGCAGCTACTGCAGGGTGTTCCCTTGCCTCTGCTGCCGCCACTCCACTACCACGCTGCCCACGGCCAGCATAAACCTCTTCTTGCACCGGCAAAATAATATGGAACTAAAACAGTAGCAAAATACAATTCTCATTCTCCATAATTATTTGCTGTGCGTCTTTTTCAGAGCTTAATCTAACGCCTCGGCCTGGTGAGAAATTTTCTTTGGAGGTTACCCTCGACCTGCTCATTCGCACCTTTTTTTCTGCAGCGGCTGCGCTAAGAGCTGTGAGTCGGAGCCGGAGCGGACAGAGTGGCCACCGTGCGTCTCTCCAGGAGTGCCTTTGGGGTCACCCAGCCCGGTGATGCTTAAGGTAATCTGGGTTGGGGAACTGTTATTTACTGTGTTTAAGAGAAATCATCGTTAAACCCTACAACATTCTGCAAAGTCGGAACATGATATACTAATACACCTACACCGATAAAATGTGAAGTAAACGTGGTAATGTAAAATCTATAAACTGCTGTGACCTTTGGCATTAAAGGAGCAGAACGTTCTGGAGAAGTTTGCTCATGTCACAGCTCAGTTAAATCCTGATGATTAAGAACCAGGCACGCAAGATAAAAGGAGCACTGTTGAACGAAGCGAAGACTGATACGTTCAAAAAGTTTGATCCAAAAGCAGAATATAGTACTTGCTGGAGGGGAGACTGAGGTGAATCAAGCCATACCAAAGCTTTACAAAACAGAATTGTTTATGCCTATTGTTCTAGCGCTGAAAGTAAATGGGCAATATAGCTATATAAGGCACCAGAGTCTGTCATCACTTACAGCCAGAACAAGGCTGTGGGTAACGGACTATAACGCGATCTAAGTAGCACTGCTATGAAACCAGAGTAATTTAATTTAGATCAGAGGATTCAGTTTGTGTGGTATAGACTTATGAATATAATAATTCTTAGTCATGACAGATTAGCCTGTCAACGTACTACGGCACTCTGGGCTTTTACAGAAATGCCATCCTCAGTTAGACGTTTTGTTTTAGTCTGTGCCCTGTGATGATACGTATTAGATTTGTGATATATATGAGCCACTAAAGACCAAACTGAAATCCCTAAATCCAGCATAGTCTCAGAGATCATAACATAAGCTGCCCAAAACAACAGAAATAATTGTGCCATTAACTCAGAGGATGTAGGTGATCATAAGTAGTTTTTTGAACAAGTAAGAAATAAAGTCATGAAAGGCCCAAGGAACTGGGAAGAATTATCCCTATTGCAGGAGAATGTCTATAGTCAGCCAATGAAACTGGTGTTTTTCTTGTAGTAAACTATGTTTAAGAGTGCTGGAGAATAGTGATTCCACACACATTCATCCTTACATGTGAGAAACAAGTAGGAAACCCAGAATTTTCCTTCTCCACCCACTAGAAATGTCCCATTCCAGTTCCTACAGGAGTTAAAAAGATTACAGTTTCTCTTCCTTTGCTTTGATTATCTCTGTTTTGTGTTAGCACTTGTTAAACAACATGCAGACATTGCTCATCTCCTTTTGCGTGTGTGCAGTCTCCTACTGTCAAAAATGAAATAAATAAGTTCCTCCTTCTAGGCTTAAATATTCCAGCAGGAAAGATGGCTCTTGCCAGCCAAGGACGATAGTGCTCCCTGTTCCTCACAAGCTTACATCATCCCTATCTGAAAACCTTCACAGGTTTTTCAGACAGACCATCACTTTTAAACGAACGTTCCTCTTTCAGTCATCTCCTCATTTGGAAGGTGGTGCTCAGAAATAGTGTTGCGAACGGGACCACATGGATGCTTAAAATGTCTAGACTAATCTTCACAAGCGTGACATAGGCTGGCACAGACGTTTGCCTTGCGTGTTCTTCAGGCATGTTTTGAAGCATTTTAAACCACCTTAGACTGCAGGACAAGCGTGCTTTAAGGTAACTGCACAATCCTGGTGCTGACCAGAGCACGGATCTTTGTGGATCATGCTTTGGCTTCCGTTCAACCTGTGTGCCAGATCTTCCTCCCAGAGGCTAGAAAATGAGGGCAAACTGGGGGAGAGTGGCATAAGGAGGGAGGGGAGTGGCGATTTATACCTACGGTATTCCCCATATGGGAGCTGAGACGTAACCAGAGCTCCTACTCAGAATTATCTGAGCCCAAGAATCGCTCCAGGTTCCTGCAGTTCAAGCTCAACTCTGGTTACTCCATTCTTAACGTGTAGACAGAGACATCATGAAATGTAAGCTGACATTTCTCAGCAGTGTTTTTCTTTGGAGTGTCAAATCAGTTCACGGTTTTAAGTTTTGCACTGATGTGTAGGGAAGCCACTAATGCCCGTATTCATGTTTTATCACTGCAATTGTCCAAAGGTTTTATAACTGTGGAAGATATATGGAAAAAAAAATCTTGAGGGACCTAGAGCTTCCACAGAAAAGAAGCCAGTTGGATTTATTTAGCTACTGCATGTTGGATCATCGAATAGAAACTTGATAGTAGTGCAGGAACATAATAATGTCTTTTTAACTTGTTTTTATTCCATGTATTTTAACTCCACAGGGATTCAGGATACAATCACTGCGACCCACAAGTGTAGTTAGTTCTCAGCTTGTAATGCATATGTGAAAAAAAGCGTTTGTCTCCTTAGCCAAGGTTCACTTTCATTCATGGCATATGGAGATGAAGTTTTCCTGTTTTCTTTTCTGGCCAAAAAAGCATTGGGTCAAACTTGTATCTGGTGTAATGTGCTGATTTCAGTTACTTCAGCAATGAATAAGACCCATAGCTTATTTTTAGGCCATATAATGATACCAGTAAAACAATACTGATGACTGTAAGTTTGGCTCACATTAATAGATTAAATGTGGGTAGATGCAAACAGATGGCATTGGTTGCTTTGTCGCTTCCTGGCAGAGCCGGCCTCATTAAAATAGCAATTTTGCTGAAGCTTTTGTGCCTGTGATTAAAGTTGCCAAAACTTTTAAATAGGCAGAGTTTCAAAGTGATAGTTGGGACGGTTTCCAAATGTATCTGGCATCGTACAGCACTCCACATTAGACTTGTAAAGCTGGATGTTTTTGAGAATAAAGGAGATCTTTCATTTACCCAGTGGCCACTTTTCTCATTTCATGTGTCATCTGCTGTATTTGTAAGAATGTTTATTTCCTTCCAAAGAAAACAGTCGGTGGCACGTAAGGAAGAATTATTTAGTAAATAGCATGCTAGAAGGCTGTAACATCACTGACGCTTCTTTTCTGAGCTTTGTCAGAAACAGAACGGGGTAAAAATGTTCTCACAGATGAAAATTCACAAACGGATGTGGGAGAGAGGGAGAGATGAATATTTGGAAGACCGAGTGCAACCTTTGCTGCGGCGCAATAACGCGGAGCGATGGCAATTACCAGCTTTTATTCAAACTGCGGTTTGCTGCGTTCGCAGCGAGAGGCGGGGGAAGAGCAGCACTCTTCTCTCGTTGAATTCCTGGGTATTTCCAAACGCGTTAGTATTTTTTGCCCAAAGGAAGGGCTGCTTTCAGTACTGCATTGGCACTCCTGCAAGATGCCTTAACCACAGAGCTCCAGTGCAACCATGGGCAAATCATTTAACCTCTTGTTCTCTATCAAGTTGATTTTACTTTTTTTGGGGGGGAGGAAGGGGTATTCTGGAGCTAAAGGATATAAAGTTGTCTGGAGATCAATTGCTGCGGGATGCTAAGAAAATAAAACTACCTGCTAGTGGCTGGGTAGTTGTAAGGGCAGAGGCTGAAGCTGGAAGCTGCTGTTATAACAGCAGAAAATATTTGTCTACATGTAATTTTGAGCAAGTTAAAAATGGAGGGGTTGCTTTTTGCTGGCAATTAGCAGGTTAAGGCTTGCATCTGATGGTGGTACGTACTGAATGAAAACTCAAATGAATCTGTTGAGTGGAAAACTTATTTGAAATTTGGAGAAACGAACCCAATCTTTTATAGGTCTCAAATACACAGCAAACATTTTAATTCCCTCGTTTCCAAGAATATTACAAACAGGCCACAAAGAAAACCCTGAAGTTCGATATAGAGTATCTGGCTTTAGGAAGGAGATTATGCTTGCACATGTGCTGGGTCTGTCGTAGCTAATGACATATGAGAAACACAGTTTTAATGGGTTCACAGGTTATTTATTATGGGAGCAGAACATCATAAATTTGATAACCAGATCCTACTAATTTGCCAAAATATGTAAGAAACACATTGATGTAATTGTGTTTGTACTGTATTCGCTTGTGGGGAATAATTTAATTTATATTTATGGGAAATTTCCATTCAAAGGCAAATCATGCAATAGTATATGCTTCTGTGCATATATGTACAAACTCTTACACAGACGTGCAAATTTCTACTGCAAAATGCCAGTATCTCCAGGGGAAAAAAAAGGACTATTTTACAATTACAGATCACAAACTACTTACAAACTGGCAAATCTCTGAAAGAAGAGTTTTGAACACAGCTGTGTTTCTGCAAATTTAGAGAAAAATATTGCGCCAGAAATAAAAGTAGAAACTAACAAAACATCTAATGAGAATCTGTTCAAACGATTTATTAACACTGGTCCTGGAGACAAGAAGATCAGTCTGTCAGATGTAATTCTGTCCCATCGTACTCTTTGACCCATCTTCTAAGCAAGAAGTCGAGAGCAACTTAGCATGAGGGCGCTTCTAAGTACTCTGTAAAAGTTTTCTATACTTTTGAAATAAAATCAGAGAGTAATTCTAACTAAAATATGAAAGGGGCCAATAACATCGGTGAAAGGTAGTTTGTTACTGAAATGACACATTCCCACAGCGCTGTGTTTTTATAACAAATATGAAATCATCCATGAATGGCAAAACCATCTCCAGTTTTAAACTAAAAGCAAGAATCTCATTCAGATTAGTGTAATGGACAGTCAGTAATAGTTTAATGAGATTATTATTTTAGCTCTTTTCAGGAGGATCTGGCAGAAGAAAGAGGTGGAGGAAGAAACTCAACCAAGCTGTGTAAAACCTCTTATTTCCATGCAGTGAGTGATTCTTACACCTGGTTCCTTCCTGCTTTTGCAACGGAAGTTGCAAGTTATTTGATTTGGACACGCAGTCTAAGGAGTAACTAGTCTTCAGTAAAGACCTCATGCTTTCCTCAGGAGGGATATTATTTCCTTTGACTCCCTCAAAGCAGTTTAACTGGCTTAGTGGATGTGTGTCGCACAAAACGATGGCATGCAGGGTGTTTTCCCCAAGACAGGAACACGTTTTAATGTGGCAATATATAATCATTCTTGTTAATCATGAATTCCCAGCTCGTGTTCCATGACCTATTTTCACAAGCAGCCATGATGGTTTCCCATTTTCATCACATGAGGAATCTGCAGTATTTTCTCTCTGATGAGAAAAAGGTGGGAAATCAACCAGATTCAGATGGTTCAGCGATCTCAGGTCCAGATGTGATCAACCGGGTCTTGGGCCTACATTTCAAAGCTGTTTGGCAGCTGATGCTGCCACGGCGTCCAATGGCCCACTAAATGCCCGTGGCAAGAATTATAGCAGGGTTGTCACCAGTGCAGGCTGCTTCCAGGTTTCAAGAAGGAGATGGAAGCGTTTGTTTTGTTCATCAAAAGCCAAAAACCTGACTCTAGCAGAGATACAGTTCTGTATGATGTGACTCCAACTAACTGTCACTGCATGGGGCTGTGCATAGTCCCGATCTTGGATCCCAGGCTTGGTTTTGTGTTGAGAAGGTGACAGATTACAAGGTGCAGATGATCTGCTCATCTTTTCATTGAATTCTCTTGAAAGTTATGCATTGGATAAAAACCACAAAGAACTGTCTGAAGGGTTATAAGAGGTCGTAGATGAGGTATGATTCCCTTACTATTTGGCTCCAAAAAATATGAAAGTACTAGCAATTAGGCACCTGACCTGTCATCTCTGAGGGCTGCAGGGAAAAAAGGACAAGGAACATGGTAGCATTTCTCAAAGGTCACTGGAAACAGTAAGCCCTGTCACAAAATTTGAAGACCTGAAGAACTGGAATATTGAGGCTGAAATCCTTAGCCTGAAACCGCTAGCAGAATAGCTGGCGACCCTCCATGTGCTTAAGTATATGCACAAAGAGATGGATATATATTTTCACGTTTCTGAATGCCAGTTTATGTCATGGATCTTGAACAAATGTTGAGCTTATTCCATGTGAAAAAATGAACTGAGAATTAGAAGAAAGAAGGATTTAGTTCTGCAAATAACTACAAATAACTGGAAATTAGAAAATAGATGAGAAAGGAGAGAAAGAGAAGCTGAAAGACCATTTTCAGTGCTCCTTCAGGCCTTGAGGGCCCCTCAGTTTAGGAACCCTGTGCTTCCTTTGCTCTTTGATAGCAAATGTCCCTTGATCTTTGTGGTGTTTTGTTAAGCTGCTATTTTAGACGTGTAGTATTCCAGGAAAAAGAATGGTCCAATAACCAGATGTTCTTACATCCTCTTTCCTAGAAAATACGATGGTTCATTTGAAACATGGTTGTGGTTACCAGCAGCTATTATACACTGGTTTTATTGACTGCATTTTGAAATGATTGACTGAGTTCAGAGTAAGCCTCCGTGTTGTTCCTCCTTACAAAGAAAGAAATTATGTCTGCGCAAGTATATTCAATATTTAAACTCTTTCCTATCGGATTTTGTCCCTCAAAAGCCATATGTCAGCTTATGTTTAATAAGTCATATTGGTTTATCTCGGTAATGGTCTGCTTGAAGCACAGCATGGGAGCAGAAGGGAGAGCTGCCCATCAGAAGCATCTCTGAGCTATTAAAAGATGGTCACATAAGGGATGGGCTGTGCCTCCACCTTCCTTTGACCAGGCGTAAGCAGGGCTTGCCAAACAAACACAAACAAAGCATTGTAGTCTTCCTGATATAAAAACATTTGCTAGTGGGGAAATAGAGCCCTTGATGGAAAAATGAGACTCAGAAACAGCAGTCAACTGTATAAAAGCTTTAATCCATCCCTCTTGTGGCGTGTCAGGGTGCCAGGTCAAAGAGACAGGTGGGATATTTGTCATTTGGAAATGCCATCCCCCTAGTGAATTGCTGTGTTCTGCTAAACAAGAAACAACCTCCCTCCACCCAGCTCCCTCCCTGTTTTGTAATCGTATCCGTCAGAGACCCGCAGAATTTTTTTTTACACTGCTGGGCCTTTGAAGAAAAATGGCATTAAACAAAGTCCTGATCTTGAAGAAGCATAGTGGTGCAACTTCTGCTCTCCCCAGCTTAAAAAGACGCCAGAAGTGAGCAGTGACCAATGTAATGAAGTCTGGTCTAAATTAGCTTCCACAACCAATATAGCACGTGTCAGATAGGCTGGTCTAGCCCAGCTGCTTTACACTGCTGATCCAGTGATCCTAAACCTTGTATGCTTAAGCTAGCGTAGGTGTTTTTGTCACCATAGCATTATAAAGCCACTAGTGTACACCAACCTCCTGAGCACCTAGACACCTACTTTATTCAGAGAAATCCCTGCCCCGAGCAGTATTCCTCTTTATGAGGATTCCTTTCTAGGTGGATTGACTTTCATAGGAAGTGAAACATTTTTTCCACATTCACTTCCATTTATTTCTATTCAGGGGAGAGGGCATCCAAAGCAACTTTGCAGCAACAGGCATAGTAAGTCCTTCTTCATACAAAGGTCCTTATACACGCTGGGGGAGTCTAAAGAGCTAAAAATGGATGTAATCCCTCTCTAAATTGCCAGAACAGTGCAAAGGACCTCCGTAAAATAAACTTCAGGGGATAGCTAGCAAAGTTGTGTTTCAAGATGTTCCTTCCCATAAGAAGCCCTTGCTCTGTTGAAACCACCAGAATAGGGGAGCTTGGAAGAAAATCAAGAGGGCAAAGAAGGGAGAAGAAAAGAAACATTTTATAGATCAATATCCCTGTCAAAGGCAAATATTTTCTCCTGTTTTGTCTGGCACAGACAGTTTTGGAGAGGATATTTTTAGAATATGTTACACGAATTTTTGATTACCTTAAGAGATTTATTTTCTGCCAAAACAAAGGCATCATATTTCTCTAACCAGAATGTGGCATTTATTGTGAGGAGGGCCAAATCTTGCACATAATCATTGAGGTCATATGCAAATAAAAGGCACCATACTTTGTGTAAATTCCCATTTTAGCTATTCTTACAACATTTCTCGTTTATAATATTGTAACTATTTTCTGAAAGGCTCTCTGGGACTAGTCCATTAAAACTACAACCAGCCTATTTTTCTTTAGCTCCTGCTGAGGAATTGCCTTCAAGGAATATTCTGAGATTTAAAAATAATAAAAAAAAATTAAAATGCTTTTTAGCAGTTTAGTTTGAACCCATCCTTTCAATTCAGTAATATAAGTAATATCTTGTTCAACTTCCACTGTCATGGTTCAACTAAGCAGTGATGGTGTCTGCAGGGTGGGAGACGCAGGAGGAGGTCCATGTGCTGGTGTTTCTCATCCCTCAAATGACCAAATGCTACTGTGTTCTGCAAAAAAGGGGGTGCCACAGCCCTGCTAATCCCTCTGTACAGCCAGTGTTTTTCTGTACTCACCATTTTATCACTCCCCTTTCCTTCCTCTTGTCTCCCCTGTCCCAGTCTTCATCAAATTACCTTTTTTGTCTTTTCTCTGGAAAAAACATTTGTCTGGCATGTTGAAAGACTCGTGGGAAGTGTATGGTCTCATGTATTCGTGCATGAGGAGGCCAAGGAAGGGGCTGCTGCAATATAACAATATTTCTTGTATGTAAGAACGATATACTGTAATTATGGTATGGCACGTAACACTTACTAACAGTATATTTTGATTTCACTGCTAGGCTAAAAGGCATTAATATTGGCTCTGTCACTAAAGACATTCCCTGCTAACTCCTTTCTGCAGTCATACATTACAAAGCTTCCTACTGTTCTGCTGAGCAGTCTTGTTCTGGCCACTTACTGACATCAAGCAAAAGAAAGTACTTCAGCAGGGAAATTAAAACCAGCTTTTTTGTGTATTTTCAAGAAAACGATTGCCTTTTTTAAAGCTGTACCCCAAATATATCCCTTTTTTTTCTGTGTAATAGTAGGGCTAGATGACAACGGTGGGAAGATTCTGTACACTTGATCTTGTAGTGTGGGTTTTCTTTCTCTTCCTTCCTTTCAGCACAAAGTCTTGTAAACATGTTTTTAGCTACCTCAGAACCCAGAAAGCACTGTCACTCACATTCACTGCCATCTCTGCTTTGTCTTTTGGATGCTATTTTCACAAGCCCCACTTCAGAACTATCTCCCCACCTGCCCCCCTCTGCTGCCTTGGCTCTTGTAAAATTGCAGATCCTTGTTTAAGCTACACTCTTCCTCCAGAGCTGGACCTGGTCCTTTGTCACTATCTGAATAACAGGGCTTAGCAAATTATTTTTCATGTCAGCCTGCACAGGCTGCCAGCTCTTCCACTCATCACTGGCCTCCTGTTTCAACAGAACCGACAATAAAGAAGTTCTGGCTATTCCACTGCAACTGATAAAAATCTTTATTTCATGGGTAACCGTAAGAAAACTGCCAGGTAAAGACAAACACTTCCAAGAGAGTGAAAAGAAACCCTGTCTGAATGACTTGAATGAAAGATCCACTTTCCGTGTGAAACAGATAAAACATACTGTGCCAGTGCCATCTGGAAGCTGCTGAAAAGCACCTGCCCTGGTGCAAGACCATCCACTGCCTTCCTTCCTTCCTCCTGCCCCTTCTCACACACACAGTGGTCACGGAGCATGCCAGAAGTGATTTTATATAGGTAATTGCTACTGTTGTGCTCTGTGAGCATGTTATGTGTTGTTTTCCTGACATCATCTGAAGGCAAAGACAACTGACTCCTCTTCTTGGAACACTCCCTCTACCCCTTATCATAGAACAGAACAGAACAGGACAGAATATTTAAGTTGGAAGGGACGTACATCATCTAGTCCAACTGCCTGACCACTTCAGGGCCGACCAAAAGTTAAAGCATGTTTTTAAGGGCATTGTCCAAATGCCTCTTAAACAGTGACAAGCTTGAGGCATGCACTGCCATCCTCTGAGTCACACCCTCTTTCTATTTTCCTTGCTTTCCAGACATAGACAATGTGGCAAAGAGTTTAGGGCCTCTGAGAATACCCTTATTACCTTCCCCTAAGTGCAGATGTTCTACTCGAGGGACAAGGAATTAAAGGACAAAGATTGTCCTTGTGTGCAGCAGCAGACAACCATCTCCTACCGATGTGAGATTACAGACCTTTTCCACAACAGTAACAAATCCTCAAAGTCAACTGGATGAAGAGAGCACCTGAGCATGACAGTAGCACACGGTGCTAGCACAAAGGCCTGAGAGCCTTGTAACGTGCAGGCATGTCCAGTGTGTTTCCAGTCATCAGGTGCCCAATTTATGTTGCTTGCTTTGTAAATGCTAATGAAGAAAAAGGACCCTCTCACTGTGTGAGGATCCCTTTTGCTGCCTCCCTACATTTGCATGCAGACATTGTCGGACTTCAGCTTGTAATAGGTACCAAATTGCCTAAATGAATCTTCACTACAAAGCCACCCTCTTACTTCTGTCTCTCAAGCAACCTTTTCCTTTACTGACCACCATCAGAAATGCTCTTTGACCAAAAGGAAAGAAATGAGCAGTATTTTTACAGAAGTCAGACAAAAGCACTGGTGTTGCAGCAGAACATTACTTACTAAACCCATGCAGTGCAAACTGGTTACATTTGAACCAGCAATTAAATCCTTCTAGGGAGTTTAGTACAGAATTACATCCTCAACGCAGAATTTTTAGGTTTCCTGTAGAAAGGCTTTCACCCCCTATGACACTGTGTTGTTTTGCAGGCTAATTTCTATGGAATATTATCTTTTTAGCCCTATTCAGTTCTAAAAAGCTTTGCCATAAATATTAGGACTCCTAAGTAATTCCAGGATTGCTGCTGATCCTCTTTGAGGACGTGTCAATGGGAGTCTCTGAAGATGCAGGTTATCGCTGCTCTACCTCAAAGACGACTGGAGAACTGTAGCTTGGATTCATCTGTGGCTGCTCCTGGGGTGTTTCTGAGCACGATGGACACACCTGCACGTACCTTTTGTTTTACATGGGCCCACACGATGTTCCCTTCAAAGAAAGATAGATCTAAACATTAAACATGTACTTCAAGAAAGAAGAGTCTACATTTTCCATTACCTTACCGTGATGTCTCAATGCTGTTTCTTCCTTGAGCAGGACGGCTCAAGGGGCTTGTTGAAAGATACAATTTTCTTTTTCAAGCCCAGCTAATGTCCAGCCCAGCCTGATAATAAATGCAAATGGTATTTGGGCTGGTGGCCCATTCAAAATGAGTTGATCAGCCTTCATTCTGCCCTCAGTTACCAGGTGTTCACATTACATAGTTCTACTGCCGTGGTCTCCGCAGAGTTATTAAAAACAGACAATCCACTTTTTCCTTAGCAATGATCTACAGGTCAATGCAGTGGCAGGGGATTGGAGGGATGTGGGGACCGATGAAGCTTTCCATCCAGTTGATTAGTTATATCTCCTCTTCTTTATATTTCCAGCTGCTGTATAGAGAGGTGGATTCCTTGGCTTCAAACTAAGGTTTTGTCTGAGCAAGTTCCAGTTTTCAGAATTACAAGCCACTCCAATATTTCTCTTGAGTTTCAAACTCACTATGAGGTGAAATAATTAAGCCTTCACATTTTACCAGCCCTTCCTGAGGAGCACTGGGAGGAAGAGACTCACAGGAAGGTACTAACTCCTCTGTCTGCTTCACAGGATCTGCATCCATCTCCGTTTTCCATTGTCCACAATGATTTCTCCAGCCTCAAACAGCTGGCACAAGCATTTTCAGAATGTGACTAATAACTGAATGTATTCCCTGAATTTTCTTCCTTGTAGAAGGTTTTCTTCTAGGGTTAGACCCATTCTCCTTGTGCCTAATCCGGTTTCAGGTGGGCTTTAAAAGGTCTCTTTGACTGGGCATTGCAGGCTCCATACTCTGTGTAGGAATGTCTCTAGATGCTTGGGATTTTGGTGTGGTTGAATGTGTGTACATATTTATTTTTTTTACTGTGGCACATAAAATGGCACCTGCACTCCAATGATTTCTTTTTTTTTAATAAATTAATCCTTTATTCAGGAAAGTGTCTCTCCTTTTCTAAGGATGAGGAGCCTATTTGTCCCAGTCACAATCTCATTTTATTTCTGTTTTGGAACAGTTTTCTGGTTTAAAATTAGTGTGCCTGACGTGTGCTATTTGCAATTCATTTATTATCCTATGAAAGCTATTACTCTAGTTTATTATTATTGCTTCCCTCCCAGTTGCTCACAGAGACCCCTTTGTAGAGTGCATGTAATAGGTTTTGGCAAAACTTAGACTTTTTTTCAAAAGTTCATTCTGTTACTTAGTCTTTTTCCAAGACACTCCAATATTCTACTGCCACTTCAGCTGTATGAGGTGATGCTGATTAGCAGTGATAGGTGTAATTTCATGCTAGTCAATTATTCAGCTCTTCCATTTCTGCATATTTGGTGAGTGACATGACCTTTCCATCTAGTAGCCTTGCAAAAGGTCTGTTCTCCTCAAAACTTTTTCCTTTGGGTAAGAAAACAGAATATTCCTTCCCGTGAACTTGTCAGCAGATGCCGTTTTATGGAAGTTCTCATCTAAGGCAGGAAATATGTCTTTGTCACATCTTATTTTCATGGTATTACATCCATGTTTAGGTACTGGTCTTCTTGAGATGTTAAGGAGCTCATGCTTTCTGCTTACCTAAAACCATGGGATCTCTGAGGTGGGTCCGGCATGCTGACTTTCAGCTATCTGCATGTCCACATGCATCGTATGCAGTTATAGCTCTTCAGGAGCATGAAATGTGATAAAATTTCCCCCTGAAACAGAAGTTCAAGAATCCATTTACAAAAAAACTTCTAAAAAGACTTAGGAAAATTATCTTTCAAATATTTAGTATTTCCCAAAAGAGATGGGTGATTTTTTTTAATCGAATAGTTTATTTACAAAAAAATGCAATCTAGTTGGCACAAAATAATTTAGATATTTCAGTTAAATTGACCAATGAATTGCAATTGGTTAATATTTGAGGGACTATTTTCAACACGCAAGCATTGCTCTGATGGAGTAACTCATTTCATCCCAAAGGTGAAGCCTGCATTTGCTGAGGCAAATCTCAGCCTAAAATTGTTCCTCCTATTGTTCCCCTCTGACTGCCTAGGAAACCTAAGTGAATACTTCAGATGTAGAATTTCACAGTGTAGATGTCTGTGGTTACAGGGAATGAGTCCCCACTGGGCCAGCCAATGGGAAAATAGGGCCCTTTTGTTCAAGAGGCTTTAACAGCACATAAAAAAATCCCAGGAGCCTACACATTTTGTTGAAAAAAGTCACAGGATGAGACAGATTGGGACAGATGAGGTTAAAAAGGTTATTCAAGGTCATTTAGCAGCTTAATGGCAGGGCCGAAAGCAGTGCAAGGTCAGTGCCTCATTCTCCAAACCAAATTGCATCCCCTAATTACTGATGAAGTTTCTTGGCATTGGGCAGGACTGACAGAGGGGAAAGGCAGCCCACACTGCGAAGGACTAAACACAGAGGAGACAGGGTGTATGAAAGCATCGAAGAGGTAAATGACTTCATGGTGATCTCGTGGTCCATTATTAGTTTCTCTTTGTGGGCATTTTGCAAGGAATAACATGTTAAAAGGGACTTGAATGAGGTAGAGAGATAAACAGAGACACTGTCAGGATGCTTTAGATACAGGAGCAACAGAGACGAGACACGTAAGAAGGTGAAGGGAGCAGCAAACTGGACCATGAAGAAAGGTGTGGAAGGAGAAGATGGTAAATTTGGAAGGCAATGATACCAGCTGGAGTATCCAAATATATATAGCAAAGACCGGGAGAGAAAAAAAAAAAAGTAGTTGGGTAGTTTCTATGTTAACAGTAGTTAAGATCCTGGAGGTTAGAGAAAACTACAACTCTAAATGGTATTTTGGATTGTCCTCCAAATGTACAACCCCTGAAATTCCTGCAGGCTCAGAAGTGACCTTGCTACCTGTGCAAGGACATGAAGCCAATACCATTCTTTAAAAACCGTGCAGCTTCAGAGTGGCTAGTATGTCTGTATGGTCTGACTATGTCAGGCCCTCCTAAATATTTAGATTGAGTACTTCATATATTTTACATATAACACAACATTGCAGGGATATTTTCTGCAGGATGGTTGGAAGAAATGCATCTGCAAAGGAGTGTTCTGCACATACCCACTACAAGGAACACCACTGGGGAAAGAGAGCACAGAGTGGGAGCCTGTGATGAGATTTTGAAACTGAAATGTAGGAATCCAAAATAATCTCCAGTAGCATTTACTGGAGAAATCTGAATTCACACCCAGAAGCCACAATGACAAAATGATGAATTCCTCCTCCCTTTCCATGAGGTGCTAGGCTTTAGTGTGTGATTTCTGAAAACCTTCACATCCAGCAGCACAGGACCGGCCCAGGCTTAGCCCTAGCGAAGTTCTCTATAGAAAAGCAAGTGAGTTAAATATGAACTCAGAAGAAAATCCAGTTAAAAATATATCCAAAGGTGTTAAACAGGAATAGAAAGAAAAGCCCTTTACATTAACAATTTTTTTTTTTTTCAGATGATTTCATAGGCATCAATATATTATTCTAATCTCGTCCTGGCTGCACTTTAACAGTGGAAGCTCTATTTCTCTGTGCCTGCCATTCTCTTTTGTTAGTTGTATTCACAATTACAGGGACAAAAATGTGTCTTTTTATGTATTTCCCAAAATACATGCTATCTGCCTGCGTGTAAACAGTTTTAAGAATAAAGAGATCATTTCTTTACCTGCAAGGAGAGGCAAGACAGGTGAGAGGCAACCTGTCCTTGCTGCTCTGGACTTGGTTACAGAGGTGAGCAGGAGGGAAGAGGAGCAGGTCTAACAGTACAGGGCAGCACCTGAGGAGCCTCTCCCCCCTTCCCTTGAATCTTTGCCTTGTCCCCCAGAGCAATAGCTATGACTGGGCCTCCATCTTTGTTCAAGCTACAAGATGACTGGAAATTCTGGAGAAGCATATTAGAGTCCTCAAAATCTGTGCAGACAAAATTTCTGGGTGGAAAAAGCAGAAGTGTGGGGGGAAATGCAGATGCCTGATGGTCCTGTGGCTTCTTGCAACACAGAGGATCATTCCTCAGTAGTGCACAAACCAACATCTGCTTAACAACTTCTGTCCATGATGTCATTTCTGAGCCTAGCATCAAAAACGTGTTAGTTGTTGTACACACACACTGGGGTGATCAGTTCTTGTCCCTGAGGAGGTACAACTTGAACAGGAAAGAGAGGGGTCAGGATTCAAATTAAACATAGTGGAGGTTAGATAGTAGCAGGTGAAAAAACTCTGCAAGAACGTGATGTTTACAGTAAGGGATTGGCTGCCTGTGAGGACTGTACTGGCTGAGGGTCCTCCCAGTGCTGGTACCTTGCCTGGATTTCAGTTTTCACTCTACTTTACTCTGCATGAGCTGAAAGGCTAGAGCTGAAAGGCTAGATGAAAAGGGAGAAAGCAGTGCAGAGCAAAATCTTGGCTAAGGGATGAACAACCCCAAACTTTGAATCAGTTCTGAGCCATGACTCTGTCTTAATCCAAGGCTTTTTGAGAAAATAAAAGGAGGTCTTGAGAGATAATGTTGGATGAGATTTCAAATAAGTGTTTTATCCTACAGCCCATTCCTCTAAGGCAGGATCAGTTGTTCTCATGGACACTTAAATCATTCCTGCCTCAGCTGTTTATGAGACGGTCCAGTGGTAGAGCTTTAACAGATTCTTGGACAAGATTTTCTAGCACAAAATTAATCACATCAGAAGAAAGTCTCCCCTGATAGCCAGCCTGAAGTTCTCTTAGCACTGTTGAAACCAATTACTCCTTGTCCTATCATCAGTGGACACGAAGAACTGTTTGTCTTTTTCTCCTCTGCAGCTACTTTGTAAGTCTATGCTGCTTCATCTCAGCCTTCTTGTGTGAAGACTAAACAAACCGTATTGCTGCACATCTTGTTTACCACAGCTCTGTGCTTTTTGATCTTCTCTGGACACCCACAATTGGTCCAGTTGGTAAAGTTGATTTAGGGAAGAAGAGAAAGCAGATGATATCTTGATATCCAATTAGGATCAAAATGGATCAAATAGTAAGAAAAGAAAGTATGTTAAAGAAGTCAATACCAAAAAACTCTCCCTGTCCACCTCTTCTCCTGCCCAGACATGCTGTCTACATTCATGCAGCTCAGTTGCTCCTTCTCCTTTTACTCTAGCAGCTGTGAGGTTTGTGAGACCTTTTGTGGCAATTACTTTAATTCCCTGAAATCAAAGCACCTGCCAGAGAAGTGGCTTGTTTTACAAAATCACGGCCTATTGAAACATTTTAAGGAAAACAGTTGTTTCACTCTGTAAAGATACAGATCTTCTCTTGAGTCAAGGAGAGAAGATAAAGGGGGAAAGTTTGACATTTGACTTCAGTCTGGAATGCAGGTAAAAGCTTGAAATATAAACTCTGAGATGAACAGATTTGATTAAGATATCATTTTAAACTACTGTCCTTCCTTCTTTTCCGTATTTATTTGTAACTGTGAAAGAAAGACAAATAACCTTATCTTTGCTATTGGACAAAATGCAAACTGGCAGCTTTTGCTGGGAAAGTCTGAGTGACTTTGATGGCTACCATGAAAGTGTGTTGGTCTGTTTGATCTTTTGTTGACTAACTGCAGGTTTGGGGATGTTACAATACATGTTTACATAATGTAGGCTAGCTGCAAAGCCTCACCTTGGGTGAAAAGACACAGCTGGTTTTAAAAGCAAGCTAGGTCAGGTTAAAAGGAATAAGCTGCACAACAAATTATGAAGTTTCAAAGGTAATGCATGGGTTATATGGCCAGCATACAAAAAGACAAAAGGCTATATGCCATCAGAAAAGAGTGTAAATAGACTGGGATTCGATGGGATCCCTTGTAGTTCGAAGCCAATTCAGTGTTCAGTGTAGAGCCAAAAAACATTCCCTTTGAGGGTTATTTGTTAAAGAAAAAAGCTAATTCAAATATCATCACCTAAGTCCTAGGCTAATCCTTCTCAGGAAAATTTGCTTTTACAGTTCCTTTCTCATTGCACTGCCTGCCCCAACCAGCTACATTTTCTAATGCTGATGCTGGGACTGAAACCATTAGTGCCCTGGGAAGTAACCAGCTAATCACCAGTATCTGTCACTTGGATGCATGCAATTCAAGTGTCCAGCCACCCTGTGCCACCACGGTGTTCAGCTATGAACAACAACGCAGTAACATGGATGGTGAGCTGGATTCACAGACAAGTCATGTGGTGTTATAGCAGATGACCATTAGGTGTTTTTGCTGCTTCATGGAAGTCAGAGTCCTGGCCCAACTGATGCACGTGGACCTGTAGGCACCTAAGAACTGGATTGACAGGAGCCAGAAAAATAATTGAAGTAAAACTTTTAACAGAAGTGCTAGGGACAGAGCTAGACCTTAAGCCTTGCTCACAATAGTCTGTAACTAACTCTGCAAAGGAACAAAACTCTCAGCTGAGCTTCTGCAAAGCTGTTTCGACAATAGCAAGCAACTTGGCAGAAAAGGACTGGATGGATATCTCCAAGGGGTTGCTGCTGAGGTCCTTACATCCACACATGATATTGTTCAGGGAAGTTATTTCCATTTATATGTAGTCTGGTTTCCTGCACAGAAAGGCCCCACCAGGCATGTGGGTTGAATAAATGTCCAGAGGGTATAGTTTACGTCCCTCACATCCCTGTAGGAGAACATCTGGGGTGTGCTACAGCAGAGTTTTTTATTTTGTCTCCCTCAGAAGGAATCTGAGGCACTACGACCACTCTGTGAACTGAGTAAACCCTGCAAACTCCGCGGTGAAGGGAGTGATGGGTTGCTTCAGAACTGCACAACTGTCCAAACCAAAATTAAATTTTACTGTGTTCTTTGGAGGAAATCTTTCTTTGGAGGAGAAAAAGACCCTCTATAGTTTGTCCCCGATTCATCCTGAAAACTTGTTATGCAAATGGTGACAAATTATGCTGGTAAACAGAGAGAGACAAGGAACAATTTTCCAGTTTTGAAGAAGGTTATTTACAGATTTACTGTGTGAAGATGAATGCAGTGCTCAGCGCAATGGAGATGGCTCCCCTCCAGCTGAAACTTTCATTAAACTCTATCTAGATACTGTCTTGTTTGTTTTTGGGGAAAACTCATCAGAATGAGAACTCCTTAGTTCCGTCTAAAACTTAGCTTGATCTGTGGGCTAATACAGGTTACCCCTTTCCAGAGTGCTCTGTCTAAATTCAAGTATTTTATTATTTTTACTCAACCACCAAGGACGCAGCCTGATGGCAAAAGCTCTCTACACAGTTTGTTATAGAAGTGCCTGTAATTCAGCTCTGGAGGCAAGTCTTGTAGAGAAATGTGCTATTAGCCAGGATGAGCACACAGTTCAGTATTTCTGACATTCCCAAGACAGCAAATGGCGTATACAAAGGGGATGGGGGGACAAGTGAGAGGGTGGAATCTGGGAAGACTTTTCAATGAACACTGGTATTTGTTTCCCTGGTGGGTTGAGTTTAAATGTCGCTCAGACAGTTTTTTTGGCAAGATAGTTGTTATCCTGTTGAGTAAACACTTGGAGGAGTAGTTAAATCAGTGGGAATACATTTGAAATCACTGTGAGCGGTCTCAGCGGTCCCAGCAGACATGCTGAAGAGCGAGTACAAAATGAACACTCAACAAAAACCCCCTAGAAGTATTTAGTTAATTGTCTGATATAGATATTTTATAATTGAAGAATGAGCAGTAATGCCCAGAAATCTTTAAATAATGAGGGAACAGGCAAAAGAGTCTTGTTAAATGCAGAAAGCTCCTTAACTTTACCAGAATTTGTTTAATATAAACTCCTCAACGGAGTTGTAACTGTCTGCAAGACAATTCAGAGTGCCTTGGCTCTGCTATCCCATTGCTACGCCTGGCTGAATGTGGAAAATACACCTTACTGTGAGCGAGGATTTCTTTGAATAAACATATTTCTGTGAATTCACTCCCATCTGTAATTAGCTTTGATGATGAAAATACAATTTCTTTTCATGAAACGAAGTCTTGTTGCCTCAGGGGTAAAGACAGTTTTCAGATTACATTTCATAATTCAGTCTGCAGTAGACTGGATTTGACCGTGCGGACCCTCGTGGGGGCCATTTTCGTCTCTGTAGCTTGTGGGCTCTCTCCTCTGGGCAGCAACTATTTATTCAGCTTCCAAAATGAGTGAGGAAGGAAGAGATGGGACCAGTGCTGCTGAGCTGAAAATGCCCAACTGATGGATTGTGAACAGGGGAACTAATTTCTGCCTACTGCTCTCGCTGGATTTCCAGCTGGCTGCCTTGCCTGAAATGTAATACAGTCTTAGCAATTGCAAAAAATGCATCAGAAAACACCATTTAAATTAGGCTCAGTTATGGCTTTGAAAAGAAAACATATTTTACACTAGCTCAGCTGCAGTCTCCCGTTCCCTCAGAAAGCACGGAGTACACAAGGGCTCTGATACCAGTTTTTCCTACGGTAGGTTTTCCCAAAACGCTCCCACTGATATCAGTAGATTTACTGTGATGAGCATCTGCTTTAACAGCCTGAACCAAAGCCTGTTTGAATCAATGAGGAAACTCTCCTGACTTCAGTGAGCTCTGGTATAAGGCCTAAGAGAGACATCATGGGAGTTCCTGAGCATTTTAGGTGTTATTTACTGTGGTCTGCTGCTAAGGGAGCGCTAAATCACGGAGTTATTTGTCTGCTGGGGAATTTAAATGGCAATCTGCTATGCTGCTGCCACAGCTACAATACCTTTTCTGTTGCAATGATTCATGACAGGTCAAGGGAGCATATGCAATGGAAATATGCTTTATTGTGCTCTATCACTTGTCATGTCTTATGAACACAACGTTTTTATTTTGCAGCAGTCTCATTTTATTTTGATTGATGTCTATATACAGAAGTGGCTAGAATGTATCTTTATATACAAAAACTATCACCGGATGCCCTTCTCATTTTAAAATTAAGTATATTTTTCATTTAAAGGCTGATCCTGCTTACCTCTCTCAGCCCCAGTTGCTCTGGGAATTTTGCTCAAGCAAGAAATGCAGCACGAGCCTTTTCCAGGTCCCAGTGGCCATACTGCTACAGAATGGGAAGGAGTCAATCAGCCTTGCGAAAGGGTTTGCGTAACTACAAAAAGGGCCAGGTTTAGGCTCCAAGAGCGGTAACCTTCCATCAGTGAGATGTTTCCACACCACTCCTGCTGTGCTGCCTCTCCTCGAGCCTTTTTCAGAACTCTCCAGCATTTTCCAAAGCATTTTTCACTCCTGATTCCTAGCCCCAGGACATGGTTTCCTGACCTGTGCTTGCAGTTGCATTTCACAGGGACAAGGATTACCACAAACTGCTCTTCAAGGGGATTTTCTTGGTCCTTTCATCACCCGCTTAACCCGGATGGAAAGCACGCTGCAGTACTGTTCCCTGGACGGAAAGCTGGTGTGAACAAGGCAATGCATCTTGTCTGCAGGAGACAGGCTGGCCGGCAGGATCTCCGCACGCTCTGCAGGACACCACTGTGAACGTTGCCAGCTTCACATTTTTCTCGGTAAGTAGCAACCTAGAGCAAACTGCGCTGCAGTATTGCGATTCGGGGGAGTCCCGGGGGATGCACAAGCCCTGCGAATGTGTTGGAAAGACACTTGCTCAGCCCAAGGAGTGGGAGCAGTGGGCACTTACCTGTCGCTTGTATTTCAACCTGAGGTTACCCTTGCCTTTCAGTGCATCTTCAGGGATGGGGCCAGAGCAGCCCAGCCGCCTTGCTCCCGAGCGACTGCAGTGCCAGAGCACGTAGTTCCAGACCTGGCGAGCCATGGGTTGAGTTTTATCTGACTCCCTCCTCATCAACATACAGAAAGGCTTCCAGGCTTCAGTAAAAGTCTGTGATTTTCATGGCTGTCTCTTGCTGAGATTCCCATATGGCAACATGAGCTATAGCATGGTTTATGTGTTACCAGCTCCAAATTGTGCTGTACCTTGGAGTCTGACTCAAGCACAAAGTACCACATGATGATAACGGTCATCAGGCACCTTCAGCACAGGCTCTGGGTTCAACCCAATGCAAGACCTTGATCTGCAGTGACCCCACCAAGCCAGAACCCTTTAGGACTCAGGCAACTGGGCAAGAAAAATCAGCCATTTTCCTAAAAAAAGAAGCTTATTGTCAAACTCCAGGCCATGTGTAAAAGTTCAGACACAATTTCTTTCCTTACTGGTTTGCTTTCACCTGCCTCACATCATTTACTCTTTCCCAGCTGTATGAAAAACATGTGTCAGATATCTCTAAATTGGGGAAAAAGAAAAAGCCAGACTCAACCCCTTGTTAGCAGCCTTGTGGCTGTCAAACTCAGCTGGAGGATTGTCAGCTCCCTCTCGTGGGTAGAGGAGCACTAAACGGTACAGGCTGGTGTTCCCAAGGCCGCTGCATGTCCCACGTCAGACCTGATTTACTGTGAGATGGTTTATCTTTGTGCGTGGCAGCACCCACAAAGCATGAGAAGATACATGTGAGCATACACATCCATGCTGGCTTGCACATACCTGTGCACAAATATATCCACCACAGGCAAAGCAAGCAAAGCTCAGCCCTCAGCTTGGTTGCGGAAAATCTGGTCTGTTCCACCCTTCTGGTTTTGGGCAGATCATCCATTTTAGTTCGCTTGCTTTTAAAACTCATCTCAAGGACAGACAGTGGAGAAGCAACGCCCTGACTGCTGCAACCTCCATGGGTGCTGCCAGCTTTGCTGGGTGCTGCAGCGACACTTTGCCCCAGCCCTTGGGATGCCCTTACCTAGGCTGTGGGCAAGACCCGGCGTCAGAACGGGAGCACGTGAGGATGCTCGGCTGGCAGTGTCACCCAGACAGCTCCGGTGGTGGCATCCGATGCACCCTCAGCAGTGGGTGACTCGGCATTAAGCATCAGTCGGGGTGGCAGCAACGGTGAGGTGCCTGCTAGCTCTCAGCCATCCCTCTTAGCAAGCAAGTGGGAGTGCTGTCTGCAGTACTGTGGCTTCCAAATGTACTGTAGGTTTACCAGGAAGGCTCAGTTTGGCTTCCTGTGGCTCAGAAATACTTATGCAGGCCCTTTGGCTCACCTAAAGCTGGATGAAGCTTTGTGGACGCCGCTCATTTCTTCCGTGTGCAAATATGCTCACAGAAGATATTCCTGGGACAGCCCCCCTTCTGCTGGTTGTGTTACATCCAAACTCTTTTGACGTTAATGATTACGCTTGGAAGCGATGCTTTATTTCTGAGCATTTATAAAGTGCTGCTAAAAGGATGGTGGTCAGGAGGCTGGCTGGTTTTGGGCCTTCTGGTGGTGGTTGTAGGTCAAGGTGTGGTCTCCAAAGTCCCAGCTGGTCCTCCAAATTAGCTGCTTATATGAGATAAACTTTGTGTTTTATTTGGAGCTGGTAAAACATACAGAAATCTAGAGCACAATATACAAAATATTTTTCCAGAATGATCTTACCACACATACAGTTGATTTTATGACCTCTTAGGCGATCTTAATGTGAATATCTGTCAATATCCACAATTCCCACAGCTTTCCAGAACCTAAGAGCACTTTTCAAGTTGGGAAGCAGAGCTAAGCAGTGATTTCAGGGATGAGGAGGATGGCAGAATGCCTTTGATCCCCTACTGCCACATACTAGAGAAAATTAAAGTTATTACAGATCAGAATCATTGAATCATAGACTCCAAAAAGCTGTAATTCCTAAAATATTGATAGTCCTAAAATATTGATTTGTAGACTGAACTTTTAGCATAGGTGCTCTGGTTTTTCTTCTCAATTAAGGTGGTCAGTTTGGAGGTGAGATCTAACAAGGTGCAGAGACCTTCTTGAACAAATGTTCATAACTCCTAACAACATGAGGGGAAATTAAGAGTCACAGCAGCATGCCTGAGGTGCAAAAGATTTTCCAGGAAGTCCAGGTAAAGAAAAGGTAAAATATCTCTTGGGAATCACTGTCAAATATAATGGGAGCTCAGGGTCCAGAGCCTTTTACCACTATAAGCCTTGTATATGATGCTAGCTCTTAAGCTAGGTAAGGAACGTGGTACAAATGCTAATGACTTATTTCTACCGAAGCAAAACTTACATAAGGTTTCCCAGACAGGTGATCAAAACATCTCAGCAACTATCAAACTCCGTTTCCTACTGTCAGAAGAAATAGCGTTATCTAGACCGGGAGCTATTAACACTATGTTATTGCACTGCCATTCACAGAGCCCAAGGGAGGATGCTTTTTTTCCTTAAATTGCAATCCCTCAGGCGTGAATGAAGATCTTTATCAGCTGAAAGATAACAGCTGATGTCTTCCCTCCTGCTCTCAGACAGGGAAAGTTATATCCTACATAATGGAACAAGGGAGCTGTAGTAGCTCCAGCAAGAATGAAGAGAGAAGAGAGTAGATTGTGTTTCAGGTGTAAGTGTTGAGCTATTATGTTTCATGGAGTAATGATGTCCTGTAAGACAGAGTAGAAAGAGGCTTTTTATTCTGCCCTCGGGGGCATAGCAGGGCTGTAATCGCATTCCCATTGTGGGGGGGGGGCCAGGGGATGCAAAAGCCACAATCTGTTTTCCTACTTCAACTTATCTAACACTCTGATAGTCAAGACAAGCCTTTTTGAATGTGGTAGTTGTTTTGGCTGTTAGAAGTAGCCTCAGTTAACTGAAATGGCAAAGTTATTAAGGAGCCACAGGAATTGGGTGGGCAGGGCACATCTTACCTCAATCAAGGCTGGTCTTTGAATAACCAGCTTCTGTAGTGGTTATAGAGTGCTCTTAAATAATTTGTGTTTCTGGAGTGGGTGAAAATCATGTTTTTAAGTTTTTGGGGATTCACTGGAAGAGCTGCAATCAATGGTACTGGTACCATTTGGCTCCCCATATGTCCAGCCTGGGAGACAGTCCTACAGCCCTGCTGCTGAATTTATCATTGTCTTAGCAGTCATGGGGAAGCTGAAGGAACAGTAAATTTGGACCCTGACAAGTCAACACGAAGGGCCTTGCTTTGATCATGGCTCAGATAGATGCACATGAGGTGGCTTTGGACTAGCTCAGGTGTGCTAGCAATGTCACTGCAGCAGACTGGAGGTCTGGTGGAGCTCGCAGTCTTACTACTCTGCTTCCTAAGTAGATTTTAGAGTATCTTCTGAGCCGTGTGCTGCTATTGCCACATGGCATGACAAGTCAGCAACAATACAGTAGACACAAACAACTGGTGTCAGAAGTCTGACATGATTCACACTTGTGAAAGAGAGACAAGTGTGAACAACCTGGATTATCAGAAAGGACAGTATTATTTTGATGATATTATTCTTTTCGGTTCTAAATATTGCCAGATGCCCAAAATGCAATGAACATCACTGCCAAAGCACCACTTGCACGTTCACGCTCCAAGGTCAAGTTGCATCTGTGCAACTACTAAAAGATTTTTTTTAGATATTTCTTTCTCTACCTGTGGTATCGCTAGTGAATTCTTCCACTGAATAGATATCAAAGAGAAGGTTGTGGATTTCCTAACAAAGGAAGTGATACAATAATGAGCTTTTGTTCTGCTCTTCCCCATCACACGGTGAAAGGCTGAAGTCAGGTTAGTGCATTACTTCAAAATAGAAAGCTTTCTTTTTGCTCTCTGAAACACTTTACAATTACCTTTTACTGTAATTTACCTGTAAAATGACCTTTACCTGTAATTTGAGACCCTTGTTCACCCATCTACTCACTTATTAAAATGAAACAGGGTTAAATGTCTTTCTGAACAGGGACACAAAAATATGTTTCTCTAAAAGTGAGAGAGCGAACAAGTCCAAGGTCATCACACAGGCGTGGGAATGGCCGTATCCTGCTTTGCAGGCTTTGGCCTTCCATTCATCTTTAACTAAGACCTCAGAAAAACTGTTTTGAATGCTAAATATGACCTTAAGTTGATGTGGGAGAAATGTGCAGAGACATTTCCTTCAAAATGATGTGGAAGACCCTGCTATATTCTCCTTGCAAGTTTCTGTTGGTGCTACTCCAGGGGTTCCTTTTCCACCAAAGTATCTTAAGATTATCCAGTGAAAATGGGTTGCATCCAGGATGGTCTCTGCAAGACGAGTGCTCTCAGACTATCACCTGGTGGGGCCTTCAGCCTGTTTGCACACAGATAAATGAGCAAAGACTGCAAGGTTGATGACAGAAGATGCCATGTGGTTCAGTTGTGTCTATTTTTTGTGCCTGCGGTATTGCTCTCACATGCACTATAGTCTAAATGGAGTCTAAAAAAAAAAAAAATTATTTACATTTAAAAATCCATCACCTTGACACTTTGGCAGATGGTTTTGGAGGCCGCCTTTTACACCGTGCTTCTTAAAACTTGTCAGATGCTGCTTCTTCTGTTTCAACCCTTTCCACCCCTCTCTTTGTCCCCCATTCACTATCATTAATATTGTAGCTAACTTGCCAGATATATTAAACGTTATTTTCCATTAAGGTTGCCATGTTACCAAATAAGTGCAAGTTTGAAGGAGGAACATGAATTTAACTCTCAAATACCAGTGAGACAGATGTTTCTATTACAAGGAATTAGCGCTTGGGGCTTCCTTTCTTTTACTCAAAACAAATAACAGTGCTGTTAGCACTCTTCTGTGATTAGTATCTGCTTGCTCTGTACATTCTTTGAGCTAAAAGTTTTACACATTAGGAATTGTGTAATTTTCTGTTTTGGAGCATTGTTTAATAGAGCAAAAAAGCTCGCTTGCCAATAACTGCTTGTAATTTCTTAAATAAATAAATTAAATTAATTTCTTAAGTAAACTTTGCGCTGTTCAAAAAGAGACAAAAAAACTTGAATCCAAAACATTAGATGATCTAAGGTCTATGTAGCTGGAGGATTCTAGAGAGCTATTCAGCTGGCGGATGTAGGCATCTGCTCCAGGGCAGCTGAATCACTTGCTGTGCTCCTTTGACTGTGCCGATGGCACGTCTGCCTGGGCTGTAAAGGAAACCTGAGCTCTTTATTCACACATAAATGCCTATGTCACACACCTAAATTAGGTGTCTTAATCTGTGAGTTGAGTTGCCCCTTGGTGGAATTATTTGACTACTTCAGTGAAGGGGCTTTTACAGAGCAGTAGGGTGCTGAGACAACTGCATAGGACTAATGGAGGTGGCAAGGGATGTCCTGAAGACCTGAGCCCTTCTGGGGTTACAGCTGGAGACCAGCTGGGCAGTGCAAGAGCATCTTAGTCGACACAAATGCCGATGTTTTGGCAGTGGAATAGCGTGCCAGGTGCCTACTGTCAGTGGGAAAAATTACCCGCTGGAGATGCCTGTCTCCATTGTGTATGGCCAGAGTCTAGATGGCCAGTTTAGATTAGACTTCCAGCTTTTAGCTGGTGAAATGAATCTCACTTTATGAAAAATTAGAGTGCTAACAGCTCAAATGTGTAATTTATATTGACATTGTAGAGACACGTAACACCATATTGAACTAATCGTGTTAGGCTTCTAAAAATAGATGGTTAATAAGAGAGCCTTTTCCTTTAATGGTGTTATATGTAACACAGAAAATGCAAAATAGTGCATAAGTTACATGTTTCTGGGCCTTGATTTCAACTGAACGCTTTATACTTAATGAAGAAGAGTCTGACCACACATACATGTGCAGTGCCATGACAATCCGTGACAGACAAAAGTAAGCAGTAACTAAGCTCAAAGAACCTGCCTTGAAAATCCTTTGTGATGAAAGCAAGTACATGGCTTTATTCTGGCAGGATGGTGTGCACAGAGCAGCCCCAGCTTTTTGAAAACATATGTGCAAGGATAACATTGAAAAAGTGTTGGATCAATATCTGTTTATTGCATAGATCATCAGGCCCTGCTCCTTGAGGTGCTTAGGAATTTTATGATGGTTTTCGTTTGAATTAATTTGAATTTCTTATGATGTTCCCAGGCGTCACAATACCCATCACCTAAATCCTACAGGTGCTTCTCTGCTAGAGCCTGAGTAAGGATGCTGGAGGCTTGTGAGGTCACGTAGCTTTCTATCAAAGGGCATAGAAGTTTTCTGTGATGTTTTAATGGATTTTTCAGTACTTTGCCCACAAGGTGGTGTATAAGTAGAGAAACATATGTTGGGAAGACATCTGTGATAATGGAAACTTTACCTGGCTAATTTTTTTTCAAGTCTGGAACTGACTGTAACAGACCTTAACCCTAATGCTTTGTGAACTCTGATGTGAAAACTGAGGTTCACAAAAGTCAATGGCAGAAAGACCATTGACTTTGGTCAGGCTGATTTTTTTGCCCCAGGACTCTCAGGAGAATAATTTCCCCGGTACTATTCATGGTTCCGTCAATGATGTGATATCGGTGTTGTATGTGCATGTGTGGGCACCCAAACCTACCCTGTCCTTTCTTAGTGCCAAAATGCATTGCAGACCCATTCTTGTTGAGTTGCTTGTTATCATGCCTTTGTCTCTCTTCCCTTGATTACTTTCCTGCTTTCTCCTTTCTACTGGTATAATTTTAAAACTTGTGGAGAATTGCTTCATTTCTTTAAAAAGGCAAGCATGCTGAGGAATCTTTGCTTTAAGAAGATATAATGTTCTCTCGTGCAGAAGACCCTAATGTACCCTATTTTTAAAATACTGGCACAGACTGCTAAAGGGATCTTTCAATATATACTGGCATGCAGTGGATGCTTAACACTCATTTCCTCTCGTGAATCTAAGTATCAAACCCAGATGATGAAAGTTTAATCCTTTGGCACAGGTACTGCACATTGCATCTTTTCAACACAATAGAGCCCATTTTCTACAGAGAAGAGGCAGTGAAAAAATGCCTTGCACAGGACTTGAGCACAGGTTCTTGGGTGGAAAACAGGAGAGGTTAGAAAAGGTGCAATTTCTGCAAATTAAGTTCCATCTCCAAGATACACATCTAGCAGGCCAAAGCATTACTTAGTGAAAGAAGTAGAGTGCCTTAAAGCCATCTGCACAATTTCTTAAAACTTCACTTCCCTGATGGATAACAGATGGAGGAGAAAATTTATAAGTAAAAGATTAGAGCGACTCTGCTTATAAACAGGAGTACTAATCACTCTGCCTTTGCCCTGGAGACCAGATTTAATCTCAGGGTTTAACTTAATGCAACTGTCTTGTTTCTGCTGCCAACTGAGAGCATTCAAATACTCCCATGATAAGAGATACTTTGGGATGATACAAAGCTAAACATTGCTTGGCAATTGATGATCCAGCATTTAATCAATGATTACACTCAACATAACACGGTGAAATAATGGACTGGGTAATTTGTGCATTCAACATTTGTCATCTCCCAGTGTTTAAATCTATCTGCTCAACAGTTCTCCACTGCATTTGTGTTGAGTCACTAGTACCCGCACTTTTTACCTTCACCTGATGGTTTTATTCAGCACCCTCTGAAATGAAAAGTGAGACAGTGCCTCTGAACATGTTGAGAGTAAGGTATGGGACAGTAGATCTGCTGCAGGAGAGGTCTTCACTATCTTCTCAGCCTTTGGAAGATATCTGTGTGCTGTGTAGGGAGTAGTGTGTGGTAACCAGGGGCCTGTGATCTCATGTGATGTCTCTGACAATAGTCTTTGCCAAGAGCTGTGGTGGAACAACAGCAGCTCATGTCCCAGCACACCGCAGGGTGTATAAGACTCAGCTAAGCTTTACGTCCTACTCAGCTATATTTCCAGTCCTCTCAGCATAAGCTATTACGTAGGGGATTTTCCACTCTCTGCTTTCTGTTTCTATACCCCAGGTTTTGTGCTGTGTTCTGGAGTGTTGGGTAAAAGAACAGAGGCAGGGCAATTAGACTTACGATGAGAATCAATTTTTCAATTTGCTGCTTGAAGTGGAAATTAAAAAGGAAAATTGTCCCAGTCTGACCTGAAGTGAAAACATATTAATTTTCTGATGGAAAAGAAACCAGCCACTGTGCCTGCTGTACCCCTGCTAAAACAAAGTACCTACAGGCTAAACAGAATAATTCTATTCAGAGTGGAAATTTTTGTTTTGCTCCTTGTTTCTGGTAGCTTTTTAGATGTTAGGTAGTAACATTCTTAAACTCAACTTCACAGCACAACAAAAATTGAGATAGGCGGTCTTGAAAAAAACATAATTGTGATATTTTCTCCTGGACACTCTTTTGCCACGTGTTGGAGAGCTGACGTGAGTTTATTCCTTTATTGCAAGAAAGGGTTTATGGCACAAATACAGAGAGAGGTGTCTACCCTTTGAAAGATAGTGAAGTCTTGCCCTTCTTATGGCATTTTCCGACAGTTCATTTACATGAGTCCGTGCTCAGCTCGTCAGCTTCTGTGAACTAATTTTTCCTTTCTGTGATATGTGAAATGCTAGGCACCTAGGCACAGGGTGCCTAAAAATTAGAAGCTGCAGCACAGGTTGGCAACATCTGAGTCTGTTGATAAGCCGTGATTAATCAAAAGCTTGTTAAAAACAACTTATGTAAACTTTAAGGGGGTTGTGTTGAATAAGCATGAGGTTCACCTTTGCCGGAATAAATAAAGGACATTTTATTACAGATAGCTGGGGCAACCGGTGAAACACACATTTAAGAAACCTGAACCCTTCTTTGATCCCTAGAAATAGTATCCCTGCTCAACTGATCAAAATAAAAGGAATTTGTGCGTTCTCTGGTCATTCTGTGTATGAATAATATCTTACTCTCTTTTTGCATTATTTGTGTTGTTTTATTGGAGACACAAATGTTTAGGGATCATCCAGGAGAGTGTGAGTATGTGACCGTTTAAGTCTTTTCAAACTCATTTGTCTGGAACCAAAAGGAACAGAAGCAAAATTCTCTGCACCATAAAAATCGTTGTCCCAGCACGGGATGCAAGAGAGGGACAGGCTGCAGTGTGAGCACGGCCTTTTTCATTTTAGGCAACAGGGTTTACATGTGATAGGAAAAAACTCACCAAGAAGTGTCAACAAGACCCTGCATCCTATTTGACTCTTGAAAAAACAACTCCAAGACACAAACTCATGGGAAAGCAGATACCAGTAGTTGTGTTGCTCATGGAATGAGTTACTTTAAATATGATTTGGAACAAACTAATATTTTGGGCCTGTTGCCTGAAGATTGGCAACGTTTGACAACGGAGAATGGTTCATTGGTTATGCTATCCACTGGTGCTGACAAACCCTTACACTTTTATCCGTTTGTTGGCTTGCTTGCTTTTTAAAGGACAGTTTCAGAGTATAGACTGGGATTTCTCTGAAAAGTAAAAGGCAAGGGAAAACAGATTAAATCTCCATGTTACAAAGCCACAGTACAATCTAGGTTGGAGGTCTGCATGGATTAAAGGAGACGTGTTCCCCCTTGTAAGCAGGAAGCTAATGAGCACACCCTTGAGACCTTTCTCTGGAAAAATGATACAATTTTAGAAAGCTGATTTATCAATAGTAAGTGCATATCTCACTGCTAAGGATCTCAGATGTCTCTTCATCAGGTAAGTTTTCACATCCAGTGAAGGGAACCTTTGAGGTTTTTCTTTTTTGAAGAATGGAAACATGTATAAATATCTGATTAAAATATTTCCATTCTAGACTTGAAAAAAAAGGAAAAAAATCCTAGCAAAACCCAAGTATGTCTTTGATAACCATGTTTATACGGAGTCTGAACACTAGTAGTTTTGTAAGATTTTCTTTTTCGGGACTTCTTCTGGCTTGCACATTTTCTCCTTTTATGAAGTGTGTTTCTTTTAGACATCCTGGACTCATAAAAGTGACTTATTTAGAACAGACCTGGCCATCTGGGGACGCTTTGCTATAGGTTAAGCTTAACTTATTACGTATTGTCATCCAAAGACAAACAAAGAGGTTACTAATGTGTTTTTGGCTTATTCTGTGACTAATAAAAAAAATAAAGAAGGAAGGAAATAAAAATGGAATGAGTTGTCTGGAATTTGCCTGCTTTAGGATGAGCTAAATTGAGTCTATGGAGGTGTTCAGCTTCATTTGCCTGCTGAGGGGAAAGACGAAAAGGGGGAGGAAGCATATTTTTAAATGTCTGCTGAAAACTCACCCACAAATGTCTTGCCTGTGAGTATAGAAAGGGTGAGTTACCACATCTGCTGTGGCATGTTTGATTTAAGAAATAATTCCCAGCATCTGGAGCAGTAACGGCTGTTTGAAAGGCAGTGATGAAACTAGGATGTCAGTTGTCTTCTCAGCAACAAAGCAAATTCCCTTTAGTGCTGCAAACCTTGGATGGCACGGAAAAGTGATTGCTACTGCAGCTTAAACAGAACTTACCCGGGTATTGGTGTGACTCCTGGGAGCTGGGCATTTTTAATGAGAAGAAGTAACTTCTCACCATTTCAGGCAGTTTTTGATCACCTTGTCCTCTCTGCAAGATCAATCACAAAGATTTAAACCCCAGATATCCAAGGGAACACTGATGTGATTTTACCTAGAGAGATCCTTGGCAATCACTACACACCCTGCTGGTAAGGTCACGAGCAGAGCTGGGGACCAGTTGCATCAGTTCACCTCTTTCTTCTCTTCTTTGAAGGACAATAGTCACAGAATCACTAAGGTTGGAAAAGACCTTCAAGATCATCAAATCCAACCATTACCCAACGCTACCATGTCCCCTAAACCATGTCCTGAAGCACCATATCCACATGTTTTTTGAATACTTCCAGAGATGGTGAATCCACCACCTCCCTGGGCAGCCTGTTCCAATGCTTGGCCACCCTCTCGGTGAAGAAATTTTTCCTAATATCCAATCTAAACCTCCTCTGGCGCAACTTGAGGCCATTTCCTCTCGTCCTATCATTAGTTAGTTGGGAGAAGAGACCAACATCCACGTCGCCACAACCCCCTTTCAGGTAGTTGTAGAGAGCGATGAGGTCTCCCCTCAGCCTCCTCTTCTCCAGGCTGAACAAGCCCAGTACCCTCAGCTGCTCCTCAGAAGACTTGTGCTCCAGACCCCTCACCAGCTTCATTGCCCTTTTCTGGACATGCTCCAGCACCTCAACGTCCTTCTTGTAGCGAAGGTCCCAAAACTGAACACAGGATTCAAGGTGCAGCCTCACCAGCGCCAAGTACAGGGGCACGATCCCTGCCCTACTCCTGCTGGCCACACTATTTCTGATACTGGCCAGGACGCTGTTGGCCTTCTTGGCCACCTGGGCACACTGCTGGCTCATATTCAGCCAACTGTCAACCAGCACCCCCAGGTCCCTTTCCGCCGGGCAGCTCTCCAGCCACTCCTCCCCAAGCCTGTAACGTTCCATGGGGTTGTTGTGACCCAAGTGCAGGACCCTGCACTTGGCCTTATTAAACCTCATACAGTTGACCTCTGCCCATCGACCCAGCCTGTCCAGATCCCTCTGCAGAGCCCTCCTACCCTCCAGCAGATCAACACTCCCACCCAACTTGGTGTCATCTGCAAACTTACTGAGGGAGCACTCGATCCCCTCATCCAGATCATCAATAAAGATATTGAACAAGACCGGCCCCAGAACCGAGCCCTGGGGAACACCGCTTGTGACTAGCCGCCAGCCGGATTTAACGCCATTCACCATGACTCTCTGGGCTCTGTTGTCCAGCCAGTTCTTTACCCAGTGAAGAGTGCATCTGTTTAAGCCATGAGCCACCAGTTTCTCCGGGAGAATGCTGTGGGAGATGGTGTCAAAGGCTTTACTAAAGTCCAGGTAGACAACATCCACAGCCTTCCCCTCATCCACTAGGTGGGTTGCCTGGTCATAGAGGGAGATCAGGTTGGTCAAGAAGGACCTGCTTGTCGTATCCTTCTTTCTCAATATGCAGGTAATATTTCAGACATTATTATAATCTAGAAACAGTTATTTCTAGGTAGGAAGAAATAAAACAGGAGGTATCCTGCAGTCCAACATCTAATCCCCAGGGACAGGGAGCACCCAGGTCTCTAGAGGAGAGTGCTAGACATGTCTCGCTGTACATAGGTAAAGTAAACTGCTTATTGCAAGAGGTCTCTCCTCTCCTGAAACAGCCAGAAGTTGCTCAGATTGGACCAAGGAGATTTTAGAGCTGTGTTGGATACTTTTACTAAGAAAATGCCCCAAGTATATCTTGTTCAGAATACCACCTAACTTGTTCCTGTCTTTACTTCATAACAGACTTTTGGCTTTTGAGGTGCTAAAGTCAATTATGATTCACATTAGTGACATGGGGGGCATTGTAGAAGTGTAAAATTGTATATATTTATGAGGCTATCTGAGTTCAGGCACTGTGTAGACACTAAAGTGTCAGAATCCAGTTTGGATCTGGTCTGAAATATATTTTTCCCTGAATCTTATCAGGATCTCAGGCACAGAATTCCTTCATTTCTGCTGAGACCTCTGTGTTTCTTGCTGCTGTCCCACATTCCCTTGGAGCATTTCCCAGTTGTTCAGAAACAAGGTCCCACCTTCTGCTAAACTGACCTTGGTAAAAATATCTTCTGAGAGAAATTAATTGCTTAGCCCTGGTGAACCCCCCCTTGTCTGAACCTTTATTGCCTTTGGGAGTGGAGGATTCTGGAGGGAAAGTATCTGTCGTTGGTGTGTGGTTGTATCTTAATGTACTATGCCTGAAATAAAATATTGAGGGAAGATTTCTTTCCACTGTCTTGTGGAGGAAGAGTTTTTGAAAAAGCTGAAGACAATACTGAGATTAGGCTGCTGTTGTTTCAGCTCAGTGGCAGACGTTGAAGCTTTGGCTGAAAGCCCATTGACAGGACCAGATGTTTTAGTCTTGCACTTCCTTTGCCATGGGAAATAATGAAAGCTGAGCCTTGTAAATGAAACGAGACTTTGGTGATTTAATTAGTTTGTCGTGTCATTGTGATTCATATCATCAAAAAACTTCTCTGCCAGGGGTTCAGACCAGCAGGACGGGAGCTCATAAGGGAGCTGCTAATGGGATTTCACAGGTGCCCTCCCATCTTGTTTTCACTTCTCAGATGTCATCTTTAGTAGCTCCCACCCTGTGAAACCTATGGGACTCTATCGATTTTCCAAAGGCAGGTGCTATCTGGGAATTCATTTGCTGTGATGTGTGTGATACAACCCTTTCACTTTTATAAACCAGTCTATAAGAGCTCATGGAAGACTTGAATTCAAGTCAAGCACAATGCTCAGAGAAGCTGATGGCCTTCCCAGAGCTCTGCCCTGGGTGTGACGTTGAGCATCACTGTGCTACCTGGAGACCTGGGTAAGGAGACCTTCACATGTTTTAGCTCTGATTTATCCCACCTGGCTTACCAGAGGCACCTTGCCCTTGCCTTGGGCATCCTTCTGTGCACAGTGTGGAGAGAGAGACCTCCAGGAGTGATTCAGACCTTTTGGTGGGGAAATCCTCTTTTGGAATTGTCTGTCTCTCTGTTGGCTGTGTAAGGAGTGTGGGCATCTCTGAGTGTCTCTGTGAAATGGGATGAACTCAGGGCCAACTGTTCTCAACAAAACATAAGCACTCTTTTTTTTTTACCCTACTCTTCTCTGCACCTGGATATAAACATCTTGCTTCCTCTGGCAGACCGTGCTCTAGCACACCAGATATTTTCATAAAGTCACCTCTAGTATGAGAAACTCTGTGCACTAGGTTTAAGCATCTTTCTGTTCAAATACAGCCAAACAAAGGAGACACTAAAGGTAGTTGAAAACAGAACTGACATTGCAAAAATCACTGCATTTTCCCTCAGAGCAGTGTTTGTAATCTGTCGTGACTTATTGAGCTCTGTTGAAATTAAAGATAGAGGGAGCCGTCATGTCCACCTGCTTTGATATCTCTGCACTCAGTTTTGCCCAGAGGCTTCTGCACTGGAACCTTTCCCTGCCGGCAGCATCAGCAATGCTGCTTCCAGACCCGCTGTCCCACCAGCCTGAGGCTGTCTGCAATCACCAGCGCTGATGCTCTCCACAAACGCAGCAATTCGGCACAAAGATCCTGTGCGTCCTGGAGAAACAACAGCAAAAGCAACAGAGTTAGGGCCATTGCGAATAACTGAAAGGTAACAGAAAAGAAACAGATGATAGAGGAAGAGAGAAAAATATCTTGTTAAAACTTCATACTTAGCAGCAGTCAAGGAAATTTCCTTTTTAAAAAAATCAGCATTTGAAACAAGATAAAACGTGTTTATTGTTTTCTCACTGAGAAAGACTAGTTATAATTCTTTTTTTTTTTTTGCTTTGGTTATTTTAATGACCTATATGTAGTTTTACATCTATTTCACTGTGTGTTAAAACAGAGTTTTAAATACAACATATTGCTTAGAAAGGCAGACTTGTACAGATTGTGCTGTTGTAACACAGAAAAAATTGCAGTGCTTCACTCCTATTAAACATAGTTGGAAACATGCATCTATTTAATGGAGTCAAATAATATCGTAAATATATGCCTCAGAATATCCAAAATACTAAAATCTTGAAATAGAGGCAATAAAATATAACGGATTTGAAAGAGGGAAAATGCTGTAAATGAAAAGCAGAGAAGAAAGTCTACAATAATGGTATATGGCCATCCACAAAGCCAAGCTCTGGCAAGTGTTAACCAGTTCAATACAATTCAAGCTGCCACTGGTGATCCTAAGCTCGGTACCTTAGATGAGTTGTTGGAAGGTATGCTCCGATGAGGATCTGTGTTATGGTAGATATGCGGAATGGGATTTTTAGCAATCCTTTAGCTCCTTCCCATAAACGTTCAGCTGGCTTCAGCAGCTGCAGAGTCCAGCGGAAACAGGTTTTTGAAAATCCCACCCAAAAGGTTTCGTGTCTGCACATATTTGGTCACAACTGGTATTTCGGAGGAGAGGATGCTGAAGACAAGCGCAGCCACTGAGGCTTTGGAGTTCCCCTGTTCTGCATGTAGCAGGGGGGCAGGTTCACATTAAATACAGCAAACTTTCCTTAGGGTAAAGGGAAGACGGGATGCAAATTCTTCCATTAACTGTGTTTACAGAAGTGTGTAAACCTGTGTGATGATTATATTCCTCTTTACATTTGCTTGCTTTCCTAAACACTTAGTCTGCTTGGAATTTGCTTGTGAGACTTCCTGAGCTTGTCTGGAGTCCCGTTAGGTTCAATGAGATATAACATGGTTGAAAGTGGTTTTTCTCCTGGATGTCAACACAAGGGCCCTTAGATGGAAGCAATTTAGTTGTGTAAAGGTTATCATGGTGTGTCCTGAACTGTAGGCACCATCATAACAAAAATTAATTAATAATAAATAGCATAGAGTTTGGTAATCAACATTGCCAATTTCCCAGGGCATTTTGGGAAAGGAGGGTAGCGAGGAGAGATTGATCAGCCTTGAAATTACATATTTTAAGGCAAGAAGGAGCCATATTTGTTTTTCCTCTGCACTTCTGATGCCAGAGCCATTGTATTTCCCTGAGTAACTTCTACACACAGCCAAATGCCTTGTTTGCGTGAAGTTGACAGTGTCTGGGGGCTGTTTCAGGAGATGGGAACCCACCATTCCATTGGCAATTTGTTTCCTCAGACTCACCCATTCTGTTAGATAATTGTGCCATATTTCTTGTTGGGATGTTTGTGCCTTTAATTTTCAGTCTTTATGTATTATGCAAAAAAACCCAACTTTTAAATCTGATATATACTGTCTTTAAAGAAAAAGTGACTTTTTGGCACTGAAATCATATCCCCTCCTTGTTCTTTCTGAAGACTTCAGAAGAGTGAGTTCCTGACGTTTCTGTGTAAGGCACATTCTCCCAGCTCTCCAACCCTCAAAACTTGTGTGTATCGTTATGCTCTGAATTTTTGTGAATGTGGTACTGAAAACATGTGCCCAAGACTTGGTATTATGCCTCGTACAATAATGTGTTTCTGTACACGCATATGTAGAAAAAGAGCAAGATAAGTCACGATATGTGGTTAAGGACATAAAGACAAAAGGAACATCTTTGTATCTAAAAGAGATTACACGTTAACTCTCGAGCCTTAGAAGACGGTTTTTCCTTCCACCTAAGTCTAGTACAGCTGGATAAAAAGGTATCAGGCACTGTTCACTCTTATGGAAATAAAAAAATGGAGTTTGTCACATTATTTTCCCCCAACAGCTTAGGTACTTTTATGACTTGCATCTTTCCACTCTTCTTCTCCCTGAGCAATTTACTTAAATGACTGTTTGGCAGCTTATGGTATAATTAAATGTTTTATGTGAATGGCTGACAAACAGTTAGGAGAAAATGTGCCATTGTTAAATATTTTATATGCTAATGTTTTCCTGACGAGCTGGGCACCTGCCTGCTGGAGTCCTCTGTGATTCCCAGGAGATGTCCACAAAAACAGGAGTCAGACTGCTGATTAAGCAACATTTAAATAACAGAAATAACATTTTCTCATTGCATTTCAAAGAAATAAGGGCAGCCATAAAACTGTCCTCATCACAGTAAGCTAACACCATGTGTGGGAACATTATGCTGCTTCTTACACACAATACAGTTTAGAATATTATTGAAAATTGCAAAGCCATTTACATCCTGTCTGGCAAACATAATGCTGTGTTTTTCTTCTTAATGTAATCTAAAACATTCCGGAACACAGACAAATATAATGGAAACACTGACAAGCCTTTACTCACAGCCACTGAGACATCACAGATTTAACTTCAGCTACAAGCGATTAAATATGCTGCTTCTGGTAATTTCTCATGGCATAGTATCTCTATAATATTGCACAGAGGGACACATTGGCATGTGTAAAATCTTATCCCTACTAAGTGCATGTCAAGATGAAAGCGATTCCTTCCACACAGCACTATAAGAGACAGGATTCTTCTCGGCAAACAGAGGAGCAGCAAGACTGAGTGGGGGATGTGACTTTACCTCCATTAAAAGCTTTAATTAGACAGATCCTGGAATACTGTGTCTGTTTGTAGAACCCGCACTTTAGTAAAGATATTATGAGACACAAGAGAGGTCAGGGGGAAAAAAAAAGATTTTATTGCAGAAAAATTTTTTCACAGCCAAAGAAAATAATTTGTAATGAGGGATTTATGAAGCAAGTTCTTAGGTTATCAGTAGAACACTGAAAATAAAGGTCAAGAGATGGATTAATTTCAGTCTGTATGTTCTTTCACACAGAGAAAAGTATTGAGACCAATGGTCCTTCCACTGTTATGGACAGAGGCACAGACAAGTTGAAGCCAGACATGTTTTTACGGAAGAACAATTAAACTCTGGGAAAATTTCCCATGAGAACTGACTGGATTCCCCACCTCCCGCCATTCTTGGGAAGTGTCTCATGCCAGTAGAAGACCTGCAGTGAGCAAACTCAAGTTACCGGACTCACTTGTGGGATGAGAGAACAAGCATCCGTGTCACATGGACACACCGATACATCTGATGTTCTGCTCTCAAAACCCACTAATGGACAAAGAACAGAAAACTTACCGCCTCTGGGTAGGTGTAACAGTTTGAAGTCATGATGGTGACTCCAGTGAGGTGGCCAAATCAAACTTAGGTTTATGTTCATACCCTTTGGAGGGGAACTGCAGGTGTCTCTCAACCGTTCAAGGGAACCTAAAGTTTTAATATGGACACCAAATAAATCTCAAGAGAATTTTTCTGAAGCACAAGACTCAAACATGCATCCTTCTCCTTCATGCATTTACAGATTAACTTCAACATAGGGCAAAGCATGCTACACTTCATTTGTCAGCTCTTTACTGAACGAGATCTACCCCCACACCCAAGAACGTATCTTCGTTCTTGACGTAAGGACTTCTGTAGTGGCTTAGGCAATGGAAGAGAGGAATCCACAATAACTTGTCTATTCAGCAGAACAGTAATTTCTTTCTGTCAGCAACAGCAACAGAAAATCTTTGTAAGTATACATGTATACAAGGCAACTGGTTCCAACCAAGCAGCTCGAGTGCCAATATTTAGAGATGGGGCACAGGGCTGCCTTTTATAATTCTGTTAAAGTACTGATGCAGCTTCTAAATAAGGCTCTTATTTTGGTTATGAGATCTAACCAGAAAAATTGGCTGGGCAAGGAAGGGGATACTCATCCGATTTCTACATATGAATAGGGAGAAACTATAGCTCAGAAAGAAAATGCCCATGGAAGTGTCTGGACTTTGTAAGTGCTTATTCTAATTAAATATTCATAACACTTTGAAAAGTGTTAGGCCAGTGTCATACAAGCATTTTTCCATGTGTCTGTCTTTACAATTTCAAATAAAGAATGCTGAAAATTGGATCTCTATTCAGTTTCCTGTCTGCTGGGGGGGAAAAAAAAAGCAAACCTGAAGCAGACTTTTAAATGGCAAATGATGTCTTGTCCAGGGGACTGTAATATCTCTTCTTCCATGTTCCAGTCTGTGATCAAGGGAAGCTTCCTGGCTTTGGCATAATGTATGGCTCGTAGCACGGGCACACCAGCAAGGACCACGAGACGCAGCTGCTGAATAGGATTTTCAAGTTAAACAGTCAAGAAAAGCTGGGGCGGGGGGGGGAGTGCTACCTTTGTGTTTTACAGGTGGGAACTGAGGCAGAGAAAATGGTTTGTCCCAGGCGATGGCAAAAGGCTGTGACCAATCTGGAGCGCAAATACAAACCAGAGCCAGGTGCCTGCAGCGTGGGTCAGATGGGCTAGTAGCCTTGGCTCTCTGCAGGCTCCATCTTCAGCTTGGACATATTATCCAGGGCTGCTGTGCAGTGCAGAGCACGAGGGAGAGGCCTCCAGTGGGTGAGTCAGTCCTCTCCCCTCCCTCTCATCCCACCCCACAGCTGGAGATGGTGTGGTGGTGCACTCCCCCCCTTCCTTCGCCTTGTACCTGGGCCACCCTAAGTTGCCTGACAAGCCTTGTCCTCTGAACAAAGGGTTTGGCATTTGAGAGCCCCTCAGCCGTACCAAGCACTCTTGTGTAGCCAAGGAGAATGGCACTGGGTGTATCAGGAACCGATCGCCTGAGCTAGGTACAGGACAAGAACAGAACTAATCCATTATCTCCAGACAATCTTGGCAGCCTTACTAAAACTCTCAAGCTAAAACTTGAGAAACCACCTGCCTGGATTGTGGAAACTCACTGGTGCCTAAAGTCACTCATCTCCCAGTCCTATAAATAGTGGTCCCAAGTGAGACCCTTGGAGCTCTCCTGGACCGCAGCGGGCCGCGACCAGCACCTCCCTCTGCGTGGGACGCCTCTCAGAGCCCCTGAACCCTCAAGTTCGTGATTGACTCAGAGGCTCGGCTGTGCACCCGTTGAGCGACGCAAAGTATTCGATGTGAGTATTTGACCAAATTTGAGGGGGATATTTAATAGGTACCTTTGTACATATCTATCTCGTTTTCTTTCTATCTCTTTATGTGTCTCTATCTCTACACCTATATGTGTGTGTGATTAAGGAATCTTAGTAAGTTTAAGTTGATTATGCTGCTAAGTTTTATATGATTTGATACTGTGATTTTATCTCAACATCGTTAGTGAATTTGATCACTGTTATTTTGTGTTAGATTGTTGCCATCCTAAAGTTACACCAAGCACAACATATATCACTACACCAGAATCCCCAATACCCCCTCCCTTTAGTCATAAACCGTTGACCAAGTCTGGGACTAGGAGTGGATTCAGCTGCACCTAGACTCCTCTCTGAGAAGGAGCTTAGAAAGCAAGGGGGTCCACTCTGAACCTCGTGACTCAACAGGAGGACATTCCTTTACTTTCCTTACCTAGCCTTACTCATAAGCTGTTGACCAAGTCTGGGACTAGGGGTGGATTTTGGTCCCCTCTAAACCTCATGACTCAGTGGGAGGGTCTCCCCTACTTTCTCTCCTCAATATACACATTAACTCGATTCGATACACGAGAAAATCATTCTAATTGTAATTTAGTTTCTCTCTGTATACCTTTTCCATGTTGAATAAGTAATAGAGTGAACCTTGCCATCGAATTCTGTTAAGTATCATTTTTTACAAATTTATATTAAAATAATTTGCTTTCTGATATCTTTGGTGGTGCTTCTTTAAGCAGTCTGAATTACCCATTCATGACAGATGGGCAGCCCATCCAGTACCTCATGTGCAAGTGATGAAGATGAACCCCGCCTGGCACCTTCTCTTGGGGTTTCATTTAGCACTTGCTGGTTCCCATATCACTGGATGTTGATGCTGTGATGCTGTATGCTGGGGAGCTCCAGGGCAGGTGAGAGGAGGCAGGAGAAGGTTTACATGGATCCAGAACTAGCACTGACTGTGCCTTGTGCAGCTGTGCTGGTATGACACTGAGAAATGGTTGGGACAAGCGGTGCTATGACGGTGGAGAGATGTCCTAGGGCAGTGCTAGCTTGGAGGTGTTGCCCTGTGGTCTAGACACAGCCTGCATTTGCCCTGATGTGGTGCAGATGAGGAAAAACCCCTAGTTAAATTGGACTAAACCATCAGACATCCTTAAAAGTCCTGTCATTGTAATTTCTTTTTTTTAGTGGAATTAGGACCTGTGTTTTTGATGGTTACAACCAAATGTTGTGCGCAGCAGCTTTATTCATGAACATCAATTCTGAAGTCGAGGTGAACAGTTGCAAGTACATCCTTATTACAAATCTAGTATGCACTGCAGCCCACAGCAAAAAATATGCTGTTTGAGAGACTGCTTTTTGAAAATGTGGGCACGTGTGTATAACTTGGCTGAAAGATCACTAAGGTGTTGATACAATAGCCACTATAAATATTTGAGAGGTGTCAACATCAAGGTCTACATTTTACCCACAGATGCTAACACAATGTCTCCATTGATTAGCTGTTCTGTAATACAAGCCTGTGTATGGAAAATGTATGTTAAAAAGAGCCTTATATAGATCATGTCAGGATTTCACTTCCCCTTTTTTGTTGTATCAGTCTGAGCTGACTAAACCCACTGAAAGTTTGCAGATGTTTTTATTACAAGTTAAAATCAGGCGCTTGTTGTAAAAAGTGAGAAAATAAAAGACTTTCTTGTCTTGGGCTGACTGAGGCTCAGAACAGGATCAGTATTTGGGTCCATCATTTCCTGGGTAATATTCTCTTTTGATTGACAGGTCAGCAAGCAGTTTTAACTACCATAGCACTCATTCAGGGTGTTAATATTGCTTATATGTGGGTATTGAACTGGAGGTTATTCTCTGTCTAGTGAGCTACTTCGGTTGTGTATGTGTGCTCAAACCTCTTAAGAACACTCATGAATTTCAAATCTTTGTTATTATTCATGCACTTAAGCTTGGTTTGATGCTGTGCATCTTTGTAAGACCTGTACGTACAAAAAGTCACCTGCCACGCTTATGGCAGAGGCGGGAGCACAGATCAGGTCTTCTGAGCCTGCGGTCTTATGTTGCAACTCAATAAAGCAGTTAACGCATGCTGCCTTGTTTTATGATGGAAAAGGGTCCTGTTAGTCCCATTAACTTTGTGAAGCTAATTCTGCATTTGAAGTTAGCTGTGTGCCATATCTAACGCCATATCTAATGCCATATCTAATGGATATAGGTCTTCAATTGCATTGTTAATTATTTTCAGCCTGTGATGCTCACATATATCCTCACCGTTAATAAAAAGCGTTTTCCATGGAAAATGCTTTCAACATGTGCATAATTAACACCCCTTTAATTATAAAAGAATTGGTCAGAGAAATTTTGCAGGAACAAAATTAGGTTGAAATAGATTCCAAAATTAGTACATTTCACAAAGAATGGTCAATTACTTGCCTCTCAGAAGAAAATAATTGAAATGTTATAAAAGAATTAAAACTTTCCATTTGGACATTTAGAAATGGAGCCCACTATCCTCTTATTTTGAAACTTGGTTATATTTCAAATTTTTTTACTTTGCGTACTAGTAGTCTTCAAAAGTTGAAATTAAATGATGTTTTTTTAAAAAATGAAATATTTCAGTGAACTAAAAATATCATATCTGAAATAATTTCTCCTTCACATAGAATCTTGAAATATTTGGGGTTTTGCTCTGATTTGGGCAGAAGTATGTCTGGAATTTCCAAGCCCCTTCACAAAGTAGAAGTCTGGAGCTTCTGTTTCCATGCAGCTTTATTACAAAATTACTTAATAAAGCCCAGAGAGAGGAACCAATGCATTTTTCAGTTCAGTTTCCATTTGAATTGAGCCATAACTTGAAGTTGTTCCCGGTAAAATTGAACAAAACTTCAAAATAATGGTTTTGGTTCAAGAAAAAAAAAAAAGAAAAGTAATAATTAGAGATTCAAACCAGTTTTTTACTTAAGTACCCTCCCTAAAAAACCACAAAAACCTTGTTAATAATTTTAGTGCTATCAGACAACTATGATCTCCATCTAGTGTTATGAAACTGTAATCTAGGCTGAACTAAGCCCATCCAGCCTGTCTAATCTATTCAGCACTGGAATTACTTCCTTAAAATGAAAATATTAAAGAACTGGTTGCTTTGGGCTGCTTTTTTGTTTCTTTGTTTTGTTTTATCTTACAGCAGTTAATACACCCACGGATTTCTACCCAACAGGAACAGAGTCCGGACTTTACATGCACAGGAAATATTCCACAAAAGCATTTAATTAGGTTACAAATAGTCCAAGCGTTGTTAATATTTACCCTGTAGAGAACGGGCTTCCTTTGTTTGCAAGACCTTGATGTGAAAATCATTTTGACCCCGCTGAGAATGACGGCAGTGACGTTTTGTTAATGGTGTGGGCACAGGGAGACGAATCAGGCGCCCTTTTACCGCGCCGTGCCCCACTGGTGAGCGGCGGCGTGCCATGCCGCGCGTGGCGGGGTCTGGCTTGTCCTGGAGAGCACCGACCGTGGGACAAGGAGCCCGTGGGCAGCCACAGGCAGATGCAAAATGAGAGCTGCACGGCTGCGGGCTGCAAACCTGCTCGGGTCGCCGTAGCAGGCTTTAATTTCACAGGCTCTTTTGAGGAACGTTGTCCGTCTGTTAGCAAGGAAACCCTCCGCTAGCCTCCAGGTGACACCATGTTGTGCCACACCAGAGAAAACCCCAGGTGGGTCCCCGGTGGCCTCTGTAGTCTGAGATGCAGGAGACAAACTGGTTTTGGCACTTTTATGTGTGCTCTGTGTTCTTGCAGACTCTTTTATCTCCGTTGGAAGTGCCTCACCTTCCCATAAAAGCAGAGCTCCCCGCACTTTGTGTTGTGGGAGAGTAAGAACGTTACCATCAAGCATTTTTGCAGCCTCTGTGCCCAGCAAGGTTTTTCTCCCCAAACCGGGAGCTCTCACACGGGTGAAGCCCGTGGTTCTAGTCCCACCGCACCACCACGCCCTGGGGCACCGTCCCACCCACACGTCTGGGATACCACACTCCTGGGGCTGTTTCTCCAGTGGGACCTAAGGTAACAAGTGCTGCGGATGCTGTAGGTACTCCAAGATGTATGAAGGGATGGTACCACATTCTGCATTTATATTTAGTCCAAAAGAAGTAAAAGACCTTTCCTAATCATCAGAGCAGTGAAAATAGCCTTCTGGTTAGAGTAAAATAGAAAAAAGGCCAAAACAGTCTGCAAATGAGGCACAAGGGATAGTGGAGGACACCATGCATGACTTGGCCTGTGTCAGGAGACGAGTGCACAAATTCCCTTGCAATTTTGTGCACGATGAGGATAACCAGGTAGATACCTCTGTTATGGATGGCTGTAGGGGCAGAAATCTCTGATGGCTGATGTCAGGGTGCTGAGATGACCCCACATGTAACCACAGCTGAGTGCAAACCCAAGTGTGGCACTAGCTTTCACTTTTTTTTTTTAAGCACTTGAATGCAGTTATTCCAGATTTCTTTCTAGATCTTCAGGCTTCCTTTCTAAATCTCTGCATACTATGACAGGTACCTGAAAATGGTGCTACTCACCACACATCTAGCATTCACTCCATCTGAACCTGCTCGGAGCTCAGCCATTAGGCAACACAGTTCTTAGAAACAGAAACACTTTTGGAGAGGAATATTAGCCACTTTCCAAGATGAAATGTGCACTTAAAATGCTGTTTTCAGACAGTATTTTGTTTTGGGGTTAAACTCCACAATTAAAAGTGGTGTATTCTCTTAATAAGCATGAATACTAGGCAAACTTGTTCCAAGGACTGATAAATCCTGGCAATAAATGCCATTCTTGGGGAGAAACTGAGGGCTTGCTGTGCTCCAAGAGAACACAAATAGCAAGGACAAATAGCAAGGACACTGGAAAATGTAGTAGGAGAAAATACTTGTGCTGCCTTGGGGGAGAGGGGAATGTGGCCTCTTAAATCCTTTCCTATTCCTTATTTCTGTGACTCATCCAGACCTGCCTGTAATGGGCTGTTGCATCGCCGCATTGTTAGTTTAACTTCTTTGTATCCTGAACAGCCAGTGGGCCGGTAAAAGAAGCTCTTTGTGCCTTTGGTGGGAGAGAGTGGCACGAGGGTTGTTCTTGGAAGAGGCCCAGGGAAAGTGTGGGGTGAGGAGGGAGAAGGGAGTGGGAAAAAAAAATCCCCAGAAAAGGGAAAAAAAGAAAAAGAAAAAAAGGTGTCTGACCTTCAGCAGAGCTGCCATTTCCTGAGACTGCACAGAATGTACCGGCCGCCGGCGTTTGCAGGCCTGGCAGAGAGGGATGGAGCCAGACTCTGACACTGCTGCACACTGGCTTCACCGGGTGCCGGGGAAAGTCTGACGGGCAGCCAGGTCGATGAGCAGCTGATCCCGCCTTTAGCGCGAAGAGCAGCGCAAGCTGAGCCTTCGGCTTGGCTTGGCTTGGCGGAAGGAGCAGCCACGTGCAATAACCATTGCCTTTCACACCAGCGCCTGCCATGGCAGCGCTGCCGGCAGCCGTGCTGTCTTTGAAACCTGTTGTGAACAGGCGAGCGTGTTGCTGAATAAATCTTGCCCTAACTAATTACCACATCTGCTGATGAGGTGAGCCCTCGGAGAGCTGTCTGGACCTCCCTTCTCGGGTAAGCTTTTTGTTCTCTGGTGCTTCAGGGGTAAATGTGCTGCTGAGAGAAGGAAGCAGGTCAAATTGCTTGGAGTATAGAGAAGCTCTGGGGTTATTCCAAGAGGAACAGCCAAGTCAGATGGGGACCATCTTTCTGGTAACGGAGTCCAAGCGGGGAATAGTTAGGGAGGAGCCTTATCAGTTCAGAATAACTTTATTCTTTCTGCTTCAGGGAACAATGCATTTATTTGGGTCAGCGACGACACTGCTCACACTGGGAAGGGAAGGTGGGAGGGAATGGCTGCATGCCATGTTCCAACAGCCTTTCTTCAGTGCCAACAATGGACAATAGTGGATTTTTATCACCAACAGTTTTCCCGGAAAACGTCAATGGATGTATTTCATAGTAGATAGAAATGAGTCGTGAAATCTTACAGAAATTGAAAGCTTCATGGCTGAGAGTGAACCGGGGTTATTATTACAGAACAAACATTACCCCCCAAAAGACAACGGAGCCAACAGCCATTGCATCTTAAGGGCAGCTAGGTCTTTCTTTCCTCCTGCAGACACTGGGCACAAAAATGTGCTAGAACAAGAAACTGAGTGGAATATCATCAGAAATATCTCTTTCTTCTTCTGACTGTTTCACAGAAATGTGTTACTTTTCTACATAAAAATGGAACAATGTTTTGAGGGAGGGATGCAGGCTTCATTTTTCCTAATGGCTGGAGGTACTGGATAGTGAGGTCCCTCCAGAACGTGAGGTGTCTGTGTTCCAGTTCCAGCTCTGACTCAGAAAAAACAAATTCCTCTATACTTGCAAGACAAAGCAAACAGAGAATAGTTCAAATGTCTTCCATGTTCTGTATTTTTTCTTTTAGTGTGAATCCTACATTTTTCCATGGCTCAAAATAATGGTGAACATCTGCTTGGCTAAGATATCTGGGACACTGCAGGAGAGAGGGAAACATCTTGAGAGGAGTCATGATCTACATCAATCACGTATGTAGTGTTGCTATGTTGTACTTTCACAGTTTATGCCAAACTTCTCACCAAAACCCTCCAGAAATTTAATGGATACACCCAAAAGGTGGGAACCTTTCCCAGTTTCTGAGTCTTAGGCTGCACTTACCACATCCTCACTATGCATTAGAAAGACACATGGATGCATACGTCGTATCTGACTGTCTGCTCTCATTTCCAGATGAGGGTAATATGGATAACTATGCAACTCAGAATGGCAAAACGCTATGGAGCTCACCCTCCCTGCAGCTGAGACACAGCCGAAGTCAGCACAGAAACTAGCAAATGCCCATTGGAACAGGTATGCTAATTGTTACGAGCACCAAAAAATGAATACGTCTGTATATGACAGATGGGAATTTGCCTGGTCCTTCCTCTAGCCCCCTCCTCAAATAAGAGGTAGTTCTTTCCTCAGATAAAGCCTTATTAAGCTGTTTCTTAAGCAGAAAGGTTCTGTATGTATGTATTTTTTGTCCTATGATTCCAGGAGATCTAGACAAAGGAAACTTAGTGAGAGCCAAACTTGTCTTGCTGTTTTCCCGGTGTGTTGAATTGTCAGTACTGCGTTAGCAGTGTGTTGGGTCAGTCAATCAGTTTTGTTGTCTTGGTTTTAGTTTGTCTGAACAGTTCTGCAGCTAACAAGTCATGTCTCAAGTGAATGGTGCAGCCAAAGCTCTTACTAGGTTGATGTATGTCTGGGAGAATGACTAAGGAAGGTGGGCAGCATCCTACAGATCAGGGCACTCAGATGCGATGAGGAAGATCTGGGGTCCAGACCTTACTTTCTTCTTGGCCATATAACTCTTGCCTGACAGGCTTTATTGCAGCACAAGTTCAATAGGACAGCTAGAGCATGACCTCTTTTTCCCTGTCAGCCAGGCTGTTCTGCATCTTGATGGCTCCTGCCAAGAGGAAGACATCGGTTGGAGTTAACTCTTATTAACTGTAAGTTTGGTAAGAAAACTAAATTTTGTAGAATAAAGTATATGCTCTGCCATGGGCTGGATGCTGATTTTTTTCTTAGAGACATTCAATTTAGTGCTTACCTGGGGTTGTGCACGTGGCTTTGTCTCCTAAGTCAGCAGAGATCACCGAGACCCTCAACACGTAGGGAGAGGTGGGAGTTCAAACGCGTGTGTGTGTGTATTTAACACCCACTGTTAGCTCTAGGCAGTTCCCTGCTCTGCATGTTGGTCTTCTGGGGTCCTAACTCCAAAGGGACCAATGACTTTACTCTGAATTGATCTGTGATGCCCCACTCTTCACTAATAGGGTTTACATTATCCAAGTTTGAGTTTCAGCACCCCTTTAATCTGCCTGAGCTGTGCCAGGTCATGTCACTATGCCTGGTTTCCTCAGGTACTCATGCAGGTGCTCCAAGCCGTGCTTTTGTCACTGCAGTGTGTGCTACCTTTGCCCAAGCATTGCATTTTAGCTGAAATTTATGACAGCTAAACCAGACCGAAAACACACAGCTCCTGCCTCCTGGTTTAGGTCCCCTGGCACTCTTCTGCCATTGCACCCTGCAGAACCAGTGTTGCGCCAGGCTACAGCGAGAGGCTGGGCACAGCAGATCAGTCCTCGTGTGTGACTGCCATTTCAGGCTGCTCCCACCAGTTAACCCTTGCTGGCTCAACAGCCAAATCATAAATCACATTTCAGTGTGGCTTTCATCTCCAAAACACATCATAAACGTTAATCTTAACATCCCTGCTAAGTACCAGTAGGTTCAATGGTCAAAATTTAATAACTTGCAGACATTCTATTATCCAAGACGGCAGTTTCCCACTGTGCAGAGCTGAAAATAACCCAGCATGTAGATAATAATATTTATTGCATCAGTGTTACCTTATGAGATCGATCCTGACCAATGTCTCAGGACATGCAGCAGTTTGGTGGCAGCATTCAGAATTCTGTGCCATGTCCAGAGTATTAAAACCAGGTGCTCAAGTATGTGAAAGCTGAATTGGTGAGAAAATAATAATAAAAAAAGACAGGGACTGGAGTCTGGTCTAAGGCAAATCTGGTCATTGTGCAGCATCATGTGCAGCAGTGCAACATGTAGAAATCCTGAACAAAAGTCCACAAAAAACATGTTTCAGCACTAGTTGGATTACAAAATGTTAGCCAGCTGGATTTTGCTCACATCAGGATAGCTGCTTTGAAAACGATTACTTCTTTGATCCTAGTCCTAGCGATACCGTTGGACCTCTGCTGCACAATGAGCTTGAGGTCAGTAAAACATTTTTCAGTTGTGGTGGAAGCATTTAAGTTGGAATTTGTTAAATCAGGGGCAAAATTCCACTGGTAGAAATCGAACTCTGCATGTGATATTTCTCTTCTTATAACACTTTAAAGTATTAAATCGCGCAGGTTTTTACTTCCATTAAAAACAAGTTGCCAGATTTAGCATTTTGTTACTTTGAAGTCCTCCTTTTATTCTCCCCCAAAAGGCTTTAACTTTCAGACATGTTTATCCTTAAAAATATATTTTAAATGTTGATTTTGAAACCTTACAAAGGATATGACATTGGAGAAATTGAGGATGGAATGACTTTCTCAAGGGCAGCAGTCAGGGAAGAGCAAAATACCTCCATTTTTTTTTCCACCCCCACATTTCCCTTCAGTTTCCTGTAAATTTAATTGGATGTCAGCTCTTTCTACCTCCTGTACAGAGTTTAATGCAGAACTTTTAGGTAAGCTTTTCTTAGGATTAGTTTCTACTGAAACTAGTTCCAGAGGATTCACCCATTACCAGCAGCAGTCTGAGTTAGCAACACCTGTGGCTGCTCCTTTGCAAACATAACCATAATTAATATGTTAGAGCAATGTTCCTAAAACACTGAAAAGGAAGCCAAACTCTTAAGGATCAAAGTGTGACCTGCAATGGATAAGAGCAGTGAAGCCACTGTGAGACCACAGAAGTGTGAAAGCTACTTTGGTACACCTGGGTGCTGGTTGATGGCTGTAGGGAGGGGGACAGGCTATGGAGAAAGTCTCAGAGCATCCAGCTGATTTGGTTTTATGTCTTTACTTCAGATGGAGAGCTGCAGCATTTCCCACTGTGCAAAATGCGGGAGGGGAGAAACAAAGAGTACCCCAGGGGATGTTTACAGACCTTCCTCCTACTTAGTCAGTCACAGGAGAGGCTACAGGCATGGCTTTTGCTACACTGGCCCTGGAGTCCGTGTGAAAGTCATCTATCATTGCAAGGACATCCACACAGCAGTCTGCCATCTCTAATGCTACTCTCCTTCTTCCCCCCAACCATATAGTGCCTTCGAACCTAATTCCAGCTCCTTCTACATGTTAAAAGGACAGGGCTGATCATCACCTTGCTTGCATTACCCTCCATCTTCAGCGAAGGGAATAATCCATCACGCTGATTCTCTCGTAGGTTATACTGGCTTAGTCCCAACCTTGTTGCTTCTGCTGGAAGTGTGAATATGACTGTCGTGGAAATGGCCAACCAAAAAGCAGCAGGAATATATGTGTTGGTGAGCCAAGGCATGTTCTTCTACACAGCCTGGGAAGTCTTGAGCACCATTGATGACATGATCATAAAGCCAGTGAGAGGAGACAGGATCTGCCATGCACCTCTGGAGTGTTTCACAGTGATGAGCTCCAAGCAGAACACTCCCTTGCAGAGACCTCAGAGCCTGTGCCCATTGGAAGATGACCTGGTAGGAAACTTAACTGGAAAATTCTTACTGCCACCTTTCTTTCCATTTCCTTTTTCCCGAAAGCCCTTAAATCTTTGGGGGAAGTAGGAAACTTTCTTTAGAATGATCTACTCGGTAACAGCTAAAGCCCTCTGTCTCTTTGCAGTTACCACTATCATTTTTTATGCAGTATTTATGAAAAAATAATACAAATGGTTGCTGATCACACCATCACAGGAGAAGAAACATTTATACATGGATGTAATTTCTTTTTCTTTTAAGATGAAATAAGGTTCTATAGGTATATAATTTTAAATTATTTTAAACTCCCCCAGGTAACATGTTGAGGTAAATGACTTTGCCTGTTGCCACTTCTCAATCTTCACAGACTTACAAGGTATTAATATATTTTTGTTCTTTCAAAAATAAGATTTTCTGTTAACTGAAACTAACCCCCAATTCAGAGAGCACAATCGCTCCTGCTAAGACTTGCCAAATCAAATTTCTTTTGCAAACTCAAAAGTCATGTGTAATCTCCTGCTATATCCAATATTCCTTTCTCTTGTTAAACCTCTAACAGATAAGCCTTCAGTCTTCACATTCTGTGTCATGCACAAGGTGGCACATGCAGGACTGTCCATTTTGTCTATGCAGTCCTTCAAAGTCTGGACTGTTCTGTGACTTCATGTGAAGTTTAAGTTAAAAGTAAATATGCCAGTAAGTATGCCTCACCTGATGGTTTAATGATTTTTGGGGCTGGAATGGTCTTTCTCATAGTGTTTTCTCTTGCTTGATCTCTTGTTTTGAGATGTCACAGATCTCAGGGACCCCATTTGAATATGAGGCTTCGAGTTTTGCAAACTCACCGTGATAATAAATATGGCAAGAAGGGCTAAAGGAAGAGTCAGTTTAAAACTGTGCAGAAGTAATTTAGCCAAGAAGGCTAACATTATTCAGACTATGCTTTGTGCAAAGAACAATATTTTTCTCTTACTTGGGTATCTGCAATACATTTCTTCTGTATTATATTTTTTTATATATGCAGGAAGATGAGAGGTTTCCTGAGCTGCCAGCTTGCTGACATTTTTGTCTGCTCTGCTGACAAACATCCTGATGTGTCCTTGGCCTTTTTGAATTGATCCACCACAATTGTGCAATGCGTGGAATGGGATTTTTATGCTTAATTAAGGGTTTGTGCTACTGAGTGATATAGAAAATGAGGACGGTAGTAGAACTGAATAACATGGGGTATAAAAGAGTGAACAGAGGCATACAGTGGAATGTGGGTGTTTGAGAGGAGAGAGCGCAAACAGAGAGTCTGAGTGTACAAAATGTCAGAGGTTTGCACTTAGAAGAGAAGCTAAAGAAACCACATGGGAAGCATTAAGGGGGGCACGGGTCCCGAGGTAGGGAAGGTTAGATATGGATGGAATTGTGCCTGAAGATTGGGGAATAGTTGTCCCCTATGAGTACCCGAAGCAGACAGAGCCTTGGGAAAGCCAAAGGCTGTTGCACCAGAGAAAGGAGGCCTCCTCTTATGTACTAGGCACAATCCATACTCATTAAGGGACTATTTGGTGCCATCCCATCGTAGCAGAAGTGCAGGAGGTGTGCTGCTCCTACCCTGATGATGTCTCCTGCATGTCTCTGAGGACCAGCATGGTAAGCAAAGTGGTCCCACTGACACCAACCTGTTGATTCACAAGAAGACAGGGCTTCTGCTTATAGTTCCGCTGTAGTTCTGCTTTCACCCAGGTTTATTTTGGGTGCTCTGCCATGAAATGGGACAGAGAAGGAGTTTGTCCTGGGAGAGTGGTAGCATCTTGGTAGTCTTCCTTTCTGTCCACTATTCAGTCAATAGCTATGTTTACTTAAATGGCTTGGTATGGAGATGGAATAGGTTTGGGGTTTTTTTCTGAAGACCACTCGCTGAATTGTGTATCCTGGATGCTAAGAACAGAAAATACCCACTAGTATTTTTCACTGCCCTGTAAAAAAAGTAAAATTACCCTTTAAGAGAGGCAAGACTTGAAGGGGGAGGGGGATAATATCAGGCTTGCCTGTGACAAGCTGTGGATGATATGCCAATGTTAGGGGGACAGAGTGCTAGCGAGGGCCATCAGCCTGTTGGACTGAGACATGCTGGGTACACTGCAGCACAGTTGAATTCTTATGGAGATGAGCCAAGGGCTCCAGAGGTAATAGGAGCCAACAGGGAAACACCAGTGAAGTACCTCAAAGAAATTAAGCAGTGCTTCTCTAAGGTGACACGGCCAACAGCCCAGCTGAAGTGTCTCTACACCAATGCACACAGCATGGGCAACAAACAGGGGTTGGAAGACACCATGCTGCTAGAAAGTTACAACCTAGTTGCCATTATTGAAACTTGGCAGGATGAACCCCACGGCTGGAGTGCAGCTATCAATGGCTACAGGCTGTTCAGAAGGGACAGGCGAGGAAGGAAGGGCAGAGGCATTGCCCTCTGCATCAAGAAATGGATAGAGTGTGAAAAGCTGTCTCTGAAGAATAGCCATGAGCAGGCTGAAAGTTTCATGGGTAAGAATCAGAGACCAAGGCAACAAAGAGAACCTTGTGGCTAGTGTCTACTACAGGCTGCCCAATCAAGGGGAGTCTATTGATGGAGCCTTCTTACTCCAGCTACAGGAAGCATCACGCTCGCAGGCTCTTGTCCTGCTGGGGGATTTCAACCACCGCGACATATACTGGAAAAGTAGCACGATGAGCTGTAGGCAAGCCAGGAGACTCCTGGAGTGCATGAAGGATAACTTCCTGTGCCAGGTAATAGACAGCCCTACCAGAGGGTATGCAATGTTGGACCTAATGGTCACCAACACAAATGAGCTAATTGGTGACATAAAGATTGGAGGCAGCCAGGGTTGCAGTGATCATGCACTGGTGTAGTTCACAGTCCTGAGGGATATGGAGCAGGTGAAGGGTAAAGTCAGGACCCTGAATTTTAGGAAAACAAAATTCCACCTCTTCAGGGAGTTAGTCAATAGGACCCCCTGGGAAGCTGCCCTTAGGAACAAGGGAGCACAATAGAGATGACAGATCTTTAAGGATGATTGCCATGGAGCACAAGAGCTCTTGATTCCCAGGTATAAGAAATCAGGAAAGGAATGCAAAAGACGGGCATGGATGAGTTAAGACCTGATGGTCAAAGTAAAGGGCAAGAAGCAAATGCACAGGCAGTGGAGGCAGGGACAGGTATCCTGGAATGAGTACAGGGATACTGCCCAATTGTGTAGGGATGGGGTCAGGAAGGCCAAGACGCGGCTGGAGTTGAACTTGGCAAGGGATGCAGAGAATAATAAGGCGGCCTTCTACAGCCCTTCTCTGTATGTAAGACAGAAAAGGAAAGTCAAAGAAAATGTACCCCCCGATGAGCAAGACTGGCAGACTGGTAACAATGGACGAGGAGAAGGCTGAGGTACTCAATGGCTTCTTTGCCTCAGTCTTCACTGGCAGTGTCTCTTCCAACACCTCTCTATGGGATAACCTGCAAGACGGGGACTGGAGGAGCAAAGTCTCTCCTACTGTAAGAGAAGATCAGATTCAAGACCACCTGAGGAACCTGGTGAGATGCATCCCAGAATCCTGAGGGAATTGGCTGATGTCGTTGCCAAGCCACTCTCCATGATATTGGAAAAGTCCTGGCAGTCAGGTGAAGTCCCTGGAGGCTGGACAAAGGAAAACACTGCACCCATTTTTAGAACGGATAGAAAGAAGGACCCTGGGAACTACCGGCTCATCAACCTCACCTCTGTACCTGGGAAGATCATGGAGCAGGTGCTCCTAGAAGAGATGTTAAGGTACATAGAGGTCAGGGACGTGATTTGAGACAGCCAGCATGGCTTCACCAATGCCTGACCAACTTCAGGTCAGGCTTCAGCCCTGTCTGACAAACCTAGTGGCCTTCTATGATGGAGTGACCGCATCAGTGGACAAGGGAAGAGCTACTGACATCATCTATCTGGACTTCTGTAAGGTCTTTGACACAGTCCCCCACAACATCCTTCTCTCTAAATTGGAGAAATATGTATTTGATGGGTGGACTGTTGGGTGGATAAGGAATTGGTTGGATGGTCACATCCAGAGGGTAGTGGTCAACGGCTCAATGTCCAGATTGTGATGAGTGGTGTCCCTCAGGGGTCCGTATTGGGACTAGTATTCTCTAATATCTTCATCAATGACATAGACAATGGGATCGAGTTTACGCTCAGCAAGTCTGCAGATGACACCAAGCTGAATGGTATGGTTGACATGCCTGAGGGGCAGGATGCCATCCAGAGGGACCTGGACAAGCTCGAGGAATGGGCTCATGTGAACCTCATGAAGTTCAGCAAGGCCAAGTGCAGGGTCCTGCACATGGGTTGGGGCAACCCCCAGTATCAGTACAGGCTGGGGGATGAAGGGACTGAGAGCAGCCCTGCCAAGAAGGACTTGGGGGTACTGGGATGAAAAGCTGGACATGAGCCAACCATGTACACTCACAGCCCAGAAGGCCAACTGTATCCTTGGCTGCACCCAAAGCAGCATGGCCAGCAGGGCCAGGGAGAGGATTCTGCCCTGGGGAGACCCCCCTGCAGTGCTGCGTCCAGCTCTGGAGCCCTCGGCACAGGAGAGACATGGACCTGTTGGAGCGGGTCCAGAGGAGGCCACAAAAATGATCTGAGGGCTGGAACAGCTCTGCTGTGAGGACAGGCTGAGAGAGTTGGGGTTGTTTAGCCTGGAGAAGAGAAGGCTCTGGGGAGACCTTATTGCAGCTGCCAGGACTTAAAGGGGGCTTGTAAGAAAGCTGGGGACAGACTTCTTAGCAGGGCCTGTTGCAATGGCACAAGGGGTAATGGTTTTAAACTAAAAGTGGGTAGATTCAGACTGGACATATGGAAGAAATTTTTCCCAGTGAGGGTGGTTAAACCCTGGCCCAGGTTGCCCAGAGAGGTGGTAGATGCCCCATCCCTGGAAACATCCCAGGTCAGGCTGGACGGGGCTCTGAGCAACCTGATGTAATTGAAGATGTCCCTGCTCACTGCACGGGGTTGGACTAGATGGCCTTTGAAGGTCCCTCCCAACCCAAACTATTCTATGATTCTGTGATTTTATGAAAGAACTGGAATGAGGCCACATATAAACAATTTTCTTCAACAAAACTGACCTTTGCAAGCTGCCAAAGGTAGTAAGGGGATCTTCCAAAAAAAGTCAAATGAGTCTCCCTGACAGGAAAAATAAATGCAATTATTGTTACGAAGAATTGCTCCAGGATCCAACTGCAATTGTTTAGAGAAATGAGAGTGAGTCAGTCTCAAGGAAATCAATTTGAATGAGGTTAAGGTTTTGTAGAGTGACACACTGGTCCGTATCATTCAGGATATTATCATCAGTCAAGGAAATTTCATCTTCTTTTATATTCTTCTTATAAAGAGTGTGAGGTTATGATTGTGTTGGTTGGATGATTATCTAAGGAACAACAGTCACAATTCCTTTTCCTCTCTAAGATTCAATCAGTACAGAAATACTGCTAGCAACTTCATAAGATGTTTATGAAAAAATAAATAATAAAACAGTCAGTCATCATATAATTTATTTGTGTCCATTGTAGATAGAGTCTCAGTATGTTTTAATATACGCTCAAAATAGCTGACACACAATATAACTGCTCATGCCAGTCCTTTGACCATGTAACTCTCCCACTGGCTGGAAGCATGAAAATGGCAATGCCAATGTTTTCCATTGCCGTGTCCTCAGCTACCATTATCCACCACCCAGAGCGAGTAACATTTTCAACTGCTGACAACAGTCGCTATCAGATAGCATGAACTGGCTAACAAAGAATTCCAAAACCTCCTGATTCACAACCACCGTCTTGGAGAAGACACTTCTCATAAATTATCATCCTTAAATGCCTTGTAGATAAACACCTTATGGTACCTTGACATAAGACAGTTGATAAATGACTGAGTGAAAAGACAGTGGGTACATTCAGATGGTGTTTCCATTTTTTAACATGGTACTTTTGCACTTTTTCAGAAGAGAAACCAGGGACTTCCTAACATTTAGCTTACAAATGAAAAATACAGGTACAGTAAAGTGTTGGATTTAACCTCTGAGTAATTACGTGTTAATTTCAGTTCCCTAGAGTGTGCAGCATTAAACTGTTCTTGACAGAATTTAATAGGAATTTTGGACATTGTATATTAATAAATAAGTACTACCTTTGTTGTTTTAAGTGCAGAGGTTTTCCTTAGTTGAGAAAGCCTGGCTCTCTCACTTGATTTATATGATGCTATGTTAAAAAAAGGTAGTAATGATACGTGTGTTATTCATGTACTTGGAAGTCTCAAAGGATTTTAAATATATCTTGACACGTATGGTCATAAATTGTGTCTAAAGTAAACATTTTGGCAAACTGGATATGGAATTAATGTTCTTGAGAATTCCAAACACCATTGATCAAAAATACTTTCAAAATTCTCAAGAACTCCAAAATTATTTCTTTTGAACCTGCCTGTGTGGTCAGTGCACCATCTATCAAAGTGTCTTCAGCTTGGAGATGTAGTTCGTGGGCCCAGGCTGTGTTTCAGTGCAAATTCTTCCCATCGTGAAGGCTTGATTTCATCAGTTTGAGAGGGAGCTGTTGAACGTGAGTGTCTAATGAAGCAATATAAAGAGTGAAACATGAGTGAGTACAGAGCTTGGTGTTCCAAATGTGCGTGTGTTTATGAGTTTCTCAATGATGATCTTTTTACACTCAATCTAACGCGTGAAATGCAAAGGCTTTTGCAAACAGCATGTTTACTTTCAACAGTGAACCACAGTTTCTGTGTAGTGGATTTGGAAGGATGTTCTTGAGAAGATTTGAAGAGGCAGGATCAAACACAGCAGCAGGCTGAGAGCAGGATTTGGATTTTGCTTCCAAAATATGGGTGTATTCCAAAATATGGATTTTGCTTCTCTATATATGGGCTTACTTCCTCTGGATCTTTTTCTACAAATCTCCTATGCCTGTTAATATTGTAGACTGTTTTGGGCACCGAGAGTAATTTTTTCCCTGTATCGTACTGACAGCTGTTGTAGCCTTCAGGTGAAGTCTAATTCCAATAAACTTTGCTGCATTCTGGTCTATACAGCTAGCCCAAGTGGGGCCATGAAGGTCATTTTCCTTAGGAAAAGCAGTTGGCAACTCAGTATTTCTTTGGCAGAAAGCATTACTCTGTATGCAGCAGTAACAAAACCGGAGTCCCCATCCCAAAACATGTTCTTGACTTCTCTCCAGGTGTGGCACAAGGGCTTCCTGACCTTTTTGATATTTGCTGCGGTTGGGTATTTCCTGCTTTTGGAGACCAGAGTGTTACTGGTCCTGGCTGCTCACCTCCACTCCACAGCATGCTTCTGCTGTAATTTAGATAAGATATTTATTTTTAGAGATTTAGTTATTTATAATGGGATTTACTTTTATTTTCCCTAATGGGCCATTTTAGCTCCTACAGATCTGACCAAATCTCATTCAAACCTCCTTCTTGACTGATTACCTTTTCAGCATGCGGAAAGGGTCTTTCCGTGCATCTCTGACAGGTCTCTGTTGTTCCTGCAAAATCTGCTCTGTTTGATTCCTGGAGATAATTTCTTTCTAGTACAGCTGTTTCAGTCTCTGAAACAATACTCCTTCATTCTTATGGCAGAAACCTGAAATAGTCCTGCAACATCTTTTTGGGTGATCCCACAATATTCAGAGCTGTCTTCCAAACTTTATTCGATCGGTTCTTCCTCGTACCTCTGCCCACACCAAACACAACACCTCTTCTAGAAGTTCCCTGTTTGAATGTGTGGGAAACCTTTTATAAACTGAAAATATCTTCATCAGCAGAAATGAATATTTTTTCAGTTTTGCCATGTGGAAGGTTTGTGCAAGAGCTTCGCTTCTGTGTTTCGTTTCAGGAACCACTTGTAAGAATTTATGAAGGACCTGAGTTTATGCAGTAATGTGGAAAGTGCCGTGATATATTTTACTGTCTTTTTGGAGTGGTTTTTTCTATTCAAAGGAATGGAATATGCTGTTCCCAGTCTTTGTTGGGAGGTTTGATGCACGTAACCAGATGAACTGCTATTGAACCTTACTACTACATGATCAGATTGCTGGTGCGGAGGCAAGTGTGGGATTTCTAGATTCACAGGACCTAATAAACCAGACAAAACACTTTGAATCCGAAGTTTAAAAGGCTCAGGGGGCATCTGCAGTATTAATATATTTGTGTTTCTGAATTTCTTTCAGGGAACACACATGCTAGTGCTTACAGTGCGAGGACAGTGTTAATATATGAACAGAAGGAACTGGGAGTAGAGTTTGATTTACTGCAGGGAAGTAAATTTCCCAAGGAGAGCTTGTTCCTTTACCTGGCAGTGCCAAAGCCTGTATCACATTTTTCTCCACTGCTTGTATGTAAAGTCAAAATATCGTGTAAGCCAAGAACTCCACAGAAAACTGTGTGTCAAAAAATGTTTGTAGAGCTGATTCTTCCAGAGAGCTCCATTTTCCTTCTGTAATAGGAGATTTCTCCCGCATACTGGCTTTCATAGCAAATATCTTTTAAAACTAACTGATGTTTCTTTGCGCTCACTTTCCTTTTGACAGCCCACTTCCTCTGCCGCCAGACAGTGGTAGTGAAAATAGCAAGTTCTGCTCAAAGACTTTAAAATGCTCCTTGGTATAATCTGGGTTTAAAAAAATATTCTGACAGTAACTGGCTTAGCCATCCAAAACTTATTCCACGGGCCTCCCAAATGGGACAGGCTCTTTCCCCAGGGTGAAAAGCTGTTACTTTAAATCACTACAGGTCTTGTTCTGGTGTATTTTCACCTTGTTTGTGGCATTTTCCATTTTTAAGACCAGCACAATACAACAGACAGGGTGTCCCCCATTCCTAAAGGTGAACAGGAATCCTGTACCATTCCCTAGGGTAAGGTTTCTGTGCTTCAGGCTGAATTGACTCCAGGTGCTTGTTCAAGTCAGCTCCTTCCTGATGTTTCATTTCCCTCTGTCCAGCTTCCTGGGTAGAAGAGAAGCTTCCACTGAAGACACATGATGCTCTGTCTGGCCAGCCAGAGATATATAATCTTGGCCATGAAACAAAGAAATTTTATAACAATAACTTCTATCTGGTCCGTTTCCTGAATTTTGTATGTTTGCCAATTTTTTTCCTCTCTCCTTCTCTCTCTCTCTTTATATATATATATATAAAAAAAAATAAAAATTGAGTTTCATTTTTACCGTGTTAGCTCAAAAATGCCGTGAGCCAGGTTGAAGTCCTTTTGCTTTAGACGTGCCAGGGATGGACCAGTCCGTCCAGGCTCATGGATACCATCTTCCAGTCTCCTTGCTACAGCGGGCTCTTCTCCCACTGAGGGACTGTTGACTGGAAAGCTGGAGCAGCACAGGAACTTATCGCGTGTCCTGAGGTAATCTGGGCCTTTCTTCTCTGATTTAAGAGGCATGTTTGAGTTCAGACAAACATCCCTATGTTAGTCTCTTATGCCTTGCAAGTCTTCCTCTGAATCCAAGCCCACGTAAGCTGAGATTGCACAAGTCTCCTTGGACTTTACCCTTGTTACTTAAGGTCATCTTCTCTCGTGCTTTCCATCCAGCTGTAACCTGTTATCTGTCTAGCTCAGACTGGTGGCAGATCTCAAGCACATTTAGATGAACAGTACAGTAGGTGTGTTGTGTACGACTTTCAAAGTGGGATGCTCAGGGTGATTCTGTTCAGACTGGCACATTAAACTCCCAAACCAGCCTTTTGGGATGTGAGACTGACTGAGGTATGTATGCCTTCAGAACAGCCTGACCCTGAGCTGACTCATGGCTTCTTTCCCATTTGGTGTTCCCATATAGAAGCTGGAGTAGAAAGACCCACCAATGATCAGTCTGTGAAAGTCCTTTAGATGATACGAGTCCATTTTTAGTTTATTTAGGAAGGTGTTTCTTTTTGTTTCTTTTTCTTTTCGTCTCCTTAAGCCCTTGCTTCAGTTGAAATGTATTAGTAAATTCCAGCTGAAAAAGGCATCCCTTTTTTATGAGAAGCTTTGTGATCCATCATACCCCATTGCTCAGCATTATGTTGATCCATTACTAAGTGCAACTCGAAGTCCCTGAACAGCTGCGTGCCAGCATCTATGACAGCAGAGCAGAGATAGAAGAATCACCTTATAGGTGTGTTTGTCACACTTTTGCCCTAAACTTCTCATGCTGGCCATTGTTAAAGAAAGGTACTGTGCTACATGTATCTTTAGTGTGTCTTAGTGCAGTTTTCTAAAGTTCTTTTTTATGTGCTGGTTGAAATTGTATGTACTTTAGCAGGATTTTTCAGTCTGCTCAGACACACTTCATGCTGCCCCAAAGGCCTGGCCATATTTCTGTCTTTTCTGGGAAGCTACGGAATTTTGACTCGGTTCCTTTTCAGAGGGCTCCAACAATTGTTTAGATCTTGTTTTAATTATTTTCTGGCTCTTCTCGAGTTCTGTGAGTACCTCCATTATTTGTTCCAGTTTGATTGCAGATATCAGCTCAACCTTTCTCTCCTGGGAAATTTGATTCTTCTGCTGATAATCAGTTGCCCCATAGCCAATACTTTTGGTGTGCAAGATTGTTTTCACTGGAAGGAGAAAATGCTGACAGGTATTTCTTGAATGCAATCATGGTTGCTTATGAAGAATGTTCACAGAGACGTGCAGCAATGAACTAGAAGTCAGTGTCCTTGCTCATTACACCATGTTTCTTCTCAAGTAATTCTACCCCTTTCTGGTGTTTTCTACCTGTCACTGGTTGCTTCTGTCACTTGTGCGGACACATACAGGTCTACCAAGCCATGATGAGTGTTTATGGCCTGTATTCTGATCCCAACCAAACGACCAAAGATGGCTTACTTGATAGATCAGCCATGTCATGTAGATTGGTAATATGAACAGTAACTTCTGTTGTTAAACAAAAGAGTGTTTTTTTTGCTACCAGGTCCATCAGCTTCAGAGAGTTTTGGAAATGTCCATATGCCAAAGACACCACCCTTTGAAACATTGAATCATCTAGCAGAATAATGAGAGAGTTTTGGGCTCCATCCCAAGCCTGCATCCAGATCTGTTGGGTGGCTGATGGTCTCTTAGGCTTCATATGCCTTATTTTCCCATTCTGAGGTACTGAGATAGCAGTAATAAATTATTAGTTAGTCATAAAGCTCTAGATATTATTGTCTATGAAACATATTTGAGTCCTTCACCGGAATCAATCTAGAAATACAAAACGAAACTACTTAGTCAGAATGGTGACAGGCACACTTTGTAGGTTACAAGCAGATACGTGTAATTTTTTTTATTTTTTCTTTTTCTTTGAACCGGAGGACACACTTTGCAGACTTCAGAGGTGGCCTCTTTTTTCTGAGTCTGCAAGTCTTTCCCCACTGATCTTGTGGAAAATCAGTTCTGTGATGTTGCTTCATCTGGAAGAATGACCAGAGAGTCAGATTGAGGGACTGGCTTTTGCATGTCTTTGCCCCTCCATATTTAAGAGTTTTGCTCTGTTCTAGGTACATAAGGATAATTATGTAGCTTATCAAAGAGGAAGGAGCTAAGACAATTTAGCTAGGCAACAGATGAACAACAGTGTCATTAAATGCACAACTGGAAGAGGTTTGAAATTTGGAGTAACACCTTTACTTTAGTGAAAATGTGACTATGTTTGTGAGGTAGGGAAATCAGGGGGCATTCCCTCAGTAGTGTTTGCTCATGTACCAACAAGAATAAAATGACACTAATTTACAGTTATTTTTCTAATGGCAACAGGAGTTTTATTAAAGTTTCCACCCCTGTTCCGACTTGAGGATTTATACAGCTGAATGCTGATTCTTTGCCCCCAGAGATTTTGCAGAAAAGATGTGGTGTAACTTCCAACCAGGTCGGTGCTTGCTCTGCTCATGGAACCAAGTCCTTGCTGCTGACCCGCTCCTCTGTTGGCACCAGCATGCATTCCCCTCCGTGCTGTGCCTCTGGGGTCAGCACGACCTGGGCTGATAGCAACTCCTGGCTATCCCTGCCCGTTGGCCCTAAATAGGCCCTTTGTCACTACAGCTGATATTTTTTCTGCTTTACCCTGGCAGGCCCTTCTTTTGATGAATCTCTTCTCTCGACCCTTGTTCTCTGCTCGTTTGGTCTGAATAGACATTTTTTCGCTCAACTAATGAATGATGGAGGTTGGTGTTTTGCCTCCAGCTCGCTGATAGCTCTGGTTCCACCCTTAATGCCCTGCTTGAGGCTCTAAACTTCCCCTCTAACCCATTTCCTCTCTCCTGTGACTGTTTTAGATCTCCTTCTATTTAATTTTTTAAGATTTTCAGCTTCATGTCTTTTCCCTCTTCTAGGACGTCCTTTTCCACCAAACTGCAAACCCTTGCTTTGCCTTTTTTGTTCTCTTTTGCTTCTTCAAGCCCACAAGCACTTGCTCACCCATCTGTTCTGGGGATGGCTCTGAAACATCTTTCTTTCTCCTCCTGAATTATCTTCTGCAGGGCTCTGATCTGACACTGACCTTTTCCCAAGGGGGCAGGACACATGTTTGAATTTCAATCCTTTTTTTTCTTTTTCTTTCAGTGACATTTCTTGTGGCAACATCTCCCAAAACACAGACAAGTTTTTCTAATCTGTCTGCCCTAATTGTTTTCAGATATAAATTACGTGTCTCAAAACTCACAAGTCATTAGTAATTGAAGGAACTTTTGGCATGTAAAAAATGGTGTTTAAATGTTGAGAGGAATCTGGCAGAACATTACTGCCCTACCTTTCCAAATGTTGCAAGATATTCTTGGCTTGTTGCATATTATATAACAGAGCCTTTAAACACGGATTATCTTTAGAAAGAAAGTCAGTGATTATTGTCAAACCACAGTGATGAATTAGCTGAAGCTGATGAGATGCGTTTGCAAAAGGAACTGACCAAGAGAAGTGAGAAGTAGCCATCCTGTTTTCGGAATAAATAACTTCTTAAGATAGGTAAATAATACATGTGATCCCACATTTATTGTTCTCTTGGAATGATTTTTCTGGCTTCAGAATAAACGGAAACTTTCTTTACATTATGGCTGCCTGCTTTTCATAGGGCTAACTAAGGACTTCTGCCTGTCAGTATAGAAAAGCAATTGGCCAAAACCGAGGCCACAGCAAGATAAATTATCTTCAGTTTACTGTTGGAATTCCTGCCATACAAGCAATTTTGGACCAATGGAGTCAGTGTAACTAATTTTTTTTTTAGGACTCTTACTGGCATTGGGAGCAGACCGGTATTAGGAGCAGAGTTAAAGGACCAGACTTTTTATGCCTTGGTTTGCTCATGCATTTTAAATAGATGCTGCTTCTGAGCGCTAAGATTTTAGTCTTCAAAAAGAAGAAAAGAATATGTCTTCGATGAAGAATATCATGCTCCTTGTAGGGATATTTGTTCACCCTAATCTGACTACAGAAATAATTCTTTTAAAACCGGGAATACTTTACCCAATTTCTTACTTGACTTACTAGAAGCTTATGATTTCTGGAAGGAGTAAATTATAACCCATTTCTTTTGTGAATATTTAATAATTTGATGTTTTGTGATTTTTTGATGTACAAGTTAAATGTGAGTCCAGCCAAATCTCCCATTCCTGCTGGTGAGATTTTGCCCTTTTTGTAGCTAGCAGCTTGCCAAAGAATGTGGTGGATTCTCTGTTGCTTATAGTCTTTAAATCAGACTAAATGTCTTTCCGAGAAAGATGCCCTGAGTCAATCGCAACTTACTGGAACTGATTTAGGAATTGCTGGGCAACCTTCTCTGGGCTATACTCTACAGATGTCAGAGAAGGTGACTGCAAAGTTTCCGTATGATCTTAAAATCTACAAATGCATGGCTGATCTTTGAAATACCAGGGCCTTAAAAAAGTTTGTTTTTTTTTTTCTCGTCAGGGAGTTTTTAAGATCTTTGATATGCTAATGATCAGAGTCATCTGGCTAGATGATAAATCTCAGATGACAGAAATAAATGGTGAGTTAAGACTTCTTTCTCACCTCTGCCTGGGAGCTATGGCACATCTTAGTTACTTCCTTAATAAACAATATGTGTTCATGGGATGGGGCATGACTTTAATTACAGCTCAGTAGGAAGCTGTTTTCCTGTTTTATGAAAGCTTTCTTGATTTTTAAAAATGCTTCACTGAGCTGAAATCATACCAGCTTTCTAGCTTAAAGCCCAGGGTTTAGGGCTCTGGTATTATAATGCCATGTCCTTGTTCTGGGTCAGACGGAGAAGGAGACTGATCTTTTGTCTTCCAAATCTTCCAAAGAGTGGGGCTGTGGATGATGGACTGGTCCCTGGCAAAAGTCCATCTCCTCATTTTGAATAGCAACTCTACTCTGGACTGAAAAAAGTTACACTCAGATATAGAGAGAGATCACTTAAAGCTGTGATGCTTTAAGAATCTCAGAAGCTTTGTGGACCACCAGAGATAATAAATCACAACAACTGTGAAGGCCAAGAGGAAAACAGTATCAAATAGAATACAAATTTGGTCTTCTCTTTTAAGTGTTCAGAAGTTTTTTAATGAATATGTTCACATACATTTAAATCAGAATTTTCTGTCGATGTTAGTGTATACAGAGGGGAAAAAAAAAAGAACAAATCTTTTTCTTCTCAAAATCAGATTTATTAAGTGTAAACAAATGTCCTTCCCGATCTGTCTGAAGCTGGCAGTACTAAATTTTAACTTTGCAGAAAGTATTTAACATAACGTGTGTAAATGTTATGTTAAAGGTTTCATGTCCTGTTTTGAACAGTGGCAAAAATTTCCTTTCAGCCTTTAGGTTTTCCACCAATTTCTTTCATATTAAATCAGAGCAGGCTAAAAAAACTGCTGATCAGATCTTTACTGAGCTTTATTGTAATGTAGTTTAAGTGGATGCAGACGGCTGGTTTTTCTTTTTCTTTATTTCTTCATTTTTTCCCTCCGTGTCTGAAATATTATACAGGAGACTGAAGTTCTTGTGGCATTAACATGAGAGTCTCAAAATGGGCCAAAAAATAAATACTGTAAAAATATGTCATCCAAATCAAATACTGTGTGAATAAGGGAAACTGGAGAGGTTACAATTGTGGTTCAAGGTTTTACGTGCAAGGTACCTCAAAAGTTAGCTAAATACATTTCAGATGGATGTAAAATGCAGAGGAAATGTGTTAAGTATCTTCCCTTGGTGAGATCTCGAGCCTGGCTCAAATAACAACCTTGGAGGTTAAGTTCCCACGTGGTTACCTACGGGGCGATGGAAATAGGCTCAGATCCCCCCCTTCCCCCGAGAAGAGCATCCACGTAGTAAAAAGGCAGAGGAGCTCCTATGGCCTGGCAGCACACTGTGGAGACCTTTACGCTCATCTGCAGTCAAAACCCTGAGGGTGTCCGAGAACTATATTGCAGTATATGGAGCCTTCAGGTTTCCTTACAGTGGGCAAAAGCTTTCGCTACTGACTGCTCATTGTGCTTAACTGTATAATTGTCTTAATTATACTAAATTGCACTGTTTAGTCCCTTAACAATTATGTGGGTTAGCAAGAGTATTAAATGACAAAAAATGACATTAACGTAATCATAGCATTGTCTAGCAGAAGCATGAAAGTCAGTAAATACCAGAGTCTGCACAGGTTTCCTGTGAGGACCGGCTCTCGCCATTGCACACTCCGGCAGCTGCATGCGGCTTTAGCACAGGGGCCGATCACCTTCGCGCTGGTCGTGTAAAAAGTCTTCACTTATAGGACAACTCCACCAAAATCCTTATTTCTAAAGGATTTCTAAATACTCACTGAATAGTGAATGTTTGTGTAAGCGTTTTTCACCCAGTGGTTTACATCAAAGAGTTGGCTACCAGAACCCTAGTGAAGAGTTTTCAGCTTGTTTTTTTCTCAACTGTGAGATCTTACCGTTACTTTCACAGAGCTGGTTGGATTCAATAGCCCAGAACAGTTTTCATGAACAGATTGTTTTTAGGGTGCAGTTCTGGTCAGCCATTTGACCATATTGCTTTGCCTGGGAGCCAGTGACACAGCCTTGAAATGAGGGTCTCAGCAGTGAAAACCAAGGAGGAACTTGCACAGAAATTCTGGGGCTAAATTCTCAAAATTTTTCTCAAGCTTCTCGTTTGTGACTCTGCTAAGATCTTCCTGTTGACTCAGGTACTGCAGACTAGTTTCCTTCCCCCCCATTCCGAGGCAACAGAGCTGTCTGTGGGAGCCTCCCCATACTGATAGGCTCTCACTCTTGGGAAACGTGTGATTTAACCCCTTTTCTAGAAGGGTCAACCTGCTACAATAACTCCAATGTGGTGAGAAGGTAAGTAGCTTCCTTCCCAGTTGCACTATTCGCAATATTATCTATATTGATATATAATATATCAATCGTATTTAATAATTTAAAAATTTTAAATTTACTGTTTTAACAGGCAGTAATATATATTGCGTTTGTGCAGCAAGCTGTGAACTACAGATGTGGCTCTTCTGCCATCGCTACTTTCCATAGGACTTACCTGAAATCTGTGTTGTTTCAAACCCTGTGACTGGCAATGAGAAAGTAAAGACTCTAGCTCAGATAAGCAACCAGAAATGAGTATGAGCTTCAGGGAGCCCTAGAAAGTTACAGAACTAAGTGCCAGCTTTCGTGCTGTACTGTGTGAAGGCCAAAAAAAGGCTGTACATGGATTAGTTAAATATTTGACCAGCTTCAGCATGAAATAACATCAGCAATTAACAGAAAGTAGCTTGTTCTGATTGAGTTTTCATGTTAGGATTCTTCAAGGGGTTGCGTAGGACCCTCTGCAGCTGGCAAGCTTATTACGTGTCTGTTTTTAAAAAGACGGTTATAGGTTATGGGTGTGAAATAGCATGGCTGCATCAATGAATCCCATCTTAAGTATTAGTGAAGCATTTATGGTTGTCTTAAAGTGCTGCTAAAATCCAGAGCAAGACCCGTAAGCTAAGTTACTTGATTGACTGTCTCTGCCGATGAAACCATTCGTAGAAGCTAGGATTCTTTTATATTATCTCAAAGTAATAACAAATTGTAGAGAAATATTTTTGCACTCAACTATCTATGGAAAAATCAGTGCATTCATCTTTTCATATTCTGTGGTAACCTATAAACTAGTTCCTTATGTATTTATAAGGATAGGTCAGTGTGTATGATTTGCTAATAAGCCCTCCTGAATTCTAATTTGTGTTTCCTCTAGTGAAGTGAGCATGCATATCCCCAAGTAAGCCATCTGGACAGACCCTGTTCAGTCTGAAGAGTTTAACACTCCTGTAAGGTTTAAGCATTCCTAGAAAATTTTGGATTCCCTCACAAATTATATTTACATATTTTAATAACGTGAATGTAGCCAAGATGGTCTCTATCTGGAAGAGAGCTCTCTTTTATCAACTGAATACCTACTCTTTGAGTAGTGAAGAGGGCAAACCCTAGAAAAGCAAAATATCTGCTTGAAAGGAGGCAAGAGAGATATTTTCTTAAGATGGCATACTTTCTTGCCTTTGAAGTCATATCTTATATGGCCAAAGTTCAACGTGATGTGGTTTGAGCTTGGCTTCCTTTGGTAAATAAAAGCATATATTCAATGGATGGGCCTTCCTTTAATTTCAAATTCAGACCCAAACTTCCTCCAGAGTTTGGGGAATTGTGCTCCCAGGGTTATGATCATAAGCTGAATAAGGAGGGAACTGTATGCAGAGCTCCAGGATCTGAAATTTTGGGTTGAGTACTTCTCTACCATTTAAAAATCCTTCCATATACAATCCGTCCACCACAGACTAACTGAAAACCTAGAGAGACTTACAAAAATGTATTGAAAAATGAATGCTCTGTTTGTATCTGAGTATCTAAATAATATCTCAGTCTGTCCTCCTGAACTCACATTCAGTAGTGCTTCTGAAAACACTCAAAACTTTGCAGTTAACGAATTGTTTTATCAGTCAAAATGATCTATAAAAAAACTTGAGGAATTTTATGGTGAATAAAATATTGTGCTGCAAATATTTGCTCTGCTTTAACCTGGCATTGTTCCCATTCTGAATCTATTGACTATCTGGGGGGAAAGACACGTTATCATTTTGAGTTGTGTCTCAGTATCACTGATCTAGTTTCTTTACAGAATTTGTTATAGCAGCAATTCCCTGAAAAACGTCATTTGATACCTTGGTATAAGTGGAACAGCGTCAGCTCTATTTCTTTGCAAAATACCTTTGCTGTGGACACAGATCTCAGCAAGTGCAGATCATTTCAAGCCAGAAAACTTTCTTTGCTCCCAGCATTACTTAGCTTCCACATTTAATGTGTCCACTGGTTGCACACCTGACAATTACACTTGTCCAAAAAGGAAAAAAAAAAAGATAACTTACTGGATGAAGTGATTTACATTAATGAACAAATTCCCGCAGTGCATTATAGGTACAGTTGGGGAGGGAGGATGGATTAGGAGCCTTGCCAAGGTCCCAAAGAGATCTATCTTGTGCAGTTCCATTCCTCATTTTGTCTATTGTTCTGTTGATTTGTGTTCCACATTTCGGGTGTCTGCTGTGGACTGTGGTTCCCTCTGGGCTTGTGGCAGCTTCATAAGGATAGTGGTAAGGCTCAACATTTGGAGCAGTCAGTACTGAGATGCACTTTGTTTTTTCCCTCTGGAAGACAAAACCTCCAGCCTGAGGGAGAGAAAAGATGTACAGCTTGAACTGTCTCTTGCCCTACCACTTTCAAAACTTAATTTTATGGGGCTTATGGATTAATGTATCTGTTTGTGAGAGGCATTCTCTTGAGAGAATGGGCTGGATTCATATCTCACACCCACACAGATCTGGAGTAATGGCTCTTGTCTTGGAAATCACTCTAGTTCATGCTGCTGCAACAAACCAGGAGTTGGCTACTGTGTTCTTTCCAGTCATCATTTTAATTCCAGCACATACTGGTATGTGCTCTGCAGTAAAATTAGAGAAAGAAACATCTGGCAAACAAAACAATTACCAAATAGATGTTGCCCATTGGCCCTGATTTCACACTCAGGATATTTAAAACAAATGTTCTGGTGCTATTGAGATCTTGACATGTTTCTGTTTAGCTTGTTGGATCAGCTGAAATTGCCTGTGTTCACAGTGATCCCTGATGAGAGATGCTTTGAGTCACAGATTATTTAGACTATTCTCAGTATGGGGTACAACTCAAAGCTCCTTAGCAGCGTGACTCTCATAACAATGATATAACCCAACAGCAGGTCCTCTGACCTGCCAACACGCTTGTCACTTCCAGGGAATTTGTGTAGCTAAACAAAATATTTGTGAACTAGTGGGAAAACAGGAGTCACCTGCAATGAATCTGTCTTTATTTTAAGGACAGACAGCACTCTGTGGCCTGTTCTGACTTCTTGGTGTATCATACCAGGGTTTTGTGTGGAAATGGACCACATCTCAAGAGATGCCAACAGTTTTCTTTTCCTCTTGTCTCCTCCTCATTTGGAGATGAGCACCTGCACAGTTTGGTTTGGCACCTTTTATTCCAGTGCTGCATTTTAAAGGTAGGATGGAGCCAGCCTCTCTGCTCAGATGTTAATGAAACAGTGACAAACTAGGTGGTAGAGTCCATAGAAGAGACTCACAGGTAGAACAAATTGGCATCAGGTCAACAACGTATGTGTCCAGGGAAATAGGAGGGACAAGAAAAGGGTAAGAAGATGTCTTTTGCTGAGGGTTGATATTCTCCAAAATCTGAAGACAGGTGGCTTCACCAGGAATAAGCACACGTGCATGCTCCAACCTACCTTAGGCTTGTCCCTTATTGCTGAACCCGTTTCTCCCTCCATCCCTTCTTTCCTTCCTCTTCCAGCACAAAACCTTCCCAGAAAATCCAGTTGCCAAACAGGACTCCCCTTTACCGCTCATCCCAACACACTGTGGGAAGTTGCTCTTCCAGTCTGAGATCAGTTTGTCCTTGTTAACACAAACAGGAGCAGGCAGCTGATACGTCCTGCAGAAAACACTTGGCTTTTCCATGTGTGATGCAGTCCTCACATGTACTATGCATCTTTGCCTCCAGACAATCCACCTTTTTCTTCATCTCTGTCCTTTGTATGGTGCCTTGGAGACTGCCAAACCCACTGCCTAGAGTAGGCTATACTCATTACCTTCTTGTTCTCACCTGACACCTCTCTGTTTTTTTTACTGTCCAGCCGAGGCTGGCTTTCTGGATGAGAGTGACAACAATCTGGGGTGTTGTTTGGGTTTTTTTTTTTTCTTTATTGGAATAATTTCTCCATTCAGGATAGACTGAGCCAGTCTTGGTAGACTCGTAGGGGCCTCAACCCAAAAGAAGCAAAGCATTCAGCCTCAGCCAGCGAGAATCACTTTAGTAGATCCATGTTCTACAAGAACATGCAAATTTGGTCAAAATGAAACACTTCAGAAAACATATTGATTTTGTCAGCCCTTTAGTTTAAGAAAATAGGAGGGAGGAAGAATTTCAGTCCTGTTAAAATGTGCTGTTTTTAAAATACTGCTATTTTGGTTTTGTTTTCATTTCAGAGAAACTTTTCTTTGGCATTTTAACACTGTGTCCTTTTTTTCTAACAAAATCAAAGTAAAAATCAGAAAAGAACCATTCTTCTGTGTTGAATTCTGAAGCTTCCAGGTTTAATTTTGAAAGAAATGAAAATAAGCTTCTAAACCAGCAGCAATCAAAACTTGTTTCAGCAGAGATCTACACTAAGCCAAAAAGCTTAGGCAATACCCCTACTATCTCCCATCATCCAGCTCTTTCTGGGGAAAATGGGACTGCAGGGGATTCAAATAACAAATTAACATGTAATCACTACAAGTAATTTAACTTTTGAAATTAGATATTTCTGCACAAACAATAGATACAGCTTGAACCCCCTTCTTTCCCACAACTGTCAAACATGTTTGTTTCTATGATGTCTGGGATAAAATTCAGTTTAACTTCTTGATAACATCTTTTTGGTATCAAAGTCAGTGAATGTGGCATAGATTCTGAAAAATCACTACGTACATTCAAAATCCAAACTGAATTTCATGTCAGCTTTTTGTATTCTGTCTGAATTTCTCTTCACCTCCCCTTTTATATCAAGATTTGAAGAATTCTTTGGTTTAAATATTTTTATCTAAAAAAACAGTGCTGAAGAAAACATGTTTTTTTATGAGAATCTGTTGATGCTGACAACATTTGATGACTTCTGAGTGATTATTTCTAAGTAATCAGTTCTAAGTAAAGCATTTGATAATTTTTTCAGACTGCACATGTGGAAAGTAGACAGTCATATCAGTAACAATGGAAAGTATGTATCTAATTCCTCTTATACCATCACAGTAAAATCAGTCCTTAATGACAACATTACAGAAAGATAGACTGTTTTATTATTCTTAACAGCATGGCAGAGTATGGGAGAATAAAGGACAGGAAAAGTTGATTGAGTCTGAGAAATGTCTGGCATCCTTACAGTTAAAAATTGTCATCGTTAGGGAAGTCCAGCAAGAACAAGGTAGTTGTGTGTCACCCCATTGAGTCTGTCTGTACTAATGAGCAATTAAAGTGTAGTCCCATGGATGTAAGTGAACATGATTAGGAGTGAAAACTCGCCATGCCCCAGAAGTTTTGTTTCGATTCACAAAAGGAGCTGGTTGTTTAATTATGAACACACAGAGGATCAGACTCAAAATCAGATTCGCTATGTATTTTAATTCATGAATCAAGCTTCTGTTTAACGGAAAGAAAGAAAAGTTTTGATTTAATTAGTGGCCTGAGAGTTGGACAACCCGATCTCATCATGACTAATCACTCTCCAGGAAATGCTGAGCGCCCTGTCTCACACACAGCTTCTCCCAGAAATGATCACTATTTTGTAGGACTGAGCCCAGTGTTTAACACAACTGCTGCAAGAACTGTCATTTAGCTGTGTTAGTGAGGACAAAACAGGGACAGAAGGCCACTGTTCTTGAAATGAGTGTGGCAATCCAGTCTCTCAAAGCTTCCCCTTGCTCATTAAAACCACGGTTTGCCATCTCCCCCCAATACGGGCTCGAAGAACAAACTGGATTTTATTACGAAGGGAAATAACAGAGAGTAACTCCAAACAAACACGAAAGTTGGGCAGGAAGAGGTCAGGTTTGGAGAAGATGGTGCACAGACGCTTTTGGGAGTTAACATATCCATGTGGGAGCAGCCACCAAAGGAGGCGGCGCGCAGGGCAACAGAGGGTGCCCTTGTGCCATTGTGCGAATCGTGTAAGTCTTGGCTGGGATGGTTCTCCCTTGTAAGCCCCGAGACCTAGTAGATAAAACACAACCATATACGCTTATTTATAAGTCTTTGAGAATTTTTTTGCACGGCAGTCCTGGCAATGCAGGCAGGAGGGCATCACACACGTTTTCTTCTATATATATGTACAAATAAATATTGTACAATCTGTTGTTGGGGGGTGCATATATACAAAAAAGCACACATCCTACGTGGGCTGTGATAAGTGACTACAGCACACATTGCTTGCTAGCTTCATCTGCAATCCATCCACTAATTTCCTGATCTGGCAATCTATAAGCTCCCAGTTAAGCCCTGTCTCTTCCCCTCCTCCCCAGTGCTTTGGCATTGGAATATTTTCCTGCAAATCTGCTCTGGCTCGTGGTCCAGCAGATCAAAGTACTTAGTCATTGATAGCATTTGTTTATAGTAAAAAATGCCATAGCTTCATATCCAGATATAGCCTTCATCTCTTAGTGCTGTAGAAAAGGGACATTTTTAGATATCAATGCTCATTCCTTGCTCTCAAGTTATCAGAATTTACAGTTGTAATGTTCTTATGAACAGAGAAGGCTATTTTTGGTCAGAATGAAGGCCTGTGATGGACCAAAGTTATTAAGGCCCCTTACTTTATTAACAAGATGGTAAAAAATAGTTCTAATTAAATATTTTTCAGCTCTCTGAAACATTCCTAAAATTTCCCTTTCTGTATGGGAAGGGGCATAAGCAGAGGGCGTGACGAGGCAGTGCGTCTTTCGTGGCACTCCTTTAGCTGCCTGCATAATTCATACCGCTTGTTATGTGCCCAGCCCAAAGCTCGCCCGGTAAAAACCTCTCTCCCCTCTGCCATGTGCTCCTTACCCATGTTGCAGACAGGCACTTGCACGCTTCATGCAGCATTTGCTTCATGCAGCAGAAGGCACTTGGTGAGTAAAATCACTGATGCCCTTTAAATTGCTGCAAAGAGGGTTGAGGTCTTAAAAGCTTAAGAGGAGAAGCTGAGCCGTGCAACCGTTGGTGTAAAAGCTCCATCGTACAAAAAAGAGCTGAGTTCCAAGGTGCTGCCACCTTGGATTTCACTAAAAACAACACCCCCCCTTACAACTGCTGTGAATATATATTCAATAATATATATATATTGAACAATATACTGTGAATCCTCAGGACAAGCAACCTTTGTTTTGAACCTTGTACTCTACAAGTCCTGCAGGCTCACGATCCCTTCGCCCACCAGAACACAGACTTAGGTACACGTTGTATTCTTGCAATACAGATTTGAGCACAAGTTTTGGTTCCTGCCTGCGTTTGAAATGCAATGCAGACCCAGCTAACGACACGTCCCATTTGCTGTCTATGGAATAGATATACTCCATATAGTTTGTTGGGTGTTCAGAGGTAACAGCAATGAGACCAGCTGAACTCCTACCTGAACTAGTTAGGAGCATTGAAGTTTTGACCCTGGAAGATATTTTTGAGCAGAAGTGTGTGTTGACAGAACAAAGCTGTGTGCCATGCAAGTTTTTCCTGCTATAAACAGACAGTCCCATCACAGTGCCATCAATTACAACAAAGAGTATGAAAACTACACACAGTGTTTCAGTGGAAAACAACATGAAAAAACTTATGTCAGAAAATAACTTACGTCTCTTTTTGTATAGACTCATCTGGAAATACTGTTTTCCCTTCAGTTTTGCAGTGAAGGTGAAGAGGATCAGGCCTGTAATAAAAATGTCTTGTGGAGAGAGAAGTAGAATTATTCAGTGTGAAAAGGTCTGAAATATATGCAGGAAGGATCCCAAACAGACAATGACTTGGAGGTAGAGGGGCATACTTCTGCTCCTATGGTGAGTGTCCCAAAGAAGACTGAAAAGCTTTCAAACTTGAAAAAATCAGGTTTTGTTTGAACACGGATTAGAGTGTTTCATTTCTAAGCAGCGAAGACTCAATGTGGCTAGGGAAGCCGGAAGAGAAATAGCAAGATTTCTCTGCCAACCCTGTGCCAAACACCAATACATGTATGTTGAAGAACAACTTTAAGGCCGGTCCATAAGCTCCCCCAGGACAGCCTCTAACGGCCAGGACAAATGAGAAAGGAATATTCAGCTCCAGTGCCAGCTGTTCAAGGCCAGCTTGCATGGGGTTTTGAGCAACCTGATCTAGTGGAAGGTATCCCTTAGCTATGGCAGGGGGGTTGGAACTAGATGATCTTTAGGGTCCCTTCCAACACAAACTATGATTCTATGATTCTATGATTGATTCTATGAACTCGGTTGTGGAGGGCATCCATCCGCATTGCTTTCTTTGCTAGCAAGCAGCGGTGTGTTGGGCCAATTAAAAAACCAGCCAGCTGACCACTGCCACAACACCATTGGGCTGGCAACATAACCCCTAGTGTGAAAGAATAATTATGTTTTTTCTGTTGAACACCTTGAACAAAACTCATGTTGGTGCAGAGGAGCTATGAACATCCACCTATTGAAATTCATAGGAGGTGTCATGATCGGCCAGAATTTTCTTTGGAACAAAGGAAACTCCCTCATTCAGACCTTCAAAAGTTAGACTGGTGTCTAATGTTGCCAACCTCACCCTTCCTGTTCCCTTCTCACCTGCCTTTGATGGCAAGCCAGGTATTGTTTGAATGACTTATACACCCAGTTCTGTTTCTTCACCACTGAAATGCCATCAGCTACAACGGATCAGCTCGCTCTTTACCTGAGCACATTGTGTGCATGAGGACTGATAATTTTGGTTGTTTTCCTCTTCCATAAATCCTGTGGGGTTTATGCTCTCAGGTGCTCTCTGAAAATGCTGTGGTAGCAAACGGTCACCATGGTCCCTCTGAGCCAGCAGCAGGGACAATCAGTGCAAGAGGGAAAAGTGGCATCTTCTTGGATGTGCACCCTTGAATGAGACCTGAGCACCTCTGTGGTTTCCCCCTGCACCTAAAAACTGCTTGAGGACTGAAGTGCCTGTATTTGTCCTTTCCAAATGTTTACATTCTGTTTTGCTAAAACTGTTGATTTCTGTCCTAGGACTGAGTCAAACCTGGAGTTTCTATTCTATGGAAAATTCTGGCATTTCAGATTCTGTTTCCATTCTCAGTCATAATTAAAAGTATATGTTTATGAATTCCAGCTTGGGAAAAAAAAATATTGCTCATCAGCTGAGCATCTCCATTTGAATATAGCTGAAATGTTTTTCCCAAGCTGTTTTTATTTACTCTTTCTACCACAATAGCGAAAAGATATTTTTAAAGTTTTCCTATAATCTTCTCGAACAAGTTAAGTAAAATTGTCAGAAAACTTTTTGTTTTGACAAAAGTGTTATTCTCACCAAAAAAATATAAGCATTTAGCCAGAAGTTATAATCTAAGTCTAGTCTTTTCTTTCCCTGATTTCTGCCAAGTTCATGAACTCAGAGACACAGAGGAGACCCACACTCCTCTCCTAAAGGTGTTTTTCCCACAGCAAAAGCTTCTGCCACAAAAATCTTTTTCTGTGAATGAGGCCATTCACTGATTTGAGACATCAGCTTTCTCTGACCCGGTAACAAAAGACTCCGTAGAGAGTCGTTCCCAGTCAGAGGGGTTTATATAGTTTAGGAAACAGCTGGTTGTGGCCAAGATGCTCAGACTTTCTCACCTACAGAATTGCACCTTCGCTTGAAACTCTAGCACTTGACACTACGCTTAGTCTGCTATGCTACATTCATCCTATGATCTGGAATACCGCAAAACCCCAAACAAAATGGTGTATTGCTTCTTCTGTGAGAAACTCTATGTAATCAGTGACATTTCCCAGAAAGGGCTGCTATCATTCTGTGCATATGCAGTGATGGTCTTTTTTTTATCCCAGAGGTGTTCTTGCCCTTGACCTCCAAAGGAGGAGAATAGTGGTCAGGAAAAACAGAGGCTGTGACATGAGACAATTACACAGCACTACGTTTATAATCTACTTGTAATCATTTTCAAATAGGATGATATTTAATGACATGAACAATGTGCTAAAATTGCAAAACTGCAAAGAATCATTGCCTATCCTTTTTATTGGCATATTCCGCCATCGCACATACATCTGAAATAAACCCAGACCGTGATGCCACTTCCCACTAGCACAATGATTTGGCCTTATTGCTACTAGAATTGAGAGAGAAGGCCTTAGCCCGACCAAAATGGAGAAGACCCAGATAAACCCTCCAGGCAGACTGCATGTCTTCATTTTTCCTAAGGAAGGGATATTTCGGAAATCATCTATGAACCACAATCGTGAACTTTCTCCAGGACATTCAGGTGAGGTATTAGACAGCTGCCATCTCTGTTGAATGGGATAAGAAAAAGTGTACTTAAGCTTGATGCATCCATTTATGTGCTCTTTCTGCAGAAAAAGCTGTGGATGGTGGGGTGGTGAGGTGACACCTCCCTGCCATGCTGCGTGCTCCCCTAGCGCATGGGGCTCTGCTGGTGGACCTTGCGGACCGACCCCCTGTCACGCTAGTTTAGCCAGAGTCCCAAGGACAAACGGTGGTGTGACCAGAGCGCGGGGTCACTGAAGGAGAAAGGCACGTCCGTGAGATGGATGGTCCGTTAGCTAATTATCTGTCAGATCTCAAAGCTCTCAAACCCTCTGGGACTGACGTGCAATAGGAAGGTGTTGCCCTTCCCTCCCCACCGTCCAGCAGGACATCCATGGTCTTTCTCTGCAAGATTATCCACATGCCATTGTCTGTCCGTGCATCAGTCACGTGCCATTATCTGGCCACCACTGGCTGGGGTCTTGTCTCCGGGGACTTTGGTGGAAAAGGCCCCAAATGGCTCAGGATTAGATCTCACAATGTAAGAAAAGAGCGTCTCTCAACTCTTGTTTCAAGCGTAGGCCTTCACTAGACCCACGTGGGAGACATATTTTAATCGTAATTCTCTCTAGATGCCAAAGACTGTTTTATAAATTGCTCTGAAACACCTTTTTAGCCAAAGCACATGATCTCTTCAGCTCACTCTCTCTGTATATATGTATTTTTGTGTACAGACACACGTATAGTTTTAAGTAGCATAGGAACACGCACCATCTAAATAAGACTGTATTTTGGTTTTGTCAAAAACCATTTGTGGCAAAAACTGGTTTAATACAGTGCGAGCTAACCTCACCATCCAAAAATCACCTCTTCATCCAACTTTCTGTCCTACACAGACGCTACATCCCCTCCCGCGGCCTCACAACCGGCTGCAGGAACACGGTGGCCCCCCGGGGCAGGGGACTTGTTACTTGCCCCGTGGCGTCTGTCCGCATCTTGCCACCAGCTTCCATTCTATATTTATGAGAAGGTGCTAAGGCGCGGCAGGCATTATGCATGATCTTCAGCATAAAGAAGGATCACGCCCTTATCAGCTTCCTACGGTGGTTTGCTGAACGCCGCTGCCCTTACCCGGCTCTCATCCTGCGGAGCCCCGGCTCGCTGCGGTCCCGCTGAAACGCAGCCCGTCTTTCCCCTCGCTCCCGCCGGAGTCTTTGCTCTGTCGTGAGGTCTTCTGAATACTGGGTGTCTGCTAGGCCAGTGAGCTGCCTGAATAAATATTTTTGCTTTCTTTTAGTTAATGCTAGAGCCAAAGTTTCAACTGAAAATAGCGCGGGGTAAGCATTGCTGTTTTAAAATTAATTTTATAATACATTCTATTCATGGAATCATTGATCGGTGTTCCTATGCCAGGTTTTAAAGTGCAGTGTACAACATTGCAGACAATATGTACATTTATATATAGAGAGAGAGACTGCATTTTTACCACTATAAGTATTACATTTTAGTTGTGTCTATTTTTGGAAGGCTGTCCTAAACTGTTCGTGGAAAAGTAAAGCAAAGCATTCTATCTCACAAAGAGTGATATATGTCTATTGCTAACAGAGATTTGACTGTTTGACTTAAATGGCCGATTGCAGTTACTATCCACTTTTTCTGCAGCCTAAAAAGATTTTAAATGAAAAAAAAAAAGGGGTCTACCAACTGCAGATTTAAGGAGAATATTTTAAAACCTCAGTAAGAGTTTTAAAAATAAATAACAAAAAGGTAAGATCCTAGTTTGGATGGTGAGCTATTTTTGACATTATTTGATACAAGAACTCAACATGGATCTTTTTGAAATATGGTTCTTATTACCATTTGGATAGAGTACATTTCCTTTTCTTGATTCAATCATGAAAAAATTCCACTTACAGATAGTCCATACATTAGTGCAGCCTCTTTCACACATTACTACATCATAACACAGTTGGCTGCGCTTGCTTCGAACAGGTCCACTCTACCCATATGGCCTGGCTTTATTATTTCTTGCTCCCATCTGTTTTAAGTTATCTTCTTTGGGCTACATTTTTCTAAGAGATGCTCTTCAGCTACATGCACAAAGGTTATTTCTGTGAGAAAATGTGAACAACAGGGGACTTTTACAGTCTCACATCTGTGCAAGGTTCATTGAAGTTGGTGGAGCCTACCGGTGTAGATTTTGGCTCTGCAGAGTCTGTTAAACCCCATTTTGTCTGCATGGTCTAAGTCTGTATTACAAAACCCTAGAGGCCTGTTTTTTAAATCCTTGATTCATGTGAATATTCCTGCTGAAGAGCAGTGTCTTGCAAAGAAATGTCTTTCATTTTCATTTTCCCATTCACCTATTTCCCTCTTTGTCTCTCCCCATTGGGTCAGGGAGTGCTGACCACATGCTCCACGCTGGGAAGGTAAAACAAATGTCCTTGCCCTAAGGTTTTTCCATCCTTAGCAGACCGGTCAAAACATAGAGGAGTTTTCTACTGACTTCCCCAACATTTTAATGAGTCTCAGGGTGGGCTGGGAAGCCAGGAGATGCAAATCCAGCTCACAAGACCTTCTCCTACCATCCAGCCTCGCTCCACACTCACTAGGTGGTCAGACCATCAAAGTCACTTCCTTCTTAGGAAGTCCATAATCTTCTCCTTTCTTGTTCTCTCCTGAAACTCGATGTTCCCAACATAGTGATGCCATTTGACATTACTGATCCCTCCTAAACACCTGCTATCAAATGCATCAAATCTTTTCTTGTCAGCTTGCGTAATGCCCCAGGTCTTTGCAGCATCGAGCAAAACTGATACCACACAGCTGTTGTAGAGTCTTATTTTTTGTTTTGCGGACATGTCACTACCCCATACTTTTGCCCTTGAATTTATTTACATTGATCTTCACCTTATACTGGTCAAGCCTAAAAATGATATTGGACAAAATCCGGGCAGAGTGGTCCAGAGTGCTGGGAACGGGAATAATACAAAAACGTGAACGCTGCCATGATTGCAACTGACCTCAGAGAGGAAGGACAAAGCCAGTATTTCTTTTCCTCGAGAGACCCAAAGTCATTATTCAATCAAAAGCTTTGATATTTGTTTCTACTGAAAGTTTCTTTTTTTTTTTTTTTTTTAAGGTGATCGTTGGCCTTTGGGCTCACCAAAGAGGAGCCAAAGGATTTTGTAATTCTTGTTAATAGCTGGATATACTGTATTTATGAAACCCCTGAGGAAAGAGAGACAGGTGGCAGTGGGTCTTAAATAATGTATTAAGTATGAAGGATGGGTTTTCTTTTTCAGAAAGGAAAACTTGTGATATTACTGAATTTGTTGATGAAGTTCTGCAACAAAATTTAAAAAGAAAATAACAGAGAGGAAAAAAAAAAAGTAAAAGCTCTGTGTGTAATTGTTTTCATTTGTCCAGAGGTAGGTAACACCATTTATCACAATTTTTAACATACCTTTTAACTTCTTTTAAGTTACATATACAGTGCAAAAGAAAACAGAGGGAGCATGATGCTGTTGATTTTTAAATTAACCTTTCCTGATTTGTTTTGTCTCCTGTTAAAAGTTTCTTTTCCAGTGTCAGTGTGGAAGAATAAAAAAGTTTGTGTGTACATTTCCATAATATGAAAATAAAATAATTTTTTTTTTTAAATCTGGAAAAAGTTAGAGCTCTGTGGAATGTATTTTTCTTATATACGAACTCCAGGAAACGTCCACACAGCACACAATCAGACTATGCCAGCCCATGTATTCAGTAAAGGTAACGTTATGTCAGAAAATAAAGAAAAGTTCCTTCCTAAGTTTAGAGAATTTTACGGAAAAAAATTAATGCTATATGACCTACACATAAAAGCATATAGTAAGCATAGGCTATTTGAAAAATTTAACCTATTCTCCAGTGTTGAAGGGGACATTAATAATATGAACAATATATGTTAAAAATTATTTTGAACAATAGTATCTCATGTAACTACAATTATATAGGTACATTGTATTATACAGATATATATTACGTATCTATTATTATAATAATAGTATATTTTATTGTTGTAATCATAATAGTATTTCAATAATATGTTCTTGAAAATAGCTGTTGAAACAAGTATATAAGAATAATTTTCACTTAATTGTTATAGTTCTATACTACTAGTTGTTAATATTTTTACCTAGTACAATTATGTAACTGTGTACATTATATAATATTATTATATATTATATATAGGAATAAACTGCTTACAGTTTGCAATGCCACCTTTCAGGTGTTTAACATAAGACTGTATAAAACTCAGGTGCATTTCAATTTTTTTTCATGCTTATTAAAAGAAGTCATGTGAACATAAAAGTATCAGGTATCAGATTAATTCTACCTGTAATTTTTAAATTTTCATCTAACTTTTATTAACTTAGAGCAGGCTCACATTTTATGAGAATGCTGGAATATTTTTCTTTTCCAAAGGAATAAAGTCAGCACACAAGTAAGGCATGAATCAATTACTGCATTCAACTGTTCAACATGTGAACCTTTACTGTGACCATTTTTTAGATTGCTTGTTCTAAATATTGCCTTTATTGTTTACATATCTAAATAAATACAAAATATATAATCAAATAATCAGTGTGTTATTAAAAACCACATTTGAGAAACTATTCCTTAATTGCAAGACAATTTAATAAAGGTAAGTTGAAAAGAATCCCAGTCTGATATACAAAACTTCCATAGAGCAAAGATTTCTATTCACAGGAAGAGGTACAGTAACTTTCAGGGTTGCTTCTAGATTTTGGTCCTGATGAAAGCAGGAGAGATAGATTCATCATGACTGTTGGAATAAAATCTGTCCATAAGCAGCTATTGGAATAGTTCTTGTGGGTTTTTTGTGCTGGACAACAGTCTTTGCAATCCACGATTCAAAAGATTTATTCCTTTGAAGTTAATAACAAAAATCATCTTGATCAGAATAAAAAAAAATGCATTGTAATTTAAAATGAGAATGATTTAATGGGCAAGTATTAATTTCAATGTGACTGATAATATGAGTAATCACTACCACAACTCAGATTTGCAAATAAGTACACATCATTTCTCTATGAAAAATGTACTTTTTTATGTGTGACATCAATTTTTTAACTCTACCAGGTTTTCTTTACAAAATGTGACTCTGTCAGTTAGATATTTAAATCCCACTGCAGTTGAACTTGCTTTTAATTCAGCAGTAGCACAGTAATGAGAAAGAGCATTTTAAAAGATTTAAAACATGGGCTAGACACTGTACTAAACGTGCCCTTTTATAGCAACAGTGACATAAGATTTTTATGACATTTTTAAACCAAGACCATGTCAAATGAACTAAAAAGTGGCCGGCTGACAATGCGCCTGTGCGTGTCTGAGGTCGCTGTTTCTGGGCACTGAGGTAACAAATTCTGAGCAGCACAGTTACCTGCGTAAAGAGCAATAAAACAGAGGTGATTTTAACTGGAGCATTAATAACGTGCAATGAGATCTTTCTTCACTGTAAACCATGAGGGTTCGGGTTTTGTTTGTTTTTCCACACTTTATTTTTTTAAATGTCAGGGCTGTGTGAATTTGGCCGAAAGGAGCAGCACATCCCTGTCTCAGGCCACATGCCGCGACTGGCTGCAAACCTCCCGTAGCCTGGGAAGAGGTCCTGGCATCCGACAGGGCTGAGGACTAGCTCAGCTGGGTAGAAAAAGCGACAGTTAAAGGAGATCAATCCCACCCCAAAAGACTGGAGCCGCACAGTGAAGGTGACACAGAGGATCGGTGGAAAAACACCTCAGTCTCCAGCTCCGGAGGATGACAGAGGTGAAATAGCTCTTCCACCAGTGAGATGAAGATGTTAGACCTGAGAACGTGAGGCTCCATGAGCCTGAGCATGGGCAGGCCTGACTGTCTATCAGACAAACTCTGATTTCTTGCAGAAACGAGTTTGGAAATGCACAGACATATGGACACTGTGCCCAGGCTGAAAACTTCCATCTAAAATAACACCAGAAATATATCTCGGGGCAGGGAATGTGACATTGCCCAGCTGAATTGTTTCCCAGGGCACAGGCAGTATGGGCAGAGGTTCTCCGTAGAGGCTGATGACCATAAAGCTGGTTAGCTGAACCACTGCCCACCTTCCTATGTGATGCCCTGCCAGCTTTGATCTCCAGAGCCAGTCTCTGGGGGACCTCCAGCCCCGCTGGCCGAGCAGCTGCTCACAGGGAATTTTCCAAGAGCGCTCTTGTCTCTGAGCTCGTTAGCCTTTCTGAGGTCATTAGCTCCTCTCGGTGTGAAGCAGCCAAGCACCAGTGACATTTGCTGTTTCTTGAAAGACCCATTGGTCACTTGGCCCTTCTAGTAAAGGATGAGTTTAAGGAACTCATGGCATAATATAGCCATGTGCTGACTTCGGGTGGCCAGCTGGAGTCATCTGGGGAATAACGCCATGTGTATTAATTACGACTTTGTACTTTGCAACAAGAAGCCTGGTGAGCTAGAGGTAGATAAACAGGGTAGTCAGCTATGACACCAAAAGAAGAACTCAGGTCCCAACATTGGGGGTTTTTTTCCATATGAATAACACTAGAGCACATGTTCAGGCAGGTGTTGCCCACAAAATCAAAATACAAAGCTTCCCTATCTTTCAAACTGCTAAAACTTTGTCTTCTCTCTGCCTCAAGTAGGAATATAGTTCTTTTTATGTCTTACAGTTCTTTATGCCTTTACTTGTGGGCCCCATAGGAAGCTACTGTGACACCTCCCCTACACAGGTGAGCATGGTGGATGGGTTGCAAAGAAATGCAAGAACAACCGGTCCTAAGCTACGGTGGCAGAAGGAAGGTCAATGAAAATTTAATCAGAGCAAATGGAACAAAAATTGTCAATGCATAAAAAATGCCATCAGCATAAAGCAGCTTGGTGCAGCATCACTTGCAGCTAGACAATGGATTAAACTACACAGGTATATAGAGCTCCAGCTCACTATGCAAACTCTCCTTTCCTTATTCAGTATCCCATAACCCTGTGCCCACCAGTGTCCACCCCTGAGCCAAAGACATGAGCAAGAGCTGAACCTTGGTAGTACTCCATTCCAGAAATCACATGGGACTGGGACTGAGAGAGGAACAGAAATTGGCTACTGTCCTGGGTTGAGAAGAAAGGTCTGAGGTCTGAAAGAGGTGATTTGGTGCCACTGCTCTTAAATGCAGGAGACAACAGGGTCAACAGGGGGGACTCTGGAGGAAACGTGGAGCAATTATGTTCTGTGAGTTCTGCCCTGCAGAGCTTACTCAGGTGGACAGACTCATTAACAACAATTAACATCCTATTTCCAGGCATGACTTGTAAAAGTACAAGGGTAATCACTGACTCAAAGCTGAAGTAACGTTTAAAAGTCAGTTTTACTGCACATCCAAGTCAAACAAACCAGATTTGAGTTTCTGCAGACACTCAGTAGTCTCATGTACTGTTTCTGGGCAACAGGAAGGCTGTTACACAAACAGCCTTGCCGCAGCTCCAGCGGGCTGAAATTGTGCTTTATTCAAATCATTTCTGAACGGTGCTTAACTGCTTTCTGCCTCCCTGCTTATTTATTATTTTGCATGAGGTGACCCTGTTACCAGTGCAACTTTGCATGGAGAACATCAAAGGAAGGTTCAGAAGTTACCGGAGCTTTCTTATCTTATAACCAACATGATTTCCTAATAGCACACATCTGCCTTGCATTTTGTGAATTTTAGCACGTTGAAGTCACTGTGGCTGAGAAAAGCTTCTCTGGAGCCTGCTTGGTTAGTATACACTCAAATCACTGTTGCTTCACGTCCTCCAAATGCTCAAGCACTTGAGTTGCTTTGCACATCTGAACAGTCCCATTGACCCAGTGGGAATATCTGAGCGGGTAAGTGTCTGCAAGATCCAGACCCTAAATCTGAAGCGAGGCTGAAAAGCACAGGCAAAAAGGGGTCACAGAGAAGAAAGGACATGATAAAAACACACTAAGTAGTGAACAACCTCAGGCTGTGAAATCAAGTGTTACTATTTAACTTCTCATAATAAAACAATAAGGAACTCCTTGTAGAACAGGTAAGATAACAAACTGAGAAATGACAGAAGGAAATACTTAATCAGGTCACATAATTCTCTCTTGATCACAAAAAGTAATTCATGCTGGAAATTAATCAAAAATGCAACAAAGGGAACTATTGTACTTCTTCCTAGCTATGGAAGAAGGATAAATGCATTGGGTGATTATGCAAGGAAAAAGACATAGCAACAATTATGGGACAATCCCCCAGCACAGACTAGAAGATGTTGCTAAATTGATTGACACCAGTTTTTAGACATTGGCTAACACATATCACAGATTAAAAATGAAACTTCACAAAGTTTAGTTGTTGGATGAGGGAGAAGAGTGGCAGCTGAGACAAAGAAGTCTGTACACGTTGGGCTGAAGAGTAGTTTAGGGCAGGGATTTTTGTTGTGATATATTTCTGCAGTACCCCTGCTTTCTCTTACCAAGTAGTATTAAGCCAGAAAAAGCTAGTTAAAACCAAAATATATATATATTTTTTAAATAATACTGTTGGAGACCTGCACTCTCGGGAGTACCATTGCTCATTCAGGGTTTAAACTGAGTTATCAGGATTAGAGACAAGGCAAAATTAATCCTTACATTAACTCTGACAGCCTGCCACGAGACGCAAGGGTGACTTGCTCTTGACCTGCTGGTCTTGGTTTTGGTGCCGTTCCCTGATTTGAGTAAATGTGACTCACTAATGTTCTACAAAAATACACTTTCCTGGTTGATGGGTGATTAATTATTTGTCCTGTTGCAATCCTTTCCGCTCACCCCCTCTTCGAGTGTGGCAGCGGGGATGAACTGTAAATTTGCTGGAACGGCACCAGCAGCAAAGCCAGCACAAGCGCCCCTGCGACTCGCACATCCTAAAACCACAGTGTGCTGGATTTCAGTTAAAAAAAAAAACCCACTTTCTCCCTCATCTCTCAAGCCAATCCGAACGATTGCCATAACAGAGACGCTGAGGAGTTAATGACGAATGTGGCTTTGGATGGAGCCCGAGGCTTTGATGTGCCGTCGCGGGGCGTCAGTTTGCGGGCGTCGCTGCCGAGCCCCGGTGCTGCGGTCCGTGGGGCTGGGGCCGCCGGGCGCAGCCAGAGCCGCGGCTCCCGGCGCTGGCGAGCGCGACCCGGAGCACAAGCGAGACGGGAATATAGAGCGCAGCAGCCTTGCGGTGGGAAAAATGCCTGTTTGCTCTGGCTGAAACGCTTTGCGGCAGCTTTCAGGTTTTGACAACCGCCTGGGAAAGCACGGGGCGGGGGGGGGCTGGGGGAGACGCAGCCGCTTCACCTCAGTAACCCCGAAGAGTTACTGACGTGTTTGTGCGCAACGGCCAGAGTGAACCGACTGCAGTTTTTTGCAAGTCTCTTTTCTGGAGGAGCGGTAATCTGGGTGGCTCCGTGCTCTGGGGATCGCGTCTGGATTCCCCAAGGGGCTGAGTGTTAAATATTCAAGTAATCGGGGCTCGGGCAGAGCCAAGCAAATTCAAATTCTTTCACTTACTTCTTTCTGAAATTCTTAGGGGACTCCCCGTTAGCACGGTTTCAGGACGCTGCCAGGTTTAGGTGAGAAGCTGCCAGTTTCTGTGCATTAACATAGAACTTCATAGCCTTTATCAATGCACCCAAATATTAGCAATTCTTTTGCTATCTCCTCTTTTCTTTCCACTGTGTGATTTTTTTTAAATGCTAGGATTTTGTTTCTGAAGACCATATTGTCATTTAACTATTTAAAACTGCTACGTACCCATGTATACAAAATAATCTCCTCCACAGTGCCTGAGATACTTCAAAATCTTACACTTAAATCATCAATTACTTTGCCAACACACTGTCTCAGACAAGACAGAGTATCTGTAATACAGCGTTTTAAAGTTAGGACACCTGAGTGGATTTTTTCCCCCTCGAGTTCTCCTACTGCTTTATGTAAGGCGCTGGGCAGCTCACTATAACTTTTTACACCCGATTCTTTCAATCTGTTTTGCAGAGCTCCAATAATTTCTTTCTCAAAATGCTAGTGTGCAACTAAATTCGTTAGCTTCCTTTTGGGTGATGAAACACAAACTGTTATCACTTACTGAGCCTGGTAATCAAAGACAATTTGAATATAATGTGGCCTCAAAATTAATAGCCCTGAAACAAATAAGAATAATAGACTCTGAGGAAAATTACCAGAATAGAAGCACAGCAGGCTCTCTTTGAATGTGTCTTTAAAAATAAATTGCATACTAATAACCCTAGTATTCAGTGAGAAAAAGAGTATCTTTCTATGTTTATTAGATACTTTGGATAAGCCACAGTCTTTTATAATACCGCTTTGCACATATCACTTCAGTTTAATGACAATATACTGTACACTTCATCTCACACTTAAGCAAATATGTTAATTTCATCCCGGAGAGAGATTTTATTTTAACTTTAAGATTATAATTTTTTATAAGCCTGCCACAGAATGACATGAGCACTCCCAAATAGAAATACATACTACCACCCCCGGTATGTTTAAAAATTAAGTTTTTTCTTCCAGCACAGAAAAACACTTATTTATTCTGACAAAGAAGCAAAGGACAGCGATCAGGGACACTAAAGTTAACTGCTGCCTGAAGTCATAAACATCTGGTGGCTATTTTAATTGTATTGTGAACTAACCGCAAAACCCTCCTCTAAAAGAATAGAAATATTTCCCCTGTGCAACATTGTATTTTAGAATTCCGCTCTTCTGAATCAATGTCAGACGTGATTACAGCACAATGAAGTCTGTGTTTTCATGCCTGCGTCTTCTTGCAAATGCCACATACCCTTATTACAATTAACGTTACTCAAAGCTTTGCATACAGACAAATTATTCAGGTTATTGCCGCAAACACTGACTTAAAGATAAAAGGTAATGCTTACCTCGTTGTCATTTTTTTGGCAAGTAAGTTAGACTAGTATGTCTGTATACAAATACCAGACGTTAGAAAGCACACAGATAATCACACAAGCGCACAACTTTGCATATATAAGAATATGTGTATATATATGTACAGGCATACAGATATTCATACATATATATGCATATACTTGTATATATAGGATGCATTTAGTAAGTAGTAATATAACCTACCTAAATGTGAATAGAAATGTTGTTAATAAAATACTTGCATGAGTTGTACAGGGACCTTCTAAATGTCTGTGCTTCCTGGGGAGACCAAATGACCTCTTTTTTACAGATACCAAGATCAAAGCTCTTGGTTTAGATACTCCAGCTGTCTCTCTCGTTGGCATTTGACATGCAACCCAGTCCATTTAAAATCAGGGGGCATGTAAACATTTTAACCCTTGGCAGCAGTATCTGAGAAAGATGCTAGCAATAAATGGTCATAAGTGTCTGGGCCAAATCACATTTGGTGTCCTTCCTTTGAAGTCCATGCAGGCACTGTACCCTATGGTTTTGACAAAGAGCCAAGTCCAAAAAAAGGATGTAGGCTCTCAAAGCTGGCCGGACGTGGACGTTGGGATCGAGAGTGGCTCCGTGCAGCTGAACGGTTGTCTCCAAACTCGCCGCAGGCCTCCCTGCCTGACCTTGGAGGCTCTTTGCCCACGGCTCTGCTTTGGTGTGCTGCCTGCATCGCCCCAGCACTCGAGTAGCAATTCTTTTTGCTTAAGCAGAGGGGCACCTTCATCCCTTGTGAAACCTCCGTTGGTGTGTGTACCCATCGGTAACACACGCTGACAGGATTAGACCCTGCACTTAATACAGTCACGGTCACAGATATTTTCTTTTTTTAAAATCATTGCCACAGGAGGGTGCCATTTTTCTGTTTAAGCCCCAAATGGTCCGATCCCTTGATCAGAATCAAGTCATGGGGTTCAAATCCCCCTTGAGGTCCATCATGTCCCAGGAGAGCAGGAGATGATGGATCTGAGCCTAGGAGAGGTGTCCTTGCATGGCCACACCCTTCCAACCAAAATCAAGCCAGGACCCTAGGGACAGGCGAGCAAACAACATCATAAAGATCCTATGGGCAAAAGCACTTCTTCTTGAGAGGACTTCTGGTCCTCACTGCCAGGTTGATTTCTGTCACATTTTTGGAAGAAAAATAGCAATGGAAAACCAGCACACTTCCCTTCTTCAGCTACACTTTAAAAAGAGCAAGTCTTTCTCTCTCTCTCCAGTCGTTGAAGAAACACTGGTGAACCCCATCCCATTTGCCTGCTGAAGATACCTGCCTCCTGTACCAGGTACCCATGGTCTGGAGAAAGTATGAGCTACATATCCAGATAAAATATGTCCCATTGGCTTGTGTGTGGCCTGAATGCCATTGTCCCCATGAAGGGAGCTCAGTCGCTTAACTCAGCTTCATTTTGGGTTCAGGTACTTAAATACTTTTGCCCTTAAAATGCCAAAGTGCCCAAAGTGTCCCAGGGTACCTATGCACAAGTCAGCTGTGGTGCAAAGGCAGTAAGACAGGCTGACGTGACACCGGTTATCAGAGGGGCAGAGCAGACCTGTGGCACAGCTGCCTCATAAGGTGATGCAGAACTTGGCGCTTGTGGGGAAGAGGAGGAGGGCACTGCAGACCTGGGTACCTCCATCCCGGAGAGACCCTTGTTGTAAGGCGGGTGCTGCAAAGCCAGGTCTGATGGGTATTGCCTGGCAGTGGAGTGGGGAGGCATGCACACGGATAAGGTGACAGGAACTGGTTCTCAAGGGGAGACCTGAGGACCCCTTTCCTTCTTGGAGAACAGCTGATGTCAGCTGAAATGGCAGAAATAATCCTGGTGGCAGAACCCCAGGAATTTCTCTTCTCCAACCACAAAACCGATCCTGCTACACTCACCTATGTGCTTGGCTTCTGCAAACAGCTGAGTTTCAGGCACATCCTCTTCCTTGCTTCTCCTGGTGCCATTTCCCTTCTGGACAGCCACTTCCACAAAGGATTTGTCTCCCCCATGCCTGGACAGGGAGCATCCCAGTTAGGCATCCACGCCGGCGCTGTGACCTCCTGCCTCGGGTCTCCGTGGGTAGCAGTGAGGCATCCTTGTGAGCATCCCCGTGCCTGAGACCCGCTGTCTATGGGCAAATGTAGCTAAACACAGACATTTTATGGAACAATCCCCGAGTCCCAGACCAAATAGTGCCAACTGGTTTGTACCCACGCTTCCCTCCTTCCTGATCTGACGCTAAGGGATTCATCCAAGGTGGAAGTTGCTTCAGCCCTGTGCATGGCTCCCCATGGCATGCTCACAACTGCTCAAGCTGTGATGGCTCCTCCATTATTAAATTCAGGAGTACTCAAAACATTCAGAGATGAATTAGTAATAATTAATTCAAATTGTCTTCAACTGACTTCCAGCACATTTGAGTATTTAAAGGCAATGGCAGTCACTATCAACTGCAAATAAAGCTATTAATGGCATTGTAAGCACTGGAGAATGTATTTGCATTCAACATCCATTGTCAGCAATTGTGCGAGTATTTTATACCAACAAAGATCTCAGCAAACATGATCTAAGGAGGTCATTGAAAGGGGACGTTATAAAATAATGCTAACCTCTGAAGTTTTTTTCCCATTATTCTTTCTTATAGAACTGCAGCTATTAAAGTGTCTTGTTAAATATGTGGCTTTTAAATAAGTGCCCACTGACACAAAATTTACTGTGCTTTAATATTCTTTTAAAATTTATGCTTGTACAAAGAGATAAAACAATCTAACTGCACCATTTCAGAGTTTAAACTAATACACTTTGAGCCGTAGTGGCAAGGTTTGGTTCTTCTTAACTGACGGTAATTGTATCAATGCATTTATTTCCACTTCCAGATGATGTTACGGAAAACCACCAGGGAAGGATTTCCTAATAGTGCAAGTGTAGGTGGAAATATTAAAAGAAACACTATGCTGAACTTCTGTAATTAATACAGAGTTGACTACAGATGTTTGTAGTCAAGAAATAGAAGAAATCAACATAACATCTTTGACGTTGGTGCTGTTTGAGAAGTGCTACCTAACCAGAAAGGCTGAAACCTGGATTCCAAGCGTACCAATCCTGCACGTCGCTATCAATTGCTGATAGGGATCACTGGTCACAGCTCTAATTGACTGATTAGACAAAAGCACTTTGCAAAACCAAGACTGAGCCTCTGCAAAGTATGAGCTGCAGTTCCTAGCGACTGGCTCCAACAGAAGTTCACAGTTTGCATAAAGTCATCAAAATTGAATTTGCTGACTTAAAAGCAAAACCTGGGGGATTTGTGCATTTACAGAGTCTGAAGGAATAATGAATAGAACTGGAACAGGCAGATGAAGCTTTAATTGCCAGAGTATAAATTGAGCAGCAGTGTTTAAAAACATATTTTGTGTTCTGGCTTCAAGTGCAAAAAGGATTTAGATCAGAATTGGTGTTAAGGTTGGAAGATCAGCTTTTAATTTGCCGATAGCAAAATTCAGATGAATTTTGGGAAAAAATGATAGCACAAATGAGCATGCCTCAGGAATATGGTTTCATTGATGGGGCGGTGAGCTTGTTTTCCTTCTACCTATTTCAAAACTAATTAAATTAACTGGTACCGCATCTACCTATTTACACTGTAATCTCCAATCTAATTCTGCAGATGGCCTTGAGACATCTTTTCATCTGTTGCCTTAAAAACAGGAAGAAAAGCAGAGGCAGAGAAAGGGAAGCGTAATCAAAATTCCCGGTAGTAGCTAAAGATCCGAATATCAAACTGCTTCGTTGTCACAATTATTTACAAACAAGCCATCTCACTTTAAGTTGGTGCTATGATCTCACATGGCAAATGGTGGAATATCAGATCAGGAGTGCAGAATTTATGTAATAAATTAGTCACATCAAGCATAAAAAGATTTTGTGTTCTATTTCTGCAGCACCACGCCATCCGTTTCATGAAGGCTAGGGTACATTTAAAAAGACTTTCAAGAGTTTTCATGGACATTTCATCAGCCCAGATGAACAGAAGCCGTTATACCATTGCAACCTAATAAATTCTACCAAACGGGTGGAGTTTTCTTCTTCTTCTTCTTTTGAAATTCAGAGAGGAGATAAATGAGTTAAAATAAAAAAGAGAGAAATTACCTTCCTGTAAATCTTTGCCGACTCCTGGTTTATGGAAAAAGACATATGTAATTTGGGACAGCAGATTTGTATTAAAATGTGACCCTTTACAACTGGAATGTCCATAATGGGTGGCAGTTGAAAGATCTGTTTTATAACCTCATCACTTCTTTAACAGCCTTGCATGCAATAATTTCTGCATTCAATTTCCTGTACATGTGTACAACAGCTTGCCCAAGGGAATGGGGTTCCCCTACAATCCTCCTTCTTTTCCTGAGCATTTGCAATTCCTAGCCACTGGAGGGAAAAAAGGGGAGAAAAATCTCATAAAAAGTAACACAATAACACTTACTGTATTTATGAAGCAGTGAAAAAAATTTGCGTTCTTTGCTTCCATTGGAACGGAAAAGGTACACAGCCTGATTGCACCAAGCTGTGCCACAGCTCTGCCAGCTGGAGGACAAGCCTTCTTCACCAGGGAGAGCAAAGATGTCCCTCGTGGCAGCTGCCAGATCCCCCTGGGAAATGCTGTATTACCCTTTCCCCTTCCATCTCTTCCATTTGGAGAAGAGGCTCAGGGAAGGAGAATGGGAAGAAGAGGAAGAGTTAAACTCAGCCTTGCAGATAATGGGGATACTCCTGAGCCAGCTGTGACAAGAGATGGTAAAGATGTCATTCAGTTTTAATATCAATCTTCTTCACAGTAGTTCTGGACTGTCATGTCACACGGAGTATAACTTACAATTTATTATTTGGCATGGGAAATCATAGGGAAATCCTTTACTTAACAATGAAAAGTGTTTTCAGCCCCTTTGATAACTGACACTTCCTTGTCTATTGTTGTTGGGATTGATGCAAGAACTGCTGGAAGGAATCGGTAGCCCAGGCTATGCCCAGAGGACTGACCAGACAACTGATTAATCTCCTCTGGCTGTGTAGTTCATTCAGAGTAATAAAAATAGATCAGCTATTGAACTACATAGAGAAATTTTATACACTCCGTTATCTCTGCTAACTAATGCTCCGGGCTTTTAGAGCTGGCTTTGGGCAGATAAGGAGCCTTGGTGCTTTCAGGAAAACCATTTACGCCCTGCGCTAGGCAGGAGTGTCAGCCTCACTAGCATCGTGGCTTCGGAGGGACGTGTCATTAGTGCTTGCAGACTTGAGGGCGTCTATCTTGTGGTGGATTATAGTACTTCCACCCAACCCCTGCCAGCAGATGAAATGGTAGTCATTCTAGTTTGTGAACGTAGGTCACCTGTATTTAAAGTCTGCATTTGTGCATATAGCTCCGTATCCATATGCATGAAGTCCGTAATATTTAACAGCTCCTCAGCCTTATGTGTAATACTGGTGTTAAGGCTTTGAGCGAAGACTAGATCCGTTCTTGGTTTTGTAACAGACATCTCCCCTGTTTTTGGCATAGTAACGTTTTCCTGGAGCTATTTAATGTCCCTTTGCCCTTCTGTGGGTGAGGATGGTCTCCAGAATGACTAAACATTGCACTGCAAGGGACTTGCAGGTGTAATTGGAACACAGATGGCTGTAATAGCTCCAGAAAACTAAACATATTATTTTTTGCCTTTCTTCTTTTTCAACAGACAATAACCATCTTAGAAATCATTTGTCCAGGCAACGCTGCTCCCTGCACCCAAATACAGTAAGAAATCCAACCAAGCAGTCAAGATATTAATCAATTTTTCCAATTCCTCTAAAAAACATCGAGTGATGTGGCAAAATAAACTACCATCTGGATAATTTTTATTGACACAGTAGCGTACGTCGCCCAGCGAAGCTGCCACCTTTGATTTGTTTCACCCAAAAATGAGGCAAATGGGCCTTAGCTCTCCAGCTACATTATCACTGACAGCGTTAGCATGGCTGCTGCACCGTTTATCTCCTCTGCTTCCTGACACGTCCTTTGTCCTGCTGTCACAGCAGATATTTCTGCAGCTGGAGACACTCTGCAGTGAGCGTGGCAGCCCACAGCAGGTACACCTACAGCAAGAGGGACTGGGAAACGCAGCACATCCTGAAAAAAAAAGGCTGTTGTTTCACCTTTACCCGCTGGGAAGGCAGGAGCATGCTGACTTCTGCACCTTGGGAGGGGCATTGCTCAAACAGCCCTCATCGGGGTGGGCAAGAAGATGGGGAGCAGTATGGTGCACGAAATGCTTTTTATGTTTTTCGGAAAAAGGAGCAAGTCCTGCTGTGCTTCATTTCCCAAAACATCCTCAAGGGTAAAGAAACTCCAGGCACCTCCAGCAGGACCAGTGCACTAACACAGTATGTCTGGCAGCTTTAAAATCACACAAGACTCTGCGAGCTAGCCAGTCACAGAATCATGGAATGGCTGAGGTTGGAAAGAACTTCAGGAGATCATCTTGTCCAACTCCCCTGGTCAAGAAGGGCCACCTGCAGCCAGTCGCCCAGGGCCATTTCCAGACAGCTTTTGAATATCTCCAAGGATGAAGACTCCACAACCTGTCAGGGCAACCTGTGCCAGTGCCTAGTCACCCCCACAGTCAGGAGGTGTTTCCTGATGTTCAGAGGGACCCTCCTGTGTTTCAGCTTGTACCCATTGCCTTTGGTTCTGTCACTGGGCACTACTGAGAAAAGCCTGGCTCTGCCTTCTTTGCACCCCTCAGGTATTTATATACATTAATAAGATTTGCCCCGAGCCTTCTTTCCTCCAGGCTGAACAGTCCCACATCTCTCAGCTTTTCCTTATAGGAAAGATGCTCCAGTCCCTTAATCATCTTTGTGGCCCTTTGCTGGATTCTCTCCATGTCTCTCTTGTACTAGGGATCCCAGAACTGGTAGTCCTGGTGTGGCCTCACCAGTGCTGAGTAAAGGGGAAGGACCATCCTGCTTGACCTGCTGGCAACACTGCTCCTGATGCAGACCAGGATACCATTCGCTGCCTTTGCAGCAAGGGCACATTGCTGGCTCATGTTCATCTTGATGTCCACCAGGACGCCAGGTCTTTTTCTGACAAGCTGCTTTCCAGCTGGGGTCACCCAGAATGTACTAGTGCCTGTGATGGTTCCTCCCCAGGTGCAGGATTTTTCCCTTCTCCTTGTTGAATGTCACGATGTTCCTGTTGGCCCATTTCTCCAGCCTGTTGAGGTCCCTCTGGATGGCAGCAAAACCCTCCTGGCAAACTTGCTGAGTTTGCACCATCATATAGATTTTTAAAGAAGACGTTAACAGCACTACACCCAGTATTGACCCCTGAGGTACACTGCTAGTTACTGGCCTCCATCTAGACATTGTGCCATTGATCACCAGTTTTCAACCCTTCCAATCCTTTCAGTACCCATAAGCTGCCTTCACTAGTGTTCAAAATCCTAGAACATAGGCATTGCCTACTGAGATAACCCTCGAAACTGCAAATCCTGCATTTGACAGTTGAAGAGTGCAGATGTTTTATGTCCTCTTCTGAAGTGCCTGAAAGGTCATTCTGCTTTGCCCAGCTGTGTGATGCGGACGAGGCACTGGAGACGTCACACAACCAGATGCACTTGGTACAGAGAAAGGGACCTGATCTCTCGGCGGCATGGCGTCCCACCCTGCTGGTCACCACTGTGGCAAGGAGAGGGGAAAGAGCCACTCGGCTCTTTGAGGGAGGAAACCGTGGCAAACGGAGCAGAATCAACATGGTTTTAACCAGCTTGTTATCCTAGTAGCACAACAACCTTTAAGCGCAAGAGAGTCCTTTCTTTTCTTTCTTTATAGAGGTTTTCTTTTGGTGCACTGCAATAATGAAGAGGCTGTAGAATGCCAAAAACATCTCCCTTCAGCTCTGTCCGTAACACTTGCGAGCTGTCAGCCCCCTTGTGATGAGCTTGTTTTTCTTGTCAGGGACAGTGCTGACCGCTTGTGCCGGCTGAAGAAGCGCAGCGCTTGGTGCCAGAGGCAAACCTACAACCGGACCAGTTACAGCTGTTGAGCGTCCAAGCCACGAGCCTCCCGCTGCACAGCCGGCGGTGCAAGGCGCGCACCCCTCCGCGCCGCCCCGTCCGTCCTACCGCGCAGCTCTGCGCTTCCGTGCCGGTTTCCATGCAGTCAGCGTTAGTCCCTTGCGTTGTCGGGCTCAGCACCATCCAAACCACTGACGGCAGCCTCGGATGCAAACCTCGGGGAGATGGGCAATTTTTTGTCATTTTTTTCCCCTCTCCAGAACGTGCTAATTGAAAGCTGCCGCCAGACGACCGACAGGCAAAGTTCACAGGATGGACACGTGCGGGTGGTACACTAGCCCCGCCGGCTGCTGTCTCACCAGAATCTGGAGCCACCAAACCACAGGGTTGCTGGCATGAGGCTGCCATTGCATGCGGATTCAGCGGCTGTCTCCATAGTTCGCACAATCACAGGTTAAAGTGCGCAGATTTTTTACACACCCGTGTGGACAGAGGATGTCAAGATCATAACTGCCAACTTCATGTCACCGATCGGGTAGTTTAGCACTGATGGTGATTGGACATGTATTTACCAGGTAGGTTCCTGAACAAAACAAAGCCAGATTTTTAATATTAAAAAAGAAAAAAGAAAAAAAGCAGTTTGATAAATGTTTTTATTTCTGACTTTTAAAACCTGGAGCCTGCAAACTACAAATATATTGAGGAGTCCAGGTCCTGTTTAGGAAAGCAGCAGGGATTAAAACGCCTGAGTAAGTGACAGGCACTAAGCACCTTTTTGCTCCTAGGCCTAAATCCCTAAAATGGGATTGCCAGCAGACTTACTCTGGGAAATTATTTATTCAGTTATTCTGAATTGTTACATTTTGTTCTGGTTGTGGATGCACTGGTGAGACCAGAAGGGACAACCTGCCCTTTCCACAATAAATTCAACACGAATGTGCTTTGGAAAGAAACAGGGAGGGATGGTGTGGGCTTTAGCAGAGCTGGGTTTATTTCACATTCATTCCCAAATTCTTTATACATTTGTGGGCAAATCATCTTATTAGTTTGAGTCTTTATTGCCTGAAGTATAAAAATATTTCCTTTCTCTGCAATCCTTTGTCTCTCTTGTCTGTTCAGCTTGCAAGTTTTCTGTGTAAATACAGTGTGTAGTAGCATTAACAGGACTCCAATATTAGATGTAGGCAGCTTGCATTAAATCACCGTATATTTGATGTAGCAGTGACAGTTTCAGTGGAATTAGGCTAGAGAGAAACTTATCCAAGAGTCTTTAGCAGTGATTTAGACATGAATGCCCTTTTTATGTAAAGCGATAGTTGGAAGGATTAAGATTGGGAGGTTAATCTTTCCTAACAGCTAACGTATTTTTTTCTCACGATTCCAAAATTCTTTGGTAAGAGACATGGTCTGGACAGCTCACCATTAGCAATTTTGGAATGGAAAGTTAACCGCAAAATAGTCAGAACTGGATATTTTGCAAAACTCGCTCAAATACTGATTTCTCTCTGAGTCTTTCTTCTGAAGATGCCAGACACATTCCTATCCATGTACAACAACTCTGTTTTCTGAAACAGGAACGCTTACACATACACACATATCCGTGCAGAGACACACACACACTCAAAAGAGACAACTTAAAGTCTCTGCCAAAGAACACATACGCTGGAAAATATATTGATTAAATAGCTTGTTTTCTTATCACAGGCTAAGAAAGCTTACCCTTTGTAAGAAAGGGTGCTGCTCGTAGGGGAGAATAACATCAAAGTTAATATTAATTAATTAGAAATCTTTAAAGATTTTTTTTCTTTCGTTTCTGAAGTGGGAAGCCATTCCAACAAATATATGGGACAGAAAGGAACTGTGCTGCTAGTCCTTCCCAGGAGGAGAAAGACTTTCTGTCAAATACCTGGTGGAAAGCAAAGAGGGAAGGGGCCATGAATATTTTTCGACTCAAATCTCAATGTCTGGAGTCTAAAACGAGACCTCCTGGTGCTATGCTAACACACACCTGACATAAAGCCCTTCCCAGCCTCCACGTGTAAATGCTGTGCTCAAATCCAGCTTTGTGACAAGTTAACGAAAGCTTTTTGTTTCCAGCGAACTTCTCCTTGGTCTTTCCGAAATGAGCCTGCGGTTCAGCTTTGGACCTACCGGACACCCTGTGGGTCCGTGTTCCCAACCTCTGTTGCGCTCTTGCCATTTGGTGGTTGCATGGCCGTGGACTCAGAGAGAACCTGCCCTTGCCAGGGCAACCTTCCTCCATGAGGGTTCAAGCATATTTATAGCCAAAGATAGAGAGGTGTGGGGTTTTTTGGGTCTATCTTTCATATACCAGGGGTCTGATTACTTCAGGGCAGCTTGTGCTCAGGGGCGACCTGGAATGGAGGACGCCGCTCAGGCTTTCACATAATCGGTTCAAAACACATGCAGAACACATTTAGGGACAGGATTTATGAAACAGCCTTATATTAGGCAAAATCTGCTCCCATGGCAATATCTGAGTGGTACACGGACATAAACGGAGCAGCGCTAGGCCAGCGAAGAGCGGTTTTGGAAACCTGCCAGGGTACACAGTTGTGGGATGACATTTCTCAGTCACACCCCAAATTCTTATATTCTTCCACCCTGTTAGAAGTGAAAGTCCCGTTACTTGGAAATTGTTGGTTATGCTTCCAGTTCCTAAACAATTATTAAAGCGGGCTATCTCGGGTTATTTATGGCACAGATGCAATCAGAAAAAAAAAAAAAAGGCTGTAAAAGTGCCATTGGGGATATCTGGTCCAGGAGCAGCTTTTTTCACTCTGTTTACAAATCAGGGGAGTTGTCAGCCTCACAAACTCAGCCAGGGAACTGAGATTTAAATGGGGTCATTTCTGGCTCAATAATCATTAGCAGTACTGAACTTTCTGCAAGATAAAGAGTCCTCCGTCTCGGCACAGATTTATATCGGTAGGATCAGAGCCTCTAGCACATAAATTGTTTCGAGGCCAGCACTGCCTACTTTTATGTTTTTAAAGTATGTCACTAAAAGGGGCCTCAGAGCCATATTGTATCGAATTAAATGTTATTTTTAAATCAGTGTGTTCCTGAATCCGTTACGCAGTTTTGGCCAACCCCAGGCATTACTGTTGATAGAAAAACAATAATTTAATTTTACTGTCTGATTCATTCTGCACACACCTTTAGATGAGGCAGTGACCTGATGTCCTCTGAGACTGGTGGAGAGACAGAGAAAATACAGGAGAGAAAAATCTTTGAAGCTTCGACTAGGAAGTTCAAATTTGGAGGAAAGGGTTTTGTGCCATACAAATTTGATTATTGTGAGTTTGGGACTGAACTGTATCATTATTTTTTATAGTGCTATAAAATGAAAAGCTCCTTTTAACGAATCCAGTTCTAGCTGTCCCTTTTGGGTTGTCAAGTCCAAGTGTGCTCTGCACAGGATATAATTAGCCTGATGCACAAACTAGTGAAATAAATGGGCTTTTAATGATGCTTAGAGTGCTCAAAGAAAGGAGTAGCCAATGCAAGAAAATGCATTAAGATTGGAAGTCAAATAAAATTACTTCTTGCAAATGACTTTTTGGCTTCTTTTCTCATTTTGTCTCTGGATGTTTCTTCTTGCCTTTTTTTTTTTTCTTTAGTTGAATTATTTTTCGTAGCTTCCAGGGAGGAAAACCTGTTGCAGGCACAAACTTCCTGACTATCTGGTCTTCCCACTCTGTCCCAAACAGCTGCCATTTCCTACGTTCCCTCACAAGAAACAGCCTTGCCAGGTCTCCCCTGGCCCACTGGGCAAGCGGGGTACAGACTGAGCAGGCTAAGCCTCAGCAGATGTGGAGCTCAGGAGACCTCTGATCTGGCCCCTCTTCACTGTGCAGGAATGTCACTCAATTCTCTGTCTTGCTTTTTTCTCGGAAGTGGAAAAACTCTTCTGGATTCCACTGACTCCTGCTTCTGGTTCTTTTTCTTCAAGAAAGATCGAGTCCAGTCCTGAATTTCAACAGCCCTTTGCTTCGGAGCTGTCATTTTAAAGAGGAACTTGTCTGGCCTTAAATTGCTTCAGTTCTTAAGAGCATATAATTTGTAAACAGCATCAGTCTCACACTAACTGCACACATCCTGCGGATGTTCATACTGAAAGGCCATCCTTCTTCCACGATGTACCGAAAAAGGGAAAGGAATCACAAAACACAAACCTCCATGAGCTGGACAGAGTGAAAGTGTCTCCCCGTCTTGGTTCAAAGAAACTTTTGGCTCTGAGCCATAGATCCATTTGAACTGGTGGCAACCTTCCCACTGCCTCCGGTGGCACTGAATTTGGCCCTCGGACATTTATGTTGTTAAATGGAACTAACAGTCCCTGAGTGAGCCAAGAGAAGGGTCCCCTCCAGCCCACAGGGTCATGGGGTCTGACTCTCACTTACTCCAACACGCAAAACACCACCATCAAGATCTCATAAACAGCAGCGAAGGCTGGAGGTTAAAAGAAATGTTTTCATGCTTCACAGAAACCCAAAAGCAGTTCTGCAGCAGCAAACACATTAAAGTGTGAGTCAGCCCGGCATTTGGAGGGAAAACACGTCCCGTGGTGGACAGATACAGTGGGTAGATGGACCACATGGCCCACTGCCATCCTAAACTGTTGCTATTTTAGGTCTCCTCTAATATATTATTTGCAAAACAATCCTTTCAAACCGACTTTTGTGCCATGAAATGGGGTGTATCTTCCCTGTAGGTTGGGTTTCTGCCCCAGATCGCGTTATTTCTCCTTGCTACACTCTCCGTTTCTGTCACTCTGCTCCCATTTTCCTTAACACTGCCCTTTTCTTTAGCCAACTCCTCCTCCCTGCTCACACCGACTTAATCCCAATGTTTGCAGTTACTCTCTTGTTACTTTTCCATAGGTCAGTATCCTTCTGTCCCGTTAAACAAGTCATTTATGGAGCTGTGTTTAAGTGTTGCTTTCTTCTCACCTGATCCCATGCTCCATGTTTTCTTTGACTCTCTGCCAGTATTGGTGCTTGATTATTTGTGTTATTATTATTAACTGGTCTGGTATGTGCTCATATTTATGATAGTTTTTTTCCAGTTCAATCACCACACCCACCTACCCATTAAACAATGAACTCTTCCTTTGCTTTTCTAAGGTTCATCTTTGTTAAATGCTCTTTTTCTTAACACATTTATGGAAAATCCAGCCTGGTGGAAGCTCAGCTGTTAAAGATCTTATTTGGCAATTAAGATGAGTCAGGCCACTGACTTTATAAGCAGCATTTGGCTGGTCACCTTCTACTAACAGGTGAGGTCAGCATCCCCTTACCCACCTAGTCAGATAGCTGTGAACCTCACGCAGCTTGTGACAACATCTACAGCAGTCAGTATGTGGGAGAAACACAATTTCAGCTCTAAAATTTTACACACTGTTGTTATGAACTGTGAAACTATGGCAGCTTTCCATCCGGAAACAGCTGGACTTGCATATGGATGAAGTAAACCCTGTGTTTTACGTCTACACTTGTCTTATCTACCATAAGGTAAGGATTTCTGGAAAATGGATCAGTCATTGCATTAATATACAAAAGCATGTTTCTATCCTCACAGTAAGTGTCATAGAAGGTAATGCAATTATCACATATATCCCATGATCCATTTGCATGTAGGTTTTCAAACCCAGCTTGGCATGTTTTCTTGGAAAATGTGAGTTTTTAGGTGAACTAGCCATCTAGTTGTTAAAATATTGCCTTTTTGTAAAACATGATCGAATGTGTCTCGGATGCCAATCAGCTCACTCAGTGAAGAGAAAGAACAGACAAAACTCTTGGAGTGTTAAAAAGCTCCTTAGCTGCCATCCACTTTTCTGCTTTGTTTAAGCAGCCAGACTGGTGTGGAGCTGGTTTTTCTCTCATTGCAAAAACACTTGGGCATGTGCAGCGCAAGGCTTGAGTAAAGCAGCTTCCAGCAGAAGTAAGCCATTTACTGCCTAAGAGCACAGCTAAACTCAGTGGAGACAGAAATGAAAAATGAAAGGTTAATATTTTGGCTGCAAGACCCTTCTGGCAGACTTGAGATTATCTTTGGATGTGTCAAGAAAAGCTTTCAGGACAGACCTCAGTGCCAAACATTTCTGAAGTGACTAGCGGTTTTGGAAAACTCAGCTATGCCGTGCCCAGCTTGAGAAAGAGGCATCTGAAAAGTCACCTTGTGAGAAATCGGGCTCCTTTGTAGTGCTGGAAGGAGATAACTCACCTCTCCACCTCCAGTAACTCCCCACATATAAAAACATTGAGTGAACCCTTCTGAAAACTGCCTCCATTTCTTCCCAGTAAGACATCTCTGCAAGACAATTCTCATTTCAACACGAACGTCTGGACCACATTAGCGTTTGAGATGTTTTTGCATTTCTGTTATTGAGGTCTAATTGCTTTCGGCAAAATCATTCCTGGTGGAAAATCAATAGAAGTTTTGTCACTTATTTCAATGTCACCAAGCTTTCTCACAAGTGAGAATATATTTGCATTCTCACAAGAGCTTAGATGTCAGCCTGCTGCTTCGGAAAGTACGGTAAATCACAGACACGAGGAGGACACAGTGTGCTTGAACTCATGTTCGTTGGTCAGACCTCAAAGTTGACTCCATGCAAAAAAAACCCCAGTTGTCCCCTCCCCACAGAGCAAATGAGGAGTTCCCTGCTGAAATCAGTGGGGTAAATATAGTGTAACTGAAAGGAAAGCCTGTCTGAAAGAATCAGCCTTTGAAGGCTGTATTCTGATTTTATATACAGTAGCTCAGATCTAGAGTACGCCTGATACAAAGACTCTGAAGCTTAAAACTTGCACTTAATTGTGAAAAACTTGACAAAGCAAATTAAATATTGCAGTGCAGTTAGGTATGTAACTCAGCTGTGAATCCTCTGCTACTGTAAGGTCTTCAAGGACGATCTGCCTTTCATCCAACCCCATAGCCATGGGGTGAAAATACATGCCTTAAATGTAGGAGACTGAATCTGAGATTTGAAAACAATATTCCTCCTCCAGCTCAACTCTCTCTGTCTCCCAGAGTTAAATACCCTGATCGATATTTAACTGTGTACAGAAAGTGAGAAAACTTCAACAGGAGTGCATTGGGTGAAAACTTCAACAGGAGTTCATTGCTCCAGCATCTTAAAGGCTATCTCACCTTGCAAGCAAAGTGTGAAGTGATAGCTCAGCTTCAGATGAGCTGGAGGACAGGTTCCCCGCACGGCCACACGAGTCACTCAGCTGACCTTGAATGGCCATGTTCCCACATTATCCAAATACCCCCACACTTTGGCCCACAGGCAGAAAAGGGAGAGGAATGGCAGGTATGGGAATCCTTTAAGGTTCATGCACATCTCCAGGTATCTTAGCTCTGCCAGGCCTTGGCAGGTTTGCTTAGACATCTCAGTAGAGCCTGTGTGCTGAATTCAGGCATCTCATCACCCAGCCGTGTACCCAAGGCCTTTCTGGAATTTAATCCTTTCATTTCCCTGAAATGCTGATCTAACTTCAGACTTGCGAAGAGGCAGAGCTCAGATTCAGGTGGTAAAAAACCCAAGGAATTCTGCTGCACCACTTCTCCAAGCACCATGGTCCAGAGGTGTCCAGTGTGCAGATGTACAAGATGGACACATCTTCAAACTCTTTGTAGTCTGCCTGGCACTGTACTAGCTAATTATATTTCTTTCACTGTAGAACATGCCTTCCAGCATCTTGTCAGGGCAGGGATAGCTGCATTTGTTGATTAAGGAGAAAGCTTTGATTATTGATCTTTTGTGGATGTACCAGGGCAATAGCGACTCAGCCGTTGCAGCAACACACAAGCTCCATACTCCAAGTTGGCTGCTGCCTGCTTCTACTACGCTCTTGACACTCAGCCTGTTTTGGCCTTTTTTCACCCCCAGACATTGGCAACCGAGCAATGGAAAACAGAACATGTTCAACGTGTAGGAGTGTTTACTCTTGTCATGACACAATTTGGGATTTTCCATTTAAGCTTGAAAAACAAACCCTAAACAGAATTTATTAGGAAAATAGTAGCTATGAGGTAAACTTATGTCAACGAATGCCAGGAGGTCAAACAGACAACGCATGACATTTTTCTTGAATATTCTGTGTGTTCCTAGAAGCAGTGCAAAAGCTGCCTCACAAAATATTTGCTGGACCGTTATAGTGACTGAGGAATAGGGTAAGTCCAGAAAGTTCCTGAAAGCAAAGCCTTATTCTGCTTTATTGTAACAGAGGTCTTTTCTTCATACACCAGACCCGAGTGCTCAAGGTGCCAAGGCTGGGGAATGGGAGGGGGTACGGACACTGGAGCGGCTATGTTGCCAGCAGGAGTCAGAAGGTGCAGGACAGGCTGGTGCCACGGACTTCCCTGCTCCAGCCTGGGTGGAGAATAATTCTGATTTTTCCCATGCTGCTCCCAAATTAATAAGTCATAATTCCTCCTCAAAACAATCCTAACCACCATGCCAAAGTAAGAGATTCACAGCTGTGAAGGTGCTTTACTCTAATTAACAGAGACAGAAATCTGCTCAGCCAGCAAGAGGAGAAGCAAGACTAATGGTGAAAGCTGAATATGGGGAAGAGGAGGGCAATCAACCCTGCTTCAGTTAAGGTTCATATGTTGTCCTCAACAATCACGAACCTGTATGATGTGCCTCACTCATCTTTACATCTCACTCATTTTTACGGCTCTTGCCTTGTTTTTCATAAAATCATAGAATAGTCTGGGTTGGACTATTGACCCCCCCGCAGTGAGCAGGGACATCTTCAACTAGAGCAGGTCGCTCAGAGCCCCGTCCAGCCCGACCTGGGATGTTGCCAGGGATGGGGCATCTGCCACCTCTCTGGGCAACCTGGGCCAGGGTTTCACCACCCTCATTGGGAAACATTTCTTACTTAAGTCTACCTGAATCCACCCTCTTTTAGTTTAAAACTATTGCTCCTTGTCCGGTCGCTACAGGTCCCGCTAAAAACTCTGTCCCCATCTTTCTTATCAGTTCCCTTTAAGCCCTGGCAGCTGCAGTAAGGTCTCCCCGGAGCCTTCTCTGCTCCAGGCTGAGCCCCCCCAGATCTCCCAGCCTGTCCTCCCAGCAGAGCTGTTCCAGCACTCAGAGCGTTGCTGTGGCCTCCTCTGGCCCCGCTCCAACAGGAACATGTCTCTCCTGTGCCGAGGGCTCCAGAGCTGGACGCAGCACTGCAGGGGGGTCTCCCCAGAGCGGGGCAGAGGGGCAGAACCCCCTCCCTGGCCCTGCTGGCCACGCGGCTTTGGGTGCAGCCCAGGACACGGTTGGCTTCTGGGCTATGAGCACACATGGCCGGCTCATGTCCAGCTTTTCATCCCCCAGTGCCTCAAAGTCTTTCCCAGCAGGGCTGCTCTCCATCCCTTCATCCCCCAGCCTGATAACGGGGCTTGCCCCGACCCAGGTGCAGGACCCTGCACTTGGCCTTGTTGAACCTCCTGAGGTTCTCACGGGCCCATTCCTCGAGCTTGTCCAGGTCCTTATTTATTCTTTTTATTCCTTTATTTGGGCAGCAGCTGGAGGCTGGCCAGATCCTATGTTGTCAGAGCTCCTGCATTCCTGGGTTAACAGCTGTCTACCAAAATCTTGTCCTTGTCTATCTTCAGGATGCCTTGGCACCATCTGAACAGAGATATTGAATACATATAACATCACAGGTAACAATAGGTTTTAACAGTTACTCTGGTTTAATATATTCCAATAATGCTGCAAAATTAATATTTATCCATGTTACATCCCCTTTCTTTCTATTTGCTGTTTCAGTACTAATGCCATGTCCAGGTGTGCAGTTCCAAAAGTTATTCTTCCTGCTTTACATTGCAACACACAGTGTTTGCAGATAGTGAATAAAACTAGAATTTACTGAGATTATGAGAGAGGAATTAGAAGAAATACACTGAGACAAACAGGGCAAATTACTGTCACAAAGAAGTTAAGATTTAGGTGTTGTGTAGAACTATTTTGCAGAGATGCAATGCACTCCACAATGCTCCCTCCTCTCAAAAAACGGGGACAACACTCATATAGACACACACTATTCATAAACTATGGGTTGAAACCCAGCAGTTCAGGAGAACTCACATACCACAATTAGGTGTGCTAGTTTTCATGGCTGTGATAACCATGTGGTTATCATGATGGGCATATCCCAACACATCACTTGTCAATTGCAAATACTACATAACACTGTGGTGTGCAAAGGGGCCCCTGAAAGATGCTGTGACACAACTCAGGGTTTTGCTGTGTATCTCTCATATGAGCTCCAAATTCACATGCTTTATGGGACTCAATTTATAATGCTGAAAAACTGGAAAATAAGTAATATCAGAGAAGGTGGAAAAGGTAAGATGTTTCAGATGATGTAAAAAATTTCCAGCTGCCTCTGTGTGACCTTGCAGGGTAAAGCCACAACCGTACCAGCATGATCCCATGGGCAAGGCCATAAACAGGAGAAGACCCAGTGTACAGACCATGGGCCGTGTCATGATGGCTGACTGTGGGAATGCTCCAGTGTGACAGCTAACTCCAACTCCTTTGATCTACCTCACACTCTATCATGGATAAGAGCAAACATTTACCCACAGTCAGCAAAGTGAAATAAAGCCATCCCCTGGCTCACTCTGCAATGACTTGTTTGTGCAGCCATGCCCTATATCTCGTCACAAAGCTCAAGTAACTTTGAAAAATAGGATTGGGGGTAACTTATGGTCAATTTTTTGCAAATTTGTGGCACATAAAGATACCCAGTAAGATTTCAAAGTTGAAATCCTTTTAGGATCATGGCATGTTTGAGCATTTGGACTCCAAAAGAGTCCAGGTGTTTCAGGTATTCCTATGTGCAAAATTTAGGTCCACTGAGTCCTTCAGCATTCTCCAAAGCATCCCGCTAAACGCTTTGACTTGTACTGTCAACTACATTTCCAACAACAGCCTTACTGCCAGGCACCTGATTCACACTGAAACCTGGTAAGGGACAATCACTGCTCTGAGCGGAGGTCCTGGGGCAAGATCCCACTCAGACCAGCTGGGATGTAAAGGTACAGCCAGCTTCCCCTGATATCCCAGTGGCTGAAGAATAACCTTTTACAAGAGGAGGAAAGAGAATGAATCCTGGGATCTTGTCATGTTTTACACATATGTATGTCATCCAGTCTGAGGTGTAAGGATCTCCATGCTTTGGATGAGCATTGAATCAAGATGTTTTAATCACGGGCTATCACTGTCCCAGGTTTCAGGAGGTGCAAACACAGACTGATATTTAACCTTTCCTTGGGGTTAATTAGGGTGGCTCTCCGTATGTTGAGTGGTCTACACCCTTTCTTAAGTGATCTATGAAATATATAAGCATCAGCCCCCAATTCTGGGGTCTGGATCCCTCTCTAGCAGCTAAGCATCTAAAGCAGGTTCTTAAGTGACTGACCTTTTTCAATCTAAGTCCTTTATTAGTTCAGGGAAAATCTTATTCCTTCCCTGTGAAGAGCTGCATCCACATCTCTGCACCTTTCTTGCAGAGACTAAGTGCTTGGGTGAGGCATCTGTCAGTGACAGAATCTGAAACACAGATGTTAGGTCTTTGCAAGGAGGATTCAATTTTAAGTATGGGGCATTTAGACCTTTAAAATGTCAATTGTGAACCATTAGATCCAGACACTGCTGACATGGGGTAGCATGGAGCTTTAGCGCTGAGATGAATAGGGTAGCAGAATTTGCTCCTCTCCGACGCAGGGGAACAGAGAGCTCCCAGCAGAGCCCAAATCCTGCCTTGGGCACCCTGGCCAGAGCTAGCTGGTGTGCGGAGGCATTCCTAACACAGTCCCACAGTGAATCCCAATAAAAAGACAAATGGAGGTCAACACACTTCCCCACCCTGCTGTTCTTTAATGCTAGCCCCCCTCCACTCACCACACAACCCCTTGATGTAAATGGGTCAAGACTCACTCTCCATATGGGGCAGTGCTTGCTATTTTTAATTTTTGAAAGCTAAAGCAGCTCTGAAGCTGGATTAGTGATGGCAGATCCCCCTAAACTATAGGCACGTCAACTGAGGGTGGACAGCTGCTCTGACGTTCCTGGCTGGGAATCCAACCCTTAAACACACTAGATGCACATACATGGCTTCTTGGCTGCCCCATTGATGCCCATCTGTTACGATGGCACACTGCCTGCTCAGAAGTTGGTCAGATCTTTGTCCTTGGGTAATATACCAGGCAACAATGGATACATAAGGACAGCCTGCATACAATGGCAAGAGATGTCTTCCCCAGGAAGTGCCTTCTCCTGCTCTGCCTGAACCTTGCTCTTTGGTGTGGTGGTACATCCAAGTACACCTGTTTCATTACTGGATCCCTAATAAGTAAGCAAGCTGAGAAGAAGAAAAGGAGCCTGTGGACTTCATGGAAAGTTCTTGCTGTCAACAATGAGCCAGGTTGTGTTACAGAGCATTCCCAAAATACATGCGGTCACCAATGGGGACATCAAGATGACAGTTCCGCCCACTGCCAGTCTGCATAACAGGCAACAGGACCAGGAGACAAATCAAATTTCAAAGGATTGCATACATCTGAGCCTAAGATACCACTGTACATTTGCCTCAAGAAGAGAGCCAAGGTACATAACTCTTCCCAGTCTTTAGTAGGGTACATGATGGTCTTTCACATGGTAGCTCGATGACATGAATAACTATGTCAGGTGAAAAGCAGGGATTTTCTTATGTTCCTTTTAGATATGCTAATTTTCCTTTGCATAAAGTGGGAGAGCCTTCTTAAAGTGAAGACTGAGAATTTTATGGGCTTCCCTTTTCCTTTGCCCAAATATTTTTTACCAGAAGCAAAGATCTTGAGTCTGTAGGACAAGTAACATTCGGCTTGATGCAGAAAAGGGCATGCACTGATCTACCTTTGTATTTGCAGTAACACTTAGGGACCTCAGCTGAGACTGAAACCCTAGCCACTCTTCAGGACAGCTTCTCTTTTGGGAAGCATAAAATATAAGATGGAAAAAGGCAAAAGCAGAACATTATCCTGCAGCTAACTACCAATTGGATGTAATATTACTTTATTTTAGCAGAGCCATACGGAGCTAAATCCGTCACTCACACCTTATCTATGAGATACAACCTACTATGTTAGAACTGTCTGAACTACATTGCACTAAGGCAGGTTGGTAATGGTGGTTTTTTTGCTGCCTTTCTCTCTAAACCTTTTCCACCACCTCATGATTGTGCTTCAAGTTGATTTATTTAGATCAGCAAAGTCTTAAGGAAAACAAAATTGTTTTAATGTCACCTTGGAAGCTGTTGTTAGGGGAACAATCCCCCAAGATCCAGGATACTGACTCAGGAGACCAGGATCATGCTTCATTCAATGCATGGTACCAATGAGGATGCTACAACTTTCTCATCCTTCTCTACCACCAGTAAATTTGCACCTATTTCTACACTGTCTGAAAAGCAGCTTCCATTCCCTGTGTAAGCTCTGGTGCCCAAATGAGCTCAGTAGGTCAGTGCATCAGCACATGCGTGCTCCCGCTCCACCGTCTTGTGGACAGGAGGTTGGCAGCCCTTCAGAGGCAATTCTTGCATGATGATACGCAAGTCCCCAAGGGTAGGTCTTGGAAGGGTATCTGAATGTCTAGAGCCCACTGAAATCCTATAGTCTCCTTGTCCCCCAGGGCTCCATATAAACTGGGAATAACAGGAAATCTCTAGATTAGAAGAGTGCTATGAAGCACTTAGATACTGATGTAATTGCAGCTATTTATGTACCTCAGGTGGACGTATCTGATGTACTACCCATGATGGCCTTCTTACTGTCCAAACCAGCCTCCAGAGTGTGTACATTTCCCTGCAACACGCTGGCCCATATCCCATCGCTAACAGCTATTCAGAGTGAGCTTTGAGACGTTCTGGTGAAACCGCTGTTGGTCAGTCACCTGGATGAGGTACCATTTTAAAGAAAGTCCACAGTTTTCTCACCACCACCAGTTAGAAGCCCTTGGTGTGAACTCCAGTCTCTGGGACTGCAGTGCAGGGTGCCGTGCCACCGACCTCTGAGTCTGGCCCAGCCCCAGAAGCCAGGAGTGGGCAGTGTATGCAGTTCCTGACTGTAGGCCATTTCTCTCACTCTAATTAAGTCTGACAAGCTCAGTTTCTCCTTTCACATTGAGCTCACATGCTCTCATATGAGAAAATTTTATTCCAGCTGCCATTGTATAATCAGAAGTATTATAGGTTTTGTTCTTTCTTGCCAGACAGTGTTTTTTCTCTAATTGGATCCATAAGAATGCCCTTACTCCTGAGATGAGACAGACTTTTGCCAAGACTAATGTCTGCAGAGAGGAGCTAACCTCATTTATACCTTACAGAGTTGTGCTTTTAATCCAGCAAAAGGATTTTATCATTGTGTTATTTGGATGAGTGTTACGGGGTGGAAGCCACCTAAGTTACCTAATAAGTCTTAAGTAGTTAGTGGCATAAACTAGGTAGTTCACAATAGATCTGTCCCAGTTCTTCAGTCTTCCAGTGTCCTTGGGCACAAGAAGTATTCATGTAAAGGACCCCTCCTTCCCTGTGATGGTACCTCTCTGTACATCTGGAGCACTGTGAGACTCGTACTGTGAAGAGAACAACTAAGTTGTTCACACGTATGAAGAATTGAAGGTCCAAGTCCCCATTGCAAATCACGTCCCGAGACTTCAGTAGCACCCACAGACAGCAGCTGAGCCAGGGCTGGAGGATCTCAGTTTTGCACTTAGGATCAGAGGGACTTTCCTGTTCATTTTGTGGAGTTAGGTCAAGAGCATAGATACTTCTTTTTCAAAATGCCTCCTACTCATTAAATTATATTTCTGTTGGCAACTCAGGGCCTTTGACCTCTCTGAGCAGCATGTTCTTTCCAGAAGAAAGTTTATATGTAGACTGGCTAGTTCATTACCACACAAAGGATCCTTTCTTTGTTAAGAATAGACAGTACTTGAGCATGGTTAAAAATGAAAACACAAAGGAAACTGGCCCTTTTTGGTCAGGAAATCATGGACATGGGCTTCAGCTCTGAGTGAAACCACTGCACTGTTGCTCCTTATGGTGGCATGAGACAGAAAAGGCATGACACAAAGATGCAGTGTGATGCTGTGTGCTGGTTTTGGCTGGGGTAGAGTTAATTTTCTTCAGAGTAGCTGGTATGGCTATGTTTTGGATTTGTGCTGGAAACAACTCCTCACACTGCCCCACCAGTGAGTGGGCTCGGGGTGCACAAGAAGTTGGGAGAGGACACAGCCAGGACAGCTGACCCCAACTGACCAAAGGGATATCTCATGCTATATGACATCATGCTCAGCAATAAAACTAGGGGGAAGGTTGGTCGGGGGCCCATTGCTCAGGGACTGGCTGGGCATCGGTCTGTTGGTGGTCAACAATTGCTTTCATTTGCATCACTTGTCTTTCTTGGGTTTTATTTCTTTCTCTGTTATTTTCCTTTTAATTACATTTATTATCATTGTCATAATTATCATTATTATTATTGTATTTAAATTATTAAACTGTTCTTATCTCAACCCATGAATTTTCTCACTTTTGTGTTTCCAATTCTCTTCCCCCCATCCCGTTTGCGGGGGGTGTGAGCGAGTGGCTATATGGTGCTTAGTTGCCAGCTGGGGTTAAAACACAACATACTGCCAGGTAACTGCTAGGGTTGGAATCACTCCCAAACCAAAGACCCTGAGAATCAAGAACTAAGGACTGCCAGTGTTGTCTGAACCATTTCTTGAAAGATTTAAATGTCAAATAGACCTAGCAAAGCTTTTTGAGCTAATGTACGTTTGAGAAACTCTTTCCTACAGAATACCTGAATGCAGCTATGCCACAACTTCAGGCTGACTGTAGGAACGATGCAGAAGGGAAGGGGGAAAAGTACAGTGATATGTCCAGGATGTCTGCCTTACACAATACCTTCCAGAAGAAAGGCCAGGATTTCTAACTTCTTGGATATAGTCACCCAAAAACTTGCCAAAGCTTTTTATTCTCTGTGCTGTGAACAGGAATAAGGTAATGGTAACGGGAGGCGAAATTCAATTAGGTGGAACAAAAAGGACCTTTTATGGATTTTCCATTATAAATCCTGTACTTGGATTTTTTTGGGGGGGAAAAATCATACTGTTTAAAGAAATGAGGCATAACATATAAACCAGTAATGGTGATTAAATAAACATAAATCTGTACTTAGTGAAAGGTTGGTGCAAATGCAATAGCAGTATAGTGTATCATTGTCCTTTTGCCAGGAAGACCGCTTAAAAGTGATGGGTGAAAAACTATTTTTATTTAGGCATCATCTAGGCACCGATGGATGTCAAATGGCTTTTGGGATTTTAAATCACAGCCTATATTTAATTCACTGAGTTCAATAAATCTCAAGCAAGGGACCACTTCCATTCCTTAGACCCTCCTCACTTAATTCATGCTGACTTCCATCTTTTCCTGGCCCAATATGATGAGGAATTACAAGGCATAAATCTGAGCTTTGTCCACTGATATTGACTTTGGTCCTATTGAAAGCAGGGCAGCTGTTGCAAATTTAGACCCTGTCTGGGCTCCCCATTATATTAGTTTGAATTTTTCCTTGGCACATCTCAAAGCCCTTTACCAGTATAAATATTGTGTCACTGGTCTTGCTAAGCCACTGTATAAATCCATGATGCACCTACATCATAAAAAGTATGTCTCCCCCTTCCTCAAAACAAAAAAGTAGTAAAATGAGGAAAAGTGCTGGAACAAGCAACAGGGATGACTGGAGGGCAATGCAGTTAATGAGTACCCTTCCATGTGAGCTAGGGGTGCAGCAGGTGACCATGCAGGATATCTGATTTTCCTGCCTTTCCTCATCCAGGGAGAACAGGGTCATGATCCCACCAAAGATTTTTGGCAGGAGACCCAAGCTTACCTGGTAGCATTGCGAAAGGCAATGTGGAATGTCTAGGGGCTTTGGGGTTGCTGATACTGGAGAGTCTTCTGCCCTCCCCTTGAATAGGCCTCTTCTGGACCAAGATGAGACTACCATCTCCTACATTCCACCAGTCAGTTTTATGTTCCTCCAAGGGCAATGATTCTCCTCCAAGAAAACTTTGTCAGAGTCATGGACTCCATGCCACCCTCTGGAGCCTTCATGGCCTTTGGGTCATAGTGTTTCCACTCCAGCCCCAGTCAAAAAAATGGTTCACTGCTCAGCACGTTTCGCATAACAGAGTCTGCCAGATCCCTGGCACTGCAGTCAGCCACAGAGGGTGATGCAAACAGTGGGTCTGTTTCTTCAGATGATGGATGAGCCAGAGCCATGGACACCAAGGACCATGCAGGAGTGGGGGTGGTCATCCAGGTGATGCAGCTGTTCAGCAGTGGTGAAGGTGACAGTGTCAGCTCCATCACCACCACCTGCTCCTCTGCAAGTTTTGCAAAGGAAGGTAGGACCAGAGCTTGTAGGTATATCCCAGTGTTGTTGGCACCTAATGAAACATTGATCTGTTTGCACAGTTAGTTAACCACGGTGATTAGACCCCAAGAGCGCTCTATGTCATGGGGTTGACCTACCTTCAGTGATTTTCCAGTTTTCCTCTGGGAGAGCGGTTGGCAGCAGGAAAGCAGAAGACATCTGTTGCTTAATGAGGAAGAGTCCAGGTCAGTGCTATGTGGATAAAGGCACTAGATTGCAGGAGTGAAGTGCTCAGAGACTTTGGCTCCATCTATACCAGCAGACAAACTGGCCCAAAGAGCACTCTTGGTCAATGCAACTCAGTTGTCTATACTGTGCATCGCTAGAACAGCCACTGTCATGGTTTTGTCCAGGGCTGGCTAGCGTTGCCGCAGACATAGGTCAGGGGTCAGCAGTTCCCAGTGAGCAGTTTTCTCATGTCCACCACTTGGGAGACAGTGACTGGGATCATTTGGTACAGGCAAGTCTCAATGCCAGGCACAGATCACACGCATACTTAATTGACCAGTACATACACAGCGCTTACGGCCAGCAAGGGCCATTTTGAGCAAGAAGCGAATGGCTGGAGCCCTCAACCCTTGAATCATTTTTGTTATGCCAACTTAAAAGAGGGTGTCCCAAAGCCAGAAGAGCATGTGTGACTCTCTTCAGTTAACAGCGTTGTCACACAAGGTCCCATAAAAGCTGCATCTTGGATGGAAACGCAAAGGTGCATACCTACCCCAGATACAGCAGCATCAGACTCATCCCTGCTTAAAGATGCAGTTCCTTGAAGATGGCCCACAGCTCTCATCTACTAACTCCAAGACCTGAGTCAGGAGGCTTTCTGAGTGACAGAAAACCTGCACAGAGGCAGTGTTACTGAGCCTTTGAAGAGGCTTCACATGAAGGCTGTGGAGGCAGAAGAGCTCTCTGTACTGTCTCTGTTCTTAGTCATGTGATTTAGTTTTAGGTAGGCCTGCAAGGAGCAGTGAGTTGGACTTGATGAACCTTATCAGTTGCTTCCAACTTGAGATATTCTATGATTCTATGATTTAGTGCTTTCACCCTTATTGCCAAGCTGGGTCATGACAATCCATGTCTCCCTCAGGAGAAAAGAACATAGGTCCTGCACTGATTAGGTAGCCTGAATTTCTCTTGCCTGATGAAGTGAATATTGCAACAAGAATGTCTGTCTTCTTGTAGGGTACAAATCCCTTAGGTAGAGTAGTTTTTGTACACAAAAACAACACATACACTTTATTAAAGAAAAACACACCCCACAGACATCAAAAGAAGGGAACCACATATTTTGCCTCTCCTCCAGGAGCCCACAGCAACCCAGGCCTTGGATGGAAAGGATGTGGGCACACCAGTCACCCATCATCAGGCAGTATTTTACTGGTCCTGCCCACAGACAGGGACATGTCGGTCACACGTACGCAAGAGCTCAGAGAATGGCCCATAGAGAAGTGTACAATTTAAAACCCATCCAGTTATATTCTTGGAAACATTTTCCTCCAAGTCAAACCAAGAAAAATGTGTATTCAAAATACCAACAAGAGGCACAAGGAATTGCATCACTCTCCTACAGCTCCAGGGTTGCAGTGTGGCCAAAGAAGGAGGTGCAAGAAGGGCAGGATGCAAAACTGCAGCCCTAATTGTTACCTTGGAAGATGCTTGAGGGTCCTTGGGTTCAAGCAGGAGAGGTTACAGCCCTGCATCAGAACTCTCCTCAGCTACCAGCACATCACCCATAAGACAGCAAGCTGAGTCCATACAAGACACAGTCTTGCTCTCAGTGAAATTGGTGCAAGGCTTCTCCTGACTGAATTAAAGGTTCATGCAGACCTGAGTACAACCTTCCATCAGTGTGTCCACCAATGTTCAGTTGTCTACACAGCAGCACACCAGCGCACTGGTAACACAGTGAGCCCACAACAGACATGCAGTTGTGCATCTGCGTATTCACACTTTCGTAGATGTTACATGTGTAAATAATCAATTTTTATACATGATAATGGAAATGAGCTGTGTATCTTTAAGAAGGTGGGGGCTTCTTTTAGAGAAACAACAATTTTTTTTTTTGATCTTTTGAAAGTGTGAACAAAGGAGTGGAAGGTTTAATTAATGTTCTTTTTTGCAGGGGTCATTATTTGCAATTTCAAGAATAGAAGTCTCAAAAAAAAAAAATCAAATTCAACCTGTTCTTTAATCTGGCTTTTCTTTGAATCTCTCCTTTCTTTGCAGACATGTCCACTAGTCCTTAACCTGATTTATGTGATTGGTCAATTGTGAGTTAATGAAGGATATAAAATGTTTTCTGGAATGCTGGGATAATCGACAAATAGCAATGACCAGTAACTGGACCACGGCCAAGACAGGAACTTAATCCCCTGAAGTCCAAGGGTATTGTGAAGTTGCACTGAAGTGGGAACTGAAAGAAACCAGTTACATCATTCCATTTGTTTCCTTAGATTGGGACAAATGCGCTTACTCCAGTAAGCATATTTGAAGACTAATTATATAGGGAGAAAACAAGTTAGGAGGGAATTTCTTCTACTTCTTGGCATATGTGATTTCAAGTGTGGTTTAAGGGTTTTAATCCTCTCCTTTTCTGGCAACTTTTTACTGTTTGATGCATTCAGTGTGGGTTGTTTCTTCCAGAGGTCACACACTCTTGCCCCCTACCTCTGCTTTCCCTAATGATGTGGAGCAGCTCCCTCACTCTCTGTCAAACATTTCGCCTGAATTCTCAGTGGCAACACAAGAGCTGAATGGTTCAGCTGCAAGGATTAAAGAGGTGGGTTTAAAATGTATGTATATCCTTCGAGTGTAAAATTTAAATTAGAATACAGAGAGACACTTGCTTGCTCTGTGTTGGATTTTGTGTAAAGGTCAGAATTCATCACTACTGGAGTCCCACTGACGACAAGGATTTGTCCTTGGGGCTATTCAGTCCATCCAAGGCTTCTCAGCCTGGTTCTTTCTGATTTTGAACACACACCTCAAGACACATGGTGGGGGAGGATGGGGAGAGAGGATTTTCAGGTGGCTGGTACACAGTCATTTAATTTAAAAGTCAAAACTATGCACATGAAGCCCTGAACAATGCTCAAGAGTTCAGCACCTAGACAGGGACTGAAGCACAGCACCTGAGAGACCACCAAAGAAGTGAATTATCACACTTTTGGTGGAGGAAAAAGTTTGGGCTATGGACAACACACTAACGATAGCGAGAGGATAAGGGCCCCTCTGAAATACTCCCTCTCCCTGTGGTGGGTATCACCAGCACCGAGGAATTTGCCAGCAGTAGAGGGAGGACAACCCACTTCGTCCTAGGCCTCCAGTTTTGGGAAGTTAGACCAGGTCCCTATTGTGTTACGTGATATATATGAGCACAAAGAGATTCATTGACTCAATCCTTGTACTAAGACTATGCAACACTTCTCCCAGAAGGGGATTTGGGGATACTGCAGGATGACCCTTGTGCTCTGATCAACACCTGGATGGTCAGTAATATTTTCTCAAATACACATAATCTTCGCAGATCTTAGATCTTACTGGAATAAAAAAAACCCTACAAACAAACTGAAGTGACAGAAACTCTTCATGGACTTCCAAGCTAACACCCTTCCATGTGTTTCTATGCTGCTTACGCTCACTTTTCTTTCAATGACTGGTTAATTTTTACACCATTTTACAGTTATTTTTCCAGTGAGAGGCCCTGGAGAGCCCATGTTGCACATGCAGGTGGATTGTAAATTCACTGGGGAGAGGGCTGAAGTTTATTTGCCTCATTTGCACCTCAGACAGTAGGTCCTGATTTCACTGCTACGCCTAATTCATGTAATTGATGGGCAAATAATTGAAAGACTTAAAATGCCTGGGAAGGCCCAGGAGAAGCTTCAAATGGCCATTGGTTTTCTTACAAGAACAGTTGGGGTCTGTAATGATGTGAGCTTTGAAGGGAACAAGAGATGGTGTTTGCAGTAATGAGATTTCCAGAGCTGGAGGTCCATGGGGAATCATAAAGAAGAGAATGAAGTGAGACATGAGGAGTGAGGAGAGATTAATTAGTGGTAAGAAACATCCTCTTGGTACTCTTTAACAAGCCAAAACACTCAAATATGTAAGAACTGTGTTAATAGCCCCTGGTGAAGCACCGGATGGGCCAGCACCAGAGTCTACACCCAAATGTAGGAGCTCTGGGGCAGTCCTGCCGCTCCTCTCCCTTATCTGGCTCTGATCCGCATTTGCAGACCCCTCGCCACCCAGTGCTGCCTGGCTATACCTCCGATGGAGTCAGGTTCCTCTTCCACCTCCCCTTGGCTTCTCCACACCCGTCTCTTTATGCCCCTGGCCTTGCTCTGCGTATTACTTCAGCAATTTTGCCTCTTCATTAGCATTTCAGCAAGCTAATTGCTGTCCTCCCACAAGCTGGCTGGATAACTGTATCGGCCAGGCAGCTGCATCTCTCTTGTGTTTAGGGATTTGTTGATTAAAACGATTAGCTCATCCAGTTTGACCCTATCAGCTCCAGCTTCCTTTGCTGCTGATGAGAAGCACATGTTGGTGGGCCTGGAGCCTTTCACAGCAGAGCTCATCAGCAAGACAAGGGATTGGTCAACAGGCAGGTGGGTTCTGGCAGTGCAAATTCCTTCTTCCCATGGGTTCAGGAGAGATCCATAGGGACCAATGGTAATCACCAGCACAGAAAATACTGCCCGCAGCCCAGAATTCCATTTAAGACAAAATTCTGCAATAGGTGGCTTCAGAAGACAAGTCCTTCTAGAGAAAGATTGAAAAACATGATGTTGGTTGCATGAGGTCTGGGAAGTTAAGGGAGAAGAGGTGATATTTAGCTGTAGTTTGAAAAAAAAAAAAAGACTTGCATGAATTATTAGTAGAACATGTAGAAATGCTTTGTGAAGAAATAGAAATTCTTCTCATCATCTTTGTGTGTGTTGTACTAACAACATTGCATAAACTCAGGAGAGATGTGTCTGCTCTACATGTCAGAGGTTTCAGATGAAGCTTTTGTTACTAGTCGGCTTTCCAACTCCCTGAAGAAAGCTAGATCTGATTAGGTTACAGCCCAAGGTGTTAAACCTCTTGTTCACACCCTTCTAGTCATAAAGAAAGGGCTTGGAGGAGAGGTCCAGAAAAGTTTTATTATTAATTTGCCTTCAATCCTTAAATGCCATACTAAGGTACAGACTTCTTAGGTCTAATTTGAATCATGTTTAAATCAGGAGGACAAGTGCTCTTGAGGATGACGAAATACAGCTGTCCAGCAATGAATGTCTACGATAGCTCAGTTCAAGTCCTGATTGACTTACCTCAGGTCTCTTAAAAACCTCCCGTTAGAGACCTTCCCATGCAGTCTATGCCAGCACTTGCCAATTCATCGAGTTACAGAGATTTTTGGTGTTCAGCAAATCTGATTCTTTCATTTGTCCATTGTTTTCCATCTATTTTCTCTTCTGTGATTTGGATCTATGTGTCTGCAGTACATATTACTTAAGCTGTAGTGCTTGGAGCTGAACAAAGCGCTCCACATGGCTCAGATGTGCCTCTCTCAATTAAAACCATAAACTAGAGCTGCCAAGTGCTGAGTTCAATAACGGATCTATTAATAGCAACTGTTATCGGGAAAATGGGAAGAACAGCAGACAGAGAAGGAGAAAAACAGTATGAAATTAGACATTTCTCTGAGAATATGCTCCAACTTAAACCACAAAATATAGTCAGATAACCTACAGAGTTATGGCTATGTGGGTGATAAGCCACCCTTTAATTTTTGCACAGGAAACTGTGCTTCAGATTAACTTTTCAAGAAGGGATAACAAAAGCGATTTACTCCTACATGCACAAAACCCCACACTAGCGTGTTTATGCATTGCCATGGGCAAAGCACTTTCCAGACACTCAAGATTATTCCCTTCTCTAAGCATTGTGCACACCAGACTGGTTTTGTTGCTTACTGAGCTATACCAACACTGATAATTAAGTTTGTAACAGAATTTCAGGTAACATAAATATTTAGAAAACAACAATCCAGAAGGATTAAACAAACACAGAGCTTAACTCTTACAGGGTTTCCCCTGTGTTGCTATTCAACTTGCACATTTTAGAGATAGGAAAACCAAACTGCAGGGCTGCGCTGGTTGCTCCCAAAGACTAAATGACCATACATACGGGACGATTCACATGGAGGATTTAAGGATCAGTACTAGACCCTGTTCCTAAATCCTAATTAGGCAACTAAAGAAGGTAGTTCACAAATCCCAGCACGCTAAGCATGGCTCTGCCTGGTACCAGACCCTCTATAAAAAAACAACAAAATGCTGAAGGGGAGAAATTTCATGTGGGATTAACAGCTGGAGGTTTTTCCTTAAATCTAAGCGCTGAATCAGGTCAGTCATTCCTCTCCCTTCTCAAAATATACTAGATTTGGGGTATCTTGTGCAGAGCTCACCTGCCCCAAATATTAGCCTACAAGTCTTTGACATGAGAGACCTCCTTCAATGTCTATGATTCTACATCCACACCCTGCGCTGAAGACCATCTTTGACGCTGTGTCATTGGGTCTTCTGGTGTAACTGTTAAGGGGTTTTCATGCAAACGGAGTGGGGTTTTGGTGTGATAGGGAGTGCAAGCAGAGGGGGACAGGCTTTCTGCAATAATCCATGGGATATGCACTTTGTCTCCAGTATGCTTTTCCCAGCTGTGGCCCAAAGAAAACCTAAAACCCAGCTCAGATTGGGGGGAGGCAGCTTTATGTGGTGAGCCACTGGGCTCATACACAATGAACCCTGTTTTGGATGGAAAAGCTTCAGTTCCAGCTCCTGAAACATGCTAGTGTCAGGGGACTGACCAAGTTATAATTGAATCTCTTTGTGTTATTGGCCCCTTGGCCTTCCTAAGCTGAAGCAAGCTACATTTGATTTCTTTGGCATCATCCAGCACGCGTACTGCCAACGCATTGCCCTTGGTGCCTTGTGTAAGCCAAGCTGGCCACTTCTGTGACCTCTTGTTCCTTCTATACATGGAACATATTTCAATGATTTTATAACTCCTCAAATAAAGTCTCTTTTATTCTAATCTGAATGCCCTGTTAACTTGGTTTTGGATCCTCTCCCAGTCTCCAGAATACCTGACGCTTTATATTTTGGATATGCTGGACTGCCTGTTGTTCCAGGTTGTGACAGAGGATGTCTGGTTCGCATACTTCTGCCTTTAGATGTTAGACTGCTTATTCCAGTTCCGCATCACTGCTTTAAAAAAAAAAAAAAAAGGGGGTAGTGAGGGAAGAGCATAAACAGCTTCCTTCAAAATTCTCACTGTAAAAGCTCCTCACTTGTGCTGCCTCATCAGCTAGCAAAAACAAAAAGTCCCTCTTGTTCTTCAGTTCAGCTTGTCCAGCCCATGACAGATTTTGAATCAAGAAAGCTCAATATGTGTTGTTTCAACACGGTTCTAAGGTCAATGTTTGAGGCACAGAACTACAGAGATGAGGCTCAACCAAGCAGTGCAGGAAACTGGCACGAGAAAAACCACATTTCCTTGAAATGGGTTTGTCTGAAGCCAACCTGCTTGCAGGAACATTTGAGGAGGGAAGAATCTCCAGACTAAACATTTTAAATATATACTTTTCAACTTGCCATAATTTTTTCCTTAAATGAAGAATTTCTTTTGATTCTAAAGCACCTTTGAAATTGTAGTACACTAAAGGTTTCAAAACTTTTTTCATTATCTTTAGGTACAAGAATTGAACAAACTGTTCCCATATGCTTCAGATCAAAATTTCAGTGGAACCAATCTGGAACTGGAGGGGAAGAGTTTGGCATGCAGAGTTTTACTTGTTGTTCTTATTTATTACAGGAGGGGAAAAAAGAAAGCTCTGCAATCACTAACAGAATGGGGAACAAGTTTTCTACTCACTTGTGGGGGCCAAGTTCTCCAGGCAGAGCTGCTCTCACAGAAAACCAGCCCTGGTGAAGGTTTCTTTCCATCAGCAGATGGAGAGGAAATACTCCCCTCTCAAGTATAAACTGGTCATGGAGGGTATAATCAAAACTGAGGGGAGGGGGTAGATTAAGCTGAAGTGATTGACCCTTTCTCTCATTCTGAACTCAGCTTCCTCCTCTTCCTCCAAATTAACTTGTTTATTTGTACATCCCCTACTTAGTATTAAGCATGCAAGCTGTAGCTTCTGCAGTGGTGGAAGATAAGGGTGCAGTTATATTAAATTATAGCAATTGACCCCAAACTTCCCTTGTTTTTTTATGTTGTCATGATTGCTTTTGACTTCTCACTCTCTTTCTCTGTCCTTGGTCATTTATTCCTTGAACATTACCCGCAGAAAGACCTCTCAAATCCTGAAACAGCCTCTTGTGTCTCGCTCATCTGCAGATTTTCCAGTTGAAGCATCCCAGACAGTGCCAAACTGGATATCTTTGAGAAAAGCCTCCCAGAGGGAAGCTTCAAGTGTTTTCATCTGCTCTCCCCCTACTCCTCCTCACACCTTTTTTTATGGTTTGAACTCTGGGCTGTATCATCTCTGCAGCCAGTAAATTATCCAGGAATTCAGCATAAATATGTTCAGCAACATGTGGATTCTTATCAGTTTCTTTGCTGTACTCTATGGCAGGAGTCAGGAGAAAACGGTGTTTTCAGCAGAAAAAAGCAAGATACGCAGTCCCGAGTGTCTTGTTGGTACTCTTCTCCTGTGACACTGGAAGGTGCTTAGCAAAGGCTACTGGACATCCAAGCCTTTAGCTTCATTATGGACATGGTTGATGAGTTTCCAAAGGGTCATGAGGTCTTGGAAGAGTGGACAAGATTGTCTGCCACTCTCATAAACTTTTACAAAACTAATGGCCTCTCTCCAGGTGTTAAAATGAAAGCATGTGGTTAATTCTTAATTATTTGTCCCTCATGAACTTTCTTTTGCACTCAGATTCCTACAATACGGATTTTTCTTCTTATTGCCTGTCTCAAACTTTCAGTCAGGAAGAAAACTACCAGTCGGGAGCCAAGGAGACCTTGCCAAGAGACTACAAGATTCACCAGTCCAGAAACAGAAGCTGAGTCAAAATGGAGCCCAGGCTGACTGCCCCTACTTCTTCTGGGCCAGCAAAGAGAGGAAATTGCTCCAGGTAGCAGATATGACTGAACAACTCCAGGCTGTGCTCCAAACGTCATGCCATATTGACAGGATGACTCAATGCCACGTCAAGTACCATCCTGTGCACTGGGTGCAGATGCTGCTTGCAGAAATCCCTGCCACGATTTACATCATAATCCTGGGCAGTGGAGAAGCTGAGGTTCCCCTGGGAGTCCTGTGACCAGCCAAAATTACAGCAATGAAGAATGTTCAACGACCAGGACAAGTTAAGTGAGGCTTCCATGAAGTCCTATGAGCAGTAGGAAAATATTTTTAAAGCTCCTTCTAGAATCCAGTTTGCCTTTTCAGCTCTACACCTTTTTCTTCACAGTGAGGGAATTTTTCTGGGCAATATTGCAAGGACAATCCCAAAGGCGTAAGGAAGCAGGGAGGGCGAAGAGGACATCAGGGACAGAGAGAGATGGCAACACAGGACTGGTCTGGACCAGAAATACAAGACAACGTGGAATGGCAAGGACCCTAATCTCCCAGGTAAGGATAATATCCAGGTTTTCCAAGCCACCTCCACTCAGAAATATGAAAACTAGAGAATTGCAATCAATTTATCCCCACAAGGCACAGATGTTCTGAAGCTTAAATAATAGCCTGTAATCCCAAGTGGGGAAACAATTACTAATTATAAATGTGATATAGAAAACACGTTTTAAAGAAATCCCAGTTCCTCTTTTCTTTTCTGACAAACCATTCCTTGAATTTTGTAAAAGTGTTTGCTATTCATATACCTTCACTAAAAATTTTGAGTAATAACTTTCAGGCGGTGGGATGCCTGTGAATTGCTCTCAGGTTAGTCCATGTAACTCCCCAGCAAGAGATGGCCACGCTGCCATTTGCAGTGGCCAGCTAAACCTTCCAGCGGTGTCTGTGTTACTGCTGTAAAGTGAACCACAACTACAGGTTGAGGTGTGCTACTGGCTAAACAAAATTATTCTCTCATCAGAAACGAGTGGTTAAGGAGATGCAAACATTTTAAGAAATCCCCCGCAGCTGCCCCGTGTATTTGTGAATGTGTTATTTAATTATTTGATGGGCTCTGGGTTGCTATGGGAACTTGGTGAACTTGGAGAGACACAACAAAACGAGGTCTTTCCACTTGGGACAACGATGTCTTTGGTCCCAAGCCCTTCACGATGCACTGTAATTACTTAAACGCCAGCAGAGCAGTGATATCATGCAAAGACATGACAGATCACACTTTTCTCATATTAGGAGAGAGGGCTGGAACATGTGAATATGTGTACAGGAGTCTGTTTGTAATGAAACTGCCGTTACGGGGCCCTTGTGTGCTTGCAGTCTCATTTCATCGAGTTAAGAGTACTCACTTTTCTTAATGCTTGCTTAATGTGTTTACTTAAATACATTTAATAGCCTATGGAGCCCATTTCCATTTACCGTATCAGGTTTTTTAGAATGGCAAGGCTGCATAACATACCCATGAAAAGCATCAGTAATGATATATTGCAAGCGCTGAGGAGTGCGTGTTCAGGATGTAAAAGGGCAACCTTCAGTTTTGTAATGAAAATAAGTAAATGAGGAGGACTGGGGAGGGGGGCATATTAAAATAGAGCAACCAGCCAGAAAAGTAACAAATTATTCTGTATAGCCGAAGGGAAACAGTGAAGAAGGCCAGTTTCTTTTTTCAGATGTTGCTCATTGTGGAAGCAATAAATGCCCAGTTTGGGAAAAAAAAAGTATTGATAGTACAAGATACTGATCTCTCCGCTCCCTGTTCACCCTCTGACCTCATCACTATTGCATTCCTGGCTGCAAAGCAGCTCATCTTCAAGGAAAAGACTGGACAGCTCTCAAGAAACGCTATGACCTGGTGGTTAGGACACTCTCTTAGCACGAAGGCAAGGAAAGTTTAGTCCCCCTTGGTGTCAGTGATAGCCTCTTTCTTCCTAGATGAATGCAGTAGCATGTGAACAGCAGCCACCACCAAGAGCAAAGGTAGCGACTGTCCTGACCACACTCTGGGATCTTCTCTGGGAAGCCTTGGGTTGATGAATGTGGTGGACTGGCTGCGACTGTGATTGAGCTCTAGGCGGGAGATCACCACCTGGTTTTACCATTACAGGCTCTTCTGGCCATGGCTGAGGACTAGAGATAGGCATTGGGGGAAATCTGAGGCAACGTTGCTGCAAGAGCTACAGCTATTCTTGTTTCTAGGTCAGTATACAGGACCTGGGGGACGAGAGGGAGCAGAAGAGGCTAAAAGCCTTGAAGCTGAGGCACCGAGTAATTGGCAGTACACCCTTAAACTGCAGGAATGGCAAGGGGATTTTGCACTCACCCCTTCTGTGTTTGAGAGCCGGGAGTCTTGTTATTCCTGCTAGAGACTTCTGTATATTCGAAAAGCAGGTCCTGGTGGCAAGGGACACAATGATCTCTTCAGAAGGGTCCCAGCTGCCTCTCCCTGTTCAGTGTCACTCATAGCGCTGGGCCTGGGGAGCCAGTGCTCATGCATGTAAAATCACTCTTTTTAATTTTCTGTTTCTGTAACATGACCTATTACTACACTACATCTTCATGAGGCAGAGCTGTCTGGAGAACATCTGTTGCAGTCCCAGCTGTTCGGGTACTTCCTCTGTCTGATGTTTCAGCCCTGCTATGTGCAAATCACTGACAGTATTACATCCCCCAGTTCCTCCTACAAATCCTATTTTCTCTGTTCTCACAGGGCGGGGGGAAGACACTTCGTTAAATATGGGCTAGATGCTTTATTCTCACCAAATTGGCACCAGTAGGGTCATTGTGGACTGACTCATACCAGACAGACAGTAAAAACCATCCTAGTGTTTATTTCCTTTGGAGCCTGTATAATTAAAGCTGCCCACCTGCTCCTGAATTTTGCTGTCATTTTTTGATGCTATGGGCAATGTGATACTCAGTTATTATCATAAACTATGTTAAGCTCTGCCCACTGTGAGGTTTGTGACAACAATCCTTGAGAAAACTGTAATCCTCTGTGCTCAAGTATATCTCCTTGTTACAATGCTTATGATTCTTGGCTTGAGATGATGGCAGATGATGGCCATAAAAGACTTCCAAATATGGGTCCTGGCAACTTGCTCCTTCCCTGGCTTGCCTGCGTTAGATACGTTAGGTGAAGCCATTTTCAGCCCACCTCTTCCAGCCTTTCAGCACAGCCGTCATTCCTCTTCCAGGACACATGACTGAGAGATGTGATAGCCTGCCCCGAGGTAATAGTGACCTTCTCATCTCCAAAGCCATCCCACACACATCCGCTGAGGGTCCGGGGGGAATAAGGTGGCTGCAAGGAGGTGGGGGGGCTGGAGAGTCATCTGTACAGCTCTCACGATGCTTCACCTCAGAGTTTGAAAGAAAGCCACTTGCCTCCTTTCCCTGCCTAGCCCGCAACTCTTGTTTTCATCCCCGCGCAATAGCAAGCGTCAGCGTGCCCAGCCATGGGTGCTCAGCAAGAATTTGGAGAAATCTCCAGGGCTTTGGCTGGAAAATCTGCAGGGACCGGAGCGTACAGAGCCCTTCTCCCACACCTTGAGTGAGAGTTACGACCACTAGATTAGCACATTAAAGGGTGGCAAATCCTCTGAGTGTGTTTTAGAAGAAAACACTGCTTGGATTTTGAGAAGGGTTATATGGAAGAGCACTCCAGGCTGTGGGTCTCATGCAGACTGGACTTTGGGTGCTTCCAGGGTCTGATATTTCCCCTTGGAAAAATGGGAGTTATTGACTAGTCCTCCTTACACACTGCACAGACCCTGCCAGAGGCAAAGGCCAAAACATGTCTCCAACGCTCAACTTTTAATCTGCTACATTTGAAAAATAAACTAGCTTGAAGGTCCAAATACTGTAGAATAACCTGAGGACATCAACCTACAATCTTACAAATGCAACCATGGGACAGTGCAAATAATTGACAGTCTTGGAAGCAATAAAATGGGTTTCTGTATCACCCGATACCAGTGACACATATATTAAAGCAACCATCATAAAATGGTTACTGTAACTTCATGATTGAAAACAGCAACATGTTTTGTTTCTGTAAGCACTCTCCACTGGTTTAGGGAAAATTAAAAAGCATTAAGAATGTATCTTTATAATAAAATTTGGTAAATGGTACAAACACTGAAGGCTTTGGAAATTCAAAAAATTTTTACGACTCTTTTTTTTTTTTTTTTTAAATTCTGAATAACCATACATCTAAAATTTAACACCACATGGTTAAAAAAAATACACATCTGATATAGTTTTCCCTGTACTGGTGCCTCCAGCTATAATCCCAACAACAAAAAACTATCAAGATTAACAATCCAAACATGTTTCCTAGAGAGTCTGGTCATCCATAATTGTTGGAAGCAGCCACTTCTCTTCACTGCCAAAATATTGTCTATCATTTGTTGCCTGATACTCCTGGAGGGAATTACCAGTGTTTATTAAATAATTTGAATCTGCTCGGTAAAGTTTCTGTTTAATGCTAGTTGAAATGTGAATTATTTATCATGCGTTTTTTCCCTCCCAGCTTTCTGAAGGACGACACGTGGTCTTTGATAAAAGCATTTGAATGCTGAACATGCAAGAGTTGGAACCACACACAACTACCTTTCTGTCGTAGCTGTAGGACAAAGGTTTGATGCTGACACATCTTGCACAGGACGGTGCAAAGCAAAGTTTCCCTCCTATTTCTCTTGCACATGCTTACCCAGAAAAAAAAGGAAAAAAGAGTCGTCGCTCAGTGCTGATGACAGCAGTTCTCAAAAAGCTGCTAGCTTCTTAAGAGAAATGAGCTATTCTCTCAAGAAGTCCAGCATAAGACTCCCAGTGACTTCCATGAGGCCAAATTCAACCCAAGCTGCTCAGATGGCCTCATCCAGCGGCTGCGGAAACAGCTCCACCTTCTAGAATGTGTTTTGGGACAAACAAGGGTAATAAGGACCTTGAACAGAATAACGAGCCAGCTGGGCTTCCCATTGAGTGAGAAACCGAGCTCAGCACTGGGATACAGGCACCCCAGTATGGCCTCCGGTATCTTCAGTCTGTCACCAGCTCAAGTTTGGGAAATAATTGATGCTGGTCTTGGTTTGCTACCTCTGATGCTCTGAAAGACAGCAGATATCCTGTGATTTCCCTGTGTCAAGGAAGCACTGCTGGTATAATGAGGAAGGTAATGGCTTCGGGCAGACGTTAATTTAGTCCATGGAACCAAGTCCAAATCTCTGCCCTTCCTGCTTTAAAAAACTTTTCATTTCTCTGTATTTCAACGTTTCTTCTATACAGTGAGAGTAATTATGGCTATAATTCATAGGGATGTAGTGAGACTAAGTGAGCAAAGGTGTCTGGAGCTCAGACACTCTGGAAATGGAGAGGCACTCAGTCATTTACCTACACAATGTATACCATCTTTTCTCCTAAAATGATTTAACAAGTAGGTTACTTTTAAGTGCCATTTTGACTTTGTCTCGCCTATGTGATTTTCTGCCTTTTGGTTTGTAGGTGCCAGTTCTAGCAAAGGCAACAAATGAGATTAAATACTGCAGGGACTTCCACTTTAAATGCTGACCACAGAGTTGTGTTTGCACAGAGGCCCCTGCAACACTGTCAAAGAACCAAAAAGCAAGTGCAAACGGAGTTGTGCTGACTTTACGGCCCCTTACAAATCTTTTCTGGCATATGGGAGTATTAGGTCTTAACACACCAAAATGGGAGAAAAGTGTTTTATCACTTCTCTCTGATATCAGGTCAAACTTGTCCTTACACGCAGCGCACATTTGGAAGCGGGTTTCAGATAAACATCAAAACGCATCTCTTCTGATGTCAAGCAGGAGAGCTCTTTGCTCGTATTGAACCATGACGGAGGGCAGCTTGTGTTCCCCGGCAGCGTGGGGCCAGGGCCGGCAAACGGCGATGAAAGCTGGGGCTTGTATCAGCAGGCAATCCCACCCTGCACGCCTCTCCCCTCTGAGCCCCTCATTTTGTCTCCCATTCCTATGGGTAAGGAGAGTTCAGGAGAACACCAACCTCCCAGGCTCAGTGGGATACTGCAGAACACAGCAACGGACGGAAAGTCACAATTATTTGCTGAGGTCTCTGCTGGATTTGGGTAAATTTAATGTATATGGACACTTGAACATTTGCTGTGTATTTTTGCAATTTTCCAATGTTGTATTTCAGTGCCAAAGCCAGGTTCATCCTTTTGTTTCATAGTAACTGGATGACAAATTTAGCTTATCTCGTTGGCTTCAGTGTAACGGTAAACACCATTGGTGGTCTTTCCACCCAGAAAACAAACTACTTTTGGGAAGTGCCAGTTTCCCTCTCTTATTTAAAAGGAAGCTCATGATGCCTAGGAAGCTCCCTAACTTTGCTGCCTCACTTAAGTAGAATGAATCCTGTCCTTAAAACACGTCCTTATTTCTCTTTGAAATCCAAGCAAGGCAAGAACCTGATTTGAATTAAAGATATTCTCCAGTGATGTACTGGATTGCCCGTTACTGTGGGAATTGAGTGCTCTGGTGTGTGCTGGGTCCAGGGGAGCAGCCAGCAGCAGCCCTGGCTGCCTCCCGGCCCCAATCCGTGCGGAGCTGCCAAAGCAATGGCTTGACTTTACCCTGGAAGCCTCCTGCCACGTGTCACCTCTCCACCTCTTTTCTACTTGCTCCTCCTTATCATTCACAACTCCTCTTTTCATATTCACCTCCCGTCTTAGGCAGCATTAGTGAAAATATTAATATTTTCAATTTTTATATTAATAGCATTAGTATTTAAATAACTCAGCAAAATTTGCCTTAAAGCCTTGCCCAGTGCCTCAGCAACACTCAGGATCCCAGCTCCCACTGGTTTCAGGATCTGGGCCTCCATCCTTACCGCTCTGATTAAATCCTTAGCTTTAAAATCCTTCACCATTTTTGACCTGATAATATTAAGCACAGGAAAACACGGCTGGAAGCTTCACGAATATTTATTTTTTCAACAGCGAAGGAGCAAGTTTACCTAATAGCTTTGTTAACTGATCGTCCGCAGAACACGGAAGTTATGGCCATGTTAGCGCAAGCAGTAGTAGTTTATTGTTTTAGTAGACACTTCTTTTTCCTTCCTTTTGAATAAACACACTGCAGGGTCTGGGAGGACGTGTGCCAAGAGCATTACTGAGCGCAGCAACAGCCGAACAAAGCGCGGCAAAAGCACAATCCTAATCATAACAGAGAGAGCAAGTATTGTTGCAAACGTTCCCTTTAGAATGGAAATGAGCCAGGGGTAATAAAAACACCATAAAAATGTCAAAATGACTGATCACCATGAAGCACTGGCCCTTTTATAAGCAAAACTTGCAATGAACTTAAAAAAATTCCCATGTTAAGAGAAATGCCATTTTTACTTAACTTTATTGTTTGACTTATCCTCACTTCGCTGCACAGTTAAATGATTGCAGAAGAGAGCAACTTCAGAAGGGCATCAGTAAAGATCTGATTGATATTAAATGATGTTCAAGCATGATGGTGGACTCTGGATGGAAACAAACTGTTAACCAGGGCATTAACATTAACACTGCTACTGCCTTTTTATGAGAATATGGGGCATATTTAGGTACTAATTGTTTGAACAGCAGCAATAAAACATAATGCTTAATGACATACAAATGAAGAGCTGTGTAATTCATGTAATTCCATCAGAAAACACTCAGGAACAGCAGCTTGACTCTTTAATTATTCAGATCAAAGGAAAAAAGAGGCATTTTGAAGTCTCGTCTAAAGTGTTATTTATTACTCTTTCACTAAAGCATAGATCAGCTCGGCTAGGAATAGCACTAACAGACTGGGTTTGGTTAGCGAAAACAGGAAAAAAAGGAATATTCATTGCTTTGTTGATGTCCACGTACATTGTGGGATATGTTAAATCCCAGTTCCCACAGATTGGCAGATGGGAAAGGAGAAAAGAAAGAAGAAGTGTAATAGCTAAAATAAGGACAAATAAAGGTCATAGCACCACGTATTAATCTCAGAGACCTGAAGCGAGCAAACACACACAACGGTGCCTGGGCTAAACACAAAATGGAAACTGGGCATCCTCTTTCCTTCGGACTCCACTCTATACATAGACCGCAGGTATGTGCCACTTAAAAGTCAATGTGACACCAGTTTTTTAAATATGGTTATACGAGCCATTGCTTCCTATTTACAACTACAATAATCCACATTTTTGGTGGTGGGTTTTTTGGCATTTGTAGCAAACTTTTAAAAGCTGGGAATCCTGGGCCAAGAAATGCTTTGCTGGTAAGAGAAGCTCAAGAGAAACTCTGAAATACCTACAGCTTCCTAATTATTGGCATTTTCTGGGGGGTCCACAATGCAGAACCGACCTGGCAGGTGGCCTGAGTGCATCCCAGCACATGTGGATGACAGACCCTGATGCTGGTTTGGCCGGTACCTTCATGCCTCATTTTGTCCTCTGTGAAATTCTTGCTGAGATCTACAGGTGAAACCCGCTCCATAAAGCCAGCTGGTTTTGCGCTACGCCCCTCACACCCGCACTCCGTTGATCGCCAAGCAGAGAGAAACACACGGGTGCCCTCCCTGTGGGTCTAGTACCCATCAGGATGCCATGCGTGCTGGAGACCCGTAGGGTCACTTTGGCCAAACCATACAACCCAACATACAACCACTCGTGTCCAAACGAGTCTGCAGGGGCAACCTGTCCCCGTCCCAGGGCCAGGGCAGGATCCTGGCTGGCTCCCATGCGTGGCAAAAAGGGATTGAAGACACTTAACACAAGTAACGAGTTTAATCGGCGGAGCAGGCCATTAACTGCATGTGTTTACATTCAAATTCGCACGTAAATCCTTCATGACACTAACTGCAGCGAACCCAGTAAGGTTTTCTGAGATGCTGAAGCACAGAGGAGGGCTGCGCGTACGCACAAGGCTACGCTGCTGTTTACACGAGGGGTTTCTTGTAGGCGCAGTGCGCGTCGACGCGCAGCTCCAACCTATATAAATAACGCCATTACCGTAGTAATAAGCTGGAAAGTGCTGAGATCACACGCTCACAGTCTGGAGGCAAGCGGAGCTGGGTGCGCAGCCTGAGCGTGGCTGCCGTGTGCCGAATGCCGCTGTAAGGTCTGCGGTGCACGTGTGCAGCTACGCCGCTCGCCAGGAGCAGCACGGCTGGGTGCGGGGGACCTGCGCTCGCATCTCCTTTGCTCTGCAGCTTGGCTACACTTCTTGAGTAGCTTGGCTACACTTCTTTAGGGCCAGGATGGATGACCCCATCTGGACTAGATGTATCCCTTTATCCTAATAAATTCTCAAAATCTTGCATCCAACCGAATGCCCTGCCCAGAAAGCACCCAGCGCTGTTTTGAAGATTTTGAGAGATGCAGTGTCTACTCCTTCATTCGAAAGCTCCTTCCAAAATGTATGCATTTCCCGTTTAAATATGTCTGGCTCCATACTCTGGCCATTAACTCCTGTTACATCTTTTTCTGCCAATGGGCCAGCCAGAACAAAGATGTAAAAACCTTGCAAGGACTCCATGTGTCTGACTGATTTCCCAATGGACATTGCAGGGATTGTTTCCCACTGGCATCAGCAAGAGCTGGAACGGGTGCTCTGTGTGGAATAATCATTGACTTTGGGGCATGTGGAGTCCTGGGCACTCTCAACATACCCCATGCAGGCAGAGGTGATGCCCAGATAGCAAAGCCATGATAAATTCCCCATTAACCTTTGACCACTTCCCAGTTTTTGCTCACTGCTACATCTCCCCTGGGGCTTTACTCCAATATTTCAAACTTCTGAAGAGTTTCAGACAGCCACAGAAATGGAGCTGACAGAGAAATAGTTCCTCTTTCCCACCCCAAGTGTGCCATTTCTGCACAGGGTTCTTGGGACCAAGGTCCAGGTCAGGTCAAGATGAAGTTTGTGTGAGGGCCAGCTTTGCTTAACCTAAAAGTGTCAGAGCTTGGACATTTGCTGCCTCTGGAGCGAGTAGTGAGACGCTCACATGTTTGCCTTGAAGGCTTGGAGGTCCTGGGCTTGACCCTGAAATCCCTGCTCCACTCCGGGCACTGGAGTTTGGCCATCAGCTCCAGGGACCCCAAAATTTCATCTTGCTAATAGCAGTTTGGCTCCTGGTGCAACTATATGGCATTTGGCTCTAGAGGTGAAGAGAGGAAAAATAGTCCTTTTTCACTAAAAAAAGAGAAGCTTTTTCTAAATCATTCAAAAACTAATGCCTCCGCTAGATTCAGAGCACCTACACGAAATATCAGACCGGGTCGTGGTGCAATATTGTCTGCTTTGTCTTGCCAGCAGGTACTCCTGATGTGTGCGAACACACGCACATGCACACCCTCACACACACACACAGAGCCATCCTTCCCTTCAAAACATAGCATGTTTACAGAACTCCATCGTCCATTAACACAATTCCTGGCTTATATTCCTTTCTCCTCTTCTGTAACTTTTACGACCCAGCCACAGACATACGCACGCTCTGCCATGCTGTCTCGTTTTGATGTGTTCAGTTACCATATTTGCCACTGATTGAAAATCATGTGACACTTTTTATTTTAAATGTCTGAGAAAAGTTTTTAGTTCGAAAAGGACCGACTGTACAAAGATTTTCCATACAAAGTTTAAAAATGCCACACACAAGCTGGCATGCAAGGCCATGTTTGGTCTGTAATGCAAATAAAATAAACAAAGACAGTGAGTTTTAAGGCTAAAATTCCTTTGATCTTTGAAGCCCCATGGCTTTAAAATTTCAACTGCCTTCTGTATCAGAGCCTAGCATGTACATATGCCTATACCTACACCTATACATAACATAAAAAACTTCTGTGTCCAAAATAGGGCCAGTAGCTAATTGCAAGACTACGGTTTTCTTCTTAAACACGCTCTGTTCATGAGTGAAGATGAGTCCAAATCTTGTCCCACTGATGAAAAAGAAATTCAAACATGAGCAGGACCTGTCTGAATTTATTTAGAGTAAGGAAGACGTTGCAATACATGCAAGGCACAATCAAGCCCTAATAATAAATGGCACGCTGTAGGGCATGAGACAGAGGGACTCTTAAGAGCACTTACAGGTACCCTGTGGAGGCAAAATAACTCCTCAACAATGCAAAACCCACCCAGGCACAGCAAACCAGCGCAAGGCCCAAACAATATATACAGCCCCTCTTAAATAGAGCGTATGATGACATTTTCCTAGGGGGAAATTCCACACCAATTTGGGTGCCCAACAGGAGATGCTCAAGAGGGAGCTGATACCCCAGGCAGTATGAAAACAAGCTTTCTATCAGTCAAGACCTCTATAGCATCTCACATGGTGCATCCAAAACCAGAGCTGCCTTCTCAGCACCATGGCTGAGAGCTGCATCTGTGCTTGGCTGTTGCGTCGTCCATGATGGTTGGTTTACTGCAGTGTTCCCCTTTGGAAATCTCTCTATCTGCATCACTACAGAGTTGTGTCTAAATGCAGGAGCTTTAAAGGGCAGGAAGAAGCCACTCTTTCCCTGTATCTGGCAATATGTAAAGTTTTTGACTGCATCATGCAACACTACGGAGCTGGATCACAAAGGGTAGAAGGCACCAGTGGAGAGCATGATGCTGGGTGCAGAAGACTGTGCTGCATGGAAAATGCAGAATTGCTTCTTTTAACCCACTGACCCTTTCTGCGAGAGTCAGCGAAACAGCTGCCATCTGAAAAAGTGCCATGGGGCAGTCTCTTCGGGTTTGCTTAGAGTTCAACCATAGAAAACCAGTGTTCACTTCCACATTTGAAGCGGGTATCAGAACCACTATCACAACATATGTTGGAAGTGTCCTCTTGCTGCAGCACTGGCACAGGGAGCGCAGAAGGGCCACGGGCTTACAGGTGTGTCCTGCGCTCTGCCATGCCCCTAATGTTGCTGAAACCTGCGGTAGCTCGGTACATACTATGGTGCGGTAAGTAGCTTACCACAGGCACGAGGTACGAGATGTAGCCCTTAGTATCTCTCCTGGGAACATCCACTTACTGCCTCCTTAAAATAAAGGTGATGCATTTAGTGTATAAAGTCTTTTTAGGTCTTTTTTAATGAAATCACTCAATAAACTACTAGGTTAGTTAAAACAGTTGCTTAAACTGTTGCTTAAATCATGCCTTGTATCCAAAAAGACCCCTCAATGCTCTTATTTAAGTCTTCCTGAAGCTGAGAGAATGCATGCGAAGATACTCCTGATCTGAATGTAGCTTTTATGGATCTGCTGGTTTTGACTGGGATAGAGTTAATTTTTTTCCCAGTAGCTGGTATGGGGCTGTGTCTTGGATTTGTGTTGGAAACAGTGTTGATAACACAGGGATGTTTTCGTTACTGCTGAGCAGCGCTGACACAGGGTCAAGGCCTTTTCTGTCTCTCATCCCACTCCACCAGCGAGGTTGCTGGGGGTGCACAAGAAGCTGGGAGGGGACACGGCCGGAACAGCTGACCCCGACTGACCAGAGTGATATTCCATACCATATGGCATCATGCTGAGCATATAAAGCTGGGGGAAGGAGGAGAAAGGGGGGAATGTTCGGAATCATGGAGTTTGTCTTCCCACGCAGCCATTACCCATGATGCAGCCCTGCTTCCCTGGAGATGGCTGAACCCCTGCCTGCCCATGGGGAGTGGGGAATGGATTCCTTGTTTTGTTTTCCTTGCGTGGATGGCTTTTGCTTTACCTGTTAAACTGTCTTTATCTCAACCCATGAGTTTTCTCACTTTTACTCTTCTGATTCTCTCCGCATCCCACCAGAGGGGGAGTGAGTGAGTGGCTGTGTGATGCTTAGTTGCCAGCTGAGGTTAAACCACAACAATGGACTTCAGAAATTTGTGTTAACAAAGTGTAACTGAACCCTCCCACTGAAAAAAAAAAAATCAGCAACGGGTTGCTTTACTGTAACATCTACAGGAAGACCATCGTGAGGGATGGACTTCCTGTAGAGTTTGTAACATGGCTTTTCTACTACAGCATGCAGGAAAGCAGCAGTGGGCTATGCAGCGCTATATTGCCACGGTGCCAGTTGGTAAACTCCACGTGAGTAAGAAGGCCTCCCTCCTCTATTTCCTCCTCTTCCTCCTCCTCCTCCCCTTCCCCAGAGTTATTGGATGGCTCCAGCCAGCATCGGCACAGTGCACAGGGATGGGGCCACTGATCCAGGTGGCTAAGGCAAAAAAGGGACTTTTTGGAGCAGCATGGATTAGTGAAGGAAAGCTGAAGGTTACGTGCTTTGCTGAATCGGGGCCCCATCTCAGCGCTACGGCTGAGCAAACAGGGAACTGTTTGGTTTGCTGGTGATTCAAACAAGCCAGCAGAAAAATCACTGCAGGTCAACCCAGAGCAAATACCTTCAGAAATGTTCAAAGCAAAGCAAAGCCTAAAGTACTGTTTTGTTTCAGGTTAAATGAAGTGTTTCACTTCTAAATGGAGCAGCTGGTTTGCTGAAGGTCTCTTTCGTGGAACAGGCTTGAGAAGGAAGTAATTTCAAAATGAGAAATTGGCATGTTTCAAATTTTCAGGGTTTTTTTCCCAACAAACTTTAAGTGAAACTCAAGTCAAGAGCAAACAGTTGCAGCATTGCTGAACCTGCCTTCTCTGAACAAAATTCTGGCCGCTAAACGGTTGCGTGCCTCTCCTTGGCATGCAGCAGACTGAAGGTGAGCCCTCCTGGAGGGGAGCAGTCCCCCGCGTGCTCTTCTTACTGCACCCAGCTCACCCTCCGCTGGCTCCTTCAGCAGCTGCACTTACAAATGAAGTGTTTCACCTACATTTCGTAATTTCCCCTCCCAAGCACCCTGAGGCCAAAGTTCATTATACAGGCTCACAAATTATCATGTTTTGAGTCACAAAATTTTCTTTTAAAAAGAAAACCTGCTGCAGGTTTGTGCTTAAAAAACAAATACAAGCTCTTTCTCCCATTAAAAAAAATGCATAGTGAAACAGATTTCCCTGTTAGCAGAGATCTTTGCTACCAAAGGTGACAAGGGGTCCATGAGAAGTGATCTGGCCATTGCAGACCCTCACAGCCAGAATATAAACCATAGAAAAGGACGGTTTCTGATGGGATCTCAGCGGTACCTGAGATGATGTTACCAGGTTGCACGTGGCTAGTCTGAAAAGGCATAGAGATAGGTGACATCCAGGTTAGGAGAAGTACAGTTTGTCATATGCTACATTGAGCGTATTCTGAGCATGGCATCTATAGAACCTGAAAAAAAAAAGTCTTTATTTTCTTTGATCAAAAATATGTATAGAAATGCCTGTTTTGAGGAAAATATCATACATTTTTTCTTGTTTAACAAAATAAATTAAATATACATGACTTCTGTTTAAACTCTATATAGAATTACAAAGGTTTTATATTTGCAATCGGATTCATTTCCAGTCCATATAGGTATTTAATATGGTCCTTATTTATTTTCTCTTCTTACTGTTGTTTGAACTGCAATGAAGTTGTATCATTTCCAAAATGTTATCCGAGGGGAGGGGACAACCACACAAAACCTAGGTGAATATTTCTCAAATGCATTTTTTCTACAATATTATTCTTTCATTCTCTTTGTTTCTTATTCTTTTTTCTAATGTTTTCATGTATTTTGCATTGATATAGAAAATCCAGTAGCTTGTCAAAGTGAGCCATCAGAGGACAGCGTGTTTTGCTTTCTTCACTGTTAGCAGTTCAATTATTATTATTATTAATTATTATTATTTCTTAAATATAAATATAAAGGTGTTCTGTACAATGTTCCTCTTTCCTCCCTCCCTCCCTCCCTCCTTTCCTTCCTTCCTTCCTTCCTTCCCTCCTTCCTTCCTTCCTTGCTGCCCTCCTTCCTTCCTTCCGTCCTTTTTCCTGGCAGTGGCACTGAGTCCTAGGACCGGGGGAATGGCGCACTCGTTGTTTGATCTGCAGAACACCCCATGGGAAACACAATGCTTTCAACTTGCAGAAATCAAACCAACCAGCTCAGTTAGCATTTCAGACAAAATGACTGTGACTGAGAAGCATTCGGCATTTCACATTCTGAACAGAAATTAATTTTGCCAGACCCTCTTGTGTTATTTTTTTCCCTGGAAGACGTGAGTTGGTTATTTCTCCTGGTGCTTTGGCACTGAACCTCAGGTACTTTAGAACTCCACTCAGAGGGAACAGACAACCGTGGTTGCCTCTTGCTCTTCTTGCTCTTCTTAGCAACACAAGGAAGGAGGTGGTGGTTCATGTCCCTGTGTTCTGTCTCGCTTCTTGCCACCTTCATTAAAAAAAACAGGAAGGCTCCGCTGTTTCGGATGGGTGCCTCTGCTGAGATTTGGAGTTCCTTCATTATTCCTCAGCTACATCCTGATTGCAATAATTAAAAAAAAAAATCTCTTTTCTCTCTTTGTCTTTCTCTATTATATATATATTTATATAGATAGATATAGATATATACACATATATATATACACACACATACACACGCATATACAATTATATATATATGTATATATATATATTTAAAATTATATATATAATCTTTTCTGTCTGCTTTGCCTATTGCTGGCAGTGTGAGCTGACGTGGCGCAGTCTCTACTGAGGTACCATGAGGAAAAGCCCAAATGAGCTACAGTACACGGCCACCGTCTTAGCACTGGTACTGAATGTGCTGGTGCTGATGGACTTTGCCTTCCACATGTGAGTGGGTGTGGGTGTGGATGTCCGTGTAAATCTTTGGGTACATTTTGGATGCCACAGCTGGGGCGAGTGCAGGTCCTTGGGACAGTAAATGCTGCTGCTGCGCAACATATTCCTCGTAGTTTATGGAGGAAATGCAGTCTTTGTCGGGGACCTGGGACACACAGATCCTGTCCCGGGGCTGCGGTCGGTGCACAGGGGCAGCAGCTGGAGGGGAGCAGGGCTTCTTCTTGGTCTGGCAAAGCCACAAGAGGATTGTCCCAAAGATGAAGACGGCTCCAGCAGGGATGCCGATGATCACGGGCCAGGGCAGGCTGCTGGCCGAGGAAGGGGGCACAGGTGCACTTGGAGGCTTGGGATCTGGACATTACGGCAGGAAAGAGAAAGAAAGAGTTAATTAAATGCAGGCAAAGTGGATTCAAAACAGATGTCACACTTGGGCTGGCTTTTGTACAGGCTGTCTGACAACCCTGCCAGGCCAAGTAACAAGGGAGAAATCAAGCCAGCACATGATGTTTGGTAACTGTTTTGCCTTTCAGTGCTCCTGGAAGGACAAGCAACTCATTTTCTCTGGTTTAGGGGTTGGGAGGGGAGTCTTTGGGGGATTTTTTAACTTTCTTATCCAATCTTTAATAGATGCACTAGGGCCAGCCCGAGAGAGTTTCCCAACACCCTCACTCTGCGATGGCGTAGGCTTTGCTGCTCAAATTGGAGGTCACAACGTGGAACGTGTCAGTAATACCTCCATGTCAACAACCTAGGAGGCACAATCGGGTTGTGCAGAGCCATGGCACGTTGGCCACTCGCCTCTGCCAGGTGTAGCTGCGTGGGCTTTAGACACTCTTTAGTATTCCTGTCTAACGATACCGGAGCTACTCAGCAATGCTCCGCCATGGCAGGCAGCACGAATGTAGTGTTTTGGAGGTGGTGTCTTGAGTTTCTAGTGTGACTGGGAGGAAGGCTGAAGGACGGGAAAAATGTAGGTGAGCTGGTGTCCCCTCCTTGGTGCCCAAGCCATGGAGAACTGAAAGTTCACACAGTATTAAAGTGTGTGTCCAATTTCCTATGCCAAATGGGCTCTACCTCCACTAGTCTCTTTGGAGCTGCTGCTGGCTTTCCAAGGGCAGCAAATTCAGCTACCAGAGGAGATAAGATGCTTCAGACAGCATCTTTCACACCTACTTCCCCCTTTCCCTCTTTGCCTGTACAACCCTGGGTGAAAACTCTGCTTTCTCAGTCTGATCTCTTGATTTATAGACCCAAAAGGAGTGCTGGGGTAGGATCCTAGCTGTCAAAATCCTCATCTAGGTAGCCAGCAGCTGGGATTTCCAAAGCCCTGAAAAATATCTAGGCACAGAATTCAGTTTGCAGTAAGAAACTCAAGAAACTTTGAAAACCAAGGCTATCCAAATCGCCCAATATGTTATATTCAAACATATATCACTTAACTTTCAAGCCAAACTACTTTAAGACACTAATGTCTTTTTCTCTCCTTGACAAATAATCCTATGGCTAGTTTGAAATATGAAATATATACCATGTGGTCTTTTTGACGTCAGGAGGACCTATATTGTTGACCTCAATAGACAAAACTTTGATTCACCAACACTAGAAATTACAGAATAACTTAGGCTGGAAGAGGAGTCTGGAGGTCATCTGGTCCAGCCTGCCGTTCAACGCAAGACAGGATCAGAGAACTGACCCATCAGCTGACCATGAAAACAACAGTCTTCATGTTGGTTGGCAGAAATCCTCTGCTGGGCTGAAAAAAAAAGTGTTTTGATATTCATCCATGCTGTTCTTCAGAGCTGTCTATGTCAAATCTGGTAGATTTACAAGCAAAATTGTGTTTTTCTAACTCATGGCCTTGCAACCACATCTTTGTCTCTAAGGGCAAGCTGGGTTCTCCTTCTCCATCATTGCCAATAACAACAGGCCTGCAGGCTCTGGTTCTGGTATGAGGCCTCATTATAGTCCCATTTAAATCAGTGGAAAATCTCACACTGATTTCAGTGGGAGCTGGATCAAACTCTCATAGTTCAGAAACTCCTAGAGGGTTTGATTTATATCCCACCCGTGCAGCCTTTTCCTTGGGATTGAGAGGCTTTCCAGTGGGAGTTTAATCCTAAATCTAAGTGATGAAGAAGACGCCAAGAGCATTCTCTTACTTGGCAACCTGCTGTCAGTACCTAAGTTCAAGCTAGTGACTCTTGATGGCTGCTAAGATGCAGAGCTTTGGTAATCAGTGGGCAGAAGTCATGCTGCTTTAGTTACAGGAGTCATGAGCATTTTCCCTGCTACCTACACAGAAAACCAGTCCTAACAGCCTGTGAGAGTTAATGATCCCTGTCTCTCACTGGTGTTTTGACTGGAGACATCCCATGAGATCTGACAGCTAAAATGTTCTGATATTGGCTCCAGCTCCTGCGCTCTCTTAACTGTGTTGGCCTTGTAGTGGTGAAGAGAAGAAAACCAGTAAGATTGATTTTTGTCATAAATCTGGTGGATCTGGATACTCACAGCAAGATAAGGCAGAAAGAAATGCCCTTTTCAATAAAAAATATTTATCAGGGCAGAACTGCAGTCAGGAGGCAAGGAGTAAATGACAAAGCAAGGATGGTGTGCCTCAAACAAACTCAATACAGCCTGAGCTGGATGTGGCCACCAGCTCTGAGGCCTGGGGAGAGAAGGAAGCAGCTGTGAGTTTGGTACGAGGGTCCCCAGGGGATCGTTGGGTAAGAATTTAACTAATCAAGCGTTCTTTCACACTCGCTCTTTTCCTTTCCTTGTGACGGGGACAGTTTTTATTCTTCTCTCATTTTATGGGCCTGTATCATTGTTTCATTTTACCAGTAAAAGCAAATAAATAAAAGCAAGAGGAAGGAGAAATGTAAGGGGGTGGGGTTGCAAACTGTGCTGTTATTCAGTTCCCCTCACATCCTGCACCGTGTCACTGAAGTGATACTGCAGTATCCTTTCCCAGCTCCTCTTCCATACAGGGATAAAAGGAAACATCATCAAGAGGATTTCAGCAGGGACTGATTTAAATCAGGGTTGATTTAGTCCTCATTCATTCTTATCAGAACTGGGCTAGCCTAAATCAGCGCAGCATCATAGAGGGCCATGGAGCCCCATGGGCATCAGCAGTTGTATTCGTAAATACCATGATGCAAATTATTGGTTCCAATGGGGGAAAAAAGGCATAACTCACCTGGCAGGACTGTGAGAAAAGCGCTGCGAAAGCTGTAGCCCATGGTGTTTGCCCCTAGGCAAATGTACATCCCTGCATCCTCTTCCTTGGCTCGAGTAATCATCAGTTTGTTCAGGTAGGAACCGTCAGGACGGGACCAGACCTCCCCTGTGGGCAGCACAACAAACTTCTGTCCCCCAACATCGATGGTTGAGTTGTACTTGCTCTCTGTGCCGTACTCCACCCTTTTCAGCCACTGGATGACAGGTTTGACATCGCTGCGGACTTTGCACTGGAAGGACGTGGTCCCACCGTAGTCTACCGTTGTGTTGACGGGATGTGTTCCTGTCAGGATGGGCTTGGACCTCGTCCTCTCTGCACAAAAACACAGGGAGCTCCATGGAAAAAGGTGTTTGCCAATCTCGTTAATTTGTGATTGCAGAAACATAGGAAAAAGGTGTAGGAGGGATACGAAATAATTGTCTATTCCAACTCCCTGCCCCAAGGCAGGCTGAGATTTCTGCAAACCTCTCCTGATATAAATTTGCCCAGCCTCTGCCAAAGCCTCTAATGGTAGATGCTCTCCCACCTCTCCAGACAACTCTTCCATTGTCTGAGGCTTAGCAAATCTCTTCTCATGCTCAATCTGCCTTCTTGTTTCTAACAAGGAAGTTACTTACTCTATCTGCATCAGACCTGGAGAAAAGTTTGCTCTCCCTCTTAGCCCTTATATTTTGGAAGATTTTCTTCATCATTCTTTTCTGTACACTGAACAACCCTCCTAACTGCTAAGAAAACAGTGTCCTAAGAATGTCCTAGAGAAGGTTTTTCTGTCTTTGCTGTGTTTCTGCTCTCTCAGGTCACTCATGAAGCATTTATATTTGGTACCCAGTTTGTGGTGGTATTACTTGACACCATACAAGTCAGGCCTGGACTTTCTGCTCCTTGGCAAGTACTGTAAGTCTAGTCTGGAGCGCTGAATTTCCCCATTCCCTTGCTGTAAGCTGCAGCTATAAGATGACAAAAGGGGAAATCCTTCCTTGTACTCTCACTTATCCCCATGTCTCAGGGACCATATCTCAGAATAATAGGATCTTAATGATGTACCTTGACCTACAGGGTCAGAGGCTGCAGTGATCTTTCTTGAGTCATGACCAGAGGAAAATAAATGGCCTGATACTAGTCAAAAAGTCCAAAACCCTTCAGGATTAAATTTGGGCACTAGTACAGGTCTGAATACAAATTAAGTGGATTATTTCCTGTAAATGTTCACTTGATATTGACCCTGATGATGTCTTATCAATGTTTATAAATATCTGAAGTGAGGTGTAAAGAAGATGAAGCCAGGCTTTTTTCAGTGGTGCTCAGTGACTGGACCAGAGGCAATGGGCACAAACTGAAACACAAAAGGATTCCTGTAAACGTCAGGAAACACGTTTTTATCGTGAGGGTCACTAAGCACCGGCACAGGTTGCCCAGAGAGATTGTGGCATCTCCGTCCCTGGTGATACTCAAAAACTGTCTGGAAATGGTGCTGGGCAACGAGATCTAGGTGACCCTGCTTGAGGGTTGGACCAGATGACCTCCAGAGGTCCCTTCCAACCTCAGCAATTCTGTGATGCTGTGTCTCTTACCACCATGTCTGGTAGGGTGCAATTTACAGATGAATATGATAGAACCTTATGTATTCTCAGACACAACCTCAGTTTCTTATCATGTTATTTACAGGTAAAAATAAGAGAGAGTCCACACCAGAACCACTGTGGCTACTCCCAGTCTGGGGACAATGAGGAGTGGGGTGAGACATGTTCCTTCTCCTTTTGGTCTTCCCAAATGTTCATAAGGACAGACAAAATTGGATGGGAAAAAGGCCTCTTCTTTCACAGACTAATGGCAGGCTGTGGATATTGTCTCATCTTTCGGCTGGGAGTCCTTCAGGAGATATCTGTCATCTCTGTTGCTGGGCCTGGGGGACCAAAGCTGCCCATGGGGACCAAACTCTACTGGAAGCCATTCCGTGCCATGTCATCCATTGCTGGAGAAGTTGAGACCACAGGCACTACCGATGAAGAAGATCTTTTCTTCATCCTCATATCCTTGCTTTTATTATTTCTTTCTTCAGTCTAATCGTCCCCACACTCACTATGGAGCAAATTTTTGTGGCTTTTGCTTTTCTAGCCAATAAAAAAATCTTTCCTTTCTCACAAAGTTTTTTGCCTCAAGTCTCAGCTGATGAAGGAAACAAGATGGTAGGAAAGGAAATCAAACACAAGACGTTCACAAGACAATCCTTTCCAGCATGATCGTAAGCCTTAGGTTGTGTCAACACCACAAAAGCAAAAGGAAAAATATATCCCTCATTCTGAGGAATGTTTTGATTTTTTTTAATGCTAGCATTAGAGGAATCAGTCACAGTTTCCAGACAAGGAGGTACTGCAAACTTCTGTCCTAGGCACAGAGAGGAATTATGGTGCCACAGTGGGTGGTAACTGCTGGCTATCATCGACCGTTTTTGATGGCAAACACTGTTGGATTGAGCATGTAACAAAACAGCTCCCACCAGCACTGGCTTTGGGGTGAGGGGAAGGAACAATGGACCCTCTTTCAAAAATCAGGATATTTTCAATAATGAGGGCTCTAAAGATGTGCTTGGGAAACAAAAATACCACAGTGGTCTCCATAGGCTTTGCCTTGGGACTATGAGCAGGAATCACAGCTGGGGAGACTGAGACTCAGATAAGCAGGACTTAGGAGTGGAGTCTCAGGGGGACAAAAAAAAAAGAAGGAAATTGAATAAAACCTGTAATGCTCCACAGAATGATGTTAAAAATAGAAAAATGTCTGAAAACTACTTAATGCCCTTATCTCCTTGACTCTGGTTCCAGCTTTGGTTACTGTTTTCACTCCTAGCCAGCAAAAGCTAATGAAAACAAAGGTTACATACATCTTTAAGTTGATAAAAACCAAGATAAACAGGGACACAGAAAGGGGTTTGTTCCTGGTGCTGTCTGGTTTTGATGAAGTGAAAATGCCACAGCTGCCATTAGGATGGGGCTTGATTCATTTCCCTGTCTCTGCTCCTGGTTTTAGTGTAAACACATGTTTTTACTGTCTCCACACAGCTGCATCTTTATCAATCCCAGATGTCCAGCAGGTTTGTGCCTTTTTGGAGCCCAACAGAGCTCCCCACATGTGCTTTTAATTCCTGTGATTCTAGAGAAAGGACTTACCAGAGAACAGATCTTTACCTTTAAGAACAATCTTTCACACTGGGATAAACTTTCTCATGCTAAAATGTATGCACAGACAGACAAACAACATGCTCCCCATGTGGCTGGAAATAACCTCCTATGCCCCTGCTCCTCATTAATGAAGGCTCTTCAATCTTCCCTCCACTCAGCTCATCTTCTCCACTTTCTTGAGTTGGCTGCTCTGTAATCATTTCCATGACAACTTATGATGATGTCATAGACAAAGCACAATGATTTAAGAATAAGAGCTCTTCCCTGATAGACTTAGGTAGGATTTGAGTATAATTATCTTCAGTAATAATAGAGGAAACAGGAGATTAGAGACCAAGAATCAGAATAGCTAGACAGAAGAAGGGGAGCAATTTCTGAAGAGCAATTTACTCTATTCCACCACAATGCAGGGTAATCCCCCACAGCTCATCTTCTAAAAATTGAATCTTTAAAGCCATGTAGGCATCTAAAGATACAGATGGGACCCTAGTGGGATTTTTTTTTTTTTTTAAGTATCTAATTTGTACCCACCCGAAACTTCAGATGGCCAAATGTTTGTTAAAATATGGCCCTAAATTCTTGTCTGGCTAATCACTCTAGTCATAAGATTTCTGCTAATTCCCTGCGGAGACTTCTAATGACGTGGACCTCCTATTACGGCTACCTAGACTAAATTTGTAATTGTTTCATTTCACCCTATTACCGATCTGATGATAGAGTAATTTGGGCCATCCTAAATATTTCCACCTTTCCTCTATGGTACGTGAAAGGGCTTTCTCAGTTAATTCTCAGTTTGTCCTTGAATATACTCTGTTGGTAGTGTAAGATCGAACTGGGTAATGGTAAACTTTTACCATGCAGGTGCCCTAAAGGTGACTGTTTCCCAAGTACCTCTCCTAATTTCAGCTACTAAATTGTATTGTTGCTACTCTGTCTTGCCCTGGTGTTAGGTTTATTCTAGAGTTTCAATAACATTTTCTCTGTCTCTGCTGACCGTTTTAACACTTCCCCATTTCTGTGTCCAGCTATCGGCACTGCACACTTGCCGTCACACTCTCTTTACTCAGCCAGCCCCCTGCTCAAAGCTGCTTTCCTGCCTTTCCACCCCAGTGGCTGCACTTACGGATTACTTCAACTTTGTATGTTGCATTGATTTCTCCAACTTTATTAAACACTCGGCAGGTGTATTTGCCACTATCCTCTGGCTTCAGGTTCTTCAGGTTCAGCGTCCACTTCTTCTTCTTGTTCTCTCCAATCTCTTGGGGCGTGAGGGGCTTATTGTCCTTCAGCCACGTGATGTCAGGCCGTGGGTTCCCGCTCGCCACGCATTTCAGGCGGATGGAGCTGCCAACAGGACGGGCAATCACTCTCCGTCTCATCTTGGCAGGCTGCGTGAACCTGGGCCGGGCTGAAAAAGGCATGACAAATTGACTGTGGTGAGCAAAAGGCATGCAAAGAAGGATACTGCTGTCAAGTGTGATGGACAAATTTGCTTGAGAGGCACCTGGCAGCCCCATACACACCATTGTATCGCTCTTTCTCATATCAACTCAAACTGATTTCCTTAGAAAAAAGACATCATCCAGCCTGGTGCATTTGAACATCTACTGGACTGCTACAGCCACCGCATTAGCCTTCTGCATAGCACAACTCGGGAATTTCTCAGTGTCCGTAAGGCAACTGTGTCAGATCATCTCAAAAAATAATACCAAAATCATGCTATTGTAGCTGAAGGCAAAATGCGGCCCCATAATCACATTATAATTGTTACCATATTCCATGCCACAAATGCAAGCCCTTAGCCAATAGCAATGGAAAAACCTCAAATTCCTGTCAGGCTGACCATTTTCTCAGTCTTTTGCTGGTCGCTTGAAGCTTCATTTTCTGAAGGTGTTTTGCCCCTTAGTTCTCACTGGCTTTCACAGGACTTAAGAAGTCAACATCTTTTCAGTATGTAGGAAAGTCTTAGAAGTGTGCCAGACTTTTGTACATTGATTTGAACTTAAATGTATGCAATTCATTCAACATTAATTTTTGAAAAATTCATATTGAAAGGCCCAAAGAAGTAACAGACAAATGGAAAGACCCAATAAAAAACCCTTCAGTTTGCTATTAGAAAATACCCCATGCCAGTCCATCCCAAAAATGGAGAAACTGAAGCAGTAGCTGCTGGTGGACAGAATCATGGTTAAGATAGTCACCTTGTCTTAGCAAGGAAATCACCAATATTTCTAATGACAATGACAAGAACACTAGAGAAATGCAAGGTCTTCACCTGGCAAAATCTGAAACTTATACTCTCAACTGCACCTAACTTTATGTCAGAATTCAAGAGGGAAAAGAGGTGGCACCTTTACACCCTAGGAGCTTTGATGACGTTGCAGAGAGTTTTCCTGTAAAGTCATGAGTTGGTCTAACTAAACAACAGAAAGAAAAAGATCTTTGCAAAAAATTTTAAGACAATTGGAACAATAGAACATGATCTGTTGCAAGGTAACAGCTTGTCTAATGGTATCCTGTAATGAACAACAAATTTCTCAGTTACTTTAATTACGCAATGACAGTCCAGGGGCACTTCTAACTGCAGCCTCTTGCTAAGATTAACACCACTTCTGACTCCTACTTAGCACTTTTCCCCTACATCCAAAATACTCCTGCCAAATTCACCCATCTTCTTTTTTTATTTTGGCAAAGCCAGTTTCTCCTCCAAGTCCATTCAGCATTTCCACAACGGGTTTCTCCCCCTGCTTTTGAACCCTATTTCTTGCTTACCATGAGCTTACTCTTCAGCCCTGCATTTTTGCACTCTGCTGGTAAATCCTCCCACATCCTTTTCTTCAGAAAAAAGAGGAACAGGTAATGCATGGCCTGCTCTGCGGCACACTGGATTGAATTACACCCATCAGCCACTTGCCTTCACCAACGGCAGCTGGAAAGCCACAACCTCAGTAGCATATAACACACCAAGTAGCATATAACACACCAAATGAGAACATTGTGCTTCAGGTATCAGGGCAGTTAGCTTCAGGATGGCATGGTGGGACTCTGTACTAGAGAGCCAGCCCTGCTGCTCAGGGCTGAGACAGAAGCTCTGGGATGTGCATTATAGCGGAGCTTTGCTGAATGGAGGAGGCTGGTTTGCAGCTTCCTCTCTCCAAGCACTGGGGAACAGCAGCCATTGCCCTCCGAAGTCTGTGAACATACCCCTTAGTCCTCACCCCCCTGCAGCCTTGCCCAAGAAGAAGACACCCTTTGGCATACCCCTCTCTTCAGAGTCCTTTTCTGTAGGGGAAACCATCCGCCTCCACAGCCTTCCCTTGTCCCCCTTGGCTGTCATTTTGGGTCCCAGCCACTTCATGTTATTTCAAACTCCTGCTCAGAAATGCATTGCTCTCCGTACAGAGGCTTTCATGTGTAATCTAATGAACCAGAGCGACTCCGGCACTGAAAGTCCTTGCCGTGACAGCTGAGCAGCAAGTGTGACATACTACCCCGCTCCACAGGTTGTGGTGCATAAATTGGTGAGTATTCCTTTGGGGGTCTGCTGCAAGGCCCCCTCCTAGCAAAAACAATCACCATCCCAGAGAGACAATTAACCCTGTCAGAGCTGCACGTTGTGAGCAATGACATGCCGAAGTTCAAGTCTGAGCTGAGGGAGACATGCTGATAAGGGCTGTCACTGTAGAAATTGAGTAAATGTCTGCAAGGTGCACGGAGAGGTTAAGAACCAGCTGTGAAATGGGTCTAAACAGTTATCCTCTAATATGGCAGTAATTTACTCCAAGAGCGGGAACTGCAGGTCCAGGTACGGGTAGATCCTGGCCAGGTGGGGTTCCCAGGTTGGGACTAACTATCAAAGAGCAGGTTGGAGACAGGACAGCCATGCTGCCCGTGCAGAGTGAAGAGTCCAGTGAGTGACTCTAAGCTGTCACCTTCCCTTGTCTCTCCCCTGCTTCCACATCAATACTTCCACAGCAATTACAGAAGGACTTGGAGGTGTCCCTGCTCAGTAAGGGCACTGCAAGACAGAAACTCTCTTTCCTCCCAAAAAAGCAGGCCTATAACATTTCTGGGTTTCCTCCCACTGCAACTCCCATGAATCTGTCTGGACTTTTGCATTCACTCCTCGTACATTGTTGCCCAGATACATACCAAACTACAGGTAAAGCTAAACTTCTTTGGCTCTTTCTGTCTTTCTTTCTTCTGTTTAAAGAAGGTTAAGTGATTATGTGGTCTCAAAAGCCACTCCAGGCTGTGTGCAATACGCTGAAACCAGATCCCATTTACACAGTCCTGAATGTTTCCTTGATAAAAGCCTGAATTGGACAAGTTTAGAAAAGCCAGTTAACAAAGAAGGAGAAAGAGACACACACACATAAGAGAGAAAAAGAGCCCCAGCAAGCACAAAGGAGAAAGAGGGAGAAGCAGCAGTGTGAGAGAGGCAGAAAAATCGTCTTTTGAGTTGGTGCTAGTAAATGTCTGTCCCCAAATCTGTACCATTTACAGAAGTTTTGCTTGTTGGAGTGCCAGCGAAGGCCATTACAAAGTGCCTTTCTCTTATTTATACTTCACATGCTTGTTCTCCTCCACATCATTTGGCATTTGCTTCATAAACATGAACCACACATTTGTGCAGTATAAATTATGCCACACACAAGAGCCAGGGGAAACATAAGTGGATGGGCACAAAGAGACAGTGTTGTGTATGGGTTCCTTACTGAAACACTGTGATACCACGAAGATTTATTCGAGCTAATGAAAATTAAATGAAACAGAAGGCTGTTGGCACAAAGGCCTGGGAAGAATTCAGCAGTCTCCTCTCCCTGTGGGACACCTCAAGGTGCATCGATTTGTCCCAGAGGTTCCTGTCAGATGTTGCTCATACAAGGTGAGGTGGTTAGCTAAAACATGGAGTCTGCTGCGATCCGCCACAACTACCTCCACGTAGTGACAGTTCACTTCAAGCTTTCGTGATACTTATACAAAAAAGTCATAATATGTCTAAGTATTGAAATGCTTTCAAGTCTTTTGGATAAGAACTCAGTCAGTTGTAGGAAGATGTGGATGGGGATATCTATCTTTCCCCATATCAGCTCCCTGCTCTTGATGGAGGCAGGACCCGTCCCCAGCAATACCGCTCCATGATGGTAGATAGAAAGCAAAGTGGAGCTTTTTTTTATTACCATGCTTCTCCTCTCCCACTTGTCTAGGGCCCAGGACTCTGTAAACACAAACTGCTCTTTCACCCATTATCCTCCAGAGACCTGCAGACACACACTGAGCCTCCCTGCACACCAGCTCACACCAGCACTTTGCTGGTGAACGCTGCTGGTTGGAAAGGACTTGGGCATGTGTGTGGCTGGCCCCAGCCACTTCCCTGCCTGGGTAGAGGAGACAGGAGGGAGGGAAAGGGGAAAAAGCAGAGGTGCAGGAACACTCTGCAGCACAAAGAAGGACTGGACCAGGGCAGCACAGAGTGAGACACAATCTGATATGAGATTGTCAATGCCTAATAATTTCAGTAGTGCTTACATCTGTTTTCATAATATTGTTGTTGTATTGATCCATCATTCACCAGCTCTACCAGGAGCACATCTGCCATGACATTCAATGTCTGCTCCTAACTTCACCAGGGTAATGAAGAATGGAGAGACAGCAGCTTTTCTTGCTAGCTGCTGAATCCCTCCTGAAGGACTCCTGACCTGTAGTTTATCTAAACCACCCTTTCTCTAGCTCTCAAATGATGTCATCCCTTTCCAGAATGAGTGGAGGTTACCTTCCTCTCCCAGAGCAAGCTCAGTCTCAGACAAATCTGTAATCCAAAGCTATTATGGCACTGCCTCCTCCAGGTGTGGACTGGACTACACCACGGCACACCACATCACTTGTTTGCCAGCTTCTGAAGAAAACTGGCCTCAGCTCAAGTCGTGGGGACTCATACGGTGAAAGCTCGACAGGTTCCACCCCTACCATTGCTATGAGGCTACTCCCTGGCCACGAATGTGGTACAAAGCAGTCTCTGTATTATAAAATTAAAAGGAGGGATGTCCTGCAAGAGCAAAATGGAAATGCTGTGCTTCATCCCTTGAGGTCATAAACTCAGATCGCACTCCTGTCAGTAATAGCCAAAAGCTCTTTGGCAACAGCCTGACAACTTATTGCCCTTCAAGGAGTGCTTGGCCCAAACTTTGGACCTGCAAGTCTTGTGGTGATTCAGAACCTGTTCCAAGTGAGATTTTAGCAGTTCCCCAAAGGTTTGCAACAGCATCATAATCCTATGCTTAAACAGTCCAGGGTTTAGAGAAGTTCATGCAGGTGTCTAAAAGAGAGAGTAATTTTAAAAAATACTCAGCTTTGGCCTAATGTTAATTCTCCCGAAGTGAAGTCAGACCTCCCATTTGCCCTCAGTGGGAGCAGGGTTATGTTGGCACTGAAGGCTTTTGGAAATATTGCTGTAAAAGTCAATACGCCTTTTACAGAGAGTCTATGAAAGCTATAATAGCTGCACATGCAAAAGAAAGTCACTGCCCAGAAAAACAAATGCAAGGGAGGACCATGCTGGGGGATATGGCAGGGGGTCCTCGAACGGACCACGGGCTGCATTTTGCAGAAGGACTCTTGGATGGGATCCGTTCACACTGACGTGTTCAGCTGACGCTCTGTTTATTATTTGACCATCTGTAGGGAGAACTCACTCCAGTCACTCTGCCTTTCCTTTCCTTCAGCAACTGAAGGAAATGTGCCACGTGAATAGCACTGAACAAAGAATCGAGGAAAAAAACCAAACATACACTGCTCCTTACCCCATTGCTTCCCAGAATGATCTTCATATTCTCCATTGGAGCCTTCAGGTACCTGGCTATCCTTTCCTGAGCTGGCATCATCTGCAAAGGAATGGAAAGGGAAGATATTAAGAAGGTCTCCTGCAGCGCAGCAGTACAATAACAAGAGTTTGCATTTCCTCCTGGAGGCACCATGCAGCTGAAACATGCTCAACATACACTTGGCATCCACATCCTGGCACTTAGAGCCTGGACAGTTTAATGAAGAGTTTAGTTTGCTGCTTTATGAGCTTTTCGGCAGGCTACCAAAGCAATAGGAGAGTAATCAATGTTTCCATTAATAGCTGACAAAAGCCTCTTTGTTTATGTGTACAGGTTGCTGTTCCCTAGGAGGAGCTGATTCATTGTACCTTCTATGTAAATAATGGTATAAATCAAAATTACATATAATTAAACCTAGGAGGTGGGGGAAGACTTATGTGATCAGTCACACAGAACGCAAGCAGTGGAATTAGGGCCACTAATTCGCCTTTCAGCTTCCATACAAAATCAGGAAAGCAAACAGGTCTGGGGCCAAATGAGCCCTCAAGGGATGCCGAATGCAAAGCTATCGCTGGAGAAAGCAATACTGAATTGAAAAGCTGTTTGTGGTTTGGTTTTTTTCTTTAATTAAGACTGCCCATCAACTTGTATTGACAACACACCACTTTGTCCCTTATCACTCTAGTTGTCTATACCACTACCACAGAGCAGCATCAAGGTCTCAAGTCTGCCCTGTACCGCCAAACGTCACCACAAGGTGAGACCCTCAGCTCTTCAGCAGCCCCCACCTCAAATTGCCGCTGTGATATGGTCACCTACAAGGTCTCCACAAGGGCTGAGGGAGCAGGAGAGTGCCCTGAGCCTCCTTCTACAACCTGTGTGATGCTGATGGCCTCACACCTCTGCAGTGTCCGGACGTGAAGTTTTTTCCTCCTCCAGTAACAGCCTGACCTTTACTGCACAAGTGCTCAGCTCAGAGCATCCGCTTATAGCAATGCATCACACCAGGAGGGAGGTCCACCTGAGGGACTTCGGGCACCTACAGGTGATGGCGTGGTAAAGCGTGGCTCTTCCAAGGCTAATCCTGTGCTCTGCAGGTGGCACAGCCCCATATGGCAGCTGGATTTGAGGTGAAGATTGTGATCAAGAGCTACTCAGCTCCCAGCTAAAGCGCACTCAAGTATGCGAAGTCTTATTTTCAGAGATAGGTCAGGTGAAGGCTGGGAAAAAGTTCACCTTGATAAGAAACTGCTCCACAATGGTGAAAAAGAAAAACCAAAACCAAAACCAAAAACGAATCAAGAGAAGTGGAAACCTCTGGCCTAAGGAATGAGTTCCTCCAAATGCCCAGTTCTTAAAACCCATAAGAAAAAGGTCTCATGAGCAAAAGAGAGGAAATTTCTTGCTGCAATCTCTGTGGCAGAGAGGAGAAACTTATCTCAGCTTATACATGAGCATGGCCCCCAAAAAACCTAGAAATAGTAGAGCTGCTCTTTATGGCTTCTTTAGAAGTTGGGCTGTGCTTAAACAGTGCTTAGTGCGTAAACTTGTGTGCAGTCTTTGTGAGAGAAGAACCTGTGTTTAACCCCATCGTCAATCCAGGTTCGACTATTTTTGGAAAATCATCTTGTCTCTTCAGCATGGGGCATTTTATGCCGACACATGTTCCTCTCTTGTTTGCTGCTGCGATGCCATATGGGTTTGTCCTGACAGATTTTTCCCTTCTCCTTGTGATTACTTCGGCACAGTTTCCCCCGGAGGAATGTGCAGCTGTCACTTCGAGAGGAAAAGAAAACTTGCAGGGCAGCAGCATGCCGTGCTCCTACTTCGGCAGCTCGCTCCAGCCGCCTGCCCCTCCCCGCCTGCCCCTCCATCCATCCTCTGCCGGAGGCTTTCCCGGGCGCTCCAGCCGGCTCCCAGCCCCGACCACAGGGAAGCAGCCCGAAGCGCAGTCATGCTCAGGAAACATCAACCCTCGCACAGCGCCGGGAGTGCAAATGCACCGCCCGGGCTCCGCCGAGGCTGGCCCGCAGCCTGTGTTACAGGGGAGGCGAGTAACCCGTGTGCTGCATTTTACAAATGTGTTTTTACAACCTTGGCAAACTGAATGCAGGGAATACAAATATACTCATTATATATGATGGCTTGCATATGACAGATTGTCTCCTTTCAGTCAAAATACTGAATCGATTATCTTCTGGCACTTGTACAATTTTTCACATAAATATCAGCAGTGCTACAAATGAAATCGTCGATGCTCTCTGACAGTGAACATAGTAAATCCCTTAAAACAATTAGAAAAATGTATTGAGTAATGGAGAATAAAGAAAATCTGTGGTCAGAGACGTAGGATTCCTGCCCGTTGTTAACTGCCGAATATCTTAAAAGTGGTTAAGATGTTTAAGTGGCGATGTTCTGTCAATTATATCTTAATCCTACTCAGCTTGATGTACAAAGAGCGGTATATCCTCCCTTGTCTCCTGCCTCATGTTACAGTATGTCAGCCCATGTGCGCTCCTGCTGCCTACACACCAGGACTGACTGGAGTTCTCAACACCTCTTGACACGCTGCCAAGCTTTTGATGTAAGTAGAATTGCTCTGAATCTGTTTGATCCTTTGAAGATGCTTCTTTGGTTGTTATCCTGCCAAATCGCTAAACCTGTGGAGTAACCTATCAAACCCAGAAAAAATCATTTTAGGGGGGAGAGATCAGGATAACTAACGCCACCGTGCTGAGCCTATGAAATAGATAATTTGGTGGAGGAGTAAGACTGAAATAAATAACCACATGCATTTGAGCATGTTGGTTTAGATCCACTGGAACCAGTTTCACGTTTGTTAAGAATGTAGTAATGTTAACAACAACATATAGCAGAAGCCTCGGGCGGGGGAGCCGAGTGTCATAAACATGGAAACTCATGTAGAGCAAAACTACTTCTTCGCACCCCCAGAGCTACCGACTGGGTGAGGGATGTTACAGCAGCCTCCCTTCCAGCTGCAACATGCAGTGAACTGGGCTCCTACCTTCAGCGCGACTGTGTCTGAATGAGCTCACACATGAGAACTGCAGGAAAAAAGCTGATTCATGAGATCCAGAAACTGGATGAAATTCAGCAGCGCTCATTTTGGGAAGATTCCCTGAAGCCCAGGAATCTCTGGTCAAGCTTCAAAGTGTGAGTGAGGCAGCAGAATAGCCAGTGATACAACGATTAAGCATTAACCTGTGATGCGAGTGACCCAGGGCCATGTTCCCTTTCTGCTGCATTCAGAGGGGGATTTGAACCTCCCCTCTTGCACCTTGTGTGAGTGTCTTAAGCCTTGAACTGTGAGAGCCAAAAAGGAGCTTATTATTACATAAAGTGGAACAGTACTGTGGGAGACAGATATCTCAAGAGCAGCCTTAGGATGGAAGACCCCTCTCTAATTTAGGTATCACCAAGATTTAACTTCCACCTCTGCCCCATCCAAAGTTAGTACTGTGGTACTGTGACTGCATGGAAAGAATCTGTCTCTCCCTTGTTTTGAAGAACTTTCTTATTTTTTTAATTTTAATATCGAGTGGTTTCCTAGGGTAGGGAAACATTTCTGCAGTTGTTCTAGTCCCTGTGCTAGCAAGGACGGGTATCTTTCTGCACCACAAACACACTTCGGTCATCCTGCTCACTCCTAGGGAGGGATCTATGACACTGAAAGCAAAGCCAAATTTCCTGAAAGTTCAGGGGCATCTGGTTCAGCCCAAACCTGGACTCCGAAGCAAGCTCTGAAAGGTCTGGATAATACTGCCAGATCTGAAGACCTGCTGTTTGCATTTCACCCCAAGCTTTACAAATGCAACTGGCCTGGCAATATATTTATTAGACAGAGAGTGGACCTGAAAAACAAGCCACATTCAAATATGTACGACCAGCATATGAAAGGATGAGTTAGTAGCAGAAATCACATGAGTCTCAGCTATATTCAAAAATGACCTAATAAGCCGATTGCTTATTCATGCTCTTGTCACCTCCCACAGAGGCAGACAGGTCAGGGTGATAAGTACATACAAAAAAATCAGCCTGCAGCCAAAGGGCGGAGGGGCCCAGCTATGCTGCCTTGCCAGCTTTGCTGCCAGCAGATTACTGCAAGAGGCAGTGCTAAGAAGGATGAGCTGCTGAAGTTTCCTACAAGCTCCCTTTTCTGTGACCTATATTGGAAGGTCATCCTGTACTGGACTTCTTGGACAGTATCACGGGCTTAGGAAAGCAGCCAGTTGGAAGGCGAAGTGGAAAACCTGCCTTGAAAAATAATCACTGACTAATTTTATGTCACGAGTATCTGAGGCTAAGAAAACATACATGATTTAGGTGTCCTCACTGTACAATTTGGTTCCACGGTGTTACAAAGCGTGCTGGCTGGTTGAGAAACCTGAAGTGGAAGGCTCTGATCTCATGTCAGGTGATAGACTTGAAGACACGGGACAAATTCGCATAGCCCCTTCCCCTCCAAATACCATACAAGACAGGACCAGGATGGATCCAGAGGCATCAGCCCGTTGTTCAGGAATGTCATCCCAGTGGCATGATCCCCAGCTGCTCTCCAGCCATTGCCTCTCTTTTGCTTCAGGATCTCGTTCCAAGCTGGCTTCTAGGTCTGAGATGCCAGAAGACTGAGATGCCACAGGACTGAGAGCTGGCACTGTGCTGGGGAAGTGTGTGGTGGGGCTGAAAGGGGCAGTCACAGGCTTGTTTTTGCAGGAGACTTGACACATCTGAGTGTATGAAGCCCTGATTATCAGTGCTCATGGCATCATGGGCCAAATTGTCCTTTCTCTACACATGTTGCAAGCCACGGGTCTTTCTGGTCTACTCCCTGTCCCAAAGCAGGCTGGATTTCTGCAGAAGAGGGATTTCTGTATGTAACTCCATCAATTGACAAAGCACTTTGAGGATCCTATGGGACAACGAGTGCCACATAAGTGGGGTATGGTTACTGTTTATTACCATAGCAGAATTGTTCCATTCCCTCTTAAAAGTTAAAACAAATGGAAAATTCTGCATAACGGTCCGGCTCTGAGAAAAACTGATGGGAAATATTCACAGACTGTTACTGAGGCAGGATCAAATTTTATTTACTCACAGACTCTCTACGAAGGCTTCGTGTTTTAGCCAAAAGGGCATGACTGGTTTTCAGGCCAATACTATGTGCTAAGCATCCATCCCCAAGTCAAAACAATGGCCCAATTTTTGAAGCAAAAATCTAACCGTAATATTTCTCTATGATTCACAAAGTTGCTTTAATTTGTTATAATGCAAGGCCCATTCCTGCTCTGACTTGATGGGACCAGCTTTGGAGTCTTTGATGTCAGAGGCCTTGAAAGCCCCATTTCACAGATGAGCCAGCTTTGCATAAATAAAGCAAATGACCTCTGAACTGGAGCCTGAGACCTGAGCACACTTCAAAGCACTGGGGGAGGCGATGGGGGGCAACGGCGAATGAAGCGATCAGCATGCATCATTAAGGCAGCCCCTGCTCAACGCTGCCGCTGAACAACGGGTGTAAATAAAAGGAGGGAGGCAACTGGGGAGGGAGGGAAATGAGGGGGAAAGTGATGTAATCCAGTCAGGCTTGAACAATTATAATGAGGCCTTCTCCCATGGATGAATGAAAGAGATCTCCCTGAACTCCAGCTTTAGGAGCTGACTCTCGCATTTACCCAGATGCATCATATTTGCACATCATATTTGCGCCTCAATATCCTTCACTGCTGCAGATGTCCAGTGAGTGACAAAACACAAGTTGCTTGTGGGAGGTGGGTCTTGGTCTTTCCTAGGAGTTAAATCAGAACTTGTTCTGCTGAGCTTAACCAGTAAAACTGAGGGGTAGGAGCACACCATAAACTTAGACTGGGGAGTTATTGGACTTATTTTTCAGTAATCCTGATGATGCAGTAGACAGAAGATGAGCAACACACATGAAAGTAAGTACAATCCAAAAAAGTAGATCTCTGCAGTTTATCTCAGATAAATTCAGGATTTCCTCTAATACTTGCTGGAATTTAAGGGGAAACACAAGGGAAAAATTCTGTACTTTGTTTTAGAGAGTCTTCTACTATCCTGACTGGTTCATCTGATGCCCAGATGAATGGTTGATGAGGTATATATGTAGGCAGGCAGTTACAGCTTTATGACTGGGTTTGTGGGGATTAAGGCACTTGCTTTGCCCAGATCTCCTTAATGTGGATTAACACTCCAGATTTCACTAGAATTTCAGCTCGTATTAACCCCCAATGGCCAGCGAGACACATCCCAACCTACTGGCTAGTGCATGATTTCCATCTGAAAGCTACCATTGACAGCTGCCAGGATTTTATTGCTCATCTTGTGATATTTGAGGTGTTTCTGGAGGACCTTGGACCTGGCAAGTAACTACTTGAGAATCTCATTTTTTTGGTTATTGAATAACAATTCTTAACATCTGTGATCATTAAAAAAACCCAAACCCACTATACAAATACACCTTAAAAGATTGGGGGAAAAAGAACAAAACAGTCATTTTTGAGATCTTGTGATTTTTCAGCTTGTTTCATGGTTTTGCAAGGACTGAACTATAACTTCAGGACCCTTGGGACTGGTGATCCACAGATGCATCCCAAGGCTCATTTGAAATCATGAAAAAGATTAAGATGCAAAGTCTGCATCTTGACTAATTCTGAATTTCCTCCAATCACTGAGGTCTAATTTAGCAAGTCTCCTCTCTGAAGCCTCCTTTCTGCCAGAGGCAGACAGCACAAAACTCCAATAACCCATCCCACTAACACAAACGTGGTTTAAATCTTAGATACTATTTTGAATGTTTTTCATAGTTCCTCCATCAACCTTTCATCTCATGCTCACCATTCCTCAACCTGCCTACTATATTAACAGTCTCGCCTACTGTATTAACTGTGCTGATGCTGTGAAAAGACAGGAAATGTGTTTAGAATTTATTTGGAAGGGCACAGTGAAAGCAAAGGGATCAGGAATATTTGGAGGGAAGAAAAAAGATCTCATGGAGGAAACCCCTCTCCTTGGGCCCAGCCAAACAAAACCCTTCAAGATGAAAAAGAAGAAACCCACTCAGAGGAGCACATAGCCAAGGAACACTCTGCTTTTTAAAAAAAAAAAACCCAAAAACAACCAAAACCAACACAAACTAAAAGATTACTGGCAGAGAATTTGCCTCTGTAATGGGCACTGAAGATTTTACTGCCTACTGCCTTTGACTCCAGCTGGGCCAAAAATAACCAGAGGTATTGATACTGGAATTTACTGAAAACAGAAGTAAAAAAAAATGTTTGTGTTAGTGGCTTATTTGGTATTTTAAGCTCTGGCCATTCTCATGAGAATTTCCATACAAAAAATTTTCATGAATTTCACTTCAGCCCCAGCACTGGGAATCTCTCTGTAAGCAGAATGCCCTGCAAAAGAAAACTTTGCAGCCCACCTGCCTTCTGAAACACTGGAGAGGCTCCACAGATCACAGATCACAGCCCTGGCTGGAGAGGGAAGAAACAAGACTTCTGTCCCCAGCTAGATCAGTAACCCACATTTTTAAGTTATAATGATGTACAGGCCAATCTTATTACCTGTACATGACACAGCTCTTAATTGGTGGTCATTGCTGCATCCCGTATCTCAACACACAGGTAAACATATATCAGAAGCGACTGCTTGAAGACCAAAAAAGACTTGGCTCCTTTCCAGAGAATGAAAGGAGGGACTATGGGGTAGCATAGACATATGAGAGTCAGTTTATTTTACAGGCTGGTACCAATCTAGCTCCAACAGCACAAGCAAACCAGCCCTTCTTCTCTGGACAGTTTTAGCAGCCCACAGAGAATCTAATACTGCTGTGCATAAGCTGCTACCAGCACCTGAGCTAACTCTTTTACCACCAATTCCTTCTTAATACTCCAATCTCTGCTGAGAGTACAACATAGACGTATCACGGCTCCACACTCTTGCAGACCACTAAAGAATGCTGTGGTTAATTGCTTGGTTTGGAAAGGGATCACATATTTCCTTAGAAAAGTAAATGTGTAAGGCGAAGAGATGAAACTTCAGAAAAGTGGGATATTTTAGGCATATAAAGAGATTAATACACAAATTATAAGATAGACAATGAGAGTATTTAAATTGAACATATGTGAAAGCTTCCTAAGAGGGGCAGCTGCTAGACTATGGAATAGTCTCCCATAAGAAGAGAAAGAAGTTGTATTTCCCTCAATCTTTGGAACATTTAAAATTATAATGCTCTGAACTAGATGATTTTACTTGATGATGGCTGAACCACAGATTTTACAAATTCATTTGCCAAAGTTGGCTCATCTAGTTCCCAAAGAGAGCTGTAGTAACTCCTTCACTGTTACTGTGAATGCAGCATAACTGTATGATCAATAAGAATGAAAAAGCACAACAGAAAAGGCTGTTCATGAAAAAGGAGTCCTTGAAGATCCATTTAAAAAAACCCTATTGGCTATATCCATACAGAGTAACTTTGGAGCTCTTCTGAGCTCCTGCATGGAGCTCTTTTGAGTCCATGAAGGATAAGAACCATGTGTACTATGTTCATCTCTCTCCTCTCCTTCTTCATCTCCATGACTGTATCTGGTTCAAATCTGCACCTCCTTTATAACTCTTTCTCCCCCTCCTTCCCCAACCACTTTCCATAAAGCTGCGGAGGGAGAAGCCTTCCTGAAGGTTTAGTTCTTCCCTTGCTCACTGTGGTCTATTGCTACCCACAGAGCCATCTGAGACACATTCTCAGTCATGGCACAGCTGCACACAGGGACGCCCCATCTCCTGCTGTAACCACACAAAGAACCACAAGGAGAAACGGCTGGAGCATTTCACTGAACCACTGCAATTCCCTGCTCTACCATTATAACAATTACATTGGAAAGGCAAGCACAGGCCTTCCTCCATGCTGACTCCTCCAGACACAAGGACCTCCTGCCTGTCTTCAGGTCTCCATTCCACAGGGGGCAAGAAAACAATTCTTCCATCTTTGTTGTTGTTGAGGTTACTTGTTTTATCAGCATGCTCCAGCACACACAGACAGCAGTCCCGAGAGCTCTGCACTGCAGGCACCAGTCTGCAGTTATATTCTTGATCTACTACTGGAGAGGATGAAAGGCAGGAGAAATCAGAGAACAAGATGAGTGGCTAGGCTTCTTCTGTCTTGTCACCGGCACTTTCTGAGCATGAAATAGTAGCACCAATAAGACAGTAATTACCAATCAGCTGCTCCAGACCTTGAACAAATTGATAATATTTGATAGTATTTTTTAATTGTTACGTGTGCCATGATAGTATCAAGGATACCTTACACACAGGTTCCCAGTGTGTTAGATATTGTTCACTCACAGCATGAAAGACAGTCTCTGTTGAAAGAGTTTACTGCCTGGGTAGTGCAGGCATGGAGTGGATGTCACACGTATTACTGTTCCTCAAGAATCATATTTTTAGCATCCAGTTGTTTTGTCCTGCTGCGGGAATGATGGGGGTCTCTTGTACTTTTATGGAGTTGAGAAGCAAAGCTTCATTTATAACATCAATCAGCCTGAGTTTATAACAATTTTATTGCATTTATTATTTATAATAATAAATCATTAGTTACATATAGTAAGATTATAAACATTGGGAAGAATTACGTGATTTTAATTGTTATCTGACAAATAAAGATGTTGAAACAGCCCTTACTTTAGAAACCTAGCTCTAGTGCCCAAGTTAGTAGCGAGAACGAAAAGAAGGTCAGGTTGACATCTACCTCTCTTCCCTGACTGGAAAGGGATGACAGAGGAGGCCTCAGCCACGGACAGTGGGTGCCAAAAGCGAGGTGGTATGAACACTCCACCCAAGAACATAGGCCAAAATTCCATCTTCAACAATCCTAAATCGCTTAGAGTTGGGGGAGGGAGGCATGCCACTGAAAGGACTAATGCAAGGTTAATGATAAGAAGAAGCTAACAGCAGAGCTGAGGATAAACTGATAAGACCTGGCTCTCAGTCTTCTATTTTAACCACTACACAGCTGCTGTTCCCCACATAAAGTTATACCTCTATCAATCCCCTTCCTAGTAACACTGATCGATGTTTATTATTTCCTTCACCAAGATGTGTAGGAACATCACTGATAAATGTTCTATCCCCCTGAATGTTCACATGGTCAAAATAGCCAGCACAAAGAAATTTCCAGAGGGGTTGGAAGGAAAGAGAGGTCATATATGTCAGTGACTGAGTACAGGAATTATTTTTGGATGGCATTTATAATCAAACAAAAATAATCAATTGTACAATCCTGTCCCTTCCAAACACTGAGTTAATTCCTTAGTGTGGAATTACCCAATCCATCATGATGAACTGGGAATTGCAATACTGGACTTTACAGACAGGAACGTGGATCCAGCTGTTTCTTCAAAACCAGTATGAAAATTATTGAAACATTCTTTATGGGCTTACATATTTCATAGTCTTCTAGTAGAAAAGTAAATATATCTCCTATGGAAGAGAATGGAACATCCTATGCAGTATGCAGCAAACTCTCAGAAACGACTGCTGCTTAACATCTTTAACAAGAAAAGTGAGCCCCATGTGTGTTTGCTTGAGGCAAAAAACCACACCTCATTAAGATCCATCACTAGCCTACTATGTTTTAACTTTGATTTCAAGAAATAACAGCATCTATAAGTGGTAAAAGTGCTAAGAAATCAACAGAGCATGACGGTTTTTAATTGGACATTACAGCACATATAAAAATCTCAGTGTCTAAGGTGTTAGTTATATTCAGTAAGGCACAAAATGTTTTTAAGGGATCCTTCCTCTCAGATTTCAAAAGAGAACTATTTCATAAAACAGTCCATATATGTAATAAATATGGATTTAAAAAATCATGTAATTTGCAGCTGTCAGCCCCTCAACAGCCACCACCCTATGACTATATACTCAAATATCTTTTGATAAATGGACTTTCTAAAGGACAGGTAAACCATTAAGGTAGAAAGTACAGAAAAGGCATTTGAAAGAGTAGAGAGGAAAAACAAATTTTAGCTTACTCTTTTTTTTTTAAACTTAGATTTATTTTTTATTAACAAACTGATACGCAGTAGTGTAATAGCAATATGACAGTGGTTTAATCTCTCTTTATACTTTCATTATAATTTATAGCATGACAAATTAAAGAAACTGAGATTTTGGGGTCCAATCACGAAAGATAGAAAGTAGCCTCAGTTTCTGATGATGTCAAGCTTTTCAACATTGCCCTCATATGCTGTTAAACACATATTTCATTAGTGAAGTGCCATACACCTTCTACATAATGTTCAATGAATGCTACATATATCTCTGGGTTATTGTTAGACTAATAAATGGGTTTAAGTAGCAAAATGTTACCACTTTCACAATTCTGTCCAAGAACAACTCTGGGCAAGTGGCAATTTTGTTGGCTCCCAAAACAAACGGAATACTTGGCACCCTACCTAACGTGAGGATTACAGTATATTACACTGGATAATATGGGCCTATGTCTCGCCAAAATTAAACCTAACCTAATTACTTGGAGTAAATTATAGCTTTCCATGTGGGGTAAAACACAAATTGTAAAAATGGTTGCTCCACAATTAACTATATAAACCCAATGCTGTCATTACAAATTTCTAAAACATACTTCAAAACAATGACTAGTGTAGTACAGTCATTCCTGTGGGATGGAATTAAATTCCCCTGTGTTTTTTGCTTTTTTTTTTTTTTTAAAAATGTCTGTCCTAGCACATGACCAGCAGTATATGAGAACAACAACCAGAAAATTTGTAGTACCGGAAAAGACGAGAGACAGGAGCCATTGAAGAAAACATGTGAAACCCAATGTGTTTTTAGGTAGAATTCAACAGATTTTGGGTGCTCAGTCGCAGAGTTACTGCATTTTTTGGAGAGTGAGGGTGCAGCTCTCCCCAACGCTCAGAACCCTCTACAGTCAGAGATGCAACACACCCCATGTTAGTGCACTTCATACCTTGAACTTCTTTTAAAGGCTTCACTGAGACGAAGAAAGAGTGGCAGAGGGTTTGCGTGAGTAATACTGCTTGGCAGAATGGGAACACAGGCAGGGAGACCATATAAATGCCTTGAGAAGAGATACTAGAGCTGCAGTTTGAACTCAGTGCTTGTCAAAGAACCAGAGCTAGCGAACACCTAACCAGTTAGCTGTCACCTGTGACCTTGCCTAGAAGATCCATAAACAACCTTTGCTAAGTAGTATTTCACCTGCTTTGATATTTAGAAGCTAAAGCAGGTGCAGTTTATGAGCTTTCTATGTGAGTTACTCCATAAGGATTGCTCTTGGTGAGCACTGGAAGCCACAGTGTGCACCAAGGGTGCAAATGGGAACATTTAAGTCCTCTATTCAAAATACAGATAATATATCCCAGTATTATCGGGGGGGGGGAGGCTATTTAATTTTTTACTATTAAACAGTGCTTTCTCCAAAACCTAAAAATACTCTAATGAGCACTGCAGTTACACATCTTATTTTTTACTGTGATAATGTATACTATTATTAACATACTCACAGGAATATTGCATACTGAATGTATCCCACACACTGTTGGCTATTTTAAACAACAGATGTGAGAGGGATTTAAATGCCAATTTTAAAACTGTGCAGTTGATTAAAATCCTGTGAGCCATTCATAGATTGCCAGATATTCTATTTACATGTATTCCTCCCATGTAAAATACTTCAGGGAATACTCTAGACCCTGGCATATGGTTTAGAATGATGATAACCAATGTTGGAGATGCCACACAGACAACAGGACGTATTATCTGGTTACATCTGTGTGTAAAATGCTTCGGGATTTTTTGATGGAAGGAGTTATGAATGTGTAAGGCTTAGATGCTACATTTATGTCCCTCTAAATCATGCTCAGAGATAACAAGCAGTCAGAGCCCCATCAATGCAAAAACAAGCACTTTTATGAATGCATTTCATTGCATCCATGTGCTGTTATCCTCTAGGGTAATTATGACTTGTGGGTGAACCTTGAAAAATTGTGGAGGATCAGCTTAAAAGGAGCACTCCAATGCCAAAAGGCATCCAAACCTTGAAAATGGAAACCTTGTGAGAATATCCTGTGCACAGCCTGCAGTGCACTCAGGGCTTGCTCTTGACTCCTTCTAACACTAGGGAAACCCCTACCCATGCCTCAAATCTGACTGACTTCAACTTCTGCATCTGTAGCCTTACAAATCCCACCGGCCCAAAACTCCCACGCTCTATAGCAGAGGCCCTGCCTGACAGATTACATGCAAATGTTACAACTACATCATAGGTTATACAGTGGAGGAATGCTCACAGTGCTGCAGACGCGGTCGGGAAAAAAAGATTCGGCAAGACCCCCTTGTTAAAGTCCCCCTGATAATATGTCCTGAATGAAGAACTCTATCGTGTGAAAACATTCCTAATAATTCTTTCTGTTTTCACTAATAATATTAAATTTCCTGCTTCTGGGATATCTTTTTGTTTTTACAACCACAACTTTTTGTCTCGTCTTCTGAAAGACTGCACCACTATTATTACTATTTATGCTGAGGTCATTTAAATGGACCAGGCATCCATATCCAAAATCAGCAATTTGCAAGCCATAAACTCATACCAACCAGATTAATGTGACACCTGAGATGTGTTTTCTTTCAAGACGTAGGAGTCTGAATGGCTCAAAGTGTCAGAAACGCATGAAAAAATAGTCTTTCTGCTTCAGAAACCTATATGCAGTTGATTCTGCAGTGCTCATAAGTGACCTTCAGTGATTTTTTTCTTGACAAAGAGCCAACTAAAACTGAATCAAATTGTAATAGGCCAATGGTTTGAAATCACTAGGAAAAAAAAAAAAGAGTCTTTTTCTTGCTCGTTGAAATACCTCATTCTGGCACAGATATAATTAGGGGTGGATAAATTATCTGGTCTACGATTTTCTCTGGCATATTATTTTACTCATGTCTTTCTTCTCCCTCTGCAGGGGGTACTTGTGGTCATATTGTTCTTTTATTTATGGCTCACAGCCTTTTCAGTGGCAGCACGCACACCAAAGCGCAGGCACCAAGTGGGAATGCAAATTCCTTGCAAGGTAACCAAGAAGAGAAAAATGTCCCAGACCATGCCAAATCTTTTCAAGAACGGCAGTTAAACAGAAAACTATACACTTAAAAAATAAAACCTGGCAAACAATAATGCTTAATTAGAATGTCATGATTTGTATATTTACAAGCTTTAAATATAAGACCTGGTTCCCCGTTGAAGCCTAATTGGTTCTTTTGAAATTCCCTTATAAAACAGCGCTCATATTATCCAGCTGATGTTTTCCCCTATTTATTTTGCTCGATGGTGACTCGCTTCCACTTTGAACTGGTCGCTCCCAGGACTGCTCTCTGGCTCAGCTTTCAAGCTGATTTCTCTGACAACCTGGCAGCAATAAAATAATTCATTCCAGAGGCTGAGAGAATCACCCGCAGCATATACTGCAAGTATCATCTGGCAGCAGCACAGAGGCCTACGCAATGGGAAGCCTGGGGTAAACCCCGCGCTGGGACGCATGAAAGCTGCAGGGAGGAGGAAAGGCTTCAGTAATTCGGCCAGGAATAAAGGCAGCACCATGGCAGAGGGATGGGAGGAACACTGGAGAGGGGTTGCGCCGAAGGAGACTCACTGAACAGAGGAAGAGGCAACCAAGGAGAGAAGTGTTTTGAGTAAAACCAGAATTTCCAAGAGAAGAAGTAAGCCCCTGGGAGCAGCCCTGCGACGTGGCACAGGTTTTCAACCTGTGGTTTGCAGATCCATGATTACCTCTGAAGGCCTCGGGAAGGTAACTGAGGAGGACAAGCCAAACAGCAGCAGCCATGCTTCTGCAATGTTTTTGGTAGGGTTTTCTCTGTATTTCTGCTGGAAATGCTGGGGATCCACAAGCTGAAAAAAAAATCCTTATGTTAAGCACTATGATGTAGGAAGTCTTATAACCATGAAAGACTAAAACTTTCAGACTATGAAAGTCTGAAAAACAAGAAACCGTGGATCGACTCCTGTTCAAAAAAAAAGGTAAACTCCTCGAATGTAGGAGGTTTTCTTTCTATAAGAAAAAATAGGCTCGAGAGACTACATGTCCCCGCTGCAGTCACTGGATCTCTACGTGCTCAAGGCAATCGGGACTTTCCTGTATCAGCATGACGCGTAATGAACTGGCCCAGTATCTCACTGAACAATCACCAGCCTGTTGCAAGGAAATCTGATTACATATCCCCGTGTACTTCCAAACCAACCACATCTGGGTAGAGATTAGTCACTGTTTTTACAGTAAACTCCTGGACTAAGATCTGCTGTCTGATGCATTTCCGAGGGCTAGAGACCCCACTTACCTACATGCCCTGAAACCTGTACGAGCGCAGCCCCAGCAGACTCCCACATGCTCCCTTGGAGGGGCAGGAAAGTCAGGGTGATTTGGCAAGTCCCCTTTGAGCTAACACAGCAGGATAGCAAGGTTAAACTGTGCTGGCTTTGCTCCTTGAGCACTCGAAAAATTATACCGTTGGAAAACTATATCAGCCTCCACATGAATCTTCCTTAATTTGACTTCTGGCTGGAGTAACCATAATTTGTCAGCATTTCAAACTGCAAGAAGTCTCTTCCGCAAGAACTTCTCATAACAGAGAGAGCTGCCCCTCCTGCACAACCCAGTTTGCTCAGCTCGGTGGGCAGATTTCCATTGCCTCCATTCAAACCTGCTCACATTGTCCTGGCCCAGTCTACATAAAGCTCATCAATCCCTAAGGATAGCCTGGCCAAGGTCAACCGCCCGACCTGCAGCTAGCATGGCTCTCTAGAGAAGCTGTCTAGAAGGTGATGCACGATGTTGCCCCTTCACGAGTAAGCGCTAATGCAACCACACTGTCAGAGATGCAAAACAGACTTCATAACATGACATTTAATCACAAAGTCCCATACTGAAATCTTTCCATTGAATTTCCAGGCTGAAGTTGGCAGAATTTAGGATTATGCTTTAAATGAAGCAGAAAATTGCTGCTATTTTATTTCTAAGCTACATGTTATTCAAGTGACCAGATATTCCAGATGAAAACTGCATTGGAAACTTCCCAGAAACCGAGGTGTGGCATTAATTCTGTATAAAGCCGAGCAGAAGGCAGCTATCTCCTTTCTATAGCATGAGTGGTTGGTTGGTGCCCAGCAGTCTTAGGAAGATTAAGTATCACCTTAATTTCAGAAGCCTTCTGCTCTGGCTGTAAAAATGCTACAACTGCAATTGTAAAACTTCAATATTTGGCTTGGATTAATACCACTTCATATCACAGGGAAAGTAGTACAATGGGTCTTATGTGTTATCTCCTCCAGACGAGAAGGGTTAATTACTCATTATTCATTACACTAATTGTGTTTTTGCCTTCTGAATGGAAAACATACGTTGTTTTATGCTTTATAAATGACATGTTAATCTTATCAAAAGAAAAAAAAAACAACTCTGCAAGTAGATAATTTCTTTTCAATTGTCCTTTTTAAAAAGGAAAAGCATAAGAAAAGTGAAAAAGCATTTTTTAGCTACTGATTTTTTTTTTGTTAAAAAGCTAATTTGGAGGCAGTAAAGCTGGGGAACACATAACCATGTCTATAGATAAACACACCATATGACCGTTGTGCAGGAGACATCTCTCGGAAGAGACTTTCAGGGAGCTGTTATCTCAAAGCTGTCAAAGCCCCTTCCCTGTCCTCACCTTCAAGGGGGACTAGTGGAGCAGAGAGCACGGCATTGGCCAGGTTCTAGGCTCTTCACTACTCCTGGGCAGGTGACCTTCCCTGCTGATGGCCCAGGACCTCGTCTGTGAAACCAGGAGCAATAGGTTCCCGCCCACTGGGAATAATATGAGGGTAAATACAGCCAAATTGCAAACCTCTCTGGTACAAGCACAGATGCAGAGAGACAGGCATGTTGTTTTAGTCAGTGAGTATAACTCACTTAAATTTACCATGCAGTTTCAACTTGCAATCCCATATTTCCTGTCCTAATCTCATATACAATGTGGGTTTTGTACTGTTAAACAGCTTCTCTGTGGTTACTCCATAGCAATGGGCAAATTGATTCCAATACAAAAGGCCAGACTCTGCTTTTGGATGCATGAACTGTTTCCACCGGTCTGAAATGGGAGTAGCTGGTGTGTTCAAGAACAACCACCAGTGGAAGGATAAGGCACAGGTATAAGGTACAGAGGAGCTGATCTTTTCCCAGTTCTCCCCACTGCCTCTGAATATAAATGAGCAAGTTATTTACTCCTCTTACTGGCTCAATTTTTTACCCATGGCAATATTAATTCTGCCTTGTCTGCTGTTACTAAGATTACATATTCTTTGGGCAAGGGTTGCTTAACTGTCCACAACCAGTTGTGCAACAGGACCCTACTACAAGGAGTTAGTAACAACTAAGAGCAATGTTGGTATTCCTTTAGAGGAAAGGCTAACTACAAACTCCTTTCAACCACCTGTACAGTGAAACAGCAACCTTATACAACTATCACAGGCCTGATCAAAGCACACCAAAGCCAAATAAAATGTTTCATTGGCTTCAAAGTAGAATGGATGAAGAACATTAATGTTTAAGGATGGATGTGAGCAACACTGAAAGACCCAAAAACCTGAAACTGTTCTCCAGTGGCATCTTGCTGAAGTGTTGAAGTGTTCTTCATCATGTATTAAGGGATTATATCGACAAGACAGAAGCAATGCCACAGGGAAAAAAAAAAAGAAAGAAAAAAAACAATGGAAAGCACAAGCTGTAGAAGGCCCCAGTAAAAGGAACAATACAAATTACCCGGGAAAAAAAAATGGATAAAATTACCACCTCCACCCTTCAAAGTTTCTGCCTGAAACCAAATCTAAATCACACCTTTGCTGTGCAGGAGTGTTACTGGATGGGAAGGCGAAATACCTAGTTAGCAGCAGCAATGCAAACAGAGGCAGTGAAAGATGCAAATCCACTTGTTAAATAACATATTGCCTTAGGGCAACACATATTATGTAGGTTATTTTTGTGAGTTCATTGATACCTGATTTCATCTACACCTTGGGGTTTTTTGAGCTTAACAACTAGTAGGCCTTATGATAAATCCTGATCTGTATGCACAGTCAGTGGTCCCATTGGCAATTTGTGCCAGAAAGATCTTATTCTTAGGGTTATTACAACTGTTGTTTTAAAAGAAAACTATTTTTTCAAAATATGTTATATACTTGTCTGCACACAGTAGATAACTAGACACTGGTTTGTGCTTCTGTCATCGAACCCAAGGACAAGCTTCCAACATCATCCACCAAATGAGCCAGTACACAAGTGTGTTCCCATGTGCTACTGGGAAAGGGACCACCCCATGTAAGATAAACACCACCTGGCCCTAAGTGCTTCTCTGTGCTTATGATTTCTAAAAACAAGTCACTCATCTTTGCCGTGGCCACAAAGCATATTTCTCAGGAACCTATCCAACCCTCCTGCCTACCAGAGCTGAGGAAATGGCAAGTGCTTTGCCTTCAGCAACAAAGAATTTCCACCCTCTGGAAATGGTGGACAGTGTGAAGCCACTCCAGCACGGGCAATGCACCTTACAAAAGGGTGACAATCCTGCAACAGAGACAAGGAGGCAAGGTTCCGGTGGGAACAGATGAAATGCTGTTTGATTGGAACTGAGCAGGCATCAACTAGTCTCAGAAAGATGAGAATTTGTCTAGACAGCCTTAGGCCATGCAAGCAGAGAGACTGGACAACTACTGTAATACATCCTACCTTTGCCATTTCCCCAAGGTGAAAGATAGGTTGAAGGGTTGTCTTCTCCAGTAAAATCACTGCATTTCACTGCGTGTCTCAGCTGTTGGGTTTTTTAATCATACACCCTCAAGATCTAAGAGCAGGAACTGGTTATTAAAATGGCAGCAGCTATGAGTGAGCACAGTTGACAAATGTAGCCTGTGAAAGAGGGGAGAGCTGGCTTCTATGTCATACATCACTGCTCTGAGCAAGGAAAACATAACTGGCAATAAATTACAATGAAAAGAAACAAGCTGATCAAATAGCACTGAAAAAACTGTCATTAAGAAAAAAATTATTTAACTGGCCACTGGATAGTGCATAATGACACATTTGAGCTTCACCCTGTGAAAAGCAAGGGAGATTGGAAATCTCTTGAAAATGAGCGAAACGCCTCCTAACTTAAAGAACATAAAAGCAGAGACACCTGTAGCGCAAAGTCACAGCTGAGAACGTTTCAGTAGCAAAACTAGGCTCACAAATAGCAAGACAGAAAAGAAGGTTCTTTTTCTTATATCTTAACCATTGCATAGTCAGCATGAGAAGTAGATACCTGCCTCCTTCATGCAAGTCTAACCAAGCAGGACAGCCCAGAGCCAAGTGAGTGCTCAGAGAGAAGTGGGGCATCAGTGAGAAATCAAGATTTGCCTTAAATCTGCTGGGATAATCTAGCAGGTCTGAAGACTCTGATTCACAGTTCAAGCAAGGTAAGATTAGGCAAACTCTATAGAACTCAAAAATTGCAGAAGAAAGCAAAAGAAACCAAAAGCCAGTTGCTCTGGAGGAAAGGCTGTTGTACTGGCTGACCAGTCCCTTTCTCCAAAAATCGTTTGCAAGCATCTTTCTAATATTGCAAAAGGATTGTTCTCTAATACTGCAGAAAGTATTGGCAATGTGAAGAAGTTCAAGACAAACCCTTCTGCCCAAAAAAAGTTCACCTCTACTATTAATAATTTCTTGTCTTTCAAGATGTTCTGTCCAGATCCAGATAACCCTGGAGTCCAGGAAAATTCAAATCTACCTAAAAATGGGACAGGTCAGATGCAACTGCCTGCCTGTATCAGACTTACAGCACAAAGAGTAATTATCTGCAACGGTGTGCCGTTAAGGCATCTATTGCAATTTTTCTCTCCAGAGCTACGGGCATCATGGGCTTCATCCACACAAGTGTCTATTAGCACAACATGCAGAGTGCTCCAGGAGAAAAGCAGGAGGATTATGCTACAAACAGTTCCGTAGCCTTCAAAAGCCTTCACTATGTTAATAGCCTTTAAAGTGACATTTCAGAGCACCAGTGGCACCTGGGCCAGATGCTTGCAGCTCTGCTTCCATCTGAAACCCCCTTGCTGCTCATCTCCCAACCCCAAGGGCCAAGGTGAGGAGGGCTTGCGCCTGCCTGCTCAGTGCTAAAATTTATTGGTTAGGCAAGAGGAGAGGACACAGGATTCTCCTTCGGTTTCTTCTGCACATTCTCCTCTACAGCTGCTGAACGTAACTTTAGCAAACATCAAGGAGAACAGGAGGCTTTACTGAATTAAAATATTTAACATACTGGCTAGTCATCGTTCCCTTTGAAACCAATACCCATCTGGGATTTGACTTCATGAAGACTGCTACAGTCTTTCCATACCATGTCCCAAAAAAGTTCAGAAGGGAAGCACATTGTTGTATACTTTATGTAGGCCCATAGAAAGATTTGGTTTGAAGTGCACATGCACACAAAAGCTTTTTATCTCTAGGGACCTAACCTTTGATAACTGTCATTGCAAGCATTTTATTTTGCTCACTTAAGTAGCACTATCAATAACTGCCTTTTGCTCTAAAGACAAACGTGGCCTGCTTTTCCAAGCAAAGGAAAACAAATTAAAGACTTAAAACACCCATCAGTTTTTCACTTCAGCAATTTGATCGCTATCTTTTTTTTTTTTTTTTTTTTTTAATTTCCAGAAGACATTTCAGGCCAGATAATAGTCACTCGCTGCCTGCAATGCTGCATTTCAGTCCACAGTATGTGTATTTTTTGAGAGCTTCAGTGAAATATGAGTGAGAGGCACAGATTAGAATCTGGCCTGGAATTACAGTTTGAACTCTGCAAAAACGGATACAGCAGGTCAAATTCTCCTCTCAGTTACACCAGAGTAGCATTCCAATGAAGAACAGAAAATCCATGTTTTTAGCCCTCATTTTTTAGGTTATTTATACAACCCAGAACAATGGGGGAGTTTTAGAAGGATTAAAATAATTTGTAAGAAATCCGTGGCAAGCTGCATGTATACAACTCACTGGCACATCAGCTGAATGCTTGACTGAAGAATAAAAAAGTGTGTGGCTCTGTGTCATTTGGGAGCAGGCAGAAAGGTCTTACTGCCTTGCACGTCTTAGGGCTCTCCATGGCAATTCCTGGAGTCTGGCTGAGTTTGGAGGAAGCTCTTCAGGCAGCAGAAATTTAGTTGCAACAGCACAGGGCTCAACAGGGGCGATTTTACTCAAATACTTGGGATTCCTCAGTTATTCTGATTTACTCTAACAGTATGATAAGACACACAGACTTCACACCACCATGGCTAGGTGGATGCTGCTCCCCATGATATCTAGGCTAATTACATCTGTCATCACTTCATTAAAATGAAGACAGTGGTGGAGGCATACCCAAAAAACAGCGAGAGGAACTTGACATTTACCTTGAAATGGGAAGAACCAACATAAACATGGTGGCAAACAACACCAGAAAGGACCCTGTGCAATTCAGTCTAGGGAGCACTAGCATGGGAGCAATGCAAGGCATTTCTGATGCGCACAAAATAAAAGCAGCGTTTGGGGCCCCAAACACATGAGTGAGTGCAAGTGTGAGTTGCACCCACGCGCACCCACGTGCGTGTGAGAAAGGGAATGGGGCACGTGCATCTCTGGTGCAGTTGCCATGGAGTGATTCAAGAGACAGCATTTATTGGCCCTGCTCCTCTGCTTGCTTGCAGTGGAGACACATCAGGGATAAATTTCATCCTGTGATTCTAAGCAGCTGGCCAAAACAATAAAACTGCAATCTGTAAACGTGCTCAGACTTTTTTTTTTCTCCCAAAAGGTAATAACTTCCCCTTGCATACACAGATGCACATTGTTCAGAAATATTAGCCATTTCTCCCCTGCTCCAGCTCTGCTAAGTCAGGTAATTGAAGCTTCAAAGGAGAATCATGGTTTTATGGAGCTGTGCTTGCCAAAGAAGACAAAGGACTTTCATTAGATTTCTTCCAGCTTATTTACATGACTTATCTTTTTATAAATTCAACTTCCTTCCAAAGTTGATAATGAGGTGCCTTGACAAAAAGAAAGAAATGGAACGGTTTATTTTGTCGCAAGACAAGTGATTATTTTTGTGATAGAGTATGTCTGGTGTAAAGTTCAAAAACAATAGAAGTAATAGTCTTTAGGCAAAACACATAACTGTTCCTGATAAAAGTCTACCAGGAAAAAATGGCATTTTTCAGAATTCTGCATAATAGCATTGACAAATACCTTCCAGGAGCAGCTGTCATGGTTAGTTTCTGCTCTAAGATCTAAAACCAGGGGCGGCTTTTCAATTAGACATTATTCATAACTTTTTTTTTTTTTTTTTTTGCATTTTATTTCTTTTGCCTGAGCAGAGAACAGACATTTCCGAGACAGGAAAAGAACCATTAACATACTAAATGAAAATGTTTCCATGCATTTTAGCCCTTGTCATTCTGACATGGACACAAATATATCCAATTTCTCCAGTGTGGAGTCCTCATAAAATCACAGGCGTGCTGATATTTTCCTAAACTGGCCTCTAAAGTGTGGCAATGAGCCTTGTGAATATCAAGATTTTAGTGAAGGAAAAACTGAAATGGGGCAATTGGATAATTTGAAATAATGATGGAAGTTACTTTCTAGGTAGTAAGTGACCAAAAAATAGGCAAGGCGATTTGTTGTGATTTGTCATTCAGCAGCTGGGATGCATGGAGAAGATTTACCCAAAACAACAGAAGGGGACAGATGATCAGAAAAAAAGGATGGAGCAAAGCATCCCTCTCTGCAGGGAGTCAGCTTCAACACTTCAACTAACTGCTTCTTTATGGTTTGCATAAAATCCCGACAAATAAGCACTGACCCAGGGCATTTGACAAATTAATCTGAGGGTCTACCCACGTGAATGTATCCCAAATAACTACCACAGTTAGATCATGCCTTAGCTGAATATAAATTAACTTGAGAAACACTCAGTTCTGGCCCCAAGATTCCTGCCTCCAAACTTTTTCAATATATACATCAGCAACCAAATATGTTTGAGTTTCACTCAGAAAAAATAATCCCATGTCATGAAATAAAAAAAAAAATTAAAGCAAAACTATGTGTGCAATAATTAGACCAAAATAAAAAGCCCTAGCATACTTGAGTAGACAAACTAAAAATAGTTCCCAAAGACATTCTCAACATTTCTAAAATTAAAAGCTGTCATAAGAGCATTTTGCAATAGCAAATCTTGCTGCAAAAAGTTCTGAACTAATCGAAACTAAAGCAAGAATTTTTACAAGTCACTTGACTCAATATTATGGTACATTAACCTTGATTTTTATTACTGCTCAGCATTTTTGCTTGTGGACCAGACCAAAATGCAGAAATACCAATGAATACACATATGGGGGTGGGGAGGAGAGAAATGGGAAGATTTGGGTTCTAATCACTGAAAAAATGCAGTATGAGTTCTGTGCTAAAACCCAAGTGGGTTGTCGTTTTATCTAACTGATTATCTTCATCCACAATTAAAACCCAACTTTTCTCCCTGCATCGAAACACGTGTCCCAGAACTGTGCAGGAGGGACAGCCTGGGATGCGACGTGGGCTCAGGTTCAGGGCACAGCTCAGCCTCACTCCATTGAGATCAGACTCCAGAAGGAGAGTAACTTCCCAAAACATCCATTTAACTGACTACCTCTTATTCAGTGGAATATCACATGTTTGCAAATAAAGTTGTTAAAAATAAAAAGGGTAGCTGCTCTGCCTTTGCACTGATGGGAAAGACAGATGTTGCCTGTAGCTCTACCCACCACAAATTTATTCTCAATTTACCCACCACCCCCTGTTTTATGGCTCACACTGTGGTAAAATACTGGAAGTCGGAGCTGCTGATTGCCAGTATGAACCTCGTGCTGGTGTTTATAGTGCCTCATACCGGCAGCCTTTGCTGGAAAACAGTTTGGAATATATCAAGAAACATTCTCCAGTCATTCCAGCGGGAACCCACGAGAGCTCTGATTTAACCTTGGCCAAGAAGGAAGTGAAAAGGAAAATAAAGAAAATGAGTGGAGAGAGCATTCTTGATAACACATCCAGTTTACGTGCCTAAATCTTGCCCTCAGATAGAAACGGGCAACTCGGCTGCTAAACAAATGCTTGAGCAAAGAATTTGGCACTGACGTTTCTAACCACAGGTCAGTGCAAAGCAAATCGTCTTTGCTGCCCTTCGCAGCACTGGAAAAGGTTATTTCCCAAAGATGCAGGGCCCCAGGGGTCCTCCGAGTGGGCCAGGAGACCCAGAAGCACTGTGGCAGAGCATGAAAGGCAGCATGGAGTAGCAGCAAAACCAGTTCATCTCAATCTCTTCTTAAAGCAACTGAGTCCTCCTGCAGCCTTTGAGGTATGACTAAAAGCTGCTTGTGTTTGACAGAATGAGATGCCAGCGGTGTGGCTGATGTCCCAGCCTTTCCAGGCTTCCTCTCATCTTTCCCAGTAGGAGTCTAACGATCTCATGATCATCCCAGATTTAGCCCATTTTGTAAAATTAAGCTGTGCCAACACAGCGCGGACGCCCTTTCCCCCGCTGTGTTTACATCCCTCCTTGATTCGACACACCTTTACATTCGTCTGCAATCAAACGTCAGCATGTTACCTTGGAATTTTTGTAAAATAAATATTTGAATTGTGATTTCTCCTAGTAACAGAGAGCTCCTGCACTGATTTGTGAACACTGTTCTTCTACGCCGTGTAAGACCGTGAACAAACGGGTAGATGAATTTTGAAGAAGCCGGACAGATTACGGCAAATGCACTGGCACCCAAAACTAGGCAACAACACAGCAGAAAATTAGCCCAGATTTCTTTAGTTAAACTGACATGCGAGTTGTTCAGCTGTGGCTCATCTCTAGTGGAAATGCAGCATATGCTGATTATTTCAATGATGTGGTGAATGCAGGTAGCACAGAAATGCAAGCCCACAGAAACATGGCTGGTTTTACAGGAGATGCAGCATAGTCTCATCTCAAACAGACTCCTTCATCTTCAACCCACCTCCATCTACACAAATATTTTTGAAAAATGCCTAAATTGCCTAGTGGTCAGCTGTATATCCCCTCACCCATAGCGGTGTGCTCACTGGTGTGCCTTTACTGGCCAGGAAATCACAAGAGGGTACACACAGGTGAAAAAAAAAACCTGGAACTTGTAACTTGATGGGGTTTTTTGCTCCTAGTCGAAGGTATTTTTTATATTACTCATTTCTGGCTCTTTCATTAAGCTAAATGATTTGGATGCCTTTATGTACGCAGGCTGGCATGGTGAGGCAGCGAGACCGGACCTCCAGGCCCACCAGAACTCCCACTGCTCCAGAGGAAATAGCTCTGAGAGCATCTGTGCTTGGAGTTGGTTCCGGAATAACTATTTTGCCGTCAGCCACATGGAGATACCCTTATTCCCAAGCTCTCAGTCCAGATGAGGAATGAGTGGTGACCTCAGACCTCTGAAAGGAGAGGTTTGCACTCCAGAATTGGTGTCTAAAAACGTATTTTTGCCACAAAACCCTTTCTTGGATTTCCAAGCGTTAGTGCAAGGGAAGCGAAGCGGGCTCCCCAGAGAGCTCCCTCCCTCTGCCAGCTAAACCTGCAGTAATTCTGCATTTGATCGTACTCCCCTGAAAGAACAAGAACTATTTTGATGGCCAAAGGAATGTTCCGTAGGAACAGCAGGAGGCAACCCTGGAGCCTTGACTTGCCTGTTATACTGGCCAATACTCAACCGAGGTTTCTGGCAAGGACAGAGGGAATTTAGCTGCACACAAACTTCACGTTTTGGCCCCAAGAGACTATGGATAGATACCTAAAAAATAAAAAATCTCCTCTGCCTCCAAAGCAGGAGTATTTAGGAATCGAGGGAAAGTCTGAAATCTCCTACGAAGAGAACTTTTCTATGGAGAAGCTCCTTGGTGCGGGCAAATTAGAACTGGAAAAAATCAAAGCTCTGGAGGGTTTTATGCAACAGTAGCCAAAACCTTGAAAGAAAACATTGTCAAAGGTTCGTATTTTCTCTTTTCTTTGGGGTGACCGTTTCTTCTGGAGTGGCCTACATTCTCAGGCCTGAATGCTCCCAAATTAATTGCTTTGCGTCCCCTTCCCTCCCCCCACCCCCTTTTCTTTCCCTCTCTTTAGCTTAGTCCCGAGCCAGTGAAGTCTTGGCCGGGGCTCGTAATGAACTGGCAGAATGATAAAGAGATGCGGGGTGGAAGGAGGTGGGGGGGCTGAAAGCCTGCTAATAAGACGAGGATCCCCTACTTATGCCGTGCCCCACCGCGGGGAAGCCATTAAAGACCCACAGAATAGAAGAGAAAAGGAAGAAAGTTCTTACAGAGAGACCTCCCCTCCCCGGGCCCTCTCCAGCACTTTTTCAGAGCGGAGCCCTCGACATGGCTAATCCCTCCACCGCTTAATGAACTACAAGTTTCCCTTTCACTCGGACAAAAGTTTCTTTCCTTTCTCGGGCCTAATCGCAGACGAATGGTCCCCCCACCATGATGCCTGTTAAAAACCCATTCCCTTTTTTGAGGCTGCAAAGCAGGAGGAATGCCACTGGCAAGAATAGGTACCCTTGAAACGAGCTCCTTCTGCACTTCTGAGAGATAAGTGGGAGATGACATTGGAGCTATAATGGAAAAAATATTTTCACAAGGCAGCATCTGTTGTTTCAGTGGATGCAGCCCCATTTTTGTTCCAGAATGCTTCTGTGCATCTGTCTATATCTTTTCTGTCAGTGAAACAATTACCTCCCGCCCGCCCTCTCTCTACACACACATATATTACTGCTAGGAATGTTGCATGGCTGCACAACAAAGCTGCCACAGCCTCTGCCGAGTTTCGTACGGACAACAATTTACTGCAAGAAAGAGTTATTGGTTTCCTTCCAAAATGAAATAGTAGGCATGCCTTTTACAATTTATTACTTCACAATGCGTGGGATGAGCTCAAATATTGCCAGGTCCATACAGGAAAAGGAAGATATGCTATCTAATTGAGTATAAAAAAGTTTAGCATCCAAATTTTATTTCAGTATATAAATAATTATCCTTATTTCAGGGTAATAAAGAGGCAAAGCATTTGCAGCTCTCGCTTTTGCTGAGCAACAGTGAAACCAGGCCATTTATTTTAGTGTTTAACCTTCCAAATACAGTATGAATATTTTGTCCTAGATGGCTTTTTAGATGATCATTCAAAGTTGATTTCCCCAAGTTTATAAAATGCACCAGTATCAGAGCTGGGAATGTGCCAGGTCTGCCAAGCCTCCCTTATGTCCTTGGTCTCACACTCCTGTGTGACAAGAAGATGGATAGACTTTAAAGCATGTAGGGACTGTTTGAACATCTAATCTGAACTCCCATCTAGTCAGTGCTGCTGTATTTGGCGAAAACATTTTCCAGGAAAGCTTCCAGAAATGAGCTGAAGACATCAAAAGATGGAAAATCCATCCTTTCCCTCAGCAATGTGTCCCAGGGGCTTTTCACCTCCATGGCCTGGATAGTTTCTACCTTGCTTTTGTCCAGAATAACCTTTTAGCTCTCATATCAACTTATGCTAAATTAAAGAACTGTTTAATATGCTGTATCTTCTGCCCATGAAGTTCTTGCACCCTGCAATTAATTCACCTCTCAATCCTCCTGTTGATAGGTTTACAGCTGGAGTTCTTTAAATCTTTCTTTAAGGCCCTATCTTAATCCTGTCAACATTTTTGCGGCTTTTTATATAGCCCCCCTGATATGTCAGTGCACTCTTTAATGCATGGGCCCTTTGGTTGTGTGCCACATCTCTCTGTCTCACCAGTGCTGTTCACATGGCAAAATAATGTCCTGCTCCCAACAATTGAGACCATACTAGACCTTTTGCAATGGCATCGTTTATACAAATATACAATCATACTTAACAAATAGAAGTACTTAGCATATAAAAGTGCCTTTTTGGACATTCTGTGGGAATGGCTCTGCTTATTTTCTGCACCTGGACTGAGGGAAAAGGCAGACTTCAATTTGTTTGCAAGACAATATTTAGTTACTGGATTTGACTAGAAGGGAAGGGAGAAGGAAAAACTCCGAAACCTATCCCAGCACAGAGCCTTGGGACACAGGCTTCTCTCATGCTCCCACTCTAAGGAAACTCTTGAGTTTGAATCCATGTCTCAGTAGACTTCATATACAGTTAGTTTATATTTTAAAGGCAGTGGGCGGGAAACTGTATGGTTTAAATGAGCAGCTGTAAATCGATTTAAGATCAAATGCTCACAATGGATAAAAGTTTACATCAATGAGCAGGTCAAGTAAGACCCAAAGCACATCTCTGGGACACCATACATTCAGCGTTTTCCTTCCTATTACAAACCATCGCAGCAATAGCAACTGCAGTTTCCTAACAGGCCCCTGTGTAGGTACCCAGAGTTTTGGGTATGTCACCAGCACCCTACAGAGCCTGTCTGGGAACTCCCAGAAGCATTTTCCCTGCAGGATTCCCAGTAGCTCTTGCTCCTACTTTGCTCCCCTACCACTGTACTTCTGCTCATGCTCTGGACAGATCCAACAAATGCAGAAGCAGTTGAGGAAATGACAAGCATTACGACAATAAGGACTGTGCAAAGCGATCTCACATCGCCACACACCGCAGAGGAGAGAGAAGCTGAAACCCACTGGGGCGAATAGGAGCTCTGTGGCTTTGAGCCCACCTTGAACCACCGCATTTATCTAGAACAAGGGTGATGACACACATTTGGACTGACGAGGCTTTAAACTGAACTAGTATCAGCTATACAGAATCAGGAAAATGCATTTTTGACAGAGGAGGTCTCTTTTAAGGCTATTTCCCACTACTACACCATTGAATTATGTCTCTCTTAGGAGAGGTTCTCCCCATTCCAGTGGCAGACGCCCCCGATATCTGGGTTACTCCAGGCTTTTGCAAAAGCAGCACAGAGCTTATCATCACCGACTTGCAGCAGAGTTCACACCGCAGTCTAGGTGAATCTATGCCAATGTCTGTAAAGCACCTAGGATGTGAGAAGTGACAAGTATTAGTACTTTCAACCACACATTTCTGACTCTCCAGAGCAGGCTCAGGTTCAAAGGGCTGGATTCTGTTCTTATTTCTCTCAAGCTTGTCTACTCATCAGTACTTGCAGGGTCAGGCGTAGGAGGAGGGGACTTCTACCCAGCAAATCAAGCAGCTACAAAACAAAAGGAATCCCATTCAATTATTCCCAGCAAGCGGATTAAGCAATGAAAGCGACATACGAGTCCTTTGTGTGGTATTTTTGCAATTATGTTCATTTTTCCTACATTACTAATAGGCTACTAGAAACCAGACACCATGCCCAATAATGCGAAAACAAGACAAAAGAATGGAGCCAAGAAGGGGAAGAGAGAGAGTGGAAAATGCAAAACAGTAAACTATTCCTCTTAGCAAATATTAAGTACCAGCAAGGGCACATTATAGCTGGGCCCCCAGACTCACGCAGCAATGAACTAGGAGCAAAGCAGCAGATGGTGGTGCAGCAGATTAGAAATTGCTACCAATAACCTGCCTGGAGAGCTTTGCTTGGGATTGCAGACTTGAGAGTAGAGCAAAAACCTGTAGCAAGAGACATCAAAATGCAGGGATCCTTGAACAGGAAGGGTCCAGGCTTCATGGACTGGAAGTCCATGTGGATTCTGCCCTGCCAGTGTCAGAGGAAGCAGACAGAAAGATTTTGTGAATGTGTTACTAGAAAATGGAACTAGATCATATTACTGTTGTGAATCAGTGCAGCTGCATTGGCACCAGCAAACCTAAGTCAAAATGTGCTATCTGAGATTCAGGCTTCAGAAACCAGGCAAAAACAGATGAAGGTAATCACCTTGTGGTGGGCTTACAAAGGAGTGGGAATGAAAAAAACCACCATAGTCTATGTATGCCCTAGAAGGAAACACTGAAAACGTATTGCTTTCTCGTTGTTTTTTTTAAAGACCACTTACATAGGTCTGGTAGGACCGGAGCAGCTCTGACAGGTTTCATAGTCTTTCTCTGCCCTTTTGCAGAGCCTGATGTGCAGTGCACTGAACTCTCCACATCTCTCTCTGGTTTCTGGCGACAAGGATCCAATGCACTAAGACTTCTAGTACAGAAATGTACCTGTGGTGTGAGAGACGTGAGCGTACCAAAGTGCTTATACAGTGCTCCTTCCTGCAAAGATCAACCATTAATTCTCCTTCACTCTTCTATGCCCGTTGTCTTCCAGGTATAATCGTAGAGTGACGCATTAGCATTTCCCCATTAAAGTGCCATTACAGAGCAATACTTCCTAAAGTGCTGATAAAAAGTGATGTATATTTGAGGAGTGATCACCTTTACTGTTGGCTGCTTGGAATAGTAACTGCAGCACAGCCACTGAGAGTAGAGAGAATTGCAGCACTCTTCAGTGTCGAACAAATGTCTAACAAACTATTTCATTCAGAATTTCATTCACAAGGTCATCCTCATGTTAAATGGATCTCACTTAAGTTCCTGTTAACTACCAGCAGCTACTAGTTTATCAGTGCATCTCTAACTACAAGCTGACAAACACACCTAAGCAGGAACCCAAGAGGTCAAAGGAACTGACTTCAAACATTACTGGATTTAGCCCTTCCCTTGTATGACCAGAGGTATTTTCCAGACCAACAGTTAGATGAAAGCTTGGGAGGAGATCTACTGTATCAGCATGGGCAAATGTGCATGTATGCATATATTTATCACCGCAGTCCTCCCAAGGACTCAAAGTGCCTTCTGCAGAGGGATACAGTTTCTTTACTGGGTGATGTCCAAGCATCAGCTTCTGTCATTGGCTTTAACTAATGAAACGTTCTGACAATAAACGCCAGCAAGCCGCATGCCGCATCCATCGTGCTGAACCAGTGTGTGTTTGCACACACATTTTGAAAGCACGCTTTCCTTGATAAGCCTTGTAATTCAACTCAGTACATCAGTGCAATGTGCACTAAATGGGATGGGAGAGTCCTTCACAGTATCACTCACATGGCCAAAGATCTGAAGCAAATCTATTAAACACATTATGTTATTCCAGATATTTAGCTGTGGAAACAAGATCAGGACCTGGCTTATGATCACAAGAAAAATGTCCCTTATGACCTTTGTCTTTCAAGAGTGAGGGGAAAAATCTGCCGCTTGAATATATATAAGGTTTACTGATATAGATTTCAACCTGGACCAAAGAGGACCTAATGAGAGGGCCAAATGTTAAAACAAATTAAATAAGTATTTTACAGCAGTTCAGATTTGGGGGTCCAGTTGTCAGTCCAACCAAATGCTGTTCTCTTTCTATTCCAGCATCTTCCAACGAAAGCAACACAGGATTCTCTGTTTCTCTTGAGAACACAAAGCTCTAAGTAGCTTTGGAGTTTTACTAAACAATACCTACATACCTATACTTTAGAATCACACCTTTGCCTCAGCATGACCCCATTTAGTTTATGACAAAGTACCTTCATAAAATTCTTTTTTAAAAGGAGTGAGAAAGGGAATGTCCTCCTGTAAATACTGCCCCACTCGCTTTTAGTGAAGGAAGCCCAGTTCCCAGTGAGGTAGTTGCTCCTGTCATAGAGGGCAAACACAAGGAGGTGAAATACCCATCTTGTTGAGCACTAACTCTTTAAAGCTATGTTTGACACAAACAAAACCATTTCTGAGCACCTTATTTCAGGTGCTCAGAAAGCTGGCATTTTCACATCGTATTTGTAAATCAAATAAGGTTTTTCAGGCAAATAAATAAAGCACAGAGGCTGCCCTGCTTAGGTTTTTTCCAAGAAGACCGGTGACATGAGCAGCAAGACATGTCACATCTTGCTGCCATGGGGGCCAGTTAGTGGGTCAGATCCTGCCAGTGATGCCATGCAGTGTACCCTGTCGATACACACTGCGATCTGTGGGAAGGGAGCAGTCAGGGTTTATTGCCATTTCCATGAGGAATAAACCCTGATTAGACTGGCCAAGGCAAACGCTGGCCTGCCCTCCCGCCTGCCTCAAAGGTCAGGGCTGGTGGGGCCAAGCCAAGTACTGGCTGTCATCTGCTGAACCTGTGCCATTCCCCACGCAGACAAGGCTCTGCTTTTCCAATACGCAGCTACGGCCAGGCCTGGCAGATGCTCTTTATTGGTGATTCCAGGACTTTCACTTTGGCTTGACTTCTCCCATTTGGATGGCAGTCATTTTTAGTGGCAGACAGGCTGGCGCCTGACGAGGACTGCTCTGCAGGCAGGATGCGACCCCTCAGAGATGGCCAAGGGCTCCCTTTTCTCTCACCTCTGAGTTCACAATCCAAGCCCAGAGGCAGAAAAGAGACAAGCCCATGGTGCACATGGCTGCTGGATGAAGCTCAGCCCTTGCCGCTCAGAAGATGAAGGCAGGAAACAGTCACTCCATCCACTGCAGAGAACTTGAGTCTATAAAATAGCAGAGCCGGCAAAGTTTCTTTTAAAGCCAATGCTCTTTGTAATGAAGGCAAAAGAAATCTGTTAAACTAACCCCCCAATTATAATGGTCTTTTTACATCAAAAGAAAATTTAGTAGCTTTGTTGCTTTCACAATAATAATAAAAAAAAGAATCACTTCTCAGGAGACACAAATTAAATATTTGTCTTCTTTGCTGACAGAAAGGGTGAGGTTTCTGTCATCTGCTGCACAAGTAATTTGTGCGCAGTCCCCTCGTGTAACACTATCCCCCTCTGCCATTAAAGCAGTGTGGGTAGAGTTTAATCACTGCCCCTACCTGCTCTGCTTACAGCCTTCCCTTAGAAGACAGGTCTCCCTTCGGAGATGGATTTTACCACCAAATCCCTCTTTTCAATGCCACACCCACTGCACAAGATCACAAAGAAAGGAGATTATTTAAACACAAAACCACAACTGTTTGATCACAGCCATGTTAGCACTTACAAATACTGCAGAATCTTTCAAATCTCCAGGTATTCCTACAAGAAACAGTTAATCTCTGCTTCACGTCATAACATATTATTTCCTCTTCACCAAAAAGAGTTGATTTAAACTTGGAAAATGAGAATGGCACTTATATACATAACACATATAAATAAGTCTTACTCCCCTTTCTACTCATTAGAAGTCTACTTAAAGATTAGCCCAAGTCAAAAGTCAGGATCTAAACAACCTCAGGCGGTGAAAACGTGTGGATCCAAGAGAAGTAAAGCCAATCTCCAGTAACATATCAAGAGGTTACCCTGCAGCAGAGAAATAAGGGACCCTTTCCCCATCTGAACCAGACATAAATTCTAGCAGAGTCCTTCCTTCAAGCTAAATGGCTTTTTAGAACATAAGTATTGGTTGTGTGTTATTTGTGACGCAAGCACAATGCAAACCTGTAAATTCATTGAACTAAAAAAGGAAAATGGAAAAATTTGGGCAAGAAATATATAAAATATCTTGACATAAATAACTGCAGGACTATAGTCCAGTGACCTTACGAAGATGCATGTTAAAAGCGTGCAAAAGTGACTGACACGGAGCTCTTGAGACAGCTTTGAGAATGGAAAAAACTGAAGAGCACAGGAAAATGTAAAATTTCTGCTTTATGGAAAATTCTGACATTTCAACATTTGTTTTATATCCTGGGTCTAGTATGTTGACACCTTTTGATATTTGTCTAATGGACCAAAACATGAAACTGTTTAATTTTCATGTTGTGAAATCAAAACAAAACATGCTAATATTCTTAAAAATTAGACACCCCATTGTGATGTATTTAAAAAGCCCAAAATGTTTAATTTCTCACTATGTTGACACTAGACTGCTTTCTCCTCCTCTTGCACATTGGATTATGGGAGTTGTAGTTCCCAGACATACTTCATCTTCTCATAGGTATGCAGAATGACTGATTCTTGCGATGGATCAAACAAGTCAGGACAAGAGATGCAGGTATTGTATTACAAAAATAGCCCATGGGAAAGAACGTAAGACTAAAGTATAACTGCTAGAAGGTGCTTGCTGCATTAGTAGAAGTAACTTAATACCTTATTGAACTGACTCAAAACAAAGTAAGGTGAGTCAGATTCAATAAAACACAATATTTTAATTTGAATCATGCATACTCAAATAAAATTTCTTTAGGATTTTGCCAACAGAAGAACTGATATTTTTGGCATAATCATAAGTTTTCTGAATTAATGGATTTATAATTTCCATTTTCCATTAGAAAATGTCTCCGGGAAAAAGTTTCCAAACAGCTTTCATAAACATTGTTGGTTGAGGCAGCAACCATCCTTCTGTTCATTGTGCACTGGCGAGTACAATAGGGTCCCAGCTTGTGCTGGGCCTCTTAGATGTTACCTTGTTACCAGTATCATTAAATACTAGAAGAAATACATTTCTATTGCCTTGTTTTGTAACAGCTTTTTTGGTTTCTTGTGCATATTTCTTTCATCTCCGTAAGTCAATTTTACATGCATGAAGTTTCTTGCATTGCCACATAAAGAACTTCTCCTTGGATCACGAAAGAAGCTGGCAAGGCTTGCTACCTGGCAAAACTTTACTGAACATGGCTCAAACGCCAAATTTACCATGAAAAGACCCAGCAGGGAAGCCTCACATTGATTTCTTATACTTCGCCGACACACCACCAAATAGGTCTTCTCCTGTGGCTAGCAATTCATAGCCAGGCAAATAAGTGAATCATTTCATGCTGGGCTTCATTCTCATGGCACACACCTACTCCTCTAGGCAAGAGAAGTTGTTTTCTGGGCCTGGGGGGAAAGTATTTGACAGTAACTGATCAGGACGAATGGCTGCTGTGTCCCTCTCCAAGTCAGCAAAACGTGGTAACGCACCATCCAGAATTTGTACTACCGCAGCTTAAAACACATTAGGAAAACAGTCCAATCAAGAAATCCTCAATGAATGCACCAGCACATTGCTGTGTTATCGCACGAGTGGAAACAACAAACGTGTCACTCCAGTGATTGTCTGATGTGAAACCATGTGGAACGCCTCATTTGGAGAGCGGCCCGGTCGGCCTCTCTGAAACCGATCCCCCTTGCGCCATGTTAACGAACGCTGGAGCGTGAAATCCAACCTCGCATCTGCGCTGCTGCAATCTCATTTTGTGCCCGCTACGTGTCAGCGTCTGTTTTTATTTTCTGGCACCTTGAGCGAGTGTTAGCAACTCTAAATAATAAGTGACACACGGACACTTTGCTAGGAACGAGCACCTGGACTGGAGCATGGCATTCATTAAAGCCCGACGCATTCACCCTCTGCACTCTTTTCAGTACCTTCCTTTCTTTCCCTTACCACACGATTACTCATGTGCCTACTGGCAACGTCAGAAATGGAAAACATAGCATGCCCCACTGGCCTAACAACTGGACCATGATTCCAGAAAAACTCTTCTCCTCTTTGGTCCCTTTTATCCTTTCTGCACAGCACATTTAATAAAACCACAGGCACACCTTGGTCAGCTTCCTTGTTAGAGAAGATTAGGCACTTGTTTTTCTTCATTGCATTGAAACCAGGGATGTCATACACAGGTGGTGCAGTCAAGCTAAAAGGGTATGTATGTTTTGCTTTACGTGAGAAAACAAACTTCAGGGGAGGTTAACTGCGTCTCCACAGCTTTGTAACATGCAAAAAGACCGATTTTTTGATGCATACCTTCCATGAAGTTGAACTTCAAAGAAAGTAAAGAACAGTGCGCACCATGATGGTTTTGAGACTTGTTAGTGCTCTCTTATCCTGTGTAACTACTAACTTACCACCAGATGAGTCAACAGGAATAGCAAGATGCTGGAGACACATGTTGGGTAACTTGTGGGTGATCAGGAAGTTGCCAGCAGTCATCCTCCCCATAGGAGTTGCTGAATCAAAACATTTACTATCCTCCAGAAAGCAAGCTGTGTCTAGAGGGGTGGAGGGATTATAATGGCTGTGCCGTATTGCACTGGGTAATGCAGGATGAACTAAACATTTCCAAACCACGTGAAGGAGGAAGAGAGACTTATAACCTTTACCTACAGCAAGCTCAGTCCCTGAGCTAAGAATGGGATGACCATGAAGTTTTTTCACAGAGCAACTGCTTTCATTGGCAGACCATCCACTGCCATTAGCAAAGACAATGAGTGCTCCTTAAGCCTCTAGTCATAACACATGTGGGTATTTAAAAAAAAAAAAAAAAAAAGCTTTCCAGGGCTTAGTTGGACCATTTACCTGGGCACCCCATGCAGCCTGAACTTCCCGGTGGCTGTCTTGGGGTAGCCAAAAAAACTGTCTTGGCTAAAATGATGTATGAAAGTAATACCAAAATATTAAGAAAAAGCATGTATATATGCATGTATATATATGTTCATATATATATATACAGGTTCCCTGAAAAACAGGGAGAGGAGAAGATTGATGATGAAGAATGTCGTTAGTCTTTAAAAAACACAGCCTGCAAAAAAAGTAAGTTAAAGGAATGAAACACCAGGGACTCATCAAGCCAAAATCAATAAAAGCAGCATTTAAAAATCCATTTTCAGTTCAGGATAAGCCTGTTGCTGTATGGGGAAGGAAAAACCATCAGTGTTAGTACAGAAAGGAAAAAAGCAAAAACAAACTGTGGAGGCTGTGTATCCTGAGAGAGAGAAGAGAGGTGACTGTTAAAGCATAAACTGCATTCTCCACTAAATAGGTAACCATTCAGCAGGTTGATGCAGTGTGCGTATATCTGAGGTTGGAAGAGTGCAAAGCTTCAGGTTGTGAGAACCAGTCTTCAGAAGTAGTGACTTTAGGACTACCAGCTCAACTTGAACTCTCAGGCAAAATCTGTGGTGAAAACAGCTAATGCATTATTTGTATACATGGAGAATACTACAGTGAAGTGGATGGGTGATCTGACTGTATACACAACGGTATCTGAGATAGATAGCATTCTGGGTCCAGACTCAATGCCGTGGCTCAAAAATTAAACGGAAAGAATGAAGAAAAAAAAAAAAGAGCACAAAAGGGAGCGAAAAAAAGAATTAAAAGAGCAGGAGAAAACACTTGTAAATGTTAAAGTACTCAGCACATTGTAATAGTTAGGAAGAAGAATGAGAAGTGAGTTAAGCCCCTTAAAAGATTCTACTACATAACCAACACATAGAATTATGGCCTCTGCAATCTTGGTGAATCAGTCAAAATATAAGCCAGTGGCTAACGGTGGAAGTCAGCAAATGGCAAAAGAGAATTTGCAACAGTACAATTTTTTATGTTTCATTCATCAACATCTTCAAGCCCTTGAGTAAACCATTTTCCAACCTTTTCCTGGACGCATACATAGACATACAGTTGTAATATGGGACTGAAGAACTCAGCTGTTATTTCACAGCAAATCTTTCATGGATTCCTAAACCAGTCATCTTTCATTAACTTTAATCTTGTCAAGTCGCAATGTTTAGCCTTACTTTCTTAAAAAAAAAAGCAAAAACCAAATAGCCAAACCCAAATATTTCACCATTTTTCCAAACAATAGGAACTAATGTAGCGTAGGTAGCAATTGTGATGACATTTGAGATTATCCTATAATCCAGTTTCAGTCTTCCAGCTGGAGAGTGGAGACTGGATGGTTTGAAATCTGTGAAGCTCTTTCATTTTAAAAGCTTAACAGGCAAATAAAAGGCAGTGTAGGCCAATGACACCAAATTTGCTGTACAACGTATAGTATGCTGGATCCAGATTTTATACGTGTCCTCTGTTTTCTTACTCTGATATAAAGTTACAGTAAACCAGAAATATGTGCTGTCTGTGCAAGATGGACTGGAATTCTGTCTTTGCTCACGTCTGATCTGCTCACACAGAAGTCAGCGGGATCAGCCAAAGAAAGAGAAGTTCTCAAGACAGAAGGTATTTAACAACAACAACAAAAAACCCTAAAAAATTTGATCATGAAGGAGGAAAGGTCATAGGGAGCAGAGTATGCGTCTTTATATTCTTTGTATCGTATTGTAGTGTGCGACTAGCTCTTGTCCACTAACTTAATCAGGAAGACATATTTTAGGAGAGTGACAAGTAAGAATGAATACAGTCAGTCTTGTTTTCACCACAGGACAGAGAGATTGGGTTTGGATGTCTTTTTGAAGCATTCATTTGCCAGGCAGAATGGGAGCCTGAGGGCAGAAGGCTTCAAAAAAGAAAAAATACATATCCCAAAAGTGATGTAAAATACAGGGCTACACTGTCAGCTAGTGTAAATGAATGTAACTCCACTGATGAGAAGAAGCACCTATACTATAAACCAGAGGAATATCTGTCCATGACAAACTGAAATTGTGCCCTTGGTCACATCTGATCTATTCACAAAAATATGCATGCCTTCTGGGGCAAATTTTACTATCTGCTCAAGTTTCTTTGGGGGAGTGTATACAGCTATGTCTACTGGGAGAACCAGAAGGGGCAGAGGGAGTGCTCTGGCATAAAAAGCACTACATCATTAAACATCTCGAGGAGCAAATTCCACCCTCAGTTGCACAGAGGACAATTAACCCTCTCCAGAGCTCTGCTCCAGATGATCAATCCAATGCCCAGTTCTCACCACTCTTGTAGGAAAACTCCTGGTAGAGCCATGCTCTCCAAACATTGTGCTGGGACAAAATGGGAGCAACTTTGCTGAAATAGCCATCATAGTCAGTCTACCATAAAGCTGAGCTGCCTGCAAGGGGAATGCAATTAGAAATAAGAAAGAATTTATCTGCCATGAGTGGCAGTGTGCTCTAGTTCAGAGCAAATTCCTTGTCATTTACGCATGCAGCTCTATGTGGTTTTAACCTTAGCATAGTCACTGGTAAGTCAATAGTAACAGAAGGGGTGGGGGGGGGCAGATGATTTATTTTTCCTTCTTGCTGCTGCAGAGCAACTGCATATTTTCCTTGTCAACAGCTGTGGTTCATATACACTACAGAGATAGGCAGAAAGAGGAAAAAAACCCCACCCAATAAACAACATGTAGGACTCTGAGGAATTGTTATTACATGCTGAGCATGCCAATATAATGCTATTCACAGTCTCCTCTCTAGGTCACTAGAGATTCCAGCATCCTTTGTCCAAAACAGTTGCTCTTCCCCAGGAGTCTGTGCAAACCCTCATCTTTCTGCCGTACTGCCAAACCCCAGTGGAGGCTTTAACCAAGGGAGGGTAAACAAGTCCCGCTTGTGCACCTAGCTGAAACGTCTCTGCTCTTCACACCAAATTACCACATGCCTGTCTACCCTCTTGCTTTGTATCCCTCTTTCACACTTCTTTGCTGCTGCCTTCCACGTGACCGCTCTTGTCTCTAATCCCTTCCCAGCCCCAGTTCTCTAACGCCTTCCACACGCTTCTGCTGGGAGGTTTTACTGTTGTTAGAGTCCACAGGGACACGTAATCCCGACACTGACAGGCAGTGACACTCCTACTTGCTTTTCACCTACTCCACACATGGCATCTTGCTTACAGCTTAGGATATTGGAAGCTCCAAGAGGACAACTCTGGCTATGTTCCCTTTTAGCATAAAGGCTCACAACCAAAGACAGTGGAGCTGCTGTGTCTATCACAGCCATCTCTTTGTAACACCAAATAATCACTCCGTCTGCTCCAGCAGCAAATTAAACATGGAAAACTAAATTGCTGTGAATGTGATGGCATAAGAATGCCATTTTGGGTACCACAGCTCAGCTGAAGAGGGGTAGCTTATTAAATGGTTCAACCGAAGCCTGGGATTTTAGGTTCCTTGAATTTAGCTGTAAATTCTTTAGCACCTTACTGGCATGAAAATACAAGCGCATTCAGACTCAGCCCTCTACCTCAGCTTTCTTCTATCTGGGTAGGATAGAAAATATTGCCAGCTGTCCACGAACACAAAACACAACTGCTGACCTAAACCTTCACCTACCATCTGACCCAAACTAAAAATGTATTCAAAGAGGTAGGAAGTCTTTACTTTACTCTAAAAAGTGTCTGAAGTATTTTGGTATTTTCCAAGAAAGCTGATGTCACAGTTTCATGATAGAGGCTGTTCACTGAAATGTTGATTAATATTTATGTTGTGATAGTGTCTCAAAAAAACCTCTGTCAGGTCCCCACTGACTGCAGCACTCTCTCCAAAAGCATTCAGCTGACTGAAACACCAAACCATTTTACTTGGCTGAAGTACTTGGGGAGGACAAGAAATTAAGGTCAATTATTTAGAGTTCCAGTAGAATCCAAGCAAACCCATGCAATTTTGAGCTGAATTTTGTCTGTATAGGAGCTCAGCAGAAGTTGAGGTCAGTAAAAAGAACAAAATTTGGTTTTCCACTGTCTTGTTTTCACCAGAGAGAAGATTTTTTGAGGAAAAATAACACAGTATCTGAGCTTCTCACAGCCACCACGCTATCCAAGTTTTTCAGTTTGAGATCTCACTTCATGCGTGTAATACTGGCTCCATAAATGGGTCTTGGAGAAAATGGTCTTACAAATATAAACATAACGGGAACAGATGCAGTTCTGCAGAATACTATCTATTCTTAGGTAGAAAAGTAAGCACACAGATCACCCAAACCAATTTTAATATTAATTTTCATAAAGAAATAATAGAAAATAGCCAGTGATCATCACAGAGGTCCTGCAGCCAGGCTCAAACCTGCTTTCAAACTAAACACTGTGGAAAAGTGAGCAGCATTTGCTGGCATTTCCACAATGCAGGTTGGAAAGAACACTATAACCACTGATTGACACGACTCCTTCCAACCAACCTTCAGGAGTTGCACAAAAACAACATCTCCCTGCACCCACTTTCCCTCCACTCCCGGTCCCCAGAGAAGGGCATTGCCTCTTCCCAGATGGACTGAAGGTTGATACTGGCAGCTGCATCGATGAGAACAACAAAACACAAAAAGTCTTGCTCTCCTGGGCTAGGCACTGAGCTATGCCTACATGTCTGGAGCCAGATACTTTCCTGCCTGGCTTTCACAATGCCAGCTTCCCTTTTGTTGTGCAGCACATCTTACACAAGGAACCATGTATCTGCTTTCATTTGCAAAGAAAGATCACCCACAGGGCGGGACCTCCATGTGCCTGGAGGGAAATCTTTCTCTTTCGCTTGGTGGGTTTTATGAGGGCTATATTCCAGTTTGCATAGCAAACATATGGCCTGATACAAAGATCATTCAAGTCAACAGGAAGGCTCCTCTTGACTTCTATAAGCTTTGGCTCTTGCTGCTCTGGAGAGCAAGAAACTATAGTCTTCATACTAAGTCCCTGGGCCAAAAATAGGGTTGCACACATGACACGACTCTCACCCCAATCCCATTCTCATCCCCCACCTGCTTCTACAGGTCACGGCTTTGTAGCCACAGGAAGATGTTTACATCATGGTCCTATTGACACAGGTCAGAGTTCAAGGAAGCCCAGTAAATCATGAGTTTAAATAGGGTAGGGCTGGAGCTGGGAGGAGGAGAGAGGGGAAGTAATGAGAGCAGAACCATCTCTTTGAAGAGGAACAAATGTGAATGTTTATAGTTCCCCTGGTGCATTCTCCCTCTGCTGAAAACACGTTCAGATACTGGTTGGCTAATCTGCCTTCTGAGAAGTTGTGCTGAATGGCAAGGAGCCCTATTCATGCCATCAACATGATCTTCGCGTCTGCTTCAGTCTACCCTGCAAAACTCCTAGTGGCATGGAAGGGAGACCGTGCAGTAGTCCTGTATTTTCATATGCGCTGTACCAAAGAGCAAAAAAACCCCACCAAAAACCCAGTTAGCAACAAGACAGGGCATGTTTCTGCACTAAACCACAGCACATAGTTTAACAACCTTTCACAAATCTTCATTTATCATTAATCTGAAGGCAACTTCTTTTTCCCCAGCAGAGTGTGTATGATCCAGTTCCTTTATACTACAACATTTCAGGGTTTTCTGTGAAGTTTAGAGGATCTCAAAGATATTCCCACTGCCTGTAATTACTGCAAAGTGCATTAGCACTTCACTCTGTCACTCATTGATTTCCTCTGCCTCATTAAGACTTCAGGAGTATCTGATGAGAGCATTTAATTAACAGTGAGCACAAACTGATAATGAGGCCTTGTGATTCTTTTGTTCATCTCTTTGTTGATCAGTAAATAGTAAATTCAAGGGACTGAAGGGCAAAGTCCAGGACAAAATGAGTGGAGGAACAGTAAGAAGGGAGAGTTAATGTCCAGGTGTGGGACATGGACCCAGCAAAATCAAATTTCACACTGAGATCTGTGTAGCAAAGGTGGACACTGTATTAGAAATGCTTGAACTTTCTTCCTTTTAAAAACAGTTTGAAAGACATCTGAAAAGCATTGTCATGTCAGGACAGTCCTGTACACGATAGACTTCTAAAGGGAAGTGTGACCTGCGTGCCGTGTTCCATCCACTTAGCAAACAGAATCCAACCTGTCTTCAGCACAGCCTCTTTACCGATGCCTAATCTATGCTACAAATGTTATACTCGCACAGCTTTATTGTCAGACCCTTCCTTGCTCAAACAGACGTAGAAAATTATCATATGGACAAAATCCTGCTATTGCTAGTAAAAATGATTTATTCCAGCTAAGCCGCTGGTCCTGGCTTCATTTTCTCTGCAAGAAAGTCCCAGCAGAGATTCACACAAAGAAAGGGATCCCCAGGTAAAAGCAACATTCATTTGGCTTCCCTGCTGTAGCCTTGGCTGATAGCGCTTTTATTAGATGGCTGTTTCAGCGAAGAACAGAATATTAACCATGTGGGCAGCCAGCCTCCCACTTCTGTAGGTTTCAGTGAGATCTCCAACTTTCCTTAAGCCTTTTTAAGCCAGAAATATTGTTCCTGATCAAGTTTCTTTTCTGCTTTTTGCAGCGGACAGCAGTGGCCTAACTTTGCTGCTTTACAGTCATACAGATCCTCACCCACAGAAGCTGAATGGCTCCTCTCTTGAGGCAACCACAGAGAAGTCTGTGGGATCAGACTGGCGTTTCCTACACAACATGTACTTTTAGATGTTGTAGCTGAAGGTCAAAAGAGATCACAGGAACATCTATACTGACTGCCTACCTATCACATGGCATGACACATCGCCTATATTCTTCACTTAACAAAAGTTTTTAGTTAATCCAATTTTCAAGCAACTACGTCAAGCACAACAGTGAAGGCCCAACCACTGATCCACATTCCAGGCCCTGATGAAGGAGAGGGTTAATTGCCTGAAGTAAGGCCCTGTGCTAGCAATATCCCTGGCTGCAAATACACACAAAAAAATATCTTGAGAGATCCCTGCCAAAACCTTTAAAGAAAAAATTCCTGGCTCCTCCTCTGGCAATGAAAGGTGTTTGCCATGTGAGAAAGACACAAAAGACAGACATTGAAACCACTGTGCTGTCTCAGAATTAAGACAAAAAGTCCTCCTTTTTGTTGGTATAATCAACTGGTCTGGGCTAGAAAACAGGATAATATGAATTATTCTGTGGCAGTAAGTATTTTCCTTACTCTTTCCTGACTTACTTTTGGGTAACCTGTGAATTTTAACAATGTAGAATCACAGTCCTTGTAATGACTGCCATTTTTTATTATTTATTATGTATTCTGTAGCTATTGCTCAGGGACTCCATTCAGGCTAGGCGACGCACAGGCCAGGAGCACAAAGCACAAGGTGACATGGATATGCAAACAGCCTTATGTCTGGTTTATAGGCTTTGAGTCGTCATTATTATTTCCTTGTTAGGTAAGTAAATGTAAGATGCAATTGTATCAGTCATCCTTCCTGGCGCCTGCCTAGCCAGTGATAAGCAACACAGCCCACGGTATTGCTTTTAGTAGGCGACACGCACAATTCCCTCCTCCGGCTACCTGAGACATTATACTTCAGTCTTATCTGCACAGGAGAAAGGCATCGTGTTAGCAAACATACTTGTTAGCACAACATTCAACATAATTTGTCCTTCTGAACAATGATTATCGCTTTTAAAAACACATTAAGTGATCTCAGATATTTCACAGAAACCCGTTAGTGACCTGTTAAAACGTTTAACAGTGTCTTGGCTCAGGCCCCCTGGAAAGTCAAGGACAAGCTTATCCCTCTACCTGCAAATGACTTAACTATCTTTACTTTTCTTTAGAAGAGTTGGTTGTAATATTTGGTTGCCGAATTGCCTGCTGCTTTCCGTTCCATGTACTCTGAGGCACTGAGACGCTGCAGGTATTTTTGACGACCCTCAATGAGAGGCAATCCAGCAGAGGTCTGGGTGAGCATCCAGCACACAGTGCTCCCCCCTCCGCTGGGGATAAAGTCCACCAGCTGCGGCTGTTGAGACAACTTTCCTAACACCATCCCATGATGCAATGTCTCCTGCTCAGAAATTACTCAGAAATCCCCACTTACAAAAACAGGACACAGGAAGAGGGTTTTTAGGACACCCAGGACAGGCTGGCATAACCACAGCTCTGTCAAAATATGTGTCCCGCTGTGGGCATAGTAACGCTCTTGCATGGTTAAGTGATGCAACCTGCCATGTTCCAAATAAGCACCAACTGTAATTTTCTCCATATTTTGAAAATTACACGTGGCTCTCGAGAGCCTGGCAAATCGTCAACACAGCCCCTAGTCTGGGGCAATTTAAGCATCCTTAATCCAAATGGTATAAAAGGAAACAGTTACGGAAACTCTGAAAATAAAGGATGATGTTGGGTTGATGGCTTCCTAAATATTTCTTAAAATCCTGGGGATGTCTTCTGTAGACATCAATTTGCAGGCAAAACTCTAAAAGCCTGAGCTGCCGTCACTTTTCAGAGGAGCTAGCTTAAAGGCTATGTTTAGGAGATCTTGCCAAAAAAGTTTCCTTTAAATCAGTCTGTTTCAGCCTACCTAGAAAAGGATGTCATTTTATACTCATTTGCTTAACTTTTAGCTATTTCCATACACATACATTTGTTAAAGGAGAGAGACAACTGGGCTACCTCCTAAACTTAAACCATCATATAAAGCTTGCAGAGAAAATGCCAGCTCTGTGCATAGTTAAAAAACAACGTAGTATTTTCCTGGCACTGTGCAACTGACTGATCCAGTGGTTGTTATCTTTGCAAAGTGATCAAACTATGAAATTCTTCATTGGTTGGCAGTTACCAAAAACTTTTGGGCAGAATCTGGCTTATGTGATTTGAGCACTGCTTATCATCTCTCATGAAAAAGGTTTAGGATGAGTTTTGTTCTTTTGCAGGAATGCAATGAAACCGAAGGAAAACTGAAAGCATGCGGAAAGAAGCACATGAACAGAACAGCTCAATTACTACTACTGAAGTGTTCTTCAAGCATCTTTAACCATCAAACATTAATGTGATCCTGTCTCCTTAGGGATGGATTACATGACCTCTTTCTGTAAGTCTTTCCCAGCTCTTACATCTATGATTCATCCCTCTTTTGGGCAAAACATAAAACCAGTGTGCTGATCATTCATCATCATTAAAAACCTCATTGCATTTTTCACAAAAGCAGAGATGTTTGTTCTAGACAAAATTCCAATTTGTGTAATTACTCTACATTACCTACCTAAAAAATTCCCTTCAGCCTGAATCACAGAGGCATTACCCTATAATATCTCCTATTCAAAGGAAACAGACTTCATTCTTCACTCTTGAAGACTGTGCAGTCATTTGCACGTACCCAAAGTGGGCATAAAAACTCTATTTACATACATTGTATTTGAGTCCTACTGGGTAAAGCATCACACAAGACACTGTGCAGGGAAGAAATGAGCATTATAAGTCGTGCAAGCCATGGGATTGTAGCAATAAGGACAGAAAAACATTTTGCATGCTTCCAGATATGAATTCCTTCTTGCTGCGAAGCTGAAAGCCTTCATAGCAACTGCAGGGTACCGCCCTCCCAGAGGACATCTCTATAGACTAGTCCTTCATGGATGTCAGCTTTTCTGCCCCTGCTTTGGGTTGTGTTTGGTCAGAAGGGCCTTACAGCCATGTTACACTCTGCCCAAGGCGACATTTTCTATCAAGGTGTTTTCCTTACTGTTTTTCTTACAGAAATGTGAATGGTTTTTAGCACAGAAACTACCTTATCACAGAAAATTCTGGTTCCACCAAACTCCAGAAAATTTACAGAAAGAAAATTTGGGGCCTGCTCTCAGAATGACTATTGCTCTAGACACCACCACGAGCTGCAACAACCTCTTCCAGAAAGCAGCAAATCTGAATAAATGACTGTGTTATTTGGAAAGAAACAAAGGTGAAGGAAAGACTATTGTACAGTACCCTCACCATCATTTTGGGTGCCATTTCCACACACAGTATACTTCTCCCTACTTTTGCAAGCCACCACCAAGGCAAACCTGGAAGGATTTGTGGACAAGTGTGAAGGAAAACAAAAAGATCACCTTGTGGATCTTTAAAGTGGTGGATGCCAACCTGGGGCGAATGTAGAGCCAGATAATGGCTTTTCAGCAGTGCATTTAATTTGGCTGCTCCCAGCATGAAGGATCAGGCCCAGGGAACTCCTGTCACAAGAAAAGGACTGAGTTGAGTTGAAGCCTTCAAGGGTTTGCTGTCCGTGGGAGGTGAAGGAGTAACTTCTGCTAGAAGCCACCCAGAGCTGCAAGAGGTGGTGACCCTTCAGCAGCAGCCCTAATGCTGCTTGCAGCTATGGAAAGGGCAGGTCCTTTCCTTCCTTTCTGCTGCAGCCCACTCTGACAGGAGAGTGAGGTCCGTTGCCGCTCTCACAGCCAGTATATTCCACCACAAAAAATCCAGCCATGTCTCCCATACGCTAAACAGGCTGTTTACTCAATTTTTAATTACAGCAGAATTTCCCCTGTGTTGTTGATAATAAGCCAGCACAGCTTGGGGTCCAGTGCTTTGCACGCTGTACAGAGACACCATTTCTGTTTCAGGGAATTCCCAAGGAGCCCACTAATGGAGTTCGGGCACTTCTCCCAGGGGAATACCACGATATGATTCCTCTATGTTTTTTTCACTTTTCTTTAGGCATCCACTGTTGTGGGTGTTACAGACAGAATGTGCTAGATGGGTCTCTGCTTCAGCCTGACCCGGGCATGCCCATGTTCTGGCACCCTGTTCCTAAGGCCAGCTTGTAAGACCCGCTCTGAGGATATTAAGTCAGTGACAGTAGGGTGATAACACAGCTACCAGTCATAGTACAGATAATTGCATAGGAATGTCCAGCACAGATTCTAAGCTCAAAGACTCCTCAAAAAAAGCAAATTCTTAGGGAACAGAAGTTATACTTCATTTATTGTAATAAAGGTATAAATGCTGTAAAATTCTAAGACCAAACTGCTACTGCCAGAGGGTCAAAGAGATTTACAGCACCTCCAGTGCATTGAGACACTCTTAACAGATCCTTCTGGGTCCTTAATCTAACAACTAAAATATGGAAAACACCATGAATGTAAAATAAATTTGGACAAAAAAACCTCAAACCAAAATACAAATTATAGTGGAAAATATTGACCATACTCAGGGTTTAGGTTAAGCAGGCCCTTTTAAATTGTTAAAAAACTGTATCCTCCACATTTGGGCCAGTTATGTGTGCATGGAAGCACCTTTGACCCATGTCTTCTCCTCTTCACCCTGAGACGTTATAGTTTGCTTTATATATACTTTATTAGCCTGCCTGATTTTAACAGGCAAATTTTAACACACAATACCTTCCATATGCATTACAGAAATTTCCTGGTGCAGCAACGAATCTTGTGCCTGTGCACAGAAGCAAACCCAACAGTCATTGCTCTCTTATCATGTATGTGTGTTGTCAATAGTAGAAAGCCAAAGCTAAATCGTAGAATCATAGAATAGTTTAGGTTGCAAAAGATCTTTATGATCATCAAGTCCAACTGTTAATCCAGCACTGCCAAGTCCACCACTAAACCATGTCCCTAAGCACCACATCTTCATGTCTTTTAAATGCCTCCAGGGATGGTGACTCAATCACTTCCCTGGGCAGCCTGTTCCAATGCTTGACAATCTTTTCAGTGAGGAAGGGTTTGATATCAATTCGATATCAAAAGGGGATATCAAATTCTTTACATTGTGTCTACCTCAAACTAGAAGAATGAAATTCAAAAAGAAAATATTTAGGTTTTATATCAGGAAATCAGAAAAAAACCCTCTCTGGCAGAGCAGTAACATCTATTAATAAGTTTTGGAAAAGAAGGACAGACTTCTGATTATGGCACCTGGACTAGTAACACAGAGACTCAGTTTCCAGTTCCTATACAAACTTCCTTTGGAACTTCAGGCAAGTTCCCTCACTCAGTAAAATGGGACGAGGGCTGTCACTCATCATTTGTCTGTGTAGTTGACTCAGCCTGTAAGATCATAGGGGTGAAGTCTATTTCTTACTACAAAAAAATGACCAGCACAACTGGCTTTGCTTTTCATTTGCACCCCTGAGCACTATCGTATAAATCAGAAATAACCCAAATGTATGTAAAACTGCTTGGGACAAAAAAAATAAAATAAAAATAGGCTGAGGGGGACAAAACAATAATAAAAGAACCCCATGCTTCTTGCAATAAAGGCACGCAAATGACACTGTCTGAAGAAGAAAAGTCCAGTTCTATGGTAGGACAGGCAGAGTTCATAGCTGGGAATGGGCAGTAGACTTCCAGGAACTGGCAGACAGATGTTGCTGCCTCGATATCCAGGACAGCAGAAAGGGAGCTGACAGCAGCTCTGGATTCCTGCTGGGCTGCTCCTCTTCTAGTTTCTGTCTTAAACCACCCTGAGATGCTGCTGGGAGCTCTGTCGTCAGCTCCTGCTCTGCCCTCCAGAACATGGAGCCTTGAGTGACTTTGATGCACCACCATGTCTTCTAGCCTGGTGGATACCCTTTCCTCAGTCCCTCACCAAGGGGCTATCATATCACCCACCCCTTCACCCAATGGGTGCATTTATCTGCTGGTGTTTCCTCTGCTGCTAGGCACTGCAGGAGGGTTATGAAAGGACATGGAGACTATAACGCTATAAGCCCTGTTCTCCCATGGTGTAAATCTTGGATCCTGAAAAATAGATGCAAGATTTTCCCTCAGACAGAAAGCAGATTTCAAAACTGGAGAATCAAATTCAGCCTTGGCATATTCCCAAGCAAATGGTCAACCCAGGCTACACTGAAGCCCAAGGGACTGCACAAGGCAGCACCCTGCTTTTTAGCAATGCATTTCTGGCCATCACACCACCACACTTCAAATTAAAGGTCTACAAAAGCCTCCAGTTTATAAACCTCTATCAGGTACTTCCATGTCATACAAAAATGTGAACGACAGAGAGATGTAAGTGGAGAGGAGAACTAATACACTAAGGAAATCAAATGCTGTATGCACAACTGACATAAGCACTAATTATTTACTTCAGTTTAAAAACTTGAGTTATTTTCCTTTTCAGTCCTATCAAATCACTTCCCTAATCATATACACTTGTTTTTCCCCAAGGATATGAACACAGCTAGTAAAACACCTACTTGAGGAAAAGCAAAGTGTAGCCCGTGTGACATGAATTGCTGAAGAAATGCTGCCGAGGGTCTGACCCGAATGCAAGCTTGAGCCATGGGCTTCCAGCAATACTGAAGTCCAGAGTCTGAAAATCACTTGTCTCTCTTTGTGTCTTCTGATTCAGCCACTCCATGCTAACCTTTCAGATTACCAGAACCCACACTTCACTTAATTCCTAAAATAGTAGAATCATAATGAAAACCTGAGCTCAGCTGCTTTTGCCCGAACCTGAGATCTGCCGCTTGAAATAAAGGGACTACTTTTTCAATTTCGATTAAATTATTTTTGCAAGGAAATTGTTTTAGCAGATGCTAAGCAAATACTGAACATTTGCAAGCTGCGAAGATCCACAGGAACTGAAGAACTTTTCTCCCATGACTGTTGCATTGTTTTACATGAGGAAGGATGAACAAGAGGTCAAAAGCAATGCAGGAACAGGAGCCTTTGGCCAACTTTGTGTGCTGAGGACTAGGAAGTCCCACCAGGAATTCACTCTGCATTATATAGAACAACATGGTTTCTTTGCAGTGTCCAAAAATCCCGCCCCACCTCCTCAACAGTGGCACATAGGCCCTACAGCAAGCAAAAACTGCTTTAAAATATTTCATCCTGTGCTCTGGCTAAAGCGTTAAACCAGGCTTCCTTCCACCACTCAAAGCTCACTGGAAAAAAAGTCCCAAGCTCTCTGCAAAGACGTTATCCAGAAATAGGTCTTTGCATTCTCTCACATCCAGGATAGACAGAAGCAGAAATAAACTACTCTGTCTTTAGAATTACACATAGAAATTAAAAGAAAAATACTTTAAAATAGTCTTATGTAATTTAAATGTGACCCTCCACTAATGACATTCTTTGAAAACTTCTTCAAGAACTGCAAAGTATTATTGTTATTGTGTTATAAAATAACAGTGTGAAATAATTCCAGATGTAATGAGGATGGAAAGGAAGAGGGTGCCTCATGTTCCTTCAGAATTATATCTTCAGATGACTCTCTCACTCTAGTTGAAATTTCCCATTCTGTGTCCCAACAGTGGAGGTCTGCCGTGCCTTACACACTGGAATTGCTACGATGAAGCCCACGATGAATAATAGTGCTTTTGTTTCAAATGAGCTCCAATTCCCATGATTTCTTTTGAGAACTCTCTCCCCCTTCACAGATTCTATATTTTGCTGACTTTTCCTTATATTTTAAGTGTCAGCCAGCAAAGAATTGGCAACAATTGTGGGACAATTGCTGCTGCTTCTCACATCCCTCTTCCAGGGGGGAAAAAAAAAAGGAAAAAAGAGGAATTTAAAGAGACAGCCTGCATGAAACAGTGAAGCTTGAACAGTAAGCTGCACATTTTCAAAGAGCGTGAAGCTGTGAAGGGGAAGGCTTGGGGAACTGGAGAGGTGCAGCACACCTCAATATGCAGGTTCTTTACCATGCCACCTGAAGTGGAATTTAAGGGCAATGGACCTGTATGGCAGGGCTCTTAGTGACTCACACAGTCAGATGCCACCCGTTACAACTTCACTCAGTTCTCCGTAGCCCGCGGGCGTGTGCAAGAAGGACTGGTGGACTGAGGTGGTCAAGTTGGAAGAGCATTGACTTGGCAATTAGGAGACCCATAGGGCATCCTGAGTGGGATTGTTCTGTTACCACCCCTGCTACAGCTCAGAGCCTGGTGAGTGCACCCTAGATGTTGAGCTATTAAACATGGAGAAAATAGTGTGAAGCCCGGGACTGAGTTGGACAGGGAGCTCTGTTTTCTTCCTGACATGCTGTGCAAGGGGAGGAACGACCCCCTACCCTTCCACTGCCTTTCTACATAGACCTAGGCTACTTCCTACATGGACAAGCACCCAGTGAAGTGCAGATAAATTATTTTTAATGAACAGAAGGTGGTCTAAGCCACTTATCTGCTGTTGACCCTTTGGGAACTTCCAGGAATGGGAGTTTGCTGGAAGTTTGCATCAAACGGCAAATGATTTTTCTTTGGCAAAAATCATAGTCCTCTTATGTTTTCTCCCATAGCGTTTGCAACTTGTTGAACGCAGATAAGGTCCCTAAAGCAAGGGATCTGGGATCTCTGTTGCCATGTTGTAGGACTGTCCTCCGTGGAAGCATGAATACTCTGGTCATACACTTTTATTTGGGATCAGAAAAATAGATGATGTTCTCAGGAAGTTTCTAATGCAGTCCTGGGTGCCACAAAACTGCATCTATTCCTAATCAGTTTCATCCCTCTCACCATCCTCTGTGGGCACAAAAAAGTCCCACTTCTGCTCAGGATGGAGGCCATGCTGGCTAGATGTCCCTCCTACCTTTGCATGTGGTCAGAGGTGACGCTTTATCTCCATGGTGCACAAGGAACTTGGGACACCACGGAGGAAGAAGACAGGGTAAGAACAAATGGGCCCAAACCTGGGAGCCAGGCTGGCAGGACACATGCAATGCCCAGGAGGCTGGGGAAAAGCTGACACAGGGATCTCTACCACCTTAGACTTTATGAGCATGAACTTGGGCCCTTTCTAATCTTCCACACAAGAGTCCCTGGGACAAACTACCTTGCTTATTCACCCTTCTACCTTATTCTCTTCCATCTCCTCTAACACCGTTAGACCCAGTGAAACCCTAATAGTCCCAAGAAACAGCTTTGCCATTGCTCTGGCATGAATACAGTGGTTGCACACAGGAATGAGAGCTTAGCCTGGAGACATAAACCCAAATATACAGCTGTGTACGGTATGCTGAAAACTAACCCAGCATAGAGAGCTGCTTTTATGGGCAGGATTTGTTTTTCCAAATGGGATTTATTTAAAAGAAAATTGAATGGTTATAAAGAGCTCACTAACAATAACACAGAAAATGAATCCAGTGTTCACTGCCGGCTTTGCTACAGGGTACAATCCAGATAGAGAAATCTTCTTTAGAGGGTCCTGGCAGCAAATGACCTGCCCTGCAGAGCAACCCATGCCTTATGGGGAAACAGCTGGCTGAAAACTGGGACTCTGCTAATGACTGAAGTTAAGGCAGGAATTTCACTGGGGGGGAGTGTTACAATACCATCGTGAGGAAGTGACTAAGGGAACACCCTGTTTCAATAACCTGTATCAATAGCGTAGCAAGGCTCTAGGAGACCAACGAGACTTCCCCCTCCAGGAAATTGTTGGCGGTCCCCATTCCCCATTTCACCATTTTCATCACCAGGGCCAGGACCCCTTCAGTCCAAAGGTCACTTGTCCTCCCTTGATGCTCCAGCCAGCTGTATAAAACTGCCTCTGTACAACCTTGCTTCAATTATGACGGCATTTGGGAAGTAACTGATGGGTACCACAGAATCATATGCATCAATAAAAACCTGATGCTTTAGGTTTCAGCATAAGGTGTCCATAACCTGCCCCAATGAGTTCCTTAAAACAAAGCACCTGGGGTCTTTTGACCATCACCCTCTACAAACCCTTTGCTTTTCCCAGTGCAGTACAATGTACTGCAGCTTCCTTTGTCCTGTTTGTCTCCTTCAGTATGTGTCCCAACAGGCCAATAGACACGGTCACCTAACTGCAGTTTATCTGACTATCTGAAGAATAGAAACAAAAATAATTAGCCATGACCATTAATGTTTCTGATACAGTTTGCTTCAGAACTACAAATCTATTTCACAGACTAATTAGAGAGATTGTTAGATGTCTTTAATTTGGGGCACATCAAAGACCTTTCTTCTCCAATTAGGCAATGGGCTTCATTCAGTCCTGCCCAGGACAGTAAGCCATGCACTGTTGCACAGATGTTTTCAAGTCACGAATCAGGGACAATTTTTACAGCTCTTACTGGAAACCTATTAAGGTCATGGTGTTGAGAAAGAGCACAGTATGGCCTTCATATTTTAAGCTTTGGAAATATCAAACCCAGAGTTATAAGATTATTTATACTGGAAGCTGGCTACTAGGCAGCTGCCAGGGTAGAGCTAATCAAGGGACCGGTTGGCTTATTAATCCTGACATATTCCCCAACCCATCGTCTGCCCATAGCCTTCCATGCCTACTCCACAGTCAGCAGATAATCCATTACACTAACAAGTCCTGATGAAATCCCAGATGCAAGCAATTTTTTTAACCTATCCCAACCATATTAAGACCCAGGCAGAGAAGCAGCAGCTGGTTATTTAGCTGTTATGGACAGAAATCTGGAGATGTCGATTAGCCCTGGAAGAACTGTGCCTTGAGATCACCTGATCCCTTTCCAGACCCTCCAAGAGCTCCACAGACTTTTCCAGAGAGACATCACCTTTGCAGTCCTCCCCATAGAGTCTGTAGTTTCAATCCGAATTTGCTCCCATCTCTTTGTCTCAGCACTCCTATGTATCCTTGCTCTGCCCCAGCCTTCATCCCCCAACAGCCTGGATAACACCTCCAAAGCACATTGGAACATCCTTTCCTTCTCCCACACTCCAAGTCTGACACTCAGCAACCATCCTGCACCTGCAGTAGCAGCCTCCATTGCCTCTACCTCACACATAGCAAAGCTTCATCTTTTCTCCAGCAAATCTTGAGGAAAGATGTACTGATCACAGGTGAGACTGAACATGCCTATTCCAAATCTACCAGATCTCACACCCTGCTTTACAGTTATCCTAAAGGAATTCAGATTTCAACAGCAATTCCAAATGTACCTGCTTGCCCTCGCATGAAGTAGATTTCTCCTGCATAAACTGGCTGGGCTGATATCCCAAGATCATCTTGCCATCAGAAATATCCTTACTTGATTCCCTCCTGGGTTATTTGAGGATTAATTCACTCAAAAATGTATAACACCTTGAAGAGGTAAGACACCTGTGGAAGTGGTAAGTTTTAGTAGGGTACACTAAGCGATAGTGAAAATTAAATGGGGTATACAAATTATGCAACACAGTTTTCTAAGACCTCTGCAGATAACTTGTGTTTCTTTTCTATTACGCTGGCGCATTTTCTGAGAAATCCAATGTTACCTAGTGCTAAGGAAACCCTGTCAAATACCTACCCGTGTTAAAAAGAGGAATTTCCCTTACTTAACCTTTTGAGGAACAAGAGGTTAACAGAAAAGGTAAATTGTAAATCTTTCCAATTTAGAAAGCGGGACCTTTTCAACAGCATTTTCAAGGAAATCTACTGCCAGAGTGTTCCCAGAATTAAAATGGAAAACCTGACACCTTTAACAATTTCCTGCCACTGTATAACTGTCAGCGTTGCATGGATTTTATCAACCTAGAAGTTAAGTTTCAAGGTTAGGAAACCTATGCATTCATATGCTTTTGGGTTGTTTTTATACAGTTTTCTTTCCTCTGCAGCCCAAGATACCTGGCTGAGGAATCCTGGGAAAGGCCACGCTGTGTTTTTTTACAGATTCTTCCTTCCCCCATGAAACACTATGAAATGAAGATCTGAACAGGAGAGTTTTGGATCATTCTCTTGATCCAAAATAGCTCAAATCTGTTGCTCTTCATGTCACATCACAAGATACAACTTTCACAAGTGCCAGCGAAGGACCAAACATCATCGGTGCGGCTACTACTTGCCATGCAATTAAATCCAGATGCCATAACAAAAATTAGAGCCCCACAAGGATGAACACTGTCCCTCTGGGAGTACACAAGTGACATATGTAAGACCCAGGTAGGAAAGCAATACCCAGTGGCCCCCAGTAGCTAAATGCCAGAACCAGGGAAAAAATCCAGGTTTCTTAACTCCTTGCTTCATGTGTAGTACACTGTGGCACCCCGCTTCTGGGATAAAGCGAAAATTTGGCTTAGCTACACATGCTGAATTAAGGCTAGAGAGGACTGAGGTGCAGTTATGGTCTTGCTGAGTTCATACCACACATGGATGCACACAGCTTTTACTATCTTATCAGCCTAGGTAAACTTTAAAAAAAAATTACCGTTCCTTTCCTTCTTGGTCTCTTTCTCATGTGCACTTAAAAGTCAAATCAGCATCACCAAGAGTCACCAGCATAGAAAAAGGTCCCAATATTTTACCACTCCATCCTGTTTATTACACAAAAAGTGCTGGCTTTCCTCTTCAGAGGTGTGCTAGGGTATACCAGCCCATTTTCATCACTGAGAAGACATTCTTGTGCCCATGTCTTAGCCAGAGATGCTCAGGATCCTGAGAGTACTACGTGTTATGATTTAATCAGTTTTAATAACTAAAGAAGTATAACATTATAAACACAACCCCAAAAGCACCCTCCAAACATGCGCATCTCTATAAGGAGAAAAGCAGAAGAGCTGAAAGGAAGGGAGTTCACATGGGAGGAAGAGACTACGACTATAGGAAATGTTTCTACAGTGCTGTTAATTATTTTAAAGCCATCCTCACCATCCCCCACAATATGCTATTTTTTAATTTTTCTTTTTTTTACAACAGAAAGAGCATTTGAGACAGGAGAAGGCATTCGGTTCAGCTGTCCACTCTAAGCCCTGCAAAACCACAGGGCACTCTCTGTATTTCCACCTCCACCATGCCGGGGAATGACATCACCTCTGCTCGAGGGGGCTGGCGGGCCAACAAAAATAACTGTTACTGACCAAGAGCGCTATTGCAGGGAATATTTTTGGAACCATACTCCGCATTCCTCCGAGTCCCCTGCTTCCTAGTCCAAACATATCATGGCCTAAAAATTCCTCACATTTTCTATGCAGTGTTTCCTTTGGGCTCACACAATGGGGCAGTTCTTCTGCTCAGCAGCACTAGTGTTCTGGAAAGGGAAGGGGAAAAAAAAAAGCTGAAGCACTAAATAACCCTAATGGCAACCGCAGGGGCCGCAGTGTTATTTTTAGGTCAGAAAAATTATGCAGAAGGCAACAGAGTCACCTCAGATTTACCTTCCACTGCCCTTTACTGAACAAAAGACCAAAGAGCTTGGTCATTTCACAGAATCACGGAATCACTAAGGTTGGAAAGGACCTTCAAGATCATCAAGTCCAATCATTAATCCAGCACCATCGTGTCCCCTAAACCATGTCCTGAAGCACCACATCCACACGTTTTTTGAACCCTGCCAGAGATGGTGACTGGACAGCCTGTTCCAATGCTTGCCCACCCTCTCAGTGAAGAAACTTTTCCTAATATCCAATCTAAACTTCCCCTGGTGCAACTTGAGGCCATTTCCTCTCGTCCTATCACTAGTTAGTTGGGAGAAGAGGCCAACACCCTCGTCGCCACAACCCTCTTTCAGGTAGTTGTAGAGAGCGATGAGGGCTCCCCTCAGCCTCCTCTTCTCCAGGCTGAACACCCCCAGTTCCCTCAGCCGCTCCTCATAAGACTTGTGCTCGTTTTCTTCCACAATTCTTCATCTCAATTTCTTCCACATGGCAGTAAGGGGGACTCACCTATGTTTGTGGCAAAGAAAGACCCAGCTATTTAGGGGAATTTTGCATGGAAGAAGGAGGCCAGGAGGATGTGACATCTCCCTCTGACAGCACCTCTGGGACCGTGCAGGGGTAATGCAGCTCCAAAACCTCCTCACCTCTGTGGTCAGCTGCCCTTCGGCTGCAAGAGGCACAAAACAATGGAGGCAAACTCTAGGTTACGTCTGTGCACCAGCCATCTCTTCCCAGAGGAAAGAGCAGAAATCCCCAGCGGGGACTGTCCCTCCTAAGATCCCACCCAAATGACACTGTACCAATCCCTTCCCCTCCCATATCTGTTGGCGTATTGGCAGAAGCTCATTCTGGAGGCTTTCTTACTAGCAAACAAATTATTTTGGCAAAAATGTGCATACCTAAAAGTATTCAGAGAATCATAGAATCGTTTAGGCTGGAAAAGGCCTTTAAGATCACTGAGTCCAACCATTAACTTAACATTGCCGAGTCCACCACTGAACCATGTCCCTAAGCACCACGTCTACATAGCTTTTAAATACCTCCAAGGATGGTGACTCAACCATTTCCCTGGGCAGCCTGTTCTGATGCTTGACAACCCTTTCCAGCCTAAGGCAAACAATAAAAAAACCTGTTATTGCTTCTTCACTGTGCATTTCTACCATTTTTTTTTCTCCTTCATTGTATGAAAGCCATTTTTCCTTATTATCAAGATAAAAGTCATGGGTGATCTCGCAGGGACAAGTTACATGTACCTAAATGGTAGCTCCATTCCAACCCTGCTCTGTCCCAAGCAGAACTATTTACCCAGTCTTGGTATAAATTTCTATTTGTATAGAAACAGAGGCTATTAAACAATACGTGCTTTACTGGCCAATACTTCGTTTCTTTTTTTAGCTGTCCAGATAAGAAAAACAATGCAGAGAAGAAACTAGTCCCGGGAAAAAAGAGGCCACTTACGCCACTGATGTTCTGCACAACGTTTAGAAACTCCCTTTACCTTTTTGTTCCTCTGTTACTCCACCAGTCCTAAACAGATAAAGATCAATTTTATCTGTTTAGATCATAAAGTCTGGGAGTTGCTTTCTGCTGTGCCTTACTTCTCCCACTCGTAGGTGGGCCTGAAAGCACATGTTTATTAAAAATCATTGTATTTTATCAGGTATTTAGAGTCACTGCACATCCACAAACAGAACAGTTGCCATAAAACTGTTTTCAAACACAGGGACAGCAAACAAAGTCCACTCTTTGCGGTGTTACAATTGAGAGATGAGGAATGGGCTGGGGAAATCAGTATTTAGGTGGAACTAATTAGCAACGACTAAAAGCTAAATGACAATGTAACCCACAGCCCCCTTGTGGGATATTCTAAAATGGCTGTGCATGTCTGAAGCATTTCAAGGACTTTCATTATCTGCTCAGTCTACTGCTTTCACAGCTCAGATAAATCAGTATTTTCAACCACAGCATTCAGCCTGTTGTCCCACGGAATAATTCCCCAGTCGTAACATCCAGAGATACAGAAGCACACAAAATATGATCTCTTTTACTAGGCTAATAAAAATCAGAAACTATACTGTATAAATTTTATAGACCTCGAAGGTCTGTCTTCCATAGGAGGAAACTGGGACTTCAGGCTACTGTCGGCACCGTAACAGAGATAAAAATATTTTTTGGCTGCTTTAGAAAACCCACCACATAGAAGTCACCAGCAAAGCAAAATAACATAATTGTAAACTTACCTGAATCCTTCCTCTTTGTGGAGTTCCTTCATGTTACGGTTTCAACTTGCAGATTAACACTCGTAGAGCCACAAGGGAAAAAGGGCCAAGCAGCAAGAAAACCACTTCTGCTTCTTCGAGCCTACTCCGAGCAGGCAACTCTATACTATCAGAATGCAAAACGCAAGGGCCATATGGGTCTCACTCGCAGCTCCTCTGCATCGCCGCGCTGAGCCCGCTCTGTGCTGTGCGCGGGGTCACCGGCTCCCTCCAGCTAAGCCGGGCTGGGGGCGTTCAGAGGAGAGAAGGCGCCTGCTCTGTGCAGAAAGTCCTGCTGAGTCGGTAGGATAATTCGGGGAACCTCTCTGCACTCTGTTTCTGAAACGCACTGGCCCTTAAGATATTACTGTGTCACTGAGCGCTCTGAGGTATGTCAAGCACAGCCCTCATGGCTGTGTTGCTCCTTGCTGATCCAGGGATGAGAGATCAGAAACCCAAACACCCCCTGAAAGCCACCTGGGTGCCTCCCAGGAGCTACATCCTGAGCCAAGAAGATCCATATGGATTTAGCTTCTCCACAAAGTGGGGGGAAGCAGACTGTGAAAGCAGGGGACAGAAGGGAAGGAAAGGAAAAGATTCGCGCAATTTTCCCCAAAGAAACTGAGGTGTTGAGGTAATGCTTTTATAAAGATGAATGACTCTTCCAGAGGTGGGAAGGAGGACTTTTTGACTGTCAGATTAGTGAAAGTGGGAAGAAGCTGAATACTGGGGTCCCAAGGGAGAGAGCGAGCATGCTTCAAGCAGCAGCTGGGAGCTGCAGGAGGGGAGCCCAGCAGAGGTGACCTGGAGACCCGGAGAGGCACTAATAGAGATTTTGGAGATTGCCTCGAGGTTGGAAGGAGGACCCCTGCACCAGCAATGTGTTTACTCCCTTCAGTATACCTTCTGTGTGGTACAAAGCAGAAAGTGCCTGCTTCAAAGAGCTTTCTGCAAAATCCATGTCTGTTTGCTTCTGGGCAAAACCTCATGCCTCAGACAAGTGATATCAGACACTTTGGTATATGCCCTGGATTCTCAGAAAGTTCCTGAAGACCCTAAACCTCATCCAGTTTCTCTGAGATCAGAGGTAAGACTGATGTCCCGAGCGCAGACCTGCGCAAATGTGTTTTCATGAGCCTTAGTGGAAGGCTACACCTCTAAAAGTAGTTATGGTTTTCCATAAAAGAGACATTTTTCTCCTCATTTTGTTTGGGTCCAGAGAGCCTTCCCACATGGAAACACCTCTGCTCACCTTCATTTCAGTAATCCAGGACTGAGCAGCTTCAGAGGGGGGACACTATGGTTGTGTAAATAAATCCAACCAGGGACCATCACATGTTTTGCTCCTCCAGTGACCAAGGAGTTCAGAGACCGTAGGAAACAGGACCACAAGTGAAAGCCAAAAGGTGCTTTTTCGTTCCCCCGTGATGACAGTTAGGTTGGATTGCACAAAGAAATCTGATTCTTGCCAGGCAAGCTCTTCTTGGCCCTAGAAAAAATTTTCCCCAGAGTTTTCCATTTTACCCACCAGGGGTGTGGATGGCATTGACCACTCTCCACTTCAGCCAAGCCTCAGGAAAGAAATCTGTTGCAAAGGAAGACAAGCAAATACGTGTTGTGACTGGCTTCCACTTACATAACTTTGGACTTAGTCCCAAATTCATTAGCCAATTTTCTCTGTTTCTAACAAATGAACAAACAGAATCCCTCCCTGGATTTGAGGACTGGAGGGAAACTGGAGGGAGACTGCAGTAACCTTGACAGGTTTGGAGGAAATGGAGATAGGAGAAACTCTACTGAGACAAAGTTCCTCGAGTGAGATTAACCTAACTAATCTGAAGTATTCCATCTTGACAGGAGAGAGAGGGAGGCACCCAACCAGCTTAGCTCAGGTTAGTTATGTGAGGATCCCATCCCCACAGTCTAGTGGAAAACACAGTGGGTGCCTCTTCAGCCCAGCTTTAGTCCTAGTTTCAGTACTAAAAGATGGAACAAATAGAACTGGCTCATGACTTTGACATTTGCTCTGCTGTCATCATCAGCTCTATCTGATAGGATGACACTGCTTGAGCTGTGGTAGCCAGAGGAAATCCAATGTTAAGGAAATGGACATTCATTTAATGTTTATCTAGGATCTGCTCCACCAATGAATTCCAGATGTTGGCTTTAATTGTCGCATTCTGGTACGTTTAAGCAGCAGGAGTTCATAAGGCCGATTTGTAAATCAATCTGGCAGACTCATACTGAATCCCATCTTTGCCAGCTTTTCTAAGTAAGAAGATGCTCTTAAAATATTAAGTACTTAATGTGTCTGCAATGCAAAAGGAAGGAAAGTTTTTTTAAAAATCCCTCCCTGATGTTTTTCTCCTTTTTCTCCTTCTTTCCTTCATGTCCTCCCTGCAGAACTGCAAGACAAGCCTTTCACCTCATATGAGTGCGATGAATTTTAGCAGTCCTAAAGCTAACAAGGGCAGGTACTAGGATGCCTCTATAACATGGGCAGAGCACCCTGCTCCTCACTCACATAAATTCCTTCTGAGTAACTCCACTGATTTCCCACCACAGCCAATGGCAACTGCATGCATGGACTACATCCAGCAACAGTGTTCCTGATATTTGAGCCCGGAGTTTTTTTACAGAGGGAAAAAAAAAATGATTACTGCAACCTTAGAACTGTGTCAGGGCTCAATTCCATGTTCTTATTAATTTGTATTTAACTGTTACAGCAGCTACAGCTCCTATCCAAAGGTGGCAGAGAAATGTCTTTCATATTCTGAACTCCAAAGCATCGTACAAGCTCCGTGTTAGACACTAGTAAACCTCGCAATCATTTTGTGCTCAGCATGACTTCACGCAACAGCTGAATGTGATTGCTTATTGCAACAGCCAACTTCTCAGTCAGGCCTTGCTTACAGGAGAGAAAACTATGTTACTTCAGCTGAAGTACTATGTCCCTACTGACTAGGGCAGACACTATAGCTCCTTAAAATTACTTTTGAAATCCGTTTTCTCAATTTCCTTTCAAAACACCTGCTTCCAAGAAAGCACCTCAGTGTTCAACACATGTGAACCCTACTTACATTTTCCCAAGAATGTGTGCTTAGTACACACATTTTTCAAAAGGTGTCACTGGATGGTTAGGTAAGGTTTCAAAAGCTTTCAGCATTGGCAATACTCATCCCGTGGAAGTTCATGGGAATTCTTCAGAAGGGGTTGGCTCAGCCTCGGCTGACTGCTTTTGAAAAACTCCTCTTTATCTTCCATCTTTGATGGTCCAATAGATAAAGTGCTGTAAGTTCAGTTTACCATCCTCCTTTAAAATTACAGCCCTCTAAGTGGGGTCCACTTCTTCCCTCACTAAGAACACGAAAAGCATTTCACTCGTGGCATGAGCCAAGCCATATTTGAAGAGGGGTTTGAGAAAAGCAGTGGCTAAAAATCCACTCATTACTTTATGCTCTGAGCAGAGACAAAAGTACCATCAAAGACCTCTCTGTATCATCTCAGCTTAGCAGTGATTTAGCATTTGAGGCTGGAGAAGAAATCTTACTGCATTACAATAGCAAATCCCCCAAAATAGACAGAATGAAGTGAGCAGGCTTGAAACTACCTTCCAAGTCCATGGGATCATATCTAAGCAAGACACAAAAGCAACGCCATCCCAGTAAGTTAAACTGTTATCACTGTGTATCCCGCAGAGCTGGGGTGGCATCATGTATTGTGCCACATCTGAAATACAAGAAGGCAGGTCAGAACTCCGTAAGGGAATAAGCAAACTGGTTATTTCCCCACAGCAAACAGGCTCCCTGTGCTGTCAAAAAAGCTGGTACAGGGCTCTAGGGAGGTAGCTGTCAATAAGAAAAAAAATAAAATACTGTAAAAACAGGCTGCAGCAGAAATAACAGGAAGGATGTGCAGGCAACTTGTTGGCTTTTATTCCCCATGTCTGAAACTATTTCTGTGGTCCATAGCACATGAGCAAAAATGAATAGTTTTGGCCCAAGACACAGAAGAGTGCCTTCTCCAAATAAGAGGTGGGAAGGATCTAGTGAAACTTTTAAACTCTTTCTCCTTCAGGACATGCCAGCACAGCTTTGGAGGAACAGAGATGCTGTCACAGGATCTGCAATATTCCCTTCCTCGCTGCAGATGCTGAAAGGTGGCAAAAATGTCACTTGTGAGCAGTCCAGTGTGCAGCCTGTCCTCCTGGTAAGTGTGGAGCTTTGAAAACAAGAAGGGCCAAAAATTCCTAAGAAAAGCTAACATGGGTCAAACAAACAAATAGCAACAACCACATTTATATGTGGCGTAACTTCTGTATTTAAGGTTTAACAGTTTAATTTATAGTTGAGTATGTCCATGACCCAGGTTTTCCCTAGAACAAGGGTAAAACGTAGCCAAAACATTCCTGGCAAAGGGATGGGAGATACACACGAGCACTGACGGTACCAAGGATGTTGGGTGGCCAAATTCCTTTCTGACGCAATTCCACCGATCTACCACTGAAAGCTGTTGCCCTTTTGTCTGTTTGTCATGGCAACATTTCAAGAGGCCACCACAAAATTCTCTGTAATTACCCAAGGACGGAGCACCCAGAGAACAACTTCTTTTTTTTGAAGGTCATATAGACATGTTTTTACAATGGCCATGATTACAGCTTCTCAGACACCTCCCCATAGCCTCTGAAAACCATCCCAGAGGAAAGATGTTGATGGATTCTCCACAGATGAAGCCAACCAACGGCCAACGTGAGCAGGAGACTGCTCGCACCTCAGAAGCACGCCTGTCAGGACAGGAGGAGCATGCCTAGCACCTTGCTTGCATTTCAAGCCAAAGGCACAGACCAGCTTCTCAAAATTCACCCTCACTTCCCACAAGTGAAGGCTGCTGCATCTTCCAAGCTTCCTTGAAGGAAACGGATTATCAAAACCACACTCAAACCAAAGCTGCTCACACGCCCTTGGATGAAACAACTCTCTTCATGTCACATTCCCACAACTTTCTCCTGGGTTGGAGTTTCTTCTGCCAAAGCACACGTGAGGTCTACCAGGAGAAACTGCAGTGGGCTTGCAGTTGTCAGGAGATGCTGCAAACAGAGCACAAACACTGGCTGTGCTGGAAGTTGGGGAGGTGCCGTCCTTCTCCTCCATGAGATTCCTGGGATTGCTTTGGAGAGAGCAGCAGGCAGGTCTGGCAATCCCAGCCCACATCTGATGTGGATCCAGCTCCCTTCCCAAATTCCCTGCCAGCGAACAAGGAGGACTGCCACCAGCTCTTCTCTCTCTTAACAGCTGCACATTCAACAAGGGTGAGATGAAGATCCTTGTTCACTTCAGCGGAAAGGTCATCGTAATTTATTCTAGCTTGAAAAAACCTAATGCAAATCATCATGCCAACTCATATGGTTTCTCTTTAAGAAAAGAAACATCTAAGATTAGACCAAAGAAAACTCAACGAAGAATTTGGTGGTAATGCTTTTTCCAAATCAAAATAGTTTTGTGATGGAAGATTCAATCCCAAGTATTTCAAAGCCCTGTGTTGATAATCAAGCAGAAAACTGACTCAACTCAATAGTTCAACTGACTTGACAACATTTTTCAGGGAAACAATGAATTGGAGGGAAAAAAAAAAAAGAATAGATCAGAAAACCATCCATATTCTGCATTTTTTGCCGTATAACCTTTGTAGAGTGCCTGTAAGAAAATTATATATACACACAGGAATACATGTATCTATAGCAAGATGACAGAAAAGAAGAAAAGAAAAGAAGAAAGACTGCCTTTGTTGCACTGGATCACTGCAATGGAAAATAAAATTATTTGCTTCCCTTTAATTTACATGAAATATTTTCTGTACGGGCCTGTTAATAATTTAGCTTGTTATTAAACAGCAGCATTGTTCTTACTGTTTGTCTCTCTATTGTTCTGCCACTTGCAGTAATTTAAAACAACCCAGAAGAAATCACAGACAGATGCATTGCGTAGAGGACAGATGTGTTGACCCATACAGTGCTTTAACAGCTAAGCTTGCAAGGTATGTTTATGTTCTTCGCTTTTACTGCACATTGAAAGAAGGTTCTCTTTAAAACATTAACTTGAGACCTGCAAAATACATCATGGGAGTAGAAAGTGAAGGGATAAATTCTATGTTATCTGATTCCTTTTACTGCTTGGAGGGGTTTTATTTTTCCCCTCTTTTCTTTGGCTTCAGCACGAGGAGCAGGTTCCACCCCGTCAGCGCGAGCAGAGTAAAACTGACATTTTATGAGTGGAAGCAGTCCAAGGATGGTGGCTTATGCTCTTAACATCCTGACACCTCAACCTCTGAGAGCAGCCGCGGCACTGCTTCCAGTGGCTGCAGAACACCTTAAAAAGCAGCACAAACTGACAATGAAAATAAACGACGGTTACAGCACTGCTGGAGTCTGGCAGCCCTTAACAAATACAGCGGCGTCTGGGTGTTAAAATACATAAATCTGTCATCATTACCAGGCTAAGGGGTCGTCATCCTATTCACAAAATAAAAGAACTGTGCATAATCAGTAGGGCAGGGAGTTCAGAACAAAGTACGCCTTTTACAAACTCTCAACTGCTGATAGATGGATGTTTGCAAGGGACTTAATGTCTTCAACAGGGTATGTTTAAGAAGGAGTGTAGGTTTCAGAACTCCTGGGACTAGTCCTTTTTTTTCTCTCCTTTTCCAAATTTATTGCCAAAAGTGTATAATGTAAACACTCAGGTCTTCTGACTATGAAACCCAGGTTATTATAAAGTAAGAAGAATCAAAGCATTCTAGCACAATGATATTATTCATCAAGCACAACACAGAATATGTTCCTTCTTTCATCAAATAAAAATAAATTGGATTTAAAAATAGGTTTATACACTAATTGCCAGCAGTTTTGTTGGTTTCTTTCTTTCCCTTTCTTCATCATTTTCTTAAAGTGGATGCCAAAGACAGCACAGGAAAGGTAGAGAACCAGACCCTACAGGAATGTTAAAATACACCTCCTCAACAGCCATACATTTTAACAGGCAACATTCCTACATGTATGGATCAAGAAGCAGCACATGAGCAATCGACGGTGTCTATGTGCTTTTAGACATAACGAGGGACTCTCCAAAATCAACATTCAATCTGTACCTTATAAACTAGCCCAACTTGGTGCTGGTCTTTCAATAATAAATATTATACACTGTGCTTTAATTTACAAGTGTGCCTTTTGTGCATTTCTGAGTTAACTGATATCAAAGGGACTAAAATTTTGCTAAAAAAAATACTATCAGCGGTATTTAGAATCATAGAATAGTTTGTGTTGGAAGGGACCTTCAAAGGCCATCTAGTCCAACCCCCCTGCAGTGAGCATCTAGAGCAAGTTACTCAGAGCCCCGACCAACCTGACCTGGAATGTTTCCAGGGATGGGGCATCTACCACCTCTCTGGGCAACCTGGGCCAGGGTTTCACTAGCTTCATTGAGAAAAATTTCTTCCTTATATCTAGTCTGAATCTACCCTCTTTTAGTTTAAAACCATTACACCTTGGCCTATCACTACAGACCCTGCTAAATGGTTTGTCCCCATCTATCTTGTAGGCCCCCTTTAAATACTGGCAGGCTGCAATAAGGTCTCCTCGGAGCCTCCTCCAGGCTGAACCACCCCAACTCTTTCATCCTGACCTCCCAGCAGAGCTGTTCCAGCCCTTGGATCATTTTTGTGACCTCCTCTGGACGCCCTCCATCAGGTCCATGTCTCTCCTGTGCCGAGGGCTCCAGAGCTGGACGCAGCACTGCAGGGGGGTCTCACCAGAGCGGAGCAGAGGGGCAGAACCCCCTCCCTGGCCCTGCTGGCCACGCGGCTTTGGGTGCAGCCCAGGACACGGTTGTCCTTCTGGGCTGCGAGTGCACTTTGGCAGCTCATATCCAGGTTTTCATCCGCTATTTTTACTGGGCAAACTGAGGGCAGCAGAGCTGTATGATGGCACTAGTGAATGGGGCACAGTGCTTTCTGGCAGAGACTTCCTGGAGACACTGTGCCCATGAAGCTCAATGCCGCTTCAGCAGTCCAGTGAGTCCAATGAGGCCATGCTAAGTCCTTCACTCCCAGCCTTTGACAAAAAGAAGAGAGATCATAGAATCACAGAATCATTAAGGTTGGAAAAGACCTTTAAAATCATCAAGTCCAACTGTCAACCCAATACCACCATGCCCACAAAACCATGTCCCAAAGTGCCATATCTACATATTTTTTGAACACCTCCAGTGCTGGTGACTCCTCCCTGGGCAGCCTGTTCCAATGCTTGACCACCATTTCAGTAAAGAAATTTTACCTAATATCCAATCTAAACCTCCCCTGGTGCAACTTGAGGCCATTTCCATCTTGTCTTCTCATCAATGGAGCACAGGTGCCAAGGAAAGACTGTCAGGAAAAGGGGAGGGGCAGTAGTAGTTGTAGGAAAGTTAATAGAAAGATCCTGCTACTTGGGAAAGATGGTCATTTTGGATTGTTGACAGGATGGTAGAGATCTCAAAACTGCAGATGACCAGGTCTCCAATTAATGCAGTGGTTACTCATTACCTGGGGAGCTATTAATTAAAAGACTTTTAACTAGTATTCTGCAGTCACAGCAGACCTTAACTGGTAATCTAGACCACCTTCTGCACACCTGCCTTCCACACACATACGTATCACCTGCCTGGACCAGGGACTGCCTTGGCTTTACTCATAAATGCAGCTATTTCTAAGCGTTACAGATCCATAGATGTGGACAAATCAGTGGCTGTGCATATCAGCATTGCTCTGTCAACATGGGCTGAAATTCTGCCCATTAGCTGTATGGAGGATTCTAACAAAGACAACCCTGATTAATTAAGTCAGAGGCAAAAGATGTTTTTAGGCTCAGACATACTGACAAGAAAAACCCAACATGTACACCGCAAACTCATTGGGATCAGAGGCTAATTCTATTAATAACATTTAACAGAAGGAAGTCATAAATTGCTCAGATCAAACACACTTTTAACGTCAGCCTGCCTGGCATTGTGTATTGCTTTCATTCCCAAACAATATTTGTGCACCAAAGAGAGCTGCAGTTTGCTGTTTGCATGGGTGTAGCAGCAGCTACACACTCCAAAGCATCTGCAAAGGATTGTGGGCTAAATGCATCCATATGGCCTGCATGCCTCGCATTTACACTGGCTGCAGCTCTGGTTTGCCGCAGTCTACCACAGGATGGAGTACGGGGGGAAACTATATATCCATACATATATGTATGAATTTCATGCTTACATCCATGGAAAAAAATCTTTTCATTTCCTTTAAATTGTGAACAGGTGTTGTCACCTTCTTAACTTGGCTTCTACGTTACAGCTTCACGAAGGGAAAAAAGAAATCTACCCGAAACAGTGAGGCTTTTGTTAGCCAGAACATGATGTATTGATAAGCATACAGTAAAGTTTGTTATAAAATCAAATGAAACTAATAAAACCTAACAAAGATCTTGTAAAAACTGTGGACATTATACAGCATTAGTAGTGAGTTACGTTATAGATCTGGACATGGAAGAAACAAGACTGCTGCCCGGTTGCAAAGTTTTCCAGCCTTTTACAGACGTTCACCAAGAGCCATCAGTCACATCGCTCGGTGCTACATTTTTGATCAGTCATTTTTAGGGTAGTTACAGCTAATACTGGCACTCACATCATCACCTCTTTCTGGAGAAAGAGCTTTTCAAGAACAAATTATTATGGGCTGTTGTGATATTAATCTAGCATAGCACTCATCAAAATGACTAAAACTAGTGAAATTGTTTTTCTGCAACAATCCAGGAATAGTCACCTTTTCATTTTGGAGTATTTCTCTCCTCCTTTCCTCTCCCAGGACAGCAGAGATTTTCCAGGGCTAAATACGCTGCACGTGCGAACTCTGAGCAGGATTCCCCAAAGAAGGAGGAAATGAAGCACCACTGAAATTCAGGGGATAGGAATAACTGATTGCTTTTAGATTCCTTTTAACTTCTGCTTCTGCTGTTCCTGGGCTACACCAAGTCTGGTCAGGGTGTGTGTGTCTATGCCTACGCTCATAAACACTCAGAAGGAAGAGCCTTCACTTGGGTGAGGGCATCATTAGTCAATGATGAGTCACTTCCACTGGAAAAGGAGCTTCATTGCCAAGTGAACAGTGTTAGTTATGAGTTTGCACCAAAACATGAAAATATTCACATTTTATGTACCGAGCATTTCATTTCATTGACTCCTCTAGTCAATGGGATCGGTTCAGGCAGACTGACAGCCTCTTCCCACAGGCTGACATGAAGGACCCCCGCACTTGGCAACACCCCTTAGACAGTTATTGTTCTGAACCAAAGCCCTACCTGCACCTCCACAGAGGGGTTGCTGTGAGCCGGTAACACCATACCACACACTGACAAGAAGTCCTTGTGCAACGATTGCAATTGCTAGGCCTTGAGTAGTAAACTACGGCTCCCCTTTTCTGCTCAGCTCCCAAAGGCCAAAATCAATCTGAGCTTTAATTAGCAACATAACCATTACTAAGCATCAGTGACTATGGCCAGATCCTCATCTGGTGTTAATCTGCGTATGCACAGGAGGCCACCAACGTAGATACAGCTGCCGGATTGGGGCCTTAACAAATTAAACATGAGAACTTTGTTACTGTTTATTGTCACAAGGAATTCTTCATTTCCATGTAACAACTGACTAATCATCATTAGTCATGATTATATGCCCTGTGATTGTGTTAACGGTCCCACGCTGGATAGGCTGCCTTTCACACTTTGTGTTGAAGTAAACGTGCTAAAGACAGATTGCTAACTCCATACCATGACCAGCATAAGCCACACCATCTTGTTCTTGGTCTCAAATGAAAATACTGCACCATTTTTTTCTTTTTTTAAGTGTTGACTCATTTCATTTTTTGCTTAGCATTAGCAGTCCCTTGGTGCACACATTGCTGACTCAATGTTGATTCACATCTTCTTGCTGAGCACATCTCTCTCTGGTGTCCAGAGTTTATTAAGAGGCCAAAACCCAAACATAAATAAATTTGTTATGCTTTTCCATCATGGCTGGTGGCACCTGACTCTGTGCTACAAATGTTTTCTCAGCTTTTGCGCTATAAATGAGTTCTGAGACATGGATTGATGACTTCATTGGAGAACTGTAATGCAAACCATATTTTACTGTACTTGACTTTTTTTCACACAGTATTTTCTACTAGTATGAGCAGAAAAAAGCACATTAGAATAAATATGCTTTCAGACATTGCCATGATTTTTTTTTTCCAGGATACTTATGCTGACTGTTTAAAAAAAAAGGTTATTTTAATGCAAATTTTTCACACATGTCTGTTATCAAAGAGAGCTGTCTTTGGACAAGCTGTAAAAAAGCATAAAGTAGCAGCTGGCTTAGCAGGAAAAAGCTACTTTAAAGATAAATCATCTGATGTCAGGGAAGATTCTCAAAGCAATCAATTGCAGCAGACAGACAGCAGACATTTAATAGTAAATTTGATTTGTTTGAAAACGAGATGTAGCTCAATTTCTCAACAGCCCATCAGAGGTTTAGGACAACAAGCTGCACTCTTCTTCTTTCTCTCTGCATTAGTATTTTACTACTCCACATCCCCAGTGGGGCCAAGCGGCTTGGTCACTCAGAGGGCCAGGCACCAGACAGGGGAATGAACTGGATGGATGATGGATTCTTCACCAAAATCTTCCTCCAAATAAAGAAAAAGAAGAGAAAAAACAATTGCAGTAGTCAAAGATACAGGGCAAGAAAAAGAAACAGTAGAGCAGCTGTTCCTTGGACTGAAATGTTGATCTTCCTTGTGCTAAGATGCACCCAAGTAAGATGTGTCCTTGGCAGTTTATAAACTCCAAGTGAAGCAAGAAGTCTACAGTGCAGAGACAATCCCAAACCCTACTCTTGTGGCTGCTTCCTTTTTCTTTGCTACAGAAGGTAATGAAAGACATGCATGCAGATGCAAAAATAGAGACAGTTTGATCTTTCATCACTTGGTTGAGCAACTGATGCAAGATGAAGTATTTACTGGCAGCACCTGTAGCAATAGCCCCGCATGTTGCAATGCTGGCACACCTTGCAGGATATGGCCCACAACACTTCTGCAAGTGAAAAGTCCTCTGTGTTGTGCATTAGTGAAAGAGGTCATTATGCTACAGCATAAGTATTTACTAATAGTCCTTCCTACAGCTGTTCGCCAACAATTTTCCCTTCAGAGAATGACCAGACTTCTGGTACAAGTAGTACAGTTTATTATTGCAGAAAGAGATGGTAATGGAGTTTGTCCAGCACTTCCTTGTTAGAAGACTTTGTATTCAGTTATTTATAAGTCAGGCAAATCTCACCCATTTGGGCAAAGATTTCCCAGTGAGTGCCTGATGGCTGGAGCATGTGATGGCTCTATATGCACAGCCTCACATTTTCCCCAAGATGGCCACAGCTTGATACAGGTTCCAGTTACACCATCACATGCTGTTTTTTTCTGCAGAACACACCTCCATTCAGCACACAAGGTGGACAGTTTTCAAATAATGAGAAGCTATTTAACATTTTTTCTCTTCCTCTTTGGCCTTAGGCTTCCTTTTAGAGCACACTGGCAAGGAAGTCTTACTCTGCAGTAATGAAACCGCAGGTTTCCATCAAGCGTCTAAAAACAAAGTTACTTTTCATACCTGTAGATCATAAATCAGCTCTTCTGAATTGATTCAACTGGGAAAAACCTTAAAGATAAGTTTTTCATGGACATCACTGTACAAATAACTCTTTGGGAAGGTACATCACATTTGTTTTGATGAGTTACAGATAATTCTCCACAATAAGGAACCATTGTACTTAATAACTGCAATGCTGATTTAACACTGATTAAAGAGAAGTTCCTCTTCCAGCATTTGTAAATCTGTCTGCAGTATAATTGGCATCCCAGATCTTGTGGTAAGCCACAAAAACTATTAAGGCTGGCTAGGAAAGGAAATTGTAGTTTTGACTTATATTGGTTATCTGCTTTTACTGGCTTACATTTCACACAGTGGTGTATTAGAGCAGGATTCCTTGGATCTTTGGGATCCAGGCCCTGCAGTCTGAGAAGATGGGGAAATAAGCAGGGCAGAAACCAATTGCTACCATCTGGGTTGGCAAAACCTTTGTCTGAGAAGGAAGATCAAAAACCTAGAACAAGAGAAGACTCCCTTCCAACACAGCAGCAGGAGGATCCTAAATGAGGAAGAAAAGACTTTAGCAAGTGTTATGAAGGAGGAATAGTCTTTTAGGGTGAGATTTAAGAGGTTTATACTCAACTCTGAGCCACAGCTCATACTTTATGTGGTCTTGGACTAATCATCTGGTCTCTCTTTGCCTTAGTTACCATCTGTAAAATCACAGTAATCTGTCTCATCCACACTTGCAGACTGAGAAGTTCTCCAGCCAGGCAATGTGAAGGTATGTCTACCAGACATGTAGAGGCAGACCCAAGTTTGGTCTGCTTGTGCACTGAGCTGGCTGGTTGTAAGCAATATCTGTCATGGAAGCCACAAAGTGACGTTTGAACAGGCTTGTACCAAAATTATTACATCTCAGAGAGACCAACCTGCAACGTAGACAAAGGAGCTCATGTCTGCCAGCACCCACTGATATTGGTGGATCCACTGCCCTTTTTTACTCCTTTGTACAATGTCACAGATTTTTGTTGGTTCTCTATACTCTCATTCCCAGAATATTTTCATGCCAAAATGGATTTTATTTTTTCAAGTCCCAACATTTAATGAGTCATTTGATGCTATTTTAGACTTAATATCTTAACCACCTTGCCCATGTCTGATACCTGCATGGTTTTACATGCTTGGTATCAGTAGTAAAGCTGGAGTAAAAGGGCTTTTGCTCCTTTGAAGGAGTGGGAGACTAGAGAGGCCATATGGTTCAAAAGGCCACTCTGCCTAATGAAGTTTGTGCTTTCCGGGGCACAAACAAAACAGCTCCATCAATTTGATCTTCATCCTCAAAACTGACATGCAGTTGGTTTCAAAACATTGCCTCCTTCTCAAAAATCAACAAAGGATTGATTTGCTTTCAACCAAAAGCATTTTCACCAAGACGAACACAAGCATCTGGCCGATGCATTAAATGTTTGGGTCCTTTGAAAGAATAAGTCAGTGATACCTTGTGTTTACTTGCAGACCTTGGCAAGAAAGACACTAGGGGAACATTTGTTTTCAGGGGAAATTGTTCTAGTGAAAAGCAATTGGTTTGAAACATTATGTGAATACATCTGTACCACTGGAGACAAGGGACGTAAGTAACCTGTCAAAAATGTTCTGAGCAACAACAATGCACAAGGGTACACTGTGAGACTAGGAAGGAAGGTGCAAAGAGCCTAAGAAATACTGATTTTAGCCAGCATTAGAACAAGGATGCATGGAGGTGAACGATAACTCAGCCCATATGTCTGCCACACATTTAGTTTAAAGTTAGCCTTTTCTTGGCACTTGGTGATCAATATTTGTTTGCATAGGGCTCAATCTCACACCCACAGAGGCCAGTGGGAGCTTGCCATTTCCTTCCATAGCTGCCCAATGAGGCTCCAAATAACCAGTGTTTGTGCCCAGGGCTTTTCAGTGCCAAATATAATGAACACTATTGTTCTTAACACAATTAAATTTGATAATCCAATTTCCCTGAGCAACTGAATTGGAGTTTTTGCCTCAATCTTTCCTGAATTCTAGTCCAACTTTTACCCTGTGCCTCCTGGCTTTTCCCTTTCATTTGTTTCTGTTGTGCTACCAAGAATAGTCAGAGCCTTCTTTGACTCACAGATGCCTCAGTGTTGCTTTGCCTTGGAATAATGGCAGCTGGCTAGGGCCTTGAGCTTTATAGAAGATACTGGATGACAGAGAGATCAAAGACTTTGGCAACCTCTACATACTGCAAAAGCACACGCAGGACTGAAGCAGGTTCTTATAGCGTTCCTTTCTCCACACCAAACAGTCTGGAAAGCACGTCCAAAAGGAGTCTGTATAGACATGACTCTTTAGAGACTATTTCCACTTCACCCTTTTTGCTCAGTGTGGGAAAGAGAGATGGATGAATGTGGATAGGAAAGACGTGAATGAGGAAAACCAAATCCACAAACTATGTAAACCATAAGATGGCTTTTGCAGCTTTATCCCACTGATGCTACAGCAAGAGTGTTTCCCTCACCTAAAGCATCTCTTTCCTGATAAGACATTTACATTCTGGTCTCTCTCCCATACCGACTCTGCAGCTAAGTGCATTCTCCAAGAATCACCCTGTTATCGGGTGATAATCCTCCATCAAGCAGCACCAAGTGCTTGCTACATGCTCTGAGTCCACAGAAGCCCTCCTACTGCAAAGGGGAAGAAGAAGAAACAACAAAAACAAGCAAAGTGCCAACCAGTACGCAGCTGGAAACTGCCCTAAGCTCTGTCCTCACTCCCACTGTCTGAGAGAAACAGAACTTCATAGACCAGATACTAGGGGTGCTGATCAGGCAATAGGGTGGGCAAGATACTTGATCTCACTCCCTGCTTTATAATCCTCCCCTTTGCTTCCTCAGTATCTTCCAGCATGCCAAATTTTATCCTGCTCTTTCCCTCCTCACAGACAATGACCAATGAGGATATTTCTGTGGCAGCCACAGCAGAGGAATCTCTGATTACCCAGAGAAGTGTCTTTGGGGACTTTCAGGAACGCTCAGCCCAGCAGGTGACCCCAAAATCTCATTTCCAGGCCAAGCAAGTCCTCTGGAGCTAGTCAAAAGCATAGCCAGAGAACCCACAGTCACCAAGATGGCATCTGAAGCTTTTTTAATCCTGCTGCTACCAAGGGGATTTCTCAGGAATTGAGCGTCGCTGGGGCATATGCCAGCTTTGAGCTTTATTTCAGACTAAATGTTATTATTCCTGAAGACACCACGCTTTGTGAAAGCTCAGTACATGGATCTTCCAGCTGTGCGTTTTTCTACGGGTGCCTTAAACATTTGTTTTGAGAACTATGCTGTTCCAACAGCAAACATAAAGATCAGTGTGACCTCTCCTTATCACACAGTCTTTCCTGTGTGGAATTCATTGTGATCTGGACCCTAGTGACTATTGCATCATTTCTGTTTATTTGTAACCTTTGGCACTGCGTAATCTTATCTGCCTGCAGCCGGCTGCAGCAGAAGATGAGCAGCAACACAGCCAGCTCTGGCAATCTTCAAACACTGGAAAGGGCCAGTTAAGAGTGGAGGTCAGTAAATTATTAGCAAAGCAAATCTGCAATCACTGACAGCTACACAGCTCGGTCTCTCTCTCCAAAGCAGGTGAAAGCTTTTCTCCAGCTCTACTCACCAATCACGATAAGGGTGTAGTTCACATTGGTGCTGCCGAAGCCATTGGTGGCTTTGCAAATGTAGGTTCCCGCATCTTCACTTTCCACCTCCTTGATTTTCAGCCCTTGCTGAAGGATTCGGAACCTCGTCCAGCCACTGTGGATAGTGCGTCCATCCTTCATCCACATGGTGAGAGGCGGGGGGTCACCCTCCACTGGGCACAGAAGCTTGATAGTCCTCCCTAGCCTCACCGATTGACGGTGAATCACTTTATCGGCAATCCTTGGGGGACCTAAGAAAGAACACAGAGAGAAAGAGCTGTTATTACCTTTGCTGGTGGTATAGCAGGGATTTAAAGACCAGTCATCAATCAGGGCATTACACTGACTGCTATACAGAGATATAGCAAAAAGTACTTACGAAAAATTAACTTATAACCAAGGCTAAAAAATGCAGGCAATTACAAAGGGATACAACAACAGAGATCCTGGTTTGTGCAAGACCTGAAGCTGTAGCCTTGCCATCACCAGCAGCTCATGCTAACCCATCAGGGAAGCCTGATTCTAGGCCTCTTGCTTTTCCTCATTTTCTTATAGCAAGAAGGTGTCCCATATACAAACTATTCAGCTGTACTTGGTAAAGCAACTGTAGTTGTTTTAAACTTAACACCTATCCTGAAGGCAAAATTAGTAACAGCACTGGTACTTAAAACAAAACTCTGCCCCACCCTCAAAATGTTATAATCCTTTCATGTTGTATGTACGGTAATTCCCTTTAATAGTCACCAGATGGGCTTTATCTGAGATGCATAAGCCTGCAGTTGTCAGACATAAAGCATTCGTTGGGTAGCGCTTCACCGAAAAGACACAGCATAGCCTGACATGTTAACATTGCTTATAGTCCAAAAGAAGGTATTTTTATAAACTGCCTTGTCAGCCTTTCTGGTTTGACCTGACTGACAAATATTTGCTCTTTGTAAAAGGTGATAATTTCATGCAAAACAGTGTGTCCCTGGAATGCCACAGAGTGAACACACTGTTTGCCACATGATATCAGGATGCACTTGGACAGGCCAATAGTCAGAAAAAAGAAGTGATAAAGACCCCAACTGTGGGAATGGCCCCATAGCTGAATTCAAACAGAATTTCTTCCCAAGGCTCTGAAGAGTTGAAGCAGAGAGTCTTTTTCCTGCATCTGCCTTTTCTGCCTTTTCATTAATTGCACAAGTTCCCCACACAAACTGCAATACCAATGCTCTTCCCAGAATAGTCTATTAATGGGCGTGATAATACGTGCCCTGCCCTTGCATAGGGACAAAATGTTTTGCTAAGAATTGCTGATTCTGAGTTGCACCCAAAACCCACAAGATGTTTGTGGGATTTGGAACTGTTCCCTCATATTTTATTCCCGTTCCTAGTGTTTTGCAGGATTGGACCCACATGGGATAAGCTACAGAGCTCATATTTGCACTTCCTCATGACTAATTCCTATTATTCCAACGTCTGCCTGAATTCTCTCCTAGCATGACTAAGGCAGTACATACAGTCCAGCTCATGAATGACTACAGAGCTGCTGTTGCAATTACTCATGTTGAATCGCACCCATGAATTTTGCAGCTTTGCTGCTGAACATAAGTGCTGCTCAAGCTGAGAAGAGAATGATGAACCAGCTTAAAACTCATTAATTAGTTTAACTAAGAGCCTGGTTAAATTAATGGGTCTTAGACATACTCAGATTCATGTGAACTGCTGAAGACCCAAAGTGGGGATATTGAGAGCACTTATTCTGAAAAAGTCAGTCCCTGGCAAAGATAACGCACATCCCTTCGCAGCTTCTGCAGACACCTGTGGGACAGCGTCTCAGAGGTGATGGTGCCCTCCCAGATTCCAAGAGAACTGGCAAAATACCATAAGAAATCCCATCTGTCCAGGTCTGTCTAAGCACTGCAAACCACACTGTTAATATTCTTCACCTTGAGAGATTTCCAACCAGCTCTGTGGATGGAGAGATAATCCCAAGATCCACAAGTCACATTGCTGAATCTTTTAAAGAGGAAATCCATCCATCAGGAGGGATTGTGTGTGTTGGCTTTGATAAAACAGAACTCACCAACACCAGGTGAGGATCCAGCCCCAAATTCTGCTACATTTCCCTACGTGGTGCAGTGTCTCACTCAGTGTAAAGGAGCAGAAACATCCAGATAAGTCCACAGCCTTGTTAAAATTCTGTGTTGGCCTTGGAGAGGTCCCTTCTGACCTAGAGACCTACCAAACCAAGTCAAACTTTAAGAGTAGCTTCATTGCAATCTACTTGTGAGCCAGGATACTACTCCATGCATATTCAAATGGCAAAAACAGATCTATAATTAGTGCTGAGGAAAAATGTTTGGTGCAGGGCAAGCAGGGACAGTGGAGAGAGAGCACCCTCCTCCCAACTTGGAAACTTGCTTGTAGCTCCTTCAAAATCCCTTTCCTTCCGACATTCAGGTTGACTCCTGATGAATTTTGAGACCTGGAGGGATCAGATAGTTTCCCAATCACGTCATGTGCCTCATTGGGGCAGGCTGCACAAGCGGCTCTCCTGATGGCACCAGCGTTGCCTCTGGATCTGTCACGTGTTTGGGTCAGCGGTAAGCTTGGTCCTCCTAAATGCCATTTTCCTTTGATTGACCTTTCGTTCTGAGGAATTGTTGGATCGCTCTCTGTCACAGGATCTACTCGCAGACCTTTATGACATTTAGAAAAGGGTGCATTTCTTAGGGCCTTTCTGGCTGAAAAGAAAAACACTAGTGCAGTCCTCTGCAGCCCTTCATTAGCCCTTCCAGTGACTTTCTCAGGGTGAGGAATAAAAATTTCCCCCCACTCTTTTCCCTGCTCTGAATTTTGCCAGATACTGCTGCATGCACTCCTCAAGGAGGTACAGCTTCAGGACATAGATGTTAAAACCTTGCTTCTGTTCATGATTTGTTGCTGTAAATACTCCCATTTCATTACCTATCGTCTTTGCGCTAGTAACTTTCTGCACAAGCAGTACTCTTTCTCTGGAATCAGTGCCTTCGCATACGCCAGAGGCTTCAGGGGCCCTGGCAAGCCAACGGTAGCTGGACCTCCTGTAGATGGCTACAGCAAGAATAAAATGTTGATATCATCACGGATCTCTCTCTCTTTCTAATGTACAGGCATCCCCTGGGTCTTATTTCACTACATATCTGTACAGCCCTGCCTTGGAACTGCAACAGTGACGATGAATGCTTTTCAAGTCAAGATACAGTTTGGCACATCTCACCACGCTTCGCTGTCAGTGTTGGGAGGGGAGGCAGTGGAGAGGGGGACGTGTGCTTTGCCAAAGGGTCCTTCTGCAACGTCCCCTGGGCAGTGGGTGCTGCTGACACAGGGCTCCCTCGCGCAACGTACTGCAGAAATCCCACGCTCTCCAGACAGAAACGTGTTCCCCCTCTGCATCCACATGTTAAGCTGCCCAGAACCACTCAGGTTCCCCTGGAGTTTAATTTCTGGGGCTTCTCAGAAGCAAGCATAATGGACGGAGCAAAAAGATGTCGTAAAAAGATGGTGAGCACCCCCGTTTCTCATGTGCACCACTGGTATTGAGGGGAGCTCCCCACCTCGCAGAACTGGCCCGTAATATGCCGGGGGGTGGCCATGAGAGCAGAGTGCCCACAGCGGCCGGCTCTCCCGAGGCGCTGGTTTGGGGTGTCCCTTGGCGGCTGCCTCCCGCAGGGCTGGGGCACGGGAGCAGAGCCCAGGGCACGGCCTGCGGCCCTGCAGGCTGGATACGTTTCTACAGCTGCTCAGAGAGGCAAAATCCCCGGGAAGCACCTGCTGCTTCACCTACAGCTGCCAGCGAGGTAAAAACAGGCTGAACCCTGGCTGCTGCCGACTCCCCATCCCCTGCTGCTGCCGGCTTCTGCCCGGTGCTCTAATGCAGCATCAAAAAGCAGATGCAATTACTCCTCACGCAGCCAGCGTCACGATCTCAGCCATCCTCGACTCCAGCTTTGCGCTGCACGTGAGCACAAATGATCTAACGTGTTTTGAGAGCAACTCACGATAGCTGCTCGCTGCAGTGCCGCCCTTGCCTTGTTTGTGGATCGTGCGTTAGGGCAAACACCACAACAGCCGGATAACAACACCGTAAGGGATTGTTTCGAAAAACTGAAATCATTTCGTCAAACCAGATTGTGAAAATTGTGAATTCATCTACCTACCAGCACAACGTTTTTACTGCCAATACCACCCTTCTGGCTATGGGGGGGCGATCCCGTGAATTGCCACATGCCCGCACCCATGGGCCAAAGCTCCAGACTGGATCCTTTCAAGATGGAGCCAGGGAGAGCAGTGGTCTCCGGCCCTGGGTGTAAGTGCTGGGGGAAGGTGTCCCTACACCACACTTCCCTTGATTTCTTAGCCATCAGGCAGTGACTCTTGAAAAAATCAGCCTTTGTAAGTGCTGAGAATCTGCAGCCTCTGATGCTCCTGGAGACAGAGGTAACGTCCCACAGCATTTTGCCATGAGATATGGCAGAAGGGGCCAAAACCAAGGCCCCAGGTAGGTATTCCACCAAAACTGGTGACACAGATTTTTACACAGTTTTATAGTCGGGGGGGTGGGGGGTGGGGAGAGAAAGCAACCACCATTTCTCGCTTCCACTCCTGCGGTTTTCCGTTACGCAAAGGCAGCTCTCCACAGCCACGGGCGCTGCCGAGAAACGGCCTCCTAGGCCGTGCCACGCCAGAGAGCGTGCAGCTGACTCCACAGCCGGTGTGAACAGCAGGAGCCATTGCGATAAATTGAGGTTTTCTTCAGTCCCCCTTGTCCTCAACAAAATAGTTTGAGAGAATAATTTCTTAATATTTTGGCTGAGGGGGAAGGGTGGGGTTTGACATCCATGGATGTGACTTGGGAAGAAGTGACGAGAATGCAGCTGCCTCCCCCCGCGCCTGGTTGTTATTCTTTCTCCAAATACAAACTAAATATAACTTTGCCCCATAACATTCAAATCATTTTAGTTACTAGAAGGGATCATGCCTGGAGTTCCAAGGGCCAGGGTGCAATCAGGCTTAAAATATAATTTAAACAATCCAGACTCTACATATTCCACCAAGTTATCTCCTTGCTTGTAGTTTCCTCATCTACAAATACATGTAAGTACACCCAGAAAGAAACCAACAATCCCAGTTAGATGGCAAGTTTTGTGTTCAAGATCATATAAGTCCAGTCAAACATTAACAAGGAAATGCCATGATCACCTCATTTGTTTTAAATATTTCTGCTCATATACATGCAGACAAGTGTGCAGATTTATTTGCCTCATTTACGAATACAAGCAACTGGAATCTCCATTCTGTTCCATTATATAAAGACAGATCCTACACCTGTCTTACTGAACAGCTGGGCAACTTTCAATTTATATCCTGCGATACTGCTCTCCACTATCCTATACCGCAGAAAAGCCACACTTGCTGCTCTGCTGCTGACACTGCTTTACAAGCATTCCTGTTCTCCCCTCCAGTGCCTTGGAAGGGCTGGTGGTTGTCATTTCTTGGCAAAAGGGGTTATGTAAAACCCAAGAAAGTCTCTTCGCTTCAGCAAACAGCTATTTCCGGGAAGCAGCAAAAACAATTTCTAGAAGTGTATTTAAGACAGAACAGTGGAATAGCCTGGAGCTTCCTGTCCATATTTCTCACAGTCAAAAACACACATACATGTAATTATATTTTCCTGGACTGCATTGCAAAGTTCATGCACTCATTCAACTCATACACGTAGTAAACATGATTTATAGCTCTGTGTGAAAACCCTCTAGATATATGGTGTTTTGATAGTGACTCGAACCTAGAGCTATAATTTAGTAACACCTAGCAGTGAAAGCTAAATGATTTCCCACTCCACATTCCTAACTTTCCGTGAACCCCTTTTACTGCTAACCTGGGGAGGAGATACTGCTTCTACAATTGTTTGGATTTAGCCTTGTTATTCCTTCAACTAAACTGCACGCTAACATCAAGCTTCACATATGGTGAACACACCAGCACTGACCCACGTCCTATGAGACCATTTGCCATGATACAGTTCAAAGTGAACTTTATTAACACATTAAACATAATTACAAAGAGGAAATTCCAAAGAAGGTCAACCAGCCCGGACAGTTTCTTGGAATGGAAAGTAATTTATAATATCCACATACTGTATTGTAAAGTTTATAAAGAAGTTAAATAAGTTTTAAGAGCCCCACGGGTTATGTATATTTTATTATTTAATACCAAACACGTTCACTTTCCATGAAGATAAGATTTCTTTTGAAGTGCTGTGTTAGCAAATTAACAAAGTCATTTACCATGAAGCTCCCAAACAACCCATCAATGCATGCAAGGAATTAACATCAGAGAATGGGCTATCACAGTATGCATCCTATGAGGAGAATACAGCAAAGCAGAGAAATCTTTCATTATGACAGTGAGATGAAAGACTTGGACAACGGCCACTAACCAAACCACTTGTTCCAAATGAACATGGTCTCTTACACCAACGCTTGAGGCAACATCTGGCTTTCACCCATCACTGTAAAACCTGATCCTCCAGAGTCCTTAGTACAAGGATAGTTCACACCAAAGTTGATTTCTTTCACCTCTCCCATGCTTCAGAATGAACATGGGTGGCTGGAAAGGACCGTCTAAAAGCCATGTTTTAAACTTGCTTCCAGAGTTGGTTAACTTGAGATACCCATTGCCAGAAAGCTGGGCTGGACAACACGTGCTTACAATAGGAGTTTAACCCTTACTATAATAGCTTAACCCTCTCTGCAAGACTGGCATGAGGATCATAGACTTACACTCTCTGCATATCACTATTACTATTATTTGTGTTGGCATTCAAGCTGTAATGATGGATCAATGGATAGAGGCCTCGCTATGCTGAGGGCTGGACAAACACCTACCAAAGAACAATTCCCCCAGGGAAGGGCTTACAAAGCAATGATGGCAAGACTTTCAATTAACATGAGTAGGTGTTCCTCAAAGAGAGGAACTATGGCTCCCTGAATAGTGCGAAGCCATTACATGGAGCGCAGAACTGATAAAAATGCTTTTTGACGGAGATAAAAGGATGAATGTGTTGCCCATGTATACCATTAACTACTGGAATAAGCCGTTCAAAGGACTGGTGAATCCAACATCTTTTCAGATATTTTCAGAACAAAACAGTCTGCGTTTCCAAAAGGTATGCATTAGCCAAGTAAAGTAAGGGTCAGTATAGGGGTAACTGGGCCACATGCTTCAGTATGTGACACGAGGAGATCAGATTAGATGAGCTAATGGGTCTTTCTTGGCTTGAAAACGTAGGCGCCCACAGACAAAAACAACGCTTATCAAAAACAATCAAAAGATTAAAGAAAAAAACCAACAGCATCTCTGTAGAAAAAAGATTCTTAGAGAGGAACACAAAAACACCACAAGTATTTGCTGACCAGCCCCGATGATTGGTCAGGCTTAGCTTTGGGAATAGCAGACTGTTTGCAGGAGCAAGTTCTAGGCTTGGACTGCACAGCTGAGCCCAACAATGTGATGGAGAAAGCAGCTTTCTGGACTCATTTTACAGCAAGTGAAGTGACATAATTTCTCTTTCTTCTCTACCTCTGTGGTAGGAGCTGCTTTCCTGATGAAATGGATGTTTATCGATAGCACAAGAAGTGCTTGCCATATTTTTACATGACTAATAACTAGCCCCTTGGGTGAAGGCTGCCAGTAAATTTTCTACACTTGATGTTCCAAAAATAAGAAAAATAGACTATTTGGGAACATGTTCCATTTAATTAAGTGCCCTGCATACACATTTCAGTGAGATTTAATAAAATAGTTATTGTACATTAAACAATTGGCACTTGATTATTGCATAGATTTATTGCAGTTCAACAACAGTAGATGAGATACATATCTCTTACATGGTTTTTAAATCCTTTGAGCATATGTTTTCAATAATTAGTTGGTATTTATTTAACATGAAATTACCATCTTATTAAATTAAATGTGCATGGGTGACATTCAATTTCAAGTGTTGCTGAATATTTTTTCAGCAGCAAAAAATAGTAACTTTATCCCTCAGGTTTTGAGGTAGCAAACGCAGAGGAGAGTTAGGATTACTTCAAATTACTTTTGAAGAAACAATTCGTATGCTAGAAGGTTTCTCTTCTAATGTGGAAGAAAAGATATTATTTATTGTTTCTTCAGTGCTGCCAGTGGGCTTAGTGTGGGCCAAAAGAGAGGACTAGTGTTTCTACTCTATGGCTAAAATTATACTGACAGCGCAGACGGTAAGCAGTTCAATGGATAATGAGAAAACTTTTTTTAGACAAGAGATAAGTACAACAAAGGTGTGTTGGCACATGTACCCACACAATCTACCTTTTTCATTCCCATTCAAAAAGGCAAGCCCATCTGAATAATGGCATTCCTAATTTGCTTTTGCAAAAGAAATGGCATTAAAATATATTTTCCAGGTTCTGAAATTAAAAGGCTTTTTTTTAAACTTCTGTTTCCAGGAAGGACAAACTGCCTAATTCTGGAGGAAAGCTAGAAATCCTCTGGCCTGAGGGAGTTAGGAGGATCCAGAACCCAACTGAAAATCCTGCCCCATAGCCCCAACCTGCTTTCACCAAACCTAATCCAAACCCACAGCATCTCCACCACAAGTCACACAGGGACCATTCCTGCCAACATAAGGCATCTGTTTGCTTCCCATAATCTCTGGGAAACAATCCAGTCAGGCAGTCCTGAATTAGCTTCTGGGGTTAATCTACCCCAATTTTAACATAAATGCTATTGTACTCTGCCCTTCCAACTGCTTCCCGACCGTGCAAATCCTGCTTCACAAGCCCTGTGGATTTCCCAGCCAAATCGCCCACCATCTCCAAGACTTTGAGCAAAACAAACCAGACACTCTGCAAATCTCAGTTTAATTCACTTATTTTGTAACAGAACTCCCCTTCAAGCCACTAGTTGCAATCATGTTCCAAAACCCAAGGCTTCAAAGACAGGCATTTACTTCTAAGCCAATCTGCTCCGTTTTTTGTCCCCTTCTTTGTCCCCCCTGCCTACGTGCAGTATCCTGTCACCTAATCATTTTATTTGAACAGCTCCTAGAAAATAGGATGCCCAAGTTCACATTTGGTGACACGGATTCCCCTTCAACTTTCGTAGTCAATATTTAACCCAGTCTAAGCACAGTACAAAGTTTAATAAGTAATTAGCCATTTCCCTTATAGACAGACGTTTGTGCGAGAGCTGCACAAGCAGGAAATTGTAAGTGTCATTGTTTATGTCTGCAGGGAAACAGAAACCACTATGGTTGACTCCATGCCGTATTCGGGAATGATGTGAACGAAAGTCTTTAAATAGTTGGTTTGCCTTCCTGCTAGTCCACAGCGGCAAGTCTTTGGCCATACACTGACACAGCAGCCTTTTTCATTTGTATCCAAGGATTTGGTTTTCCTCAAAATATTCTTTAAAATCTTTTTTAACAAATTTCTCTCTAAGGGGTGAAATTGGAGAAGACTTTAAACTCTTCCGTCCAATGCTGCTTCCTACTGACCTTTCTCAATACCCAAGATGGAAAAGGTGTGATTAGGGCATTAAGGGCTCAGAAAAAAAAAAATCTTGAACACTCACTCTCAAACAGGAGACACTGCCAAAACATCCATAAGCCTTTCACTGTTGGGAAATCAGTGGCAGTGCACTACAAGGCGAGGCTGCTCTCAGCCCTCTCTTTGCTCAGCCCGCGTCACTGGGGGCTTCTAAGTTTGCTCACCACAAAAACGTGGTAACAACTGTTTGTTAGTGACCACAAAGAGATAAACACTGTGGTATTTAAGAACTGAAGATATTTTTGGAGGCTTCTCTAGAACAGAAGGCACTGCTAGTTGAATGGCTGCAGAGCAGACTTGGTATGGAGTGTTTTGCAGAAATGTTTTTCTATCAGAAAATGACATTTTTGTCAAGAACCAAGACTTTGTCCAGTTTTCTCTTCCAATATTCCCTTTTTCAGTTTAAGAAATCTTTTGCATCATAATTTTGGGAAACTAAAATGAAACACATACAAACAAAACAGTTGGGATTTTAAAAATATATTGATTAAGCAATGGTAATCTTTTTTTAATGGATTGTTGTATCCCTAAAATATGAAAACAGTTTTGATTTGGGACAGGAATAAATTAAAATATATTAAACAAATCACAAGGGCAAAAAAACCCCAAGCATATATACATATAAAAAAAGACTTGTCTTGCTTCAGAAGAAAAATTTTTTAAAAAAACCTCATCTTGCTCCAAAACGCAAAATGCAAAGCAGAGCTGACTTTCCACCTTCTAAGACAGCAACATTTTAAAATTCTGCCTGAAATCATTCACTGTTGCTCTACCAAAATCTCCAGTTCATGGTAGGTGTGATGGAAGTGCTCTATCCAGCTCTCTCCAAATTAAACTGTCATCATAAGGGTCTACCTTACGTGCGCCTACATCAGTGTTTTAGTTTGGACCGGGGTGTGTTTTAAAGTGAATTTTTTGATCACCCCCACCACTTATACTTTGGTTCACGTCATGAAACAGTTTTGGTGTACACGAACTGAGTTGCTTTTATATGAAATTTTGCTGCAAGGAGTGCTCCTGTTCAGATGGACATTTAGTTCATAGGACCAGACTAGGGCTATTCTGAGTGAAAGACCCCTCTAAAATGGGGGTGTCAGGTGCTCAGCACAAAATGCTTTGCTTTACAGCTCCAATCTTACCAATACCCACCAGCTGCTAATGCAGACACAGCCATCTGGGTCCCCGGCAAAACAAAAGCAGAAGCTGTGGTCTTGGATTTCCATTAATATGCGCTCAATCTACACGACCAGACTGGAGCTAATCCAGAATAAACTCCCAAAATGCCTATAGTGTGAACATCACCTCTTCAGCACCAAATATTTCACATTAAACATTTGTTCCTGTTGTGCCATCATACAAGCTAACTTAGAAATACTGGTATATCACTTCCAGGAGGGGAAAGTATTTAAATGCATTTTAAAAGAAAGTGTTCACAAGGTTGATTGGGTGAAAACTTACATTTAAACTCAAGAAACACCAAGCCTTCCGCATATGAAAACAGAGAAACCATCACCGAAGTCTTACAGCATTCACACCTGCTTCCTGCTCCCCAGACACTGAAGCATACACTACCTGATGTAAAAGCACGATACCCGATAGTATTGGCACTTATAGTGCCAATATATGGGACTTCTTAATAGATGAAACCTTGATACCTGCAGAATATTATGTTGTCAGATCTCATATAGGAAACAGCCTCAGCTATAGGCCATACCCAAAGGAAAGTAGTAACATTTGCTTCAAATGGATCGATCCTGGTCTGGTGCCACATCACAGTGTTAAAACATGTGATCACGTCCGTACAAGTCCATGCACAAGCGACCTTCTGGCTATGAAAATTCAAATTATCATTGGCACAGTCTGAGGGCCCAGCTGGTGCCTTGGACAGAGACTAGTCCAGATTTCTGCAGCCTGCCTGCAACTGGGACAGCTTCGAACAAGTCCACTTCCATTGCTCCCCCTTTACTGCATGCTGGCCTGCTCACGACAACAGGCTCGGTGCACTCTTAAGTGGCTTTTATTAGTTTTTCTCACAGGATATAGTAAAGAATTGTTGTTCTGTTAGGCTGCTATATCCGATTGCACTGCCGTGGCTTGTGCCTAGGACTGCCAGGTGCTTTTCTGGGCAGTCCCAGGACTGTCCAGCCCCAGGACTGTTCAGCTTCTAAGGTCAGATAAAATCAGTGCATTTCATCTTGTATATCTGAAGCTCTGCTGCACCCCTTGCTGCTCAAAAGCTGCTTCACTTCATCTGGAGGAAGGTATTTTTTCTATACTTCTACTGCACACTAGTGTGGCATGTCTCAGGATGAATCGTATTACCAAAACGGCACCTATCAGTAGGTGATTCATTCTGCCTAAATTGAAACACTAAAAAGAAATATTTAAAATATAAATCCATTTAACTTCCCCAAACTATCCAAAGGATTTGGAAATATTTCTCCTTTGCTGAAGATCCCATATCACCTGCCTTTTATCTATATAAGTCTGCACAAGTAGAAAGATGGTGCTAATTATTATCTGATACACAAGCAAACTACCAACCCCCTGTTATTAGCACAGCCTACAACCGTCAACACGGTTGCTTTATTCGAGCTGCCCAAACTTCAGCAGCTACAGAGTGCACAGGAGTTTTGCTGACATCGATTGCTCTGCAATTTCAAATGATGTCATTCCACTGGCCGGCTACACACTGGTATGTAACGTCGTATCCATCAGGTAGATAGAGCTACACTGGAATATTGATTAATATGCACCCCTATCACCTCACAGTCTGATAATGTGCAGTCCCAGCTACCCTCCTGCAAGTGTGCGCGGGGGGAGAAACCTGGAGAGCATAACAGCTATCTAGGAAAAGCTGTGCGTCGAGAATTATTGTCTCGGCGCGCGGTTACATAGCTGCTTTATCCCCTGTTGCGCGCATGCGCGTACCAATGCACGCACATCACGTCAGCTGTCAGCGGGAATTCCTGACCGCAGATTAAAGCGTTGCCACAGTCTGTCTGCTCCGCCTGTCCTGCCGATGCACATCAAGATTTCTGAGCTTCTCTGTTCACAGAAATAGGAGTTTTACTGTTGCAGTGACTTGAACTTGCTCTTGAGAGAAGCCACATCAGAAATCACGCTGGCATTTCTAAGTGAGGAGTCAAGAGGTCAAAACCCAAGGTCAGAAAAAAGCAGACACGCAAGACCCCTTGCTGTACCTGTGGCTGGATAAATCAGCTTTCCTAATCAGTCCCTAATCCCCTAATCTTTACTGCATGTAAATTCCAATCCCTTCTCAAGAGCTGTGCTATGGTAACCTCCGATCTGATTACAGTCAAACCCCATTGGAAGACTCATTGATAAAAGATGGAAATGTGTAAAATCAATTTGCTATATATCACAAGCAGCGCTGCACACACCTTCAGGGATCAAAGAACTGCCATCAAATACCAACAAATAAAGGGCTGTTAAGAACACTTTTTATCTAACAGTGGATTTCATTATTTGACAAAAGACAAAATTCACTTCTGAGAGGAGAACCAGGGCATTGTTTTACGTACAGTAAAGGATCAGTTGGTGCCTAAGGCAGAAAAAGCAGCATAAGAAAGGTCCTCGTTTAAGGCCATGCTATGAAAGTGTGAGGGCAAAAGACAAGAGAGACTAGATGGACTTAGGCTCACAATTTACTGGCAGGAGCTCAGACTCAGCCAACGATCTCAGCTTTACCTCCAGAAGGTACAGCAGGGGCAGTGTTGGCACGGAATGAATTTGTCATTTGGCATTTCTCTTGATAAGAAGCAATAATCATTGGTAGGGCTGAACAAAATGCTCCAACGTTTGGTCCTGAGCTCAATCAAGCTTTGGGCTAAAATGGTCCTGGCAGTAGGGGCCACAGTTCTGGCCCACCGGGAACAATGTGGGCTCCATCATTGCTAAGCACAGTGGTGCTTAGTTTTGAAAAAAATGGAACAATAATAACACTTTAAAAAATAGAAAAACTTGGCAGGATCTCACTCTCATATCTACAGTGGGTAGAAGGGAAGCCAAAGCTTCCTTCATGTAACCCACCAGAAGATAGAGAATAATATTAAATCAAAAGAAAGCAGAGGCCAATCTAACTCTCGTGTTTCATCCATTGAGGGGAATTTGCCAGCATTCACAATTTTATTTTTTAAATCTTGTGATATTAGATGCTTGATTCTTAATGTCTCTTTTCTGAGGGCATAATCCTGAAAGAGAATCTCCTGTTTATTTGAACGTGAAAGGAAATTTGTGACCTTTGTAATTGTGGGGAATCACTAAATGCTCTAAAAACAGGAAGCAAATAAGTAAAATTCAATTTGTTGTAACATTCATGCTATTTAAGCCAGAGTACTGGTTTTCTGGGGTTTGACCCAGGAGTGTTGAACACGCAGGATTAGTAACACGAGTGTTTCCCACGGATGTGTCCCATGTGATTTATTTAAGCATCTTTATGTCATGCATTAACAAAAAACTACACTGGCTGTGGGATCCAATAGTTGTAGTAGGATCCAATATAGCTTATGCTCCACTCACCATAGAAGAAATGGTAAGCAGGTGTCTCTCCTAGAGAAACTGCTATGCTACCATCAACAGGAGGCTGGCTCATATCTCCAGATGTTTGTCATTATGGGAAAGGGTGGGGGGAAGAGGGACATTAGGGTCAATAAAACCATGCTGCTGCTCTTGCAGCACCTACAGTCCAAGAGGGACTTCAGTAGCTCAGCTCTGCCATTGATAAAAGTTTTACAAGACCTCTGCTCCAAACAGCCCTGAAATCAAAGGTCTGTTTACTTAGCCTTTGCTTGCTGGGCTTTAGGATAGTGCAGGGAAGATCAAAGCAGAGACCTCGTTTAACATGTCCAAGTACACAACCAGCAAGTCTGTTTATGTTGGATTCCTACACACTGAGTGTGCTGCTGTCTGTCAACACTTCAGGCTCATTTTCAGCAATATTGGGTGAGGAGGGAAATATTCAGAAGGGCCCCACAGATTTTGGTCTTGCTGAAACAGAAGTGAAAGTCAGAGCAGGGAGGTCTGCTTCTGTGAACTCCTTGCAGGAAAAAAGAAGTAGACCTATGGTCTCTGATGAAGTGCTACACCACTAAAATGCAGCTAAAGTCTGCAAGAAGAGTCACAAAAGATGATCTTGGTTCCGTATTATTTGAGTCCCACCTGTGTTTATTGCTAATGCACAGTGAAACTAGGGTACTTGTTTTGGCATTGGTAAGGGATGAGACCCGCTGCGCCTCACACACAGAAAGAGGTGCAATAGCCTTCAGGGACTCACATCTTCCCACAGTCTCCCACTGATGCCTGTACAACCCCTCTTTGGGGATGTAGCAGTTTGCAGTGGCAGGCCAGTTATTCACCATACATAGTCTCTCCTTCACACCCGCTGCTGGGGACTCCCAACCAGGGATGGTTTTTCAGTTATCAAAAATGCAGCAGGACTAACAACCCTTACTTTCCAACGTCCCAGATGGATTCTGCGGCTCGATTTCCCAGTGCCTATTAAGGAGCAAGAACCTGCTGACACTTTCATTTATTTATTTGCCTGTTTGTTGCTGGTTCATTCATCGCTTTAATATTTAGTAAAGGCTGAAGCCATGCAATGACCTTTGCCTCAAGTGTGGTGGTAGTGGGATGCAGCACTATTACAATCAATCCCACCTACATGGCTTCCCATTTTCACCAAGTTTGTAAGAACTTCTTATCTGCTACATCACTCCTCAAACAGGTATGTCTAAAATTGCCTGATCGGCTCAAAAGGTATTGGAAGGGATGGAGATGGAAAAACCATCAAAAAATGTTGCCACATGGATCTCATCTCCTTAGGACACCAACCTAAAGACCAGCCAGACATGGGTAGGTAAAGGAAGGGCACTCAGACAGAAGGAGGCAGCTGGCTACTTATTTTACTTTGGAAGCAGGGTTCTTTGAAAGTTTTTGCTGAAGATACAACCCCCATCTGGTATCACAGCAGAATCTTCACCAGAAAATTAAGATCACAAAAGTTGGGGTGGTTCCACTTTTTTCTGATTTCTTTTACTTTTCTTGGTGCTTATGTTAAAGTTTCCCAGAAACATCCTCTCATGATCTGACCAGTGTTGCTCAGAAGAAACAACAACCCAGGACATGAGAAATATGAGGTAGTCTGTAACCAGTGTTAGGAAAACAAGTCTACCAACAGACAGCTGCTTGTGGAGCTGCCTCCTGCAACATGCCCCGCATCTCCTTCTGAAATACCTGAAAAGGCCATGGGCAGAGACAAGCCACTGGACTGCACGGCCCACAGATGAGCCCAGCACATCCCAGGACTGGGATTCAAAATACATGATCTATTCTATTCCTCCATCTCCCACATGCTTGCTTTCTGACCTCAAATCGCCTCTATTTCACCAGATGGGAAACAAAGTAATTTTTTTCAAAGCATTGCATATATGTTTTGAAATTTTTAGCTGATGGATGCACAATAGCACTCTTGGAGCAGAAATGGAGCCATTTGGTCTGAGTTAGACCAGTCTGTCATTTGCTTTAGGAAAATAAACCATACAACTGACAACCAAACTGACAGTTACTATAGCTGTGACCACATGGGAACGAGCAACGTAGTTCAACTCTACGTGCACCTTGTTCCCACTGCTATCCTGTTCTAGCCATGTCTAGGGCAAAATTGTTTCAGTCTTAACTGCCCACCTGAACATGCCACTTCCAGTGGTTCCCTCCCAAACTTGCTCTCTTGCACTGATGGGAAAAGCTCATGTAGGAATGAGCAACAAATACCTGCTGCTTCTTCCCTTGGCTTCACAGAGGAGTAAAACTTTGTAAGTAGTAAAAAAATTATAAGGAACATGGGGAGAAGACCACACAAATTGTAGGCTGGAGGAGCCCCACTAGATCTCCTTCCCATCTATCTCACTGCACTATCAACATGACTGACCCATTAAAACAGACACAAGTAAAAGGAAAAAGAGCATAATGGTTAAGATACTTTCTTAGGTCCTTGATGTAAGTCAGATAGCAAGGATCACACAGGGTACCAAAGTGCCACAACTGCACACAGAGACATCTCCCTCTCATTGGGTGCTGTGAGGACAAACATTAGATTGTCAGGCACCCTGTGATGATGGGAGTGCAGATGGATACCTAGGCAGATATGCAGATATAAAAGAAAAAGAAATCTCACTGAAGAGTTTTCCCAGTCTTGCAGGGGGATGTTTTCCCCACCTGAGCAATTCTGACCACTTTGCTCCACCTTATTCCACTGCCTCTAGTCAAAGTCCTCATCTACACTCCTAAACTGTTCCCTCCTCCTCCTCCTGGCTCCAGTATCCAATCCCTTCATACACTTGTAGACAGTTACTGTCCCCTCAGGTGTCACTTAGCCAAGCTATACATATATTTACAAGCAGCTCTTTTAATCTTCTCACATAAATCAGTCCCCCCAGTTGTCTAATCCGATCATCTGGGCCTGTCTCTCTCTGTCCAGACAAAAACCGTGCCTGTCTCCCTGACATCTCATGGATGTCGAGCTGTCAGCTCAAGCTCAGAGCTCTTAATCTTCCTCCCCCTCCTCACCTCCTTCCTTAATTACTGTGGACACTGCTACCGTCCTGCCAAGTACTTTTTGCTTGTCTCCCTCTCTAGCTCGCCCCATCCCAGCCCAGACCATGAGCCGCAGAGTCTTTCTGCAGCTCATTGATAAGCCCCAGCCTTGGCTGTCCATCCACTCGCAGTTTGCATCCAGGCTCCCGTCATATTTCATCACGACTCCTCTGCTCCAGCCTTGACAAAACACACTCTTGCCTAATTCGTATTCATTTTTTTCTAGGCACTGCTCTGGCCACATCTGCTTCTCTTCACATCTAGCTCTCCCTTTCCCTGCCACATCAAATGGTTGCTACTTTTCTTCACTTGTCAAGGCTCCTCCTGACCTCTCCCCGCTGTTCCTATTACCTCTTTCCTACCAGAGGTCCACCTTCTTCCAACTGGCCCAGAAGTCCAGGATGTCTCCTCCCCTTTTACAGTTTTCAAAGAAAATCGTAGATGTTTTCTGCCAAGCTGCCTGTGTGGGAGCAGCTCCCCATCAGCACTGGCCGAGGCGTCCAGCTCTCTCCCTGCACACTCCTCCTTAAATCTTTCCTGCACCAGACATCCACCATTACTGGTCAGCAGGTAAGTCTGACACCTCTGCTGGTCCTCATGGTCAACACCACCTCACTGCTGCTTTTCTCCCCCCATCTCTCCATCTTCCTGCCATCGTCCTTCGTCTCGTATCCCCAGGCAGCTCTTTGGGCACAGCCTGCTGGTTGCGTTCAGCCAACACCTTGCACAGGGGGGTGAAGGCTCTGAGCACAGCAGTGCCACACACAAATCACACTAATCTCAACAGCTTCTCTAGCACCTCTCCACTGATTATCCTCATTTCTGCATCCACAGCATTAAAGTATAATTGCATTTTAACAAGCTTCATTAGCACATTGCCTCAGTCAAGCTTAACACAGTCCAAGCACTCAAGGAAACCTCATGGTGCTTCTTTTCTGCTCAATATAATTTTCAAGGCTTCTGTAACTTGATTTGTTAGGAATAACCTCAGGGCTGTAAAGCTTTTCTTCTGCCATCCAGCAATTAAGGAATAATTTGTCACGGAGCAAGTCAAGCTGCAGGGCAGGAAAGCCCTGTGCAATACAAAGAAGCTGTGTAAACCACAGCCCTCAGTGCAGGAACGAAGAGAGCATCCCTCCCCTCCTCCTCCGTTAGCCGGGAGCCGGTGCTCAGCAGCAGCTCCCGTAAATGCAGCTCCTTGGCCCGCAGGCAGAGAAATGCCTGTGTACACCCTGCCAGTGTACACTAACTGGGACTCTTGTCCCTCCTGCACTTTTTTAGACATTGTGCAGAAAGGTAAACAGCAAGTTGCCAAACCGTACCACTGGCACAAGCTGTAAAATGGATTGGATCAAGAAATGGGCTGCAAAGCTTTTTTTAGCAAGTTTTATGAAGCTCCAAAGGATAACTGAACCCCCTGGAAAGAAAAATGTTAGTATCTTAAGAATAAGAAAGACTGAGCAAAGGTAGGTAATGAGTTCACAGCACTCCAGAAGCCTTGAACTCGCTTAATTTGTGTACACTGCTATCCGTGACAGACATGAGGCATGGTACCCTGGACAGCCCAGGGCAACCTGCAGTGTGTATGCGACAGGGTCACGACACGTTCCCGGGGAGCAGCTCCCAAGCAGGGACACCCTCTGCATTCCAACCATAGTTTATGGTCCAACAATTGTTCATGTAGCCATGGACAGATACACACACATACACTGAGGAGAAAACAGTCTCACATTAGAAAGAAAGAAGAGACAGCCCTTATGTCTATAGATTTCGATGAGTATTTCTATCTGGCTAAACCTTTGCTAGCTTTAAAGTTGTTTAAAACTTTCTTCAGTTATGTCAGTGACATAAAAGTCAAACACTTTCCCAAGCATTCCTGGAAAGATGCTTCCTGTTTTGGTGAGAGAGAGACGGTATTTTTACATAAAAAATGATCTGACTATGCTCACTCTGTATTAAGCCCAGTCACAAAACCAGAAGTAGTTTTGCAGATGGATGTTGTTACCTGATTTTTTTTCTCTTTAACGTCTGTAGTACCCAGATTAAGGAACTGCTAGCAAACCTCAGTCACTATTTCCAAGACCATACGTAAGAACAGCGTGGCAGAAATAGAAAGCTATAGAGTATCAACCACTACAAGGCCCCAGGCAGCTGTCTGTGAAAGCAGAAAACATGGGGTTAATGGTTCTTTTATATTTTTCTTTTAGTACTTGCAGACAACTGAGGACTGGCATGGAGATCATTGATCACTGCTGGAAATTCTGCATGCAAAGAGACAGTCTGATCTTGTGAAGTGTGGGCAACACTCAATTCCCATTAATTTAAAGGGAGATCAAAGTTGTCCAGCATTTTGTAGGAAATCTAGGGACAGGTAGGATCCCATCTCACTATAAAACATTTCTTCTCCAGCAATCCCCTCTCGTGTCTCTATTTATTAATGTTTTGTCATTTTTCTGTTTATGCACATAAAGAAGAAAAAAACCCCAGTTGATAACTATCAGATATTACAATGATACATTCTTCAGGAATACGTCCTTTTCACACCCTACTACCATTATTTTAATGTTTAGAAGTAGAGGAAAAACTTCACCCATCCCCATCTTCCTCTCCCTTAACCAGACAAATAAGGCATTCAGCTCGTCTGAACTTAAATTTTTATTGGAGCTGATCCAGCAACCAGAGCGTATTGCAAGAAACCAAGGTCCCACTTCCTTCAATACACCTCCTTCATTCTGACTCCCTGCTTTTGTACTGCTTTGGTAATCTCAATCTGTGGTCAGGGATAGGATAAAATTTCAGCTATTTCCCCCCTCAACTGCACAGAACAGGGCTTGCTCTTAAATCAAAAGCCCTGCACCCTAAACCTCTGGTTAAGTACTTAACTATAGGCAGGTCTTTGAAATCATCATGGGCTTTTTTTTTTTTCCTCTTAGATATAGCTCTGAAAACCACAGGAGTAAACCAAGTTGTCAGGAATATCAAAGGTATTTGGAGGAAATTGGAGGAGGGGGGCACATAGGATGGCTCCACAGAGCTTTTTTGGCCTGATCCTCTGAAGTAGATGGCATTACCAGTCCTCATTCAAAATGTGAAATTCCCTTCCTTATCCTCTAGGGCATGAGAAAATATTGTTAACTTTTCTGGAAGCATTAGGAGCAGGCAGCAGCCGGGATCCAAGCAGAAGTCACATTTCTGTCATTGCTTTGGTAAATGACCTCCACCTTTCTGCACAGCATGGCGTGGTCTCCCACGTACCTTCTACTAATGTTTGTATTTTCCTCTCTCCGTGTTTTTCCTCCACCGCCCCCCCCCCATCTCCTCCATACAAATAGTAATTCAAGAACCACAACCAACCCTTCGCTTGGCTTCGGGTCTCTCACATGGGCTAAAGTTACCTCCAGTTCTCCAGCATGGTTTGGGGAATTTATTTATATTCCGTGTTCTGGAGATAGACCTCATGTCTTGCCAAGGGCTCGCATGGGTCTTACAAAAGGAACACTGACAAATATTTATGGAACCTAAAGTGAAACTCAAGACACTGTTAAAATAAAGTTTGCCTTATTTTTTTTTATTTTCCTGAAGAATTGACCTGGCTTTCTTGGCAGAAAGACTAATCCAAATGCTATTGGTATCTTAACAGCTCATAAGAACCACATGCTTCAAATAAAGTCATTACTATCAGACACGCTGAGTGGTTCAATTAAACAAATATGAAAATAGACACTTCATCCTGCTTTAACTAAGTGGGATCATTTCACTCCTGAATCCAGACTGACAATGAAAATGATATAGTATTTATAGAGTAGATTTTTATCCTGAAAGATCCCGAAGGATTACGCAGACCCTGCTTCAAACACTACTGAGATGCTGCCACTTCCAGGGAGGAACACATGAGCTGTCCCGCAGCCCTGAGGAACGGCACATGGCAATTTACGGAGGAGCAGAAAATAATATCGCCTTCAGCTGAAACTATAGAAGGGAATATAGGCAAGCAGAATGGAGATTGTTTAGACTGGAGCATATCCAGCACGGAGGACGTATAGTACTCCAATGTTTTAAATATGAAAGTTAAGGCAAAACAACAAAAATATTCTGGTTTAAACTATCCAAAAATCAGAATTTAGGGCAGAAAGTGATACACCATCTTGAAGGTGAACAGTTTCATTCTGTCCACTTCAATTGTGCATGGGAAATTCTCTAGAAGATGCTCTTGCTCACTATTCCTTTCAGGAATACCAGTAACCTGCATGGGAAATTACCTAGAAGATGCTCTTGTTCACTATTTCCTTCAGGAATACAAGAATCAGGACTAATAATACTTTGCACAGTTGCCTGTTAACGTAAGGATGACACAGGATACTTTACGAGTTAAAGGCTTCAAAATGCTTTGACTGGTAGTCTCACACACTTGAGAAGAAAATATTGTACATCACACAAGGGGTCACATCGACTGCTGCCAGGATCCCTGCTGGCATCTCTGCCCCGTTTCACATTAGCAGCATTGCAAATACAATGCAGTCCAGTACGGAGAGAGCGAGCCACTTGCCCAAGGCTGCCCTGTGAGTCTGCGGCGGCAGCATCAGGACTCCAGTTTTGACCCCCAGTGCTCTGTTGTGATGACCAGGTGATGCTTCCCCTCTCCAGGACATGCTTCCTCCCGTGAAACCTTGCCCATGCCTGAGGAACTCGGCAATCCTCAGGGTTTTCAAATATTATGTTAGTAAGCGGCCAAAAAATTCCCAGTGAGAAGCTTTTGTGAAAGAAGAAAAAGGAAACAGCTGATTTGTGGAGCAGCAGCATGGCAGATCACGATGAAACAGGCAAAATCCAGCATTTTAAGAAGCCAGGGACACAGCGACATGACATGGAGTCACATGGGGATGCACCAAATGTCAGCTGCAATTCATGGGGTTACAGCAAGGACTGGGACTACCTCAGCATGAAGAGTTCAGCCTGTGGATGTGCTTATGTAGCCATGTCCGTAAGTCCAGTCAATGCAAAAAGCCTTTTTTTTTCCCCCTGCAAGATTTACACCTGCTTTCCTCTAAAAATGTCAGTGGTCCTGATTCACAAAGACACATCTGAGAAAAGTCATAGAATCACTGAGGTTGGAAAAGACCTTTAAGATCACGGAGTCCAACTGTAAACGCAACACTGCGAAGCCCACCACTAAACCATGTCCCTAAGCACCACTTCTACATGTCTTTTAAATACCTCCAGGGATGGCGAAGAGAAGTGAAGCAGCAGTCCTGACATTATCACTGCAAACATCCCCCGGTACAGAAGTGTGAAAGAAACACAAATGTGCAGTGAGAGTTTTTACCTGGCACAAAGACTAGAGCTAGCAAAACCCTCTCTGCAGAACAATTAGCAGAAAGCATCGATCTTATAAAGCTGCTTGCTTTTCCTCAGTTCATTTAGCCTGAAGTAGAGCAATCAAGGCTCTTCTGGCAAGATATCACATTCTCAATATGCAACCACTTAAAGGAAGAGGACAGCTATTGCAGAGAGATGTCCCAGGAGAAGAAATCATTATACAGGTGAAAGGGATTTCTTTGGAGTGACTTTTAAAATCATGTGAAGCTGCCTTCCCACCCCCCCCCGGACTGGACTATGAACATTTCTTTCACTAGCTAGAGGTTGTTCACACACCTAATCTTCCATGATTTAAATGAAACCCCTCAGGCCTATAATCGTGTACCAGCAGGAGGAAGGGGCTGACTCTGTGGCCCGACAGCCTCCAGGTATGGCATTATTTTTTCCCTGGAAGGGAAGGGAATGGGAAAGAGTGAAAGGAAAATACTCAATCTTAAGAGATGAGCAAAGAGGAAGGAAGAATTTGCATGGGTAAAGGAAAAACTTCCAGTGGCTCTACAAACTGCCAAGAACTAAGCCTACTCTCTTATTTATACGTATTTTAGGTGGGGGTCAGTACTCACAGAACTCCTATCGCTGACAGCAGGGAAGAAAGCGCATCTATACATTTCCCTGCCATGATGGGGAACCTGTCCTCAGGTATGACAGAGGAGGAGGAGGACACCAAGAGGTCGTCCCTGTCCGGCTCCGGGTCCCGCAACACGCAGGATAGCAGAGCTCCAGACGCACGCGGCAGCGCAGAGGCAGGCTGTGGGACAGGTAACTGAAGTAGATGCCTGTTGTGCCAACTCCGGTGGGGCGGTTTGGGAGGTGTGTTGGACTGAGGCCACCAGCTCGGCTTCTGTTTTGGAACAAGAAACCCTCTATTTTCACTTCTTCTGAGCAAGAGCCAGCTTGGACTAATGGGCAGCAGGCTGAGCTGGAAGAAACTCTGCGCAGCAACCTGAAGGCGAAGCAGCCCACATGACCCATGGGATTCAGTGTTTCCTATAGAAGTGACTCCGTTCCTCTGTTCCTGTGTGAATATGCTGCTCGTAGTGAGTAAGCCTGTGTCATCCTGCAGACCTGGGTTGTTAGAAACACATCCAGCTTCAAAACCCTGTGGATGGCAAACGTTTGCAACGCCAGTCCTCGAACTGCAGCGCAGGGCTATGCATAGCCCAGAAAATCACAGAATCACAGAATCATTAAGGTTGGACAAGACCTTCAAGTCCAACCATCAACCCAACGCCACCATGCCCACTAAACCATGTCTTGAAGTGCCACATCTACACGTTTTTTGAACACTTCCAGTGATGGTGACTCCACCACCTCCCTGGGCAGCCTGTTCCAATGCTTGACCGCTCTCTCCGTAAAGAAATTTTTCCTAATATCTAGTCTAAACCTAGTCTAAATCAGGCATCTGCAAGCTTTAAACAGAGTAGTGAGACAGACACCTGCGAAGGAGTGGTGGTAAGGGCTTCCGCACAGATTAGCAACCAAAATATGTGCCTTGGAGGACCTCTGGCTGGTGTCCAAGGTCAAAAACCAAACCTGGCAGAGAACGCATTTTCTCCTTCCCACCCTCCCAGTATCTTTAGGATGGTCCCCTCAGCTCTGGCTGCTGCTGGTGCTGATACACCCATGCAGCAACAGCACCGCCACTGCCTGCATAGCCTGAGCTCTCCTGCTAATCCCCCCTAAACTCCTCTGACACTGGAAATGCCCGACAAGCTATCCCTGCTACGGAAAAAAAAGGTGACTGTTGCTGGGAATGGAGGTAAGCTGGAGAGGGCAGAGTGGAAATGGGATTTTTAAATAATGCAGCAAATGACTGAAGATACTAAAAATTATTTAAAATCTATTTTTCTAAACCAAAACCAGAGATTCTTGTAAAACACAAAACCAGTTCCTCTGCATATGTTTATACATGCACACATGAACAGCACACACGTGTGTGCACACATGACCTACATGTGAAAACGCACACACTTTACTACATGGCTCTGCAGATCAGAACATGACATCAGCCCACATATAAAAAACACACGTGTGTGTGTATTGATACATATTTCATGAAAGTAGAACTGGGATAGCATTGTACTAATGAAGCTTACGATGCTACTCCACAGCCACGAGGGCTCTCTCTGTAGCTTGAAATACATGGCTATTTTACCACATACGGAACCTACTTTCTGCAACAGCATGACATCACCCGCCCCACATTCAGAGAATAATTATGGCCTTGTCTGCACTGCAAAAACTGGCCCCATAATTAAAAAAAAAGTATTCTTCAGCCAGTAGCAGCAACAGCAGTGCTATAGTGCAAGACTGGACTCAGCTGTGTTTAGTATTGGATCATCTAACTCTGCTTAGAGTGGGGTTAGAAAAAACACTGGGAAAAACTCCCATACCCTGACACCCCCCTCTTAACAATAGTCTAATTGCAGCAGCCATGAGGAAAGTGAGGGGGAAATGGTTTTCCAGTCCCCAGAGAGTTTTCTGAAATTTCGAAAAGAAAATTCTATTCCAAAGAGGGGTAACAAATAATAATGAAAAGTAAGAAAGTCAGTGTTTTCTCAAAACATTAATCTAAGAACACTTTCCTATCTGGTCAAATGTTATATCAGCAGTTTCATTTCAAACCTGCCAGCTGCTATTAATTTTTAATCTTTTCAAGCTTTTGGGTAAAAAGTAACCTAAATTGCAGATAAAACCCAAACTATTCCAAATCAGAAAATGTTGCTTTTCATTTGAAGAACATAAACTGCAATCACAACCTCCTTGGGTGAAAGATAATTTTATTCCTACCATTCTTTATTTGTAAAACAATTAGCCTTCCCTGATCCAAGATAAAGTCCCCCAGGCACAGTTGTGAAACAGATGATAATAGCAGTGTGCTGGGTTTTTTTAAATGAACCTGATGAATTACCAAAATCAAACCTTTCCTCAAAATTTCAGTTATGATGAGCTAGCATCTTGCACCCCAAAAATGTTACCTCCAAAAATTGTCAGCTAGACCCAATAGTGATGTAGGAGCACCCTAAACTTGAATGTCTCGCAGCAGTTCATGGGCGTTATGTTATTCCATGGTGCTTCTGCAGCTGTGTATTGACACAGATACTGGCTACTCTTCTTAGACAGAGAATACATAAGATTTCATGCACATTGGACTTTAAAAAGCAAAAGTAGCTCCTTCGCCTACATGTAAATGTCAATGAAAGATGAAATGAATTGAATTCTTTCACGCACAGAGCCAATGAGTCGTAACGCAGGGCAGCACACTAGCTCCCCATGTCAGCAAGCAAGAAGACAAGCACCGAGACCTCGTACCAGATGCACCTTATCATTCCACTCGCACGCAGTGACGGATGAACACATGGGTGATGGCACCTCTTCCCTCGCGTATGCCCCTATCAATTCCCTGCCAGGGAAACGCTTTGCAAGCAGCTGGGAGGCTGCCCTGCGCAGCGAGCTATCTGGCATGGCCTTCAAGATCTTCCATTCCTCTGCACAAATTACTTTGGTCATTCAGATAAAAGCAGAGAGAGATGAAGAAGCACTTGTGTCTGGAATTCCCTGAATTTCATTACCAGCCACAGAGGGCTTAGCCAGGGCCAAGCTCTGTGGTTATTGAACAGCCACGCTTTGATTTCAGGATGATAAAGGTCCATTCACTGCCACCAGCGAGCCTTGAGGGGTGTGATACAAGTCCAACAAGGAGCAAGAAAACAGTCCCCAAGGTGACACCGGACTGAACTCACGCAAACGAGGCAGCTGTTGCAGCATCCCCACTGTGACATGCGCTGCCACAGTACTTCTGCTGCTCTTGGAGCGCTTAACCTATGTCAACTGCCTTCTGAGCCGTCCGCTTCAAGACCTGATAGTGTCAGACGTGTAATTTGGTTTGGGTAGGCGGGAGACCCGACGCCTGCTTTCCCTTACCACCTCCCTCCCACATCTATCCACTTTCCCTGCTGTGGGGTTACGCCAGCCCAAAAGCTTCCCTGGGGAAGAGAATAACAGCTGGTTCTCTCAAACCATCTCACCCAATTAGAGAAAAATCTGCAATCAATGCTTGCATGCTTTTATTGTTGTCAAGGCACAAGGGGGGTAAGAAGCGACCTCACCCTCCCTTGGCTGTGCTGACTTTAAGAGATTCCTGGAAAAGGTCAATCGAACAAGAAGGTGCTGCCTGTAGCCCACCATTTCTCAGAGCAGAGTCAGGCTTGTAAATGTTAGTGCTTATGTAAAACTCTCTGAGATGCCAACTGTGCTCTTTTCATCCTGAGTTAATTATATTTAGTATGTTTTCATGAAGTCCCAGCTTCTGGAATCATGGGATAACACAAAAGGATGAACCTTAAGGAATTTATTAGCCATTGTGGAGACAAGCTTGTGGAAATCTTGAGAATCTGAACCCTCAACGAGAAAACAAGTAATGAGCACCCTAATGTCAAATTTCAAATACCTTACAATATCCTCTTGAGTATTGGAGACTGAGTCATGGTTCTGGGACGGGTAACATTACATCTTCATTGTCTGCTGCACTACTTGACTAGGATGAAGTCAGACATTTTCTGTAACAATTTTGGGCCTCTGTCTCTTGTGTGGAGGCGATGGTTCTCAGCAAGTAGCTGGGGATGCCTGCCTGTTAAACTGGCATTAAATCAATAGAATTACAAGAGTTTAACACCCTTCACAGATCAGGACAAGCCAACACATTTAGGTGCCTAAGCAGATTTAAGCATCTATCATTAAAAGTGTGAGTTTGAAGGCTTGGGCCCTAACTTCTTAGTGTTATTTCTTCCCTATGAAGTAGGTCTAAATCTAAATCTCTGTCTCATGGCGGCATCATGAGGTTTTTCTAGTGCCTGTAGAGTAACCTGAGATTGAATGAGATGTGTAATGTCAGTGTAATAATTAACAGTCAGTAAGGGCAAGCTCTTGAAGGAGTATTTTGTACTAGGGACGCACCAAGCTAATGTAAGGAGAGCAGAGGAGACTTGACCAATGTTTCTCAGCAATTCCTAGGCAGGACCCCAAGTACAGCTCCTCTAGCAAGAGGCCAACTGTACTGACACAACCCCTGTGGTGGCTGAGACCAACAAGCGGGCACTTGGGCAGGTCAGAGCTTTAGTGGCTGAAGCTGTCACAGGTCACTTGCCAACAACATGTCAGCTATAGTTTTTACTGTCCCCTGAGCATCCCATCGCTACCCTCTCCTCTCATCCCAAAACATAAGCAAGTGGCACTTCTGAAGGAACTCACAAAACAATTTTCTGATGTTCACAAAGCAAAGTATGACATGTGTTGAGGGATATGGCAGGGATTCACCTTCCTCTCTGAGCCTTTTCACATATGTATCTGCAAAGTCCCGGCTCCCAGGGCTCCAGGTGATGTGTGCATTACTACCGTTCTCCAGAAGAGTCAGCTCAGCAACCCCCATGCCCATCAGCTTTTAACCAGGACCTTACACATTTTGTTACACACCCGTACCACCATGCCACGCAAAAGCCCCCTACTCTGAACAGAGCCCTCGACTCTGCAGCCACGCAGCCTGGTCCTGCCGTAGCTCCCTACACAGTATTCACATATACCTTGTTATTTATTAACAGCGTCGTATTTATTTTCTGCCAAATATGTTGCTCCCTTGTACAGATCATGGGGCCATTCATCTCTTTGCCAAGCAGGCCTCGCAAATATACAGCGTTAAAACTGAAAAGGCCCTTGAACTTGTGCGGTGGAATGTTTCTTCCCTGCCGTATATTGTACCCCAGGTACAGCAACAGTCCTTATTCACGGGGAGCCGAGGACAATGCAGTGACATTGCTGCTATTAGCCCAATGCACAGGGAGCAAGGTGGGGGCACAGATCCATTCCCAAGAGGACAACCCAATGGCCTGGATGTGGCAGGGGACAGTTCAACCCGCTCAGCCAACAGCCATGAGATGACAGAGTTTTAGGCCTGGGTTCACCACACTGGTCTTTGGATTTTGCAGGTGACATTGTGCTCTGCTCTGCAGAATCGTTGCTCTCGGATGTGAAACCACGCCAGACGATGGGCCACAATTTGACTGAGCTGGCATGCAGTGCTCTACAAAACTCAAAATTTCAGGCATTAGTCATCTGCAAGCCCTCACACGACAGCAGTTCAGTTCATGAAGGAAGGGATTCCTTTCCTGTAAAGGTCCCCCGTAACAATCACAAACCTAAAAAACCCATACACGAGTACAAATCTCATGGGGACCAACCAGGCTACTTTCACTGTTTGTAGAGCAGGAGGCAAACGCCACTTTGATTACCAGCCATCTTCATTACGTTCCCCACCAGGAACAGGGAGGGGGATTTTCAGTAGCGCCGGCTGGCCTGGCAAGAACGACTAGTGCTGAAAGACGAAGGGACTTTTGCTCCTCAGCCAGCCAGGAACTTCAAAGACTTTCTCATTCAGTTGCTGTTACCACAGTACACACATACACAACTGCTGTTAAGGTATCACAAGCCTTGGCAGAGGTCAAAGCTGCCCGACTCGTGCTACAACTGCCTGCTGCAAACACAAAGTAGAAAGCTTTCTAAAAGGTTTTTTTTTTTAACCTATATACCACTTACGTTCTGTGTCCAACAGGAACAATGCAGGAATTACCACGTGAGATTTTGTGAAGCGCATTCTGCAAGAGATCGGGTGAGATTACAGCACAACCATTTTCCAGCTGCCTATGTTTCAGTCAGAAGATGCCAATTTGAAGAAATGTGCAAATTTGGGATGAAAGTATATCAAAATTGATATACTGTAAAAAACTTTTTAGGTCCAGGATGGAAATTCATGTTTCCCAGAACAGCCAAAGTCAAGATCACAAAAACCTCAGTTCAAGCCTTGTACTAAATCAGTGAGAACACGACTTACATGTTTTCTCACAGCTCTAGTGCACACACAGATGCACCTCTACAGCTCTCCTTTCTTTCTGGCCTGAGGAATACTGACTTTATAATAAAAAACTGCTCCAAGAAATGAGACTGGGAGATTGTCACCTCAAACTAGCTAGTCTGGTGAGAACCAGCTTCTCACCCGTCCCAGTGATTTCCCTCCCATAGAATAGGTTGGTGCATGTTTCTGTCTCTTTGGGGCTTTTTTCTTCCCAAAACACCACCTAACTCCAAAATACAATGGAAAAAATGAAAAAGCTATTTATGATAAGAGAATCCAAACGATCCTTTTTGCCTTTCAAGTCTAAGAAAAAAGTTTCTTGCTTCCACAATGCTTAAGTTTTAGGATCAAACTCTATAGTGGTTTTATACAGGAGCTCCCCACAGTGCCAAGTCTCAGTTAAAGTAAGATGCAACAGGTCCATGCAAATCTGCACAGGAGAAGGGGTGAGACAGGGAGAGGGCTACTATAACTTTGCACCATGAAACAAATAACACAAAACACATTAAAACTCTGCCTCGGTTGGTTGTTTTTTGTTGTTTGTTTTTCCCTGAGTGTTAACAAGAGAAATGAAGATATTTAATCACAAGTTTTAAGCCCATGGTTCCCTTTAAAAAGGGAACTCCTCTGTCCTCCTCTGCTCTCAGTAGGTTTTTATTGAGCAATTGGAAGATGCTATTTTCAAAGACAGGACTCCAGTCAGTTAATTGTTACACCTCTTTGTTTTGCCTTTTCTTTCAACAAAAAACAGCTAAAGGTTTGCAGGAAGGAGCCTCAGGGCTGCAACAGATGTCATGAGCCACTTCCTACAAATTAGAAAAGGAAAGTAACCCCTTCAGGTTAATTATGGGGAGAGGCCACACACGGAGCTGTGTAATGAGCCTGTGGGATGGAGAGAAGGCAACTGCTTCGTATTACATTTCAAGAGACAGAGCATGAAATCTCTCATGCTGACTACATGCTTTCACACTGCAAGAGCAGTGCCTTCTCCTCTGGGGAGGACACAAGCCATACTGTCTGGGGCCAGCAGCAGAGTTAAGGAAGGATACGCTTACATTGTTCAACTACCCTCTGACGATACGGCTTCGCGTACACATCTTCCCGACGGACGGCTACGGCAGCAAGCTGCTCTCTGCGGCTCAGCACGCCGGGGCTGTGCACCTGCCTCCCTATTTACACAGGTGCAAGGTAGTTAGAAAGCCCTGGCCTAAGGACCAAAGCATAAAGACTGGGACTTGGCTGACCTAGATGTTGTTATTTTCCTGGTGGGATGAATAGACCAAAGTCCTTTCATCTTTCTCTGCCTCATTTCCCCATCTGTATTATGGAGATGGTAGCATTTATCTTTTTTTTTTTTTAAATAAACTGGTTAGATTTTTGCTAAGGGAAAGCACCAGAACAGTCCTAGGTAGTATCATTACCAGAGAGCTCTGTGAGAGCACAGGTTATGGCTTTTTTCTCTCTTCTCCTTTTCTTTTCCATTCTCCCCTGCCCAACCGCTTGGTCCAGGCTTGTCTGACAGACCATGTTTCATGAAACCGTTTCCCTAGAGATCAGGGTCACTTTAAAAAGTCACAGGCACTCGTGTAAAGTAAACCGGTGTAGCTAAGCAATTGTAACTCAGCCATGAACCTCAGCTGAAGAATCAGTCCCATGTTTCCTTCAACTAAAATATACCATCTATGGTCAGGTTAGCATGACCTGACAACAAACTGAGCAATGATGAAAACAACCCTGAAGGAGCCAGCTAACACACCTAGATTTATTTTAGTAGGGGGGGAATAGCTTGATGTTTACTTAAAGTCTGATTTGCAGATTCAGGGTTTAAGAGACAGTTAATGGGTTCATCCACAAACACGGTGAATGCTGGCAAAAGCTGGGCTACAGCTTCACCTGGGAAGGCATCGTTGTCATCACAGGAGAGTTCAGTGGGATCCAGGCAACGTTGCACAGGCGTAGCTGAACCTCCTACTGCCAGGATGGCCACGCGTAGTTGTTCCTGAAGAAGTAGGGGTAAGTTACTGCATGCTTTAGTGAACTCATACAGTGGCCAGAAGGAATGGAAAAGCTCAAGATTTTCAGTCCAAAAGAGACATTTTGTTGACATTCCATCTTGTGGGGGGAAAAAAAGTGAAACATTTTGGGTTTGTTCCAGTGCAGAATTAGTTTTTTTCATCTCAAAAAAGCAATGGGAGATAGATCTGCTATCCTTTGGACAGCTGTAATCACAGCCTCCTCCTGTAACATCTTCCCAGTTGCATGCACACCACTTCTAAGGCTTTTGTTGACACTGTGCTCAAAACAGGGGCCAAGCAGGAAGGTCTGAACTGTTTCAAACTGCTCATAAAGCATGACCAGTGCACATTAATACACAGTTCCCTCACTGACAAAAGCACCAAGCTGTGATTGTGCCAGTGGATTTTCATCAACACCTATCACTTACAAGAGCACGGGAAGATATTCACAAATACACTAAAAATGACTAGTGGTCAAAAAATACCCAAAGAATATTAAACATCTTTCAATTTTTCCACACCCAAAGACAAACAAGCAACCTCCAGACTTGATCTGCTGGTTTGCATGTCATCCTACTTCCCACTTCTTCCAAAAAAAGGCACACCAAATCCACGCTAGTTTCAGCAGGTAGATTAGAGACTAAGTAAAACTGTTTTTCTTGAGCAGGATTACCTTGAGGTGCTTCCGAGATAATCTGTCTGCCTTCCAGGCACCCTCTAAATACTTAGAGGCACCCATTTGTCATCACTGCTGCATTATCCTTGCAAAATGCATCATCCTTGCACGATGGAGCTACCTGATCTGCAGGGTGGGAGTGTGCATGCCTGTTACCTTGCGTGTGTATCTACTGGGGAGAAAAATAGTTTGTGGCCTGCGTATGTCAAGCTGAACACCAGAACTGTGCAGATATTACAGGGAGACTCGTTGCTGAACTCTGACCATCCTTTCCCAACGGTGCAGGATGGTACCCGGTTGAGCTAGAGGAATGTGGTATGGTAGGTCTTCAAAAAAAATGACCATTCAGCCGGGCTAAATGAGCAGTTTCAATCTCTTGCAGTAGATATGAGGCCACAAACAGTCCACCTGGGCAATTATCAATGTCCTGTTAAGTGCAACAGGATGGCAAGGCAGCCTGGAAAACTGAATAAATACAGCAAGTCTTGTTCATACTTGTACCAAATTTTCTTGGGCTCAAAGGATTTCACTAAGATTTAAACAAATAACAGGATCAGAAGGTTTTAAGAAGCTCCCACAGGCTCATAAGGGGCTAAGATCCAGCCCCCAGTGCAGTCAATAAGTTTGAAAAAAAAAAAAAATCTCCAACTTAAACACAGCTATCACAATTTGCACCAGCTGAGGATCTCTCACCCTGACTTTGATGGGAACATGACCAGGCTGCTTGCCAGCACTTTTGGCTTTGCTGTAGTAGGAGTGACGTTCAGGTATGCGTGACCACTCGCCTTCAGATTTCTTTACAATGACAAGCTTTGAAGTCAGAGCGCTTTGCTCTCCTTCCACAAACCATTTTCATTCAAAACAATAACTATTTAAATGGGAGTCTCATCAAAGCCATTTCAGATTTTTTTTTTTTACTCCTCTGTCGATGATAAAATATAGTTAAAGCACAGAGGCAGAGACACCTGCCTGCTCCACAGTACCTATTCAGCATCGGCTGGATACCCCAACGCTCAACCACCTCCGTTATTTTTCAGCACTGCCAGAGAAGGCGTCAGGGGCTTCACCCAGTATTACACAGAAACGCTAAAAAGAATAAAATTGAGCAAATTACTCTTTTTGCTGAAAACCTTGTTTAGCTCCTCCCTACAAAAACCATTAAAAGTTGTCTTTTTGTAACCAGTGGGGCTGCTAGAGGCTGGAATGCGATTTGTGGACCTCATCCTGCCTATTCAGAGCAAAAGATAACACCTGCGGGAAGCAGGCAAAAGGTTAAAACCTGGTACCTCTCTGTTTTCCTAAGTGCAGAGCTTGGCACCAGAACAGAGGCTGCGAACAATGGCAGGAGCACCGCGTGTGTTTTCTTTTCCCTTAAAGTAACATTTTTGCTGCAGTGTCATCTTTCTGCTCAGCCAAGCAGGCGCTCTGGGTCAAATCAGCTGCGTGAGCCGTCAGCAGATTTTTCTGGCCCTTTCAAAAGATCTTCAGGCATTAATACAAAGAAGCCAAATCAGTGAAAAAAACAGGAGGAAAAAAAAAAGCGGACAGACTGCCCACACGTTTTACCGGTCAGGCGCTCGCATGACTGTGAAATAATCAGCATTCTTTTGGTGATATGTAGCAGCTTTAAACCAGCAATCTGGCTTCACTCTCTGGAAAACAGTGTGCTTTCTCGAAAAAGCTAAAACCAGGGTATTACAGCCTGACAAGCTTCAAAATTCCTCAGACCTCCCGTAGGAATCACTCACAAAAGAGCAGGCTATTCCCCAGGGCTCGATGTCAGGGAAACAGACCCTCTGAAGGAAAACCCTACGGGAAGGCATACTTCCATTTATACCATCTTTTATGTTTTGGCTAAGTGGCTTGTTTATAATTGTTGGGTTTAGGCGAGAGGCTTCACCTCTCTTCACAGTTCCTGTGATGCAGCAATAAGAGCTTTGGGGCCTGTTGGGTCCCTTCCCAAATAGAGAAGAGAGGAGAAGGTTTCTTAGAATATTTCACGTATTTTGGCAAGCATCCTCCAGCAGACACAGACACAAGTAGCATGGAGGACGGTCCCACTTTCACAGCCTTTAGCACAAACCATACCCATTTCTAGGAGCCACCATGCACCAAGCAGAGCAGAGAGGAGAGGTACTGAACAGTCTTCATCGCTATTTGCCACAGCTTCCTTAAAATAAATATTTTTTTTTAAATGAAACAGCATTTTTAAGGAACCCCACCCTTTCTATACAAAATTTCTTCGAGGGCTATTGCTATCCCAAACAAAAGAAACTGAGGAGTTACATATGAGACTTCCATACATAATAACTAGCACGAGTCTCTGTTGTTATGTGAGAATCAACAGGTTGTTACAATTGATGAAGACAAAAGATTAATTAATCGCTCATAATTTTGTGAAACAGAATTGTTTGGGCTAAGACTTTCCCATGCTTGGGACATGTAACTACATTCTTACGAGAGAAAAATAGTAGGAGAACATCTAATTAGAAAATCTATGATTTGGCATATGGACACATGAGCTGAATTAAGGCAGAAAAGGACATTTTCTTCAATTCTTTGTTTTGCAACCTTAAGAACTTATTTCATGTAATTTTATGTATTTGTAAATATATTTAATGGATGGTAAGTGAATGCTAATTCCTAGTACTTGTGAAGCAGAGGAGTTGAACTAATCATTGCTGCACATTAAGTAACAGATTATGGCCTTAATTTCTGTTTGTATGGTACTAAAAGAGTGGCCTTCAAGCTTACACCCTCCCTGCTGCCTCTTCTCATGTGAACTTCCTCCAGTTTGCACTGTAGTGATAAACAGATAAAATCATTTCTAAAATGAGATGGAGTCCTGAAATGCAAATCAGAGGAAGAAGTCGTCAGAAAGGGGTCTTCATAAGGATTCGGTAGGTTATCAGCTCTTCACCTGCCTGGTAATCAATCCTGGTGCCTGATCAGCTTCAGGGGATGGACCTAGCAGCAGCACAAAGGCTCTTTATTCCCTTTGCTCATGTTGTGACTCTGCTATAAAGCCTAATACCCCGGGAAGGGCAAGGTGGAGCTGGACATCGGGCCTATCAGGTAACATTAATGTTCAGCCAAGATATGGACCTTGTGTTTGAACGAAACAGACAGTCTTTGAAGAACATAATCTGTGTTGCCAACAATGGCTGGAGTGAAAGGAACTCGCTCTGGTTACCTTATAGCATGGGCTGGTAAAGCGTAGTTGGATTCTTATCAAGATGTTGGGTTTGGGGTTTTTTTTATCATTGATTCATATAGTAATGGCTGTGAATACAAAATGCAAGGTCTTCAAAGAGAGGAAATATGAGAAAGGTATAGCTTTACCCAGTTCACGTTAAGGTTGCACACTTTTATTCTGTGTGATTTTTTTAAATACATAAACCCTGCTATCCTCGCAGGGACTAATCCTACCCATGTCTTTTCAGATTCCCTCCAATCGCAGTTGGACACAGGCTCGCCAGCAGCAGTGAAAGGCAGCAGCTCTCCTGGGGTGCTTTGTTTCTCACATTGACCTTAGCTCTGTTTACCCTTGCTTCAAAAGTTTGGGCCAACATCTGCTAAATAAACTGGAGTGCCGAGGCGATGGGGACAGGGAGGGGGAGTTAAAAACAAATGGGATTGTTCTGAAATGAGAGAGTAGCTAGAGCTCTAGGGAGATTGCTGTGGGTCAAAATATAGGTGCAATTCCCTTTGAATCAATAGAAAGCCTTCTTCTGACATCTCTGATCCAGTTTTGAAGCATGCAGAACATACCTGTCCAAAGGTAGTGTTTCCAATTCAGATTGAAGCACTCTTCAAAATACCCAGCCAAGCCACACCGCTATTTCTCCCGTTTCCTCTTCATTTGCAGCACATTGAAAATACCCATATACTTCACCCATGCATGCAGTATTGGCTTTGCTCATACAGTATGTTTAAGGGCAGCAGCTTATATTTAAGATAGCAGAATCTATTTCCCCTGCTAGCTAAATTCAAGTTAATTAACCCAACAGGAGCCAGGTGCAAGCATGGGGGCTAGAAAGGTCTTTTCAAAGCCAATGGTGTATTCATTCCAACACATCATGGTTTAGCCCCTCATTACCAGCAACCGCAGCATTTCACAACGCATCACAGCTCCTCTCTGATCCAAGAGGTGCCTCATATGTCACTCTTGGGACTTTAGGGCTGGTCCCCAGACCAGTGGCCTGCACAGCATCACTATATTGCACTCATGCCTCCCTCCAGCTGTTTGCCAGGGGCACAGTAATCAAAGCTCACTCACCCTTAGTGAGTGTAAATGGAGAGAAGATGCTCAGTGCTTCGCTGAAGAAGCTCAGCACCTTGATGGATCAGACATGCAGGTATTGCCTCACACGTACATCCTTCCTGATTTGAACATCTTGCCAGCTAGACTATCATTTAAGCACTAATTCTGAAAGCCAGTAACACTGGATAAGGCAACATGCAGTTCTGCTCCCCAAGAGCCAAGAGTAAACAGTAAGTCTCGGACAGGGCGAGGGGGAGGCGGTGCAGGCAGCACCCTAAAGGGTGTTATCACTGTAATGATGAGGCTGCGTAAGAGTGATCCCAGTCTCACTCAGGAGACTCCAGTGTAGACAATATATACAGGAAAACCTGAAGCTTCTTAAGTTTTCAGAGAATGCTTTAGCTATGTGGGCCAAAGCATGGCTTTGTTGCAGCAGTTATATTCACACTAGGAAGCCACTGACTGCATAGCATACCATTATATACCAGTAAAGCGCTCTTAAATAACCGTATTCTCAGTATTCAGCATATGCCGTTAAAGCATCAGGATTAACATCCCTTAAAAAAGAAAAACTGGGTAATATGAGAGCAGATATCCCCATTATCAACATATCTACATATTTTTTAATCCCAACCAGCATGTGGCCCTAGTATTATCTCATGGCAGTATGTTCCAGAGCTTATCTAGAATAACTTTGCTTTTCATCACCTTCAAAGTTCCCTGAATATTTCCTTGTTTGTCTGTCATACTGCCTTTCGCTTACTGGACAGCTCTGTTCATACTCAAGGCATCCGAGAAAGAAACAGATCCCAGCTGACTCAAAGCCACTGTCTAGAAAAAAAGGCAAACGAGGCCCTCCTTGACAGCAAGCTGTCTGATACTTTTTTTCATACACAGCAATAGTGAGACTGGCACAGCGTCGTGTGAGGTGAGCGCAAGCCACGGAAGACAATCTTACTACTCTACAGTGCTTTACAGAAAATTTGGAAGCCCTAAGCAATCAGAAGCAGATAAGCAGCCAAGAAAATTGTGTTAAAAGCAATATTTCTTAATCAAAGATGCCAACTGACTGGGCATCTGCTTTTGATATGAAAACTGATTTTCTAGACATAAAAAGGTGATGCTGAGTTTGAACAAAGCTTCATTGGCTCATGCCAACCACACAGAAAATGAAATGGAACTCATCTTGTCTGAAAACACCTCGCTGAGCCACGCTGGAAATATTCAGTGAGCATGAGGAGACGGGGACTGGTAAGGTGGGTCGGTCAGTCACTGAGCAGGAAACCACCCAGCACCATGCTAAAAAGATCAACCTATAGGAACTTTTCTAGCAGAATTCTTCTAAAAGGGTCCACAGGGTACATCTTGCTAAAGGAAATCACTAACAAAGTTGGCACCAGAGCATAGCATGGAGTTTAGGGGCTGGAAGGTTTTGTCTCAGGGTCTTCAATCCACTGACCGCTCTAGGAGCGGAGCTGGATGCCACGTCTCTCCAGAAGAAGTTGATTATAGGCAACCTGGCGCTTCCCAATCAAAGTATTTCTGTGAAGCGACATTATCCTTGTTTCACACCCAGCAAACTCATGCAGGTGCTGGTGATGGCAAGGACAAAAGGGATTCTCTCAGGCCAGGCAGGAAGACTGCTGATGCACAAAGATTTAAACCACAGTTTGTTAAGTTCCAGATGAGAATGATAACCAGTAAACCAGTTTTTCTCCCCTCTAGGTTACAAGTCCTTGAATTCCTCTCCTGGAACAGATCTCAGGTACATCAATCCCACATTGGGACATTTAAGGGTTAAACAGGGCTTACAAAGCATTTCCTCTGCTGATGGTAGAGTTCAAAATATATTACAAATAAAACCAATGAAAATTGCAAAGGAAACTCTATTGATAACTGTCACAGTGGGAATTCCCTGAACATTATTTGTAATCAAAAGCAGCAAAAATAGTAACCTAAGCCTGTTCAGTTCACCTCTAAAAGAAGAAAACTAGAAGAAGCAGGGAGTTGAAATGTGTGTCACTCGATAGCTCCTGGCAAACTCTTCTTGACTTTATGGTTATGATTCTGAATCTTCTCAATTTAATGGTGTAGGTTTCCCTATTTTTAGATCACAACTTAAAGCAGCTCTGCTTTTTTCCTCTGCGTTATTTTTTAACCAGTCTGTGGTCATTAAACTTAGCAGAAAAGGAGCAAGAGCATCCTTTAAATACAAAAACCCACCATACACGTGGAAAAACCACATGGCTGGAGGTCGGCTGGAAATCGCTCCCAGGAGCTGACAGACCTCTTGAGTTTCCACTTCGCTGGCCCACGAGGCAGGTCTGGTGCCGGGACTCCCGAAACCCCAGAGGTGCCAGGACGCTTGGCGGCTGACGGAGAAGCTTCCTTGGCACAAGTCTCACGTCAAGCGCAGGTCACCAGCAGGTCTGCAGCGAGCGTCACTCCGCAACGCTTCGGTTGGATTACAACCACATAAACCCCGGGTTAATGCAACAATCAGGATGAATATGGCACCTCGCTGCCTCCTCTCTGCACCGGGCTCTGCACCGGGAGGGCATGCCGTCCTCCAGATTGTTTTAAAACAACAAGAAAAAAGCTTATCGTAATCCTCCTGGCAATTAGAGCCCTGACTGGCTGTAGAGTGTAATGCATTTATCAAAACCGCCTCTGAAGGCGCTGAGGGAAGTGAATTTGAAGCTGTTGGGGACTGCAGGAGTAAGAGAGCCCAGCTGCTCCCGGGGAGCCTGAACTGGGGCGAGAGGGCAGAGGGGGAGGGAGAATTCCCTTGTCTGGGACATGCACATTTTCCATCAGCCTGTTTGTGCAAGGATAAATAAAACGTTATCTCTTTCAGTGTATCTCTTGAAAGCTCGGCAGATTACAGCTGGCATGTTCCAGGGGCTCTTCCTGCAAGGTTTGCCAAAAAGTTAGCCACCCCTAAAGCCATAAATCACCCTAAACCAGGCTTCTTCTCCCCTCCTCCCCATCAATGCGAGAAAAACCCAAACTGTTTTTAAAAAAATTTAAAAAAAGAGAGGAAGTTGCCAGTTTTGTGAAATGTCAAGAGGACAAAACTAGCAGCTTTTGCCTTTTTTACAACACGCATCAGCAGCACTTTCCCAGAGGCAATTCACACCCAGAGGCATGTTGAAGGGGATCATCTCCCCTTGCCACACAACGAGGCTGTGGTCCATCAGCGTGAGGCAGGATTAAAACAGTGCAGTCTTGTAAAAACCATCTAAAGTAACAGGCTAGAGAAGTGTTCCCAGACATCTACCACCACAGACTGGGTAATGGCATCTGATTAAATTCTCCAGACCCCTTTCATTTCCCACCTAGGGTCCACTGCTCTCTCCACAGCCTTATAGACCTCTGAACATCCTTTTCCTTGTCCCCAACCCTCAAAATTGCAAGTCATTTCCTTAGAGGGAAGGGGGAAGAAAATTGCTCATTATGTTTTCTCTCCTCTTCTGCTTCCCTCTGTCTGGTGGGGGCATGCAACCTCTTTGGTCGCAGGACACCCTCCTTCCCATTGAGCAAAGCCCATACCCCAGGATTTTTATGCTGTAATGTAACTGGTCTCCCGACAGCAACCAGGGAGTTTGATCATGACATCACAGCTCTCCTACCACAGGGAACGGAGCTGAGGCCAGCCCATCACAGAAGCGTGTTGGCACATGCACACCCTCAGCAAGAAAAAGGATGTCAGAGTAGGGAGCGAAAGTCAGGGAAGAAAGAAGCAGATGGGAAAGTAAAGATGAATTAGAGATTAATTAAATTGTCCTGAGTAAACTGTCTGCAGAGAGTAGAACCCCTGTGCCATCCCCCTGCATCGACTCCCCACACAGGGTGGGATTTCTCTTTACTCCAGATAGAAGCACAGTCCCATGCCCCTTCCAAAACAGCTTCTCCCCTCAGAAAGGTTTTCTTCATTCGAAACCACTGAACAATCATTGCCTTGAGCATTTTTTTAATCACTCCCAAATGCCTTTCCTTTGGGGGATTCCTGTTGAGATCCCACGCTGGATTCTCCACTGGAGTAAATCACCCCAGCTACACTAACTGGGCTGCTGAATTACATCTACTAGAGATCTACCCTCCTCCCAGCCAACTTCACTCCCTACGCTCACCCATGCACAAGCCTTGTCTGAAGAACTCCTGGTGAAACCTTGCAGTGCATCCTCCCCTGCATAGGGCTATTCTTGGGATTTAAGGAATGTGGACATTATATTGCTATGAAAAGGGTCACTGTACTGAATTTATACACAGAGAGATTGCAAGGATGGGTAGTAGCCTTACATCTGTGACAATGTTACAGGGGTGACAACAGCAAAAAAACTTTGATCAACCCCAGAGTACAAATGCAGGTTTATACTCTTGCCATCTGGCAGAGTATCATGTTAAGAGCTGAGCACACAACAGTGGCTGCTACTACACAGTGTGCTATATACCAATAAAAGCTGAATGGATCTACAATAAAGCAGACTTTTGAAATAGCTGTGAAACGAAAATCTAGGCCACTACGTGCTGTTAGAAACAATGTCCTTATATTTTTTCCCTTCCCTTGCTGTTCTCTCCTGTCTAGCTTCTACTCTTGGGATTCCTCTTCCCTCCCTTTTCCCAGCCCCAGTGGCTGCACAGAGAGCTATCAAGTGAAATGCTGAACCTAAACTAAAGGTTGTGTTCATTTAACAAGCATTAAATAACAGTCAGGAGGGGCAGACTGGCAGCTGCCTTCACAGCTGAGGCCAATCCCCTCCCATAAATGGTGAAGCATAGCATCCCCACAAATGGAGGAGGTGACTGCAGTCTCTTCTTTCATGCTTCTCCCTCCCCTACTCAGCACAAAGGCATACGAGACCCATCCTGAGCCAGAGACCCATGGATAAAATCCTGGACTAGTATAATCATTGTCTTTTGCACTTCTCCAGAGCTTCTTCAGAACAAGGAGCTCCAATCATTCTCTGGACCTTGCCCATAGCAGCTGTAACTCCCATATACGACACCACTGTAGTGGGCAACAATGCTCCGCATCCATCTCAAATGCAAATGTCTTAGCTCAAACGTCTTTCATTAGAAACTAAGTGGACTGCTCTGCCATGCACTTACCACATGCCAAGAGCACATTTCCTCTGACACATGCAGTAGTGCCTTACACGTCGTTATTTGGCCTGCAAAGAGACATAGAGTATCCTTCTGACGGAGATCAGGAGGGACAAACTCTTATTTCACTCATGAGTTCACCATAGTTTAAAGATGTTTGCCCAAGCTAGTAGCAAAGTCAGGAAGAGACCCTACCCATCCTGGTTCCCAAAAACCGGTTTCGACACCAAGGCCACCACTCCTGCATTATTCAACTTCACAGGCCATAGACGTCAACACAAAACATGCTTGGTATCATTCTTCACAATAAGCCGCGTAAGCTGTCTGAGCTACCAAATCATCACACCCACTGGATATGGACAGACATGAACACATAAATGCCAAGATGTACTCTCCAGTGACGCACTGGTAAAAATACCATGGACAATGGCACGTTATCTAAAGGCCCCCATGGGATCCCTTATCTCTGTTTCAAGTCTGTATTCCCCATGAAAATGAACAAGAATATTAGCCAGCAATTAGACAGAAGAAAAATTTAGCCTGGTAGTTAGGTCTCATTGTTACTAAATTTTCGTATCAGGAAATACAATGGCCTCAGAAGGGAAGCAATGGAAACTATCACTCGAAACAACTGAACAGGTTGCTAGACTAGGCGCGCTACAGGGAACAGTTCTGACCTGGCAGGAAGATCCAATAGCCCTATTCTTCCTCTTTGGCATCTGTGATCCTACAATTGCTCAGTCATTTCAATAAATCCTTCAGCTCCTCTATCAGATTTCTTTTTTTTATGGGATTAGCTCTCAAAAGAACTTGCTGCCCAGTATTCAGGCCAGCTTTTCATCTTCAATTGCAACTCTGAGCTTTCCAAACATGCTCAGCACCCAAGAGGCTATCTTCGGAAAGTCCCAGACGAGGTGGTATTGCTTTGCCAAGACTCTGAAGTACTAAGAGTATATTTGATGGCTGCCTGACTCTTCAACAGGAGGAAATGTTTGCATGATGTTCTTATGGATGTTCACACTGTCAATGGGGCTAGATACTATTTTCCCAAAGTAACTTGACCCATTTAAAGAACTTCTTCAGGAAAGCCAATTGAGTATCTCTGACATCTGCATTACCACAGACACTCTGGTATTAACCATCCCCTTTATCTCACTGTATTTTTGTTGATAGCTGAGCTATGCAATGCAGTGGTTCTGGCATCCCAGCAATGGCTAGTTATCAGGAGCAAGAAAGCACGAGGTCTGGGAACTCATTGAAAACATTCAGGGGCGATACATGAGGGACTCAGAGAGATTAGACAGGGTTTGCTGGGGCTCCAGGAATTCCTGCAATTCAGGAGTTACATGGTGAGATTTCTTTTTTGCATGGGACAGCAGCAAGCAGGAAGATGGAGTTTCCATTTCTCTTTAAAGTTGTTTTCCCAAAACTGTCACACATACACAGCTTCTCCTGTTTTTCCTACACTCTTTCAATCAGCTGGGGTACTCAGGGCACGTCCTCAGAGTAACACCTCTGATGTAAACTGGAGACACTCAACTGGGCTCTCATTTCACCAGGAGCTAGACTTTGGACCCTAACTGACAACATCCACAGCTGCCTCCTCAACAATTCACCACTTAGAAAGGGCTAATTAGTATGAGGTAATTAGTTTCAGGCAAAGAATGCTTGAAAAATAATCTGTGTGTGTAAGGTCAGCCACCCTAGGTTTTGTTAAACACACTTTTTTTTTCTCTGCTGCTGAAACAGATCCCAGAAAGGTGATGTAAGACACCTAAAAGAGGCAGATGCTGGAGATGCAGAGAATCAAGTTGTTTAAACATACTAAAATGCTTAAAGATGCAAATTCAACCTTAAATGCTTCTGATGTAACAGGCATATAAAATGTGGAGGTTTCATTGACGATGCTAATTATCCTAATAGCTCATCTCCTCTTCCCATAATACACAGCCACAACTAGGCTCTTGGTTTGCCAGGGGAGACAAACAAGACAACATGAAAGCAACGTAGCAGAAGACAGACGTGTGGACAATGAGGTCTTGCAAGAGTTGCAGCTACATTCATTTGCCACTCGGCTCCCACCCAGTCATGGGGCAGCTGTGAAAACAAGGCCACTGGGAAAGCATCACGTGAAGCCAGAGTGGAAATGCCAACACAACCTCAAAGTAAGAGCAGCCAATCTCAGCCACAGATGCTGTAGTGGAAGCTTTCTTGCATTGTTGTTGTTTTTTCCCTAAAATAGCCTGTAAGATAAAGAGAGACAGCGATTAGCTAAGTGCCATCTCCCTTGATACGCGTTTGCCCATTATCTGCTCCTGACACCTAATATCTAATTGCACTGAAACATCCCAGCAGGACAGTCCGTTCTAAGAGGAACTGAATAGACTGACTGTGGGGAATAAAAAAAAAAGAAAAAAAAAGCTTACTGGCACATCCAAGAAATTAAAAGGCTGCACTCCAGCAGGGTTAGGATGTCAGCATGGGGTGCAAAAGGTTACTTCTAGGAAAGGTTGGCTACCTCTCAGAGGCATATCCAGGTTCCAAACTATTGAGTCTGGTAAGGTTTCCTGCCCACAAAAATAGCCTTATGCTCTCTGTCAACGAGACCTGGGCCCTTCCCTCTTTCCTTCCTGTTTATAACACATCACTCAAGGACACCAGCGAGATCAGAGGCTCTACGTGCTCCAGAGAGAGACAGCCCCTGCCTCGCCATGCTTAAAATCTGCACAGAAAAAGCAACAGGGGAGAGGATGCATTATGAACTCTCAAGGAGTTTTTTGTTGCTGTCTTGGGTTTTTTGAGCTTTTTTTTTTTTTTAACTGGTTCATTTCTCTGATCCTGTTTGCCAAGCAAACTCATGATCAGCACAGCTGGCCAAGCAGAACAACATAGCACAGGAACAGATGACCAGGTACAAGAGGATGGACCCTGCCTAAAAAAAACCAGCCTGAAGTATACCGGTATCTCCCAAAGCAACACAGGGGACATGTGGCCGAGCCCAGTTCCCCGATGCTTCAACCAATGAGATCCACTTGCCTTTCTACCATTTTGTAACCAAGGAGCCAACGCTAATGGTGGAAGAGCTACATACCAAGCCCTGTGGGCTCTGGGACTGGCACAAGTCATCCTGCCCCTGAATGCAGGACTGAGTCCACCATATACATGACATTGCTTAAATGTTTGTGGTACACTAAGCAGGAAGGTATCAGTTATTTGGGAACATCATGCTGTCCATACTGGAGAAAGAAAAGTCTCTAATCCTTGAAAAGCAGCAAATTGAAAATTCTTTTTGGCTATAAGGTTTGTCTTCTACATTGTTTCCTCTCACGGCAACGTGATTTTGGGTTATGATCTGCAGATGCATGGAAAATGCCTAATGCCCAGGAACAAGACACAGGTTTTTTTATTAGGTTGCAGTGCTCTGTGGTTTGCACATCAACAAAGCAATAGCCATGATGAATACATGCATCCATGACAGTTATGATACAGCATAACACGTTCACTGTCCCAAAAAACTGTGACATAGTTCTCCATCCTCTGACACACCTGCCACACGCCACTGAATACTGTGTTAGCCAATGCAAAATATAACCTCCAGAACTCAGGGACATTGCTTTACTTGGCTTTGAAATCAGTCTGGAAGAATCTCAGTTATCCAATGTTGGAAATGTCACGATGCATTAGATTGCTATTCTGCCAAAGATCTGTGCAAGCATCTTACAGCCCTAAAACCACTCTGAGCTCTTTAATCTAAGCAGAAGTAGTAGTGCTTCAGTCTTGCTCCAGACGGTTTGCTCAGGTTTTAGAATCTGAGATCTAATCATAATTAGGTTGCAGATCTCATTTCCATGATGCTGGAATCATCCAGGCTGTTATGATCAGAGTCATACCATCTGGAGAAGCATAAAAAGGCTCCTAAATCCCACCACACACTGCTGTAACATCATTCCTGTTTTCCTGATCCCCATGCTAAATGGGACCAAATTCAGAAAACAGACCTCTCTGGTCATGAAATCCAAATCCAAAACAAAAGACCATTAAGTGGATTAAACAAAAGCCTTTCCTCCACATAAAAATTATCATGTAGATATAACAGATAAAGCTTTCGATTTATGCCCATTCCTTGTGAAATAATATGCAATAAACAAAAGTCTTACTATTACTGTTGGGCCATATTTGTCCTACAGGACATTGGTTTGCAAGATGACTGCAACTGTTCTCTCTTTATGTGAGAAAGCAAAAGGAATGCATGCAGCTCTGCTAGGGATGGATGACAAGTCATCTGAGAGCTTATGGGTCAGGATTAGAAAGCAGACCACTATGGTCAATGTTGTGGTGGGTGTCTCTGACAGACCACCTGCTCAGGAAGAAGCAGATAAAGCCTTCAGACAACTGGAAGAAGCCTCATATTCACAGGACCTGGTCCTCACAAGGGACTTTAACCATCCTGATATCTGCTGGAAGGGCAGCAGGGAACAAGCAGTCCAGGAGGTTTCTGGAGTGCATTGACGATAACTTTCTGACACAGGTGACCAAGGAAGTGATAACAGGAGACAACCTGTTGATCCTGATACATATGAACAAGGAAGATCTGGTCAGGGATGTGAAGGTTAGGGACAGCCCTGGCTGCAGTGACTATGAATGGTGGAGTTCAGGATCCTGAGAGGAAGGAGCAGGGCAAAAAGCCCTGGATTTCAAGAGACCAGACTTCAGCCTGTTCAGCAATCTGCTTGAAGAGTCCCATGGGACGAGGGTCCTGGAGAGACGACAGGTCTAGCAAAGCCGGCTAATTTTCATGGATCACCTCCTCAAAGTTCAGGAATGATCCATCCCCATAAGCAGAAAGTAAAGGTAACAGGGAGGCTTGTGTGGATGAACAAGGAGTTCCTGGCTAAATTCAGTCATAAAACAGAAGTATGTAAGATGTGGAAGCTAATCAGCCTTATCGCAATCCATGGGAAATTGATAGAGCAAATAAACCTGAAAACCAAACATATTACAGACAAGAAAGTGACTGGTAGTAATCAACATGGATTTACAAATGGGAAATCATGCCAGACCCACTGGATAGCCTTCTATCTAGCCAACCACAGTGGAGACGGGGAGGTTAGTGGGTGTTGTCTGTCTCAACTTAGGCAAGGCTTCTGGCATTGTCTCCCATAACATCCGCATTGATAAACTGATTTGTGTGGACTAGATAAATGGACAGCAAGGTGGTTTGAAAACTGACTGAACTGCCGGACATTACAGGTTGTGATCAGCAGCACAAAAGTCCAAGTGGAGGCCAGTCACTAGCCAGGGGCCACTACTGAGGCTGGTACTGTTTGACATCTTCATCAGTGACCTGGACAATGAGACTGAGTGCACCCTCAACAAGTTTGCAGAGGATACAAAACTGGGAGGAGAGGTTGCTGTAGCAGATGGTCGTGTTGCCATTCAGAGGGACCTCAACAGGTTGAAGAAATGGGCAAAATGAAACCTCATGGAGCTCAACAAGGGAGTATGCAAAGTCCTACAGCTCGGGAGGGATCATGTAGCAAGACAAGCTGAAGATATCTCCATCTTGGAGATATTAAAAACCAGGCTGGGTATGGCCCTGAGCATCCTGCTCCAGCTGCCCCTGTTTTGAGCAGGGATTGGACTAGATGGTCTCCAGAGGTCCATTCCCACCTCGGCTATTCTGTGACTCTGTTAGAGTGTATGGAAAGTATGCAAATACTCTGGCTTTATAGTACATGAATAAATACGTTAGATACTAAGACTGCCTAATTGTACATTCAAATAAAAGGTGACTATGAAAGCTGTCAAAATGATGAAGGCTGCCAAAGTGGACACCAGAGGGAAGGTTGTATACATTCACAAGCACAGCAGGCAATGCACAAATAAGTACTGCACCAGCTAGTGCCAAATATGAAGCCCCCTTCTCTTTTTTATTTTCATTTTACTTTTATTTCAACTTTCATTCAGGAATGAGGTTACATCTTTGACTTTGAATGCCAGAGGTGCAGGGTCAAGGGTCTCTCACTCTCCCTCTTTCAAAGGTCCATTTTGTTCCCGGTCAGAGATTTGAACTTGGAGCACCATATCCTGAGCCATCAAACTGAACTCAAGATGAGGAGCACCACACTGTCTTGCTCTTCCTTTGGTTTGGCTTCTCTCTTGGGATATTCCTAATTACATTTTTCTTAAAAACTTGTACCTCTTCACTAGTATCAGAGAATCACAGAATAATTAAGGTTGGAAAATACCTTTAAGATCATCAAGTCCAACCATCAACCCAACACCACCGTGCCCACTAAACTATGTCCTGAAGTGCCATGTCCACACGTTTTTTGAATACTTCCAGTGATGGTGAATCCACCACCTCCCAGGGCAGCCTCTTCCAATGCTTGACCACTGTCCCGTAAAGAAAGTTTTCCTAATATCTAGTCTAAGCTTCCCCTGGCGCAACTTGCAGCCGTTTCCTCTCACCCTATCGCTAGTTACTTGGGAGAAGAGACTGACATCCACCTCACCACAACCCCCTTTCAGGTAGTTGTAGAGAGCGACGAGGTCTCCCCTCAGCCTCCTCTTCTCCAGACTGAACAACCCCAGTTCCCTCCGCCGCTCCTCAGAAGACTTGTGCTCCAGACCCCTCACCAGCTTCGTTGCCCTTCTTTGGATGTGCTCCAGCAACTCAACGTCTTTCTTGTAGTGAGGGGCCCAAAACTGAACACAAGATTCGAGGTGCGGCCTCACCAGTGCTGAGTACAGGGGCACAATCACTTCCCTACTCACAGAATCACAGAATCACTAGGTTGGAAAGGACCTTCAAGATCATCAAGTCCAACCATTAATCCAGTACCACCATGTCCCCTAAACCATGTCCTGAAGCGCCACATCCACACGTTTTTTCAACACTTCCAGAGATGGCGACTCCACCACTTCCCTGGGCAGCCTGTTCCAATGCCTGACCACCCTCTCAGTGAAGAAATTTTTCCTAATATCCAATCTAAACCTCCCCTGGCGCAACTTGAGGCCATTTCCTCTTGTCCTATCACTAGTTACTTGGGAGAAGAGACCAACACCCTCGTCGCCACAACCCCCTTTCAGGTAGTTGTAGAGAGCGATAAGGTCTCCTCTCAGCCTCCTCTTCTCCAGACTGAACAACCCCAGTTCCCTCAGCCGCTCCTCATAAGACTTGTGCTCCAGACCCCTCACCAGCTTCATTGCCCTTCTCTGGACACGCTCCAGCACCTCAACATCCTTCTTGTAGTGAGGGGCCCAAAACTGAACACAGGATTCAAGCTGCGGCCTCACCAGTGCCGAGTACAGGGGCACGATCACTTCCCTACTCCTGCTGGCCACACTATTGCTGATACAGGCCAGGATGCTGTTGGCCTTCTTGGCCACCTGGGCACACTGCTGGGCTCATGTTCAGCCAGCTGTCAACCAGCACCCCCAGGGCCTTTTCCGCCGGGCACCTCTCCAGCCACTCCTCCCCAAGCCTGTAACATTGCATGAGTTGTTGTGACCCAAGTGCAGGACCCTGCACTTGGCCTTATTAAACCTCATACAGCTGACCTCGGCCCATCGATCCAGCCTGTCCAGATCCTGAACCGGCTCTGCAGAGCCCTCCTGCCCTCGAGCAGATCAACACTCTCGCCCAACTTAGTGTTGTCTGCAAACTTACTGAGGGAGCACTTGATCCCCTCATTCAGATCATAGATAAAGACATTAAACAAGACCAGCCCCAGAACTGAGCCCTGGGGAACACCGCTTGTGACTGGCTGCCAACAGTTGTTGGTTTCAACAGAAGTACAAAAACAATTTTAGGAAAGCTTCATTTCACAAAAATGTTCCCATCACCTCTAGTGGTGACTTAACTTTCTCTAAGTACACACAACATGAGTCCAGCTGCAATGTGTGTGTTGTGTAAACCTGGTGTGACTTTGCTGAAGTCAACAGATGTGGTCCAGATTTGCAGTGCTTTCTTGGAATGAAGAACTTTGCCTTCTATTTATAACATACTTCCTTGCTAAATAGTCTTAAAATGGCATTCACATTTTCAGTAAATGCTTTAGAAAAAAAAACAAAAAAGACCATCAATTACAAAAAAACCCTCCTATGCAATGGCAAAAAATAGCATGTAGTCCAAGTTTTGCTGTCACACTGACACAAAGCTGGAGTCATCCTGATCTTGTCATTAACACGACTACACATTCACTCTAATTTAAACAGGCAGCAAAAAGCTATTCTCATGCAAATAATACACAAATCTGCCAGGAACTGGTAATACTTAGGTCAATATGACAGCTATGCATACCATCAGACAAGTATCAATGATAAATAAAGATAATGAATGAGAAACTTGTGTTTAGCAGCCTAAGCAATTAATAACTAAAGACAGACAGCCAGACAGATGAAATCTGTCAGCACATGGAAAGGATCCACTAATTGCATTGCACGTAAGTCACAAAAGTGGACAGCTTTTATTGTTTTGTTTTTCAGAAATACAAACATGTAAGAAAGTTTAAAACAATGCTGCTTTTCCGTGGCTGCAGCTCCCCCCTGAGCAGGGTGATGCCATATCTGCCAGACATCTTTCAGGTGTCCTACCCCCATCTCCTCTGCTCCGCAAGGGAACCAGGACACCGACAGCACCCCTCATACTTACATTTTCCTCCCGTTAGTCAGGTGACTTTCCTGTTGACTTAACTCCCTTTTCTTTAATGTTTCTAAGGTTGATCTTTCCGACATAAGTCCCATTCATATTTAATCTCTAGCTCTATTTAACTTGTCAAGGCTCTAATAAATGAGGAGAGCACTCTTGGCCGAAGATTTTCCTCTGATCTGCTTGGTCCAAATAGGTACACAGAAGTGGATATATACTTCAAATGATACAGTTCACCTCTCAGAGGACGCGAGTGAGACTTCAGCAAGCAGCGGGGCGTGCAGGCACCCCAGCCACACCACAGACCCACCACTGCACCCCTTCATGTTGAGATAGATATCAGGCTCCAGCAACCACCTTAGCCTTGTTTGCATGTCCTAGTTAACTCCCAGGATATGGTAGGGAACCTCCAAAAGATGAACATGGCCACTGAGTAGGTTCATCAAAAGCAATTTCAAGGACTGCAGGAGACTGGGATGCAGGGTTCACCATGGTCTCCTCCCACCTTGGAAACAGTCCACTTTAGAGGGTCCCTCCTCCTTTTTTTCAGGAGCAGGAGCTGATCCCACTCCCTTGATCCCAAGGGAGCTGCTTTGGCTCTGAGGTCTCACTCATCAGTGCAACTTCTGCTGGAGAAATGGGGCAAATCCCATAAGCACTCTTTAAATGAAAGTGTAGGACACCTGATGGGACAAGAGGTGGCCCTGGACAGCTGAAAGGGCCACAAACACCAGAAAACAAGGCTCTAAGTGCTGCATTTTGGAAATCTTGCTTCTATTGGACCGCACTTTCATCCCTTTCACGGTGAAAACCTTGGTGTCCTTTCTGCTCACAGCCCCGGCACCGGCTCCCATTGTCACCAGGACCTTCCCCCTCTCCCTTCCATCATGCACTGCCCAACTCCCCCACCCTTGCCTGCCAGCACCGGCCCTCCCCACACACACCGGGACTGCCAGCCACCTCAGGAGTTTACCGCCGATGTGCCCTACCCAACACATCGTGCCACAACCACCACGTCACGCCCTACCCACCTACCCACACCACCCAACCCAGCTCCTCACGGCAGCCATTGCAGCTGGTCCAGACCGCTACCTCAGCAGAGAATGAAGCACAGGCCTTTCTCTGCCCCAGCTGCCAATTTTCCCTCCCCCAGTCTCCATACCAGTAGGCATTTATCTGAAAAATGTCACCTTTAAAGCCAAAACGCACACAGGGGCTGAACGATGGGAAGAGGGGCCCTTTCCATCCGTGCCACCCAGACGCTCTGGCAAGCGGCACTATCTCAGGCTTGGCTCCCTCCTCAGCCCCCCGACAAACATGGCTTCCCTCTTGACTTGCTATTTAAAAACCGCCCCAAGACCGGCATATGGCAGTTTCAGATTAACGAGCTGGAGTTGTTAGCGGGCGGGCGGGCGGGCGGGCGGTGTCCCCATCTGCTACGACAGGCCAGATGCCCCACAGTGGAGCCGCTGCTGCCTCCATGTCATACCAGGACATTTATATGCTTGTGGCTTTGTCTTATTTTTTTTAATTTAAGGAGGACCACTTCCTAAAACAGGTTAGAAGCTCCAATTCCAAGGGAGAGGAGGCTCAGTCATGCATAAATTTCAGCGTTTATTGCATTTACACATCCCCTCTCATCGCACTTTACCAGAATAGCTCTTTATCTGCAGACGCGACTTGCTGACCTGGGCTGAACATGGAACCCGTACCGAGGCAGACAACACGACCGAGATCATTTGGCTCCCTGTATTGTGTCCCTCCATCCAACCTGCTCCCTCTAAAGCCCACGTCCCACCCGGCCCGCGGGACAGGGTGTTGAAAGCCTCCTGCCACCCAGAGGTAGGCAGAAGGTGGGCATTCTGTTTCACATACAGTTTCAGAGATTTTGAAATCTGGACTGGCGTGGAGCAGCAGCAACGCCTGAGGTGTGGAAATTGTACTAAAAGGAAACCCTTATTTTCAAGAGGATTGTTTAGGCCCGAAGTTCAGCAAAGCCCATGCTGCTCTGTGACGTGCTTTCGTTTCAACAGGAAAGGACTACAATTTCTGATAGAAAACAGTCCTTTTCCCAGGTTTTATATATATATATATATATATAAAATCAGAGCTAATATAATTACATGCATGGAAAAGAGTGTCCACATGTATTGTAGACCTGCTACACTCAGGGCAGTCACTTACAGTGATGCAAGACGGGGTAAAGACCTGTCAAATCGACACAGGAGGGTTTTATGTCACGATTATTACAGCGCTTCCCCCAAGGTCCCAGTCGGGATCACAGTCCTGACCAAACGAGGTACCGTGCAAACGCAGGAGAGAGCACGTCCAAACAGGGCGCCTGGACAGGAAGCAGGAGGATGCACAGAGTAGTGAAATTAAGTGGCCAAGGTCCCACAGCAGGTTGAGCACAGGGGCAGGAATCACCCCAAGGGCAGGTCACACCACCCTTCGCGCAGGTCTGCACAACCGTAAGTGAACAGACACTTTAAAATCAGACTCACTGTATAGGGAAACGTGGCTTTGGGGCACCGCCAGTCCAGACGTACATGCCAGGGGCCCCCTCTTTACAGCTCACAGCTGCACTCTTGCTTTCTGTGGCAAATCTGGACCAAAACAGCACCATCAGTAGATGGTGACATCATTTAATACCTTCGCTTGTTTAGTGCACCTGGCCAAGAAAAAACGCAAATGTTTTGTGATGTAGGTGAAGAGCCCAGTGCCCTCAGGATTTAGCTGCACTGCAGGATGAGAATCCTGGAGAGACTGCTGCTGGGTAGAGGAAAAGAAATAGCCATTGAGAGGATTAACGTAAGCAATTGCAAGAGGATTGACAGTGGTGGAGCCTGGGTGATTAAAAACCAGGCACAAAACACAAACTGGCTTCAACATTCAGAAGCAACTCAAAAAAAAAAAACACAGGAGCATGGACAGACATTTATGCTATCCTTGTGCGAGACCAAGGCAGCGCCATGCAGACGGGGTACCCGCTCAGGCTGTAACCATCTGAAGGGCTGAAGCAACAATCCCCAAAGCCAGTGGATGGGAAGAGCCTCGATTACAGTGGGTGCAATCTCTCAGCAATTTGTAGAACCAGCTTGGTATTTCACACAGCCATGCTGTACCCTACATACCATGGAGTGTATGCTCCTTTCCACATGTCCAGAGATGGCAGCGCAGCGATGAGATGACATCCTCTCTTAGGTAATGCCATCAAGTCACAGCATGCAAAGAGAGGGGCTGGAAGCTGGAGGGGCAACTTGTGGGACTCCACTAACTTTGTTATCCCCAAAAGTTGTTGGTGCGTGCTAAAAATGTGACCGCTATGGAAGAGATCTGATAAAAAAAGAACAGCAATTGCATTCTAACCCTGAGAGTTGCATGGTTGAAGTCCATGGAAAATGTGGTCTAGGATCCCTAGAAGACATCCTGGGCTAAAAAGCCATCTTGGTGAGTCCTTTCTGGGCAATATTTTGTTGCCAATCAAGCTCCTACCCTTTTTAAATACCCCTGTCAAACAGCAACCTCATCCACACCATCCTCCAAGGGCAGTCTTCAGAACAGCCACTCACATGGCAACTTCCACCTCCCACCAGTGCCCACCCAGCAGCCCAAGGACTGCAAGTGAACCTTGGTTCACCAGGTGGACCCTCTGCCACCTTCAACCCAGGCTGGCACAGGGTTTTGAGGCGTCTGGTTCGTAGGGCAGCAGTAAGGCTGCCCGCCCCAGGCAGCAGACACACATGCAGCCCATGCATTTACTTGCAACCGTTTCTGCTTTATATTTACTGAAAGCAATTTTTAGGGGTCCACATTAGAAAAGAACCACAAGATTACAGAGGGCTTGTGGACAGCCACAGTCAGGCCCACCAGAGCTGAAACTGTGGACACCCCAAAAGAAGACAGAAATTCTCCGGGAACTTCAAGCCCGTCACCAGGTGCTGATTCCTTTGTGTTCATTCAGATTCAAATGAGGAGAACAGACATTAAATCCCCAGCAGATCTGCAGTTTAGGACTCCAGTTAACAAGGGAAGCTTTGCCCTGCTTATTTTTACATTCCAGTCGTACATAAACAAAGAATATAATCTGCTTGTGAGGATTTGAAGTCTGTGGATCTTGCTGTCAATGTTAAGGTGCTTGGCCGGTGCCTTCAGCCTCTGTTCGTCGGGTCTGATGTGCCAGGTTGTTCCCCCTAATGTTTTAGAAAGGGAGGGAACACTAGAGAAAGGAAAATTGAGGTTGCTTTTGAAGAATTTCTTGCTGTTAGGGAATGCAGGAAAACACTTCTGATTCAGATCAGCACGGTTGATCTGAGAGGAGATCTCTGAAAGGAGACCTTTGGCTACGAGGCCTTGCATTTCATCAGCACAAGCTCTTTGCTGGTGTGCTGTCAAGCCCAGTTCTGACCATTAAAGCAATGGCATTTTCAGCACTGTTTCCCTCCAGAGGCTGCCCTGTAAGCTCAAATGTCTGGAGCTATTTACACTGCCTATCTTTACCCTCTTGTGTAGCTAATGGACAGCGTAGACACCACTGAGTCTTCACTTCGATACCCAAATTAGATGCCTACAGTTAGATGATACCCCCAATTTCTCACACACTCCCTTTCACGTCCTTCTCACGCTGCCAGACCGGTGCTAACAAACCTGAGCATCCACAAAACTGTTTCTCCCTCTAGGATTAAAATACCCCAGGAACAAACTGCATCCTTTGCCTGGGAGCTATGGTTCCACTGGTTGTTGGCCGTCGGTTGTGGCAGGTTACAAAAGAAGGCTCACTGACTCCCCTGCACTTTTCATGTACATTAAAGAGAAACCATGGATGAAACGCAGAACCAGCCTCCACCCAGACACCTGTCTAGAGAGGCAGTGCCTTGCACCCAGGGCATGATTTGTAACGAGAAGGGGAGCAAGAGAGAAAAACCTCTCTCCGAACGCACACCCCACCGGTCCCAGCAGCCAGCTTCCCTCCAGCGGCCTCGCTTTGACACATTACACACTGGATTTGGGCTGTGAAACCTTGGGTTGCGATACATCTGTAAAAGTAACAGCCACCATAAAACGAGGGGAGGGCTCCGGGTTTCCTGCAAAATGTAACTAGCAGGAATTAAAACGTAAAAGAAACACCCTCCAGGGTCTTCACAGAAGCTATAAACCCAAGCAACTGTTTTGCCAGGTGTTATTGTGCAGCGCCTGCTGTTAAAGCGACTCTTTGCTGGCACCTCGCCCGCCTCATCCTCCCAGGACCCCTGAGCCCACTGGGCAAGCAGCGCCGAGCGGGGGCAGCCGGGGAGGTTATTAGCCAGCGCCGCTCGGCAAGGGCCGAACCGGCGACGGGCTGTGAGCGGCTGAATGAAGTGTTGTCATTTCCCAGCTGGGAGCGGGAAAGAGCCGGGTGCCGCTTCCTGATGCTGTTATTTTATTTTGCAGCGGCTTCCCCTTCCCGCTGTCTGAATGTCACAGATTACTTCACTGCTGTGCAAGCCTCGGGGGGGGGAGCAGAGGGGGAAGTGAAAAATCTGGCAAGCGCTTCCCGAGCTGCCGGCATCCCTGATGCCCCAGCTGCTGCGCAGAAACCAGAGGCTGGAAACGATGGGTGGAAAATTCACCTTTTGGGAAGCAAGGGCCATGCACAGGCCAGTAACTCACCTGCCGAGGTCTGCCAACACCCAAGGATCCTGCTCTCACTCCCATCTATTTAACCCCTCTACACTACGGCTCGTAATGTCATGCTGGCTCAGGAAATATAAGCCCCGGGGCTGCTTTTTGGAGGCTGTCAGCAGCGCTCTTTTGTCAAGCGGAGGCCTTCCTGTCAAGTGATACAAAGTGCTCGCTCTCCTTTTCCCCTTGGGAGCTGCACAGGCTTCCTCCCGCCGCAGCCCCAGCCTTTGTCAGCCCGGGGGAACAGGGCAGCTGGCAGGACGCCCGCGCCTCTGGCAGGGAGACCGCTCCGTAGCTCCCCACCGCACTGCATGCAAAGGGCCCCGGCAGGGGAGGCGGCGGGGAATTTGAGGGACCAGGCTGGAGAATGGCAGAGATCACCCGTTTGGATGGATGGGAAGGATCTGCTCATTGCTTCGGAGGAAAGCAACTCGGCTGAGCCTGCCCACAGCCGCTCAGGGTTGATGTCCCGTGCTAGGGACTGACCTACTGCATGGCTGCTGGGAGACAGCATGCCAAAATGGGAAAAGCAGCAGTGAGGATTACATCCAAAGGCAATACATAGTTTTCTGACCCTTTCCAACCTTTCTGGCTTCAAACTAGAGGCAGAGAGAAAAGCAGAGGGTCTATCTGATCAAGTCAGAACAAGTGCTGCAGCCACATGATTTCATATGGTTTACAGAGAGCTCCTTCCCGCAGCAGGAGTAAGCTGTCCAACCAGGGCACTCGGAGAACTAACAAGAATAACCAAGAACAAGCAATAAAAGGGCCATGACATGATTTCCCCAATGATGCTACACAGCTACAGCAGCAGCAGTGAGAACGTCAAATTCTCCAGCGTACAGGAGAAGCCCCTTTCACCAGAGCATCCCTGTCTTCACTTATCTCTGAAATTTCATTTGGCCGTGGCACAGTTTTGGTGAGTTGACTCCATATCTGCAAATTTACACACTTAGATTTGTACCCTGTAGATTGTACACACAAAATAAGTTAGACCAAATTCAGTTCTGTCTCCATATCTTAATAACTAGGACCTCTAACCCCAGGTGAAGAGCCATGGCGGGGAGAGCAGACAGCGCTAGTTTGAGCTGGTGTGACCTAACACCGATCTACAACATTGCCACTGATTATCAGGTGGGTCATATTCTCTTTTACTTGCTGCTTGGTTTAGTGAAAGGTCTTCCCTGTGCCTTGGATTTGTAAAGCAGGGACAAGGGTGCCAACTGCCTCTGTAAAGCATTTTAAGACCTATCCACTACGAGGTGCAATACCCATTAATTTCAGCAGGACTGTTGCTTGAATAAGGTGGCACACAGAGAGCTCAGAGGCTGAGGCTACTGAAATCATCCTTTGCTTTAAGATAAAATTAAGAAGATGCAAATAAAACTATTCTGCATAGATTTGTTCATTCTGAAAGGCATGCAAAGTGCTTTCTTGAGTATGCAAACACAGGAAGGATAATTAAACAGAAGAGATTGGGGCAGCATGGCATGTCATTGTGACAGTGTCTTGTTTGCTGGTTCCCCACATAACTGTCATCAGTAACATCTGGTAAAAATTGAGTGTTGTCAGAAGCAATGAAATTTACACCATTTTCAATTTTTAAGCATAAAGAGCCTATAGAAAAAGGTTCAACCTCCGATTGCGAGGGAGGTCGTGAATCACATTCTCCTCTAAGTCATTTTTCCTTTTACTTCCACAGTCAAAAAGACAGTTCATTTTAATAGACAACACCAATAGAAAATCTTATGGCTTATTTGCATCACAGCATCAAGCCAGGAGGACCACAATGGTAGCCTGGAGCTCTCTTTTTTCTGTATAAAGCTCCCAGCCATCTACGTAGAAAGCTATGCAGGATAGGCTGTAAAACCTCAACCTGTATCAACTTCTTGGTGGATTCCCCCAGACTAGGCAAAGAGGGATTCATTAGCGCATCAGTGCTTCGTGGGAAAGGGTTGAACTCATCTAGCCTCATCCTGCATCCACGCAAGACAACCATGAGAGGAAAGTAGGGCTGTCGTTGCACACCTTATGTTGGCCTAAATCGCTACCATGGTTGAAGTTGGTTGTACGTCGGGTCAGTTTATCACAACTGCTTACAGCAGCACCGGGGGAGGAATAGAGCAGAGCTGATAGGTGGTCAGGGGCAGCGGGTAGGTAGGACCACTTCTCTCCGCAATGGTACCAGCTTGTAAAGGCTGAAAGTACCAGCGTTAGACATGTAATCGCACTGCCAGCCCTGGGCTGAAGGACAGAAACCATTTGGTAGCGCACAGCACCGCTTCACAGTAATTCACGCAAGGAGATATTCGTCACCACATAGCCCCATGGTTTCAAGGAGCATTTAAGTAGACAGGTTGCATTAAATCCCATGTCAACATGTAGCCTCCGGCTCTGATGTTTGGATTGAGTGAGTGTAACTCTCCACTGATCTCTGGGGCGACAGGGAAAGCACTATATCCTCACAACCCTCAAGGTACAAAGAAAATCTTTTCGTTCTCACTTCTTCTTTTTCACCCCTCTTAAAGTGATGGCATTCCTCACCAGCTGTAATCAGCACGCACACTCTCCCAAAGTGCCATTTAATACCGTCACACAAAACAGCAGCGTGACCCACTTTGGGTTATTATGTGCAATAATTGCAAGACACAGCAGCCCCGGTCTGCCAGGCTCCAAGAGGCTTTCTGCAAGGGCATTCACTCAATCCCCTCTTTCTGTAGGCTCTCAGCTACATGCCTGAGAGATGGACAGCATTTCCCTCTGTCGCATCCACCCCCACCTCCACTTAATTTCATGCTTGGACTGTGACTGCACTAACAGGGCATATCTAGTTTCTCCCTCGTACGCTGATTAAACCGACATGGTGCTTTGCACAGTCTTTCACGGACTCCTTATCTCAGTAACAAGAGGGAGGAAAAAGCACAAGGACAACTCTGAGCAAAGCAACACTGTCTTCTTTTCTGGCACTGGCAGAAGTCTCTCTGGGAAATGGTGTGCACCCTCTGTCAGGATGCTGGGAGAGAAAAGTTATGACGGCTCAAGGGCTTGTCAGGGCAGGCCGTTCCTGGTAAATGGGAAATTCTGGATGTCTATTTAACAACAATTTTCTCCAACGTTTTAACTGTATTCCATTGAGGAGGTAGACGGGAATCAGGGGCTTGGAGAGGTTGTGCACAAAGGTTTTTAGAAGTGGCCTCTGCTGCTGAGAGCTCTCCAAGACATGCCCAGGACTGGGTGGTGCCCTGCCCTGCCACATTGCATGACCAAGAAAATCAGGATCATGCCTACAAGAGCAGCGCATTAAAGCTACATCTGAGTTCTGCTACTGTACATCAGTGTAAAACTCATTAGATCAGTTTTAACCCAATGATTTTTCCCAACACTTCTGCCATGTTTTTGGGTTGTTGAATGTACTCTAGCAAGTTTACAAAGCTTTTCTGGAGAAATATCTTGGTTCAGGACTAAAAAGAATACTTAAAAATATGACATCAGGGATTTTCATCTAATCCCATTTCCTTGTTTTTTCAAGTAGTCATAAAAGCAGGAAATATTCTAAGGCCCACAGTAATTACAAAGGGAATTGCCACCATACCAGGCTAAATCAGTGGCAGAGCCATGGGTAGACACAGGGATGGGAGAGAGCTCTCCTGGCTTTAGCGCCTTCAGTCACTCTAAACATAGATGCCCGGCGTAGCACACGATGCCCCAGGTCATCCATACAGAACTGGCAGATAGGACACGGAACATATGGGATGCCTATATTCTTGCAGGGTAGCAGAGCCTTGGTTAAGAGCCCCCATGTACCAGTTATCTGTGTTTGGGAAACCAAATAATAGCCTAGATTTCCACAATGCAGCTGCCGACATCCAAGCTAGTTCCCTTCAGCTCCCTGTACCACGAGTATAGAGACTCTGTTCATCTCATGATAATGCAGGCACTTAAAACAGGTCAGATGATTCCCACACCAGGTCTCCTAGCCTATAGCCCAACATACCCTCTGCAAAGACTGCGTTTGACAGGCTCTTCAGACAGCAATAGAGCAATGAGTGTAGGGACTGTAAAATAAGGACAGCCCTAAATCAAAGCCTTCATCAGTCCTACAATCTGAAGAGACCTTTGGAAAATGCAAATGCAGAAACTGGCCTTTCTCTCCTGCTTTGTTCTTGGGCTCTAGCCAGATACAAAACTGTTTTGGTACCAAAAGACGGGCTTTCCACTCCTAATGGGCTTGTGAAGCACTCACAGCTCCTTTCAGCTCATACTAGAACCATTCAACACCTTTACAAGTTCCTTGGTTTCTCAAAGGAGCCAGCCCAGCATCTCCAGAGCCAATTATAGGAGCGCACAACGCACGTATAAAAGAACAGACTGTTTCTAATCCACAGGTTAGAGGCTTTGCTTAGAGAACCTCCAAATCCATCACAAGCGCATTCGCTGTCTCCAAATCCCCTTGCCATAAACCTCCCAAAGATGCGGCACCTGGGAGAGGAATCAGGGGAGCTGATTTCAAAGGCAGATTGATTACCTGTGACACACCTCGCTGATGCAAAGGGACCAGCTTGGACCTCAGCCTTCCCTTTGCTCGTTACACAAAACTTAGTTCGAGACAGACTTGTTCTACTCACACATAACTAGAGGTGACATTTGTGCAGTTCAAAACAAGCTATTTTCAGGAGGAAATATCTTTCTTGGCTTGGGTTTTTTGACAGGACCAGAGAATTGCAGCCGATATCACTACTGAATGGAGCTAGGGCAGGTGGGTTATCATTCCAGATAGCCGGTCTGCTGGAAAGTGCTTACACACGCGCACGCATGCACGGAGTTTGGCTGGGCTGGTTAAAACACTGCAGCACTTATTGCTCCTTGAGGCCTATGAGTTCACTTCTAGGCTCCAGGCCAGCTTGGAAATCACATAACCCACATGAGCTACAAGGTTGTAAGGAGACGTTTGTCAAGAAAAAGAGATAGTTCCTGAGTGCCATTCCCCGCAGGACATATCTCAGCAACCCTGAAACCAAGATAGTAACTAGTCAAGATTTTGGGGACTTTCTTTGGCGAGGTCAGCCAAGAAATAAGTGCCACCACCACGAATGAGAGTGTTGCCATGCTGGGGGAAAAAGGAGAAAGCACCTCCTAGGCCTGGCTCTTTTCTGCAGAGAACAACAGAAATTTTGAGTCATACTCTAGTGCTTCTATGTCAAGTAAAAGGGCCCTAAATCATTTATACTATCTAGAAAAGACAGCAGAGCATAGGTTGTTACTTTCCAAGGACCTCCTTGGAAACAAGGGGTGAGAGGAAGATGCCAGGCAGTGAGAAGATGGCACACTCAAGAGTCATGGAGCAATAGTGGATGGCCTTACATGGTCCACAGGGCACCTTATTTCTAGACATGCTTCTAAAGGAGATTGAAAACCACCATGGGTCTCTTTTCCCCCACTAGAGCAACGCATCATGGGCAGGCAGCAAGGTAGAGAAATGCCTCTCGAAGCTCAGTATTGATATACCACAGAACAAGGTCCTTTGCCCCAAATCTTGGCAGGATTACTTGTGCTGGCCCTTCACAAATCTATGTTGCTGTGTCCTCCCTCTGCAGCACTTGGTGCATCAGCTTGAATCAGAATGGGGTCTGAGACATCAGGGGGATTAGGCAGCTTTGTCAGGCTAAATTCTGATACCTCACAAGCACATGCCACCACTGAGGAAGCCAACTGGGTTTTGGACCATCAAATGGGGATGTAATTTATGCTGAAAACAATCCACTATTGCATCATGGTGTAATAACCTGCATGAAAACACAGCGATTGATACTCATTGGGTTTCCCATCTCTAATAGTCCTCTTTTTCTTATTTGGTTTTAATTTTTGCTGTGAAAGTAGCTCATTATTGGGGGGGGGGGCAGGGAGGGAGGGCTATGTTTTTTTCAAATTAAATTGTGGCAGTGGTGTGCAGAGAAGCACAGCACTTCCCCTCTCTCACCGGGTAAACTGCAGCACAAAGGCTTGGGGCTGATCTCACATCCTCTTCAACAATTAAAAGTCAAGGCCAGCAGCACAGCCAAAACTTGACACGCTCTTTAGAGAACAAAGGTCACAAGATTGAAGTCTTCACTCCCGGCTTTGGCTGAAGCAGCATGAAACATCCTCTTCAAAACCTAAGGCAGTTGAATCTTTATCAGGTGATGATGGCTTTTTGGAGAATAAAGACAACTGACTTCTGTGTCTTCCCTCCTACTGTTCCACAAGAAACCTTCAAGCCACCTAATTAGTATAAATCATTTTCCAGTAAATGCTCCTGCCCCATGACAGCCTCATCAGACGTCAGGTCCAGAGAGAAAGCTCCCGATGGCGGCGACAGCAGCTGGGCATGATGGCTGAAGCAAGCCAGAGGCCGGATGGTCAAGGCTACGGTTGGCCCCAGCTGCCTGGGGAGTGGAGAGGGCTGAGGTGGTCCCTGCAGAGCTGCAGATGGGACCTCCGCACAGCTGTAGGCCACATCGCCACCCCGGCAGGGGGCAGGGGGCTAGAGAGGACAACGGCTGGGCAGGAAATGAGCCAAAGAAATGCTGCATTAGAAACCCCAGCACTCCTAATGCTTTTGCATAAATGGCGTTTTTGGAAGACGAAATAAAATAAAATAAAGTAAAAAGTTGTTACATGGTTAAATGGTTAATTTCACGGCCGCACTCACAAAGCTGACAGAAGTCAGTGCAGCCACAGGGAGGCCCTGTCCAAGCCTGACAGCAAGAGCAGCCCCCCCTTAGAAATGAGGCTTCACTAAGTAATTTGGTTCTGGCTAACATAAAATTAATCCTCAGAGCACGTTGCTTGGTTAGCCCAGGAGTCTCACTCTTGAAAAAGGCCAAAAGGCAGACTTAAAGGACAAAAGTCAGCCATCTTGCCCATCATGGGGTAGGAGTAACATCCATCCCAGAGAGTTCAGAGGTCCTTCCTGCCTGTTGCCCCTTCCCAATGCTCCCCACTTCATCCAGTATACTGAAATCCTTACCTGAGAGCCCACCCAATTCAAAGGTAGCCTCAACGTGAGGACACTTTGTGTGAATGGTGAACAAGGCCTAACACAGCTCCAACTGCCCCTTCTCTGCTCGAGGCAAGGATGACCCGCGAGGAGAATCTACAATGGTAGACTGAAATTGCCTTAGGGTTCGTAGGATTTGTCTTACTCACTCCTTCACACCACCTCAGACAGACTCTGGAAGTGGAATACAGACCGACTACATTTCCCCCCAGCACTTTGGTTTGCTTCTACCATAGCCGTTGTCCCAGCACAGAGCCTTCCCAGCAGTTCTGCAGCAGCCAGGGAAAACCCTCACAAAAAGGGTATTTTTAGGAGCTGTTTCTTCCCATCAATCTACAAAGCAAGTGGCATTTTCCTATCATTAGCCCAGCAAAAATAGAAAGCACAAGGCACCACAGAATGAGACGTCCCATTTCCATGAAGAACTCGACTCAAAGAACTAATCCTGAACTCTTCCAAACTTAGGTGCAAATCGCGAAGTGGAAACAAAGTGATCCCCACCAGCACCAGCACCGTGATGGTGTTTGGATTCAGCAATGAACTTGGAGAGATCAAAGTCTGAAGCAATGCTAAAGTAAAAATCAAACAGACCCTTTCCTCTCCTCAGAGTGTGGTCACTCCCTAGGTACTGTCATGGTCAGAAGGAAGATTCAGGTCATTAATCCAGCAGAAAATGTTTTGCTGCATTAGTTTTCAGTCCGACTGGCCCAGCACAGGCAGAGAAGTGTGAGAAGGCAGCAGGCAGCCAGCAGCAGGAAAGGACACAGGGAAAGAAGGGCCTCCAAAATTAAACTCACCCGAAAATATGATTTTTATATGAAACAGCCTCTGCTGACAAATAGTTCTTTGTCTCAACACAGAGAGCACTCTTCAGGCAAGAGCTGCTAAGGCAGAATTTCCCTCATGCATTTCCCCGCTCAACAGAGATATGCTGCAGAAGCTAGTACTGCCTCCGTGTGCCTATCTGCTTTGGGGTTAAGACAAAACATTTCCAGCCATGTCCTCAAATAAAGTACTCCATTTCATGTATTGATCTATTCTACTTTCACTGAGCCAAACTCAGAATCTCCATCCAGTACCACTGAAGTCAGTGGGGCTGCGCTGCCGGGGCCCAGGCACAAACCACTTCTCTCAGTCATCTGTGTTAACCGAGGCTCAGAAAACAAGACATTTAATAAGACACGAGGTAGCTTTGATCAGGTTACACTAATTGATACCCTAAATTCCAACATGTAGTTCTAGTTTTAAAAACTTTGTCTCCCCAAAAATGTTTAAGGGGGGGGAAAAATGCCAGATTTTCTTCAGTTTTCTTTCATAGGATGCTGAAGAAATTCTAAAAGATGGATGGAGTAGAATAAATTGTATTTTAACTCTGAAATCAATTGGCTTAATACTCCTAGGATCCTCCATCAAAGTCTATCCCTAGGCAACTGGATTCAGATTTATCAGACATGAATTACCTATATAAAAAAATAATCCCACCTCTTCCTAAAAACTAGTGGTTAAAAATATAAAATTGATAGAGAAGTCATAACAGCTGAACACACACATGCATTCACCCTGCTACTTACTAACCACAGCCTCTAATAGGAGATAATGGAAGCTGTTTTCAAATGAAACGTCTAAATGGGTCTAGAGCTTGTTTTCTCCAAACTCAGCCAGGCATTACTGCTGCCACAGCCACTTTCAATCAAGCTTTTACTGCAAAGCAAAACAAAGGAAGAAGTTAAATCCATGGGAGATTTCCAATGAATACTTAAAAATCTTTTCATGGGACAGAGTGAGGGAGCTCTGTACCAGCAATGACCTCAGAATTCTGGTGAGTTCACCGCATTGCAGACCGTTCCCTCTCTCCGCTAGACTTTAATTAGCTAATTCAAGGCCTTGTATGGAGGAGGAAAGAGTAGTGCTTAAGCAGCAGAAAGTTTAGCTAAATTTGCTGTGTGCTTGGAATTTAGGACACAAATACCGAGATCCTTTCGGGGACTGTTATTTCTCACAGCTAAAGGCAGACATACGGACACTTGGAGCTTTTCAGAGGACCACGTACACAGACAGCGTGCCCACGCGTGCCGCCGCAGCAGCTCGTCTCGTATCAGGTCTATGCCCAGATCTGCGCACCCTGCGCACACCTTCTGATGCACGTGGGGATGCGCGCGTGGGGAGAGGCGCTGCCGTGCTCTACGTGTGTAAATTTGTGACTGTGCAGACATACCACACACAGTAAAGGCATTTTCCCTGCCTGCCCGCTTGTCCCCCGTAAGCTCGTTTCACCCGTCTGAGGAACAAAGCCAGCGGTTGAAAGATTCAGCAGAAGTGCCTTGTTACACAGAAGAAAGAGACACTTTAACTCAGCTGTCAATAAGTTTTGCCCATTTACATGTGTGCGGAACGCTTTGAATAAATTACGTTTCCAGGATTTAGCTCCACGACACCAGCCTAACAAAAGCAGACTTAGAGCTCCGGGTGAGGGGAGGGGGCCAAGGGGGAAACACATTTTGCATCAAATAAAATACCTTCCAGAACCACAAGGCAAAAATGAGTTGGTGTTTTAAGAGCATAGCTTTTACATCACTTTCAATCTATTTTCAGACACATTTTCTGCTTTAAAAAGCTGGATTTGCATCAACCCTAGAGAGTCAGTTGCCCATATGGTCTATGTGGTGGTGAGGATGGGATGGTTTTGCTTTTTTAATTACAGATCCAACGGAAGTAAAAACGATGGGGGAACCATGAGGAGCTGCTGATATCAGGTAGAGATGTGCCCCTTGGGGGTCAGATTTTACTTAGAGGGTGAAATCTATTCTTCCAGCATTCAGCAGGACTAGCAGCCAACAGAAGCACTTACAAGACACTAGCTGGATTTTATGTACTTTAAATATGCACATATAGGTCCCCAAGTGACTACTCTGCAGAAAATTTACCAGTGAGGAGTGAAACAGAGGAGGATGCAGTCTGTCACATCACCCGGGGGGCAGGAAAAGCAACTTTCTCATGGACCAGTCCTACACCAGGTGAACCACTTGAGTATTTTGCTAAGAGACCCTAAAGAGGCAAACCCAGTGAGCTAAAGTCAGCGGAATTTGTTAAGAAAAAATTGGGAAATTAGGTTTCCTGGTTATTGAAAGGCACAAGTTTGTGCCCCCGGTAAGGGACCAGGTAGATGAAGCTCTCAGCTCTGTCAGGCAGCACAGACCAGCCACTCTAATGGTACGCGCTGATCCTCGCATCCTTCAACCTGCAATGACACGAAATACAGCCTGGCAGCTTTCCAGGGTTGTCCTGGTCAGTGACTTAAATAAAAATAAGTGAGGTAAAATAGATCCATGAGGCTGAAAGCTCAGGCAGATTCCCCACAAAAAAAGGCAACTGAAAATATCCCCAGCTGACAGGCTCTGCGGTGCTTCGGTGACAGCAGTTTGGGACAGGCAGCCAAAAAGAGCTAAAGGCTACATGATTCCTTCCTCCTCGAAGGCAGCAAACATGAATTCCTGACCTCCCTGATATGAAAACCAAATACACCGAAAGCGAGAGAAAAGGAAACCACCAACATCACAGTTTCGTGTTTAATATCAACGGGAACATGCAGAACCTTTCTTCACTGCTTCAAACAAATGAGTGACTCATTCCCTTCGCAGCAGCAACCCTCACAACCACTGCCAGCGAAAGAAACAACATGCAAAAAAAAAATCTGTATCAATTAGGTGAGTTCTCTGCCCCCAGCACCCACCAGCGATTGGCGCTTGACAAATGATATGAGAAAACTTCTAAAAAATATCTCATCATCATCAAAAACAGCCTCTCTGCAATTACCACCCTAAGCCAGTCAAAACCACTGCCAGAAGTGTGCCGATTTCAATGCTTTTAATCTTATCTGCAGAAGAGGATCCAGGGCATCAGCTTCACTGATGTTTCCAGGAAGAGGAGCCCTAATCAAGCATTTCTCCCCATGAATAACAGACAAGGAATGTCTCTGCTTGTCCAGTAGTAGCCTGTCAAAAATTAACAAGTCATTGTAAAATCTGCTTTGGAAGCAGGAGAGAGCTAGCAGAGTATGCAATTGCTGCCTTATCTCCACCAGTACAGATGTTGTGAAGGCAAGGCTGACCCATGGACAGTTTGCCACTCCAAGCTGGCCTAACCAAATCTGCAAGGTCAAATACAGACCTAGGGAACTGGTCTACCATGTTGGATGGCAAGCAACCAAAACAGAGGTTTCTGCCCAAGAGATTTTTTTTTTAATTATGAAGAGAGTTGCAATAATCGCTAATTTTCTTAAAGCTTCAGCTGCTGCAGCATTGCAGTGATGGGAAAGTTGCAGTCAAAAAACACCCATTGTTTTTAGAAAACTCTGAATGTGCATCAGAAATAGCCAAAGGACCACAAACCACTTCAGGTACGAATCTGAGACTAACCAGGCCCAGCTTGGGAACTTGACCCATCACTCCGGAAGGCACCAAGTGGGCCATGTTGACTTTTTACTAGAGGATACCTCTGAAAAAGAAAAGCAAATGTTTACAAGTTCTTTTTCATGCCAACTGGGCCTGGTCATTCCCAACTAAACCCCATGGATTCTTCATGGCTAGCAGACAGTACTGCATTTGGCAGGAATAATTGCTAATGTTGGGATGGCTGTTCCTCAAGCAAGTAAAAGCACTTTCAAGTGTGTACGTGCATGCAGATTTGCCATGGCACTTCTTAGAGATCTGACAACATGCAGCAAAGGGTCAACAGTTCTCTCTGGAAGGCTGTGCTGATATCTCCTGCAAGATAACGCACCCTGCAGTCAAAGAGACTTATTTTCTAGGCTCGTTATCAGTTGTTATTGTAAGTAAAGCAGTACTATGTCAAATGCCCCTTCATTTTGACCCTACCATGGGCAGGACTCACTAAGATCTCATGGAATGTAAAATAATCATTAATACAGTCTCCATGGCAGTGCTAATAAATCATACAGCTCAACATCTTTTAACAAAGCAGTAAAACTCTACCAAAGACACGCCAATAAACTGCACATACGAGAACTCTTCCACCCCCAGCCTCTTCCTTCACATTCCAAAAATGCAGAAAAGCAGTGGTGACGTTGGCTCCCATCCTCTAATCCCCAAATCCCCAATTACACTGAGGGAGCTGAAGATAACACAGATTTAAGACCTGGAAGGAAGTTTCTTCCAGAGGTAGAAGAAAGGTGTTAAATCTACAATCCTGGGTAATGAATTCACTTACCGTGACACTTCTCCGTGTGCAGACAGGCAGCATTAATGCCTATGAACTGCTGGCCTCCCATGCAAGCCCTTAAGAGAGGGGTTTGGTGGTACCTGAGCCTTTTGCAACGAGCTGAATTTCATGCCGTAAGGAAAAGTTTTGCCTGTGTAAGGGAAAGGCCTGGCTCACATATTAATCCTTCTAACACTCACTGAAGCCTGAGGGTAAATTCACGTTTATTGGCTTTAAATTAGCCTTTCCTTTTCCACTTCAAAGAAGCCATTCCTGATTTACATCAGGACGTGCTCAAAACCAGACCCCATCAAGACTCCTTCACCTTTAACTTCAGACGTACAGAGTATAGGCACCTCGGGGTCCCCCACCTCACCTGCCTTTTCAGCCACTGAGGAGGAAAAGGTGCTTTTAGGGCATGATGCACCTCAGTCACATGGAGGTAAATAGATTGGGCCAAATAAATCCTGCTCTGCAGCATAGGAGGGGCTGGACAAGCTTCTCTCCTTCATGTTGTTGGAGGGACCATCGGGGCTCTGCACAGAGCATTTTTGTTGGTGGCTTTTTCCAACTGCTGCAATGGTTTGATGTTCCTTTTCACAGCAGTGGGGCTCCGAGCCATTATGTCCACCTTTTCCGGTTCACACGAAGCAGGAGCTGCTCTATCAACCCTATATCTAGCCACGGTGAAGGCCACCAAGTCCTCTGTGTGCGTCACCAGCCTTGTCACCAAGGGCAGGATTTGCAGCAGTAACTCAGAGAGGAAAGTTTTGCCTTCAGCTCCTGATCCACCATCCACAACTCCTCCTCCTGGATCCAGCTACAATCTCTCTGCTAGGACACTTTAAAAAAAAAAAAAAAGAGTCATGTTTTCAGGGTCACCGTGAAATGATGTTGTTTTCAGCAAACAGAACTGACTGAACCTGATTTACTGTACACCCCGACCATGCTTCACAAAGAAAACCCCACGCAAGGTTTCAGGTCAGACCTTTGAGCCCCTCCTGCTTCGGACGCTAATTCCCTGGATGGTGATGAGAAAGCCCCAAGGGCTATTAATCCTTCTCACTCTGGGGTATAAATTGATCACCAGGAGGGAAGAAAACCACCCCTTCCCTCAAATACATATAATATTACACGCTTAGGAGCAATTAGCCTGCATGTGAAGCTCCCAGATGCAGCTACTACTGCTGACAGCAGCCAAAATGTACCTTGGGTCTGGCATTGGATATTTGTCCAGGCAGTGTGAACTGCAATGTGTCCTCAGGCACCAGCACCCAGTGGGGAGCACTTGGGAGCTCTGGGTAAGGGTTCCCTAACCTTGGCTGAGGATATTAAGTAGCTATGGAGTGAGCTAGAGTCCATCCAGGCTCAAACACAGGGAAAACAAACTCTTTGGGGACTTGCCTGTGAATTACCTGGAAGCTTTCATTACTGGCACTGCATGCATATAGATGAGCAGCAACCATGTATAGCATCACCATTAACTATCCCAGGAACTTAAATATGGCCAGGACTCAGCTCTTGGATTCACCTAAAGTTAGGTGTCTAGCTCCCATTATGATCTGCAGAGAGCTGGTCAATACTAGCTCAATGCCCTACATTGATGCCCTAATATCTTCACCAACTTTGAGGGCAGCTCAGACACCGACACATAGATGACTTAATCTGTGAGCTGAACACCTCTCGCGGTGCCTCAGCTTCATGCTGCAGGACAGCATTCCCGTGCCTGGTGGGGTAAGCCCCCATGGCAGAGACGAAGGGGTCACCTGGAGCACCTTCCCCATGTGTAGCCCACCCAGGGGTACACCAGGGAGTCAATGCACCAGCACAGCTGACTCGGAAAATAATCTGTGGACCTGCAGATGCGGGGAGGACCGGTCCTACCTGAGCAGCAGCACACAGAGGGAGCTATGTCAAGCCCACAGCCTCAGGGTTCATGGGGACTGCCCTGGTGCTCCTTTGCAGGCTGCTGCCCACTTAAAAGGGGAGCCAGGGAGGGGACCCCCACGTGCAGACAGTAGTTTTCAGAAACGCTTTTTCGTTTTCACTAAATCCTCAATCCAAACGTTTCCATTTTGCTGGAAGTCTTTGCAAACACTAGCAAAACCTTTCCTGTTAATCTTTCTTCATCTCGCTAAAACAACACAGACTGTCTGTCTCCAGGGAAGGCTGTCACAGGATACAGGGGAGAAATCTATCATTTGTAATGCATGGAAATATAACTTACATATATCAAAGGCATTTTCTGTTAAAAAAAATATGCAGCAAAGATTGGGAGGCCAAACCCCCATTGCCTTCAAGCTACTGTGCTTAGCAATCGTGTGAGCAACAGCCTGAGCAAACCCAATTAACTTGATTTGTAGATTTTACAGATTAGCAATTGTGTTCCAATAGCAAATCCCACAAGGAGACCCTTTCCCTTATGTTTCTGTACAGCCCCTCATGTCACCATAGCATGTAAGGGCACCTATCTAAATCCCGTACATTTATGTACTGCCAGGTATGCAACCCTGGCTTCCAACAGCACCATCCGACCAAGAACTGCAGAGATCTCTGCAAATGTTAATTCTGAAAACTCTCTGATGTCTACATCAGGTATATAAACAAAACCATTTACACTGAGCTACCGAAAGACCCAATTTAGCTGTTAACACAGAAAGTTTGGAACAGAACTGAACTGTCTTGAGGACACAATTTCTGATGGACTCCACACTTCAACCACCAACTGTGCCAAGACTCCTCTACTCTCCAGCACTCCTGACTTCATCCAAATTTAACTCCCAATGTGATCAGATCAAACGTGAGACCTTTTGCATGGTAACAACCCAAACAAGGGGCATCTTAGCAAAAAAAAAAAACTTATTCTGAAAAGTGGAAAATGTTGCAGGAACCACTCCTAGAGTGGAAATTATTCTTTCAGCTTTAGGAACAGTTGTCTCTCAAGGAAAAATTCTTGACATAGAAGTACATAGTCAAAGTTGCATGAGAGTCTTAAACCCAGAGATGTCCCTCTAAAATGAAGAGCTTTGTGAAGCTGGGAAAAAAATACAGTGGTGACAGATGGATAGGGAACGCTTTTCTTTTTTTTTTTTTTTTTGGTGCTGCATCAACTAAAGAAACATGTTCTGTTGGTTGAAAATAAAGAAGAAAGCAAGATGTCTGATGAATAGTTCTACTGATATTGACTGGATTTCTATATTTCTAAAAACATGAGCACTCCATAAATACACTGAAATATTCTGTCATCGCCAGACAGAACATGCCAGTTTCTATAAATATAGACATCTGGCGGTGGTTTCTTCTACTGTTATGGATTTCTGGTGTGAAGAACGCTACTTTGTGAGCAAATGCATGTTTGAAATTAATTTCATATGCGACAGGTTACATTAAAGAGCAAGAAAGATTTGCTGGGCAGAAGCGCATAACAAAAACACTGTGTTCCCATACTGCTGCAGACCCTCTGTATGAGGTTGCCTGCACAACACCGTAGAACATAAAATATGTTCCTCCAAGCAGTGCTGTGAAGCTTAATTAAAGCATGCCCGCAAATTGCATCGAAACTTAAAAATGGGACTTGGTGTTTGGCATCGTAATTCCAGTCCTAGTGAAACGCCACTGAGAAAACAATGTGTATTAAGTACGAGGGAATAACAGCATGCTTTGTACAAACCACCTGAGGGGTGCCACAAGCAACAGCCAGGTACATAAAATCCAGTGCTACAGGGCTCTGCCATGACTGATTGACCGGTTTGGGGTTTTGGGTGGGATTTCCAGACCTCTGGCCTAATCTGGCCGCAGCGCAACCATCCACAGAGTTGCATCAGACAGAGTGCGAGCTGGGGACACCACAGGGACACAGCAAAGGCATGAGCATGGGGGGACACCTCACATCACCAAGGGCTTGCTGGGGCTGCAAACGGATGCTAACCTCGTACTCCAAGGGCGACAGAGGATATCTTTGTGTAAGGGCAGGGGCTACACTTTCTATCTGCATCTGCCTTGCTCACCAGGCTCCCTATAATGAACTCATTAGCGTTGGCAGGTAGATCAATTTTGGCTGCAAAAGTTTCCTTTCTGGATAACATAAGCCAAGCGTAAACACTCCCTCGCAGGTTAACAAAAGCCAGCAGCCCAAAGAGGGATAACACTTCAAGAAAAGGGGAGTTGGAGTAGGGGGGGAGTTGAAAAGCCAATGAATCATAAGCTTTCCTACACCATCACACATTTTTGCCAGTGACTGGATGTTTAGGGTGACTCTGTGTTGCTCCTCACCCCCTTTAAACCCTGGTTTGGGGGAAAATTTTCCAACTGGAGTCACCAAAAGAGCAGGGCCCAGAGCCACCCTTGGCATCCAGCCCCGGCTGCCCACCTTTCCCACTCCCTTCAGTAAACACTGCTAACTCACTGTCTCCATTAGCACCCTTTTTTCCCCTCTCCCAAACCACCCTAAAAGCATTTTGGGACCAAAGACAAAGAGAAGGAAAGGAAGGGGAACCCACCAAACCCAAAATCTCCAGACAGCTCTCAGTGTGGGTCAAATACTGGCTAAAAAATCCAAAGACAGACAAACCCAAGAAGCCTCGATACCCTGCGTTATCTTTGCAGGTTGGCTGCTGCCTTATCAGCTCCAACAGAAACCAGCATTTAAGAAAAATTCAGTAGCCTTTGGGTGGAAGCTGGTTCCTAAGAAAACACACAGCCAAATTGCTGGAAGTCAGTACAGGAGGAGAGGGTGAGTGGGTAAGAGATGGTCTGAAAGCCTCCGCCACCGTCTCGCTGTTCTCCATCAGGAAATACGCTGCCATGTATGATTTTCAATTATTTTTCATAATTCACTCCTCATGCTTCACACCCGTTGCACAGGCCAAGAGCTACCAGGGTGAACAATTACTCAACATGCCACTTGCTCTCATTAGGAACCAATGAAGTCCAGGCAAAGCCAGCAGCTCTTGGTACCAGGTTTTAAAGTGCATCAGAAATGGAAGAAGACAGAAGACCATGTCCGACACTGACATTAAGTACCACTGTCCTGATGGGGAGGGACAAAGATTTTTTTTTTCTCCCCATCCGCACTTATAACAAAGATGTTTCTCTTAGATAAACTCTCCATGGAAGAATTTGAATGTTAAAGAGCATTTTTTCCATGAAAAGCAGAAGTCTGGTTTGCTCTCACATGTAACTTGCCACGCACGGAGTTTGGCAGCCACCCCACACAGGAGCTGGACTTCCCCTTTGCAAGGGTGTGAGGGTCCCGCTGTTGAAAAAGTTATAAAATAGTTATAAAACACCTTTGCTTGACATTAATTGATGGGTAGAATGAGTTAGAGAAGAGCTGTCTCAAGGCCAAGGGCTGCTTTTCAGCGTCTCATTTGTAACGTGACAGAGGGAACAGCTTGGGGGAGGCCGTCTGCCTCTCGTCAACCCTGGTAGGAAGGATGGACAGACGGACGCTCCTCGGGGAGCTGCCCTGGCATCAGAAACGCCTCCGGTAGACGGTGAGCAGCTTTCTACCTCTGACCCAACCCTTCCTCCCCCAGAGAGTCCTCACAAATCTTCCTCAACAGCTAGCAAAAATTGAAGTGACACAGCTGGGCGCCCCAAAATATCCTTCTCTCTTTTTTATTTTCAAGTTTTGCCCAAGATGACATTGCAGGGGAGGCAGAGGAAGAAAGCAAAGGAAACTGCGAGTGTGGAGGGTGTCTGCACAACCAGGCTCAGGCCCTCACATGAGAGCACTTTTTGGGGCACTGCCAAAATCATAAAGCAGACTCCAGAATAATAGGACTGGTTTAGAGGAGTCGTGCAAAACTTGCTTCGATTCTTTCTTTGTTTCACTTCTGGTGTCTAAGCCAGCCAACAAGGTTGATGCACACAACTCATTTTCTACCTACCCTTCAAAATCATCAAGGCTGAAATCTTGTGGCTTTCTTCAGCTGAAATCTGAGTTATTTCACAATTTCCATGAGCCCAGAAAAATAATTTTAAGGGGAAAATCCAGTATCAGAATCCTTGTGAAATAATTGCTACCACTTCAGCCCTCCATATTTCAAATAAGCGTAGCATACTGTGTAACGGGTCCTCACCAAGTGTTTCTTTGAATACAGGCAACCCTCAGGTGCTTAAAAGTAAGTATGTGCTTAAACACCTGGTAAAAATTGTGTCTAGGATCAGCAACTTATGTAGTTGCAAAAGTGCACTGAAATACCTGGGTTTGTATTTCCCCTTGCGTGTCTGCAGTGTTGTGCTACATGGGTTTCAGTGGATTCAAACTGGGATGAATTCAAAAAGATGTGTCATACAGTATTTTCCTTGTTTTATTTGACTTTAATTACTTCTTAACAGTACTGCTGTTTGAAAAATCTTTCTCAATTGAGGGTGTTGGTTCTGCCTAGGGCTGCTTGGCCCTTTTCCACTGAAATGCCCTTTCCACAACACCACAAGCCTTTCCAAGCAAAATGAAATCTTTTGGAATAATTTCTTTTTCTGTGCCTGTGTGAAAATTTGCCTTTCTCAACTCTCTTCCTCTCCCCCAGGTTTTAGGTTGGCTTTTCTTCGCCCTTCTCCAGGAGGGAACAAAAACCCACAGTGGGCTCCAGCACAGTATGGAGCAGTGCTTGAGAAAAGGCAGACTTTGTTGTTAACATGCCTGAAAACACCTTGATGATGATGACGATCATCATCATCATAGCTTGAATAATCACCCTAATTTTATTTTTTTTCCCCATGCGAGGGCTTTTGATTTTTTTTTCCATCAGATATAAACTCGGTGTAATTCCTCTCTCTCCCTAAAGTCAATGATGAAGTTTGTACCCAGCGGAGAGGGGATGACTGGGCTTGTGATTCATGCACGCAAACCGCGTCGGGTGTGCGGTGCGAGCCCTCCAGCCCGTGCATGAACGACACCTTTGCACCTGTTTCGCCTTGGGCGCTTGCCCAGGGTTGGGGCACCAGATTATCGGCCGCGCGGGTCTGCATTGCAGCAGCGGTCAGCAGTCCTTATCAGGGCAACGTCTGCTCTGCTCGGGGCGCCGTAGGCAAACACGGGATCTCAGCTTTCGCGGGTTTACATGGGTAAAATAAAACTCGGCTGATCGATGGGTCTGGTTTTCAGAGGGAGTCTCTGTCAGAGTAAAACGAAGTCTCTGTACAAAGAGCCGTTACGAACTTGCAGTTAAGACCGTAGCTGTCTGTCATTCGGAGTTTGACAGCCCTTAACACAACAACAGAGCTTTGGTGCAATTAGGACTTCTAGGCACTAACCCCAATACTAAGAAGAAAAAGAAAAAAAAAAAAAAATCACACCAGCTATAACAACAACTTTGCCTTACACTGTGTTCATTGTATCAACCAAAACTGTTGCCCATTTGCTGACCTGCTCTCCAAAAGCAGTATTAAATATTTTAGACATTGCAGTCCTCCTCCAGCTCTGCCTTAATATTTCTGTCTTGTAGCAAAATACCCTCCAACACATGCCACGGAAAGAAGGCCCTGCTCCGTTTTTAAGGCTGGGATACTTACAGCAGAAAGCCTACTCAATTACTTTGGTGCATTTTTTATCTCCCTCAGACAAGTTATTGGGTTTGCTGGTTGGGTTTTTTTTGCATGCAGCATACATAGCATCTGCATTGCTCTTGCAGAGGTAAAAGGGACAGTGCCTGCAAGTACACGAACACAAAGAACCAAATCAAGAGGCTATTAAAATTCATTCAGGCTTGTTCCCCTCTGCTGTTATTTCAATTAGTGTCTGATAACTAAGCTGTTCTCTTTTAATACTACGTTGCACATTTTTTTCTTCAAACACTTGTCTCAGTAGAAGTTCAACACTATTTTTCCTTCTGGAGAACGAAAGCCCAAAGATGTATTTTCAACCTCCCGGCTCAGTGTTTCACAGATATTTTGAACAAGGGATGGCTGCCAAGTTTCACATTTTTCCACAGATCACCGCACACCCTCATGCTCTCAGCAGAAAGCTATCGTGGCGACACAGACATAGGGATGGACCCTGGAGCAGTTCTTATTGCTCTGGTTCTTGTGTTGGCCTTATTGTGGTCCATGAGCCGGCATGGGAATCGGTGCTTGCCCATCTTGCATCGTCCAGGCCTGAGAAGATCTGGCAGATTTTAAAGGATATTTAAAAAATACCACATCTCTGCTGCCTTGGGATAATTATAATTATTTAGTACCAAGTTCTGATTTTCCTGAATGTACCAGAGTTTAGTCTTTCAACACAGAGTGATGCCAGCAGCCTTCACATGGGTACTGGGACGCGCACCAGGATCTCCCCTTCTCTACAAAAAACTGCATCAATGGGCGAGCAAAACCGCACTTTCTCTGGGGTGCAGGGTCATGGTTCTTCACATTAGACATCTGTCAATCATGCCCAGCCGGAATTCATTCACTGCATCTCACAGGCCAACATAAACACCCCCCTCCAGAAAACCCCTAAAGGCATTGTTAATGCAGTCCTGCGCCTTTACCTGTTTAGCCTACTGGCTTTGTTCCCCTGAACAAATATTTTCACCCACGGGGAGTATTTGGCACAAGCTGTTTTCTCTGCCTTATTTTCGCAACCCCCCGAAGTGGTGTCAGTAGTCAGAAGTCCACATGAAGACGAAGCCAAGGTTGGGGGAAACCTGGCTCCCTCTCAAGCCTGGGTGATGCCACATTCACCTTGATACCCAGGCCGATGCACGCTGTGCTGGGACCGGAGGGAACACCATCACCAGCAGCGCTGGTGGCAGCCCGCGTCGGCCGCCGGCTGTGCTCCGGCCACAGCAGCTCCCTCCTTGCAGCAGGCAATGCCATGGGAGGGCCACCAAATGTTGGCGGCACTCGCTTGCCATTTCCCAACTCCCCAAATGATCCTTCTCCCTCAGGAGCCAGAAGTAGAGGGCAGAGCAAGGAATATTCCCATTCCCCCTATAAAGCATCCCAAATGTCAGGGGAACACTGAGACAAACAGAAAATTGTCCTGATACAGTGTGAAAGCCGGAATCTCCCAATTCCGAAAGGGTAAGAGATGTGCTGCCCTCTGACTGAGCTGAACCAAGAGCAAAAGTCAATGGGGAATAATGTTCAGAATGTTCTGTTCAGAATGGCCCAAACCACTTCTGGAGAAGTTTCTACCAGGATAGTATACACTTTTTCCAATGGGATCCACGGAGGGAGTACTCAGGATCCAAATCTGATTTTTCCAATCTTCATATTCACTGCCCCCAGGCAATGCTACATTTTGCAGTGTGGACTGTGCTGCATTTTACATTCCTACAGGGTCATTTTATAAATGTTCATCTAAACTCTCAGTCCCCCAAAGTACTGACCCTTCCTGCCATAGGTGGGAATGGAAAGGACTTGCTGCCTGTGGTCACGCTGCGATACCCCACGAGCACAGGCTGTGCTCCTCTAACAAGTTAATCCAACATATTTTTTTCTAAGTTGGCTTCCTGCCCAGGTTACCTCCCCAAAACACCCAATGGCAAAGTCAGAAGAGCTCTCATGCTGGCACCAGGGAGATAACAGGCTGGGAGCAGAGCAGGACAAGGACAGGACAATGGTGGGGTCAACTTCAGTCATCTCCAGCTGCCACGAGATCACACCTGAGAAGCATTTACTGCCAGGATCCGAGCGGCCGCAGTGGGGCAGAGGAAGGGGTGTCCTATTTGTGCCGCTGATAACCCAACTTAGCAGGACAAAAATCACATGCTTGACCTTTCCCAACAGCATGTGAGGCAAATGCTCCATATGACATGGCTCCAGCATTATCTACCAGGCACAGGTGCATGACTGCAATTAGAAATGACTGGCATTTTGTACATAACAGCACCTTTCAACCCAGCTCAGCCCATCCAAATACACTTGGAGGCTCAGTTACCACCTTCTTCCCACCCAACCTCCCCAGCACCTTGCCTGCTCAGGAAGCACCACACAATTCCCCTCAAGTCCCACAGCTATTAACTGGAAATTAAAATGGAAGTCACAACACCTCTCCGTACGCTGGTAGATCTTAAACTTGGCGCTTGGTTTGTCCCGAGACCATTTCTCACCCCCGCCCCTAAATCAACTTCCGCGGAGAACAATGCTGCTGGTTTGTGTCCACAACAGATTTATTCCCCCCTTCCAGCAGCTCGCGACGCCTGTACTTTCAAGGGGCAGTAGCTGCTCGAAGCGAATGGTTCCTTCTGGTTTCTGGGAATAAAAGGCTGCCCTCCATAATCAGGGTATTGTTCTCCCTAAATGGCCCCAGCCTCTGTAAACACGCTCCTCTGCACGGCGCTGGGAGGGCGAGGGCGAGCGTGTGTATACGTACATGCAGGGAATGTGTCTTGTTCTAAAAACCAGTAAATTATGTTAATTCGTTTCCTCTGCCTAAACAGTGGTAATAAACTTCGGGAAAGGAGGAGGAAAAAGTAAACAAGAGTCAATTACAAAAAGGTGAGGAGGAGAGGTAACCGAATAACTCCACCAAATGTCTCCTTTGGGAAAGGACTTTCACATTCCAGCTCGGATGGGCTCCACGCAGCCCTCCCTCGGTCCCGCTGGAGGTGTGAATGTGACTGTAACAATTTCCTTCTTTCTTTCTTTTTTTTTTTTTTTTTTTTAAATAAGGTTTCAGCCTGTTTCCACGAGTTCAATCTCGGGAGCTGCGAAAGGAGCCCCCACCGGTGCCCTGATCCACGGCAAGTACATCCCCGGGGGCTTTGCTCCACATGTGATGTGAGCGCTCCAGTGACTGAAGCCAATACGAATAGTCAGAGCCTATTTGTAATTTTCTAACAGGAAAATAATTTCACTAAGCAAACTACCATGCTTTGACTCAAAACCCTGATTAGCACAGTTTGAAAACAGGGCAGCATACTGTTCTGGGAATTAACTTGCTTGACCCCTAGTCTATAATGGCACTCAAATAATCTGTGAGTCAGACGAAGTTGAAAAACTCTTGGAAGACCACACTGAAAGAATTTACTGGATTTATTGGATTTTCTAGGATAAAAGAAAAATAAGCCTCAAACTCTACTTAGCTAGTCTGTGGTCTTCAGAACGACAAGCTTTTTCTCCTGACACTATCTAGAAAAGAAATGCTGCCTATGCTGAGCAGCACTTTTTGGGTCTCTTTTTTGTATTTATTTTTTTTCTTCACTGGAAACTCTCAATAAATAGTAATACTTATTATAAATATACAGGTCTATTGCTGTGACTACTTTTCAATAGCACCTTGCTGTCTTCTTCCTTGGGATCAGTGCTAAAACATGGGGAAAAGGAACAGGTTCACAACCTTGTGAATCTGCAATCCTTCTTGCAACAGGAGTATTCATGCAGAGAAGTGCCCCGAATTGAACTTCAGATTAAATATCCCGAGCTTACTTTACCTGTTGCAAAGGACTACTCTGGTGTTTCCAATGAACTTCCAACGCCAGCATTAATCCTGTATATAGCATTGTCACAAAATACTACCCAAAATCCTCCGAATCTTCTGGTCTACCCCTGTTTGAGCAAGCAGGAAATCGGGAAAAGCATTCTCCATAGTGATATGAGCAGGACCTTGCTCTGGTCTAGATAAAACACTGACCCAGCTCTGCTTTATGGTTTCTCCAGCCTCTGAGCAAAATGCTCTGACTAGCCTCTACCAATTCTTTGTGTCTCTTTGTATCCCCAGAACAATAGATGTGTGCTGGGAGCAGTGGCAAATATTTTCAGATAACAAATCCAGCAATTAGAAATCAACTGTCCAAAGCCAGTTCCCCTGCATATGCAAATATCTCCCTAAAAGGTTTATGATTCCTTGTCAATCAAACCTGTTAAGGAAAAGTAAACACCTGTCTTGGCTATGATTACGCTGAAAGCTCCACTCTCATTAGTCCTTAACGAAATTAACCCCGGCAATACTGCATTTCTGATTGGTTGTGAATACCAGGAGGAGGAAAGATACTCATCAGCTCTGATCTGTTAATCTAGTTTTATATTAACTACTGCAGATCACGATGAACCCTCCCAGGGCTTGGTGCCACACTGTACAGAAGTGAAACACAACATGGTCTTACGAGGGCCCAATTTCTGCTCTCTGGCAAGATTATGAATTTAAATGCTACTCAAAGCTACTCGGCCACAACTCCCTGAACCTAAAGGCACTATCACCTTTGTAATGGAGAGCAATATCCAACCTTCAATATTAAAATATGAAACAACTTGTCAGAGCACAGAGCCTGATCTCCACATGCCAGTAGAGCTGGCAACTCTTCTCCTGGTTTCCCACTTTAAACTGCACAAAAATACATTAAACACTTCCTAATATTACTTGTCTGGCTAAAGAGACACTCTGACTGCCACCAAAATGTCGTGTTAATCTGCAGAAGAACATGAAAGATTTTGATCCACCCAGAAAGCAAGTGACATGGCTCATAGCATCCTCTCTCAGAAGGGTATCCACACTCTGAAGGAGTTTTAGCCATCGACTGGTCAATGGCAAACAAGCATTCTTCCTTCCACAAAGAGCCTGCAGTATCCCTGTGGAGATATTCCACCAGTTCCAGAGGTTTACCTTGTAATTCATTAACTCTTCCATCATTGACATGCAGTTCATACACCTGTAACTCGTCTGACACTTGTCATTGCTTAACCAGTGTTAACAGATCTGCCTAGGTGAGAACAACCGCTGAGAAAAATAGCTTCCTCAATTACTCCAACTCAAATCTATTAGTCAAGGAGACGAAGGAGGAAAAGACACCAGTTCACAGTGCTCCAGCGTCTGCAGCAGCTTAACTCCAGTAGTTTGGCTTGTTCAGCTTTGGGAGGCTGGTGGGGCTGAGTAACTGTTCCTTCTCCCTCTTTTGGGGTTGATTTGGACTTACCCCACCCACTTCTGTCTTAAAAAAGGAAGATTTAAATCCATATAAGACAATTTCAAGGTCAGGTTGGACAGGGCTCTGAGCAACCTGATGTAGTTGAAGACATCCCTGGTCATTGCAGAGGGGGTTGGACTAGATGACCTTAAAGGTCTCTTTCAACCCAAAGATTCTATGATAATAGTAAAATACTAGCTACCACAATGAAACCCGCCCCTTTAAAAACAGACTGCTTCAGCTTAGAGTCACACGTTGGTCAAAAGCCAGTTAAGCATCACACCTATACCCAATGACGTGGGGGCACCTGGGAGGACAGAGGTGAAAAGAGACATACAGCACAGATTTGAAAAAAGCTGCGTCCCAACATCGTCATCAGAGCACACATGCTGCCCACTCGAGATGCTCTCCCAAGGCTTGGCTGCACCAGGCTTCAAGCATAGCAGTACACCAAGGCAGCCTAAATTTTCTCGTGGAGGTTGGCTAATGCTTACATTTCCCTCCACATCCTTCTCCAGCTTTTTCCCCTCTCCCAAATATCTTGTTCTAGGCAGAACTAGCAAGCCCACGGTTGCTCTGAATAGTCTGTACAACGCCAGTACCAAATTCTTACAGTCATCAGTTCACTGGATGTGTGGGAGCAAAGCCAGCAAGGAAAATATGAATTTTAAAAATGCCTATTGCACAAGTTAAGTCCACATTTCTGCATTTGTCTGCCATTCCTGTGTGTTTATCTAACATGCACAAATACTGACAGCTCCTAAAATACCCACCAAAGTCAACACCACCCAAGTGGCATCTAGGGTATGACACCTCTTGCATTATTCGCTTCTCAATCACTTGACAGAATACCCAAGACTGTGTAAATTTTTCATGAAATAAATTTACCGGACACGAGGAGAAATGATTTTGGGTACCATCAAGCTAGAAGCCACGCATAGAGGCTGAGAATAGAGGTGCAGTAGTCCTGAGAAACATTAACCTGCTCTGAGAAGCCTCTGTTCCCAATTTACATTTTTCTTCCCTTAGTGAAGCTCAAAATTAAGTTTGAACACTTAATGGAAGAAGTAGCCTGGAGTTATTGGCTGAATTTCTTCCTGAAAATCGGAGTTGTCGGGGCGAAATAAAAACGTTAGGTTATTCGCAGCACTGCTGGATACTGTGTTTCTACTGCGATACAATGGGGAGACTGTGTAATCAGGGCAACCAACCAAACTCCAGGCAGCCCCTGTTTATTTGACTCAGAACGGGGAGGAAATAAAAAATTCAGAGATGTGAATGGATTCAGCAGCAAACGGCATATATTAACTTGTTAAATAACACTCGGGCCAGTCTTCAGCCCCCCCATACCTGGCAGCACTGCCCGGCACCCTTTCTCTGGGGATAAAGCCCTCTGCGGCGACCCGAAGTTAAAGCAGTGAGTTTCCAAGTTGCTCTCAGCCCTGGCAGCACACGCTCCTGCCACCAGCCACAGTTCACAGCGGGCAAAAGCAATGTGTTTCTAGAATAAAAAAATTGCATCCAAGCTGTCCGGACAAGCCGGCGAATGGCAGGATGCAAAATACCACCCTTAGCCCACATTTCGCCTGCTGTCGTACGTGAGGGATCCATACAGAGGTCGATACCACAGATAATCTGTCAAAATCATCCAAGTCATCCTTCAGGGATGGATCCAACGCCCATGGGAGCGAGTAGGAGTCACGGCACCAGCACTCAGGCTCTGAGCCGGGTCCTAACCTGTTAAAACTGTCATGGGCTGCATCTGCGTATCACATATGACATCGGGGCAGCAGGATCAGATTATTCAAGCTTACTTTTGGAAATGTATTTTTTTTACTTTAGTACCATGGCTGCTATGAATGAGCACCAGACTCAATACGCTTGCGTCAGGCAGTGGTCTTCGCAACTTCTACATCCACACTAGCTCTACAGTCCCTTATATGACCAAAAAATGTTCCACCTTGGTGCAAAAGAGTAGGACAGGTCAACCCAGCTAAATACGTATGGGGGTATTACTATTAGAGAAAGCTGCAAGTCAAGACTGATTACAGAGAACAAGAAAAGGAATAGAAATCCAAATTAAATGTTCAAAACAAGGTCAGATGCATTTCAGCTTGAGCAGCCCACCAGAAAGCACAGGAAGAGGTCAGGTGAAAAGAAACTCCTTGAAACAAGACAAAATGAGGAGGTTAATGAAGGAAAGGGGACAAAGGAGCATTTCCACCAACTCCTGTAATGCTGGGATACATTTGCACGGACCCTTTGAGCAGCATGATTTTACAAGTCACTGCAGACACAAGTAGGAGCTTCATGTCTCAGGAAAATCAGAAAGCTGCACTGGTTCTACTCCCACTTCCAATAATTAATCCAAAAATGCACAGCCAGACAGTGACCATCTCTACTGCATTCACACTATTCCATAACAAGTATTTTGCACCCAGATGTACCGGCATCGCTCGTGGCAGCCGCTCGAAGACAGGTCATTGGAAAAGACCAGCTCTATCACTCAATTCACGCCAGATGACAAAGTTCATCTTTAGTTAATAAATTAGTACAAATGGTCTCAAACCTTGAAAAGTGGGTTCCTGCTTGCTAGCAAGTGTCATTTTTGCTTTTTTGTTTTTGAATTACTTTTTTTCCGGAAAGAACCATTTTCCTGTAATTTCTCAAGGCACCACCTCATGGCACATGAAAGTTTCTTGTGTGGCTCATAGTAAGACTTTGGAGTCTACCTTTTGCTGTGTGCAAGTTCATCACAGAAAAGACATGTTTTAATTTGCTGCCTGCATCTTTTAATGAAGGTCAAAGAAACTTATGGAAAACAATGTTATAAAAACTTTAAGGGAAAATCTAAATGCATTTGAGCAATTTGCCGAGTTTTGTAATATTCCTATTAAAAAAAATCAACCCTAATTTTCCAGTATGACGCACGCTGTATTTTATGTTTAAACTCAGCCGCAATTTAAAGCGGCTGACAGCCTCAGAAGAAGGGAGGAACCGAGGTTTAAAAAAATAACCAAGATTTTCTTAGATCGTCATGTTGACTCTAGGTACAAGTCATGCTGACAGATTATTCATGAGCAAGTTCCCCAAGAGCACAATCCAAAAAAATGCGCCAAACTTAACCAGAAGATGTGCAGTGACTTACACAAAATCTGAATCAGGTTGTGAGATCTGAACATGCTTCTTTTCCACAAGCGAGAAATTACCTAATCGCCACATCTGGTAACAACCATTCAACAAGAAGAAAGGAATAAAACAGAAGCCAACAACCATCTCTATTATATTATCATTATTTATCTTTTCCACATTTAATACCATTCACTTTTATAAACCCCAAAGTTACAGAACGGTACATAATGTTCACCAGAATGAAGAATTCATCTCCCAATAAATAAAAAAAAAACCTTCTAAGACCCTATTCCCTTTTCTCCAATATTCAGAGAAACAATGTCGTCAGATAACATTATTTCTGCAAGAAACTGCTGAATTTTGAGGTGGTCCCATCCGCAAATTGCCTGTAAAGCAGGCATCAACCAGGCTTGCAAGCCAAGCATCGCACAGAGCAGAAAGCAATTAAGGTCCCGTTCTTCCCCTCCCTACGCAATGCACCGAAAACGAAATCAACATCCAAACTAATTAGTTTCCAGCAGAATATCAGTTTACTTGCTAACGGGAGGGTTGTTACTGCACTTACCAAAAACTTCTAAACATACCATACGAAATCTTGTTTAAGCCACGGGACCAAGCCAAGCACATCCCAATGTTACCATATACGGTCACCAACGCGAATACGATGGCAACTTGACAGATTTGGAACAAATATTGCGTTGTGTGTCACTGAGATAACATCGGCAGGAAAATATCAGATTGTATTACCTGTATCCGACCGGAGGTGTGGAGTGGTAGGAGCTACATTGCTCCAGGACACAGTCACTAAAGGTTAGTGACCCAAGATGGCATTCATCCCCGCGAAGGACGGCCAGGGCTGGACGCTGAGGACTTTTATGCCCAGTATAGGGCTGCTTGGAGAGAACAGAAACGGAGCGACACGAGGGACGAGCCACCAGACCTGCACTATTATCCCAGGTTCAGGGCTGACGCTACCCCGTGCAGCTGGCAACCGGGCTGAAGCTGCTGCCCTACACCTTGGCTGTCAGCCGGAAGGTATAGTCCCTCTTAGAAAAGCACCGCACGCAGGTTTCGTTCTCAAAGAGCGGATTTTGTGCACACAGAAGTTCTTGCCTTCACCCACAAGGGAAAGAAGGGGCTTGGATATTTACCAAAATAGCTCCCAAGGAAGAATATTTTTGGTACAGGCTCCCTCCAGGAGATCCTTAGCCCAGAATAAGATCAGTCACCAAGGGTGGTATTCCAGATTAAGTTTGTTGGAGGGGTTATTCCAGCGTTATTCAGTATACAAGCCCTTAGCCAAAGTCTTTACATTTCAGCCCTGAAAGCATTGGTGCAAACTTAGCCAGAGCCACCTCACCCTTCCTGCCTCCAGACACAGCGAGTTCTGCACCTGGACCTCTAAAATCAGACCTGCTCTCTGCTTTCCGTAGATACTTTGAAGGTATTGCCTCTTTCTCAAGAGTTTATCTGGGTTTCCTAAGATATCTCCTTTTTTGCAGTGTTTTGTACATTGGCAATGCAACACACTGGGTCACAAGAAGGGACAGACCCAGTAGGCACAGCTCCGAACCTGGAAAAAATCCCCCGTTTGCTGGAGGGCAGGGGGAGAAAAGTTGCTGCTTTAGCCCAGTCAGTCATCCCTGCAGGGCCCTTCACCTTAAAAGACATCACCTAAATAAACGTGTAAAAATAATACAACATTAACATTTAATGCAAGATTGCAGCTGAGCACTCAACTGTCAGGAAATATCAAAGCCAGCACGCGTGGGCAACTTCACTCTGCCCCCTTGTGCGAATGCACTACGGCACAGCCCTTCCCCGAACGCGGGGCACGCTATTAGCCGTCTCCAAATGGATATCCTAATTCCATCATAAGTTACTTTTGCCTAATACGAGTAGAGGAGAAGGACCAGCACTTTCACACCGAGCCTCCTCGGCCACCTTCCTCACTAGATTGCGAGCCAGCGAGCACCTATTTAACTTCTGACACCTCAGATTAGGAGGCGTTGGCACACTTTGGGCCACACACGTCTAATTTGGAATCAGGCTACAGATATTAAATGCTGTTTGGCCGAAACAAAGAGCCCTTCTTCCTCCGGAGAAAAGCCTTGCGACCTCAGGCTGAGATTTGGCTGATGGACTGTCTATAAAACCCAAGCGACAGAAACAGGTAACATTTATACATCTCCAGCGGCCGAACCCACCGTATGATACATTCGGAAAAAATCTGCAGGCATGCTAACAACTGGGCACATTTTTCCAAGAATCTGAAGTTATCCCAATGTAAACATCTAATAATTGGGAATATTCAACAGCACAAAATAAGACTGCAAAGTGCGAGAGAGTCTCATCTCTGCTCCCTTACAAGTTCGATCTTTCATCTACGTCCTCTGCTATCAAAAATACTCTAACCCTCAGGAGGTGCAAAGCAGGTTTGAAATGTTAGGGGTTTTTCTGTATTTTTGCAGCAATGACACCTTTTTCTTATTCCCTTCCCCTCTCTTGATATCAGCACATGAATGAATGACATTTTTCATGGGTTTGGCCCTGGTTTTTAAACTCTATTTCTACGTCATTTTAAATAACCAGGACCATCTATCTCTCCATCCACTCGCAGGACGGATTTTTCCAACTCCGAGAAGAGTTCAAACAGCCCAATTACCAATATGATCCTAGCAAAGTTACATTAAATAGGAAAATTATGACATCCGGGAATTACCGCTGTTAAGTTTCTGTCGCTTCTTCACATGAAAACAGTCCACAGCACTTCATTTTCCAGGGGCAATAAAAGAGTACGAGCAAGACAAGTGCAAACCAAATTTAAACAGGGTCAGCCAGTAAAGCAGCCGATACTCGGCTCACAACAAAAATCTTTTTGTCTTCTCCTGCCCACTTCAGATCTTTTCCGGAACTCCACCAACTTCTCAGGTCCATTGCAATAACATACATCCATGAGGTCATCTTAATTCATACCCTGCTGCCCATTGCCTACAACTTAAACTGAGTCTCCATTGTAAACCTGGCCTGGAATTCAGACTTGCAGGACTTACAGTCTATATACTGTTTTCTTTTTCATTCAGCTTCCAACCGAATCATTTTATAGTGCTTTTGCCTCCATAAAATATTTGCTTTGGAGCCAATGCCAAGAGGGTGAAAAAAAAAAAAAAAAAAAAGCACCACACTAACCAAACCTTGGGTTTTTAGAGTGACGCTCCCCTCTATCACCCTCGCCCCCAAAGTTTATTTTTGGCAAGTTATGACCCAAGCAAAGGGCAAGTTTAAACTTTCTAATTCACAGCTCCATGGCACTGGGTGATTTAAGGGTCTTTCAACAATTCGTGCAATCCTGATACTGTTGGGAGCTGCAGCTGGAGCAATCTGCATCCTAAAGCCATACCCCCATTCTCCCAGAACAATGCAGCCCCTCCTTTGTGACCAGAGCCGAGGGAGCTGAAAGCATGGTTTCCCACTCAGGCTTTCCAAGGACAGGACCCACCAAAGCGCGACACAGGCGAGAGCGGAGGAAAAGCCACCGCTCCTTCCTCTCTGATCCCAGAGCTTTGCTTAAAGCCCCTTCCCAAAAGAAACTTCTTTTTTTTTATGCACACACACAGCCCTGCCCTGCCACTCCCAGGCCAATGTATTTCAATTTGCCTGTGGTAGGGTACCCTGTTTATTGAAATCTGATCAACTGCTGGAGCCCCAGCGTTAAAATACGCTCTGGCTGTTGGGAACTGTCATTTGTCTGTCACCGAGGAAGTTAATGGATGCGTTTGTTTAGTTTGCTAGTGGGAATATACAGGGCAGAGGCTGGAGGGATTACAGGAGGGGAGAGGTATTTCTGATCCACAGAGGAATGCAGTTGCTTTCCTTTAAAATTGTCTGTGTATTTTTACATGCTCACGAGAAAAGCCCCTGGAAAGTTCACCTGTGCCTAAAAGACCTCAGCAAACCCAGGACGACCGCGCTCCATCCAACCCGATGGCCCCGAAACGGGTGGGTAAGGAGGCACCACACGTGGGCACGAGCCTGCACCCCTGCGCAAACAAGCAACGTGCAGGACGAGTCCACGCCGACGGCGGCTCCCGGACGGGGTCCCTTCGAGGGCATGACGGGTGCTGGCAGAGCACGAGCCCGGCGGAGCAGAGGGAAGGGTGCAAGTTGCAGAGAGTTTGTGGCAAGCGCGGTCTCCTTACCTCTTGCCGAGTCTGAAAATGCAATTATCCCGGCAAAAAGGAGCGCGAGCTGCAATTCCATTTTGAAAACCAGATCCCTCTGTGTCGTACAGGCTACCGTCCTCTCTAGACCTGGAGGCAGGAAAAAATGAGAGCAAAATAACTACTGAGAAAAAAAAAGAAAAAAGAAAAACAAATAACCCACAACTTCGCAGAGTTTTAAAACCTATAGTGAAGACGCAAGAGCAGAAACAGCAAATGAAAGAGCAACGTACTTGTAATTCATTCCTTGGCGCTCGGCAAGTAAAACTTTGCCCTCCTCTCTGCTTTAGCCTGATATAAATCAAGAACCCACTGAGGCCAGTAAGCTCCTCTAAGTTTACAGTTAATGCATAATTCTTCGGTATCCTGTACAGAACCAGTCTGGAAGGCAAACAAAACGCTAGCAAGTGGCCATAAAACAAGATTTCAGGTTAACAATTTGCGGAGGAACTTGGGGAAGGGAGGAGGAGGAATGTTACCTCTCCCATCAGCAGCCCAGAAAACTTTGTGTTGCTGCTTCAGTGCCCCTCAGACAGGCTCCGCTCGGGGTACGCGCCTTCCTCCCCTCCCCAACTTCCCTGACTCCCCCCGCCAAGCCCCACTTGTCTCCCTGTGCTCCAGAGGTGCGTCCCAAAGCACAACCGCACTTAATTATACGGATTCTTGAAGATGCCTTCGCTGTGATAGGCAAACCGGGGGTAGATAAGGTTTACATTAATTATACCCTGTTCTCCTCCTAAAACTCTCACTCTCTAAATACCGTCTGAATTCCTCACGCTTGTAACCTCCTCGGCCGGAGCACCCCGTGCCCCCAGGGCAGCCGGCAGCAGCGCCCGCAGAGCCGAGCCCGCACGGAGCCTCTGCCCCCCGCTCCCCAGCCTGCGGCGCGCAGCGAGGCCGGGCGGGCGAGGGGGGCTCCGGGTCCCGGCCCGGGCGGGGGTCTCCCGGCCGGGTAGCGGGGGGTTGCTGGGCACTTACCTTGGCCGCTGCCGGGGCTCTAGCAGCGGGCGCTGGCGCCCATCCCCGCCGCTCGCCGCCTCATGCCCTCCGCGGCCGCGGCGCCCGGCGGGCCGCTCCGCCGCTGGCCCCTACCTCATCCCCCCGCCCTGGGGGCGGGTGGGGGCTGCCCGCTGCCTTGGGGGGTGCCCTCCCCACGGAGCGGCTCTCCCCCTTCACCACCGGCTTTTTACCAACAGCCCCCCGCTTCGCCCCAGGGGCGACTGTTCCGCTCGGGAGCCACGGGCGAGGAGCTCAGGAAAAGGGGGAAACCTTGTAAATTATTCCCCCCCCCCCCCCCGCTTTCCGGGTCGGGCTGAGCGTGTGTGTGCGGGGAGGGACAGCGGGGACCTGACAGCTCCGCCGGGCTCCGCGGCCGCGGGATGCCCGGTGATGCGGTCCCGCGGCTTGCCCAGCCGGAATCCCGTTTAAGGAGCGAGGGGAGGAGGGGAAAGGGGCTGGGGAAGGGGAGGGGAGGGGGAGAGCCGGGGCGAGAGAAACAAGCGATAGAGCAACTTTCCCTGCAGCGCTTTGTGGCCGTGGGGGCCGAGCCGCCGCGGAGGGCGGTGCGGGGCCGCCCCGCTCCCAACTTCGCACCAATCCCCGGCGCCCCCGCCCGCCCCGCGCCACCGCCCCCCTTAACCCTTTGCGGGAGCGGCGGCGGGCAGTGGCGGCGGCCCGCACCCCCCCCGCCGCCCCCTTCGCGCCCCACGGCGGCGGAGCCCCGGGGGCGCTCCAGGGACCCCCCGCCACCCCCTCCGGCAGCGGTGCCAGCCCCGTGCCCTGCCGTGCTGCGGAGCATCCCCCGCACCCCACGGAGTCCCCCTAAGCCCGGCGGCGGTGGAGACCCCCAGCCCCGCAGCCCCCCCACCCCACGCACCCCACAACCCGTCCCCGCCAAACCACCCCTCTTCCCAAGGCAAGGAGAGAGCCCCGTCTGTGGAAACGAGGGGAAACGGCCTCAAGTTGCGCCAGGGGAGGTTTCGACTGGATATTAGGGAAAATTTCTTTATGGAGAAAGTCGTCAAGCATTGGAACAGGCTGCCCAGGGAGGTGGTGGAGTCACCATCACTGGAAGTGTTCAAAAAACGTGTGGACGTGGCACTTCAGGACATGGTTTAGGGGGCATGTTGGTGTTGAGTTGACGGTTGGACTTGATGATCTTAGAGGTCTTTTCCAACCTTAATGGTTCTGTGATTCTGTGAAACCCACCCTGCAGGCGGCGAGGGAGAGCCTGGGGTGGGCTACATCAGCTGGGGTGCAAATCATGCCAGAAAGCGGCCAGACTGAACTAAACCAAACCAACTGGAAAATAAACTGCAGAGATGTCTGTTCCTTAGATGAACTGCTACAATTATTTATTATTTACTTTCAAACAGGACTTGGCTGATGCATCTGCTCTTACAGCAGATTACTCTCTGCACAGGATAAAAATCAACCTGGCAGAACTCACCAAACAGACTAAACAAATGACAGGGAAAAAAGCTGCCTCGATAGCTATACTTTTATATCTGGAGAGAAACATTGTTCCTGTTGATGTTATTGTTTATTAGATCTCTTATTTGATATGCTCCAGCAGGAAGGCCTCCTTGAAAATGAAGCTGTCTCGATACTAATTCAATGTGACAGGCACCAGAAGAACCCCTAAACCCAAGCCAAGAAGCAGTTTGAACACCCATCTTATCTATTTTGTTAGGATTATGAAATCACACCCTCTATTATTATTATTATTATTACTAAATATTTTTACTCAGTGGTTCCTGACAGCACTAAATCTTACTATAGAAAATCAATGTGAAAAACATTCAAGACTAAACTTATAAACACCCTGAACCAGAAACAAAGTGGCTGACAATACTGTTTTTATATTTTACATATTTATATCATCATTTTTATTATTAAAGTTCATTCATCTGAGAAATCCCAGATGGACTACTCCTCCCATCAGGCAATAACTTCAGCCTTACTGACTTCAAAGACAGTGTTGAATGAGACAAACCTTCAGGACTTGACCTACATGGTCATATTCATGCCATGGATTCTGATAAAATCACTCCAACTTGCACCAGAATGAGAGCTCAACCGCACGCTACATCTCGAGGGGTGACAGACGTGTAAAACACCTCTTTGTAACGTTTCCCAGCCATTTCACCACAAAGGAGTCAAGGTCTTTGTCCCAAGGACATCACCATCTAAGATCCGGCCCCAAAACTATTTACATGACCTTCTGTTCCCACTCAGACTGAAGTTCAAAGCAGCCTCAGTTCTGGCTCAGATGCGGGATGCCTGCCCATCACGGGTGGGTTTCCCACCAGGTTAGAGGGACCCGACCGAAGAGCTCCTACTCATCATCTCTTTTTTCTGGGTCATGCAGCGAGACCAAGGTTTAGTTCCCGGCTGCACCGTGGCTTTTTTCTCACAGCCTGCCGAGAGACACAAGTGAACTCTGGGCCTGAATCAGCTCCGATCTGGAAGAAGGGATCTTCTTCCAACCCAGGCTGTGCCCAAGCCCAGCTGCGAGCTTCCATCTCAGGTTAGACACAGAAGAAAAAAATCCTTTTATGGATCCACCTCTTCCATCCCACTAAAAAATCCCACATGTGCCTTTGTGGGCTCCAACATCTCCCAGGCTGTGGGTATTCCTCTTCCCAATACACCTATAAAGCAGCAAAAGCCCTCCTGCAGCCTTTCACCAGTGGGAAGTTCTGGGAGATGGAGGATTACAGAGGTGGTACACAAGATTTTCAAAAGCATCCAGGTGCCTAAACACCTTCAGATCCCCCTTAAGCCTCTGTCTTTAGGCATCGAGAAGCTTTTTAAGAATCTGTCTCCAAGTGATGTTGCAAAGGGATTACATGGGGCAGGGAACGGAGCCCACAGCTTCCATACCCCAGGCTAAAATAACCAGAAAACAACCCCTACTGACTCCAAAATGTCTGCACAATTATTATTTTTTTGCAGGGGCTTGGGAGTGCCTGAAAGACAGTCTGAAACCATGCTGTAGACTTCATTCATCTCCTTCCCAATACAGCAGTGGAGGAATAAATGTAAAACATTGATACAACAAAAATAATTAATATTCCTGAAACAGCTCCTAGTTTATCAGAAATAAAATCTCACGCTGTTTTCCCCACACTTCTACCTAAATAAGGAAACATGCAGAGCTGTGTTTTTTCTGGGCTGGCTGTAATTTGCAGGATGATTGAGTAGTCTGAAAGTCAACAGCCCCAGTTTGCTCCTGCACCCCACAGTCCTGAGACAAGGCTGTGGGAAAACAGCTTTCTGGAGCTGACAAACAAAACCAAATGCTAAGCAACGAAGAACGTGTCTCCGCGTGGTCTGAGAAGCAGCCTAACAGGCCATTTGTATCCCAGTTGTCCCCAAAGCCCTGTTTCCAGACCACGGCTTTCCAGATTTTGCATAGCTGTGATGGTCTAGTGAACGTCCATCCCCAGAACGACTTTCCTCATGTCTCCAAAACCACGGCTTGGCCTTTTTCCAGCTTTCTTACCTCTTTTCCCCTAGGATCTGCTCACCTCCATCATCACAGAACTCCATTTTTCCCCGTTTTCTCCCTTCCATCTTTATTGTTTTGCCTTTTCTTTTCCCCTACAGATGGTGTGGGAGACACACCACCTCCAGGATGCAATTGCTAACCTGCTGCAATGATTTTCTCGAACTGTTGGTGGTAGCCATGCGGTTGAATTTCCCCATCACCCCCGGGATACCCCGGGTACCCCAGTATCCCGGTGAGGGGGATGAGGCCATCCAAGCAGCTCGGGTTGGCAACGGTGGCTTGCAGGAGCACGAGGCCCTGTGGCACGTGTCCACAGGGACATGCCAGCGGGGCGGAGGGTGTGGGGACCGGGCGGCTGGGCGCAGCTGACGGAGCACGTGAAGGTGATGGAAGGGCACGGCCAGGATTAGGCGCATTCCCTCCACCCGCCGCCCCTCCTCGGGTTACGGGGGGAGCAGCCGTGGGGGTCAGCCCGAGCACCCGCCTAGGCAGGCTGGCTGGCTGAGGGGATCGCTCTGGACGTGGGAAAGGTGACGTGATCAATGGGGCAGACGGCCCTGGGTGGATCAGTTCTGATAAAGCACTGGGCGTGTGACAAAACAGCACAGAAAATGTCACAACCAGGCAGACAAGGAGCACAACACACACCTTTCCATTTGCACACCCCCGGAGTCACTGTGCTGATCGAGACTAAAACTGTGATTTTCAGAGAAAGTGGTGTTTTATGAGAGCTGAATCACCATCTCCCCGATTAGCAGCAATTGAGACCTAGCTGTAACCTAGGTAATATTCAGAGAGGAAATATGGGCAGATGGAAAGATGAACCAGGGTGGTAAGGTCCTGAAATCTGTACTTTTTTCTCAATAAAAAATTATATTTCTTCTCTCCACATACACACTTATTCCCTTCAACTATGCTTTGCTCTAAGCAGTGTTGCAAAGAAATAAATGCTCCATCATATGCATGAGTGTTAACTTTTATATGCGAAGCATGAACACCATTCAGGCGGAGAAAAAAAGATGGTAACGGGGTTAAAAGTCCCATCAACCCAACCTTGGTCCTGTGCCGGATGCTGGGAGTTCTCGGTGCCCCTTGCAGAGGGACTTTCGAGTCTTTTTGCAGGCACAAATGATCCTTCTGCTACCTTTTTGGTCACTGTCTTGGTCTGAAGTACTACCAGGAGAGGTCTCCCAGCCTTTCCCCTGAGGACCAGTCGCACACGCTGCCCAGTCTGCGCCTGGAGAATGTGCTTGGATTTCTCATTGATGCTAAATTTGCGCATGACAGCATCTGCAGCAAACGCTTTCCACCATCCCCAGGTGGGCAGGAGACCCCATCTCTCTTGGCCAGGTTAGGCACGCTCTGTCAGCGCTCCCTGGCACGAGGGAAACGACAGCCCTGAGCATGGAGCGGGCAGCGCTCGGGGAACTCCAGCCAGCCCAGCCCGGGAGGACGCAGCTCATCGGCAGCGCGCGTCCCTCGCGCTGCCTTCCCAGGGGCTGCCAAATGAAGTTCAAGGTCTCAGTGGCTGGGATACACGGCTCAGCTGCTTAGTTCAGGTCTCCAAGGAAGATTAGAGCAGAGGACAACTACTCTCTCCAGGCCAACCTGAACTCTCCTCTGGAAGGCACAGCTCGCTCGTGCAGGAGAGCCAGAGCATCCCAGGGCAGCCCCGCGAAGCACAGACATTGGTGGTGTGACAGCTGGGTCACAGCTTCAACCAGCCTTCCCTGCTCCAGAAGTGTGTACAAGAAGGTCCTAGTACAGTAAAACACTACAGTCGTGCAAAATTCACCTTCCTTGCAGGAAAGGTACGTGCAAGGAAGGGTTATAGATCAAGCCATACAGACGGAAGAACAGAGAGGGGTTTGGACGCACAAGTCAGACCTCGTCTGCTTTTTCTCTGACTTCTCTCAGTAGATCTAAGAAAAGGTATTACCTCTCACAACAAAATTTGCTTCCCTTCCACCCAACGACCACAGCACCGCGATGGCTATAGCAGGAATAAACCACATCTGACCCTCAGCACACCATTTCCACGCTCCCAGAAGGCGCTCGGGTATTTGGATGAGGAATATGGTATAAAAAGCTTCTGGCAGACCATGTTGCCATTTGTTTGAAAGAGCTATACTCCTTCTGCTTTCTTTAATTGTATCTCATTCTTCTTTCTCACATCCCTCTGCATCACCTCAAGCAATTTGCTTATGCTCCATACTTTTTTTCACTCTTAAACGTTTGCAGGCAGTTCCCTTACTCAGCGTTTGCTCACACTACAAGTAGTTAGAGTTTCCAAATGTTCTCCATAAACACATCCTTCCTAAGGCCCCTTATCCTTTATATCACTCAACACTGGTTTCTTGGAGTCAGTCTGACACTGATGTATGAAGGATTTGATTTTGCTTTCCTTTTACATCTGGCTAATACAAGAATAATCCCACTGGAGCCATTGGAACCGTTGTAAGTGAGAAAAAAACCTGACCAAGCCAACAGACTCATCTGTGCAGCAACTATTCAGTCCAGGTAGTCTGAGCTGAAAACTCTGAATATGCATTCCTGAATCTAAGTATCTCATTTGGGGAGATGACCACAGTTTTGAAGGCCTAAGTCTCCTCTCACTGCTCCCTCATATCATCCTCCTGTGCAAGGAAGTTTGCCTGTACACATCAATCCCGGGTTTAGCAAAGAGATGTAGCAAACATGAAAAGAGAGATGCGAAAAATAACCAGAAAAAAAAAGCCCAAGATCAACAGACAGAGTGAAAAACAGAAATGTCAAGTATTAATTGCTGCACAGACGTGAGGAATGTTAAGGGAAACTGTTTGGGGATTTATGTTCAAAAAAATAAGACAACTTCCCAAGCTATTTCCTTTCAAATCTCTCAGCATTTTCCATAAATTCCATGTGCATGTGTGGTGCTCTCTGATAACATACAAATCTGCATGCATAAACTGTTTTGAAATGTTTGTACAGTTTCATCCAAAAATATGACTATATGTTTGTGTTTTAATTGTCAGCAATAGGATATTAGGCAATAGCCACATGCATCATGTCAGGGGCACTGGCTAAGTTTAGGTGGTACTAGCACAACCTCCCCCTTTCTGGCTGGACCTCCATAATGAAGAGAAACCAGATTATCCGAAGGAAGACCCTGCAATCAAGCAGGGTGCAAGCAAGAGCACAGCCCTTGCTCTCAGTGACCGGGGTGCCAGTCCGGACAAACTCACTGAGACCAATAAAGCCGTTTCAGATTCACACGAGTATAACCAGGAGCAGAAATTTGCTTATTTCCAGGTCAGGCGTTAGAGTTTTTGCAACTGTCTGCAAAAAACATACAGCCTTTTGGGGCGGGCGGGGTATGACACTTTGCTCCAATCAGTGTTGTTTGAAATGTCTTTCATTTATTAACATTCTTGCTGAAGCCGAACATTAGTTCCACTTTATCAGGAATATAATGCAGCTGCATTTTCTGGATGGGAACGCCACCAAAAACGCCATCAAAAATATGTTAACTATATAGTTGACAGCTATGCCTTGTTTACTCTTACGTGTAAAACCACACGGAAACAATCCTTGTAGGAAATCTCTTTTCTTTTTCTCTATTTGTATGCAAATAAAAATAATAAGAGAGGTTGGAACGGGATGCTTGCCGAGAAATGGGGTGGGAGGACTTTGCTGCCGTCTCCCCAGCGAGCAGCAGGATCGAGTCAGAAATCGGTGGGTGCGGATTTGTCCCCCGAGCGTGGCAGAGGGGGCTCAGCACCACACGGTGCCCCGCAGAGGAGCGCTGGGTGCTGGGGAGCCTCTTGCCCCGTCCTGCCTGGGCTGTCAGGAGCTTCGTGTTGCCCAGGGTTTGCTGAGGAACTCTCCTTGGTTCCCCCAAGTGCAGACCCGGCCAGGCCGGGCTGCTCTTGCACAGCAAGGGGGTTTGCAGGGAAGGTGCACCCACCCCCTCAGCGCTCTCCCTCCAGGACGTTCCTCTGACCGGCGCCTTGCTCCCGGAGGAAGCGCCGCAGGCAGGGCGCTGGCTTGTGGGTGGCTCAGCGCATGCGACCGCAACGCTACGACGGCTCAGCCCTGGCGTTACTCGCGCGGGGGCATGAGCTGCCGCGGGAGGAGATTGTCCGGCTCCAGAGATGGGCTCCCGTGGGCACGGGGTGTGGGGGCTGCAACGAAGGAGGCATCTCCAGAGGGGCTTCCCTGAGCTCAGGGGGGACCTCTCGGACTTTCGGCTGCTCAAACGTCCGTCAAACTCCCCTTGTCCTGGTGCCGTGCCCGTGGCTTCACCCAACAGCGCTGGCAGGGCGGCTACGGGCGCAGGGCAAGGCTGGGAGGGGAGGACACTCACACCAGGAGGACAAATTTTGATGGACCTGAGGAGCGCTGCCCGCTTTCCCACAGCCCGAGGAACACGGCTACAAAATCCACCGGGATGTGACGCACCAAATACTACGTGGTGGAGCCTCCATCCCACCCTCCCCAGGCACAGGCAAGGTTAAACGTCAACCACACCGTGTCTGCCTGGGCAACCCTTCGGTTGGGCAGCCGCCCCCACAGCCATCCCCCGGTGATGGGAAGAGCAGAGAGCATGCTGAGGAACCCTGGAGACATGCAAGGAGTTGCCATTGTTTGCTGCCAAACAATTTTATCTTTAGATGAAGATAAATCTCTTGCTTGCTTAACCCAGCCTTTATGAAACTCACAGCTCTGGGTTTCCAAAATCACAGCAGCAGAGTAGGGCTGGCCGGTGTCCTGGTGAGAAGCAGATATGTACAGGGCAGCTAGAAGGTGACAGCACACCTCACTAGAAAAGTGGCCGGAGAGTGAATCATATATCATAGAAATAAATAAGAACTTAACCTCTGTGGGCTGGAGAACTTATCTACTTGTGTTTCTGTAAAGTGCAGGTGTCTGTTTACTTAAGAGAACAATTAAGATATAACGTTTAATAATGAAGAACAAAAAAATCTGCTACTCAAAAAGAATGATGAAGAACGCAAAAACGTTGCAACGCGAGGCAGATGGAACGCAATAGCCAAGGAGCAATACATAAGAGGGTGCTCCCGGCTGCCGCAGGGGTTGTAACCCAAGGCCGGAGGGATAAAAGATGGCAGTGATTCAAGGCGCAGCCCCCACGGCAGCGCTGGCTCTGAGCCCCAAGGTCTGCTCACCGAGGTGCTTTTATTCGTGTTACATGCGACCGTTGAGTTCAAACAGACGCATGCCAACCCGGGGTTGTGGTGTGGCGCTGACAGTGAATTTGGGACCTGCCTCCTCTAAGAGGTCCCACATCCCACCGAGCTGGCACTACCGATTTACCGGGGCTTTTGTCAAAGCTCAGGCTTCCTGCAAAAACGCGCCAGACTCCACCCTCATTTGCAGCTCATTTCCCTGCTTTTTGGGGGGATAGGTGCTGCAAAACCATGGCAAATACTGATTGGGAATAGCAACTCCCTTTTTAGCTCACCAGTCCCAGTAAATACTACTTTTTTTAAATACTAGAGTTATTATCTGCCAAGAATATAGCCCCTTCCTCTGCCACCCATGACCCAGGCTGAACCTGTTTGGCCTGTGTTATTGTGCTAGTGTAATTCAGTGGAAAAGAGATTGGATTAAACAGGCAGCTCTGGAGGAGTAAATAAAAGGAACATGCTTTAAAGAGTAAATAGACAAGTCTGGGTATAATGGAGTAACTCCTGGTGGTGCTAAATCAAAGAGAAAATAATGACCTCACTAAAATCTGAACATGGATGTTTGTCTCTGCAAGAAAGAGCCAAACAAAACCCAGAGGGGAACAGAGGGTGCTCTGGGGGTGTCCGCAAATCCACACTAGAAACAGTACACACACAAAAAAAAAAAGGAAAGTATTAAAGAAAAAAAATGAGGCAAGATCTCTGTAAAAGCCCAGCTCGCTGGGGAAGAAGCCCAAGGTCTGAATGACCTGTGCATGTGCAGACCTTCTCCGAAGAGGAGTGCAGAGAAAGCCGTGTTAGCTCCGGCTAATTCCTCGCTGATTCCAGACCAAATCTGTTTAGCAGCAGAAATATTATTTTTTTCCTCACTGCCAGCCCTGCAGTTCAACCTGGAGTGGAGGGTCAGGTCCTCGGCTTCACCTCCCCTTTTCCTTTTATGCGGCTCCAGCGAAGCCAAGAGCATGTTTGGAGGCAGTAATGGGATTTTCCTAGCATGGGGGATCCTACGGGAGTAGCCAGCAGCTCCTGTCCGGGCCAGCAGCATGATGTCCCGGGGCGGGAGAGGGCTGGGAGGGTGTGATGCTCCCTGGCAGCCTCAGCATGCAGGTTCCCACTTTGGGAATGGTTAGCTGATGGCATAAATCAGCCCCGCTGCAAAGTCAATTGATCCGTCTTCCTCCACAGGCGGTTTTACCCCCCAGCAAAAAGTTGAGAAGAGGGTGATAGAAAGCTCACTGCGTTCCCCCGCTGCTCACCAATGCTTTGCACCCCCAGGAGCCCTGCAAGAGAAACGGGGCACTCGCCTCTCCAGGATCAAAGCAAGAAACAAAGGTTTTTTGCAAGCCCAGGGTCTGATTTTGGTTGTGTTCATACCTGTATAATCCAAGGCGGATCCTGGTCTGTCTCCATCCCTCTGCTGGGTTGGCCTGCAGAGAGCAGGGGAAAAGACTTTAACATCACCTCTCACCTGAATATATGAGCAGTAAATATCCAAGTGGGGTAAAGCACATGTGGAGTCGCTTTTCAGAGCTGACATCCTCATTTTCATGCAGTGGAATCAGAAGAAGTGCACTGTGAATGACTCGGGGACAGTTGTTTCCCCTCAGCTGCAGAGGAGATTCTCTGTGCTTGCAAGGTGTGACAGTCCTCCCCATGGGAAAACGGGACAGTGAATCTGAGAGCCAAAAATGAAGTTCCCTTCTTTTCCTCATTTCTACAGTGACTCTCGTGTCAGAGCTTTAATCAAGAGTTTTGACAATATATAACATTGTTATGTGTTGGCTCAGCTTTATGGATGTGTTTCCTCTTCTCTGCTAACAAGGGAATAGGGATCATCATTTCAGTTGAAAACAGATATACAAGTGCAGAAAGACTAAATATATGCAATTTTATATAGCCATTTTCCTAACCAGACCCCAAATGTGTTCATAAATCATTTGCTAATATGGAAAGGATAAGAACTTTTGAACATTTTGGGGTCCTGATGTGACCATTAATTAAGGTTACAGGCACAACCACCACCCCTACTTGAGCATAACACTTGAAGTGAATAAATGGAGAGAAGGAATTATACATAATGTAAAGTTATACAGTACAAAAGAAGTCTTTAAGGAATACCACATCCTGAGCCTTAGACAAGGAAATCCAGGCCAGGCATTGTGGGAAGAATTAATACATTTCAAGGCCAGGCAGAATTATGAGGATGATCAATCTGAATAATCCAAGGTTCATAAACTCAGACGTATTTTCCGACAAAGTGAAGTAAGCGTGAGTTTGTCATGTAATCCAGCACTGAGGTGCAGAACTTGGGTTACAGACACCAAAGTCACCTGCATGAAAGGCTCACCAGGGCTCCACTTCAGAAGAAATTCAAAAGCAAAAAGAAAATTAAAACCGCAGGGCAGCATTTCCAAATCACTGACTGTGACTCCAGACACACTCATGTTGGCAACATCCCCAAGCAACATAACAAGCTATGCCTCATGAGGAGCTCTCTGGAAGGTGCTTCAAGATGAGCTGGTAGATATTTGGGCGCAGGAAGTAGGACTGCATGGCTTGAAACCTAGAAGGCCAGGAAAGAGCAGCATCCTTCAGCACAAACACAAAGCTTTGGTTGTGAAAAATGACTTGTCAAGAGAATGTAGAACAGGAGGGCATTTGAGCTGGTGTCTATAAGAAGAAAATAAGAAGAACCTTCTTTCTGAGTAGAGAAACATCATTGCTAGCATCTATATCCTTGTATAATTACTTTTGTTAAACATAGGTCCATGCTTTTCTGAAGATACAACCCAAGAAGGCTAATGTGGCAAGTGCAAGAACATCTTAGTTATTAGTAGCTATTATTTGCACAGCTCTCAGAGGTGTGCTGGGGCTAAAGAGATAAAACATGTTTATTGGATCTGAATAATGCCTTGTGGGTCACTCAAAAGTGACAAAAAACTCAAAGTGGAGTGGAGGTTAGCCAAGCACCGTTTCTGACAAGTCCTTTTGACAGCAGAGATGCAGTTTATTATATTAATGAACTCCAACAGAGTGGTCCTCCAACAGGCCTGGAAATGCCGACTTCATTCTTAGGCTGAGACTTTTGCCATCTACTAAGGGCTTTCGAGCTTTTCTCTTCATCTGCCCCACCTGGGGATGAGAATGTGCAAGTTGATCTTGCCATTTTCATCTGTCTGGTGTTGGCACTCAAGAAACTTACACCTTCCTATATTCAACTCTTGGCAGGTTGGTTTGCTGCTTCTGTCTTCGTGTTCTCTTCAGGAAGCAGAGTAAGAATGTAAATGACATTTAGCATGGGTACAATCCTGCGAGAAAGGGAGTGTTGAAGGAGGTGTAGTGTTGTTCCCATCACCTTGAGGCCCCTTTTTGTGCCACTCTCCACATTGATACTGTGGATTTAATTGGAAGCAAAGGCCCCGTTGCACTGTGCAGGAGGCACATCGTGGCAGCACTGGAGAATAGTTTCCAGGTGTGATTCTGTAGGAATTCATCCACGGCACAACTGAGTCTCAGACTGCATTTCTAACGGGGGTCACTGGGGTCCTGTGCATCAGAACAATGAACCATGCACTTGGATAAGTTGGACAACTTATGGTGTTACAGCCCTGACGACGCTAGATGCCAAATTGCTTCACAGTATAACACAAACCTGAATGCTGGCATAGCTCAAAAGTTTCTAGGAATAAACCACATATTTTAGAAGTTTAGCTCTTCTCAGATCTAAGATCAAAAACAATCTCAGGTGTGTGAAAGGCAGCCAAAGCAACAACCCCTTATACTGGGAAAACTGGTGAAGACACGAGGAAATTGAGGTGCTTGAAACTGCAAGCTGAAATATCATGCATGTAATGGTATAATGTCTCCAGCCTTACATGCATGTTTTCTGCATAGAACTAGGGTCATCTTTGGATGCGTCAGGACATGAGTATAGTCAATATCCTGGTCATGAGCGTAAAGAGGTGTTTAGTTGCTGTATAGGTATACGCTAGTCTCTTCACTCATGCATCTCTCAGCATTTTACTACTATTCATAAACTAAATCTCAGTGAAGCCTGCTGCTTCAACGTAAGGTGTGAGAACAAGTCTGCCTGCTACACACATACAGCAGAAGAGATCTCATGGTCCCAGAGACCAATGTATCTGAAGAGCTTTCACTGAAGGAGGGCTTGCCACCAAGGACATACCCAAGCTTTGGCACAGAACATGCATAAGCCAGATGCCAGCCCTTTCCTTCTGCTGTCCAGCTCTGGAGCCCTCAGTGCAGGAAAGACACAGACCCAATGGCGAGGGTCCAGAGGAGACCACCAAAATGATCAGAGGGCTGGAACAGCTCTGCTGTGAGGACAGGCTGAGAGAGTTGGGGTTGTTCAGCCTGGAGCAGAGAAGGCTCCGGGGAGACCTTCTTGCAGCCGGTCAGTGCTTAAAAGGGGTTTATAAGAAAGCTGGGGACAGACTTTTTGGCAGGGCCTGTTGTGACAGGACAAGGGGCAATGCTTTTAAGCTAAAAGAGAGTAGATTTAGACTAGATATAAGGAAGAAATTTTTCCCAATGAGGGTGGTGAAACCCTGGCCCAGGTTGCCCAGAGAGGTGGTAAATGCCCCATCCCTGGAAACATCCCAGGTCAGGCTGGACGAGGCTCTGAGCAACCTGATCTAGTTGAAGATGTCCCTGCTCACTGCAGGGGGGTTGGACTAGATGGCCTTTGAAGGTCCCTTCAAACCTAAACTATTCTATAATTTTATGATTCTATTCTATGATTCTCATTGCCAGTTCAAATGTCAATCGCATGCAGGCTCCTGATTTATTTAGTCACATTATTTAGTCACATTATTATTTAGTCACACCACCACTCTTGTGAGCTGGAAGTGAGAATGCCACCACAGAGTGCAGAACACATGGTGTGAAAGTGCCTCTTAATGATGCAGTCACGGTACGCGTAGGGCAAGCAGCTGACACCATCATCCCCAAATAAGGTGAATTTGCACGAACAGCAAATATGAGCACATGGGCTAAGACTGACAAAATACTGGTCAGACACGAGCTGCAGCCTCAGAATTTGGCTCCAAGTCCAAATTTTTCCAAAACTCAGGAGCATTTAGACCTGGAGCTGTTGTTCATCTTGTTGGAGACAGAAGATCTCATAAAGACATGTCTTGTGCTGCTTTGGTCGCTAGTCCCTAATCCAAATATCTACAATGAGCACATGGCACTCCCAACATCTTCCTCTTCTCTTCCTATCATCCTCACATGTTCTCACCAACTTGCTTGAGTTAGTGTCATGTTTAAGGAAGCTTTGCAGACACTTCTCAGCTTTTGCCAGTTTGTCCTGAAGATAGTCTAGGAGTCTACATGTTTGCCTATGCTACAGGAACTATCCCTTGCTAATCATCCCCCCTCTTGACCCCAGCGTTAAGACAAAAGAGAAAGGGAGAAATAAACGCTGACAAGCCTCAGTTGTGGGTGAGTAACAGATGGGTGGTTTATCCGTCTGCTGCTAAAGGTAGTGCAGAGACATCCTTCTGAGTTCCATCAGAGGCAGCATGACACCACCTTGCTCCTTACACCTGATGGCATGCAAATTGAACTATATGATTTCCAGGCCCACATCAAAAGTCATTGGCAAGATCCCACTGCTGTATCCTACATACAGATAAGTCCTCCAGGGCTCAGAGGTGCTAGGGACACTAAGGAAAGACAGGTAAGAAGCTCTGCATAGAGTCTTTCAGATCTGCTAAGATCTGGTATTGGTATTGATCATCACTGGAAGGCCCACATAGCTCAGTGCAGACTCTGTGCAGGCACTTTTCCATTGTGCTGCCAGTGCCTCCCATAGCTACTTCAATTTTTGTCAATATCTGATTATCCACACACACTCCCAACACAGGTAACATGATTATACATTGAAAATGTATACATTTTCTTTCCAACATCTACTTTCATTTCTTCTTTTCTTATCCATGTCTCCCTCTCAGCTGGTAAGTGCAGCACAGCCTCTGTTTTGCCATGTATAGAAGCAGTGTGCGAATAATAAACAACGATATGCTTTCAGCCAGAAAATGAACCCCATATGTGTCCTCAAGTCTCTCCTTTCTCTTGAAGAATTCACACAAACATTGGTTCCAGAGACTGTTACAATCCTGTTTACTTGTCAATGCTTGGAGTGAGCATGTAATTATAGTTCCACTGTAAGATACTTAACATGTAATTCAATGGCAAAGAGCTGCCACGTTATTATAGTCTTCTAAGGTTGGATTTATGCCCTGAAACCTAAATTAGACCCAACAATTTTTGTTCAGAGGAGGATAATTTAATGCAAACATTATCAAGCTCACCAAAGAGCAAATTTCACCGAGACAAGAGACAACAGAAGCAAGTAGATTTTTTTTTTCAGTTTTCTTTGCCACCACAGTTTTCTTGGACTTGTATCTTCCTAGATAGGCAAAGAGTATGTGTTTGAGTAGAGTGCAAAAGTGATGAAAAATGTCAGTGGCAACCAAAAAAAACCTTAGGAATCAATTCTATCCTTGGAGACAGACACAAATGATGTCAGTGCTGAGATAAAAGATGAAGAAAGTTATAGGAGTCTGTGGCCTTTGCTCACTTATTCAGCCCAGCGCAGCTATGACTCTAGAATCTGTTGTTAAGCTACTGCCTGTCATACCATCATCATCAACAACATTAATTGGGCCCTGCCTTAAAATAATCCATCCTCAGCACCACAACACTTAGCACTCCTACGGGCCTGTTCATACAAGACTCACAGAGGGCTTTACATGCCCCAACTGCTTAAGCAATACAATGTGCCCAAGAATGTGGTCAGAGGCACAACAGGGGTAGCTGCATTTGCCACAATAAAGCTACACACTTGCCTATGGCCACAGTCAAGGCTGCTCAAGGAACAGAAACAGCAATCCAGTTCTTGACTGTCTTCTTTTTCTGCTGGTCCAGTCCCGCATTTTGTTCCAAGCCTCAGTTTCCCATTTGTAAAAGGACCTTTGGACTTTCAGTCTTCCCAAGGGCAGGGTGACACCAGTCACGGGACCCCTCTAGAGCAAATGTGTTACCTGCGGCAGTGGAAGTGCCTGGGTCTCCTTCACCGCCTTTCAGCAAGGTTGCCCTTCCCAGCCATTCCCCGACTCCTGAAGCTCCTGGCCAGCCCTTTCGGTACAAACATGACTCAGGCAGTTTTGTTACGAGGCATAGAAGCCACAGCCAGGCTAAAAGTCCACGGGAGTCATGCGAATGCGGGCAGAAAGTCCCCAAAGCTCAGAGGAAGGAGAGCAGAGGAATGCAAGCGTGGGGAGCACCTGGGACCCCAGGCTGCCAGCAAGCCCAGGTGTGCGCCGCACAGGCGGGGGGACCGCGACCGTGAGCCGGCGATGACAGCTCGGGGTCCCTAATACGTTAGTTCCTGGGGTCTCATGTGCATCTGTTGGAGGGTTCGAGATTTGCCGTGGGCCAAGGGGATAATTAAGCAGGTGGGCTGCTGGCTGTCCAGCATGCCTGCCAAAATCAGGCCTGCTGGAAGTGGGTGTAACCCTATGGAAATCAGGCAGGCATGTGGATGTATGTGCAATATCCTCACCCATGCACGCATGCAAACACGTGGCAGGGAGAGAAGAGGCGCGTGCACACACCGGCTTGCGCACATTCACGGAAGCAGAAGAAGACCCCAGGAAGAGCGATGCGTGATCTGCAACGCAGAACCCATGACCCGAGAGCCACCATATGCCCCTTGGAAAACGTTCAGCTCTTCTCTTAGCAACTCCCTGCTCTTGTACTCGGGGAGAGCTTTGTAATGGGCTAAGCGGCTCATACGACGGTTACATTGTGCCATCTTCTGGTTAAAGGCTTGTGGACTCCCTCTCAGGGAGTCCTGCTTAACTCCAGCACAGAAGAAAAGCTTTTTTCTTACGCCTTCAAGAAGCGGGACCTGGAGGCGGCCGGGCAGCTCGGCTGTTGTGGTGTAACAGTATTACCTGCAGAAATGAACCGCAGGCACACAGCAGAGTTTTGCGAGGATCACGGGGACGTGGGAGGTACCAACCAGAGCCCTGGTCTGCCAAGCCTGCTGTTCTTGCCTCCAGGAGAAATGACTCTTCGGCACATCTCTTCAGCGTGACATTGAGATACCCCTATGCCCATGTGGCCAGCTGTGCAGCTATGAACCACCTGTAGGTGATGAGCAAAGCCGCAGGAAAGTGAAAAAGAAAGTAGTCTTAGCGGGGACCTCAGAGACAAAACATGTTCATCTCTCTACTAAGGAAGATCATAAATATCCATAAATGCATGAGGACACATGTTCAGAACAGCTGCCAATTACTCATCTGGATCATGAATATGGGGAACTGGATGTTCCCAACCCACCCTTTGCTGCAGAAAAATGAAGATACACAACTGCAAAGGGATATATGATCTTGGAAAGAGCTCTTCATGGAGAAATAACTGGTCTGAATGTACAAGCCTAGACTTGATACAAAAAAATTAACTGACAAATCGTCTTGTTTTTCCACAGCACAGTTCATAATCCGAGTTTTAAAACATGGCCCCTGAAAGCAGAGCAATTTCCAGCACTGGCACATCACGCCCGACTCTGAGCTCACTCGCACCAACGTAGCTCCCTTGATTTCAACAGCAACGTTCCTCCACCTACTAGGATCGTTTTGCAGAAGTAGGTGTGCAGGGTGATGGGTTCAAAAGGAGCTAATTAGGCACAGATTAGACAGACAAATTAGAAACAACGACTTCACTAAATACCGGTTAAACAAACACAGCTTCAGGGAAGATCCGTGCTAGGGATTGTCATCAGCAGTGCTAGTGTGAGCTGGATGAATTAGGTGCACAGCAGTCCCCACCAAAAAGCTGGCATGATGTTGCTGCAGGAAATGGTACGAAAGGATGAAATCACCTCCTGTTCCAAGGAAGGGGAAATAGCCACTGCATTTCAGACACCACAGAGTATGGGACCTGACAGACTGCAAGCTGTAAAACCTGTAGGCTGCAAGCATTTGCCATCCTAGTAATATTTAACTATTTGCCTGTAATGAGCTCTGCAAATGTGTTTAGTCCTAAAATGTCTTTTTATAGTGCCCTGAAATTTCAAGTAGATGAGGATCCTTATGAAAGCAGCTTGATGATGTTACACACAGGTATCAGCCAGTGCTGAGGTATCGTTTTGTTCTTAGCTTAAACTAAAGCAGCAGAAGCAGAGACAGAGTTTTACACGATATAGATGACTCCAGCCTAGTCTGCCCACTCATAATCTGCCTACGTTTCCTAACATGCCGGGTATCTCCTTGCACAAGTCTGTCATCAGAAGATATGGGAACATGTCCAGATTTTGAAGTAATTCAGTAGGTCTGTACCCGCAGTGATCTGGCAGACGAGCAATCAGGAACTTGGATTGCACCCTGCTGCACTCCGGCGGTGCGTGATGTCTCTGTGGATTATATGGTGAGTGGGAATACGCTTACTGAGAGTAAATCCATGCTTACAGCAGGATCACTGACAGCAGAAGAAGGATTTTGGACCTGAAGTTGAAGGCTTAGTGGGTTGAACTGAGAACTGAAGAGTACAACCACAGCAAGGCACAAGCTAGCATCTGACCACTGCTGTTATCTCGTCAACTCCCAAGAATGACTAAGTCCCTCCCTACACTTGCATCATTGCTTGAACACGTTAGTAATAAAATATGAAGTGCTTTTTCAGCTTGCAAGTATACCAAATATGAGTCCTCCTTACATATCAGCTTCTAAACCTCGCAGCATTTTTCTTTTGATCATTTCTATGGCTACATTTCTTAGATTGTACAAGCCAAGACTGATGAAAATATTCAGTATGGGGTCTTTCAGGGCTGTGGGGTTGTGGGCTTCTGAGAGCAGCGATCTGAACTTGTTTTCATTTCATTATTTACTGTAACTTTCAAATTTTCTTTGAACTCATTTTTTTCCCCAGATCTGCTTCTGGGTTGCTGTTCATTCACTGCTGCCACAGTTTTCCTCCTCTCCACTCTGTTTTGGCTCTGTTGTCCTCCACTTTTGGCATCAAAAGCTGACAGTTAAATTCAGGTTTTCTGCCAGGCCATCAGCCCTGATGAACGCACCCACCGTCTGTGTATTTTGCAGGGCTCCATGGCCCATGGCCTCTCTCTCCCTTCCTGGAGGACAATCTTACTTCATCCCATCTCCATTCCCTGCTCTGGTCACGGCAGGAGTTTTTGACCCGCCCGTCCCTTTGCCCTCTTGCTGCTTCTCACCTGCAATGCTCCAGATTTCACTGCAGGGAGGTCCCAGCCACCAGACCCCCATTCCCCATCCCGGGCGGTGCTGCCTGCTCTCGGCATTCCTGCGTCCGGAGGGGCCGGCCGGCGGTCAGCTCTCGCTGCAAGCATCACAGGTGGTGCCCACAGCCCACAGATCTCCCTGATGCCCTCTGGGACCGAGAGAAGGAGCAAGTCCCCAGATGACCAGGAACTGGCTTGGTCCTGGAGGCATGAAATAAGAGTCACCTCCACTACTGACCTCCTTGGCACCCTGCTGCGCCCTAGGGAGCTCACCAGTAGCAACAACGCTCTGCTCCTGGATAATATATAGTCTGAGCAAGTGTATTTTTAACCACTTAATATTTTTATCCGGTTTCTAGCACAGCACAATATCAAATACACCCCTGAATCCCAAATACAGGATGGCTGCGCTAGATTCGCTGCATCTACTAAATCAGGAAGGCAATTATCCATTTGTTTGGCATGATCTATTTTTAATACGCCCATGTTGTTTGCTGGCTATTGGATGTTTCTCAGCCAAATGTTGTTACACAAACTCCTTCAACACACTGCGAAGTCTGGACACTTCCCAGAAACAGGTAACAAGCTAATAACACAGAAGATGCCAAGACCCGATTTCATGGTCTTCTTAAAGACAGGTACCATATTTGTTTGCCGCCACTCATCAGATGCCTCCAACCTGGAGATTTATCGACTTAATTTTCACTGGCCTTTTTTTTTCTGTCTGATCCAGCAGCTCTCATGTCTGATTCCCATTGACAGCAGAGAGAATTTGGGTTGATCAAGGGCTGGAGGACATGGCCCTGGCTTTTTTCATCTCCCCTGGGTGCATTTCATCTGTTGATTTACGTGAGAAATAGTCAGTTTGCCCTGGTAGAGAAACAAAAATACCCAAGTGCAAAAAGAAAAGGCGCTGAAGACACAATGGTCACGTCGTTATTGAAATGTGCTTCTCACTTCAGAAACAACAATCTGTGCTCAAACGAAGTGATAAGTGGGGACAGAGATTAAGCCAAAATAAACCTCCTTATCTTAAAAAAATTCAGCTTCCTAAAGCCAACCTGGATCTGATCTGTGTGAACAACAGGAGAAAGTGCAAGAAAGCTGAGATATTTCTTGAAATAATATTACTGTAGGACCCAACAAAGAGTAAACTGTTCATGGGACAAAAGTTATTTACAATTAGCACTGACACTATGCCCATGAGAGGTCAGATGGAGAGCAGAGCACTAATTAACTGTGTCTTGCACGTTTAATTTACAAACATAGGCAAAGATCCTGCGGGGAGATACCTTGGCCCAGACATCAAACACCAAGTGGTTCTCATTGTCTGTGAACTTCCCTTTAAAAGCAACAAAAATCCTCCCAGCACGTAAAGTTAGAGGCCTTTGGTTAAAAACTCTGTGTTGGACCGATTTCACTCCAATGAGGCAAGAAGGACGATCCCCAGTGCATGGTGCCGAGCAATGGGCTTCAGTTTGAGCCCTGGCCCTGCAAGAGACTTCCGGGGTGTCTTTCCCCACCAAATTTTCTTTCCTCTTTTAATCCCATTCCTTGACGTTGGATTGAAATAAAAAAATAAATCTTGAGTATATTCTTTGTGAAAGGTTATAAATGCCTCTTGGACATCAAGTCAAACCTTCAGGTCCTGTGAACAGGCCTAACGCAGAAAACAACAGTTTAGGCTCAATAAGGTCACTGACCATAGGGCAGGGGAGATGTCCCACTCCATGCCTTGAACTCATTCCTCCTTAGTCCCCTGATCCAACCCAAGAGAGGTCAACCAGAGGGCAAAGCTGTGTCTTCCCTGCACAGAGCAAACCCCTCCAGCGTCAGACACAAATGCGTCTGCCCCAACCCCTCTCCCCACCTACAGCGCACAGAGCAGCCCTGGGCTGGGGTGTCCCGTCCTCCCGCCTGCCTCGCTGGGAATTGTCACTGAAGATGTGCTCTGTTTGCCTGCTGTGCAGATTACTTTCCTTCATGTACAAAATATAAATATACTGGGACACACATACATATTTAGATGCATGCACACCAGCCTATGTGTATGGGCTCTGTCTTTGTCTTTTAGTTAAAATAACCAATCAAAACAAAAAAAAAAAAAAAAGGAGGAAAGAGATGTCATGTCGTTAAACCTTCAGGACCTCCGTGACTTCTGCATGGGAGAAACCACCATGGACCACCTCCCTTTGGCCAGCCCGATTTTTCTTCTTCAGGTTAGCAACAAACTGGTCCATCCCAGGGCTTTGCTAATAAATATGCTCTAAACTGAAATGTCCAGCTAGCGGTTCACACAGGCTCCAAAGGACTTTTAGGGTGCCACTATTACACAACTCCAGAGGAGGCCTGTGCCAGACTGTCCTGGTTTCGGCTGGGGTAGAGTTAATTTTCTTCCTAATAGCTGGTACAGTGCTGTGTTTTGGATTTAGTATGAGAATAACATAGATAACATATTGACGTTTTCAGTTGTTGCCAAGTAGTTGCAGTGCTTATACTCAGTCAAGGACTTTACAGCTCCCCATGCTCTGCCAGCGGGGAGGTGCACACGAAGCTGGGAGGGGACACGGCCAGGACAGCTGACCCAGCCGGGCCAAAGGGATATTCCATACCGTATAGCGCCATGCTCAGCATATAAAGCTGGACTTGGCCCACGGGCAGGAATTGCTGCTCAGGGACGGGCTATTGATCACCGCGTGGTGAGCAGTTGCTGCATTGGGCATCACTTGGTTTTGTATATTCCATTACCACTACTACTACTACTACTACTACTATTACTACTACTACTACTATTATTATAATCTCTTTCTTTGCTGTCCTATTAAACTGTTTTTATCTCAATCCATGAGGTTTATTTCTGATTCTCTCCCCCATCCCACGTGGGGAGGAGAGGGCGAGCAAGTGGCTGTGTGGTGCTTAGTTGCCAGCTGGGGCTAAACCACGACACAGATGTGAGGCCCCCAGTTGGCCCACCATCCTTTTCCACTCCAGGTGTACAGCGGTGCTAGCTCCAAGCAAATGGTACTGTGGGTGCACCATGACACACCTGAAGGAATTGTTGGACTGTTTGAGAGATGTTAGTATCCACATGGCACTGGCAGTGGACAAATTGACACCTCCATTTGGTGAACTTAGAGCTATGGATCTGCCCAAAGGGTTGACAGTCCAATGTAATCCCACAAAAGCCAAGTCCATCACTAAGCTCAGACCAAGAAAAGCCTGTGGCTTTGCCAAGTATTTTGAAGAGGAAGGAGAAGGTCTTCTCCTGGAACACTGTTTCCCAGTAGAGCAGAGGAGAAATGACATTTCAAGTATGCCCACCTTGCCCAGACACCTTCTGGAGCCAGGTCTAACAGTGTTATCCCTCACTAAAGACGATGTTGCAATCACTATGGGTGCTGGAAGACGTCTAGCCCCACCATCAAACCATCCATGAAGAGAAAGTACTGATGAAGCAGAGTATCAGCTGGGAAAGGCTGTTTCTCCTTTTCTGACTTGCAGAGAGTCTCTCAACACTGTTTCAATCATATGACACACTCAGCAGCAATGCGACCCGAATTGTTGCTCCTCAGGGGTCTGTCTGCCAAGAACACCAGGGAATGACTCATGTCGTGGCATTCGGAGCACGGGGAGAGCAGGACAGGGAGGTGACTAATGATTCAAAAGCACGGGAGGTTACTTCCGAGGGAGGACGGGCCAGTCCTACACACGGTGCAGGAAAGAAAAGGACCTCGCAGCACGTTGGGATGACAGAGCAGAGCAATGGGTACGTGAATGGGGGAGGAATGCATCCCTGTCCTAAGGCATTGCCATGAAGACGCAAGTGATACGCATCTGATCCGCCATGGACCAGAAGACTCAGAGGATATGGGTCTCATTATGGGTTCAAAGCTGAACCAGATCATTAGAAAATAGGCGAGGGCTGTTCAGTGGCAGTCTGAAATGGGGTTTGGAGGTTTCTGCCGAATTTCTTCCTGAATCACAGGAAGGACTCAGTGGGAATATTCAAGAAAAGGGCCAAGACAGTACTTCCTCAGTCGTAGAAGGAAAAACTGTTAGACTTGTATTGTGTTCTCTCCCCATGGAGATGCACTGTGGTCCATACAATATCTGTGCTGGAGAGACACATTCTGCTCTAAAGATATTTTTGAGACCCTTGAAAGCAGGCTGCACAACCAGGGAAATGCATCCCCTTTGCTTCCTCAAATATTTGCTTTACATCCATGACTTTAACCATAACAAACCACCCATTTACAGTGCCCTAGTGGCCCATATTTTGCACTTCTTGCTGCTTTAAAAATCCCATGGAAAAAAGCTGTACCTCCGTTCCCATCCCTTGTCCAAAGGAGAGAATCAAGCAGGGGGAGATGGAAAACTGTTATAAAATCAGAGGCTCCTCGTTACATCTCTGCTTTTCTGCTTTCTTGCATATCTTTGTCCACAAAAGCCCCATCCCGCTACCCATACATCAGCCCAGTCTGGGTGTCTCACAGGAGGCAAAGGCACCTCGGAAGGCAGGAAGGACCATGTGAATTTTAGGGGGAAATGGGCAAGTTCTGGAGAAATCGTACCCAAAGAGGCAGTTTTGACTTGAAACTAATACAGAATACATGGCTGTGCTTATGTGACACTTGACGCTGCCGGAAGGCGCATGGAGCGGGGAAATAAAACACCCCCCACCACTCCGCTCACCGCCAGCACCGAGCGTGTCCAACTGCTCAGATGGAGACAGCTCACCAGCTGCGGGGTGGGCACCAGGAAAAACAAGAGGGACCGGTTGCCCCGCGGTCCCGGGGACGAGTGGTGGCCGAGCGCAGCCCCCTCCGGGCGCAGGGCTGGCAGGCAGAGGTTGAGGCCGGTTCCTGGCGTAACTAAAGCGTGGATGGGGTTTGCATTTGGCAAGGGGTGGAGGGGTTGCTGCGCCGTTGCGTCGGGGCCAGCTGCTGAGACGATGTCTGGACCCAGGCACTGATTAGAAATTATCCCAGACGGAGCAGGGCGAGGGCGAGGGGGGAGAAGTGAGCGATGGATTAACCCGTTTCGAGTCGCAGACTCCCTATAAAGAGCGGGCTACTTTCTGCTCCAGCATGAGTTACGCTAACAGGCATTGCTGAGACAGGGCCTGGGCGAGATTTATTTATCTTGAATCCCTTTAAACATTTCAACACCCCGTGGCCGCGCACCCAGCGAGCCTGCGAAAACGCATGCCTTGCAGTTCCTACCCTCTCCCCGCTCTTCCCTCCTGCTCGTTTCGCTCTCGCCTCGCTGCAAGCCAGATTGCTTGTCAAAATTAAAAATTAAGCCATAGGAGTCAGGCACTTGGCTTTCCCCTGTGCCCATCTGGTAGGGCCCTGATCCTGCCTGGGATGGTGGGACTTCTCACAAGCACATAATCAGCGCTGAAAGGCCCCACGGCCTCTTTTCTTCTTTAAGGCAATATGGATGCTGGGGAACAGCACAGCATGGGTCGCTCCCTCGAAATGGTGTTAACTTTGGAGTGCCTCATGCTGCGCGCAGGGTGAGGCTTCGCGTGTCTCGGGAGGAGCTCCTACATCTGCGCGGACCCAGCCGAGGAGCCGACGTGACGCAGCCCATTTGTGAACTTCACCGTCCTGCTAAACCATCGAAACACAGCGGGGTGGGTGAGGGACCACACAGGGGCCCCGGCACCCCTGTTTCCATCTCTCACCTTTGCCTGGAGGATGCACTGAACCCGTCGGGGCTCTCTGCGGGAACAGGGTAACTGTCAGTTATGCGTAAGCTGCTCCACCAACTTCAGGAGAGCTGCAAAAACGGAAAAAGACAGTAGTTTCCCCCAAAGACTTCCTTGCAAGAGCAACAGCCAAAGCACGTAGATTTGCCCTATTCTTGCACTACTGGATGAATTTTTCTTGCTGTTGAATCTGGTTTGAAAGGCTTGCAGCTCCGCCTCACCCTTCCAAGCTGCCCTCTATTTAAAAAGCATCTTCCCCATCCCCGCCTCCAAAAAGATGACATTCAGCACCCATCAAGGCAAGAATTCCTTGGCAAGACAGGTGGACATTTCAGGATCCTTTCTCCCAAGCATCCTCAGTACCTTCACTGCATGGCAGACTCTCCTTGCCACACTGCCTGGTAAATGCTGTGCTTCACTATCCTGCTGTTTCTACCATTACAATATTTTAGCACCATTTAGGACAATTTCATCCAAAGATCTCAAAGTGCTTTACAAGGTTTAGTTAATTAAGCCACTGAAGCATTATTACACCTCTCTTATGGAAGAGAAAGCCAAGCAATGTTAAATGACTTGCCAAATGTAATATGAGTCAGTAGCTAAGTAGGGAAAAGAACCCAGGAGCCCTGACTCTTAACCCATGGCTGTAAACCATCTTTCTCTATAAAACAGAAACTAAGCAAGCAGAAGGGCGGCATCATGGCTTTTCCTTTCACTTGAGCCGCCTTATAATTAGGACAGCAGGAAAAATATCGATTCCTAATCTTAGAACTTGGTCCATTTGTTTGAAATGCACTGTGTGGAAGTTTTGAGGGGCTTGCTGCTTTTTGAAATTCTCACATCGCGGTCGTGTTTAAAGCAGCTATAGTGCTAGCAGGAGTTATGGGCTTGGTGCAGAAATGAGCTCTGTGTTATCTAGCAAGTCAGAGCAGATCGTTGAAGCATCACTTCAAAAGAGTCTGACAAATCGATGACGTCTTCCTGCTAACTACGGCATTAAACCCACCAGAACAAGTTACCGTTTGTTCTCTCTGTTACCAAAGAGCCGAAAAAGGGAAAGTAAAGGTGATTTCTTTTGCAGAAGAGGACTCCTCTTCCTCCAGCCCAGCCCAGGACCTGCAAGTGGAACGGCTCCAAGTCTGAAGATAAACACAGCGATAGCAAGGGCATTTCCACAAGGAGGCCAAGGAATTTGAAAGAGGAAGGAGTAACTAGGACCCCAATGAGCCATTTGCCTGTATCCTGCTGTCCATAAGTTTTATAAATTATGGGGGAAAAAATGGTGTGCGTAACTGAAAGCTGCCCCGAGACACCAATAATTTGTCTGACCTGCATTTAGACGACCAATCCGCTCAGCTCTAACAAGCCTTGGCAGCCTCGCGCGGGTCATATTTTTACATGGATGAACTGTTCTTCAACAATTTCCTCCAGTGTGCTAGCAGCACAAACAGGCTTTTCTTTCCACGCAGGTATGTGTGCCTTCTTTTTCCAGTTACTTCTTTTCTCACACACGTGGTTCGTGTGGCCACTTGCAAAGAAAAAATGCCCAGCCCCCTCGCTCTTTCCTACTAGCAGGGTTGCTACGAGCCCTGTTGCAGTTTTATGGGGCAGGAATGGAGGTTTGCTTAGGTTTGGAGTCCCCTGTTTTAGGAGGCAACAGCATCACCTTTTTCTTCCATTTTTCCAAGCCCTATTCCTGTCTTTCCCTGACATTTGCCTGCAGTATCATGTTTTATTACTCAAGAAACTTCCTTAACGCTCATAGTGACAGCCAGAATTTAAAGTTGCAAAATTCCTGTTGCTTCCTGGAGTAATTCTGAGGCTGAATTAGACATCTCGGAGAAATCACTGCGAAGAAGGGGAGAGAGCTGGGCAAGCTGTGCCACCACCTCCCTAAATCCAGGGCTCTCATCCTATGAGTTTGCTTGCCATGACCAAAGCCTCGCAGCCCCTTGGGTCTGTGGGACTGAAGGTATGGTAAGAAAAGCATTAAGAAAAGAAAGCAGGTGACAAGGGCACTGTCAGAGATACACAGATATATATGTGTACACATACACAAAATATAAATGTATTCGCCCTTTCTGGGAAGGGATTCATCATATGCACCAAAAGTCGCATGACCTCAAGGTATAGTGCAGGATTTAGGGCCTTGTAGGAATTTCCCCTCGCTCTCTCTTCAAGGCCGAGTAGGATTGCGCCTGTATGAACTGAGCACATTCGGTGGTTTCCCTCAGACATTTTGTTGATGGATTGCTGGCATCACTTGTTTTCTTTTGAAGGCAATTCATTTATCGGAGACAATTACTCAACTGATAAGTTCAGTGTGTTCAGCTGTTCGTGGCTACACAGCAGCTACAGACGAATACATATGAGCTACAATTAGCCTGATTAATGATTTCAGATCACTAAACTGCAGCTTTGTTTAAGATAAGGCTCTAATAAGCTTTTCTGCTGAAGCTGGCAAGTTTACCGGCGCCGGTGACACTACCTTCATTGTCAGTGCCCAAGCCCAGCAGCTCCTTCAGTCTGACCTTGTGCTAAAGCGAGTCCCACTCCTCGGGACCTCGGAAGGGCTCAGCAGGTGTTGGGCGTACCGCGAGAGGGAACCCCCTTCCATCTGCCATAGCAAAGCGCTAAGGAAATTGTTTCCAAATGTCCCTTAATTTAGAAGTTTACTTCTTCCCCCGCCGCCGCCCTCAGCCTCCTGTTTTACTCCTCGAGGCTGCTGACCTTGACCTCTGCCGCCAGCATTCAGCCGCGGCGCGCATCCTGACGCTGAGCCAGCCACGGGGGTCTCGGAACATGGAGCAACGAGCCAAGGGAAGAAAGACTGCAAGAGCCCAAATACTGTGACCAGACTTTTAAGCAATGGAGAGTGGATGTTAGTCGGACCACATTTGCTTCAACGTGGTTGAACCCTGCGACGGTGAGACTTGCAGAGCACAAAGCTGCACGGGCCAATAGCAGTCCCTTCAGGTGGGATGGCATTTGTGTTTCGTTCATTTTCTGGTTGTAAAGAACATGAGCATGAATGTATGTGTGCATATACATGTACCTACATGCTCTTCCCCTGCTGCCCTCTGCTAAAGCAATCAACATCGTTGATTTTTGTGCCACAAGCCCAGACTGGTAAGGACTGTACTTATGGAGCAGCAGTTTTGGAGTTACAAGCACTGCTAAGCTCCAAGCCCAGGCTCTGAGCCATAAAATGAGCTGGGCTTCACTCACCACACTGCATCCGGCACGCTTTACACAGACCCAGTCCCACCTCCCGCCCCTCCCAGCGAAGAAATTTTCAGGCTGAAGAAGAACTCCTGGGCATAGCAGACCCCTGGAGATTTAATTTCAGCGATCTGGGGAACAGTGCGATTGGCATTTTGCTTTAGATGGGTATCAGATGAAATTCAGACCATTGTTAGCAAATGTTCAGTCAGGGTCTGTAAGTGGGGTGTCCTCCCCGAAATCAGGGGATAGGAACAGGCCGTTTGCTACTACTAGGAATCTGCTGATTTCTGGGCTTAACGTAACACCATGCACAGGGACACAGCTGCATTCCCAGCCTTTTCTCAAGTTTAGGTGTTAAATTAGCACTGCAGCTATTTCAATCCAAGGTGGGAGTTTCACATCTCATTCCAAGGAAGAGATGTTGGGAAAAGGCATCCACCTCGTGTGTAAGGGTCCTGCAGCTGCTGCATTTCCTTGTGCAGTGCAAGATACCATAGAATGTTTCCAGGGATGAGGCATCGACCACCTCCCTGGGCAACCTGGGCCAGTGTCTCACCACCCTCATTGGGAAAAATTTCTTCCTTATATCTAGTCTAAATCCACCCTCTTTTGGTTTAAAACCATTACCCCTTGTCCCATCTCAACAGGACCTGCTAAGAAGTCTGTCCCCATCTTTCTTACAAGCCCCCTTTAAGCCCTGGCCGGCTGCAATAAGGTCTCCCCAGAACCTTCTCTTCTCCAGGCTGAGCCCCCCAGCTCTCCCAGCCTGTCCTCCCAGCAGAGCTGTTCCAGCCCTCGGAGCATTGCTGGGGCCTCCTCTGGCCCCGCTCCAACAGGTCCATGTCTGTCCTGTGCCGAGGGCTCCAGAGCTGGACGCAGCACTGCAGGGGGGTCTCCCCAGAGCGGGGCAGAGGGGCAGAACCCCCTCCCTGGTCCTGCTGGCCACGCGGCTTTGGATGCAGCCCAGGACAAGGTTGGCTTCTGGGCTGTGAGTGCACATTGCCGGCTCCTGTCCAGCTTTTCATCCACCAGTACCCCAAGTCCTTCTCAGCAGGGCTGCTCTCAGTCCCTTCATCCCCCAGCCTGTGCTGATCCCAGGGGATGCCCCAACCCAGGTGCAGGACCCTGCACTTGGCCATGTTGAACCTCATGAGGTTCACACGGGCCCATTCCTCGAGCTTGTCCAGGTCCTTCTGGATGGCATCCCGTCCCTCAGGAGTGTCAACCACACCATTTAGCTTGGTGTCATCTTCAACCTTGCTGAGGGTGCACTTGATCCCACTGTCTATGTCATTGATGAAGGTATTAAAGAGTACTGGTCCCAGTACGGACCCCTGAGGGACACCACTCGACAACGATGTCCTTCTGGACACTGAGCCGTTGACAACTACCCTCTGCATGTGACCGTATCTTGGGTTCAGCTCCTGCATCAATATGGGGAACAACAATGCAACAACTGCTGCATTTCACCTCTGCACCATGAATCTGGATCTCTACATGGCCACAAGGAGCAGGGAGGAGAGCCATGGAGCATGCAGCAGGCACAGCCAGGAGGAGGATGTTGTTCTTGCTCACCCCACTCCCAGGGCCCTTCATGCATTTTACATGACACTTTAGAGGAAAACAAACTGCAGCTGTTAATGTTATGCCCCCCCTGTTGCTTAAGTTTACCATGAGAATCCATTTAAAACATGGCATAAATATTTGGAAATCAATACATTTCACTGGGAGGTTTTCTCACAAATGACAGGTGACAGGTAACAGGTATATTTATTAACTTAATTGGAATTGCTCTCTCCCATACCAGCAATGCAGTAATCTATTTGTCAGTCACAGCCAAACACTGAACTGTTTACTCAGATGTCCCCAGGGGATCAATAAAAGAAAAAAACAGACCAAACCCACCCCAAACTGTAGGCACAAGGGGCTGTGTATTCTGGGACCTGGATGTGCTCATTTTGCAAATAGAACCCTCCTGAAGGAACCTTCATCCTGGGAGCATCCACTCACTCGCCGGTCTGAAGGGCTGAGAAAGGACAACAGGAAAGGAGAAGAGGAAAGGAGAACAGAGAAGGAGGAATTGATGATCGAGAGGTATGATGCAACCCATGCAATCAGCTCATCTTTGTTTTAGAGATAAGGAAGATTTTGGTGTGATTTTTTTTGTAGTCTGTGGCTTCTTCATTACATCATGAAAAGGAAATATGCCCATCAGAAACATCACCTACAACTTTGGGACTGGTTCAGACGAAATCTCATGGTTGCTCAGACCTCTGGGTTTTCCTTACTGGAGGGATTTATCTACTGAATCCAAACTGGGGACCCACTGTCTTCCAGTAAGAACCTGGTGGTGTAATTAAAACTGTAGGATTGCCATGAGAATGCCCCAGAAGTAAGATGAGAATTCCTGGAAAGTTTTGAGGACCATAAAGCATTTCAGCCCCTTCTCAAGGCTGCGTATCTATTGATTTTGAAATTTCCCAGGTTGCTACAAGAACACCTTTCCTTTGGGTAATGCTTGCACATTGATACCCTGAGAACCCAGAAGCATACTAAGAAGTGGAAAAAAGATATTTTTATTTTCCGCAGACCTCAGAAAGAAAATCTGTGCCTGACTCCATGTTCCTATGGATTCATGGCCTTGGAATTCATATGCTAAAAACTCACATTCTGCTTCTACAGAAAACCACCAGAAAACTGCTTGGAGCCAGTTGAATCTTAAAGGGAGCTGCCAACAGAAAACAAGGTGAAGACCATGTAGAGTTCTAGATCCCACAGAAAATTCACTAGTCATATGCTGTAACAAAGGGAGACCAAATCCAAAACTACTACAATATCACAGGGAAAAACAGCAAAGGAACCCAGGTTACATTGAAGGCTGGATAAAAACATGAGGGCAATGTTATCATGACATCAGTTTTACAGGGTCCTACATTAGTGACTTTTTGGGGGAATTATTTCTAACGTACACTGGGACAAATGTGCACATAAAGTGGTGCGAAGAAGCGAACGAAGCCAAATCAATACACAATGACACATGGCCAAGTCCTGGTCTTGGCTACACTGGAGTAATTTCCATCTGATCAGCTTTGCTCTCCCTGGAGCTACTCTGGCTTCAGACCTGGAAAGCTAAAGGTGGACTCTCCGTCTGCACACTAAAAAGATCTGAAGCAGCAGGAAGCTGGACCAAGTCGGGGAGGATGAGGCGAAAAGGGAAGGAAGGCTTCACTGAGATGAAAGACAGGAGCGATGGCACTCTGGAGAAGATAATTTCTAGACCAGTTTCCACAGCCCAGTTTCTAGAAAAACACAGTTTTGGCAAGTGCACTGTACTCCATCCCTTGCCAGCCTAACTGGGATTTTAGCAGGCATGATGACAGCAATCCCCTGCGAGAAGAGAGTTATGCTGACACATACCTCATTGGCTGCAGCATGGCTGGGATCCAGGGGAAACAGCGAAGGTGACATCATGAGGTACTAAATGAGGTCACTGAAGAGGTCTCAGCATAAGGTGGAGAAGGGCAAGGCTATGGCAGGAGTCACAGGTTGTGCTCTCAGTGCAACCCATGCCAAACCCACCAACGCTAACGGCGGAGAGGATGGTTTGGCTCAGCATGCAGGGAGGAATGGTGTAACAAGAGCAGGGAAGACACAGCTGCCCATGGGCTGCACCGTGCCCACACGGAAGGAAAAGTCAGCAGACTGGACAGGGAAAGGAAAAATCCACCGGCATGAAAAGCCCTGTAGGAAGCCCTCCCTGAAGAAAGCTCTCCTGAAGGAAAGGCTGGTGGGTTACTAAGGGGTCGATGAAGCTTTCACTACTTTGAGGCAGACTCGGGGGATGTACAGACCCACAGCATGTAGACCCACAGCATGTAAAGTTTTAGCCTATGGCTGGGGTTTCATGGACAGAACATGACAGCTTCAACCCAGCATTTGGAGAACTCATCACCAGAACCATAAGCTAAGAAGAAAAGTAGCTTTACCAACTGTGTCAAATGAAAAAGAGAATCTTTCCCAAACACCTTGCTCCATAAAGAAAGTCCCCAAACCTCAAAGCCCATATAGTTTCTTTTCAGCATTTTTTTTTTTTGAAAGGTGGAAATAATTGTGTCTTTAACTGAACATTTACTTTTAGTTAATGTCCTGGGTTTGGCTGGGATAGAGTTAATTTTCTTCCTAATAGCTGGTACAGTGCTGTATTTTGGATTTGGTATGTGAATAATGTTGATACACACTGATGTTTTTAGTTGCCCAGTAGTGCTTCCACTCAGTCAAGGACTTTTCAGCTTCCCATGCTCTGCCAGCGGGGAGGTGCACAAGAAGCTGGGAGGGGACACGGCCAGGACAGCTGACCCAGCCGGGCCAAAGTGATATTCCATACCATAGACATCATGCTCAGTATATAAACTGGGGGGAGGTGGCCTAGGGGCAGTGACTGTGGCTCGGGGACTGGCTGCGCATCCGTCGGTGGGTGGTGAGCACTTTTATTGTGCATCACTTGCTTTGTATATATCATCATCATCATCATCATCATCATTATTATTCCCTTCCTTTTCTTTCCTATTAAACTGTCTTTATCTCAACCCACAAGTTTTACTTTTTTTTCCCCTGATTTCTCTGCCCCATGCCACTGTGGCAGGGAGGGGAATGGGCGAGGGGCTCGGTGGTGCTCAGTTGCCTGCTGGGGTTAAACCATGACAGTCAAGGTCCCATTTTCCCCTTGTTAAAAAAAATAGCTTGAAAAACTTTTGCTAAATCTTAGCATCAGTCTCGTGACCCAGGATTGAACAGACCAGTATGGTTTAATTTTAGTCCAGTTCACAACTTTTCATTTCTTCTCCGGTCAGGATGGGAAAGCTGGTGGCAAAGGGTCTCCCTTCCTCCTGCACTACCCTTATTCCCTTTTAAAGTGCGTGGTCTTTCGCCTTTCCCAGGCACTCCATTCACACCAGTTTCAAATAATAACGTAAGCCTAGCGATTACTCCAGCAGTACCCCGGGTACAGGCGGCTGTTGAAGCCGCACTGAAAGTTTCTGAGTCTGCAAAAGTCAGTCTCCTAGAAAACTGGAGGGGGTGATGCAAAGAGGCTAAAAAGACAAAATTGCCCCACTCTCACGTGGATGGGCAGCTCCTGGCCATGCTGCCACCGTCAATCGGATCACACGCGTAATCAAGCAATGCTTTTGGCGAAGGGGGCTGGGACCATAGACGGTCCCAATTATAACAACCCACAGCCAAGCGTGCCACAGGGGCATAACAAATGGCCACGGATATTTTTTACCGAGCAAGCAAGAGGGAGGGTGGGAACCTCCCAGCCCCTACTCTGGGCAGGGGAGGTTTATTTAATCTACCCGGCCCCCTTCGCCGACCCCGGATCGTTTCCTCCTCCAACAGCTGCAGCCGTGGGGGACGGAGGAGCGTGGAGACATACAGCTGTCCCTGCCCGATCGCCGCGCACCCCTGCCGAGGACTGCTGGATCCGTCCCCACGAGTCCAACCTTGGGACCAGCTTCCCCAGTCTCGCCTCGAGCCCCAGTCCTTGTGAGCTGCTCAGGACAATTTGCAAACTTCCTTTTTCCTTGCCTCAACCATATCGGTTTGAAGAACAGAAGGTAGAGCCGCTCCTTGCAAACGTTGCCTGGTTTACAGCTTTCAACCAGCAAAGCCGCTGTGTGATGGTAGAAATACACATTATTTGCAAAGTATTTTTTTGTATTTCAAATATTACGGATAAATATGTTTCTCCTTGACCAGCACACCAGGTCTGCGAGATGGTCCCAGCACGTGCTGCTCTTGATCTATACCCCTAGCACATGAACTGGGATGATGATACTTTTTGCAAAATTCAGCTGTCAAGAAGCTCTTAGAGCAGTTTGTTAAATCTCCCTAAGGATTACAGTCCTGCCTGAGGTAAAGGGTTTGGGTTATCTGCCTCAATTTTTAGTGTTTTGGAGGAAAGGAGGTTGTTTTTGCCAGTCAGCTGAAGGGGATTTCTGAACAGGAGGACTCTCACGGTGGCGAATGTCACTTCTCGCAGGGAGGCCTTTTTCCATGGCAAGATCTGCACAGTTGGAATCTGAACAGAATAAGCCTACAGACTGACCAAACACAAACGGGCCTTTTAAAAGCTCTGCGTCAGATTTGTTAGCGCTGGTCCACAAAGACCTGGCTGCAGTCATGAGGACAAAGGGTTCAAAAGAAGACACATCCTCAAAGTGGGCTGGATTCCCCAGTACAAAGGACCAGAACAAGGGCACTAACTGCATTTCTCCTTTAGTTTTTGTCCTATTTAGTTTGACCCTACCCATAGCACAGTTTCCTGGCCTGGCTCTATATAAATGACAACTTTGTAAAGTTGAACTGCTCTTTTTCTAATGTGGATTTTTTTTTTTTTTTGACACAAAAAGTTCAGTATTAGACATAATCACTTTTTGGCATGCTATATAATTATGCATTTTGTTAGATTGATTGGCTCTGTGTAAAGACCTAAACGGAATAAAGTTCTACTATTCACCATTGTCAAAGTAATACCCCAGAATCCTACTCAAATCTGCTGCCGCAAAGGTAGAAAAAATAATAAACCTGCTATAACTAACTTGCCTGGAGCCACCGCTCTGACACCAGGAAACTGAGTTTTTCTGTGCTGCGTAGGGACTTGACTGATACATTTTTTCCTTCAGTTATGGAGTCATTTTCTCAATGGCACAGCATTTTCTCCCAAGTGGCATCACAAGATGCACAGGCTACAGAGGGTTAGATCTCAATGTTGTTAGGGAAAAAACACAAGCCTTTCAATGCACATAAGTTGAGGGTGCAGGAATGTAGAATTAGAGTATCACAAACTGCCCAAAACTTTAGCCACGCCATATCCATACATATCAATCAACACTGATGGTCCTCATAGCAAATTTAAACCATCTCAAACTGAAAACTGAATTTGGGAAAAAATCAGTATCATCACTGTTCAGCTACCTTGTACTTGATGGCAGTAACACACCCGTTTTCATCCTGATAAATTTGATGCTGATGCTTTGAGGTCCGGGCAGGAGGTTGGACTGGATGATCTCCAGAGATGCCCCCCAGCCACTTTCTCGATGGCTGTGTGTGGGTCTGTTCTTTACTTTGCCATCAGTAAGACCTCAGCATTTCGTTAATACATGAAAAAATCTGCCTCAAGGGGATCTCTGGAGACGGAAAAAAACATTTTCATGTTACTTTTTACATGTTTTGGAGTAGAGTATAAAAAATAAAATAAAACTACTTATTGTCATGATTGCACAGACTCTTAATTTATATACATGTTGTTTGTCCAAGGTGTAAGTGTCCTTATGATCTCACACAAACAACATGCTATCAATGCAAGCAGCCCAGAGCATTTCAAGGAAAACCAAGCACTGAGGAACAAGATTTTTTTGGACCATTTGCACTTTCATACAGAAGCAGAGTCTAATTTTATCTTTGTGCATAAGTTGGTATTTGGGGCTAACAGACCAGTGTCTGGATCTCTTAGGAATTTCTCTTTTTTGAGGCCGTGACAATAAACGTAGACCTGCCCTGACACACTGCTCTGTTCTTTCCCAGTTCTCCAAGTGACATGAAATGTTTCTCAATTAGATTCTTAATTATCAAGCCACCAGACCAGCCTCACAGCAACTGCATAAAACCAGCTTTACCTGTTGTATCAATAGCAATGTCACCTCCAAAAGGCGTACAGGAAAACAGATTTTATGCACGACCCCGCTGAATAGCAACAGTCTACTGCTTTCACCTACTGCCTCTGGAGCTGGAGATGATGTCCCCACTTCACACATAAGGAGAGGTTGCCCAGCTAGACTAAGTGCCACAGTCTGACCGTGCAGGGTCTGATTTAGCCTTTGCACAGAAGATGGCACTTAAGTCAATGGAGCAACGGAATGATGTGCCCATGAGCAACAGCTTAGCTAGGGCATTGTGCTCTTGGGCCCACGGTCCTGCCCAAAAGCCAGACTGCAGAGAAAAAAAAATCTTTTTGAAGGCTGTCTTAGTAGTATGTCTCTGAAAATGTCCCCGTTCCCTAAAGCCACCCTTTGTCCGGAGGACACGGGAGCAGTGGAGGACATACAGGTAGGCATTAGCACTGCTGGACGTCTTCCCAAAGCTGTCCTGCATGTTGTTATCCATGCAGGATATGCTTTCCAAAATGCTCCTAACCCGTACCATGGAGGCCTATGGGGTCAGAGAAGTTTTGATTTGAAACTCAGCCTAAATATTACTGCAGCTTTTTCATCAGGAAAAAAATATTTCATATACTGCCCAAACCCACTTCCTACCCTCATTGCTGGCAGGAGGTAGGGGACAGGGAGGAAAAGACAACCCTCATTGCTGTAGCGCAGGCCTTGTGCTGCTGGCTTGAATACTTGCAGTGAAGCTGAAAATGTTCCTAAAGCCCTGGTACTCCTCTGCAGTTCAGCTATTGGGACCAGGAGGAGGAGAGGAATTTGGGTGAATGACCACGAAACTTATCACACGAGCGGAACTCGGTGTTCCTGCCTGTTTCCAAAGGGGAGACGGGAGCCAGCCGGGAAACAGAGTGAGACCTAAAAAACACACAAACCAAGTTTGATTAACTGAAGAGGTGGAAGAACAGCAAATTAGTCTCACTTTGAGGATTTTATACCAATGCACAAAAATACATTTGTGTTTAGGCTTCCAAGCCTAAAGTAATTGTGGGAAGGAAGAGGGGGACTCTTTTCATTCAAAATATTCATTGAAAATTTACTTTAAAGAATCCCTAGTGCTCTCCAAAACAGTTTTGACAGTGGAGAGGAGATCAGAGCTTATTGCATGATGGGGACAGAGGGAGGGAAGGCACTGAATGTAGACAGGACACTGCAAAAGCAGATTTGCAGTGGGAAGGGTCTGTAATGCACACGGATGTGCTTTTTAGATGTCTTCGCGCCAAAGCAAGAAGAACCCATGCGCACCATGGAATGAAGAGCCATAAAGTCAGTCCCACCAGTATCCAGGCTGCTGAGATGCCCTTGGTCACTGCTAAATGATTGTGTGTTGGGTGATCCTGACCATCGTCTAGAACAGCAAGGTGGTAAGGCCACGCTGTCTCTCTTATCGCTGTCGTGACGGGACACTGGAACAGGCTGCGCAGAGAGGCTGTGGAGTCTGCTTCTCTGGAAACCTTCCAAAAACCTGACTGGACGTGTGCCTGTGCAACTTGCCCTAGGTGATCCTGCCTTGGGAGGGGGGTTGGACCAGACGATCTTCAGAGGTCCCTTCCAACCCCCACCATTCTGTGACTCTGTGATTCATTTCTGTTTCCCATGCTGAAGTGGCTCAAGCTGGGCTGAATGAGGTTTCACCCAAATAGTCTACACTTATTCTTTTGGACATCAAAGCTGGGGGGCAGCAAAAAAGCACCAGCCCCACAAGTGTTTTCCTACACTCGTGATCATACACCACCACTCATGCTATGCAGTCAGGCACCCGCCACACCACTGAGAGCGGCCTTTGCTCCCCTGTGAAAGAGCACGTGTTTCCCCCGAGTGATCCACAGCCTTTTTGAAAAATCGCGTCGCCGTTCCCATGCTTGCTGCACATGGACTATGGTCTCCCAAATTCCATCCTGGGCAAAACGCATGCTGGACCAGACCCGTGCCCCCTGCCTCCTGTACCCAGACCACTGTCCCAGCAGCTGGCCTGACCTTTGGGTGAGAAAGCGAAGGTCCTGCCTGCACCACACTTTTCAAAGAGCACATTAACCCTGATTGTCTTGGCTAACTCTCTGGAATTTCCTTCCTTGCCCTGGAGACAGAGCATTCTGTGGAAATGAAAATTAATACTTACAGGCGGCTTGAGTTTGGGTGTGTTTTCAATTATATATTAAAAAAAAAAAAAAAAAAGGAGAGTGAAAATTCAGTGGCTGCTACAAATAAGCCCATTTTAATTGTAAATCCATTTAGCAGGAGGTGGAATTAATCACCTAAAAGAGAGCGGGGGGGGAGAGCCCCGAAGTTGCACACAAAGCAGGGAGGGTGCGAATCACACAGTTGGCATGAGATCCCGTTTCATTTTTGTTAAGTGCAGGGGTTTTAAGTCCTTGAATATCTCACTGTTCTTTCCCTCCTGTTCTCCAGAGGGAGAACAAATGCAAATGGTGTCGTGTTAGAAGGGGCTAAAAGGGCACCCTGCAATAATCCAGTGTGCGAAACCTCATGGATTCATCAAGGAGAGAAGGTGTAACAGCCCTCAGGAAGCCTGCAATAGCCTCTGTGTACACATAACACCTCCAAAGGAATTTTCTGCAGCTATCAAGAACAGACCCGGGTCTATTCACCCCAGCTTCACCCAATAGCTCACTCACACATGCCTGCGGAGCGCTCAGGGGAGCGCGACGGAGCGCCGCGCCGCGCCGCACCAGAATAACCCCAGCCAGATGAAAAATAGGCTCTGTTGTTTCTCCCATGGGCGCTGGTGTTGGAGTTTGACAGGCAAGGGGGAGGATAGTATTCCCACAGCACGAACCCTAGAGCACAGGTTAGCAAGAGCAGGAGCAAAGCAGCAGCCGGTTACCTTGTACCACTTCCCCCCACCGTGCTCCGCGAACCCCTTTTTCCACCCCAAGCGGGGACGGGAGAGCCCAGGCGAAGCCCCAGCACCCGCCACGCTCCACCGCGGCAAGCCTGCAGGCTCCATCCAACGCAGCCAAGTCCCGAGGAACACGGCCGCGGCACAGCGGGCTGCACGGGCGCCGCGGGTGGGATGAAGATCCCGCTTGCGGAGTGGCGGCGGCAGAGCGGATCGGCGCCAACAGGTTTTCCATACACCTTTTCCTTGAAGGCTGCGAATTAATTCAGCTTGGGCAAACACCTTCATTTGATGTTCCTGCTCCACAAACGTTCAAGCTTTAGCTGTACAAATACTTAGAGGAAATGTATGCCACGTTTCCAGCCAGCGCTTGTCACCTTGCACATCAGCAGAGCCTGAATCCTTCTACTGTCGATGAATTTGTCCAGCTCCTCCTTGGACCTGCTGATGCTGTCTCCACAACCTCCTGTGGCAGCACGGTCCCACTGTTTGCTGCCTCTGCCCAAAGAAGCTCTTTCCAACACGTATTTTAAACTGGTCTTCTAGTTTTGCCTCCTAGTTTTAACATTAGGAGATTTGATGAAAAACAGTATCACATTCAGCTTATCCATTGCCACGAAGCTTTTGAAAACTGGAATTATACTCCCTGACCAGTACCCTTCTCCTCTCCAGCTATTGCTTACGATATTGCCGTATTCTGCAATGACTCAATTCAGACAGCCAAGGCTCTGGCCCAAAGGAAAGGGATCATCAGGCCAGTTAGTCACGTCCAGTGAGCAATCTGCATATAATTCTTAATTCCCTAGTTAGTTTATTTTTTAAATTATTATTGCAAACTGGCTCTGTGTAATATACTGAAAACAGTGTGTTGCACAAGTTTTAGTAGGAACCGAATTTTGAAATAGCTACATGCAAGAACGCATACCAGCTGTGACCATGAGAAAAACCACAGGTCTCATCCAGCTGACCACAGTTCACATGTAGAATATGTCCTATCAGTCTGCTTGACTCTTGGAAAACACACGTATCTCTCAGTTACATGGTTTACTTTACAGGGAAAAAATAAATCTGTTTTCAGTGCACAGGTAGGATTGAGAATAATTAATCTGTCAGTTTGGCCATCAAGCTGAAAACATTTTGATTTGATCTGGGTTGAAGCTACATTTTTCTCTAGTTTTCCTTAGACACAGGCAAGATATCAATCTCCAAAATGAGGCACGGAAAGCCTCACACAAAAGCACTCATTCAGTTTTCAAAACTGCACAAACTGAGCTTATAAACCACTTTCCAGGAGTGGTTCACTCTGTGAACCTTGAAGCATTTCTCAAAAGTGAAGAGCCAAGCAGAAGGTTTGCGACACCGAGGAAGAGCTCCTGCTATCCTGAGCATCGCTGCACAGCCCTTTAGTCACAACCCTTCAACTACCAGTTCTTCTAACAGCCTCCACAGCAGAGAAATGGCATTTTCCCCGCTCCACAAGAGACATACCTTAGACCCCCAAAGGACATTCAAGCAAAACAAGGTCTCCAGCACAAGGTGCCTTAGTCCTTGGTAGCACCTCCACCGTTGGGCATGCATCCCCCAGCACGGGAGAGTGGGCAGGAGCCTGTGAGGGAGATGGGCAACAGAGAAAGAAAAAATACAGGAAAGGAAACAGTTACAGTAACATTGTGCAGCTGCTAGGAAGGCTTGCTGGGGGACAGAAGGTGATGTATGTATAGCGTTATAGGCTACAGCATCACAGAGGAGTGACAAGTCTCTGCACCGCGAAGGCACAGGCTGCATTTAAAGATTAAACTTGGTGCTCTCCCTTGGGCTCCAACAGTCAGACGCTTTTACTACAGACTCAATTCTTGGCAAAATAAAGCAAGCTTTCAAGCATCCAGCTATGCGAAATAGTCTCGATGGATGGTATACATAGACACATAGTATGTATGGACTATAGAGCTGGTTGATTGCTAACTCTCATATTGATAGACAGATACAGATTGATACAAGCAATCTGTAAATCTCAAATGTTGAAAATATTTGGCATAAACATGGGATTTGGGGGGAAAAAAAGAAAAGTCAAACTCATGATTTTTAAGGGATGGACAAACGATTTCTGAAAGCAGGGTCTGGCCACACTTTTTAATGAAGAGTGGTGGGCCCCCTCCTCTCCATCTGAAGTCTTTTATTACTGTACCAAACGCTTACTTTTTTCCAGTGAATGTCATGCCCAGTTCCGCAGGCTGTTTGTAAGCAGAGGATAACCGGTTCCTAAAAACTACAAGGAAAGACAGAGCTCCGGAGCATTTGCGGAATCTTCCTCCAAGTGTCTACATTTGCTATAGGCGATTTATTTCAAAGAAAACTCATTACTTCTGCACAGTTAGTTACCACCCCTCTGCCGGCCACTGCACCCACGAGCCTGCCAAGCACTAGGGATCTTCATGAAACTTTCCTACCCAAACCCCCTTGATCCCTTCCTCCTCTCCATACATCATCAGGTCAAGGCCAGCATGGCCCCAGACAAGCTCCTCATCTCAACAGATGATGCAATAGCGATTGCGTTTGCTCAGTCAAACCAGGTAAAAATGGTTTCTTTCCGATTTGCTGCAGAGTGGCAGACTGTACACAGGAACAGATTTGCAAAAGTGCTCCCGGTCACCCTTAGCATCCTCTATTCTGCATCTTCACAGCAGAAACGCAGGGTTTTGACGGCAGAAAATTGGTTTCATGCAATTGTCTGTTCTCACGCACTGCAGCTCAAAGAAAAGTTCACAACGGCAGAGAAAAGTATTTCAGGGCAAATATGATTCCCATACCGTTTGGTTTCTTCAGAGCAGCAGGTTGAAATACCAAGCTCCATCTCTCCCACTGCTGGGCATCTTTGTTCAGCCCACACACAGGCAGGCAGGAAAAGGCTTTAAACAAAGTATTCCTTTAGAGAATATCAGTGGCTCTATTTACGTGCTATTCAATAGGGATATGTGGGTGCATTTGTTATCAAACCCCAGTAATCAGATGTTAAAGCAAAGATGTGCATCGCACAGAGCCCACTGGGACCTTGCACAATGTTCTGGGCACTGAAAGCCAAATGAGATGCTGGTAACACCTTCTCTTGTGCAATTGCACTGAAGAAATACTGGCGCTCTTTTCCATTTTTAAGAAAAGAAGTAGAAAAAAAGGATGAAAGGGATGATATGAATCACCTGCCATGCACAGCAAAGGGGAGGCATGATGAACCCTTTGCTTGAAACGGAACATTTCAGCTGTGAGGAATTTTTTTGTGCCGTTCTTTAAGCCCTAAGAAGGACTTTAACCAAAGACACACAAATGCTGTTACATCAAGAAGTGCTGCAGGTAGGTATTACTGCATCGATGTTCACAATGGACAGAAATTTAAGAGGAGAGCAAAAGAACTGGTACAAAAGAGTCCCAAAGGAAAAAACACCCCATGACCCCACCACTTGCAACACCGCTATTGATACGTGGGAACCAAATCCCTTTGGCACATCAACATTACGCAGCCGGAAACTTGTGAAACTTGTTCCACGGGTCCACAAACAAGAGCCGAGGAGATGCGGCAGAGAAACGACATGGGGGAAAGCGAGGTTATGGACAGGGCACCAGCAAATTAAGCCAGGAAGAAATTAAATTGAGAGAAAGCAGGAATGGGCAGTTATAAAGGACATCGGGCTGGCTCCTGCTGCGAGCTTTCTGCCCCAGGAGTCTCAGCCTCCAGCAATTGCCTTGCTGCAGGTACCTCTGCTCAACTTCAAGGGCAGCCGCTCTGCGCGGAGCCCGAGTAGAGGCTCAAAGAGTTCAGCATGATGCTCCATTTCAAAAAAAATTAAATTAACTTGGGATGCACCAAGATCTGACAACCCCCTAAAGACAGAGGGAAGGAAGTTTTCTCCATCAAGTTTTCTCCATTTTCTCCATTTTCCGCATGAGGAAAAGCATTCCCAGGAATTGCTGCTGCTCCTTCACTAACAGCCCCTTTTCCCTCACGTCTCCCCCCGCAGCAGCCCCTGCTCTCCTCCTCTGCAGCCCATCATTATCGTCACACAAGGTCACACAATCACAGAGACTGAGTACAATGGCAAAAATGTAGTATTCAAACCCCAGTAGCAAGAGATGTCTTGTTTGCAGATTAGCATCATTTCCCAAGACAACAGGAAAAATGACCAATTTAGGGACTCTCACTAGATTAAAAGAGATTTCATCCCCCTCTCTGTTAATTCACCAACCTAAATCTTACAGTGCTTGTTTGGGGAAGGAGCGGAAACAAAGGGGACGAACTCTCTTCGCCTCATCCATCATTTTGAGGATGCAAGATCATCCTTGATGCTTTATAGACAAGGTCTGCTGGGCTTTGCAGGCAGCTTTTTTAATTTGCCTGGCTAATAACATGAAGACAAAAAACATCATTTCAGCTACTCAGCCCTGCATCGTACAGATTTATGTTATGGCAGCTGTACGTGTGTTATGGCACCCTAGCACATTATGCCGCCGCTTGACCGAATTCGGAGGAGTTTTTCCAGGGTCAGCAGAACTGCATCACAGCAGGCCTTGCTGTTGAAAGCCCCTCACGCTGCTGTGCAGCCACGCGGGTTGCAGGGGGTTCTGTGTACGTGGCAGTGGCATAAACATCGCGTGATGGCAAGCGGATCAAAAAACAAAGTCTTCTCAGAGCTGCAACTCTCCAAAAGCAGCTGCTGCCACTGATACTCCAACTGGCCAAATTCTGCCAACCAGCTAGTTTTGCTCTGGAAAGCACCCGATCTTTCAGTTTAAGTGTCTTTTCATCAGCTCTGTGGCCCATGACCTTCAGCTCTCCAAACAGCACCAGCCTCAAAGCAAAAACCCTGCCAGCCAGCCTGTCGCAGCACATGCAAATAGCTTTTCTTAAGAAGAAAAGCCATGGACTAGAGAAGTGCTCAAAGGGCATGTGTGGAAAGTCGATGGCAGATAAGGGCTGTGTTTGCTCAGACATACCGAAGTTCATGGTTAACTAAGCACAAAAAAATATTAATCATGCTTACATAGGCAAGTCTATAAATAACCCCAATGGATGGAGTACACTGCTGGCAATTTCCTTATGGAAGTGAGAGCCAGACAACATTCATGTCCTCAGATTTTAAGGGGATATTAGAGTCCCCAGGGATGTCAATGATTGCATTGCTCCTATGGCATTTTAATAGCAGTGAGACAGCTGCATCTCCGTGTACCTGTGTCCTCCTCCCTCCCAGATGAGCAATACCGACACTAAAGGTGACGTCTCTGCAACCTGACAGAATCACTGTGCAAGAGAGATGCTTCCCAAATGCCTGCAGCTTTTTGCCCAGAGCTATGCAAGTCTGGGACGTGCCCTGTGGCTCTGCCTGGGAGCTCAGGGCATACGGCAGCCTGGTCACAGCCGCTGTGATACAGACATCAGAAGGACTAGATTCATATAAAACATCCTCAAGAGTCTTTCTTCCTGGACAACAATTCTAGAAGGAGGATCTGCCTGAGAATATTCGGAGGGACAGCAGCCCTGTGCAGGAGAGCCCCAGGAGCCCTAATGGGACCCTCCTGCCGCCGCAGGCAGAGCCCGAATGCCCTATCCGGGTCACCCAGGGAAAGCCGCACACCAGATCAGGAAACCAAGCTTGAAGTAAGGCCCTGCTGTGTCCTGGGACACATTAAAGCCAATGTATTTCCCACAGCTATCAGGGAGTTACATTTCTCATGCAGAAGATATCTGCATAAAAGCGGTGACCCCAAATGCATGCTGTACGGTCCCACTGGAAGATCCCAGCCCATTCCTTTCATTCGGGGTGGGGGGAAAAAAAAAGATCATATTTGATCTGCAGTGGGAAGGGAAATAGAGCATGAATACACTCATTCAGCTGGTGCCCTAACAATTAATAGGGGCTCCAGCTTAACTTCAGTACAGCAGGAGGGGCAAGCTTTCGAAAGCCTGAGCCAAGGGGGTAACCGGGTGGGTTTGGGATGGAGCAAGCAAATGTCCCCCAGCGACAGCTTAACACTACCACCTGGTGGAGAAAGCCAAATTTGCGCTGTCTGCTTCAGCGTGGGGCGGCAGAGGGGTGCAAAAAAAATACAACGAAAGAAGATAAAGATGTAACAGGGCTATTCAGGCTTATTTTTCCACAGAAACTGAATTTTCCACCCCTTTTCTGTAGGCACTCAGCGAGGATGAAAACCACACTGAGACTGAGCTGTTTAGCTCAGGTGTCCCGCTACAAACGCAGCCACGTGGCCAGCAAAGAGGCCGTTGGCATGGGGCATCCAGCAGCCTCCTCCCGAGCTGTGCTCCCAAAAAAACAAGCAGCAGCAAAGACTTGTCAGGAGGCAACCAGGCAGCTAACGTCAGCCTACATGGTATCAAAAAAAGTGCCGCTCTGTGATAACCATCTCTCCCGTTAAAGATATTTCATAGCTGTAGGTTTAAAAAAAATAAAAATCGTGCTCCCTGAAATTTGTATTAGCAAAGGAATTACTTGAAGGAGCCCTGGATGAGAAAGGATATATTTAGTCCTTCCGTTCTGTAGCTTCATGAATTCCTAAATCTGCACACATCTCTATCTAACCGTTCTGAAGTGTTTAATTAGTGATCTTTCCAGAATCTGCGGACAAAACATTCATTTTTGACAATGTCAGGGTTTCATTACACTTAAGCAGCCTCATTATGTAGTTCCATCCTGGTGTTGAATCAATTAAGCATGGCGGCAATAAAGCGAAGTGGAACTAAAACTAATGTTCTAGTGAGAGTTAAATCACCAGGATTATTCAGAGGGAAATGTTACTTAAGCAGACCCAGGCAGAGTTTGTTTATGCTCGCGAGCATCGCTGTGCTGCACCACACAACCTGGAGATCTTGAGCTCCTGCTGCACCCCTCTGAGAAGCAGCAAATTAAATCCCTAAATGGGAGGTGTGTGCACTCTTGTAGCTAATTTAAGGTTATGAGTAACTTAATTTTTTTATTCATGTTATGTAGATACGTTTTATAAATATTTTTATATATGTGGAATAGAAAATTCTGTCAAAATTAAAGCTCTAAAGGAAAGTCTAATTCAAAACCAGCAATATCTTAACAGAGACAGAGTAAATAACTTCCACTATTTATATAATTGTGCAGTGTAAAATTATGAGCAACAGTCTTGGCTACTGTAAACCAGACACTGTTGACTTCTAGTCAACTATGACAATTTACAGACTCCTCCACAATTTGCCATGGCCACTAATTAGTTTATTAAAGACTCCCTGCCAGTTGTGAACTCCTGAGATGATGTAAGCTGGAGTGTTGGGGTTTTTTAACATGTAATTAATTTTTCCATTTTTTATTTTCTCCCTCCTTTGCACTTGGCTCAGCTCAGGCGGCTCCATCTTTGGATCAAGCTGAGCTCAGCTTGAGCACGGTGCTGCAGCTACGCTGTGCTCAGCCCAGGGACTTCTCACCAGATGTTAATGGTGTTTATTTATTAAGAGAAGCGATTGTGAACAGGATTGCTCTGAATTTCAGCCAAAATAGGTTTTCACTTGCTCAGGCTGTTCAGGTCTGCAGGAAAACCAAAGTTGGGGCATTTTAAGCAGAAAACTTCTTCCATTTGGAAATGCTGCAGGGATGTAAGTTTTGGGCACAAGTTACCTGCTCTCCATCTTTGCAAAGGGCAAATCAGATTTTACCTATGACTCCTTGGCCCTGGGACCCTGTCCTTTACAGGAGAAAAAAGGTGTGAAGCAACCAAACTAGATCCTCAAGCCATTGCTGTGATATCTCGCTGAACTGAAAATACTCTGGTTTTCCATCAGTGTTGGCCAAAGACAGGCAACTTTTGTGCAGAGCCATGAATTTTGTGAAAGCTGCAAGTCAAAAGCTTAGTGCTCCCCCTCGAATGACAGTTTCATCAAAATATTTCCTTAGATTAAGGTATTTTAATAACATCCCTCCAGACACCATTTAAATACCATTTGCCTGGAAATGGATCAGCTTCCAGCAGGAAAGCAGGCAGTCCTGATCCAGCATCTCTCCAGCCAGCCCGTGAAGACGGGAATGGAATGAATCCCTGGTTGACTTCCCAAAAGTTGCATAATTAGACAGAAAAGCCACTCCAATGCCTGAGCCGAAAAAATTGCCAAACTGGGGAGCAGAAAACTACACCGCTGCTTTGCTTTCACAGGTCAGCAGGAGCTTGGCCATCGAGCAAGAGGGGACTCGAGGCATTGGGATGGGGTGGAGGGTTAAACCAGAGGATGGAGGACGGCGGCTCTGCAGCATCCGGCCAGGGCAGGCTGCGAGGAGCCAAGGAGTTGGGTAAGAAAACAGCCTGGCTTCTCTCACAGCGTCACGGAGGCGATACAGCCCTGCAGAGTGTTTCCATTGTAATGAACTGGCATTTTCTGATGGGGAAAAGAAAAAAAAGCTCTGAGCCTGGAAGCACTTTTGTAGCGAGTGCTGCCAGCGCCCACTGGCGTCAGGGTGTTTTTGAGAAGTCTCTCACTTTCTCAGGTGTCCAAAATTAAATTTTGGAGACCGGCCTTAGGCTCCCGCTTTCTTACCCATCTTGGCTGATCTTCAGCTTTTCATCAGATGGGTAAGCAGCAAATCTCCCCCCACGCCACCATCCGTTGAGTCAGGGTTGCTCCACATCAGGCATCCTCAGTCTGCTTCTTTCCTGGCTTTGGACAGATGCAGGACTTGGAGATCCTCCTCCTTGAGATCCTGTTGCCAGGAGGCTCTTTTTTCTTCCCTGTCCTTTTTGTTGTTGTTCAGGCCCCAGGAAAATAAGACTTTTCATTTCCCATCTCCACTCTCCCTTCACAGGGACATTCACAGCCTGAGGCATCTGAAAGGACGTTGGAAAGGCAGAGGCTGGCCACTCTTGCCCATGCAAGGAGAATGGGGAAAAAATTTGTGTTTGGCCTTGCCAACACTGCTGCTTCTGGACTTTCAGTGGTGCAAAGCATCCTGGCAATGCCCTCTCCTAGAGGACAACCTACACAGAGGGGTAGAAACTGCCACTGGGGAGCCAGGGCCCAGTGAGATCTGAGCAGTGAGCAGAGGAGCCATTCCAGCTGGCAGCTCTTCCCTGGTGCTTCTTCCACCCAGCTCTCTGGGCCTCCAAAAGCCTTTGAGAAAACACAGGCCTGTCCACAAGCCCCCCTGAGCTCCCCCAGCCCCAGCAGCGAGCTGCACAGCTCCTGTCTCACAGCTCAGGCTAGAAGTTCATGGGCCTCCCCAACTGCTTGTCTTTTGAGGAAGATTGTCAAGAAAACAATTGCTCTCCAGATGTAGCATCCCGTGCCCTTCTCAAAGCAGCAGGGGAGCTTCGGTTTCTTTCTCTTTCTCACAGGCATATCGGCAATTTCTTCTTCACTGCCTTCCCAGACACATCCCTCACTCTCCAGCCAGCTTTTCCTTCCTGCAACATGGGCTCCAGGGAAGACTTTGCCATCCATCGCATCCTTGCTCAGCTGCCAGGGGCTCAGAAGGACAGAGGACACTGGCACGGATAGCGAGAGAGAACCCATAGGTCTGTACCACTGCCAAACCCCACGTGGATATGGCACAACCTGCTCCCAGCACCTTGGACTCATATTTCCAGCTCATACCCATGGTCTTTCCCTCCCTCCAGCATCCCTTAACTGGACAGGTCTGAACTGTCCTTGGAGAAGCCCTCCCCAGCTCCCAGAGCCTAGTCACAAGCTACTGTGATCTACTACTCTAATCACTACTGAGTTTTGCTGAAGGCTTAGTCCTACCCCACACTGCCAGATCTGCTCAGCTCAGGGCACTTTGCAGCATTCAGGTCAAAGCAACCAACAGGTGGTCAAGGGAAGTGATTTGGGGGCTTCCTGGAAGAGTGTCAGGGAGACCCATGTATTTATGCAGCTAAGGGAATCACAGGAGACAAGCCATCACACACAAGAATGATTTAGACCTGTCACTGCTGAGTTTCAGAATGGGACTCACCAGGGTTTGGACTTCAAAAAAATCAAAAGGACTGACTACTGTCCAGGAACAGGCACCATTTTTGCTCCAGGCAGCTGAGCAGTGTCTTCTCTCTCTTCAAGATCCTGACATATCAGTCATACATAGCTGCAGACAACCCTAAAATTTCTTCTCTGGCTCACCATCAGGCAAAGCTTTAGCTCAGCCCTGAAGCTTTCCACCATCTGCCTTGCTCCTCAGACTCTCACCTTCATTACTCCCACCGACCAGACTTCTCAGGTCTTTAACCTACAAACTAAGAGACCACACTCATGCTCCTATGGCTCTAAATAACCTGAATTTGAGCAGTATGACCCCTGGACCCGCCTCCCTCCACGTGGGCAAACAAGTTACACCTGGCTTGGGTGAAGCTGAACCAAACTTTCTTACAGGGTTGTATTGGTCTGTGAGGACCATCCAACAGTACAACCCAAACAAAGGCTTGCTTTCAGAAATCATCGTTCTCAACAAATGCTATCTGCTTCACCTCAGTGTCCTCAGTGATGAAAATGTGGGAATAGGAATAAAACACAGTGATAATAATAGAAACACACTTTTTTTTTCAGGTAATAATGGTTCTCAAAGCCCGCGTACCTTGAGGACTGAAATTGGAAACCTCTGTAATAAAATGCATGAACCACTTGTGATTAAGGTAAAGGACAACTTATGGCTGAGGGGCAGTAGGTGACTTATTGGCCCTGTGGGGAACCTTTTAGGCCATTTCTATGGAGAATACACATATCTTGCCTTCCTGACTCACTGTTACAATGGTATTGTTTGGAGCCAAAGGGAATAATTTTCTTGGTAGCAGAGAGGATCCTGAAGGCAGAAGACCTGTTTGTTGACGCAAATTAGCTACTGAAGGCTCTGAGACTCAGAGAGAGGTTACTGAAGAGTGGCAGTGGTGGGGACCAGCCAGCCAGGACAGGACATGAGGGAGGGACGAGAGAGGAGTGAGCATGAAGGAGTGCGGTGTGGAGAACCTGCGGGAAGGACTGGCTATCTTGGGAGTGATGGAATGAGATATAACGATGCCTTGGGCTGTGATGGATGTAGAAGAAAGTTACACTGGCAGCATGGATGTGCCCCAGAGCTCTGCTGCTCTACCCTGCCCTCAAGACTCCATCCCAGATGGCTTTGTGAAAATGAAAAATTCGTCCCTTGTTGCTGCAAGATGTGTTATGTGCAGAGGTCCCGAAGGAGATGTAAGCCCAACAAATATCCAAATTCACATGGACACATTAAAAAAAAAAAATCAAAACAGGGATCCTGAAGCCAGTAGCAGAGACTTTCTTGTCAGAGAGTGAGGAGCCAGGACCTGAGAGGAGGAAGATACACACCTGACTTTGAGCCATAGCGTGTCTCAGTGAAATGTCTTCACCAGCCAGGAGCACCAGCAGGAGCAGAGGCAGACCTGGCCATAGCATTACATGCCAGGAGAACTGAGACTGCCCTTCTCCCTGTGCAGCCCAGTCCTGGATTAGCTGAATATCCAGTGGAAGAAAATCTGAGCCCCAAGCATGCATTGGCATTTGCACAAAAGAGAGACAGATCTTCAAATAACTTGAGATTAGGCAGCTCTGTAAAGTCCAAATTACACTTCCAGAGCTGTATACAAGACTCGGAGCCACATACGCCCTCTCCCTTCATACAGAGAAGTCTGGGAACATTAATGCCAAAAATTGAATCCACCAAATGCAGTTTTCCCTTCCTACCAGCAATTCTCTATCCCAGTGCTCACGCCCAGAATGGGTCCCTGGCATCAAAGCCCACTGGCATGCAACTGCCCACTTTCATACTGCTGTCCTCCAAAGCAGGGTGGCCACGTCCGAGCTGCCATGGGGATGAGTCCCGGGCTGCCGCCAACTCCCAAGCCGCCTGCATTTGCTGGCTGGGGACTGACAATTTAGCAGCACAATTGAGTTGTGGTGCCTGAGGACATTCCTTGGCTCTGCTCAACTTGCTGTTGTAGCTGCAGTTCCTCAGACCACTCCCTTCCTGCCTTTCATAGCCAGTGCCTCTTTGATGTGGTTCCAGTGTAGGTTAGGTTATAAAACTGCTGCAACGGAGAGACCCTCACTTTATCACGGCTCAAGGAAGACTTCCCATACCCACCTCTTGCCTCATCATTATGTAAAGAAAATATTTGCTTTTATCTCTTCTGCAAAAGATTACATGGCAACTCACCCAGAAATAGCTAGATTGGTTTTGGATCACCTCTAGCTGCGATACCAGGATAAGATGGATCTGCCCCATTCACTTACACCACCCTGGCTACTCATTTCCACCGGTAGCTGGACATTTGCACAACTATCTGTGCACCAAGAACTGTGTCAGGTGTGCAGGAAAATGCCTTTTCTGGAAGTGAAGGGGCCAGATGTGGCTTGGAGTGACTGCACAAAATACTGCTGACACAACTGATGCACCGCAGGAGAATGAGTGGGAGGCAAGGGGACAGAAAGCCAATATTGCTAAGAAAAAGACAGCATTGCATGCAATCACAAACCCAGCGACCGCTCTGGCATTTGCAGGTTCATTCTTTTAAGCTAGCATGACAATATCTATACGAGCTGCAGTCGTGCAGCAAACTGCCATGCAGACATCCTTTGCATGGAGAACCTCTCAATGAAAAAAAAAAAAGAAAAAATGCATGCTCAAGAAGATGGTTACATTTGACCTAAGAGCAATGTGGGAACAAACGTCAGCAGTACCGAATATAGGTGTCAGTGCAAATTTTCTTCCTAAACAAGCAATCTTTTGCTATTTAAAAAACCTTCTTGTTCTCAAGAACATTCCATCCCTGAATTCTCCACACAAAGCTTGGATCGGATGTCTACTATTCATATATTTTTCCCTCTTGGTTTCAATATTAGCTGAGGAGCATTATCGGCAGGAGTTAGAGCCGGAAATAGGAAATGAGATGGAAATTGTTAACAAGAGAGGAAAATAGTTCAAGGAGGTTGGTCCTTCTAAGAATTGCTACCTTTTACAGCCTAGGATTTTGTGACATTCCGACCAGAACTAATTTAACAAAAGGAAAATTCAAGACATTTGTTGATTTTGATCATGTTGTTCAGATATCTTGTTATTTGCTATGTTTTATTGTGCTTTACAAACATGGAACATGCATGCAATCCTCATCCAAGAAGCTGACAGTCTAAGTATGAAAGAAATGGTAGGTGGATATATAGCACACAATATGAAATGGAAAAAGGAGGTAATAGGGGCCAGCAAGGTAAATGGTGGTCTTAGCAATATCTCTTGAAAGACTTGCCACTGTCTTTTCTTAACAAACAAAACCTTGATATGTGCCCTGTACAAGAGGGGTGACTGCATACACAGCAGTCACAAGGTCCATGGGATAGAGGCAGGACAAGAAAGATGGATACTCCAAGCCCAGTGCAGTCCTGATGCAGCTTTAGTTCCAGCATTAGCAGGACCAAGAATTGCAGATGGTTCACACTGCAACGTGGAAATGAAAAGGGACATGCCCAAAAGCATTCTCACGGGATGTGTTATCATTTAAGGCATTCCTATCTATACGAATAACCATCCAGGTTGAGACAGAGAGAAGTGCCACAGTTCTCCACGGTTACATCTTGCCCTCTTTGTACTCTGTGCATTGCGTTAATAAATAGAAAATATGGAAGGAGAAAACCCAGTTGCAGCTAAATTTGAGTTACTGTTGGTACACATTAAACGGATGAAGCTGGTACCACAAGTCAGGAGGACACTAGATAACAAATCAATGCAGCAGGTAAGTTTCAGTATTTCTTTCCAGTGCTTTTCTCATTTGTGCTCTGCTGAAGTTAATGTCTTATCTTGTTTAATTTCTCCTTCCTGAAGACTAACCCTATGTAGTCTCTGTACTCGTGCTAAAAATCTGGCTTTACGCTGGAATATATCAATATCCCACTGGCTGTGAAACAGATTCTTGAGGGACACTGCAGATGTTTATTGCTGGTAGCTCTTTACAATCAGAGTAGGTAAAACCATTAGTTATGTTCATATGCTGGAGAAGAGCCTTACCCTGGGGCAGGATGATCTAGGAGTAGCTACAAAAGATAATAAACAATTGAGTTTGTATGACCTGAAAACGTAACCTCCTCTCTCCCAGAAGCTGAGACATGAAAACTCCTCATGCGCAGCAACAGCAAAGTAAAATGGGCAACCTTAAGCCATTATGAATGTGTCCTGTCTTATTTTACACTCTCACCAGCCAGAGTGAGCATAATTACATCTGCAGTACAGTAAATCTTGCCATATGCCAACTTGATGATTACCTCTCTGATCCTACCCTAACCCTAGGTAGGATGCATCAGCAAATGCTTACATTCTCCACGGTTCCCTCAGTTACAGATTTAATATATTATCTGTACGTCCACAGCCTATTTCTGTACATCCTGGTACCATTTCAATATACGTTGCTGAATATATGGTGTTTTGCTGGCACCACTATTTCAAATTCAATTAATACGCACAGGGGAATCCCTAAGCAATGTCGTTTGGCACCACCAGGAGAGGTGGGGATGCTCCTCACTATATTTCTCAAGGATAAAGGCCAATGTGGCAAATTGCACAGTAAAAGAATAACATAAATGTATAGATTGGGAGATTACGATGAGTACTGATTCACTAAATGTGTAACAACCACAGGTTCTAACTGTGGATTTGATCTAAATGGTGAGTGTAATCCTAAAACCAGAATATTTAGTTACCTTAAGTGCAGCTCCGACAGGCCGAGATCCTGTGGCTTTGGTTCCAAAAGAACGAAGCTAATTTTATCTTTCTTGATTTTCATATGAGTAGTTTCGGGATCCCTGCAATTTTCTTTGGTTTGCAGGCTAAGCTGAAACTCAGCAAAAATAGTTTGCCCAGCTTCAAAATAAAAACATTCTCAGTCATGTAGGGACTAGTATGTTTACCACCTCAAAATAAAATAAAGCTCTGAGCTGCCCAGAGAAATGCATCATTCCCACCTCTAAAATTAAATCCTATTCTTTCCTCAAAGTTTTATTTTGACTTGTTGCTGTTTATCCTACCTTCTCTATTGTTTCTGAGCTACGTACACACAAAAACGGGATTTCTCCATTCTCTAATGCTGAGTAAACTGCACAAGAAGACTTCACAGGGATTCCCCATAAACAATCTGTCATTGTGCATCCACCCTGCAAATCCTGGGATATGGCTGTGGACTGCAATACGCATGTTTTGGTATGTGACACCCGTATTTTGGCTCCCACCTCAGGGCACATCTCTTCATATGCTGATTTATCTTTGCTCATGTATCTTCCATTAGAGCAAAGCAGTTCAAACTGAGAGACAGTTTCTGAACAAGGATGACCTTCATCTCGCCCAGCACGATGCAACTTGAAGATTTTGGTGTTTAGTAGCAACAGACATCAGGACAGAACCTGAGTGTGGGTGCAGACCCTGACATCAACTTCCAGAGGGACTGAGTGTGTTTGTCCAATTTTTCTGCTCTGTTCTATCTCTTCTATCTCAAATCTCACCCTTGCTCTTAATCACTGTTGCATAGGTGAGATTTGAGATATTTTCCAAGGGACTACTTGCGTTCCCAAGGTGTATAAATGGTATGCACAAGAGAAGCCTTTCTCTTGCACTCACAGAAACAAAACCAGACATGGGGATTCCAGCTGGCACAATGAACCATCACAAGCATTTGTGTCCAAAAGGCTCTTTCCAGCCTCACTGATCTTGGTCTCTTTGAGCCATACGGTGGCCAGAGAGTGTTTCAGCCCCAGCTTCCCTTGAGTGGGTAGGGATCTGGTTTGAAGTGGATCCAGACTCCCTAAAATTGTGTATTTAAAAAGAATACTGGGCTCTGAAAGGAGCTGGGTTAGCACCGCAGGGGTATAGAGGATGCACACCTATTTTATTAACCTTCCCAAAGAATGAGCAGCTGAAGTCCTGCCGAGGGTGCTGCCAGTAACCTCAGGCGGTCTGGGATTTGCAGGCTGAAGCACTCCTCTGCGCAGCTTTGTCCTGGGGTCTCTAGTAGCACCTTTGTTTCTATCCTCTCTTCTTCCACTCACATCTCATCTGCCACAGCTGGCGTAGGCATCTCCCAAAAAGAGACAAATTTAAAAACCCCTGGTCCAGTCACGTTTCATCATTTGTCAGCTCTCTGGTCAGAGTGTACCTAGAAGCTTTTATTAATTTAGCTTTCCCACACTATTGTTACTGCCCTGCTTCTCCTATCTAATTAGAAACTCATTTCCTGAGGAATACACGTCTCCCAGAAGGGAAACAATAAGAAACATTTGGTAATCACTAGCCTGTGCTATAAGTTTATTTTAAGGCTATAATTGCTGGGAGTTCCAAGAGATTTAGGGGGTATTTATTGTTACAGCAGAGCAAGTCAAAGGACAGACACTAGGATAGAAAGCCTTTCATCTCTGGGTCACTGATTCAAATCCCATACAGGTCAACAGTAGCTATAACTCGTCTTTACCCAATGAGTCCTCAGAGTCGAACATGACATTAGTTTGGTGACCTTCATTTATTGCCTTACAGGCAGATGCCAGGCTCCCAGATCTGGTGCCTCTGGGTGACCCCACCAGCCGTCTCAGCAGGGCCAGTCACCACATGGGCCAGCAGGAAAGGTGTTGTGGAAATTACTCACTTTCATAAAACCAGCCGTACCCATGCGCTTCCTGGAATTGGGATCTTAAAGCCAAGACTAATCATTGGAGAACCAACACATCCAAGTCCCACCTCTCTTGTCCTCTGTACCCCTTTCCTCCCCTTTTTCTCCTCTGACTTTCAACAGTGTTCTGATGCTGCCATGCAAATTCTCGCTTGATCAGCTGTGAGTCCCCAAAATGAGCTCCCTTCATGCAGACAAAGAAAAATAAATGCTGAGTTATGAGTGTAACGTGACATATAACATAGCATATAAAAAAATGAGTATAAAATCTCCATTGGCTTGGCCAGTTGCAGGTGGATTTGCCCTGAACATGGGTCTTGTGACAGATCAAGGGGTGTGGATCTGAGACCTGGTCCAGGTTTATATTGAATTCCCCCATTAACCAACCACTCAGTTATTCAGGGTGACAGACCCCATGAGCTGCTGGCTATAGAGACTATATTTCTTTTTGAAGGCTACAGACACCATATATCTTTCTCACGCTCAGCTCCTGTGCTCCCGGGCTTTCGACATTTTCCATTGCAGATTTGCACCCTGGGTCTTGTCTCTTGCAATAGTTACTTCCGTATCACCAAAGCACAGCATGAGAAAGCAGTGATGTCTGGCCAGCCAGCGTGGTATCTGAGCCTGCAGCAGGGCTGGCCCAGGTCCAGCACGTACATCAGGGAGGGCTGCAATCTAGGAGCCAGTTTCTAGCCTTAATTATGTAAGCTTGACTACCAGATATCTCTATCAAATTCAGTGGCACGACTGCACGTGGAGTTCACACACAATCAAGACCAGGATCTGGCTCTGCAGCTGCAAACACCGTTGCTGTAAAATTTGGCTCAGGGGTGAGTGGTTGTGTGGGCTCTGGCATCTGGCAGGCTGAGCATACGCACTGGCTTTTTGGGGAACATATTTCCCATTTATGAATTGAAGTCTTCTTCTCAGACCTAGTGACAGCTCTCAGTTTGGCCGCGATCAACTCGGTTTCTTGGGAATGCCTGAGTGAAACATTCAAACCTAGAAGACATGAGTTTTATGAACCAGAAAAATATAAGGTGCACTTGGTCTTGACACCTTGTGCACAACTTGCATATTTTCCCAAACAAACCCTGCCTAAACCTTCCAAGGGCTCAGCATGAGATTTGTAAATGTGGACAATTTGACAATTATATTTTTGATGAGCAGAGCTAAAATACACAGCTTTTCTCATTCTGTTATTTAATTGGATGAAACATTTGAAATTAGACCTAATTACTTTTCTCACTCCATTAATACCCAGTGACAGTTGATTTCTGTTTTGTGAGAAGCATTAGAACTTTTGCCGAATTATTCAACTACCACCTCACTGTGAAGGATCCTAGGAAGTAATATCAATAACAGCCGTAGCTAGTTTATGCTAAAGTGCCTTATGCACACAACTTGCATTCCGCCCAGGTCAACTGGATGTAGTTAAGCCTCCTTGGATCATATGTTACTTTACTTGTAAAGTAAAGCTGAGAGTTTGTTCTTGTTGGGTTGCTGTGGACAGGCTCCCACCACTCTCGCCGCTGGCAAGTGCTTGAATGCTACCCCAAACTGCTTGGTTTGGCACCGGCTTTTGCACTTGGGTGTTCGTCTTTGCCCCAGGTTATTCTGGCAGGATCTCTCCTCCTCATTTAAATTCTTGTGGGCAAGGAGAACTTCACCATGTTGAGCTCAACTAGCAATGAGGCCATGTAAGCTTTCCAGTTGCCCTCTCCCTCTACACTTGCACATGTATCCCTTCAGAGCACTGCCTTTTCTTGCCCTGCTGCTTTGCTAGAGACACGAGTATTTGTAGAAAGAGATTTCGAAAGCTTCTTAATGTCTCAAGAGAAACCTCAGAGTACAAGGAAAATATGGGAACAGTATTCTCAAGCTATAGAAGTACATCTTTCCATCTTACTTGGCCTTAAGATGAGGGTTGGGAGCAGAAGCAGTTGTGCATTGACTCTCTTCAGCATCTTCCACACCTTGGCTGACACAAGCAGGAGGGCCACCACCTGCAAAGAGGATGACCTAGGTCTCTGGGTGAAACTGGGAGGACAAGAGATGGGGAAACCCCAGCTGTTCCAAGAAATGATCTTTACGACAGAATCTTCTGGAGTATGTTCAGGGAATCAAAAAGATGCAAATAATTTTGCAAATGTACAATTAAGACAATTCAGAAACAAAACATAGCAGTGAAGGTCTTGCTGCTAGGCAGACTATTTTCTGCTGTTCTGGTCTCCCAGAAAATACAGAGAACACTCTTTGATGAGACCAACATTTTCAGTCAAAATCATTTGAGGATCTTCCCAGCATTCACCTCCACTGGAAATGGAAAAAAAAGAACCATTCTGCTCATGGCTTCAATGACGTGATTATACCACATGGTTGCAATGGCTGTGTTCCATGGACAGATCCACAATAACCTTATTGATATGGTTTGGTTTGGGGATTTTTTTAAGCTTCAGTGCATATTCTCTCTTTTTTATCAACTCTAATACACTAATTTTGTGCAACTCATATGCAAAAAATATCATCAAAGTGCAGTCTAACACTCATAAAATTTTACATCCTCCCAGGGTATAGGCTTCTAGTAAATCAGAAATCCATCTTTTTTGTTTCAGCATATTTCAAAGCGGAAGCACAATGCTCTTCTGACCTTCCTGTCATCATGTGAAGCATTTTTTCACCTGTCCACAATATGTCTGCTCCAAGTCATGCTCCAGCATCACCATTGATACTGCATAGCCTTCTCCATGAAGCTGTTATCTCAAAAGGAAACAGATGGGAAACAGCCATGATTAACACAGGGCACCGCTTCTTATCTCTCTCTCTTCCAGAAACGCATGGGATTGGCAGCCTCCTCTAAATTTTCTGTGTAAGGATACCTAGAAGACAGTGAAAATCTAATCCTCCTCCGGAATTCTAGAAAAATCAGAACTCCATCCGCATCCCTAAGTGATCTGAGAGAGATCATTCCCTGATCATGAGAGCAGTCGTTCCCTGGCTTGTTTTGGTCAGAAGGTGTGCGACCTGCAGCCATGGCCCTTTTCAGACCGTTACTATATCAATGTTGAGTCGTCTTTGGGTCACAGAGATACATCACTCCTGCTGAAATGGCCGTTGCCCAGGCTGGGGGGCATTCCCACGCACTAGCTTCTTCTAGCTTCTCTGAGAAATCCCAGTGAGGGGAAACTGCCAGCAGTTCTCATGTGCTGTTGGTCTTCAAGGTCTCAGCACAGCCACAGTCCTCACCCATAGACTTCCTTGTGCATCCCAGGAACAACTGGGGTTGCAGACCGGTAGCAGCCATGCTGTGGGACAAAACTGGGGAGCAAAAGCTATTGTCAAAGAGATGCCAAGCAGGTTTGCATGCTCCTGTCCTGGAAGAGGCAGAGAGCTCAAGTCTGGCAAACACCTCCATGGCTTCCTAAATCTATACTACATCTCCCATGCTTCAACACAGTCTCATCTCCAGAGCTGGATGACCAAAAAATGTCCAAGTGGTTTCCTGACCTCCCCACTTGCAGCAACAAAACCATCACTGTGCTGATTGCAACCCATCCCCATGAGTCACAGTCAGAGCAGCCAGAAACAACCCTCTGCTGCAAAAAACAGTGCCTGATAAATCATGCACAAAAAATAACTGCCTCATTTATTTCTCCTCAGCCTGACTCTCCTTTTGCCACTGTGCAGAGCTACCGCTGACCAAGCCGTAGGGAATAATAGACCTTAACCCCTCCACTTGCACAGCAGGCAGGGTGTGTGTGTGATCCTGAGACTGGCTGTTGTGATCACACCGCTCAGCATGATTCCTGGTAGCACTATCTGGACTGGTGAACGTCAGCAGAGGAAATATCAGCAAGTGCTTGTTGATCCTATCTTAGTCCCAGGGTCCTTATATTTTACAGGAGACATCACAGCACGTGTTACAAAGACCATCGCAGAGCAGAGGGGTGCAGGATGGGACTTCGTGCCACGTGCTGCTTGTGCAGGTCCCTTAGCGCATAGCCCGGTTTGTGTGTGCGCCCTGAGGAATAGGACCCCGAAGGCAGGTGAATGCCCATCACTGAATCTTTGCCTGAAGTAAGAACATGCTCATGACAGAAACACTGGATTTGATACAGGTTTCACCTGTGCTAGGGAGAGGTCGGATAAGTTGGGTATTAGATTCTGTTTTGGCCTTGAAAATCTGTGAAAGAAATACCTGTACTTAATTCAAACCTAACAACTGCACCGCTAGCAGCATCCCAACCAGTGAGCACCAGGACACAGGACTGGGAATACCTCTTCTGTCACTGACACTTACAATCCTAAGCAAAAACATCATAGAAATCCTTCTGTAAATCAAGCACATTGTATCATCTGCCGACACCAGTTCTCTTCCCTCCTGCTTAGGAGGGAGGTCATTACCCCAATTGCTCACAACCTTTCCCAGTTACTAACCTAGATTTTTTCACGGCCATTTCATGCCCATTTGTTCTTGTGCCAACATTGTCCTTAGGCTGAAACAACTCTTTTCTGTCCCTAGTATATTTATAGGCAGCTGTCACATCCTCCCTGGAGCTTTTGTTTTGCTAAACTAAACAAGCCAAATCCAGCAGTCCCGTCTCATGAAACAGGTTCTCCATAGTCCTGATCCTATCCATGTTTGGTCCAGTCTCAGGTCACCTTCCCAGTTCCAGGAGGTCGGGCCTACTCCAAGATGTCCTACCTAGATATCCAGGTCACTGCAGGTCCTATACATAGTGTCTGGGTGAGGGGAAAACAGAGAGATATGATGCAGCAGCAGCTGGGTTTTTACGTAGATACATAAGCCAGTAGCTCCCAAGGGCCACCACCATACACAACTCATACACCTGCGATGGGGCAGACCCATCGTGCCACGCGGATAGCACAGCCTAGAGCCAATATGTGAAGCAGTAAGTCCAAGGGATGATGCGTGGTGAATACCAGCTGAGCACTTAGTCCCACAGCGATTTCTTCACCAGTTAGGAGGATTTCTTCATGCATGTCCTGGGTTTTGTTACTGTCATGAGCCCATCCTATAAACAGATTTTGTACAATGACTCAAACAAAACACAGAACAGCAGCACAGTGAGTTGTGTTAAACAAGGGGCAGCTCACAAAAGAAGAAATGGTTTGTGGGTATTGAGGAAAGGCAGACACATCCGGACACAACCAGTGATGGGGTGGAGAGCTGGGAAGGGGAGGGAAGAGAAGCAGCAATGCCATTGTGTGGTCTGAGTACAGATTGCCCCATGGCACCAAGTCCTTTGAACTTCTGCCTGCTCCTGGGAAGCCTCTCCCTGCACAGAAGCATACAAGTTGCACAGGGACCCTTAATAAATTATGTCTCCTAATTAAGCTCCTGATTAGGCACCTAAACTGATGGCTTGTTTTTAGAACTTTGATTTTCTTTGGACATGTATTTTTCCATATCCTTGATCATTTTAAAGGTTATATTTCAAGTAAGCCCAGACTTGATCATTCTTTTCAGCAGCATTTCACCATTGAGATGTACATCACTGATGAAGAGCTGCCTCTCCAGAAACAGGGAGGTTATTATAATCACCCTGTCATCACAAAGAATTGGCCTTTGTGCCAGCTCTCAGAAGGATGATGCTCAGCTTTCCTGCAAGTGTGAATTTATTTTGATCTTGCGGATGGATGGGTGTTTGGGCAGCTGATTCACCTGGGCTGGGATTTTCCTATTCATCTTGCTTGGGAAAGGTTATAATAACTTCTCAGAAAACTTTGGACTAGTAACTCAAATAAGGCCATGGAAAATTACTCCGAAGTGACCCGGTGTCCCAAGATATTGTGTTTCATTGTTTATTTGTTTATTTACTGGGAGGAAAACCTAGCAGTAATTTCTGCTATGCAAAATGCTGGATGTTTTAAAAAATCTTGGCCTCTGCAGCACTTTTCCTACTTAGCGATGACCAACAGTGACCTAATTCAGATTTGACTGGACTAAGCTCCAGGGCTCCAGTGTACTAGGTATGTCCCAAAACTTCAGCAATGCATGAAGCAACTTTCTGCTGCAAGGCAGAGAAAATGGAAATAATGAATTTTTAGAAGCCCATACATGGCAAGGAAGTCCCACCTTTTGAATCAAGATGCCTAAGGGAAGACTGCTGCTCTGGACACCTCTTAGTAGTGTTGTACTGTGTCCACAGATGACCTCATGGTGAGGAGCTCTTGGCCAACAAAGAACTGCCATCACCACAATCAACCACCTGCTAGTCAGCAGCTCCAGACACACCACTGTGAGAGCAGGAGGATTGGAGAAGTCCATAACAGAGGACAAGTTTTTGAGGCTTCAACATTTTCAGCAACCTGTTTTCCATGTTTCCATGTATAGTTTTTCTGACAAAATTTTTCTCGGATCCCATTTATCTTTAGGATGTCAGAAAGCGGCTGTGCTTGTGGGGATGGGTGCATTCATAAAACTACCATGGGAGAAAATCAGATAGAAAAGTCTCCAGGTCCAACAATTCCAAACAAAGTCAAGAAAGGCACTTGGTGAAACATGTCCTGTGTTTAGAAGTCCCAAAATTTTGAGCTGTTATTGAAATCCCAGTAAATAAAGGTTCTGAAACACCTGTCCTATAACATTCCATTAACATCTGAATTATATGTCTGCTGGGAGAGAGAGCAGAGAAAGTTGAGACTGAACGTAAGAACTGAAATATAAGGAAATGTTTCTTACGCTGTGGTTCAGACAAGGGATATTTAAGCTATTTAATCAGAATTTTTTAAAATGTATTTGAATGACAGTGGTAAAATTCCTGACTAACAATTTACAGTTAGCCACCTTCTTAGACTCCCTCTTAACATTTACAAAAGAGTTGGCTACACTTTTAGTACAGTTGATAATTCAGCTTCAGCCCAGCACTGAAACTATCTTGTCCCAGCCAGTCCATTTGATAGTTCAAGTATTCTATTGTTGGGTTAGTTCAGTATTTTATTAATAAAATGCTTAGCTTCAGTGATGTTTTCTTGGCTTTAGGTTCGTTTATTTAACAGCTCTAATAAAATATACAAAACTGAAATTGATACTGAACCCATCTCTCTGGAGCAACTCTGCTCCAAAACCTTGGAGGGCCTAGAGTGGATGCCAGCCGTTCAGTTAAACGGCAATTTCCCCCACAATAAATCTGTGCTTTCACTCACTGGGAAGCTGTTAACAATGAGAATGGGGAATTCTGCTCAAACAGTGTCTGGCAGCAAAGGACCACACAAGGTGCAAGACAGAGGAGAACTGGGTCATAAATTATCACTTCATTATGTTACCATTTAAATAGCCTTTGGGATGGAGGTTGCCACCCCTCCACCATGGGTTTTGTTCTTTTCCACCTCCAGTGCATCCCTCCCCTGCCCTAGTCCTCCCCAGCTGGCCTGATGGAGAGATACTCCACACCTGAACTTCACTATCAGCTCCATGGGGTCTCCACTTCTCGTTCCTAGCCTGATCTGTGGGTGGCAACAGGAGCAGTATAGAGGCCACGGGAAGCAGCATTTTGAAGTAGGCTGTCGTAGCATTGGTGTTCAGAGAGACCATGTGAAATGGTAAATAAAAGCTGGTCCTTGGCTATTCAAAATCCGAGTGAAGAGTTGCCAAGATCCACCAGAGTATTTATCATTAACTTACAACTTCTTAGGATGTCATGGACACAGGATCTTGGTTCTCCCCCATAAGGTCCATCATCAGTCTCAAAACAACATTGCTCTATCTATATGTTTTGCTTCTACTGCAGGAAAACTGAACAAGGAAGACAAACCTGGTCCCTAAATAATTGTTATAGAGCCCAATTTTCTAGACTTCTTTGGCATCAACGTTTTTAGAAAAGAGGAAATCAGTTTAAATGTACTTGGGTGCTTACGTCTTGCTTTGTCATCACAAATGGCCATGTGCCAGAAGGCAGAGACCCAAGGCAAGGGGCACAGAAGGGAGCCTGGATTTACGATTCCTCTGTTTGGAGAGTGGGTAACACCGTAACTACAAACTACAGCCCTATCAACCTGGACACATATTTCAGGTAACACATTCTGCAATGAAAACCCACATACCAATGCTCCTGAAGATGCCACAAGCATTTAACTTCTCTTTTGGACTGGTATTTTTATTTCCTGACCTGTGTTCACATGTAACATAGCCCCTTTCCCCAGATAGTTACAAGAATATAATCTTGGTCAGCTAAACAACTAGTTAAAAACGAAAACCACTCAGGTCTTCTACCTGTTGAAATCATTTAAAATGGGGATACTCACACATCACATCGGCAGTTGATAGATGGATTCACCAGGAAGGCAAAGTGAAAATATACCTCTCCCAAAAGTTCAAGTCCTTCCTCCCAAGCAACCTCTCTGCTAACACCAAGAAGAGCAAATGGACACTTAGCAATGAGTACCAAAGGCCTTAACAGGCTGTCGTAAGATGAGAGAGGACTTCTATTGCCTTCTCTCCTGCGTAATTGCACTCGGTGATATCCACGTGCTGGAGACCTCTGTGATCTCTTCACTCCTGGCAGGCACCTGTACACCTTCTCACCAGCACCAATTCTCATGAGTTTGTATTGATCCTGGGGCAGAAGTTATTTCTGCCAGCCTCCAAGAAGACCACAAAGAATTATCAAGCAATAGACACTCAGAAATGGTAAAAACAGAAGAGCACGGTGCCCAGGATTTTATTAAAACCATCATTATCTATAATAAGCAAAGAGGCTGACTGCAGGATGTGGATCCTCATCTGGCCATGAGTTCACCCTGCTCTTGCAGCAGGACAGGCAGCCAGCAGCGAGGGCAGGATGAATTGCCCCAAATCCCCAGAGCACAGCTGATATTTATGGACAATGCTAAAAATTATGGCACAAGGAAATCAACAAGCTGGAAAGCCATGCTGGCTGCGGCTCTGTAGGAAACAGTGGGGCGGAAAAGTGAAGTTTGCCAAATGGATGAGGAAAAATCGGGTAGGGATGCTTTTTCTTTTTTTCTTTTTTCTTTTTTTTTAAATCAAGTTTCTTAGGATGTTTTATAAACAATGAAGAACAGAAGAAAATGTAGAATGTGTTCTTAATAATAGTGCATGGCTGGGAAAGGCAGCTGCAGTTCAAGTGGAGTTGAAATTAGTGAATGATGGGCATTGTCTTCAGATTCTGGTTCTATCACATCTTGCCCAATCTACCTCCAGAGTAGAACAGCTATCAGGCTCCTCATACTCTTTACCTGGCCAAACTTTCCTCCTGTCCTTGCTCATCGCAATAAATGTAACTAATAAACAGGAGTGTTAGGACTGTGTTTCTCTCTGTATCTGTCCAACCAGTTTTTGCTTCTCCTCCTCTTTCCATCCCAGATGCAACAAAACACCTAAGCACCCGCTTAACTTTAAGCCTGTGTTTCGATCCTCCTTGCTTTAGATGAATTCAAGCACATGCTCATTGCTGGCTGGATCCAACACCATCACTGACAATGTTACATGGCCCCAGCCTTGTAATATACCCAGATCTAGGTCCAAATACCCAGATCTCGACTCAGTTGTGAAGTTTTTTTGGCTTGCACTCCTCTTCTGCTTCGATCAAGGTAGATGGAGCAGCAAAGCCAGCATGAGAGTGTGTCATTCAAAGAAGAAACACAAGTGGTTTGTTCCCCAAAATCATTGCATGGCCACAGACCTCACATACAACTTCCATCAAGTTTCAAAACTTGGTTTTTCCCCTGTGAAACATGGATTTCTGCATATCCCCTCTTCCCTGGACTTCTGTCAAGGCAGATTCATTTAAGATTGGAAAGTATTTGAATACCATTGGAAGAGGAACAACACGTATACTATAAACAGATTTGGCTGCACATTCAAATAAAGCCCCTTGGAAGGGGCATCCCTGGTTGCTGGCACCCCTTTAGCACCACACTCTGCTGTGGAGTCTGTGCCTCTCTTGGTCAATTCAAGCTCGACCAGCAACACTCCCGGGCACGGGAGGCATTTACCCACATGAAGAAATTGTTAGACCAACCCCTAGTGTGAATTTGACCCAACCCAGTTAGGAATATCTCCAAGCCATTCCCAGACTCAGTGTGGGGTTGGAGCAGTCCAGGACCTGTTCCCAGTTGCCATTTTGGACACAGCCAACCTGGCTGGGTGGTGAAAACATTTGCTAGGGTAGCTGAAGGCCATCACATACCAGTTGGCCTCAATGCTCAGAAATGTCCCTAGGTACATTTAATTTCCTAATAACAATATAGCTGGAGAGACCACCACAGCCCTGTGTATATTCTCAGTTAAATAAAAAGGCAATCAAATAAATTCCAAAGAAAAAATATTAAATTAAAATAATTAAAATAATTGTTACATTTCCATTGAAAGATTATGGTCACTTTTGACCAGTTTTATGAAATGTTCTGAGGTTTTTTTATAACCTTTACACAGTAACTCATCCCATGAAGAGTGGAGTTTTGTCTTCTTCTCTTTTGCTGTACATGTCTAGCTGCAGCTACAATAAAATCTGCCTCTAGTTTTGGCTTTAATGACCTGACAGAGGCCTATAGAGCATGGCCTCTCTCATTTCTTTCAAATAAAAATAACTAAATAAAATTTAAATACAGTCTTTGGGGGACATTTTCTTAAAAGCTTCCATAAAATGGGGTTACAAGGCACTGTAGATCCAGGTCTTTGTAGTCATTTTTAATTATAAAAGACTTCACACATGAAATTATTAAGAAAAAAAAAGAAATGGCACTTTTGTATGAAAAGATTGAATGATTTCTTGATATTACGCATATTTGTATATTTTAATGAAAAAAGGTATTACAGGGGACAATCAATTTTGAAATTTGAGCATGAATTTGAAACCAAGCTCAGTTAAAACTCTGGGTGCTCAGACCCGAAACTCTGAAGCTACCTGTTATGTATATGACTTAGGAAGTTCCAGTCTATGAGCAGGATTATCTGACTCAGAGCTTGGGGTGAGAGGACCTGCTGAGTCCCTTTTGGAGCCACTTGTGGGAATCTCAACTAACTTCATTTCCCAACATCCATGAGGACCTCACTTTGGCTGGAGGATACCCCAGTTGTAGCAAACGTCACGTACTTACACGGCGTCTTCCACCCTAAGGCATCTTGACACAACTGCACCTGAGGCTCTTCACCCATCAGTGCAATGACATCCTTTCCCTTTTGGAAGGTACCGTTGGTTTAACACCCTGCAAACCTTTAGAAGAGGAATTTCAGAAGAGAGAGTCCAACTGAAACCTTACAGAAATGCCCCTTTTGCTTTGCAAATACAGAACGGAGTTAAACTTTAGGGCATTAGTTTGATTTCCTGCTCCGGGGAAAGTTGTTAAACAGAGAAAAAACGTCCTTGTTCATAACCCCGTATAACCCAGCGAAAATCAAATGTCAAATCCCCATAAGCATCTGTCCCTCAGCCAGAGGTTGTTTTTCTTCACAGATGAATCAAACACACTGAGTAAATCACATGAATCACCAACGGAAACATCATCCTTACAGCATCATCTCAAATTTATGAATAAGGAGCTTGTTTTGCAGGTCCCTAGAGAAGAAATAAAGTACTGGGAGCTCAGGGAGGGACCCAGGACTTCCACAAGCGTTTTGTTTTAATAGATCATGAACAATAAGGTGTCTCCCTCCTCCCATCAAAAAAGTTAAAGGCAATTGCTTTACAAACCATCTCTTAATTTAGCAGTCCTTTTATTAATAAGAAAACACTGATGCTGATGACATAGCTCAATAACCCAGTTATAAATCTTATAAATCTGTTGCAACGGGTACAAATGAGCAGGGTGATTTATGAGCGGGGCCACTGACTTCTACACCTGACATAAAACTTTGTAGGCAATCAGCCACATGTTTCATTTTAGTTTTATATTTGACATATAAATCAGGTAGTGAAAGGGACTCTCTCTCCACCGCCGCACCTCTCCTTTAAACAAACGAAACAAGCATTTTACAAGCAACATGTAACTCACTGTAGCAAGGACACAATGCGAGGTATGGAAAATATTATGCTGTGATTTCATTAGTGTCATGTGAACCAATACAAGGTGCAGTGACCTGCCCTGCCGAGCAGGCAGGAGAGCAGGCAGGAGAGCAGGCAGTTAAGAGGGGAATAACCATGCGAGTGACTGTGGAAAAACACTCGAGAAAACAAGTCGTTTTCCTGCACTTTTGCCCCTTTTATTTCCAGGTTTTGCAAACCAGTGGAAGGTCCCCATCTTCCCCTCTGGAGTGGAGCAGAGTTTGGCCCTGCTTTTGAGGACAAGGCGTCCAACACAACCCCTTAAAGCTGGTGTGGCCATGGACAGAATGGAGCAGAAGAGGAAACTCAGCAGTCACTAACTGGATTTTTGGGAATTGCTTTTCATAGGTTTTAATAAAATAACTCTCTGCCCAGCATGCATTGCAGAATCCCTCCCCTCTTCAGATGCTACAGCAGATGTGCTTTATAACTTGGAGCTTCAAATGTGAGCCCCAGCTTGAATTACAAAATTGCCCAGCTCTTTATTACAAAAAATTGCACTTGGAGCACATTTCAGTTATTTTGGGGCATTCTGGGATAACCTGCAAGTTTCTCCTGCATTTGTGTGTGACCCAGATCCGAAGTATGTCAAAACCAGAAAGCCTCCTTCATTCACCTGAATCTCAAGATGAGTCAGATCTTTGTGCAAAGTGCTGCCTGAAATTAGGTAGCCAGATGTTTGCCTTGGAAGCCCAAAAAAATACTGCTCCAATTGTCTAGATGCAAATTCAAATGTCTGATTTTCAGCAAGTGTAAAATCAGACCCCCAAATATGGGAAATTTTCTACAGGTAGGATGTACAGAAGTGAGATGAAATGTAAACTAATATATAACAACCTAAAGAGAAGGTTATTTTAAACAAGTGGTATAAAACTGTAGTACTTTCACTCAATTGCACAAGTTAGCTTATCTCAGCTGGATCATGCCCTGTCGAAGGTTTTTATATGTTTTCTTCCAGGGATGTGAATTTTTCCATAACAGAGGTGTTGGCCATTGCTGGAAAGCTCTCGCTATGAGTCAGGCATGTGATACTTTTCCATTTTCTCAGAAGAACTCTTTAAATACGCTTGAGGCAATGGAAAGCCATCTGGAGGCAGAGGTTGAAGGGTGGGTTATGACTGCTTCGTTCAGTGATGCAGAGCTCTGAAGATGGGGAAATAAATATACTATCCAATGTTACAGCAAGATTTTTGTCAGAATTAATCCACTATTTCTTTACTTTTAATCTTCAGTGATTTTATGTGATATATTTTATGAGTACAGGCCTCTTGGAAACTTCAGTTAGGCTCTGATCAGCCATCCAGATTACACCACCATCCAATTTCTAGTGCATATGAGGTATTTGCAAAACCTCAGTTGATAACTACATCTGCAACAACACAAATTGTCCCGCAGATTGTTAATGTCTTGTCTACTCTAACAAATAATGTATGCTCCTGCTTAATCAGACACCATCTGTAATTGGGTTTCTCTAGTGTGTGTTCAAAGTGGAAAACAGCTGATTTGTTTATCAAGATGAGTTTCTTGGACCATAGCTGAGGTCTCATTCTTTATTGTAAAATAAGTGGTAAAAAAAAGTACAGGAGAAAACCAAACTTAACACCAGCTGAGAATTCCCCCTGTACATTTTTCAGCTGCTCATGACCTGCTCACGGACAGCTAAAGAAGTTGATTTTCCCATATACAGAAGGAGCAGTGGATACCAGAAAGCTTTCACCTCTAAGTGTTTGTCTTAACTTAGTATGCGGAATGAGTCCTGGAAGAATGATAATCAAGATGTTCTCTGCAGGTAAATTGACATTTAGTTGGGGGTGATAGTACTGAAGCAAACACAGCAATGAAATAATTCAAGGGTCAGTATAAGACTGAGTTGCCAGTGTAGTGGTCGGGTGTTAAGCCATGTCTGGATCTGACAGCAGAGGAATCCAGGAGCCCACCAGTATCTGAAGCCCTTGTCATGGCAAGGACCGTACTAGGATAAATATGTCCATGTGAGTCCATAGCCCAACTTTGCTTATTTGGCAGCTGTTAATTAGCACCAACCTTTTCAGCCATAAATTGCTCTCATTTTCCTACTCTGGGAGTCTATTCTTAGGGAAGAAGTTGTCCTTGCATTAGCTCCTTGTAGTAGTGGGACTGTGCATGAGGCTATTCAGTGGTCCATCTGTATCATATGGCTTGTGTTATGTCTTTCCCACTGTCACAGCATTTATTTAAAATCTGAAAATGAGTGTTTACATGTCCACAGGTTTTCCATCAGAGCTCCCATTCTTTCTTCTCTCCCCTGCGCATTAACTTCAAGACATGGTATATATAACGGCAATCAGGAGTAGTCAGCAAGGATTTACAAAGGGGAAATTATGCTTGACCAACCTCATTGCCTTCTACAAAGAGGTGACTAGCTTGGTGGATGAGGGGATAGCAGTGGATGTTGTTTACCTCAACTAGTAAAGCCATTGTCACTGTGTCCCATAACATCACCATAGCCAAGATGACAAAGTATGGGTTGGATAAGAGGACAGTAAAATGGGTTAAAAACTGGATGAACCATCGGACTTAAAGGGTTGTGACCAGTGACACGAAGTCAAATTAGAGGGAAGTCACTAGGGGTATACCCCAGGGCTCAATTCCTGAGGCCAATACTGTCTAACATCTTCATTAATCACCTGGACAAAAGGGGAGAGCGTGCCTTCAGCAAGTCTGCAGATGATACAAAAATGGGAGGAGTGGCTTGTACACCAGCTGGTCATGTTGACATTCAGAGGGACCTCAACAAACTGGAGAACTGGGAAGAGAGGAATCTCATGAATATTAACAAGGGGAAACGCCACATTCTGCATGGGGAGGAATGACCCCATGCACCAGTACACACGGGGTGATGACTGGCTGTAAAAAACTTTGCTGAGAAGGACCTTGAGGTTCTGGTGGACAAGTTGACCATGAGCCAACAATGTGCCCTGCAAAAAGAAGGTCAACAGTATCTTGGGCTGTATTAGGCAAAGCATTGCCAGCAGGTCCAAGGAGGTGATTCTCTCTCTACTCAGCACTGGTGAGGTGACACCTGGAGCACTGTTCCCAGTTCTGGGCTTCCCATTGCAAGAGAGACACAGACTTACTGGAGAGTCCAGCATGGGGCCACAAAGATAATTAAGGAATCGGAATATCTCTCATATCAGGAAAGTCTGAAAGAGCTGGGACTGTTCAGCCTGGAGAAGAGAAGGCTCGGGGGGATCTTATCAATGGGTAATAAATACCTGATGGAAGAGAATGAAGATGAGGGGGTCAGACTCTTCTCAGTAGTACCCACTGACAGGACAAGAGGCACTGGGCACAAATTAAAACACATGAAAATGTTTACTGTGAGGGCAGTCAAACACTAGTACAAGTTGCCCAGAGATGTTGTGGAGATAATTCAAAATCAGACTGGGCACGATCCCGGAAAACCTGCTCTAGATAACCCTGCTTGAGCGGGGTTGGACTAGATCTCAAGGTTGGACTAGATCTCAAGAGCTGCCTCCAACCTCAACCATTCTGTGATTCTGTGACTCTGTAATAATGCATGACACAACAGCAACGTTGATCTTCTTTGAAGGTTAAGAATATCCAAAATACAGCATTGCTCATTAGCCTATTAATTGTTCATTGGCACGGTTCTCATTGACATATTAAAGTATGTATGTTTTTAGATTTTGTTTTCAGTTTCAATCTGACACACTATAATATAATAATTGTAATTGAAAGTGCAGCAGTGATCAGATCCAAGAAGCATTTTGGCTGCAGACTCCCAAATTTTCAGGAAGTTCCAGTGCAGATCTGCACCTCGCACCTGGTTCCTGTCTGTGTAATGGGCAGAACCAGCATTTCTTATCTGAACAGCCACCTGCTATTTCAAGAAAACCCAAACCCCGCAGCTATAGAGACATTCTTGTTTAGATTCAGACTCAAGTTTTTTAGCCAAGATCAAGACAGTAGCTGTAAAATTTTCTACCAGCTCCACTCTATCCTGCACCTCTAAATGCAAGAAAAATGTAGCATTAATACAAGTTTTAAAAGAAAAAGGGACATTGAATTAGAGCTGAACAAGACAAGAATAAAATGTTTTCTTAAACAGATTTGGTTTTCATTTTTTGGAATGTTTTTCAAATAACTTTTGGTGACACATACTGCTAAAATGGAGCCAGAAATAAACAGTTTACAACAAACTGTTTTTCCAGTAAGTGAGAATCCAATTATTTTGATTCAAAGGAATTCATTTTTTTTACTTTAACATTTTAAAATACTTTTGGGATTGTTCTTTAAATGAACTAAGCAATCTCAGTCTGCAGAGGAGTGTTCTCCGAGGGCAATGGCCCTTCTCTATCTGGTAAACCAGTCACAAGAAGAGAAATCCTGAGTCCCAGATCTTCAGTGAGAGTTGTTGCATTACACCAGGAGGGTCTAACCTCACAAATTGAGAATGTATATGCTCAGCATCTTTTCCAACAAGCACGAGTTCCATTACATGTAAATGTGTATTATTACAAATGACGTGCCCTGATAGAGTGTAAATGCAGACTGTAGTTTTTCTCATCTTGTTTTCTGTTGTGGAATTCCGGTGACATTAATTTTTCTGCAATTGCCTACATTCCTCATATCACTGGAGAACTCTTAAACCACAGCTAGTGTGGATCAAAGTCCTGACTCAAATGTTTTCTAGATCCCCTAAAAGAAGAAAACATAATTTTAAAAACATTAGCAGTGGATATCGTCTACCTACTTCAGTGAGGCCTTTGACATTGTCTCCCATAAGATTCTCATAGACAAGCTGTTCATGTATGAGCTGGATGAGCAGGCTGTGAGGTGGGTTGAAAACAGTCTGAATGGCCAGGCATGGCACGTGCTACGGCAGTGGCATGAAGGTTAGTTGGAGGCCAGTAACTAGCAGTTGTACCCCAAAGGTCAATACCAGGTCCTGCCTTGTTTAACATCTTCATTCATGATCTGGATGATGGAGCGGAGTATACCCTCAGCAAGTTTGAAGGCAACACCAAACTGGGAGGAGTGGCTGGTATGCCAGAAGGTCAAGCTGCCACCCAGAGGGACCTCAATGGGCTGGAGAAATGGGCCAACAGGAACCTTATGAAGTCCAGCAAGGGGAAGTGCAACGTCCTGCACCTGGGGAGGAACAACCCCATGCACCAATATATGCTGGGGCCACCCAGCTGGAAAGCAGCTCATCAGAAAAGGACCTGGGTGTCTTGGTGAACACCAGCTTGAACATGAGCCAGCAATGCGCTCTTGCAGACAAGAAGGCTAATGCTATCCTGGGCTCATTAGACAAAGTATTGCCAGCAGGTCAAGAGAGGTGATCCTTCCCCTTTATTCAGCACTGGTGAGACCAGACCTGGAGTACTGTGTCCAGTCCTTACTGTAGACAGTCAGAACTACTATACTACGTGGGATGCTGCTTGGCCTTGTGCTCCTCATCTCTGACTGCTACATGCTACCTAACTTTAATAAAGAGACCCCTGTACTCTTTTCTACATTTTACAAAATACTGCTAACCCATGTTGGGAGAATTTAGAGAGTAACCTGCATGGCCATGCACCTCTTGCTTTCTTCTTCACCCCTTTTTCTTGGTGTCATTTTGGCTCAGGACGGTTTTACTTCAAGAGAGACTTTCAGTAGTGCTGGTGATGGAGAGGCTGTATGGAGGTGTAGTGTCCCATCCTCACTCACATGCCAAAAAGTGTGGGCTACATCTTGAGTGCGGGCTCCTTGTCCTCCTGCAACCCCTGGCGCTGGCACAAATGGTGCAGCAGGCTGCTGTGTCTGTTGGAGGTTAGTTTTCTTTTGTGTTGAAATTTCATGAAGCCTTAATAACTTTCACTCCTAACTTTCCAGCCAAAACTTCACTGCCGTTGACCCTGAAAAAATGAATTTATAAACAAAAGTCTGAGAAATTAATGCAGCTGAGCTGAACCAGCTTGCTGATTAGGACTATAATGGCTTAATGGGTAAAGCATGTACCATCTGAGTTTCTTGCTTTGGCTTACATATGGTGACGGAGAAGAAATAAAGACCAGCTCAACACAGGAAATCAGCAGACAAGATTGAGCCGGCATTGGCTATTGCTAACTAACTAACCTTGTTACCACAAGGAATCTCAGGGAAGAAAACCTGGCATCTGACAAGATTTTTTCTGAGAGCTGTTAGCACCATCTCCTTATTAACAGTTTTATCACACTCTGAAAAGAAGGTTTTGGGAAAATACTTCCCGGAGAAATTATATCTATTGTATAATATATATATTATTATACATGTTTGTAAAAAATATCTCCTCCATCAGAGTTTGACAAGTCCTGAAAACACTGAGCTAAGGTGCATCATGCAGTAGGTAGTCAGGCATAAAACCAAATAGAAAGTGTTACACAAGTTTGGTTCACAGCTCGACAATAGCTCTGTACAACCTCATCTAACAGACAAATAAGTAAAATACAACATTTAAATAATACCATAGTACCTTCCTGGCACTCGAAACTTGGCCCCAGACCTGTCGTGGCTTTCACTGGCCACTGAGAATGTGTCTGACAAACCTGGCTTGAGTCTTGGGCTTTTAACTAAACAGCTGGTGTCCTCTAGGCAGCTATTTGTCCCCGGTTCCCCCAATTTAACAGCCAGATTTAACACAGCTCTCCCTTCAGCTGCTGGAGGTGTTGAAGGTTGCTTGTCACTATTCCCTTTTCAGTTTCTTGCAAGCGTGGAATTCTCCTCGGGGGATGAATCTCATCAGCCTTGAAGAGAGTCTTGCAAAAATAGGAATGACGTCAGTTAAGACAGGGCATGTTTGGAGAAGGACAGAGGTATTTAGAGAAGAAGTGGCAATGCACTCGGGAAAAGGAGAACAGATTTTAAATGCTTCAGGAATATTCAGGGTCAGCCCCTGACATCTAAATTTATGAATCCGTTCTGATTTTCTGTAATGATTGAATGTGTACTTTAATAATATGGATTCTTGTTTTCAAAGCCCAGCTAGCATAAATCGCAGATATGCATTGTCTGCAAAATATATGCCACATTTCATCACCTAGGTTCATGACCGACACTTAACTCGATTTAATGCTCACCCTTTCATGTAATATATTGCAAGATATGCATCACTTCACAGTTCTGCACCACGGTGCTCAAAACTGCCTATACTATTGATCTATATAATGATTAAATCTCAGCATTTTTTAAGAAACTAGACTTTTGGAGCACTAGATGGTGCTAGAGAATGCTCTTAGCCAGCTCTGGGGCCCTGTGCCTGTGAACTCCCTCCATGTATCATTTATTTTTGTAGGATATAACAGCATAACCTGCATCAAGTATCAATATTCTCAGCAGTGTTTCAGACAGGCTGCTGACATTGCCCATCACTCTTCCTTGTCAGGCGATGAGAAGTTGCTTGTTATTGCCAGGAGCAAGCAGCCAAACCCATGAGTCAGGGTCCCCAGATCATGAGACTGCCTTCAAAAACAGGGGATACATATATATTTTTTTTAAAGTGCACTTTTTATTTGCCTTCTGGTTCCTAAACTTTAGGACTGTTACGTGATGCTATTTATGTGCTCCCTAGGAAAGTGTGGAAGTGCTGGGCACTACAGGCATCTATGATCAGGGCCAGGCACGGGTCTGAACCACAAGGTTCGAACCACAAGGTTCAAACCACGGTTCAGACCTCGATCTGGGGGTGCTTGGAAGCATGGTTTTGACCCATCCAAAGTAAAGAAACCACCCTTGGAAACCACCAGATGAAAAAGACAATTAGGAAGTGGAGTAGGGAGTTGTATGGTTCTGAGACTGCTAACAACTATAGGAATTTTTTGGCTGGAGCACTTACTGGATGATAAGGGTTTTGGGAAACACCAGAGCAGCTTGCAGCCAGCAAGAGATCTCTCCCATCATCAAGAGCAGTGGTCCACATCTCTAGCTGGTCCCAGTAGGGTAAGGCTGGGTTTGTGTCCTGTGATGGCCAGAAAGGGAAAGGATGGTCGTAGTGACTTTACCAAGACAGCGGTGGGCTGCACCTCTCCATCTCAGAGGTGGCCCTGGCATCAGCGGCAATGGACCCTTTCGTCGGCAGCAGCCACGCCACACAAGGACAGGCTCTTGCCGAGAAACACAGGTTTGGGTCCTTCTCCTGCCAGTTGCCCTCAAGACACGGGGTGCCTCGGGGAACCGAGGCAGAGATGCTGGCAGCATAACAAGGGTGATGGAGGGCATTTTCCCCTCTCTGACAGCTCACCTGTGAGCCTGGACGTACGGCAGTCTGTGCGAGACTCGGGTGCTCATGGGGAGGCCGTATATATTTTGCAGACAGGCACCAAATCAACTGCATTTTCACGGCGCTGGCGCCAGAAGAGACGCTCCCCGGCTGTGCCTATCCCGGGGGCCGGCGCGGTGCGGCGCGGGCACGCGGGCCAGCGCACGGAGCGGCCGCCGAGCCGCAGACGGCAACTGCTGCCCGACAGCTGGAGCGGCCGCAGACGGCGGGTTCGGCGGCTGCCTGGGGGTCAGCTCCGGGGCGGGCAGCCGGCAGCGAGCACCCCTCCTCCTGCGGCCTGCGGGGCAGCTGCAATGGGCAGGAGAGCAGCTTTCCTGGCCGCAACATCGCAAGGGCTTGGCCCCATCCCGCCCCGCGCAGCGTGGGCTGGGGCCTCCTCCAGCAGCAGCTGCCCCGTCCCACCAGGCTGCAGGCTCAGCCCACAGGCCCATCCAAACCACAGCTCCCATATACGTGGGCAGGTCAGATCAGGCGTGATGGAGCCAAGCGTGTGGTGGGCACATCTCTTGCAGCTGGTTCTTCCTAGGCACGGTGTAGCTACCACACATTCACGCAACAGCCGGCAGCACGGATGGAAACACCAGGGCGCAGCCATTGACCACACCATGCTTCATCCCATCAGGAGTACCAATGAAGATCGGTGTAGAATAAGAACCATGGTTTGGACAACATGGAAACCCAGACAGGTGTTATGGGCCCTGCGTTTACATGCCCCTGGTACCATGGACTGAAAGCAATCACTTCTTCTGGCTTATTTAACCTTAGTTTTGTTGGTGATATACGATCCCACCCTGCTCCAGCTTGATGACAGCTTTTAAACCAGATGGAAACGGTTTGATGAATTCAGATATGACATCATGGAATCACAACATCATCACTAAAACAACCAATCAGATAACAGCTAAATAATGACATTTCCAGGGAACTGACATTTCTTTCTGTTGTGTTTTTAGCACCATTAAGACATTGAAGGGACACAGTCAGATCACATTAGGCCCACAGCTTAAGACTTTTTGAAAGACCAGTGGAAACGTTCTTAACATTTTTCTTTTAGCTGAAATCAAATCAATTGTTTGCATGAGTTTAAATGTATCCCTAAAGCGTTCACAGAGGGTGAAACTGCAAACCAAAAGGGAAACCCCACCGCTGTGCTGGTTGTCCCAGCGAAGTAATATGCTTAAAATCTTTGCACTACCCAAGAAACTCCCCGTGGTGCCTCATCCCTGTCTCATTTTATATCACCCAAAGCCTTCTAACATCACACAGAGTGGGAAATTTGCTTTTAATTGATTGTTAGCCTACTAACATCCCTCTGTGGGCCTTTTATTTACATTAGCAGTCTGCAAGAACCAAGTATTCCCCTTCAGGTTTCATTCTGCTGGAGAAACGGATTTGCTGTCATCACTCCTCGTAAGCACAGCCTGAGACCCGCTTTCCTAAATGTCTCCCACCATTTGTCTTCACTACCTCATAGCTGTCAGTTTTTCTTCTAGCTGCTACCATGAAATGAGCACAGGGTCATTTTAGCCAAAAATCACTCAATAATCCACAAGGAGGGGAGGAGGGGAGCAATTATTGATCTTCAAAGGGAAAACTTCCCTGGGATGGTATCCTTGATTAAGGGTTGCAAACCCCAGATTGAAAGTCACCATTAATCCTACCCAATAATAAGTTCAAGAGAATTACAAGCGATCGTTTATTCCTGCAACACCAAAGTTCTCAAATCCTTCTGCCACAAAGAAACTCCTCTCTTCTGAAATTATTTGATATGCTGAGAAGCCCTAAAGCGGCTCTCGGTTCTCTTATTGCAACAGCCAGATTAAACATAGACTGACAGTGCTCTACGACTCCCTTATTCAACAAAACTTTCTTTAGATGAGTTATTTTGTCCATGCTGCTTCAGTTTCCCCACCTGTAAAATGGACATAGTGGTAGCTGCTAGATTGACAGTGGAAGATGTTGGCCAAGGAGGAACGATATTTTTTATGAGCTGGTGGATTTTCCTTACCCAGCTGAACGGGTGCTCAAACATAGAGAGAAAGTCAGGTGAGAAACAGACCCAAGGATCTGGGAGAAGTAAATAGCCCAAATTACTTCAGAAAGAGCTCTCGCTGGACCACCCCATGAGAAAACAGAAAGCCATGTTCAGGTCCTTTCTGTCCAGGTGATAGATGCTTTCACAGACAGTCAGATAAATATATCCTGTTTTCCCGAAGAAAGAAACCTTGTGCAGAAAAGCCTACTATATTTTAATATCACTGCAACTTTCACTTGGGCCTGAAAAGTCTAAACATTTCCTTCCAAACCTTTGGCTTCCCAGAGGTTTTTATTTCTAATGGTCAGTGAAAATTCAGACAAATGTGTCAAATATCACAGGGATTTCAGAATGAAAGAAGTGGTCTGTCAAGATGAGAAAGAGAAGGCACCTTCCTTTACCCCGTTCAAGCTGCTTGGCATCCTGCTGGGTAAATCCTAGGAAGATCTGAAGGGGGCAGGAGGCTGATTCCTCACTTTTGCGTAAGTCCTGGGTAAGAACAGCCCATCAGACGCGGGGCTGGTGCACTACACAATTAAATATAACCAATAAAAAAACAGCACTCTGCAGTCCGAGCGGGAGCTGGCGGGCACTGGTGGTGGTCCAGACCCTCACCCACCCGGGTGACCTGGGTGCTGCTGGGTGCCGTCACCCATCTACCTGCTGCATGGCAGGGATGCTGGCAGTGCCGTCTGGCAGTGAAGCCTTGCCCTTTTCGGGGGAGCCCCCCTGCTGCCATACATCATCCCAGCTGGCCGGGCAGCAACCCTAACCTGGGTCTGTCCGTCAGGGCGGCCAGCGCGGAGCCAGGCTGTCCCCTCGCTCCCCTCCCGCCACCCCCTCGCCGGCCGCGAGGACTTTGTGTCCTAAAAGCTCATTCTTTCCATAGCGTAAAAAATAAACCAGCATGTGCTCCTCTCCAACGCCGCCTGTCTCCGCAACGGCCCCGGGTGGGTTGTTGTTGTCGTTCGGCTCCGTCTCTCCTTAAATAACAGAATTACAGCGGGTCTCATCCTGCAAAGTGCTGAGTAACAGCTCGTTCCCCATAAATTAAGCAGGCACTCAGCGCCGCAGCCTGATATTTGTATCCATGTCCTCCCGGATTATCGGTCTCTCCTCCTCGCTCTCTCTCCCCGGCCCCTCGGGGAGCAATTATCTGTGAATGAGAACAGAATAACTCTTTTAGCAGAAGGTTTCCACACTTGAGCACAAGGAGAGCTCTGAATGGATTTATCATGCTCGCTAAAAAGGGAGGTGGAAAAAAATACCCCCTTCTTTTTTTTTTTTTCTTAAGGAGAAATCCCTGAAGCGGCAGCCGTTCCCCAGTGGCTCCACACACCAGGAAAAAAAACAGAAAAAAAATGGATATAGTAAAACTTTTTAACGGAGGCATGAATTGGTTCTTCAGAAAAACAAGGCAGCAGTGCCAACTGGAAATGTTTGCTTTTGGTGAGTTAGATGGCTGGCGTCAGCCAGGGCTAAAGACATGCCAGCGGAATGCAATATTGGGGAAGCAGCAGGTCACTCAATCACTGGCAATTTGCCCAGGAGCAACTGGATGCCTTCAGAATTTTTTTTTTTTTCCTTGTGTGTGTATGTTGCTTTTTTTGCCTTTTTTTTTTTTTTTTCCCCAGGCAAACAGAGCCCCAGCAGTTTTGGGGCCAGGGAGCGGAGCTGGAGAACGGTATTTCTGAAAGGCACGTTCCTGCAGGAATACCCCCGTGGTCTGCTCAGCCGTGCAGCCGTGACATCTGGCAGAAGGAGTTGCGTTTCGATGGACGAGGCTGAATCCTGCCTGCTGCTGCCTCCACGCACAAGGCAGAAGATGCAGCTCCACGTGCCGCCTCTGCCAGGAGAGTGAGCAGCCCCCGGGAAGGGATGGGGCAGGGGAACAGGACAGCAGTGCCGATGGCTCCAAAAACACCCTCCAGCAAACAAGAATCTTTTCTCCAGTAACAAGTATCGAACACTAGAGAAGAGACTTTTGTTTATATTGTTGGGAGGCAACAGGATTTTTTTTTCCCAAGGTTCTTTTCCTTACAGGAGTGGCAAAAGTAGGTAAAAGACAAAAAGAAAAATTTCCACTAATGAAAAATGTCCATTAACTCCCCGCAGCATGGGAGGAGGCAAAGACCCGGCAGGCACTTTTGTCTGCACATCTGTAGTTTTTCATTGCTATCTCGTTTGTGCAGAGTGCCAGGCTGCACGCAGAGCCCGAACAACCCGGGGAGGGCGGGCATCCCGGCAGGAGCGGCTCTGAGCTCTGGTGGCCCCACTCACAGCAACCACCATCATTAAGGATTTGCCCTTCTTGCTAATGAGGGAAATCAGTGGTCGGCCAACAGCTGAGTGAAGCCCAGTCACCAGCACATGATGGGCTGATGTTGACCGTGGCACTTCTCCAGAGCTAAAAAGGAGCAATAAGATTGCCCTCGTTGTTGCCTTCTCCATCCGTTTGGGTAAAACCCGATGTGGGAGAGGGAGGGGAGCTCACATGAAAGCAAACCCGGGGACCAAGCTGTATCCATGTACTACAGGGCTCAGTACCGTTCAGAAGCATTTTCACAGTTAAAAGACAGCATCTTGATGCCCGTCACCAGCACACACCCATCTTCCACTACTCCACAGGGCAAAGTCCCCCAAGGAGACTGCTGTTGCAGATGGAGGAGAGGTGATCTTCCACATAGGCAAATCTGACCAATCCATGAAGAAGTTGGAGAGAAACTACACATCTTTGGAGGCAGATCCCAGCTATGATCAGCAGGCAGGGATCCCTGAGGGGTCTCCTAAGCAGGCTCTGTACCAGTGCTCTGCTGCTGTCCCCCAGTCTGGCAGCTGCCCTTGCACTGCTGTGTCATGGTTCCTGGTGACACAGCCACCAGCCCACCCAAGTCCAAAGACCATCAGGCTCTGAAGTGCAACTTCAGCTCAGGACTCACTCCCCACCTGAAATGCAGCTTGTTTTTCCACTTCTGGCTTTCAGAGTTTCACAGGTTTCACTGCTCTGGCAAAGATGATTTTAGCTTGATCACTCTTGTCTCCCCACTGGCTCCTTTCTTTTTAGATTTTTCCTCTTGGTTTTGGATCTTGATCCAGCTACAGGGGAGAACAGACCAAAATGCACTCAGCATCCCAGCTCTCCGTCGTTCTCCTTTTCTGCATCCCTTTTCATCTTAAAAGTTTCATATGTGGAACAAGAGCTTGTCATTAAATCACTGGACAAGGGCTTTAGTTAAAATAGATTTGCATTTCCAGGTCAGTCATCAGTTTCTTGTGTGATCTTGAGAAGAATCCCCCTGCCCCAAACCCTTCTACTGTAAGATGGATATTGTAACCTTTTCTTTTCCTTGCTGTGCTTTTTTCAGTCTTAAGGGCAGAAAGAGACTCTCGCTCACAAAGCACATGCACAGCAAAACAGTGAAAATTATTTGGGTTTATTGTGAGGTATCTTTAATCATTATTTAATAAAACACCCAAGTTCCTGACAATGTCTTGGGGAAAAACATTTCCCCAGCTTCTTTTCTAGATGATTAATCCTTGTAAAAAGGATCACATCAGTGTCCAGCCCATACAACAGTTTTAGAAGCTGTAGTTGTCCATTCACCTCATTGCCTGCCTGCAAGCGCCTCCTTCTTCCCAGGAACACCTCTTCAAGGGGAGCACTGATGGGCCACAAGGAAAGAAAGTGTGGACACACTCGATCACTCCAAAGGATAAATGTCATGGTGAGCTCTCCCACCCAACCCTGTGCTCCAGGGCTGCAGCACAAGGCAGGGTGGCCACCAGAGATGGGCAGGACTGAGCCCTTTCCTGCTCCTGCCTCAGCACTGCTGTGTAACTTGGGGAAATTGAGTTTGCTTCCTGTACCTCAGTTTCCCCATCTGGAACATGGACATAATGACCTTGGCTTCTTTTTAAAGCTCTTTGAGATGAACAGCCCTTTTAAAGAGGTAAGTAGTATTATAAGCAACGGACTGTCACGTCTGCCAAGAACCAAAAGTGATATGAGGGTGATGAAATTCAGGCCACCTCATCAGCAAAGCATGTTGTCCTGGCCTTCAAGACAAGGTTAGGCTCTTGGAGAGAGCTCGTTCCTTTTTGGGACAGAAAGGAGTGGACACAGACCCAGCACATGCTTTCCTATTATTAGTCATTTGTATCCATGTATTGCTGCAAATGTATACAGCCCTCAAAAACCCAACCAAAGCAAATGCCTAGCCTAAAGCCATGTAACCCAGGAGCTCAGCCACGCAATACGGGCTGAGCAGAAGTTGCCAGGTAATTTTCCCATGACAGCTTTAGCAGGATCAATGCAACCAGCCCTCATCAAGCCTGCAAGCCCCAGCATCTCCATAAGCTTTTCAGTAGGACTGGAGGGGGACAAGAGCGGGCAGAGGGGCTGAAGCCGGAGAGCACAGTGTCTCCAGAGGACCAGGCGGGAGAGGATGGTGATGCACGATTTGGCTGGGGGAAGGAGGCTGGAAGGAGGTGAGATGCAGGCATGGGTGAGGTTGGTGAGGACCTCGCAGACGAGGCTTGAGGCACGACTGAGAGCTGCTTTGCACGACAGGGCCAAATCCATCCCTGGCACAGCTCCGCTCCGGCCGCCTCTGTGTGTTTGCGTAAGGATCCAGCTCCGGCCGCGCCGGGAGGCACCGGCTGCGCGGGGCTGGCATGCCAGCCTGACGGCCCAGACGCGAGGACACCGCCAGATGCCCGGCATATTTTTTCAGCTGCGCGGGCTGCGGGTTGTCACACAGGGCTTGGCGTGCACCTGCGCGACCCTGAGCCGCCCGGCTATTAACAGCCGGCGACAGAGCTCTGATGCCATATCGCTGACCGCTCCGTTCTCGAGCGGGGTGATAAATCAGCCACCCTGCTGACAACCCCAGCTCTTTTCTGCAGCCGGCACTGATGCAAATGCTAATGCACCTAATACTTACTCCACGGCAGGATTCGGCCATGTGCAGCCAGCCTGGCTTCACCGCCTCCTGCCACCCTAGGTCACTGCTCATGGGATGCCCGGTGCTCTTGGTGCTCCTGGACCAGCCCCTTGAGCTGATGGGGCTCTAAGGGTCTCCTGAGGCAGTTAGCGAACCTTTGGGGTCCTTCAAGAGGAGATGAGACCAGTACAGATTTCTGAGAGACAAGCCAACATGGGGAGGACTAACGCAAGGTGTGAAGTCTCTGGGATATGTTTGAGGACATATAAAGCACCCAGAGGCAAGAGCTGCAGCAGGTGCTGAGTAGCAGGGGGCTAAAACCTTCTAAAACATGGGGGATAGCATCTGAAGGGGTCAGGGAAGGAGGAAAGGGATGGAGAAAGATGAGTTTATCTCTGTCCTCACTCCCTCTGCAGCAACCCTGCACAATACTTGCACGCTCAGAGGAAAAGTCCTGCTATGTTCAGCTCCTTTGCAAGAAACACTCAATGGGTGATGCCCTTCACATTCTCTCTTTTCTTTCACTGCTGACCCAAAATAAGCATAATCTGACTAATTAGAGCTAGTTAGCATCAGGATGAAACATCCAACATGGACCGCAGACTCTTGGGAAATAGATTTTGGTGTCTTGGGACATCAAAAAATGATTTCCCAGGCATCATGTGCACAACACAGCTGGCTCTGTGACTTTTCCTCTTTTTCCTCATCAGTTCTTGGTTCTAGCACAAAGATGATTTTTAATGCCAAATCATTGTGCTTCTTCCCTTTTTATTTCAGGCCGCAGGCTCACCACATTCTGGACTGGTTGCAACCCATCTGGTTTCACTAATACTTCTAATATAATATTTATAACTAGCTAAGGGTTGATCATATGACGGGTGTAATCAATAAGTCATGTGCCAATTGTGATTATTCTACACCTCAAGCCATTTTTCTGTATTTTGATGTCCATAGCCTGCTGGGGTATTCGTATGTTTTTTTGCTGTTGCACCTTTCCACCTTTGCAGCCTGGCATTAAAGAAGGCTGTCTTGAGTCTCAGTAATTGAGAAAAAAAGAAACATCACTTTGTTTCCACCCAAAAAAGGAAATGAGATGAGAGAATCAACCAAAGGCTCTGCTTGCCAGATACCACTTGCCACCATCTTTGGCTTTGCTGAAAGAACTTGTGCTTTGGAAGATTGTTCAATCTAAACAAAATCATCTTCTCAACAAGTTCCTCCTTCCCACCACCAGAAGGATCACCCAACAGAAACCAAAACCAGGTCTGACAGTTTTAGCTCACCCGTAGCCGGCTGTGGCAGCCCAACTTCATATGCAATGGGCACAGGACATTTCCTGGCAGACCATCAGATGCCAGGGAGTAAAGATCCCCTATAATAAGGGGGCAGTTCCTGTTACATGCAGATACCTTCTTCTTGTTCTTTCTGCCCTTCTCACCCTACATGGCTAGGGTGGGCTAGTGGGATTAATCTCTTGGTAGATGCTCAAGTACAGCAAGAGGTGTTCTTGACCCCTCCCAAAAAGTATTTCATAAAATATCTTCAAGAAACTTTGGTTGAGACCATCTTTGAGAAAAAAAAAACACACCACTTTTAGCTTAGTTTTGAAAAGAGTGCATATCCTTGGTGTAAAAACCACTGGAGTGGCACCAGGCTAGGATTTGGCCCTGTGTGGCTGCATGGAGGCAGAAGGAGAGTGAATTCTCCCTTTCCATGGGTGCTTATAGCTGGCCACAGCCTGTAAAAGCAAATGATTTAATGATTCATTCTGGCAAGCAGGGAAGGATGACTTCAGGTTTGAGCTTCCCACATCACTTCCACCAGCTCCCCCCAGAGAGCCAACACGTCGGTGGCCAAGACGATTGCACACTGCAGAGCCAAGCGGTGCTGCCTTCTCCGCCTCTGGAGCAGGAGCACAAATGAGGGTCCCTCTGTGACACATGGGAGTTCAGCAGCAAAACAGAGGCTGTGCATCAGCCCCAGGAGGACAAATTGAACATCTCCTTTTTATGCAGAGGCTTTCAGCAGCGACAACTGCTACCTTGTGAGTCAGTTTATTCAGAACAGCTCTGCACTAACAGGATTAACAAGCTCCTCACTGCTTCGATTGCTTCATAGTGGGAAGATCCAAAATCAACTGATGGAATAAAGGATAATTCCTCCTGCAGAGGGAGCAAGATTGTTTGTGGAACCAAAAAATCAAATGATGACTTGGAGTGCTGCAAGTAAGCCAGGCATGGAGACAAATACCCAGACAGTGTTGGGCACTGGGCTGGATGATGCAGGCTCACATGGTTGGGACCCCATGCCCTACACTTGGGTGCAGCTCCGTGGCATGGTCAGTGTTTGACGGTAGGAGAGGTGATGGGGAAAGGAGTTAGGCACTTTTCAATTGTAAACCTCAAGGCTGGAGGCTCAGCCCCAGCCCCGAGCAAATGCTACTTAAAGGAAATTAAAGTCCTGAAATGCCCCAGCACAGCTTCTATTGAGCAGTCACAAATAACTCATCCATAGCCACCATCATATGAGGACGTGCAAAACATTTCTCTTCTTTGCAGAACTGAGTTTCCCCTTCCCCACAGAGGCTGCATGGCCTTGTACCTTGGACAAACACCTCTCTTCAAGGAGAAAGACACTCTCAAATTCCTTCAGTACCAACCTTGCCCAATGAATTTTCTGCTTCATCCAGCTCTTATGGGATTTGGCACTGAAGAGGGTGAATTGGCTGAGCATCAGCACCAGCAGGCACCTACAGTCTGTGGCAGAAGAGCAAGGCAAATTGTGGACACCCATCAAGTCTCCACCATCAAGCATGGGAGTCACTCAGCTGGCCTTGTTTCCCGCTCAGGCTGTATCTCAACCATTTGCCACATAACACAAATAAGCCTAGGGCCCTGCCTGCTCAAGGCATCCTGATGTGTGGTCCACTGATCATCTCAACTTGCTACACATGGTCAGAGATGGGCAGGACACCAAAATGCTACACTCTGGTGGGAATGAGCTGTCTTGCCGGCACCAGGCACCAAAAGCAGTTGGTCACAAAAAGGGTTGTCACCTCAGGCAACACAGTAGATTCACATTCACGTAACCTGGTATTTGGAGTCCACTTTTTACAAAAGAGGAACACTCATGAGTGCAAAAGTTTTGCACTAAAGGCAGTCACACACTTAATGAGGGTGCATAATTTCAACTCTGAGAAGCTATAAGACCTTGTCAGAAATTGTTATTAGAGGTTTCATACGTGTCCTGTTTTCCTTTGGTCTCTCCCATGGCAGGGAGTGAAGCCATGCGACAGGCGTGAGTCAAAGCTATCTAGCCAGGACCCTACTAAGGGTTTCCAGTCTTCACACAGAGCTTGACACTTCAAAATGACATTATTCAGGCTCTTCTCCATCTGGAAGAGTGGATGGACTACAGCTGGTCTGAAAATGGAGTTTTCTTCTTCTCTCACAAAAATTCTAACTTTTACTTAAAAAAAAATAGAAACAGCTGAAAATAAACTTTCTGCTTTTAGCTGAAAAGCTTCAGTAAACATCTGAAATTTCATGCTGAAAACAGACACTTCTCAAAACAAGTTGGTTAATCCATAATGGCATTTTCTGTCAGAAAACCTTTGAGAGGTAAACATTTTGGAACAGCCCTGTAAATGCTTTTTTGCCTAGCTCAGTTCACTGCACATTAACCACTTCAAATATCAGTTTGAACACTGTCATCTGGACCTTTTGAAAAGAGAAATCTTTCTTCCTCCCCTTCCAGGTAAGCTCAGCAATAGATCCTCGTAATGGCTCTATGGCTTTCCTCCCATCCCATTTCCACCTTGACTGTGACCAGGCTTAATAGTTATCAAGATATGTACCTGCAGATTTAAAAGCGAATTAATCTCTCAGGAATTTATCAGGGGCTTTGAATGTTATCAGGAGCACTCAGTAGCAGGAAAATGGTTGCAAGTTAGGGTCTCAATGTCTTGTTTGACTGTGCATAATGTTTGAGTCTACTAAAAGATGGGTGGAAAGCAGAAGAGCAAAAATATCCACGTGAAAATGGGACTGAGGACCACACCGCATATTTCAACAGGCTCCTGTTTCAGGCTGGCTAGGGTTAGCTTTCCAAACAACTCACCCCAGTATCACAAAGAGAAATGTTATCAGCTATTTCTGTTGTGTTAATATCCAATTTATTTTTCAGCAGCACAATTTCCTGCCTGCTCTTTGAACAGCTATCAAAGGACAAGACACCAGACCATGGCAGACATTCTTCTAGTGGTGACATCTGCTAAACTAGTCAGCTTGTTCCTATACAGCCCACTCAATGCATCCTAAAATATTTTATAAGCCACCAGTGGAACAGAGGATGTTAATGTGGGTCCCTGACCTTTATTTGAGCCACCTTGATGTTCAGTACAGATGGGGAATCACACTTCAGCAGCCAGAATTTCTGTGTCTATTCAGCTTAGGGTTTCTGTGTTATCTCCAAACCCAATAAACTTCGCTTTAACGCCATCTGGCACTTCATATCCTTCACTGTTTTTCATCTGAGAGCACTGGCAAATCTGCATATGTGGCTTAATCCACAAGCCTCTGAAAACCAGTGGAAAGATGGTGTTGTATCATGCCTAAAAGTGCAAGACTTTATTTAGAAACATGCTTTCTACAGCTTTGCTGGAAGATGCTCCTCCTTTGACTAATCACTCAACCAGCATTCCAAGAAAACCTCTGGACACCTAGGAAAAGGTTGGTCTAATTACATTTAGAGAAGCTAAGAAATATCACTAATAAGATATTACCCAAACTCTTATGTGTTAGCTGCATTGCTAATTTTGCTTGGGCAACACCACTGATACCATGAATATCAATGTGTTTCACAAACATAGCCAAGTTCTGCTAGGGACTACTCACAGATAATTTTCAGAGTTATTCATAGGACTTGCAGTCTCTGCGTCACTGTCTCTCCTGTGCTCTCTGGCTATATCCCAAAATGTTTTCCATACCAGTGCTGACTTCTGCCTGAATTTTGTGTTCTGCAGCCAGAAAAAAAAAAAAAACCAAAACCAAAATGTGCCCAAGCACCTGAGAGTTTTCTTGTAGGTTTGATTGGAGTTTTGCCCCAACCTGTTACTATTCAAGGAGTCCTTCTCCTTGCTCTCAGCTCCTCACCATCCTTCTGGGTTGTGGTTCCATCTCCTGAGCATGATCTCTGCTATGCTTGAGCCCTGGTCCCTGAGCCACATCTGCCTGATCTCACTCCCATTCTGTCTAGTCCTTGTCCTGGATCCTCTCCTGTGTCACTGTTCTTCCCAATCTTCAACTTAATCCCAGGCTAAACTTTCATTTTCTTCTTGAAAGAGTTCTTCGATACATTTTGGCCAAATTTCTGGCTTCATCTCACTTATCTGGACCACTGTATTCTTCTAATTCATGTCCATTGACCACAGTTGTTGTCCTCATTCACTTCTTCTGAGCCCTGCCTGACCTTGATCACCTTGCTGAGATGTCTTAACTACCAGGGACATGGTTAAAGGATGTGGCTGACTAGCAATGTCATTGACTGTTCAATGACAAGCATGCTTGGTTATGTTTTCTCTCAGAGACAGTCTGAGCGCACTTGTGATTTGACAGTATGGACAACAGCTCTGTCCTCTGATGTGGTGTGCACCTCTGGGTGCAGACTGAAAGACGGCCCTGGTTTGGCAGTCTCAAACCTCCTGAGGAAAGCTTCCACAGTGGGGAAGAAAGGCCTGGCTGGTGCACTGACACAGTTCTGCTACGAGTGTCTTCACCAGGCTGATGGGACAGGAGTGAATTCAACAACAACAAACCAATCCATCTTCAGGCAGCTGAGAAACCATCACTCCTTTGACTAGTCGAGAGAGAAAGTGACAAGCCACAGTCATGGCAATTGAGAATCAACCTCTTCGGACTGTCCCCATGTCATCCAGGTGGATGGATGTGTTCATTTCTCAGCACTGAATGACTCGCATCCAAGATAGCAGAATACCTAAACCCAATGCTGAAGGCATTGTAACTTCATATTTGACAATGGATCAACAAATTTTGGCCAAAGCCCAGTTCTTCAGCAGCCCCAACATTCTGGGCTTCATAGAGAGACTTTGAACTCTGTACCACAAGTTGACTATGTCATACTTCAGCCCATCACTAATTTATCTTTCCCTATTTCTTTTTGCTGCAGTGTTCACCAAGACCCTGATCAGCGTAGATGTAAGAAGTTCACAGACCAAACTCTCAGAAAATTGATAATGTCCACAGAGTATTCATTTATGTGCTGAGAAACATGTTAGGAGGCCAAGGTGGAGAAACTGTATTGCAGAACTGGCTTGAATCTTGGCATGGGTCATACTTTATACCCTGTTAAACCTAGGAAGACATTTACTGACTAGTACTAAACCAAGTCCTGCAGTAAACTGATGTATAGGCTACCAGTCACATCTTTCATATGTTAAGCAATGGAGTTTCTTCTCTACTTGTAGGATGCAGACAGGTAGTAACACGAAACTGAAGAGTTGTACTGAAAGGAAGTTGAAAGGGAAAGTTAGGAGTCAAATGATTTCAGGACTCACAGAGTTTATTTAAACAGTACATTTTCAATGCTAAATGTTAATAGAATGAACAATAGAATAAAGTCTATTAGAAGTAAAAGATGGGAATGAAGTTCAAAAAGTGAACATAGAAAAAACATGCACATAGGTGAGGCAATGTTAAAAATTAATATAAATCTATTAAAAAACATTCTGAAGAGTGATTTCTTAGAGCTCTGAAAGCTAATAATAAAAACTGCTCCAAACACTTCCAAAGCGAGTAGTTCGCCAGACAGCTGTTCAGACTAACAGATGATCAATATGTGATAGATGAGCACTCAAGACACATTATCTCCCGATAGCAAAGTCAAATAAATACTGAGGATGAGTCCCACACTATACAGCCTTTCCTTACTGGGAGCATGTCTGAAGAAATATCTCAAATTGAAGCGTCAGTAGAAAAGATTTTCAAACAAACCAATAAAGTGAATAAGACAAATCTGCAAGACCAGATGGTATTCACCCAAGAGCTCTATGGAAATCCAAAGAGGAAATTGCTGAACGGTTATCCACAGTGCAGAGCCAACCTGCTGTTTAAATCAGCCTATGTCAAAAGAATAGAAGCAGTAAACGTGATGCAAAATGAAATAGCAGTTTCCAGAGACAGCTTGTTGAAGAACTAAATACAGACAGGTGTAATTCTGTATAAGGGAAACTGATAAATATTCTAAAAAAGAATATTAGACACATCAGGGAGCAAAGTGTAATGGGGAAGAGTCAAGTATTGCATCTATAGATATACGCAGTGTCTCACAAATCAAGTTCTTTGAGGGTGTCACTGAGTTTTGGGGGATGGTGATCTGAGTAATATGGTTCACTTGGATTTCTAGTTGTGGAAACCTGTGGAAAAATTAAGCTGTTCTTGAACAAGGGAGAAAGTCCTCTTGTGGCTCAACAGCTGGTTGAAGCCAGGAGACCAAACAAGGAATAAATGACCAGGTTTCATAACAAAGGGAGCCAACCTGTGGGACTGGATGAGGTTCTAAGCTGCTAGGATCTCTGGTGCTCAACACACACACATATTCTAGAAAAGGCATAAGAAGTGAAAAGAAGGGTGATGACTTTTTCTGACAATACTAAACCATTATTCCAAACTAAAGCTGTCAGAGCTGTGAGCAAAGAAACTCTGAAAGACTTACAATGCTAAGTGACTGTGCAATAAAATGGAAGACAATATTCAGAATAATATAAGTAATGAGGAAAAAGCAATTCTAAGGATACATGCACAATAAGGAGCACTGAGTGAGCTACTACTGTTGGGAACAAGATCCTGGAGCTACTGTGGATGGTTTTCTAAAAATGAGAACTTAGTACTCTATGGGGATTAAAACGGCAAAGAGAAAATTAAAAACTAGTAGAAAAAGACTTCGGAGCAATATAAAGAATTTTTGCACATAGCTCCAGTGCACAAATCTCATATAGGACAGAGCAGAACTACAAAAGGCAAGAAAGGGCAACAAGACACCAGAGGCGGGGAACAATTTCCAGACACGAAGAGCCAAAATAGGCTAAAACCCTTCATCTTGAGAGAAAAGAAGACAGAGGAGATCTGAGACATGTCTATGGAGCCATGAGTTGCATGGAGAAGATGAACAGGAAATAACTGTGTAGCATTTCTCAGAATCAAGGGCCAGGCACTAACTAATGAAATGAACAGGCAGCGAGTTTAGAACAGAAGGAAGGACATTTCTCTCACAAAGAGTCATGAACAGAAAAAATCAGAAATTAGTACAAATGGGCTTAAAATAGTAATGGTGGCTAGCTCCAGCTGGGCTCCTAAACACCATAGTCCAAACTTAACCTTTAGTTCAGGAGTTCCCTTAGCTGTTGACTGCCAGAAGCTGGGATGATGTACCATGGGTAGGACCACTCTGCACTCAACCTGCCTCTTAATTTTTTTAATTTCTTACAGTCTATATAACTCTGAAACGGTATGACTCTGGACTCCCACGTCCTTATTCACTAACGTGCCTCTAAAGTAATGTATCCCAGTGTAAAGTTCAAACTTAATGAGAAACAAGCTACTACGAGAAGTTTTGCAGAAAAATAACAAGTTACACTATTGATATACTCTAATAATAAATTCAGCCCTTCTGATGAATGGTTAATAGAAGAAAATAATGAAATTTAGCAGGTGATAAGACCTCCTTCACACAGATGAGCCTCTCTGGGAATCCTCTACCTTCCCAAAACCTCGATTTCTGCACCATCGTGATGACTGGCCACTGGAGATGTGAGTACTTAGCTCACGTAAATGAAGGTCTCAGTGGTAGTGCTCTTCCTTTGTCACATTAAAACCTCTTTTACACCTGGAGTATCTGACTAAAGAGTTTATTATAAATGTGCCTCTAACTGCGCTCTCTTTACTGTAACCACTAAGAGTCATTGGGAATTCTTGGGACCTTGCAAAACACTTTCAACAGCCACCATTAAAAAAATCTGGCAAACAAGTGCTTGCTTTGCCCTCACCCACAAAAGTAAACTTCCATCCAAAATACATAGGTTTGAACTAGAAAAGAGACTGTCCTGTACCTATGTTCTATTTAAGGTCCACTGTCCTTTTTCTGGACCAAAAGAATATTAAGTAAAAGACCTTAGCATCTTCACACCTCATCCTTTTTTTTTTTTTTCTTTTCTGCCACAATTTCTCCACAGATATCTTTAATACTCTGGTTTTGCCACGGCATTTGTCACTAAGCACACACTGTCACTGAAGACAGCTTTATCCAAGGTCATCTCAGCCTCTTGTCCCATTTGCATTTCAGAGTTGGCCAAGAGCTTCCGAGTGAACCAAGTGGTGCAGGAACGGGGCAGGGTTTGAGGCTGACCAGGAATATCAGCTGACAGGGAGACCAGCTGTAAAGGGACAAGCTTGCTTTCACTGACAAGAGAGAAGCAGCAATGCTGAGAGAACGGACCTGAAACTCCAAAAAGAAAACCAGTAAAGCCCAAAGGATGATCAATGCACATGGGGAAACTAAGGCAGAGGGAAGCCTGAGGCTGCTTGCATAAGCCTGTGTACCTCTTGTCTAGATGTAAAGAGTAACTGTTTGAAAAGCCTAGAAAATACTATCGCTCTCAGCACCTTGACTGAGGAGGAAGAGTGAGCTAATGCTGGTACCGGGCATCTTGTTGGTGCTGTAGGGCACAGGGACCACAGTGAGGAGGTGGGTTGGGGCAAGGAAGGACGTGGTACTGCTGCTTGCCAGGATCCACAGGAGACCAGGAGCACTACAGGGAACCCGCAAGAGAAGTTTTGGCAGAGCTGGGACTGCACCTTGTGTCCATCTCCACACACAACCCCTCTCCTGACCGCATGAACAGCCTCCCAGCCTCAGACAGGTCCTAAACAAACAAATGGAAGGATTTTTACTGGTTTCCATGATGGATGAGGTCAGATCAGGCTGATGTCAGACAAGCTGCCAGCGCAACTGTGCATAAATCAGTGGATTTGCTCACAAATGGAGAAAGTTGAGGTTTTTGCAGGCCCTTACCCAGTTGTTCAACCTCCCATACATCTCACATCCCCGCAATGCAGAAGCCCGTACATGCTCTTGCTGAAGTCAATGGAAGAGTTGGCCTTGGCCTTGATGGCTCCAGGGCCGCTGCATAAGCTGCTACGGTGTGGCTAAGCCTCCCGGCAGGTTAGTGGAGACACATCTTTCGCCTTGCCTTAGCGGGAGGGAAGCACTGAGGCGTTGCTCTCGGTACTGTAGTACTTCCACTGGGGCTAGGCTGAGAACTTCAGGCTTTTCTAAATGTTAAATAATGGTTTTTATAAAATTGAGCTACTCAATCTGTAGTGGAGTGCATCCAAACCAATTTGCAAGACCACCAAGCACCCAGTGGCTTCCACCAAGATGTACACTGATGTTTCAGAAAGTCAGATACCTGATTGGGATTCAAAGGCATCAGGGCCAGAGAGATCCTGTACAAGTATTTAGTCCAGCTTTCCACAGAAAATAAATTCATACAATAACTCCTGCATCAAGTCCACATCTTAAACCATAACCTGTATTTTTAAATTAAAAGATGTCCAGCTTTTATTTATACAATTCAAGCAATGTAGATTCCATTATTTCTTTAGGTAATATGTGACAGAGATCGTTATGTTCAGCATAATTACATAGTTCTTATCACAAGCCTCATTTGCTCTGCCTCTGGAAATCATTGAACTTCTTTCCGATAGACTAGAAAGCCACCTGGCAGCAATGTCCTCCTCATGGAGATGTGGATGGGCCATGAGCATCTCACCCTTTGCTCTTTGCTGACATACACTGACAAGACGTATTTTTCAGACCTTGGATCACTGTTACAGCCCCTCTTTAAGCCCGGAGAGGGAGAGGGAGAGGGAGAGGGAGAGGGAGAGGGAGAGGGAGAGGGAGAGGGAGAGGGAGAGGGAGAGGGAGGGAGAGGGGAGGGGAGGGGAGGGAGAGGAGAGGGAGAGGGAGAGGGAGAGGGAGAGGGAGAGGGAGAGGGAGAGGGAGAGGGAGAGGGAGAGGGAGAGGGAGAGGGAGAGGGAGAGGGAGAGGGAGAGGGAGGGGAGGGGAGGGGAGGGGAGGGGAGGGGAGGGGAGGGGAGGGGAGGGGAGAGGAGAGGAGAGGAGAGGAGAGGAGAGGAGAGGAGAGGAGAGGAGAGGAGAGGAGAGGAGAGGAGAGGAGAGGAGAGGAGAGGAGAGGAGAGGAGAGGAGAGGAGAGGAGAGGAGAGGAGAGGAGAGGAGAGGAGAGGAGAGGAGAGGAGAGGAGAGGAGAGGAGAGGAGAGGAGAGGAGAGGAGAGGAGAGGAGAGGAGAGGAGAGGAGAGGAGAGGAGAGGAGAGGAGAGGAGAGGAGAGGAGAGGAGAGGAGAGGAGAGGAGAGGAGAGGAGAGGAGAGGAGAGGAGAGGAGAGGAGAGGAGAGGAGAGGAGAGGAGAGGAGAGGAGAGGAGAGGAGAGGAGAGGAGAGGAGAGGAGAGGAGAGGAGAGGAGAGGAGAGGAGAGGAGAGGAGAGGAGAGGAGAGGAGAGGAGAGGAGAGGAGAGGAGAGGAGAGGAGAGGAGAGGAGAGGAGAGGAGAGGAGAGGAGAGGAGAGGAGAGGAGAGGAGAGGAGAGGAGAGGAGAGGAGAGGAGAGGAGAGGAGAGGAGAGGAGAGGAGAGGAGGCTTAAATGTCATCATTCAGTCTAAGAAAATAAAATTAAGCTGCAGTTATAAGTTTTCCCTCTGAGTGCATATTGACTGTGTCAAGTAGAAAAAGAAGCATTTAAAAAGAAATACAATTTTAAGTCAATGACAGATATGACTCCAATATGCATTGGGTGTGAATAATTCTCATTTCTTACCTCATTTCACTATCCTTCCTCCGTTTCATATTATCCAAGAGGACTATCCTATAATCCTGCCCATGCACATTTGCCAAGTCTCCAAATAGCTTTAAAAAACCCCACTGATGAGAGACCACCAACTTTACGGTTCTTGCAACTCCCACTGTACATTTTATGGGTATTTAGCAATGCTACAGGGTTTTCCTAACGCTGGAGAAATTTCTCTTCTCTTCACTAATAATAGACATGTGTTTCAGCTTTTTCTTTCCTCACTTTTTCTCTCCTTTCCTGCCTATATTCTCAAATTGCTGGTTTTTAAGATGTATTTTTCATAGAACTATAAAAACAGTGCATTTTTTCCTTTTTTCTTTTTCTTTTTTTTTTTCCCCCAGATTAGGGACTGGACAAACTTTTAGCCTGCCAAACTTTTTTTTATTTCTTTTTTTGTTGTTGTTTAAATACTTCACAATAAAAGAATGTGCTCCTGATGGAATTTTTACTGCGAAAAAGAAACGTTCTCCCCTTCTCCTTTCTTACATCTTACACACTTCAAAACACATACTGAAATTCTGTAACCTCCCAAGAAAAACGGCTGTCAAGTGCTGTCAAACTATTAATGATAATGTCAGAATACATGACACATATTTAAACGTTAAAAGAAAAGGGGTTAAAGCTGCATCTCAATCTCGCTTTGATGACTTAGCTTTACATTGATATACTCAGCATGCCACTTGCGATCAGACTTCTGTTTTTGCTCTTCAACAGCATTTTAAAATAATTCCTCTTGCCTAAGGAGGATGGTGGGAAATGTACAGGAGAGTAGACGTTCCTATTTAACAAGTGCAGAGCTCTGTTTTTTCACAGGATTTGGAAGCGTGTTCTGGTTTTCAGAAAGTACCAGCTGGATTAGCTTTCAGAAATGCTCAGGATGCTTTCCTGGGGAAGATGTCCTGTCCTTCGGGCTCTGCTTTGGAGACATCTCCCTGGCACCCACCTGCAGCAAGTCTTTCCACCATCACCTATCCTGGGTGCTGAAGACAAGCCTTTTCAAACACCCCAAACTGCACCTACCACTAAATCTTGCCACTTAGTAGATTGTTTCCATTTCCTTTTTCTCTCTATTAATCCATTATTTAAAAAAAAATATGTTATCTGAAGACACATTCTAGGGTTTTGCAGTAATTTTTTTCAACCACATCAATTTTTAGCAGAGTGGAGAGCTGCCCAACAAGGTGTTTCACCCACTGGCAGAAAGCAGAGACCGGTTTAGGGCATGGTGCTGCAGTGTCAGGGAGAGCTTGACCCCATGCTGGATGGAGTTAATCCATGACTTTGAGTAACGCAGTGCTGGAGGATGCTGGGATGAGAGGTTAACACTTCTTCAGTGATACTTTCTGCTCAGATTTTCACCCAGGATGCTTATGTCCTTCACAGGGGACTGGCCAAGCGCTTATTCACTTACTTATTCAGCCTTGAAGGCAGAGGTAGCAGAGATGCATGGCAAGCTTCTTGGTTGGCACTTATACTGAAGTTCTTTTCTTGGTGGGTCTCAAAGCAGAGGAGCTGCCCCTTTCCCACCCCACCAGCACGCGGCCACGGCTACACCACCATGTCACAAAATGCCAGGCATATCAAACAGGACTGGGCTGGGTTAGCCTTGCTCACCCCGAGCAAAGAGGGCCCCAGAGCTGGCAAAGGGAGGCAATGGGAGTACGGAGAGAAGGAGGCATGGCCGTGGGATCGAACAGTGGCACCAGACCATCAGCTTGGCTCTGCCATAGATGAAACCTCCTTCTGTGTGTGCCTATGCCCTGCAAGTGCCTGCCTGACCCGAATCTGTGAATACCTGTCCCGTAGAACACTGCAGGACTGCTAAAATGGTGCAACTCCAAGCGCAGACAATGCTGACATTAAGTGGTCTGCAGAACAGAAAGGTCAGAAGTTTCGCTACAACTCATAACCGTGGTCCTGTTACTCTGCACTTGTCCCCTCCATCCGTTTTTCACCTCATGCCGTCATTTCGGCATGTAGCCGAATGAGCTGCTGCATCCATATGGCACAGAGCAGCCAGCACCACCACCTGGAGATTTTCTTGCATTCAGTCCCAAAAGCCGTGTTGCTCTGGTGGCACGGCACGAGGCCGCGCTACTCCTAGCCCAAACGCTGATGCCAGCACAGCCCCGCTGCTTTGATTTCCAGAAGCGAGGTGGTCTCTGTGAGCTCGGGCATTGCTGCCCATCTGCGTTGCATGGGGAAAGCGTGCCAGTGGCTCTGGGGCTACCATGGCTTGGGCTGAAGGTTGTGGCAGGGTTTACTCTGCAGGAAACTCATCCTTGCTTAATTTAATGAGTAACTTTTAGCTAAGGAACTTAAACTGGTAGAAGAGGTTGTATCGATCCTTTCGTTGCACTTTAAATCTCTCTCCATTTTAGACTCAAGCAATCTTTAGTATCAACCACCGTTAAGCTAAACAGGAGCAACCCAATCGGATGACAAGAAGAGAGCCCACACGCAGTTTGCGCTGCTTTAACTAGCGAAGCGAAAGCAAGGTAATGCTCACGCTGCAGGTTTGTACGTACGTGGCCTCTGCGCTCCGCGGTTGGCCGCTCTCGCTGCTGTGTTCTCTGCGAGCAGGGCACAGACGGGGATGGGCTATATGCACCACACTGTGTGTCACCCTGAGGGACAAGGACCATCATGACCCAGCCCTGACTCGGGCCTCCCCAGCTCTCCTGTGATACCCATAACCACAAGGATACTAAAATGAGAGAAGGGGAAGGTCTGACAGGCAGTTATGTGACTAGGGACACTCAGGTTTAGGTTTCTTCTTGGAAGCACTCCGTAATGCAGCTACCGCCAAGGGAGCAGCTATATAACCAGCACCCAGAAAATACATGCGCCTTAAGGGCAAGACGTGAAAAACAAATGGTGTAAATGGCTGCAAATTCCTTTGTTTTTAATGGGCTTCATCTATTTAAGCCACCCCCCCGAATGGATCTGGTTCACGGAGTGAAGCTGGAACAGCAGGGGGATTTTAGGTAGGCAGATTAATGGCTGAGACTGAAAATTGGCCAAGATCTTGGGTTTAATCCTCCTTCTCTTGTGAGAAGAACCACCAGATTTTAACATAGGCTTCCACTGAAAGATAGACCCTGCCGGAGGGGCTGGTGCTACTACCACTCACTGGGACATTTGGGAGAAACCAGGTCATCAAATCCCTTTATTTGCTGTCATCATTGAGAGTTAGAGGAACTCCGAGACGAAAGATGCAGAAAATGGTTATTAGGGCATGCCCTGGCATTAGCAGCAATAATTCACGGGCTCTAGCTGAAGAGACCAGAGCAGTTTGCCAGCACCATCACAAGGCGGGGTGGGGGTGATGCTACCCACATTGGGAAGTCAGGCACTTCTGAGTTCAACTGACAAAGTCCTTCTGCAAAAGAAAATCAAACTGCAGTGACATCTGGGGAAGAGGATTTAATGGAGGAGGCAGCATGGCTGTTATAGATATGATGCTGAACCGGGACTCAGAGTGTCTTCTCTAGTACTATCTCCAGCACCTCTAGTTTCTCCACCTGAAGAAACTCTTGCTATGTCTGCTCTGGGGCAGCCTGGCCACATTAGCACAAAGCAGAGGACATTAGCCACCAGGCAGAGCTTGTCTTCCTTCGTGGACCTCAACTAGGTCAATAGAAGTTCCCTCTGCTAGCCCCATGTGGTGCTGATGGCTGCTAGGTGACATGCCATGGGAGGAGGAGGGTTAGGAACTAACATCACTTTCTCTGCCGTGAATTGAAGCATCTCACAGCTTACATCCCATTGATTCTCAATGCAACTTAATGTCTGAAGGGTTTGTCACAGAATCATAGAATAGAATATGAACATAGTTTGTGTTGGAAGGGACCTTCAAAGGTCATCTGGTCCAGGCCCCTGCAATAAGCAGGGCCATCTAAGGCAGGATTTAGGTTACTTAAAAACAGAAGCCAGGTGCCTAAGTAACAGAAGTACTTTTAAAGATGACCTCCTGAGGTCCCCTCTGTCCTGAATTTTCCTACAACCCTGTGAAATGCAGTTTATTCACAGCTGTGCCACAGCTCTGACTGTGACTTTAGGCAAGTCCCTGCACCTCTCCAGCCCTCCCTCCCACCCTGCCTGCCTGCTCTGCCGAGACCCCCTGGCTCTGCTGCCCTGGGGCTGCTCCCCTCGGGTGGCTGGGGTTAAGGGGAGTTAAGGGGTTTCAGGGAGCCAGCCCACGGCTGGTGGCAATTACCCCCCCGTGTCCGGGCTCCCTTGTTACCCCTGTGAAAAACAGGGCAGCGCTTTGCTGTGGAAGAATTCTTCCAAGAGGATCCGAAGTCGGTAGCAAAGCAGCAACCGAAGGCTGCAGGGAGCCGTGAAAGGCGAAGCGGCGACGGGAGGGACATCTGCGAGGTGTCGGGACATCTGCGAGGTGTCGGAGCGTCCCCCGCTCCACCGGCTCCCCATCCTGCCGGAGTGCCCTCCGTGCACATTTAGGAAGGCAACATGAAGTCAAGCACCCCCCACCTCGCAGATGAGGAGCTTGATGAGGGAAGCGAGTGATAAGAGGGGAAAAGCGGGATGAAGGAGGGCTGGAAACCAAAGCAAACCACGGATTTCCCTGGGGAGGCAAGAGAGGGGGGTGAGGGGAGCGCACACGGTGGGTCGCGGCGAGTCTCCGGGGGGCAGGATTTCTCTTCCATCGCATGGAAGAGCGAGGTTAAAGAAGAAAGTGGGAGTGGGGTGGGAGGGAAGGGAAGGGGGGGTGGGGGGGATGAACAAAGGAGATTGGCAGCACAGCTGTTTTGGGAAGAAAAAAAAAAAAAAGCCAGCCTTCCTGTTTCTTTAAAGCCGCTCATCTGCGCGGCGGGCCGGCTGCCGGCGGTGGGAGGCAGGCTGCGGGGAGCCGCGGGCGGGCGGGCGGACGCACGCACGCACGGACGGACGGAGGGAGCCAGCCCGCCGGGGCTCCGCTGCCCGCCGCGGCCGAGCGGGCGCAGATGGGCGGCGGCGGCAGCGGGGCGGCGGCGGCAGCAGCAGCAGCGGCGACGGGAGCGGAGCGGCGGAGCGGCCGCTGCTGAGCGCACCCGCGCAGCGCCCCGCGCCATGCGGAGCGCGCCGCTGGCGGAGGGCGAGCCCTGGCCGCGCCTCTGCGCCGCCGAGCTCGGGGGGCTGCGGCGGCTGCGGCGCAAGCACGGCTGCAAAAGTTTCCGCGTGGAGCTGAAAGTGCTGAGCGGCAGGCGGCCGGGGCTCCGCGCTCCCCCCCCGCCGCCGCCCCCCGCCGCCCCGCCGCCCGCCTGGGAGCCGCGCAGCGCCGCGCTCGGCGCCGCCGCCAGCGCCTTCCCCGCCGCGCCGCCGCCCCCCGCCGCCCGCCCGCCGCCGCCCGCCGCCTCCCCGCGCCCGCGGCCGGGCGAGGCGTCCGGCGTCTCGCCGGAGATCAAAGCCCTGCAGCAGACGCGGCGGCTGTTGGCCAACGCCCGGGAGAGAACCCGCGTCCACACCATCAGCGCCGCCTTCGAGGCGCTGCGGAAGCAGGTACCTGCCGCCGCGGCAGCGCGTCCCCGCGGGCGGGCTGCGGGGGGGGGGGGCACGGCTTTGCGAAGTCCTTCCCACGCACACGCGCCCACGCACGCAGCCCGCACTGCTCTCTCTATCGGGGACGCCCGAGGGCTGCCGATGGGTGCGCGGGGCCCGGGGGGAGCGCCCGCGCTGCCGAGCGCCCGAGGCCGCGGCGGCTGACGGCGGGAGCCGGGAGGAACGCCTGACAGAAGGGGAAGTCGGTTCAAAATGCCTGGAAGTACCAACCCTACAACTATGCTAACACTCCAGATAAATAAATAAGGGCTTTTAATTTGCTTGCAGTTAGAAACTGTTGGAGTTTCACCCCGGAGAGTGAGAATGGTGCGGAGGGGGGGGAAAAAGAAACAAACCCGAGAAAAGGCTCCCGAGTGAAAACAGAGGGTGGAGAGAGGCGCTTGGCCAAGCTGCGAGCTGGGGTGATGCTCCTGTACCAAGAGCACGTGTACTTGCTAGCCTTCCTGCTGAGGTGGGCAGCCCCAAAGGGATCACCAGGAATTTGGGCGGCAACAGGCTCCCGTTTGTTTTCATGCAGGGTGCCTGACCCCTCAGGGTCCTTGGGGTTCCTGCAGCCACCTCTGAAACTTTCTGTGTGCCCCATGTCTGCCAGGGGTAGCCCAGTTAAGTTGTGCTCCCCTGCCAGCCAGCTTCCCATGATTTTTACTGTAGTGCGTGCTTGAAGTGTGTATGGTGTCGGGCTTTCTTGTTGAGAGGTCTTGAGAAACCTCATGTCCGTGAAGAATAATAGATGTGTTCTCACTGGTAGGGTGCAGCTTCTGAAAGGTAAATGAAGTCTTGGACAAAATCCCTCCATCACCTCCCCAACATGTGGAAGGTGAGGAGAGATCCAGAGAAGCCACAAGGTTCTTGTATCTTCCCCACGAGGATGGATCAGTGCCCTGGCCCCTATACTTGACCCTATACTTCTCCTTGTATGCGGGCACCCTGTAACCGCTCACCGATAGACGAAGACGTGCTGTCACGCTGTGCAAGCCCAGCTGTCCCGGCTTTTCTGCCTTTCCAGTAAATGCTGACAGGACAATCCCAGGTGTGTAGGAAGGAGGAGATGCGCAGGACTTGGAGGGCTATGGGAGCTGCAGACAAGTCTGACCGTGAGAGATGCTGAGCTTCGTCTCTTCCAGGATGGTCCCGCCAGCCTGGTGGGAGCGGCACGCTCTGCTTGCAGGGAGGCTCACACAGCCAGGATTTTGGCTACCATCTTTCAGACATTACTCATCCAAGCCATTCCCCAAGTGTGCTCACTTTAGGACTCCATCCTGTTTCCTGCTTAGAGGAGCTCTGCTTGTTCCCATCTCCTGCGTGATGCCTGCAGCCTTCCTCAATGACTGCTGTGCATTGGGTACCTGCACCCCAAGAGTTAATCCTCCTCTGTCATCCACTTCTGCAAACAGACTTCCAGCCCTGACCTCGGTAGAAAGCGCAGGCTGAGTCTGGGGCTGTGTGTCAGGAGAGAATCGCTGATGAGTGTCTAAACTAGAGCATGTTTAATCACCGCGTGGTGGTGGGATTTGACAGCTTCTGCTATAATCTTGGTAATCCAGTGTGTGCCGGATGCTGTCCCCTCGGTGCCGAGAGGCCACCCCTTGTAAATGCAAACTCCAGACTTGATATATTTTGTTTCTATAAGCTGCTTCCATATCTCAGTTGTTTGGCGACTGTGTGTAACGCGCTTGGAAGTGTCAGTCTAATTCTCCGTGGACAGACATCTACACCACCAAAACCGCAAGGGGAAGTAGCACTGATTTCCCAAATCACTGGCAATCTTGTTCTAGGCTGAGCCTCAAGCAGAAGTCAGGCAAGCAACAAATTAAAGCCGCACTCTTTTGGGAAATGGGCAACTCTTGAAAGCCTCAGATTCCTGGCCTTGGCCCTGTCTCCATAAATCATTTCAGCCCTGGACTCAGCTGGGAGCCCAAAGAGCCTGGAGAACAAGTTGCTGTCCTCCCTTCCCATGAAAGCTGGTCTCTAGGGTCGGCACGGGAACATACTGGCAGAGCTGTATTCGCTCTGCAGAGAGAAAGAAATCATTCTCCGGGAAATGTTTGCTGCGAGGTTTTCCTAGCAATTTGCTGAGGGGTGGGCTGGCTGTCCTGACCATCATTGGATGACATTTGGATTCATTTCTTGTTGGGCTGCCAGCGGCATGCTTGGTGCCGTACGTGACATCAGGTGACAGTCAGCTTCATTGCACATACTCGCGGCGCTGGCTTGTCACTCAAATCATTCACACCGGTGCCGGTGGAGAGGTTTTTGAGGAGCAGTTCGGATCAGAAGAGAGGACGTTGCTTTCCGTGACGTCTTGGTCAGCGGGGCCGGGAAGCAGGAGTACAGAGAGATGCGTTGGCAGAGGTAGACGCGGCAGGGAGGCCTTCGCTCGCCTTGGGTAAGTGCCGTCTTTCACATCCCCGAGCACGCAAAGGGCCTTCAGCCCCGTGCGGGAGCAATCCCTGTGTGCCGTCAGCCACAGAGCTGGGTTTACTTCTTGTTCCTCGGTTAGTCCTCTGTCCCCTCCTTGTCATCACGTATCAGGCTCTTAAGCAGCTGGGAGGCTTTTCCTGAGGCACTGAAACCGATACCTCCCCGCAGACGGGCGGGCGCAGAGTGCGGCAGAGTGCCGTGCTTGCACGCGGCCGGCGCCGGCCCCGCACTGCTTTGGGAAGGGGTCGGGCGCTGGATGCGGAGCTGCTGGAAGCGGGAGCCCTGCTCAGCCACTGGCACCCAGCACCCACGCAGGTGTCATTCCCTTCCCCACCCTGTTTGGGCACGTGGGGCTGGAGATAGCCATTCTCACTGGCATGCACGAGATGAAACCCCAATGCTTGCAGGATCGCGTCCACCACAGCCACGCCATAGGGAGCCCGTCCGTGCCCGGGGAGGAGGAGGAAGGGGAAGCCATGCCTCTCTGCAGGACACCCTCCCCATCTCAGCAGCCCACCCGAGGGCAAGCAACTGGCACGCAGCATGCCGGGCAGATGGGCTGACAGCGACGTCCCTGCGCTCCGCAGCTGTGTACATATGGCACACGTGTTTCGGCTTGTGTCGGCTAGCTCTCCAGATGGCAGGAAGGGGTGGGTTGTTTTTTTCCCTGGTTCTTGGTGGAGAAAGAGCCGACCACAGTCGTTTCACACAAGGAGAGACTAATCCAGCCGTGTCCCCGAGCACTTAGCTGTCGCTGGCTTGCCTCTGAAGCCAGGGCCCCCTCAGACGTGGGAGGTAGACAGCTGCCGGCTCTGGGAAGCTGCCTGCTGTTGGGAGAGACGCGTCATTGCCGTTGTGCTTGCCTCATGGTGTCACGGCCACCAGGAATGAGGATCTCTTTCCCTCTGTATCAAACTGATGCCTTCACCATAGGGCCATAACACTGAAGTGGGACTGAAGAGCAGATGCTCCTGAGATACAGCTCCTTCCCCCTGGTCTTGGCACTTGTGATCTTCAGCTACTCAGTCTGGAAGAGATTTTCCCCACCTCAGTTCCCCAAGCATCGTTTGTCCAGGTGATCCTCACACTGACGGCGTACTGAGTCTAACAGTGGAGTTCCCCATGGGAAACACTCACCTGCACTTTGAGATGGTGGGGATACTTCTGCTATACTTCGCTCTCCCTCTGCTGCTGCCTTTCAGGGTGTCCCTCCTGTTCCCATGGCTGGGCAGCTCCTACCCAGAGCACTGGTCTCCTGCCCTCGGATGCCCTGGCAGATGCTGGTCAGTGGGTTCTTGCGCTGTCCCAGCTGCTCCAGGAGGCTGAGACTATTCTGGGGATGTATCATTATGTGCTCACCCTCTTTGTGTGTCATCCCGTAAGTGACATGATGGGTTGCCACTTCCATCCTTTTTCTCTGCCTCTTCCTACCGTTGTGGGTGGTCAGTGAACGCAAACAACTGTGATGCAGGCAGAGACGCAGCACTGAGTTCGCAAGAACCCAAGGTCATCTCCTCCTCCATCTGAAGTGCCCTTGTGCTAGTGGATGTTCTAGTTCATGAAGCAGTGCAACCGTTTGGAGGAGAGAAGATGCAACACCACCACTGCACATCTTCAGAGCAACTGCTCTCCAGGCCAGGCCACGCTTGCCAGCATCGCTGGCACTTTTTTTTGTCTGCGGATTCCTTTTGGCAGCAAAAGTCTTTTACTCCAGTACATCCCAAGTGTGACACTGAACCACCTTAATGTTTATTACAGCATGGACTTAGCCACCAAGTTTGCTGCTGGAGGCCTTGGCCAGGAGGGGATAGTGCTCTCCACCGTTAGGCTGCAGTGGGCACCCAGGCAAACCAGCTCCCACCAGTATATTGCACTCGCAGGAGTTGTGATCGAGCTTCTCAGCTGTGCTGACAGACCCTAAGGTGGCAGCAAACTCTCCCTCCATGGACGGAGACAACCACAGCAGCCTTCCTGATCTGGAGCCTGCCTAGGCTTGCACATCTGGTTTCTCTCTGGAGCACTGCTGTCCAGCTCCTCCTCAAGAAAGCGCCACAGCGAGCTCGAGTCTGCGCCGGGAGCAAATGTGTCCACAGACATTTATTTTTCCCTTGAAGTCTATTGGCGTTTTTCTAAATCTTTTCACCACTGCATTACCAGGGCGGTCTCTGCCTTAGCAGCTGACAGCCTCGCTCTCCACACTCGTGTGGGTTCTGGAGATATTTTAGGGTTTTATAGGACTTTTTAGCTGCTGGAGTGGAGGTTTTTTCCCCCCGCTAGCATCCTTTCACTTTTTTCTGCCGGCATGCACGTGGCTACTGTGGCTTGTTGTTAAATCAGTGCAGAAAAGACCCTGCTCGCTCCCATTGGGAGCGTGGTGGGACGTCCGGGGCGGCAGCCTCAAGGCCATGGGAGGAGGTTGCGTTGCTGCGGGGTGGCATGGGGGCAAGCTGTCTGCAGGGGTTTGAAGGGACAAGCCAGGCACGACCTGCGGCTCGAGCAGCGCCTTAGCCACAAGCTGGTGGAGGCAGAGACTATTCTGGGGATGCGTCATTACGTGCTCGCCCTCTCTGCGTGTCATCCCAAAGGCGGCTGTGGTTTGTCACCTCTGCAGGCGGGACACCGTATGTGACCAGTGTCGCTGGCGTGTCCTTACTGCGTGGTGGGGAGGCTGAGAGCTTTCCTCCATCACCTGCTGACATCTCGCAGCCCTATTCCCAGTGATTCATCCCCCCATGATCCCACCAGCAGGAAAACCTAAGATGCCTTAAAACCCAGCTCCTGAAGACAAACCGCCCGTTGAGCTCCCTGGGGGTGACAGCCGGGCAGGAGGGACTGGCCCCGCTCCACGGTGACAGTTGGAGAGATGCTGCTGGGCGTCATGTTGTCATCGAACAGCCCAGCGTTAACCGGAACATCTCGGTGGTTTCAGCCAGTCCGGAGTGACGCTTACGGTTATTTAGAGCCCGGTTGAGGCAGAGCTGGGCAGCACTGTGGTTTAACAGCTAAAGAAGATGACAAAATACTGGCCTGAAGCAACGCAAGGGGAGAGAAAATAAGGGAGAAACCAGACAAAAGGACAAAAATCCTGAAAACAATGACTGTGTCACCAAGAACAGGGCTTGTTTGCTCCCTTGGCTGCTGTCTAACTGATTTTATCCTCTGCTACAACTCCCGCTCCTGTCGGGAGGTATTTGCTCTGCCTGCTGCAGCCACCCCGAGTTAACCTTTGTGTTTTCTTATGGCTCCTGCTGAAATCAGAGGAAAGAGTCAGCCCCCGGGCTCTTTGTTCCCAACCTGCTTCTCTTTCGGTGCATGCCATGTGTGTTCACAAAGTGATCTATCCCACCCCGGTCCCAGTCTGCACCGTCCCCCGTGCCGAGCAGGGATGCGGGGATGCGAGCAGAGCCACGCAGGTGTTGCGGGAGGGTTGTGCTCCTTGCAGCCGGCCGCGGGCTCGGGGCAGCTCCCGGGTCTAAGCAGCGATAGCCAGGGAGTGGAAAACACTGTGGTGTCCAGCAGTGGACGGTGACTAAAGAATCACCAAGGCCAAGCTGGGGCTGGTGTAATGCCATTAGCTCCAGTGGAGCTTGTTCTCCTGTTCCCCAGGTGAATTGGACCCACTGGACCTCAGGGATGGAGATCACCACTACTAAAATGTCACCCAAAAAAGTGTTTCCCCACTGTAGTGCTTTGAGGGTAGCCCCTTCTAGAGGAGATTTTCTGTGCCCGACAGCCCTGGGATTTCTCCTGTGATACCCCAGTAGCCCCTCTGTGTAGCAGTTATTTTGGGAGGTGGGTCAAAGAGCCTGCAGTAAGGCAAGAACAGCCCAACAATGTGATACTCTTCGTGCATGATACTGAGAGTATGTGTTGCATGCCCTGGGGATGCGCAGGAGGCTTTGAGGGTGCAAAACGTCCGGGGATAGTGCAGGAGGACTGTCCAAAATGGAGCAGAGCCAGGCCTGGGGCAGCATTAACCAGACTGCCGCTTGGAAGAGATCCCCAGGGTGAACTCACCCAGCACCACACCTAGGTTTTGTTGTTTGGAGGAAGCCAATTCATTCACTCCAAGGAGTGAACTCATGTTTCTGCAATGTGAGCAATGGGGGAGCCAGGAGCTGGGAGGGAACCGGGAGCTGGGTTATTTAACAGCGTGGACCCACCCAAGAGGCGAAGGCGCCTCGGTCGGGACTAGCGCTCCCGCCTGAGTGATGCTGCTTTTGTTCTTGTTGGCATCTTTAAGCTAGGTTTGGTCCCTGGCCGGATGCTTCGCTGCCTGTGGCGAGGCAGGGATGAGGTTTTCTTTCAAGCTGCTGTGCTTGCTTTGCTAGCACGGGGCTGCCCGTTCCCCACTGCTGCAGTCTGGTGGCAGAGAAACAAAAGCCTCCCACACCCACGGTATGAAATAGCTGCCCATCGCTGACCGGAACAGAGCTCTGCGGAGCGTCTGGCACCGTGATGCCCACAGGTGGTCAAGGGAAGGGGTTCTGCCCCTCTGCCCCGCTCTGGGGAGACCCCCCTGCAGTGCTGCGTCCAGCTCTGAAGCCCTCAGCACAGGAGAGACATCGACCTGCTGGAGCAGGGCTGGAGGAGGCCCCAGCAATGCTCCGAGGGCTGGAACAGCTCTGCTGGGAGGACAGGCTGGGAGAGCTGGGGGGGCTCAGCCTGGAGCAGAGAAGGCTCCGGGGAGACCTTACTGCAGCTGCCAGGGCTTAAAGGGGGCCTGTAAGAAAGATGGGGACAGACTTTTCAGCAGGGCCTGTGGTGATAGGACAGGAGTAGCGGTTTTAAACGAAAAGGGGGTGGATTTAGACTGGAGAGAAGGAAGAAATGTTTCCCAGTGAGGGTGGTGAAACCCTGTCCCAGGTTGCCCAGAGAGGTGGTGGATGCCCCATCCCTGGAAACATCCCAGGTCAGGCTGGACGGGGCTCTGAGCAACCTGATCTAGTTGAAGATGTCCCTGCTCACTGCAGGGGGGGTGGACTAGATGGCCTTGAAAGGTCCCTTCCAACCCAAACTATTCTATGATCCTATGGAGCCCTTTTCCAAAAGCACTCCCCGAGAACCGTGCCATTTATTCACAAAGCAGGATCTGGCCTTGCTGGGTTCAAACCTGTGCCGTGCTGCCCCAGAGGTCCGGTTCAGTGTAGTGAGCACCGGTGGCATGGAGGAGCCATTGGTAGCAGCTGGCTGCTGCTGTGCCGTGGGCAGGAGGACAGGTATTTAGAGACCAGAGCCATGCAGCAGGCTCTGCTGCAAGCAGCAAATCTGCCTGTCTGGTAGCTGCAAGTTGCTCTCTTGGCTCCTCTGTTCAGGCACTCCACGGAAGTTGTCCGCTTCTGTGGTGCCGTTACTGCAATCGCCAGATCCACCCGCTGATAACCAACTGCACTGAAGGGCCTGGCAGGACTGTGAAAGGGCGTCCCAGCAGTGCTTGCAGGCTTTTCCATCATACAGCTGTATACACCATCATCATCCCACTTGGGACGTTTGGAGGACTTGGGGCATGTAGCTGTCAAGAGCAAGGTAGGGAAGTCCCTTGCTGCTGAATCTGAACACACCATGTAGCCCATCAAACAACAGGTCCCCCAAGAAGTAGGAGGACCCATATGTGTTCACCTCTGCCCTGGAACTGGGTGGAAAGAAAAAGGCTGGCTTCAAACCCTTCCCAAACACGCTCCACAGCGTAACACATCTTGAAAACAGGCAATAGTCTTCTGGACAAGGCCTTCAGCTTGTTAAGGCTGTTACTCATAGAATCACAGAATGATTTGGGTTGGAAGGGACCATTAAAGATCATCTGGTCCAACCCCCCACTACGGGCAGGGGCATCTTTCACTAGATCAGGTTGCCCCATCCAACCTGACCTTGAATGCTTCCAGTGATGGGGCACCCATAACTTCTCTCCTCCTCCTCTTCTTCCCAGTAGCTCTGCAGACACCAGCCCCGGGGATACTTCGGGATGGTCAGGGAGAGAGGTTTCCCCTGTGCTCAGGCCCGACAAGCAAGGAGCACCAGCAGTCCTGCTGCCCCAACCCGCCGCCTTTCCCCCAAGATGCCTTGACGCCGGGAAACGTCTGACTCGCCCCGGGGTGGAAGGGGGTATCTGAAGGCCAGCGCTATTAAGCAGTGGACATTTATATGAACATAAATATAACATTTATATTATTTTTGGCAGGAGGCACAGCGCAAACAATGAGACAGTGCAGTTGCGCTGTGTGCTCGGACGCAGGGCAGAAGCAGCCAAATGCTTTTCCGGGGAGGGCCCTGGTGTGTTTTAACTCCCAGCATAAAAACAAACCAGTTGAATTAGCAGGCAGGTAAATTCAGCAGCTTATTACGGCACGTTGTGGAGGAACTAGCTGGCAGGAGGGCTTAGCTTATGCTGCATCACAAACACGGATGTTTCTCTGGCACCTCGTGTACCCAGGGGTGGCAGTGGGGGCCCAATTCTGCCCTGTGTGACCTTCATGCGGAGGGGATCTGTGCAAGTCTGTGCTGCCAAGTCCCATTTCTAGCACGGTAAGAGAGAGATCTGGAGGCCCAATGCCCTTCTGTCTTCCAGCGTTTTCATGCAGTGTAAAAGCAGAGTGGACTCGTCTTTACAGGTGTTATCTGTACAGGTATTTATAGAAATTGTATCCTATGGGTAAGGACAGAGCTACCCGGCCAGAAGCTCAATGGTGTGAACTGGCTTAATGTTCCTAAAGTCCATGGGATGCTCGTGGTTGTTCCCCACAGACCTATCATGGTGAACACACCCTGCACCCTCATACGGCAAGGGTGGTTATTGTACCCTCTCACCCATCTTTTTCTCTAGTTGTTCCCCGACCACATCCCGCAGACTCCCTTCCTGTGCCCTGGGTGAGAATCAACTCCAAGACCATGTCTTTGGTGGATGACAGTGACCCTCCGGGGAGCAGCAGCGGAGCCCGGCCTTCCTCCAGAGAGCTGGCTGTGGGCCGAGCACTGCTCCGGCCCACGGACTTCAAAGGGAGCATCTTCGGTCTTCCAAGGGCGCTGCCTCTGAATTGTAGACGTCAAGGATGGAAAAGACCTGTTAGGTCACATCCCGTCCTGTCTTCCTGCCAAAGAAGGGCTCTTCTGCACAGGAATATGGCTCAAGAGCATTCATCTTGCGTTGCTTCAGCTCCTGCCAGCCTGGGGATCACTGATAAGATCCATGAGACTGTGCAGAGCCTTTCGCAGACACAACCAGCAAATATCTTCTGGCTGAAGCTCTGGTTCCCGCTGGTCCCAGCCCACTGCCGTGCTGATCTCCCAAAGCTGAGGGTGGTGCCAGTATCCTTTCCTTTCTAGCAGACAGCTGCATTCCTTTGGATCGGTGTGAAATTTCAGTTGCAGTTCCTTCCTAATTCCTTTTAATCATTGCAAATATTGCAGGCAAGATGGTGAGCTGCGCTGCCGCTTGGCAGAAATCAGTGAGGTCAGATAAGGGAAATATTTTCATTAGCTGCACGGGAACTTGAGCTCTCCCCTGGTTCCCTCTGGCTCTGAACGGACCTGCTCAACTCCCGTCTTCGCAGCTCTCCCACAAAACACTGACGTCTTGTTTGGCTCTGGCGTGATGAGCAAAGAAGGTGACAGAGGAAAGAGCTTGGTGCTCACCATGATGGATGCTTGCTCGCATTACCTCCTGCCGAAAACCTGTGTAGCGCAGACCCCATGGGGGCTGGGAGGGTTACATCTGTGTGGCCACACTGGCACCGGGCATTTTTCCCATTTCTAAGATGCTCGCTCTGTTTTGGGTTGGATTTTGAAGATTTCTTGGTACCCAGGTGTGCCATTGACACCCTTCACTCCAGCATGTGCAAATCTGTTCCCTCTTCCCTGCTGGCTTTATGTTAAGGAAGGATAAAACCAAAGTTCACTTTCTTCTCCCTCCCCTGCCCCACTGCTTGGGGAAGCTTTGGATCTGGATCTGAACTAAGTGGCTCATTCCTCTCTCAATTTCCCATGTTTAATTCAAAAGGAAACATTAAAATGGCAGGAGCTGAGCCAAGACGGGGAGGGTTCCTACAAAATAGTTATTCTAACACTGTTACCATGGCAAAAACTCTTATCTCCTAAATGCTGGTGCCCCGCACCCATCACAGTGGTATCTGAGCTGCTCAAGGTGAACGTCTTCCCGTGGATGTACGGGGCAGCTCCGGTTTGGACTTTGCCGCAGCATGTGGGAAAAGTGTTGTGTAATCCCAGTCGAGGGGTTTGTCAACTGTGTTAGCACTGAGATCTTTCTTGGAATTTGTAGCAAACATGTCCTACAAAACAGTTTGGTTTTTATTTTGTTTCTTTTTTATAAAAACAAAACACAAAAGAAAGAGAGCAAAACAGATGAGGAAAAAAGACATTAGCCTGCCTTCTTGTGTTGTAACTGGACAGCGTCTGTGCATCAGCCTCAAGGATTTTGTGGTCTATTTTCCTTCCACTCGATTTAACTTCCTTCTTGCTCTAATTCTGAAATTATTCCCACATTTCACTGAATCCTTCCATTTTAGTTTCCATCTTGCTTTGGTCTTTCACGCTGCTGTTTGATCTGGGATTCTCCACTGTTCTTGTTACACCAGCATCGAAAGAGACTTGGGTGTTTCTGCTCTCAAAGCTCTTGCTTTCAAAATAACTCTCAGCTTATTGCATCTGGGGGCCAGGTATTATGGTCTGAGGGCAAGCGCAGCTGGGGGGTGCATAATCCTGGCAAAGAAGCGAAGGCAAGGATTTAGAGAGAGATTTTGACGGGCAAAAAGAGGCCCTTTATGCCACCACACTCCAGCCATTTCCAGCTACCCCTCTGATTCACCCTGGAGCGATGGAGGCAATGCTTAGCCTTGCCTTTTCCTTGACTGCCAGCTTTGCAAAGAGGGTTGTACAGGGTGTATCTCAAATCCCGTGGGACACATAGTGCTGTTTCCAGCAGGAGGGCTGTGGAAGTGGCTCTGTCCCTTTTGGGTTGGTATTACCAGTGGAGAAGTTTCTGCTCCTGAGGTGGCTGCAGCAGTGACACTGGGTATTCCCAGAGAATAAATAGATTCCCTGCGATGTCCCTGCTCATTGCAGGGGGAGGGGGTGGATTAGATGACCTTTAAAGGTCCCTTCCAACCCAAACTATTCTATGATCCTTTGCTTCCTCAGGGGTATCGGTAGCAGATGGTGTATATAAAAAAAGGCCCTTTGAAGCTTATTGGCTTGCTTCTGGAGAGGTTGGATACTGCTGGGCACCTCAGCTGTATCATACAAGCCAAATAGCACATCGGGTCAACAGCATTAAAATCCACATGCTCATTGGTAAGGGTGATCCAACTGGTTGTAGTTGGTTTGGATTTCCGTAAGTATTATGGCAGAGCTCCTCCCTAGGAGTGTTTGAAGAAACTGAGCAGTTTGGGCAGGAGTGTGGATTAGTGATGGGTGGACAGGCAGGGGACGGTGGGTAGGGAAAAAGGGCCAGTTCCTGTGGGGAGGAATGTCACGAGTGGACAAACCAGCGTCTGACTCTGAGCTTAGCTCTGCTTCGAGCAGGGAGTTGGGTTGGAGACCTCAAAGGTCCCACCACCTGAAGTTGTGGCTTTGTGAGCTGTGCTGCTGAGTGTGTTTATAAATGACCTGGAAAGGTGGGTGAGCAGTGCGACAGGAGCTTTGCTGGCAATACTCCAGCAAAAGATACGGACATTTGCTAAAGGTAGCAAAGATAAGAAGAATTACAGCAGCACCTTATGACTTTGAGTGACTAGGCAATAATGTGGCAGATTAAATAAGTACAGTGTGAAGGGAAGTGATGCGTATGGGAAAAACCATACCAGATTCCACAGATGAAATGATAGACCCTGAGCTGACCGTTACCTCTGAGAAGAGAGACCTCAGGGTTTCTGTAGATGGTTCAATGGAAGTCTCGGGTCAGTGACTGGAGGTGGTCACAAATCAGTTCAGGAGTTATGAGAAAAGGAATATTAAACAAAACAGAGAACATAAGCATCTCTTAGATGAATATACAGAGCACCCACAACATGAATACCAGGTGTTGTTCTGATCCTGTCAGCTCCAAAAGGACTAGGAAGGGTTCAGGGAAGAGCAGCAAGGGTCATCAAAGGTATGGGATGGCTTCCACACAACTCTCTGCTAAGGAGGTTTGATCTTTTTCTTCCGGGAAAGAGGCTGAAGAGATGATGCAGGACTAAAAATGTGTGTCAGAGAGGAGACGAATAAAACGCTGTTGTCCTCTCTTTTAGCACAGGAACTGGGGGACCTCAAGTGAAGAAAGTAGGGGCCAAGTTCAGAACAAGCGAAAGAAGGGCAGTGTTATATAGACTGGGGAGAAAACTTTGCAAAAGGATGTTGTGGGTGCTCAAAATTGACAGAGGTTCAGCTTACTAGACAAAATTCACAGTCAAAGAAGATCTTATCATGGGTTGCTAAATACAGGGAAGGCACATCTGGCTGAGGTCATGGAGCTGATGCTCGTTGAAGCCTGGCAGGATACTTGGGGAAATCCTATATACGCCTGAGCTGTTCTGCTCCTCCCTTAGCATCTGCGTATGGCCACCGTGGGGTTTGTGGAGGTGGTGAACTCATCTTACCTTCTGTAAAGTCAGGGACATCACTCCAGGGATGAGCCTGGCTTTGTGTCTCTGTGGAGAAAAGAGAAGCTGAGGCATGAGCGTGGCAAGAAGCATTAAAAAATCCCCAACCCTGAGGAGAGTGTGACACCCTAGAGGGATGAGGAGGATGGAGGCTGGTATGGAGGCAGATGGTAGAGGGACATTGAGGCATTCCAGGGATTGATGTAGTATGAAAACTTAGATTGACAGGCAGTCAGACAACCTGAGTGTCTAGGATGGATTTCAGATAAATAAGCCCAGCTCCAGTTTCCCGTAGGCGATAGACTCTTGTGCATTAAAGGCTGAATGACCTTTACCAATTTTGCAAACCAGCAAACAGGGGCCCTAAGCCTATTGAATTTGTAAGAATATTTCTCTTCAAGCTGGACATGTCGAAGTTGTGTGCCTAAAATTGAGCGTATATGTAGTGTTTTGCTGGATCGCGATCGAAAAACACTTCAAACCTTCTGCAGCAGGAAACGTATGCTGTTCACTTAGACACATACTGGTTAGTTTGAATTGTTTGAATGTTTCACATTACACTAGAAGTCTTCAAGGGTAAAGAAATAAATTGCGTAAGGGGTGGCCAGGTCCCTGAACCAGGCTCTGGTTTGGTCTCTTCTGGGAGGTGTGGTACCGCGATGGGGTGTTTCAGCAGGTAGGAATTACTGCCTCCGGGCCCTGCTCCTACAACAGCATCGTGTTTTCGCATGGGCTGGAAGTCATGATCGATGCCGTTTGAGGGCAAAAACACCAGGTTGTGATATATTTGCTCATACCCTCCTTATTGCCTTATTCTGCAAGACCTGTGATAGCATTGGAACCACTTGCGGGGGTGTAGTTGCTCAAGACGAGGAACTGGGTGGCATGGGGGTTGCAGGTTTCCGAGAAGAACAGGGCCCCCGAGGGGTGAACTGAACGGCAGGCAGACGTCCCAGGCCGTATCCTGCCCTCGCGTTTTAAGCAGAACTGCCCCGCTGAAATCAAGAGGCTTCATGCTACTTTCATCCCCATGGAGATCAGTGGGGGAGTTCTTCTTAAAAACCTGTTGGGACCATATGGCCTTTTATCGTTAGGGTTCCTATTTCTATTAAAAACTGCTAAGAAAATAACCTACAGTTGTTTTGTCATGCTTCAAGCAAGATATTTTGTTTATCTGGCCTAATTTTTAATTTTTTTTTTTTTTCCCTGTTACCCTTTCTAGGTTCCCTGCTATTCTTATGGTCAAAAGTTGTCCAAACTGGCCATCTTGAGAATAGCCTGTAACTATATCCTTTCCCTGGCCAGACTAGCAGACCTGGATTACAGCGCTGACCACAGTAACATGAGCTTCTCTGAATGCGTGGAGCAGTGCACTAGGACCTTACAAGCAGAAGGAAGATCTAAAAAAAGGAAGGTATGTTACAGCCTCCCCCCCCACCCCCCAAATAACGGTAAAAGTTACAAAAGGGGAAGAAAAAGGAAAAAAAAGAAAAAATCCAAAGCAGTTTCCTTCCTTTCTCAACCTCTTAAAAGTTCCCTGATTTTTTTTATCCCTTGCCTTTCTCTCTCGCTTTTTCTCCTCCATCCGTCTGATCTTGTAATAACCACATTCCTCTCTAATCAAAAGCTTTTCTCTCCTCCCCGTACTCCGCGCCGAGCTCTTCCTCTCGTTAGTCGCCCATCGTGTGTTTTAACACAAGCATGATCCTATTAGAGTCATCTTGGGGCTGTTATTTGTTAAACCAAACCAACCTCGAGTTGCCTTTTGGAGCCCATAAAACACAGTCGCCCGCCTGTGTTTTCTGTTTTGTTTAATCTAACACTTATCTCCGAGAAAAATCACCCGACAACAAAAAAAAAGTAGCTAATGGAGACATTGTATGTATAAACACATTAGGAAGATGTATGACCTGAAGGACGTGTGGGTATCTTGAGGAAACAACGTTAAATCTAATTACGCCTTGCATTCCTTTAAGTTACTTAACACTGAACCAATTAGGTGAAATCATCGTCAAGCGGCGAGAGGAGGAAGCAGAGCGTTCTGCCAGTTTTCCTCTCGGAGAGTGACATGGGTGAATTAAAGGAGTGATTGATGTCTTTGTTCGGGCTTTTATGACAAAAAGAGTTTTGTAAACTTGAATTGAACTTCCCCCTGCTTTCTGGGCTCGCTTGTCAGGCGGGATAATAAATCAGCGGGATTTTAATGGATGAATGGGCAGCTAAGCCGGGGAGCGGGCTCCTTCCCCAGTGTTGTTAAGATCTGCCTCTGATTCGGGCAGGTTTCCTTGGTTTTCCTCCTTTTAGCCCGACAAATCACCCTGCAGAAATTCAGTTTATAAATAAACACAATAGCACACTCCCTGTCGCTTCCTCTCGCTGTCACGGGCAGTATTTATGCCCCCGGACCAGCAGTGTCAGGCAGAGCCGCGGCGGTGCCCACCCGCGGCCGACAGCCCCCGTAGAAACCGGGAGGTGCAGGAGGGGCTCATGGGCATGGGACAAAATTGGGGGTTCGTTGTGGGGTCTGTAGTGCGGCAGGCGGTGGTGTCCCAGGGACACCGATGTGATGCCACCAACCCTAGGGTGAGGTGAGAGTTGGGTCTTGGGTCCCCTCCCCAAGTCAAGATGGGGGAGCAGAAGGAGATGAGCATCCTTCTGGGGGCTTCAGCAGATTGCTTCTTGGGTCTTGTGTCCCCTCCCCAAGTCGAGATCAAGGAGAAGGAAGAGGATGACCATCCTTTTGGTGTTCAGGCTTTGGGTGCCCGATGGGCTGAGACCCATTGTCGTGGCTCATGAAAACCAACGCAAGCTTAAAGACAGAAAACACGGAGCCAGATTTCAAATGGCTCCAAATCCCAGGGTGTTCACATCTGAAGGTTAGGGCTGGGCCCACCCGTAGTTAAAAAAATAAAGAATTAAAAGCCTTCCATTTATGGCATTTGTTCTCTAAAGTTCGCTCTGGAGCGGATGCACAGAGAAAAGCCCAGAGCCCATCGAGAGTGCGTGAACAATGAAACTCTCGCGGGGCATCGGCACATCCCGCCTCCCAACAGGCCAACACCGATCTGCAGAAACAGCATCACTGGGAGAAAATCTGCCTTTTCTCTATATTTTCAAAGGACACCCACTCTCACGCTTCTCCAAAGGCCCCTCCGCCCCCCAAAAAAAAAGAAAGCCAGGCTTTGTACCCAAGGCAGGGTCCCAGTCCCTGCTCTGCCTTGTTTTTCTTTCTGGGAATTGTCTTGCAAATGCATTTCTGCAAGTTTAGGGCAGCCCAAGAGCCGTGGATCCCCCTGGCTGGCAGGTATCATTTTATTTCAAGCAATATTTGCTCAGGTGATCACAAGAGCACGTTCAGCTGATAATGACGCCAAAACTAATAGGTACCGCTGAGTAACCCCAGTAATTCCCAGTAGATAGAAGTGGGGATGCGAAGCCAGGGTTGGGAGGACTCATCTTGGTATCTCCCTTTCTCCTCGAGCCCAGCAAATCGATGCCATCGTGAGCACGAGGGAGGGAAATGCCGTCGTCAGAGGGAAATTGTAGATCCGGGGTTGCTGTGCAGGGAAGAGCGGAGCTCTGGATGTCAGGTGGTGAAGGATGTCTCTCCTGGGGGGTCTCGCGCGGGCGGCTGGATAAGGACACAATGGCTTGGCCCAAAATCACCGCACCCTCATTAATTTTGAAATCGGCACGTTTTTCTAAGCTGTGTGTGTTTTTAATCAGGTCTCCGAAACCACTGCTCGCTGAGCAGTTCCTCTGAATTATTGACTTTGGGGTGGTTGTTATATTTTTGTTGTTGTTGTTTTTGGGTTTCCTTTTTTGTTCTCTCTTTAAAAAAAAAAAAAAAATCACAGCAAGCCTGAACACAGACCTCCACTCCTCGAGCTGTACCGTTGGGTCCACAGCACCCTTATCTCCTGTCATCTCCATTTTAGTGTGTCTCTGCCTCTATCGCTTGCTCTCTCAGCTCTCTGCTTGCAATGTGCTATGGCACCGTGAGCTTTTCACACAAAAAAAGTAGCCGGTTGGAGTTTGTTTTGGCAGGCGGAGGCTCCAGATGTTGCATTTGCTGGATTGTGCGTCGCCTTTTGCTTTGTTTTTGAGGGTGAATTATCTGCTGTCCCTAACGTTAGGTTGTTGCTCAGACTTCGCTGTTGCAATAGGAAATTTAGCAGGGTGGGTTTTTTCCCCTTTTCCAATCCATTGAGTTAATTAGAAAAGTTGGCTTTAGCCTTTCAAACTTGACTAGGAAAAAAAAAATCCCCTTTCCAGTCCTGACTGCAGTTATACGGTGATTTTAGTCATTGCAATTGAGACTTGACTGAGGGTGTTTGGTGATGGGAGATCTCATTTATAAGCGGCCGAGGGGGTAATTGAAGGGCTTCAGATGCCTTTTCCTTTAGAAAAAAAAAGCTGCATGGGGGTTGGCAAATTCTGATGATAGTCTTAATTTTTTAAAGCTGCCTTTTGCTTGGTTATCCAAGTGATCTGGACTAACCCTTGCCCTTCACCATGCACGCAAGAGTCACACCGCCTCAGAGATTCGGGTTGCGACACCCTCAGCAGAGCCCCGAATCCTGCTGGGGCCACGCTGATACCTGGGAAAAGGGGGGGATCTGCCCTTGGCTCCAGCCGGGAGCATCCCCCGGCAGTGCTGGGCGAGAGGAGGCGAATCAGAAAGGGGAGCCCAAGTTTCCTCTTTCCTGGTGTACCCCGTTTCTGCACGGGACGTGATCCTGAGCGGCCAGAGGTCGTCTGAAAGCCTCACACGGGTTTGCAGGGTTTCGGGTCCAGCCTGCTCTTTGCACAGTCCCTTTTTACAGCTTCTCCCCCCCGGGCCAAACTCCGTGCCCCGCAGGAAGGCAGCCTTACAGGTCAGGGTGGGGTTCTAGCGATAGCGGGGTGCGCGGCAGGGTGCTGTCCCTGGAGACGGGTGTTTTTGTGGGTGCAGAGCTGTGCAGTGCAGCCCCCCACACCCCGAGCCCCGCAGGATCAGGGCTGCGGGGCAGACCTTTCCTCCCGCCGGGCAGCACAACCGCAGCCCTCGGTCTCCACCGAGCAGGACCTGACCGCTAACCGATACCTGCAGAACCCAAACCCCAAGCGCTGGCAAAAACACCCAACCCCAAGCTCCCATCGCAAGGGTCATTTTCTTTTCCTTCCTCTCCCTTCCTCGCTTCTGGTCGGCGCTCGTGCTAGGCAGCAGCATCGCCGCGGCCACGGGAGCTGAGCCGGACCAGGGAGGGATGGGTGAGGGATTTTTTTTTTCTTTTTTTTTTTCTTTTTTTTCTTTTTTTTGCTTCATCCTCCCCCCGTCCCGGCTCTTCTGGCAGTCGCAGACTCCAGATGTTCGGAGCGCGAGTTGGGAAGTCCTGCTGGCGCCACTTGGGGCAGAGGGCAGGGGAAAGGCACGCGAGCTGGAACCCGGAGTACTCAGTCACTGCAGGACTTGGCGCATTCCCCAGCTCGCTGCTGGCACATTCCCCGGCTCTCTCCTGGCCATCTGTTCCAAAAAAACACTTTCAGAACCTCATCATCACTCAGGATACAACACTGCGAGCAGCTGTTAGCGAGGCAGAAGGAGGAAAAAAAAAAAATGCGCGCACACACACACACATTAAAAAAAAAAAAAAAAACCCCAAACCATGCAAAAGGTCTCTTTGTGAGAGAGGAAACTGGGTTATGAATAACAGGCGAGCAGTTGGAGCTCAATAAAAGTTTTCGGCTGGAATTTAGTTTCTTGGTTTTGTGCCTGTGTGTGTGGATGCACACAGACGCAAAGAATTAAAAATGCCCCCCCTCTCTCTCTATATATATATATTCCCAAATAATTAAATGATACAGAAGCATATATAGGATGAAAAGCCACTCTATTTGTTGCAGTCTGCTGCACTAAAATGGCTCACATTGTGTATGTAATTATTGCATTATATAAAATAGTTATTGTGGTGTTCTGCCATGCCTTGATGCCGCCTCACTCCTACTTTGCTAAAAGCAGAGCTCCCGCTGTAGGTAACACTTATTCCCATTGAAAAATTCAAAGGAGGGCATTCTGTGGGTGTATTTACTTGCAGGAGTGAACAAATTAAGGTTTTGTATTATGAAAGAGAAATGGTAGTGGCAGCCTTGATTTGTATGGCACTGAGACCGTGCGCTCGGAGCATATTTTTTCTATAACACTGCATCATGACTCGTGATTTATTTAGACAGAGCCCCGAGATAAAGCCACAGCTCCCACCCCCTGGTTTGCGCGGATGATCCTGGCTGCCGGGGCTTGCTCATATTGATCATCTGATATTGATTATTATAACGCATTCGGAGCCAGCACAGTAAAAATCTTGATGATCTGCATGGCATTTCTTCCCCACGGCTTCCCGTCCTGCGTGGGGAGGGGGGGTCTGATAATGAGGTTCGACCTCCCTTTCCCTGCAGTTTGACTTAGCAGAGGTTCCTCTTTAAAAATAGCTTCATTTCCCTGCTAGGACTTGCAGGCAAGAGCGGGCAGCCAGCCAGTCTGCTTCCCCACGGCCGCCGGCTCCACGGGCCCCGGGGAGGAACGGGACCACAGGAGAGCAGCGACCCGCTCCGAGCCATGGGACAGCGGGACGGCAGCATCCCCGGGGTGGGGGGTCCTGGCCACGAGTTACCCCTGCCCCATGCTGGCTGAAGGATTGCGTACCCGGGGAACAGAGCTGCTTAAAAATAAGGCGGCGAGGGGGTAGCGAGGCTGCGTAAGCGCCGTAGCAGATTCCCGTGCTTATCGCTTGCGTTTGGTATGTCCCTGCAACCCAAAACAGCAATTGCAAATGGGGTAGAGGTGTGGGGCTAGGGGCTCATGAGAAGTTCATGAGCAAGTTCACCCAATGCCAGTCAGGGAGGCAGCAGCAGCTACGTGTGTCCCCGAGGGTGCTGGACACCCTGCGTTGCCCCGTTGAGGGGCTGAGCATCAGTACCCCAAAGAGCAGGGCCGAAAGCTTTTCCTTGCGAAAGGGATGTGATGTGGGATGTCTTGCACGACAGCACCCAACATTCACTTTCCTTTAAGGGGTGTTGGAGCAGCCGCATCGCAGCACACAAGGGCTGGGGCTGAGGATTCGATCCCACGGTGGGAGCAGGGTCCCAGCGTAGGCTACCCTTTGTAGCAAGGGTATTACCAAGAATAGGGTAAGATCCGCCCCACAGATATCGGGTAACTACAGCAAAAGGAAACTGTGAGTAGAAGAGACAGGAGAAGCCCTGGAACAAAGGCTGACTCAATTCCAGAAGTGCTTTGATTTATAGAGATTGAAATGCGCCGGGATGCTGCAGACTCACCAAGGTCATTGGGCCAGTTGTCAAAATCAAGAGCCATGGGAGTTCTGATATTATTAGTTTAAAGCAGACGCTGGTTAATAAATCTGTCTTCTGAGCCCCTGGTTGGAGTGGAAAAAGGTGGAGGGGGGAAGAAAGGAACCTTTTCCCAGCTAACATAACCCATGGCCAGCGTCGGGCAGCACCAGGGACCAAACAGGAGGTGCCAACGAGCTCTGCTGAGATCCTCCACTGTGTTGCAGAGGGATCTCTCCGTTCCTCTTTCCATTTTCTTCTCCTTGAAGGTACGGCCCTTACCTGCCCTTGGCTGGTTTGTACGTATTCCCTCTTGCCCTCCCACGGCTGATCTTCCCCAATTGCAAAGACAAAGCAGAGACCTGCTGCTGAGGCTCCTCTTAAAACCATCCCACTTCCCAAAACCCACCAATGCTTTTCATCAGCATCGAGCACCCTGAGCTAAAGGGTGGGGTCTCTCTGAACGAACCCGGGAGGTGCTAACTGCAATCTCGAGTCCTATTCCTTCAGCGCTTTAAAGAGCACCAGAGGCGCACGGGAGGGGACCGGGGGCCCTGTGACTCGATGGCTTTGGCTTAGGGCATGAGGCTGCTATTGCTGGGTAATTCATTCCTGCAGTGGAAAAGGTTTTGCTTGCTAAGACTGCTGTTCCAGACAGGAACAGGGGGGATTTGTCTTCTACTGTCTTTTAATATTAATGAGAGTGGTCACTGCTTCTCTCCTCTTTCTTCTTTTACATTTTTTTTTCCATGTGGGATAAATTAAACAACTGACTTTTCTATTACTGGTTATTAATATGTATTCTTTATTGTTGGCAAATAATTTTAGGGGGTTCCCAACAGAAACGTTTGAGATGAGATACACAGGGCTGTTTGTCATTCTCCCACCTAAATCTCATTTATTCAAAATCCCAAATGCCAGTTAAGGCCTTGAATTAGGGCAATAGTTTTCTCCTGCTCCGAGCAGCACTAGGGAGTGTCTTACAGCCAGCAGAGTCACCTCTTTATCGGTAATAATTGCAACAACGAGCTCCGTTTTCAGATTTGGTGTGTGCCAGATGTGAAGAGTTCGTTATTGCTTGTGTAGGGGAGCAACCGGCGTGGGCTGGGACCGACGGAGTGACGTTTATCTGGGGACTTTGTCATTGCTGGGATGCGCTGGGATGCAGCCAGCCTACGGCTCCATCCTCTCCTCCAGCACAGCTGCACGGACAAACCTCTCCTCCACTGTGTCCAGATGTGCTGACCCCAACTCCAGCAGCCCAGGGTCCAGCAGAGACCAGCATTTCCTGCATGGAGAATGACCGGGGCCCTCTCGGCGAAATACTCTTATCGAGGGAAGTCCTGGTAGTCCTGGGGCAATCTCGTGCTTCCCAGGGTCTGCGCTTCGCAGGAGCGGGTGGCAAGGTGGATTTTGGGTCCCCTCGCCTCTTAGCCTGGCGTGGATGCTGAGTAGTGACGGTTGATCTCACAAGCAGCTGCCCTAATGATAGCAGTAAAATAAATTAAGTAAATTAAATTAATTTTAAAAAACCCCAAAACATCAGTATCTTAGTAATAGTTTATACCTTAATGTTACAATATCCAGTAACGGAAAAAGAGAGGCAGTACAGAAGCAAAATGGATTGAGGAAAAAAATGTTTTTCAGGCCAAGCTTTAAGGAGTTTGACCATTTTAAGACTGTCAGAAAGACGGCTGATCTGTCCAGGGAATTGATGACCGTGTCCAAAGGACTTTCAGAGGTCGTACTGCACCCTGAAGGGCTCTTAAATCCACTGGCAAAAAGCAAGAAGTGGTGGTTGGACTCGGTAAATGGGATCTCATTTCCAAGTTTCTAATTCCTAAGTTACTTAAAGGGGGATTTAGGAGCCCACGTGATGAAGGCACTTTGGACAACAGAGATGTGATCCCATGAAAGAGCAGGCCCCGAGGATTTTACTCTGTTTTGAACTATGCTAACAATTGTTTGTGGGATATTCATGGGGCTTACTTTAATGTTAAAGGGGGTTAGACGAGGTTTTCCCTGTCTGAAGCTGCTGTGCTTTCGAGTTGTGCATTTTCCGATGGACCTGGCTGCAATATTCTGTAGCCAAATGCAATTACCCAAGTACATCTGCCGCGGCCGTGACGTGCAGGGGGATGCTCAGGCACAAGGAACGGGTTGCAGACCTGCAGGCTAAGAAGCCGTGCACGCAGAAAAGTAAATGCAATCACTAAAATACAGAAATAAACCCCATACCCTGCACAAATCCAGCTTGTCCCAACTCCCTTGCTTTCCCTCTGTAATTCTGAGGTCGGCTTTTGAAGCTGAAAATAGACCCAAAAAGCTGCAGGTCTTGTCAAAAGCAGGTATTTGCCATCCTTTCTAATTTTTTTTGCAGCAGGAGCTGGAGCCAGCACTTAATTACCTGGTTGCATTTCTTGCCTAAACCTTCCTTGTCCCCTCGCTGCCAGTCCCTCTGCTCTAGGCGGGCTCTGACAACGTTGGGACACCTACAGGTCTTTGCTCTGCCAGCCCAACCCTTAGCGGGTCCCATGGCCAACAGTCCCCAGGGACGTCCCAGTGTGTTAACGACGGTCGTTCATGCAAGGAGCTGCCGGGGCACCATGTGTTTACTGTTCTGATGGTGCATCTTTCTCTTTCCAGGAGTAATAACCAGGAAGGGAGGATTCAGAAGAGCTTCCAGCCGGAATTACATCTGTTCTTGGCAAAAGTTGCACGATCCAGATGAAGACTGCAAGCAGCTTTTTTGCAGAAACCCCTTTTCGAGATGACGATTGGCCAAGGAACTTTCTTAATCTCTGGAACAGAAAGGAAACAAGGAAAAGAAAAAAAAAAAGGACGGGGATGCTTCTTATTGTTGTTAAGCCAGCCACCTTTTAGTACGTGCAATTTATTTAGCACTTTTCCCTTTGCTTAACTGGGAAATGTTACCCTCTCAGATCATGTGTACAGTAATTTTTTGTTGTTGTTGTTGCTGTTGTGCCAAAGATTTGATGGAGCTTCTACACTGTGTCTTATTTTTGCCTTAACGTTAAATCTTTGAGCCAAAGAAAAGTCAGAGCTGCCGTTCAGATGGTGGCGAGCAGGCCAGCTGTCAGCGACAAATCCGAATTTCTGAATCCTTCTGGGAGTCGCCTTTTGTTTCTGCTGCCCGCACTTCTCTGCCTGCAGCCCTGGAGCCAGCGTTCAGTGTGGGCAAGAGCTGGGACAACACCAGATTGTGCTTCGGCGTTCAGGTTTGCTTCTTTCTTTGAGCTACTCCGTAGTTTTGCCTTTTGGGCAATTCCCTGACGTTCCTGCCTGTGCGACACATCCACAGGGTAGAAATACTGACACGAAGTGAGAGCTGAAACAGGAGCTATGAATTTTTTTTTTTTAATGAATAAATAAAATTAAATAAGCAAAAGCTAAGTGCCATGTAAAGAAAAAAAAAAGGGAAATCAAAAGAAAGTTCAGCTAGGCAGAATGAAATGCAGCAAAACGATTCAGCGGGCATTTCAGGTTTGTGAAGTCGTTTTTTCCGTGGGGTTTTTCAAGTGGTCGGAAACCCGTGTAATGCAAAAGCATTTGAATCCTATACTGTACCTTTCACTTCAAATTGAAGTAAAAAAAAAGGAAAGATTGAGAAACATTTGCTTGGAGTAAGCAGACTTTATAGGTGATGCAGTTCGTTTGCAAGACGGCTGCTAATGATGGGGGGACAGAGCTCTGTGTTCAAGCAAAAAAAAAAAAAAAAAAACGGGTTTCCAAACCAAGGAGATTCACATATTCTGTTTCCCACTCAAGGGGAAAGAGTATTTGCGAGGCCAGACTCGCATCCTGCCTACGTCAGCGTAAATCGGGTTCCCGGGTGTCTGACTTAGCCCAGGCTGAATCTGGCCGGGCATCGCCAGGCGCTGGGCAGGGCGAGGGGCTGGAGCGGGCGAGCGTCGGCGGGCAGGGAGGGGAACGGTCTCTGTTTTACTGACACGAATACAAAACTTGAACTCCTCAGTGCCCGCCCGTTTATTTCCCAAGCTGAGCAATGAACGCTGAGCTGGGGAGCCGGTAACCGGAGCTCAGCAGAGCAGGGTCTGGGTCTGGGGGCAGCCAGGCTGTGCAGCGATGGTCTGCTCGCTGCCACGTCTCCTGGCCCAGGCCAGGGTGGGTGAGCTCCCGCTCAGGGTGCTCGAGATGTCTCCTACCTGATTTCTGGGATGCACGGGGGACAGCTGTGTCCAAGCCACCTCCCAGGAGCTCGTTATACAGCCCACCCCTCCGCCCTCGCCGCCGGTCATTATTAGCAGCCCAATAAAATACATTTTTAGATTGTCATTTGTATTTCTTTATTAAAGTACACTTTTTAACCCTGTCTTCCGTTATATACATTAAGGCCAGCTTTTTAGCTTATAACGGGGAGAGGGGCTGAGCTCATGGACTGCAGGAAACACTCCAGGGGTGTTTGCACCCATGTCAAAGGGTTAGGTTTAAAGTGCATTTGCTTTTGAGAACCATCACCTCACGGATGTGGCCCAGCCATAGAAAACACTGAGAGAAGGGGAAGAGGAAGGCAGGCAGTAGGGAAAAAAACCCAGCATCGCAAGATGACCTAAAGGGGGAACTGCCGGCTTTGTACATGGCCGTGCTGCAATTCTCCCACCTGGGTTTTAAGCTAGAGCGATGGGGAGAACTTGGGCTTGTCCCCACCCCGGGACACATAGGCTACACCATGTAGCCAGGGGCTAAGGAAACCCTGTGGGCATTTCTGTCTTCAAGCAGCGTCCAAAATTCACTAAGCATTTTTAATTTGAGAAACACCATTGTATTTTATTCACGAGTCCGGCAGTGGCTCTCGGTTCGAGTTAATGATTATCAGTAAGGCAAGGTCTGCAGGGAGAGTCAGCAGTACAATACTGCTGATACTCTTTATTTACCTTTTTTTCTCTTTTCAATTCCTGTTGATAGATAAGGAATCTGCTGCAAATATGTAAGTCACAAGCTGGGCGGCATCATCGGGTTGTGGCTGGGGCTTTAAGTTATGCAATATTGTTTGTTCCTCTGATTAGGGAAACATTAACCCTTGGGAACAAGTTGCTTCATTTACAAATTCCCAAACTCACTTTCCTTAAACATTCCCTGCTATTCCCACCCCACCGCTACCCTCCAGTAAATGCAGACAGAAAGATAGCCCTTAAAAGTTTTTTTTAAAAATGTCGTGCTCGGTTTAAGCGCCTCTGCAAGAGGCTGCGTGGGTGCTTTTGCACAGCAGGCGAGGCAAGAGCAGCAGCAATGGCCATCCCTGCCACTGCCCTGTGCTGCCCAGCCCAGCTCCACCAACCAGCTCTGACAGCAACAGGGGTGAATTTTTACCAAAGAGTAACAAACACGTGAGTTTGAACACGGGAGCGGCCGTGACGCTTCGCTTTCCTGGCCAGGCACGCAGCCGGGGCCAGCCGAGGTACGGCGCCGACCTTGCCTCGTTCCTCCCCAGCAAACATGCCGCGCGATCGCGCTCCTCTGCCCGTAACGGTGTTTGTTACCGTGCTGGAAAAGCAGAACAGCCCTCGTGCTGTCACCTCCCTGGGGTCAGCAGCGCCTAAGTCTTCGCTCCCAGTTGGCGCCGGCCCCCAGTTCCACATCTTGGACAAGAGGGCACGGGAGGCCTTGTGACACGGCCTCGTGAGGGACGGCATGCAGGAGCTCAGCTGACCACGAGCCGCCATGGGGCGGAGGGGAGGTGGCATTCACCAGGCAAAGGGGATGCTGAGAGGCTGGTGGCATTCCGTTGTGGTTTTCCCAGATGCTGCATGCCCTATTCAACCGGAAAACACACCCCAGACCAGTAATGTCGCCGGGACGCAAAGCATCGCGCCTCATGAGTGCTCAGACTGCGGCCGCTGCTCGGATGCCAGCTGCGGTGGGCGAAGGGCATTAGCATTTCCCCTGATTTCTGATCTAAAAATTGCTGAGGGAATTTAGCGGTCAAGGAGATACCAAAGGTGAGGACCAAGGTGAGAATCGTCTTAGGAACATGGGAACACCACCAGACTTGTTGAAAGTATTGCCCAGGATTTGCAGCAGCAGTCACCATCCACCTGCACGAGGAGCCCTGCCCTGCACAGACACCTCTAAATCCAAAGATCTTCAAGACAGGTTTTAAGTTGCCAGGGGTTGAAAGGTTGTGTACAGAGTCTCAAAAATACCGTGTGTAATAATGAAGTCAGATTCTTCTTTCTTTCAAGGGTTTTCTGTTGCTCGTGGGCAGTGGGATCAGCAGAGCAGCAGGAGAGTGGTGGGACCTTTCCTACCATTTCTACCCTTGAATGCCGAGCATCAAAACACCATGAAAACAGTCACACTGCAAAAGGACACAGCTCACTAGGTGCCTGGGCCTCTGACAACATCCCTGCCTGCTTCACCTGAATCAACGGCTCCCACTTCCCAGCCTCTCGGGCCCGTTAAGCATCGAGGAGATAAAGGACGGGGCGAGCAATCAGCGCAGAGGCCTCACATGAAGGACCAGCCTCCTCTGGGCAGAGACCTCCATGGTGATGCTGCCCCCGCTTGAATCCCAGCCATGCCCAGACCAACCCTGGGCAAAAAGCCAGGCGGGATGGACCCCAAAAGGCTGTGTCAACCCGGGGTGGGGAGCCCTGGCCACCACCAGGCTTGAATATATTCTACTGTGAAGTGGCTCATGCTCTGCTATGTGTCTCCACACAGGGCTGTGGTATTATTTTGACTTTACCCTGATGCAAACTCATGCTGGCCCTTTTTATTGGAAGTAGCTCTTCGTAGACCAATGCAACGACATTTGCACGACAACTCTCCCCAGGCTCAGGTGAGCACCTCCATCTCCCTCTGCCCCACATGAACAGAAACACTCCTGCTCGGGCTGGCCCATCAGTATTTCCACGGCCAGGTAAAATGGCCTTGGCAAGCTGGTGCCAGCCCCTGTGGTTCCTGTTCATCATCCCTGCTCTAACCAGGATATTTCCATACTGGAACAGGACGGCACAGGCAAAGTGAAGACCTCGGCCCAAACAAAGGTAGCCAAGTGCAAGCCAAGTCCTGTTAACAACTCCCAACCACATACCCCTGAAGATATGCCTCACGGCAGCCCCCAGCCCACGTGTTTTTCTCCTCATATTGTCAGTTTGAGGTGCTCTGGAAAGGTAAACAAAATTCCCATGAACCTGGGTGAGGGTGGCTGACCCTTGTTGCTGCAGAGAAAGAAGGCTTTGACGTTGCAGGTTAGTGCTGTCAAAAGTGCTGCTGGGATGCTGCAGACAGAGTCCAGAAAGCAGGTTAACCTGTCGGCAAAGAAAACAAATTTCAGCCTAAACCATGCAGCAGATATAAATAAGTAGATGTTGAAACAGAAGTCACCACCTGAACTTTTTGATATAGTAGTACAGGGAAAAACAAGTCCCTGTTGCATCTGCCCTCCACGCCACGGGCTGAGAGGATGCACCTCGGAAACGCCAGGATGGCAGTACCTAAATCAACCCATGAACCAGTGTGCATCAACCCAAATCACTCATAAATCCATATGCATCCACCCAAATCACTCATAAAACTGCATGCGAAGGTCGGGACTGGCCTTGCACCCCTTCTGTGTCATTAATCCACACCCAGCACTGCCTGACGGGTGCCAGCACTAACACATTTTCCCTACAAGCTACCTACATTTGGCTGGGATCAGTGGTCACCTTTCAGGGGAGGTTTGAAGTGCCTCAAAGCACTTCTATTACACATCTTGGGCCGAGCCCAGCTCTTCCAAACTGGAAGATGAGACGCACCGTTTGCGCAGCTCACGCGGTGACCTGCTGGCCCAGCTCTGCTTGCTGCCACCTTTATAGGATTCGTTCACTCCCTCTACAGCCCTGGGGCCTGGACAACCATCTCCCCCCCATAACTAACTAGGACATCCATCATCTAAGCAAGATAATGTGGGTCTCTCTTCCTAGATGGCCGCTTTGATGAATACAATTGTCATATATACGCACATACGCACATATACACACTCCAAACCATACAGAGAGGGTTCCACCTTGGTTTTCAGCTGCAACATTTCACGGCGTCTACTGTATTTCACTGGGACCTTCCTTATTTCTGCCCCGGCCCTGCTATATGTCGCAGTGGCACCAGTTACACTGCAGCTGTAGGATGTGTGTTGTAATTATTAGTAATTTTATTCACTTACTCCATATAAAAATATCAGCACAGTAACATGAATGATTTGTGTAATGATATATTTGCTGTTATTAGGACCTAATATGTTATGCCTGTAATTACATACTATGCCCTATATAATAGGCCTGGAATTGCTGTGTAAATTTTGGGTAATTACAGAAAACTATGCTACAAACAGGTCCCCCTAGACCAAGTCGAGCATTCACTACCAGGAAATAACCATTATTAAAGGCTCTGCAGTAGACAAACTGATAGACCGAAAGCCAAAAGTCGTCTGAATATACAGCAGTAATGACGGGGAAAAAGAAGGAGCATATGGATATATTAGGAGGAGAAATAATCAGTGCAGGGGAGCGATAGAAGCACCAGTCCCAGTCCAGGTAGCGTTATCCCTGGGGAACATTTCTTCTAACTCTGATTTTGGCAATACTCCAGCAAAAATCTGAGGAACCTCCAGTGGGTGCAACGTAAGCTCCAAGTAGTACAAACTCATTCAGATGCAACTGTTTCAAAGGATTTAGAAGCCATACTCATCATTAAAAAAGAAAGTTATAACGCTTGAATCTAGATTAAAAGTCTGCCAGAGGTCATTGCAGCTTAATGCACAGTCAGGCCTTTCTAAATCAGCTGGAAACATTGACATCGACTAAAACTTATTCTCTCCTTCCCAGACCCGAGAGCTTTTCCAGATTTCAATGCACTTCTTGTGGTGATGCTGATCCTTGCCCTCCTCGCTGCAGTATCTGCACATCTTCCATCTAAAATCAATAGCAATAGCACGGTCCCCTGTGGGCTTCTTGTAGTCACGAGCGTTTCTCCCAAGGATGGGATGTGATGGGAAGAAATGAGATCAGCCATTTTTATGGCTGAGTGAATAGTTATGGGCTTTGAGGGCTTTCTCATGGTCATGAACCTCAGAGCAACTTCTGATTATTTTAATTTCACTGCAGCCTTCCAGCTTCATCATCTACGCTGCCAACTTCTATTAAGGTTCCATTAAAAGCCAACGAAACACAGGGCTTTTTACAATACCCTTGATAGAACAATTTCCCTTTCTGGATACAGTAAAAAATTTTAGCCAGAAATACATCTTTTTGGTTAAAAAAAAGAGAGAGACAGACAATTTCAAGCAGATCAAAATATTTCATCCAATGTTGTCAGACTGTCTCAGCCAGAAAAAACAATCCAGAAAAGGCTAATTTTCAAAGCAAAACATTGATTTTTCCTTTCTGCCTATCGTAATTACATTTGTTTCTACTTGCTTATGAAAAGCCCGAGATATCAGACAATATTTCATTTTGTGTAGGGCTAAGTGTTTTGTTCAGATCAAAATGTTTTCGACAACACTTTGTCATTGATAGATGTTCGGTAATCGAATTTTACTGTTATTAGTTGTACCTTTTCCTTCAAGGATCTTAACATCTCTTCATTTTAAGTGTAGCTAAACTTAGCAACAGAGAGAAGGACAAACCCTGACCTCAGATATAACTGAGTGAATTCAAGCAAATCCTGACTGACACAAAATGTGTAGTAAAAGATAAGTGCTGGGGGACAATACAATTTAGCCCTCAGTTACACATACGATAGTGTAACTTGCCCAAGACACTGTTTTAAAAGTTTCAACCCACAACATACCAATAACTCATAAAATCCGTGGCCTTTCATATCAGTATTGAAATGACAAGTTTGATTTTGGGGGCATCCATGCATATGCTTGAACTTCCTGAAGTTCATGGGACTTCTCACAGCATTAAGCACAAGCAACCGGTTTGGTGCCCCAGTGATCCAGCGTCAGGGATGGGTTTTGTTCATGGAAAGATCACATAGCTTCAAAGTTTGGTAGATATTAAAATTAAGTTCCTGTCCCCATAAGTGTGTTCCCTCTCATTTGGCACATTGCACTAAAAAGGATGACTAGGGCTGGCCCCCATCCCACGTACGTAAGCGTGTGTAAAACATTGGCTTGTGTATAGGCGTCATTGCAACGAAGCAGGAGATCTCATTGCTCTGTCCCTTTCCATGATACACATTATAATAGTATATAACTCACAAATTACACCATAAATCATTCCTGGGGTTGCTGTGCGGAGGAAAGCAAGGGAGGTTTTTTGGAAGAAGTCTGAGAAGGCTGAAAGTGAGGCAAGTTGGCAAGACCCATGGACAGGCCTGAGCCCCTCATTGAGAAGCCAGCGGAGGAGAATGGGACTGAAGGGTGAGCAGGGACCCAAGCAGTTGAGGCTGAGGCGCAGAGAGCTGTGGTGGGCTGAGATCCCCACCTCATCAGTAACACATGTGTTGGAGCAACCACGGGGCTGACATGAAATATTGAGCAGGTGCTCCTTGTGAGAGTGATGCCTCTTCAGTGAGCTGAATGGAGAGGATCCTGCACAAAAGCACTGTATAATGGCCCTGAGACCTTCATGAGACATAGGCTTGTGAAAGCTAAATGGAGATGGGAGATAAAACCTTCATTCTGGAATCTCCTAACTTCTCCATGATGGAGTTCATAGCCTTAGTGCAGTTTATAGGCATATACTACCTATGCACTCCAACGCTGACCCGAGTGTTACAGACTGCACATTTGCACACCTAGAATTCAAACCTAATTGCGATGACCTCACATAAAGTAGTAATAATCAACTATCAATAATACTTCGGAAATTGGGGGAGAAAAAATGGGAAAATGTTAGTTCTTAATAAGAACTAGTGCTGATGGTCAGGAAATTGAACCTTCTGCTAGCATTAGTTACAGGAGCCAAAAACATTGCTCCTGAATGTTTCTGGAGAGCATATGCTTTATATACTTGAAAGGTACTCTTCTGTATCAAGTCTTTGTAATTGCAGAGACATGGAAAATAAAGGCAGAAATCATAAAGATTTCCTTTTCCACTGGTAGTTAATCAGCCCATGGTGTGTTTATGTACAAGCAGAGAGCTGTCTTCATCCCAGCCTCTCTCCTCCCTGCATCCCCAGGATGCAGTCCTATGTGCAGTTAGCTGACGTTTCCCTAATGAATCAAACCATTTGCTCCAGAAATACAAGGTGCAGGGCCAATATTTTCAAAAGCTGCCTTTAAAACTCTGGCAGCAATCTAGTGTGGTCATGTTTCCGAGTGTGAAGTTCTTCATGTATGAATGCTTGCACTCAGGATTTATTTGCTTGGACTGCGCTCACATCCGTGCAGGGAGCGTGACCGTGAACCCAGTGTTTTCCATGTGCTATCTACTAGATGGAGGAAAATGTGTTTAAAGGATTAGAAATCAGGTAAGAACTGGAAACTTGGTAAGGATTTGCAGATCCAGGGTGGTGTTCAGGGCTACAGAGCAGGGACTGAGTTAGAGGAAAGGAAAATGAAAAAAAATGTACATTCATGTGAAGCAAACCCAACAATTTTGCTACAGTCAGTACAATCTTTCTTTCCTTGCGCTTCACTGAGGCGGTGAGAAGTGCCTTTCTTTGCGCATCTGGGAGCGCAGCACATGGAGCATGGTGGACAGGTCCCAGAGGTGGCCTCAGGCCTGGAAACGGTCTGACCACATCAGCATCATCTGAAATCAAGACTGATTAGTCCTTGCGGGAGCATGTCAGCTCCTGTGCTGCCATGTTAACATGACATGAGATTGCGATCAGGACCTGAACGGGCACCTGCTGTTTGGATGCACTAACCCTCGCTGACCTTTCTTGGGGACCCCCAACACACCCCTGCCCCACACCTCATCTCTTATCCACAGTGCTTAGAAGGGAAGGGCCACAGCTCAACCTGAGCAAGACGTTTGCAACGTGTGTTTTTGAGCGATTAGTGACATGAACTGTCTCAGACGTACAGGGCAGGACCACACCGCATTGTGCACGCCACAAGTGCAAACTAGAAAGATGCCCCTTGCCCCAGCCTGCAAGCAGATCTGCCCCAGTTCTGTACCATTCCCCCATTTTTAGTCTTTTCTACTTTTAAAGAAAAGCTAAATTTAGCACAGAAATAAAACCACCAAGAGTCTTGCAGCTTTTATGGAGAAAAGCGTGCTTGCTCAGGAAGCATGAAATTAAAAGCTCTAGAGCGTGCCTTTGCCCGGCTCCACACCACGTGTACCTCGCCAGCTCCGCAACGGGCTGAGCGCTCACCGATTCGCTCCATGGCCTCATCCTGCAAACATGCACCCCTGCAAGCAGGGCTTACTCATGGAAACACTATGCCTGCATTCCTGCTAGCGAGCGGCTCGGGAGGAACCCGCTCCCCGGGCTGCCCGGGGGACATGGCTGGCACCGTCCGAGCCGTCAGCCTGGCACCGCCGGGAGGGCTCCGACAGCACAGCAAGCCACCAAGCCTGGCCAGGAGCATGGGATCCCACAAGCTCTGAAGGACACCCTCTGGCCATGCTCAAGGCCACACTTGGATGTTTTCTGACAACACAGACACCAAAATCTCTTCTTGAAATAAAGTGCCTTCAAGCAGCTCCTAATAGGCTCCAGAGACATGCCCAGGAGTTTTACTAAAAGCAGCTTCCCTGCCTGCCCATCCCTGTGTTATCGGAGTTTGCTTCGTGGTGTATTTTCCTTAGGAAAGTTTGGATGTCGTTGTTCCACAGACCCCTCCAACAGCCTTCAAGTCCTCGAGGCTGGGTGTGAGACGCACAAGATGTGCTCCTGCCAGTTGACTCCCAAATCAGGACAGTGCCTCTCACATTTGGAAGGCTGCGTAACGGTCAGTCTCCCACTCCTCAACTTCACGGGTCAGACACGGCGGGGCAAGCTGGCCTCCAACCCACAAACTGCATTTTCTGGGGCAAGACAGGACCACGCTGGGTCTGGAAGCTACGTCACCTCCCCGGGCTCCCAGCTCAGACGGTCCCCGTGGAGGCTGTGAGCACGTGCTGTGACGCATGACCCTCTGTCCCTGCCTGCGCACCCTCCCAGCCCTGCGGGAGGCTCAACGTATGTGATCTCACGCTTTGGCAGAGACGAAAGCCGAGGGACCTGCCCTTCTTTCAGAGATGGGGTAGCAAAAAGTTGCTTGCTTGATTTCAAACCCAACGGGGTTTGAGGCTTGTCCCCTCCATGATGAGGGCTGAGGTACTCCTCAGGACCTCAGAAATCCCCTGAGGACCACAGTGCCTTTGCAGAGCTTCGGGGAGCGCCTGCTGTGACCCCCTCCCGCACAGCTGGTAACGGTGCACCAACGTGCATGTAATACATTCCAGACTCCTTTGGTTTGACTGATGCATATTTTGACATCTCAGAGAAAACATTTTGCAAGATGCACAGTCAAAGGCTCTTTCAAGCCGAGATGTTGTGGAAAGCCGCGTGAGCTCTCCAAGGCACTATCTCTCTCTCTCTCTGCCAGCTGCTCTAATGAAAGCTCCCTGTGCAGGCCAGAAGATACAGCAGGGAATAATACATTCCTTTAAATAGCATTCTAGCTGGCTTGAGGAGGCCATGAACATTTTAACTCACTTATAATTTTCCTGCGGTTCAACCCTCTCTCCAGCAGCGGTCTTCTCGGGGCACCAGGGCCAAGCGAAGACATGGGAAGACTTTAAAATGGCATTAGCTAACCCATGGCTGTTCAGGAGGTGTTTGTGTTCATGTCCTTTCCCGAGCAATACTGCACGCCACACAACACCTACCCTGAGGTGTGCTGCTTAGACCTTAATCACCCGGAGGTAATTGGCACGTGGAGACGCAGTGCTGAGGTCAGCAGAGGAGACCTTGTTCCAACAGGGACTGATCTCAAAGAGATGATAGCTTCAATAACACGTGGCACCGGTCAGAAAATGCTCCCCTGACATCTTCCATGTGACATTTTTCCACGGGCAAAGCCAGCTAAAGGGGTCCCTGAATGTCCTCCTCCTTTGGACTCCTGCAACCATCTATAAACCAAGTCAGTGAAAGAAAACACTTGGGGTCAAGGGGGAAAATAAATTGAGGTTTAAAGAAGTGCACAGACCCCATTTGCAGCACGACCCACAAGCAATTCTTTTGGTCCAGCAGAGGCACAACAAAAGGCCGAGCAACAGCAGGACAGCTTTTGGGATGAAGGAGCATTAGGATACCCTTAAAGCAACTTTGATTGAGGAGACGCTTGAACAGGGGACTGTCTCCTGGATGGAGAGTCAGAAGGAGCAGCATGAGAGCAATGCTGAGAAGTTTAGAATTTTTATACAGAAAAAGTTATTTAGAATAATTCCCAGTCTCCTGCCCCATAGGAAATTTCTAATAAAAACTTAAGATTCAGTGGCCACAGCAGTCTCCAGCCTAAATAAAAAATAAAAAGAGGAAAAACTGTTCTGGGGGAAAATATCAAAAGGATCATTTTCTCTGCTGAAAGCTGAAATTCTTCCACAAAGAAGTCATTTTGCCACTCCCCAGAAAAGCAGAAAAAATACCGTCATTTTTCCATGGGTGATTTTTAACGGTTGCTTCATTGTCTTCAATGTCAATGTTCCTTATGCAGGGTCTCCCAGCCCTGCTCTCACCTCACTGCGCCTGTCAGCTCACGTACAGTCTCTCCAGCACAGGACAGGTTTCTCTCTCATGCAGCTCACAGCACACCCAGTGTTGGCGTTTTAATCGGATTCTATTACTGATGGCAATACTCTGATACAGCCATGGCTTTGCGATGCTGAACCTGTGTGATACCAGAGCACGCCAAAGGTGCTGGGCTTTCTCTCTGGTCTAATTTCTCTGCACCACCCTGTGCTTCTTGTCTTGCTCTGCCACTGCCCCAAAATACATCTATGTCTTATCCCAAAGGTTCAATGTCACAGAAATAATGGGTGGCACTGTAATACTTTTTGACACCATGAGGCAAATGGTGTCAAACAGCCCTAAAACAAGTGTCCCATGTTTTACGGGGGCATTTTAGGGAATATTCCTAAATTTTATCAGGTGTTTTCCTTTGTTATGCAGCTCTGCAAAGGATATTTTAAATCATGCAGCTTGGCATCTATTTGTTTTCTGGTCTAAACCATTTGTATTGCATAGGTCTAACAGCAATCCATTCAGGCTTATCATAGAATATTAGAAAAAAAGTTGCATCCTCATGGAAATCTCAGCAGAATCAGATCTTCTCTTAGCTGGGAAGATCTGGTTTCTCTATGAACCTTTATCCTGAGAGAAAGAAGTTCTTTATATTTGCTTTACAGTGAGAAATTTGGCCCTCTTGGGGGTCAAAATTACCTTTCCTCACTTCTTCCAAAGTTTGGGAATGAGTTAATTTGCATTGAGACAAATCACGGTCAGGGTTCCTCTGAAGCACAACTCCATTTGCTAGAAATTCATCTCCACCTGGTATTTCCAGCACAAGGAGAGTCCATCAAAACACCTTTTTCTGGGAGCTGAACCGCTTCCAGACCTCCAGCTGCAGCTGTGTGAAAAAGGACTCTCTGTTTTAACCGAACTGGAATATCGTGGCTCTTCTGGTGACGGTGAGGACAGGTGGCCTTTCCCTGCTTCCCAGACTGAAATTACAGCAGCTTTGCACTTTGTAAAGCAGCCCTTTGGTAAGTTTGTAATGAGGGTGTGCACCGTGCCCTGCCACCAGCCAAGCAGAGTGGGGACCGGGGCACGCTGGCAGCACGCTGCCTCTGGGAGGGGACCTATGTCCTGCACATGCTGCCACCAAAACAATGTCACAGAATGATTATTATTAAGGTTGGAAAAGATCTCCAAGGTCATCAAGTCCAACTGTCAACCCAACACCATCATGTCCCCTAAACCATGTCCTGAAGTGCTACATCCACACGTTTTTTGAATACTTCCAGTGATCGTGACTCCACCACCTCCCTGGGCAGCCTCTTCCAATGCTTGACCACTCTCTTGGCGAAGAAATTTTTCCTAATATCCAACCTAAACCTCTCCTGGTGCAACTTGAGGCCATTTCCTCTCGTCCTATCACTAGTTACTTGGGAAACCAACACCCACCTCACCACAACCCTCTTTCAGGTAGTTGTAGAGAGCGATGAGGTCTCCCCTCAGCCTCCTTCTCCAGACTGAACACCCCCGGTTCCCTCAGCCGCTCCTCATCAGACTTGTGCTCCAGCCCCCTCACCAGCTTTGTTGCCCTTCTCTGGACACGCTCCAGCACCTCAATGTCCTTCTTGTAGTGAGGGGCCCAAAACTGAACACAGGATTCGAGGTGCGGCCTCACCAGTGCCGAGTACAGGGGCACAATCACTTCCCTGCTCCTGCTGGCCACACTAGTGCTGATACAGGCCAGGACGCTGTTGGCCTTCTTGGCCACCTGGGCACAGTGCCGGCTCATGTTCAGGTGGCTGTCAACCAGCACCCCCAGGTCCCTTTCCGCCGGGCAGCTCTCCAGCCACTCCTCCCCAAGCCTGTAGCGTTGCATGGGGTTGTTGTGACCCAAGTGCAGGACCCGGCACTTGGCCTTGTTAAACCTCATACAGTTGGCCTCTGCCCATCGATCCAGCCTGTCCAGATCCTTCTGCACCAGCCATGGACCTGCTGCTGCGGGGATCGCCCTCGTTTGCAGATGTTTTCAGTGACAGCAGCCAGGACACCTGCCTTTACCTTTCTGCCCTGGACTTGGCCACAGCAAAATCCAGATGCAGAGTAACTCCATGTTTGAGGATTATGAATGGTGAGGGTTTGAAGCAGCCCTGGGGGAGATGCAAACCAGCCATATTAGGCACCAAATCTGTTCTCTTGTGAGCTTTCCTGTCTCAGGTTTCTCACACAAATGCTGACTACAGATGGTCACCTATCTTACCATTCCCTCAAATTACATACAGCTTCCAACACCACACCTGCTCAGCTCCATGTCTGGTGTGTAAAACCTCTGTTCACCCCAAATCTTTCAGTTCTTACCTTGCCTTCCATGTAACGTTCACCCATTTTTTTCCACCGTCACCCATGGGGCAGTTCACTTGCTTTTTTTCTTTGTCTCCTGCTCAGGAAGAGAATGTCAGTATTGATGTAACCAAGAAAAGAAGGCTGTTACCCCAGCAAAGCCTGAAGCAAAGACATTCCTGCTCTGGGCTGGGTCCATACCATACTAGCACACAGACAAGTTTGTTTAATTTGGGGATCTTCCTGTGGCACTGCATTCAGACCCATATTCAGATCCTGCACCTGGGTCAGGGCAACCCCCGGTATCAGCACAGGCTGGGGGATGAAGGGACTGAGAGCAGCCCTGCTGAGAAGGACTTTGGGGTACTGGTGGATGAAAAGCTGGACAGGAGCCGGCCATGTGTGCTCACAGCCCAGAAGGCCAACGGTGTCCTGGGCTGCCCCCAAAGCCACGTGGCCAGCAGGGCCAGGGAGGGGGTTCTGCCCCTCTGCCCCGCTCTGGGGAGACCCCCCTGCAGTGCTGCGTCCAGCTCTGGAGCCCTCAGCACAGGAGAGACATGGACCTGTTGGAGCGGGGCCAGAGGAGGCCCCAGCAACGCTCCGAGGGCTGGAACAGCTCTGCTGGGAGGACAGGCTGGGAGAGCTGAGGGGGCTCAGCCTGGAGCAGAGAAGGCTCCGGGGAGACCTTACTGCAGCTGCCAGGGCTTAAAGGGGGCTTATAACAAAGATGGGGACAGACTTTTTAGCAGGGTCTGTTGAGATAGGACAAGGGGGTGATGGTTTTAAACTAAGAGATGGCAGATTTAGACTAGATATAAGGAAGAAATGTTTCACAGTGAGGGTGGTGAAACCCTGGCTCAGGTTGCCCAGAGAGGTGGTAGATGTCCCATCCCTGGCAACATCCCTGGTCAGGCTGGACGGGGCTCTGAGCAACCTGATCCAGTTGAAGATGTCCCTGCTCACTGCAGGGGGCGTGGACTAGATGGCCTTGACAGGTCCCTTCCAACCCAAACTATTCTAAGATTCTATGATTCTATAATATCAGCAGCATCGAAACCACAGAGAGCTTCACAAGCTCAGTGATGGCACCATTTTAAATGCATGCACGAGCCAAAGCCCTTCAGAAACACATGCACCATATTCCGTGCATGTCAGCTTATCACACAAGGAGGCAGCTCATTCCTGGACGTGGCCTCCATGGAGAGTGCATCGTAGAGTACCTAACCTCAGGTCAGAGCTGTAGTGCGTTCCCCGTTACCATCACCATCAGCAATTCACTGCCTGAAACCCTGCAAATTATAGATCTACTTAACACAAGCACCCAAGCCCTATACAAGCCTTTCCACCCAACTCCTGCTCTTGCCCTCAGTCCTTGCAATGTCTCAACCAGCTTGTTCAACATGGAGACACCATTTTCCCCAGCACAGCAGGAGGGAGAGGAGGAGTAGACACCCAGGACCCCAACACTGAGATGAAGGCTGATACCTGCAGAGGTCCCAGCCAGGCACCCCACCAGGGTTTGCTGTCCTCCGGGCCGGGAAGGAGCAGGCTGCGAGCACATCCATCGCTCAGCTGCAGGAGCCTGCAGCCCAGCAAATTAAGTATTCAGCAACCACTAAACTCTCAAATAGACAGTAGGCGCCAGAATCCTCAGCTGTGGCTCCTTGGACTACACTGGATTTACACTGATTTAAGCCAGCTGAAGATTTGCGCCACCAGGCCAAGTCCCACTGGCCTACCTCAAGCTGATGGCTAGTTGACGTGACTGATGACTAAGATTTCCATTTAGCCTAACTCGAAGCATGAGCAGTGCCTATGTAGTGCTACCATTGTTGACTCCAGCCTTTTGTCTCGGGCTGTAACCGATAGGCCTAATAGTCGAAATCATACTGCATGCATTCATTCACCCTCTTCGCAAACAGCATGTTATTGAGTTCAGTGGTGAAAAGGCATGCACAAACACAATGGGGCTGGGATTAAGCCCAGCTGCATTACCAAAGTAAATACTTTTGCTGCTGACAGTTTGTCTGTAGGGATTTGGAGAAAAGTTTTGTGCATCTACTTAGGCAACATATGGTTTTATTTTCCCTGTTAACAAAAACAGTAGTGGTCAAAAGTCAACACCCTCTGATGACTGTTCGGTGGCCAATGTGGAATGGGCTTGGTGGTCTAAGTCCAGTTCCTTACATGTCCACATAAAAATTATCCCCTTCCTGCATTCCTCTCTCACTTGGCACTGTGGTTTACAGTCTCCGCAAGGAAGCTGAGGGGTTTTTGAGGTTAATCTCATCTGTCCTCCTTCCTGATTGAAAGCCGTTGGTGACGTGGTTTGGGTTAAGATACCTTGCTAGCTTCTTTAATTCCTCTTGTGATGAAAACCTGTCCACAATCTGTTTCCCTGAAGAGAATCAGAAATAATCCACGTTTGCTGGCGGCCAGGGCATGCCAGCTAGCCTGACTTCTAAAGCAAACACAGAGCTGATGAGGACAAGTATCATGCCAAGAACACAAATGGTCTGAATTTAGCCCTTCATCTCCAAGCCGAACACGTGCAATTCTCCAAAGATCTCTGCAACGCTCAATCAACAGCTGGTCACCTTCACATCTGAAATGGGGAAGAAAATCCGTAAGGGCCTGGCTTTATATTTGGTGATGACTTCAGTGGGGTGGTAAAGGGCAAAAAGTTGGCTGAGCTTCCAGGGATGCCCATCTCACATAGCTCCAGTGAAGTAATTGGCAGATACTCCACTCAGCATCATTGGAAACAAAAAAAACAACCACCACCACCAAACCCTCCATAGCTGATCCCCCTCAAAGATTTTAAAGCTTTCAAGGTGCAAACAGGTCTTGTCTACACTGAAGTGATGAGAATTACAGCAACTAGAGCACAAGTGCTAACACTTAGCATCTGCAGGGTCAGAGGCAGCTTGAGAGCTGCAAAGGGGTGTTAACTAGACCTGCCACATGAAGTAATTGTTTTTAAGGGACTGTATCCAAGCTGGAACTCAGCAATGTAGAACATGCACACTAAGACAGGTGTAGTCCCAGGCACAGTGGGTGGGAAGCAAGTCTGGAAAATCACAATTAAGAAGCCAAAAGGTGTTGCATAATCCAGACTTTCCTGCCAAGACGAAGGTAGTTTTATTCAGGGCCAGATCCTGCGTGATGCCCAGCTACTTCCGCAATGTGTTTGCCATCCTCAGATGCTACTGACATCTCAGGAAGATGAAGGTCCAAAATATTTTGCAGGGAATACTCAAACCTGCCCATGGACAGCCAGCAATGGGCAGGTGGCCAGGGCTGGAGGAGCTAAGCCAGGAAGAGAAAATGCTGCATTTCAGGTTGACACACAAAGCGAGCTCAGAAATGAGCCATCGCAGTCCCACAGTCACACATGTATCCATCCATGGAGGAAAAAGGTAAAGCCAGAAATTGTTTCTGTTCCTGTGAAAGACAATTGGAGAACACTTACTGGTGAATAAAGTTTATCTTAACATTTTTCTGCAGAAGTTCAGGGGTTTTCATTGAAAAAGCAAAAACTGAAAAATGTTTGGTTTCTGGCAATCAAAAACTGGAAACATTTTGGCCACAAACCAAAACAATTTGGGGTTTCTTGCTTTTGGTTTTGTTTTGGGTTTTCGCCAAACTCCTTAACTTTCCTTTGCCAAAAAACTGTGCATTTTTCAAGCTTTTTCTTTCTCAATGAAAACCCTGAAATTGTTGTTGAAATTGGACATTTCCCACAGAATTTTTTTGATTTTTTTTTAAAGGCATTTTCGGCAAAAAGAATATTTTGAATGAACAATTTCATCCAGCTCTGTAAGCAGATCCCTCAGAGGGACTATCACACCCTCACTTTTATCTCCTCTCCCTAGCTCACTTTTCTTGCCCATGGGACTCAGGACTGTGACCATGGTCTGGTTTTGAACACCACATGGCCAAGCTTTACAGCTGTGGTGCAGCCATGCTGACCCTCCTGAGGACAAACAACTCTGAAGTGGGAATGGCTTGAGCTTTTTCTATTAAATACCAACTATCTATGTGGAAATTAAAAAATATAGCAAAAGAAAATAAGTATATTGAGTCTAAATTCAGTAGATCTTGGACTAGGACCACATGGACCACATTTGTGTCCATAGTTCTGTGAGATGAAGGTGCTGGTACCTATCATCCAAAGCATCCAAACAGCATTTACTCACAGGTTCGTTAGAGCTGCTGGCCCTGAGTCCACCATAAGCTCCACAACGTACATGGCTGATACAGTCTTCATTAATACTCAAGGTTTGGCATAGGAAAAGTGGACATGAAAAATGTACAGGAAAACGTAAGTTTTATGGACTTCTAACACAAACACAATACTAGCGACTAAAAAGAAAATTAAGAACTTTACTACTTTTCTACCCCACGCACTGAACTCAGAGATGGAGCTGAAGAGCAAACCCAACTCAAAACTGAGAGGATGTTTGCACCCTGTCTCTAGGGACAACTTTGATCTGACCCAATACTGAAACCAAAAAGTGCACAGAAGTGAGGGACGTTCGGACTGGAGTCTGAATGCCAGAGTTTAGACTGCACTTTTACAACAGAGATCCAAACTACAATAACAATTCTCAACTTCCTGAAGTTCTGTGAATGTGAATTTGGACCAGGTTTTGAATTTCAATCTTGCAACCAATCTCCCATTAAATGGCCATTGAAAGAGCCATTATTTGCCCAATTAAATCTAAGATATCTTGGAGTCTTTAGAACAAAGTACAGCCATCTTATGGCTGCTTTTTTTCCTGGAAATATCTTCTTTTCTTGCTTTCAAGGTCTGTTTGGATGTTTTCTTTGGTTGAGGCACTGAACTAGGTATTTGATGACCCTTGCAGAGCTAGGACTTCTTTGAGGAAGGCCGGGGAAGGAAGGTGAACACAGGGAGGGAAATGCCATTGGCAAGTGGGAGAGTATACCAGAATGGAAAGGGAAGGTGAAGAGTCTCAAATTCAGGCAAAAATGGGATTGCCATGCAGCAAAAATGCCAACTTGGAGGGCTTTGAGCAGAACGATTGAAAGGATCAGCCACGAGAAGAACTGATGACAGGAAGAGATGGATTTGGGGTGGGTTGGAGAAGGGGAGAAATAAGGAATGGATGGGTGAGGAGGAGGCAGGTCAGGGGCTGGTTATGAGGATGAAGGTATCTGTCAGGAGTTGAGGACAAGTCAGGGATAAGGAGGAGGGGCTGAGGTGCTGGTAGGTTCTCACGGGGCATGTGAGAAGAAGGGGTAATGAAGTCTTAAGAGGGCTGGGTGGATAGTGAGGAAGAGGAGCAAATGAGGTTTTGTTTTTCTTTTTTTTTTCTGCATTTGAATAATAAAGGCCCTCACACTATTTTTAATCTGATTTTCAGCAAAATTTATTTAAGCCTTGACATAGTGCACCTCTGCCTGTCAGCAGAGGCATGGTTAACAGTGCTGTACCCTAAGCCCAAGACAAGCAAGGCGAGGGGAATAAATTAGTTTAAATCTCTGCAAAAGGGTTCCCAGTTGCAACAGGGTGAAAGCAAAGGCACAGTAAATTACTGTGATTCAGCTCACTGTTAAGTCATGCATCGGAACCCTCCGAATACAGAAGAGATACTCTGTCATTAATACAAACCTAGGAACAAGCTAAAATACCAGCACAGGCTGGTTTTAGAGGCCCTTAAGCGGAGTGGTTAGCCTGGAAGGCGAGCTGGGGCTGCTCATGATGAAAGCTCCACAAACTGAGAGGTGGTTGACATGCCAGGCAGCCCTGGCAGAGAAGGAAATATATAGATTCATTCTGATGTTTGAACTGTAATGTCCTTATAATAAACCATGCCCAGGAATGGGTGTTATTTGGATTGTCTCAACACCAGATAGTGATAAACCCAAGATGGGGAAACTGAGGCAGGGCCAATGTTTGACATCCAGCTGCATAAGCTCCCTCCGCGGCTCTTTATCAGGACTGTTTTCACCCATTGTGTACTCACACAGTTAAGGGGATCTAGGAAGCTGCAATTCCTCTGCTTTCCAAAGCTGTTGCTCAGGAAAAGACTAATTAAGTGGCGGTGTTATTACAGCAGGTCCTCGAGTCTCGGAGAACAACCAGCAGCGATTAGGCAGGCGTCAGCTACTGGGCGGGATTTCCCACTGCCCAGCTGTGTAATTATCACAGCGGTGAAGCCAAAACCGTTTGACAAAGAAAACCAGCTGCAGACTGCGGGGCTGGGAGGTAGCACATGTCCAGCGGAGAGAGAAACAATAACCTCTCCTCCTCTGTATTTTTCCAGAAGAAAGATCAATGAAGACAAGCACGCCACATTCCTGCAGAGCAGCAGATAGCAATATTGATTTCTGGGGAGCACCTGGAATAAGAATCAGAGGTACAATACTGCAGTTTTCTTGGAGAATTGTGTATTCGCTGCTGCCTCCCTTGCCCAGGGACATGGAGGCAGCAGGTGGGAGCTGCTAAGCAGGGAGGATCTGTTGCATTGCTTTGAAATATGGACCCCATGCTGCAGCATCAACCCTGCAGAGAGGGGCCGAGGACTGCCTTTAATACCCGCAATAAAGCACTGAAGTGGACTTTGAGTGACAGAAAAGTTTTGGGCTTGTTCCCTGAAAAGAGAAGATTTCTGTTGTCTGTGACCTTGTATAACCTTCTGCCTCAGTTTCCCCATCTCTAAAATGATGGCATCTGTGTTAGCTGCCTCACCTACTGTCCCAGTCACATTGCATGATGCCTCCAAGCAAACTGGACGGAGCCTGGCCCACAGCTCAGGGGCTTTCTTCTGCCTGTCTGTGCCACCAGATGCACCTTCAAGAGATGTCCTCCCTGTCTATGGCCACAAGGCTTTTGATTGCATGTGAAATGGCCCTTAGCACCTCCAACCAGTTCTTCTCTCCCAGCAAGGAGCTGCCTACCAGCGGGGAGCAGAGACCAAACACAGGAGAGAAAAACTGGGCTGCTGGCATGTGTGGGAGAGGAACTGGAGTTATTTGGGAGGGATCAGCAGTGCATTTAGTGGTGTAGCAGGACCAATGCAGGTTAAGAGAAGGGGAAGAGGCTGCAGCTGGGGAACACACCACCACCACCATCACCAGCGTATTGTCGTCTCCACCCTGCAAGCTCCCTGCCAGGTCCAACTGACCTGAGTAGGTAGAGTCTTCCCCTGGGGGTTTCTGGTACGTAGGTGTCACAGCACATCGCAGCATGGTGTAGCTCTGACTGTGAGGGGCTCAGCATGAGTCACACATCCAGCACGTGCCAATGGACATGGGACCCACGTGGATCTTCTACCACAAAGGATGGTGTGAGAGACAAGGCTCTTGGAAAAGAAAGACAAGGACAAAAGCCAACATTTTCCAGAGTAGCAGCACAAAGGCATCTATTTCCATTTATATATAGTAGTTCCCTACCCAAGTCCAATTTCATATCGTCATCCAAAGCTCTCTCCTCACACCCATCTGAATTTCTTTGGTGCAATACTCTCCCTTCCTTCAAACAACCAGACGGGACTTTTCAATAGGTCCCTAAAGAACGCTGTTTGCTTGGTGGAGCCTGTAAGCAGGGACAGACCTCACTTGATCTGCTGCATGAGGAACTCATTTCTTTCATGGAAGGTCTCAGCCTCTAACTACATTCTCAGTGTCTGTGCAAATCTGCCAACCATTAGCAAATGCCTTCTCAGAGGGCTCTTCAACCTGCAAATCCATTTGCACTTAAATTGCCCGACACACAGCACTTGGCCTAGATGAGTAACAAAGTGTGTGACCTTCCAGCGATCAAGCATTGCTAATATCTCAACTATTTCAAATGTTTAATAACTTAATTTAATGCAGTGGGAATGATTTGATTGAATGCACAATATCTGTAGCAGCTAATTAACCACAGTAGCCAGAGAGGTCTTGGACTTCATACAGCCTTTCAATATAATTACAAATTTTTAACAGCAAAATGAATTTAAATCCAACCTGACACAGCAATCCATCTTCATCTCCAGATAAAAGGAAGCACACGCAGTATTAACATTTAAACAAAAGCCATGGGCAGCAGAGAGAGACAAGGAGCATCAGCAGATGTGCAGAATGAATTACTAACAAACAGCCCTGTGGGAGGGGAGGGATGGACAGGTGCATGGCATTGCACAGGTCAGACTTACAATACGGCCACTCACTTTGGCGACTTTGCCTGCAATCCATGAGTTTAGACTTCACGGCAAAGGCAGGGCCCCTTAGGTCTACCTGCATCTCCTCTGGAGGACCAAGTGTGTTGTTACTGACTCCTCCTCCTCCCTCGTGTGCAGCATGGCACACACTGGCAAGCACGGGTGATCACATCCCTACTTTTATTAGAGCTGTTTCTCAGCAAAGTGGATCTGAACACAACAACCCCCGACTCCTCTGTGTCTGGGTAGGCAAGAAAATGTCCCAATGGTCTTCTTGCTCCCATCTTGCAGTGCCTCAGGGGAACTGTCTACCCTCCTGTGAGCCATGCCCAGAGCTTCTCCTGGAGATTTCTTCCTCTCCCATCTTCCCAGACATGGGTTATGTGCTGTGGCTTGAAGGGACATGAGGATTTGGGTACAGAGTTTGCAGGGTCAAAGTTTGACCACACTTGCTATAGCCGTGATGGAGATTAAACTGGCCTTTAGGACACTAGGTGGGACTGACGGACACCTAGTGCAGCATTTCAAGTAGTTCAGGGGAGTTGGAGATGTCTGTTCTTCTCCACTGGCTGTAAAACACAGCAGACATGATTCAGGAAAGGAGTAGGTTTGGGTCTATCCCACACGCAGAGCATCTCTGCACACAAAACTTTTGTTGGCATTAATGAATGGAACAAGCATGACGTGGGGTCACTTCCTTGCAAAGACCTGACACTTGGTAGTATCTGACCTGAAAACTCAACAGCCACAAGAGACCTTCTCAGCCACCTCCCAGGTAAAAATAACAAAAGGGGAAAAATATATTTGGAGTTTTAATTTGCTTTCTTGGTTTGAGCCTTCTGCATAGAGAGAGCCTCTCCTAAAAGTCATGAAGGCGAAAAGCAGATTTTAAATGAAAGGTGAGATTTCTCCTTCAACAAGCAACCACCTGCCCTCAGCTGCTTGCACAAGACATTTTAAGCCTCTCTGGAGCCTGTGCTAGTGTAAAGCCAGTGCAGTTAATTTCCGTGCAAGTGCTCCCCATTACACTGGTGTAAATAAGAGCAGGATTAGACTGACAGTAAAACAGACAAAAAAATGAGACTAAAACACAGACATCCTACAATCATGATAGTGAGTAGCACTAGTGGATATTAGTAGCTCAGAATAAATAGACAGGACATAAAGGAACTATTTGTTCTTGCTGTTAAGAACCTTTCAGATTCCCACTTAGCTTGTATCTGTCAAAGACATTTTTTTCCCCAAGAGTTCGTGAAACATTACCATAAATCTGTCCCATGTAGAGTTTTAATTGCCGAGTTCAAAACTAGGCTGACTCTGCCAAATGTGATAGCATCAGCCGGTGGCGTCATTTGTCATTGTTACAGGCAAATAAACCAGCAAGTTAATCAAAGGGGATGAAAAATGAGGTGGTTTCATTTTTTTAAGTCCTGAATCCAATTCCTTCTTCTTTCTTCTCACCAATCTGCACCAAAATGCCAACAGTACCAGCTGGCCAAAAGGCACTTGTTCAAAAATCCATTGTAGACAACACATAGGCACATTCTCAGCTGATAAAATCAAGGACGAACAGGAAGAGATAATAGCAAGTAGGAGATAAAGAGAAAAAAACATTCTCTGGACTGCACTGTCCAGCTGAAGGAGATGAGCAGATAGGCAACCGCTGCTGCTCAGACGAAACTTTGGTCCAAGGGCCCTCCATATCAAACTGACTTTCTAGAAGGGCAGTGTGGTGAAATATATTCTTTTGAGGGCACCTTGGACTACTGCATAAAATAAGCAGAGATCAAATTCTGAATGAGTCTAAGTGTTCGGGAATCCCGTTTGTCAGCAATACATTGCCTGGAAGCTCAGATCTGGGCTTCTGCTAATCCTGTATGGATCCCCACCATGAGGTGTCGTTTGACCGCACGATCACTGCCCTTCTTTTGCAGACGGAAACAGGGAATTGTTGCTTGGAAATATTTGCTCTTAATGTGCTAGTGCTGGCCTTTAGCAGACCCAAAGTAGATGAGAAGGTAACGCCTTTTGGTCAAAAGGCGCTCTGCTTATCTCCTTCTTACATCCCTTTGGTGGAAAGACAGGGATTATTTACCAGATGGAGACCTAAAGTATTTCATGTGGTACCTCAAAGTTGTGGTTTAACCCCAGCCAGCAACTAAGCACCACACAGCCACTTGCTCACTCCCCACCCTGCAGTGGGATGGGGGAGAGAAATCAGGACAAAAAAGTAAAACTCGTTGAGATAAAGACAGTTTAATAGGACAGAAAAGGAAGGGAATAATAATAATAATAATAAAGTATATAAAACAAGTTATGCACTATACAATTGCTCACCACATGCTGACTGATGCCCAGCCAGTTCCCAAGCCGCAGTGCCTCCTGCCAACCCCCCCCACCCTGAGTTTATATACTGAGCATGATGCCATAGGGTATGGAATACCCCCTTGGCCAGCCTGAGTCAGCTGTCCTGGCTGTGCCCCCTCCCAGCTGCTCGCTGGCAGGGCATGAGAAGCTGAAAAGTCCTTGGCTAGTGTAAGCACTACTTAGCAGCAACTAAAACGTCAGGGTGTTATCAACGTTATTCTCATCCTAAATCCAAACCACAGCACTGTACGAGACCCTCTACCGCAGCCAAAACCGGGGCACTCAAACTGATAGAGCAGGCTTCCTAATGCTCAAGGGATTCAGTCAAAGGGTTATCTTGTCTCAAACAGACTTCTAGTTTCCCTGAACCACTCTGAAGAAATGACGTGGCCAGCACCACACTGGAAGTCTATGGAGATGTACAGGCACTCAAAAATGAGCATAGTGGTGGGCTTGGTGTGTGAGCTGACAGATGAGTGTACATGCTCCTAGCCTGCTACAGCCGCACAGTAGATGTATGAGCTGAAACCTTTGCATCTTACAATTGTCAATATGTGCCTTATGGTTGTCCCCAGGACAGAGCCAAGGTCTGCCAAGTCCATGGCCAACACCAGCAAGAGCATCTCTTCTCATTCTGAATATTTTTAAGACATCTTCTCATACCTTCTTCTCCCCCTTAATCCATCCCCCATTACCTCTCCTAGCAAACTTTACTATTAGTCTAACCTCAATAGTCCTGAGCTTACATGTATTTGTAGAGAAGTGAAAGACTAAGAGCAAAGCAGGGTCTTCTGCACAGCTCTGCCCTCATCCTCCACCCTATTGCCCTTACACCAGCCACAAACCCCCCAAAATCTTGCACATAGTTCTCATTCCTCCTGCCTTTTTCTCTTTTATAATTTTCCCTCTTTAACAAGAAATCACATTTTACTTTCATCATCCCCTGACCTGAAGTTTGTTCAGGCAGGATCAGAACAAATAAAGGGTGAGGACCAGATACATCTCCATAACCAACTGTGACTCCTTTAAACTCTCGGTGTCTTCACATCCAGAGATGAGCAGGTCTGGCCCTGCCCAGGTGCTGCTCTCCTGACTGGGGGGTCAGATGGGGCAAGGTGAGCTACTCAGCTCTGCACTTTGAGATGCTTGAAGAAAAAAGCCTTTTTCTTCCTCAATACATGTGGAATAGCTTCCTCAATAGATGTGGAAGAGGTGGAGAGAACAGTGACATTCCCTTTGCTCAGAGTTCCTACTGGTTTTAGGACTTTTAAACTTTCCCCAGATAAGTAAGTGGGGACTTACCCCAGAACCCAACAGCATCTATGGAAAAAAACAAAATGGTAATTTGAAGAAAAACAAAATCACCTCTCCCAGGGCTTGATCTTATGTTCTCTGCATTTGACCTCCTGTCCACTAATGTGTATGAAAATACCCTCCACAATGAAACATTTCTTCATAGGCAATTATCTTAATTTTTATTACACAGGAATTCCTTTTCCTGTCAGACAGGGTTTGGGTGAGCTGAGCATGGCTCATGGCATCTCTAGTTCCTCCCAACAGATATCACGGTGGATGATCTCACAGAATGTGCATTTCCCCTCCACATAAGTTTCGAAATGGGATCACATCTCTACAGATTTCCTACAGCCTAGAAGGAGGGTGCATCTGATTTGTCCCTCCAACTCAACAACAGCAGTGGCCAGACACACTACAAATTTTTAGGAAGAAAAGGTTGAGACAGAAAAAAGAAATGCCATCGTAATAAACAAGTGGATAGCCAATATATGCTAGAAAGAAGGAATAAAATCCAAGAAGCAGCATGAAGGAAATTTGGAGTAATAACTGGTACAGTAGCAAGTTTCTGCAGGTAGGACATATGACCCAGAAATCTTCTGTTTGCCTAAAATGCAGCAATCAGCACACCGGCTTAGAGCATACAATAGCAGTTGGCCGCAGAAATCAAATCATCCTACAAGGCTCAAGGTCATGTCTTTTACTACGAGTGAGAGATCCTACTGCTGAAAATCTTAAGCTGGTGTCTACTGTATCCCCACTTCTGGCATCGCAGAGCACTGATCATGGTGTCAGCCCCCAGTGCCCTGTGACAATGGCTCACTACATCGGCATGTTCCCATTCTGAAAGCAGAAACCAAACCAAAAACACGTGTCATCTTGCCAAAACTCACAACTCCACTCCAAATCTCATGACCTTTGAAATCTCAGATCACAGAAGCAAGTCTTTTACTTCTACCTGGAAAAATTCCTTGGTGGAGAGCATCCCGTCCCAAACACCCATACAAAAAGAAAAATAGCGCATGTTTTCATTCGGTCCTACCAATGAGCTCTCAGCCTCACTGGAGAGAGCCATTGTGGAGCAATTGCGTTATAAAAGATGTTAAGACCTCTTCCAGACCATAAAATATGCAACAAAACAGAGTGCCAAATACCAGTCCTTTCCATGGCCGAAGACAAAGAGCCGCCCTGCAAAGCATTAATCCCTGCAGCTGCCTTGAACTATTCATGTTTCTCGGCTTTACGTAAGGAGCCATTCCATTCTGGCTACCGCTCTCCCCTAAACAGATATTTGCAGAGTCTTTAACACAATTAAAGGTCATTTTGTGAACAGAGAACCCGAAGATTTGAATGGGAGACTGTGACTTCTTAGCAGAGAAGGCCAAACTATTTATTTTCAGTGGAGAGTAAATTTACCCAAAAATGCAGTTATGATTGTTTCTGCCTTACACACATCAACACCCCTTTCTTTTATCTAATAGTTTCATAGTTAGTACGTTCACTTAGACTATGAGGGACCCTACTTCAATTTCCTCCTTTTCCTGAGGTGATCTGAACATCTCCCATCTTCCTGCCCCAAACCACCAGACCACAGGACAGAGCTACACAATTAAGCATTACCAAAGCCCAGTGGGTTGTCTTATTGAGGTCAGCTCTGCAGGAGAAGCATGCGGTCTCATGGGCCAGCTGGCAACCACGCACCACCTCCTACTGCTGGGGATGGCAGATACTTCAGATACTCCCCAAGAGAAGGTGACCTGTAGGAGACACAAAACCACCTGCAGAAATATGGGAAGCATCATGGTTTGCTGAGGTCTGGGCAAAATATACTCCCAGTCTAGACACGGTATGGGCTGCAATGTGCCATCTGAGTCACCCTGTTATAGACCTCTGGTGGGATTTTTTGGTTTCTCTTATTGACACTATGAAACTTTTCATACATAAACATGAATATTGGGAAACCTAACCTACAGGCTAGAGAGAGAAAGCCATAGTCTCCTGTGGCAGAAAGGATTTTTAGGGTTTTGTCATACAAAGCTCTAAGAAGTAGATTTGAAGAACATCCTCTGCTGAAGTATCATATAGCTTTGTGGTGGGACTGATTGCCTTAGGCTTTTGAGTTTTGAAGCTAGACCCTCCACCAGTGGGGGAGGAAACTGCATCTAAGTTTCTTTCACTGTGGGTAAAGGCCCAAAGAGATGGGCCTTTGGATATAAGGCAGCCACCACTTCCACAGGGCTATTTGGTTCTTTGCTTTTTGTACAAAGGCCTGAAAATAAAATGTTTTGCTTTAAACCAAAAGAACATTTGGCTTGACACAAGAATGTTTTTTAATTTCTTGGGTTATTGAAAGAGAGCTAAAAATTTTAAGCTTGGCTGGAGCAAAACCTAAATTTTTTACAAATGTTTAGTTCTGTAACTAAGGCACACAAACAAACAAACAAAAATCTGTTTCTCACAGCTCAGCTTCTCATCCCTATAAAAGGTCTTTCTCCAAACCACTAGTTTGCAGTGGTTATGAAATGCCACCTTAGGTGGTTTCCTTATTTGGAGGCGAGGAGACCTCTGCTTAAAAGCAACTAGAAGAAATCCCACCTAGTGACAGGAAGCCTGTGTTTCTGGCACAAAAAGCCATTTTGCACCTTCAGGTGGCAGCTTATGACAAGATCTGTAATAGTGAAAGTCATTGCAGCAGCAGCCCTGCCTGTATCTCAATTTAACTCAAAAGGAAGCAAAATGAGAGTCTGTGATGCTGCACTTCAGCTAGGGTAGGTCACTTACAGAGGTCTAATAGGCAAAAGACTCTCTCTAGAAGCTAAGTCCCCAGCTGCCACCCAGCATGGTCCCTCTGAGGAGTGAGAGACTTGCCCAAACCACTCTCCAGGGTGCCCAGCTCGCACCTTTGGATGAGCACGGAAGCCTCCTGGGACAAAAAAAAAAAAAAAAAAAAGAAAAGAATCCAAAACCACTATGAGCTGGCAAGATTAAGCTAATTTGTCCTTCCCTGTGAGCCATCAAAGTATTTTTAAATGGACTTTGAATAACAGAGCCCTCCTCGCTTGTATTGCCCATGCAGTAGTTGAGAGCTCTGGCCCCAGGCAATATCTTATGGACATCATTCTGAACAGGAAAAAAAATACTGTTGTCTCATTAGTGAAGAGACTTATTTTCCCCATTATTCAGGTTCACGGCTGTCCTGAAGCCCGTAATGGCTCTGGGCTCTTACTTGCAAGTGCTCTGATTAAGTACTACCAAGTCCTTGCTCCCAAGCCCATCCCACACCAGTTTGACAGCAAACCCTCAGTTTAGAGGCTCCCAGAAGTTTAATGCGCAGTGACTGAAATAACCTGTCTGTTTGGTGACCCAAAATGTCTTGGACAAGTACATATCCACTGGGACTCTCAGAGCTACTGGACACATGGAAATCTGTCTATACTGAGCTGCCAGCTGTGAAAGCATTTTCACTAATGAATATGTGAATGAACTGGGTGGGGGAAAAATCAAGTCAGTGCTTTTCCAATGATTATGGCATTTGCAATCTAAATTTTTGGGTAAGCTACTTACAGCAAGCTGGATGCAACAGTGAAAGCTCAGGTGTGTTGGCGTAGGCTCATCCCTCCCATGCACAAGCTCCAGTGGGGCTAAAGAAGATGTTGCTCCAAACACCCAAAATAGGGGTTATTAAATAGAGGCTGCTTTATACTGTCGTGTGTCAGTGTAGCCAACTGGAGCAGTATATCAGGTAACGTGGTCTTAGAGTGGAGCCACATCTAGGGTTATACATCAGCAATTTGAGAGAAGCACCTTTCAGAGTCTTTCTCCAGCCCTGTCAAAGGGCTATTCAAAAGAGGACATAAAAAAGCAAAACAACCCCCAAACAGATATATTTTCAGATGTACTGAAGTGACGGATTTTGTAACTTTACAGATAAATAAATTGGGATGGCAGACCCAGTGAAGTCTGTTTTCCTGAAGGTTTTTCCCCTACAACACACCCACACTGTCCCAGGTTGGGAAAGATGAGGCACGTGCCGTGGCCGGCGCTGCCCTACGCACGCTGCCCAGCAGCAAAGGGCTGTGGCACTGCCAGCACAGCATCTCCCCAGGGCTATAATCCAGGGCCCTCCTCTCCCTTCTATCAGTCTGCACAAATCCATTAAAAACCAAAACATCTACGAGGTCTCCTTGCCTTTTTGTCCAATTTCGTTGAGCAAGTGATTCAGGTGAAGGTAATAAGTGGATGGCAAGGAAGCTGCTGAGGAAAGGGAAAGGACCAAAGGTGGTACAAAACATATCCGGGATACTTGGAAAGATCCCTGGGCTTTGAGCTGGTTACCAGTTAAAAACCACAGGCAATGCGACTTGAAACAGGCTTGTGCAACAGGCTGCTTCGGAGTGTGCACGCTATTGAAATCCCCGGTCAGGGACATATTTCACTGACTTGCACCAACCCTCTAGCCTGCTCTATCTGAATTTACAGGGACACAGGCTTGAACTGTGCTCAGCTACAAGCCCAAACTCAAACTCTAATAGTAAAGGCACTGGAAACCAGGATCAGGCTTTGAAACTGTGGATCACATAGACCTGACTTAGGCAACTTCAAGCAGAGGTGCAAACCTCCCGTGCAAGGTGGAGATGCTTTCCACACCTCATCTGCTCTCTTCCCCTGGCTAATTCTCCACATGCTCTACAAATGCATCAACCAAAGGCACTTTAATACCCTGTGGCAAAGACTGAATCTCCGGCCTCCACAGCTCAGCTCCTCTGGCTTTTGGGGTTTGCTGGGCAGCTGAACACCTGTAAGCAAGAAACCACTCCATACTATTGTGGAGAAAGCAGGACTTGAGCTACCCCTTGAAATACCCTTGAAATACAAATTCTGATGCCCCAGGGGGAGCAAGCGGGATGTAATTCCCAGGGATTTTCCACCTGATCATTAAACCAATTCCAAGGCAAAGTTTAACCACCAAAGCTCAGAGTGGGAAATGTTTCAGCCACTTGGTCTCTTGGGCTCCTGAGCTGTGTTCGCCTTTTCTTGGCTTTACCTTCTTGCTGCCCTCCTTGTTCTTGCACCCTCTCCTTGTTCTCCCCTTCCCCAGTCCAATCTCTCTTCTCCAACTCTCACACACACCTCTCAGCTGGGTCCTTTTCACAGCCTTTCTTTGCCTGGGAGAGAAACGAAGGACTTTACCCCCAGTTTGGGCTCATTCCTGCAGGGCAAACAGCAGCGGTTCCCACAAAACAGGCTGCTCCCCTCTCCAAAATCACAACTCAGCCTCCTTCACAGAGGAGGACAGATCCGTCCTGGCTCGTGGCGTTCAGCCCAGACGCATGCTGCGGGGTCAATACGAGCATTGCTGAGAAAACCCCGACCCAACGCCGCTCCGTTACTAAAACGTGCCTCGCACTCAGCCAGCAAAGCCCTGCAGACGGATTTGGGTGCGACAATCGTTGCTGCCGCTGCTGAGCGTTTTGCAAATATCTGATGATATACCCCCTCTCCTACAGGCACCGCGATATAATTAGGCAAAAGCGCAATGGAAGGAAAGATAAAAAGAAAACATGGGTAGACTTGGCACACAGCCTGCTGCTCTCTTCCTTTGTTTATAATATGTGAGAGAGAGAAAAAGCAGAGGAGAATGAAGGATTTTGTGTATTTGCAGTGCACGCAGGTCTCGCAGTATTATTAAAGACTAATTTGATGATCTGCAGTTTTACATTCTGTTCTTCCCAAGATTTGTGAAAAAGTACATGGGATAGGCAAAAGAAGGCGATGCGAGGGGACTCTAAATCTCTCTCCAAAGACAATTAAGTGTTATGATTATTCACTAATAATGAGTTCATGTTTGCAAACTAGCCTGACCACAGAATATGATAAACATGTTATCATCAGCTCCAAGCTCGGTGAAACCTGATAGCGCTTCAAAACACACCGGGTTCCTCGCTGCAAGGAACATTGTTTGTTTTTTTATCTTCTGCCTCCAAATTTCAGTATTATTTTAAAACTATAATTGAATTTCAATCCTGTGTGTGTGTGTGTGTGTGTGTGAAGAAAGGAAACACTTCTCCCAAGATTTACTGCATGTCTGTTACTGTGTGGGCTGTTTTGACTCTGCAGCGTAGCAGAGACCATGCAAACCACGCGCTATTGGAATCGGTTCAAACTTTTACAGTCCTTCAAATTGGGGCTGGAGCCGGAGAGGAAATACTAAAATCCTGTATATACAACTTCTGTCTGTGAGGGGGAGAGAAATTCCATGAAAATTAAGAACTCAATGATGTATAAATTTATATTCTGTTTAAAGGGTAGGTTGGGTTTTTTCTTTTTTCTTTTCTTTTTGGGTTTTTTTTTTTTTTCTGTTGAAAAAACAATTGAACTCTTATATAAGGAAACCTAGGATCTTTAAATAACACGGGGTCCTACAAGCTGGTAGTAGAATAGGGGCTCAATCTTTTTAAGCCAAGCCATCTAATTAGCATGTGAGCCAAGTTTTATGAAGGTGAGTCAGTTCAGACGTGTTGCTCCTTGAAAAAGCCGAGCCAATTTCTTTTAATGGCATGTGCTGTGAGTAATTAAACCGGATTCTGCAATCAGCATATTGTCCTTCCTGGCTGCAAACAGCCGCCGGTAGGCTACAGTCAACAGGCACATCCACAGCAGCTCCTGCCAGGCAGGGACCCGCAAGCCCCGCAGCCAGGATGGAAAGAGGAGAGGATTCAGGATGCTTTTAGCACCCTCTGATGGTTGCACAGCCTTGCCCCAAAAAGCCATTCAGTACAAAACCAAAAACAAATTAAATATAATAACCTCATCTTGGGGTTTCCTATCCCACCAGCACAACGCCCAGTGCCTGGTACCCAACTGGCCCTGCTCCGCCGGTACGGTCCTAGCACAGCAGCGGTTTTGGAAACACAGACACCATGACCCACCCTCGGTGGCTTTCCAAAGGGATCTCAGAGCCTCCCCAGCTTCTGCGCACGGCTCTCATCCAGAAGGAAGCTGCTCCAACCAGGACTATTCCCATATTGTTTCCATTATATTTTTATGACTGTCATGTGGACAGGGGAAAAGGGGAGGCGGGGGGAGACAAATAAGAGAAAAAGAGAAGCAGGACGTCAAGTTCTGCCTTTGAGGAGGGAGCTGACAAAAATGCAATGGTCAACTCCCTCTAGCACATACTTGCAGACACTGAAAATCTGAGTAAGCACAGGCAGCCCCACGACGGGAAGGACCAAGTGCTTCCTCAAATGCAGTTTTACAGCCCCTCCTGCAAGCAAGAAGGTTATAACCTCACTCCTCCTTTCTTATTTTGGGTTGTTTCTTTTTTGGCCTGGCCACTTTGCTCTTGATCATGCAGGTCAGGAGAAAGAAAGCACAACAATTTGACAAATAGCTTTCTGCCTGGAAATCCTCATGCAGCTCCAGCAGGGTGCGGCACTCAGCCCTTCCACAGCCGATGGCACGTGCTTGTGCTCCAGTGGTGACAACGCATGACTCCGTGGGTAACAGCACCGCAACGGGCACGGCGCAACGGGCCCCGGCACCGTGGCTGTTTGCAGCTCATATCCGCAGGGTCGCACACACTGATGCGTGTCTCCCAGAACCTTGCTGGCTGCTGGAGCAGATCAAACCATCTTGTCCCCCATCCCTGTGACAAACATCTGACCCTGCTGAGCCCCATCTGGAAAATGGGATCATTTTCTCTCAGTCTGGGTCCCTCAACTGGCTCCCACTGTTGCTAATGAGTTAAAGTGCTGTGGCTTGGCCCCAGGTTGATGTCACCATGCTGGAGAAGGAGAGCTCATCTCTCCTACCCAACACGGGCGTCCATGCCACCAGGGTTTGGCTCTGCTGTGCTGGTCTCCGTCAATCCCTACCCTCCCTCCATGTGCTGAAATGTTTCTGGAGTTTGTCCTGCTGCCAAAGGCAAGAAAAACATGAATCTCACAGAATTTGCCAGCGGGAAAGAAGTTTGATAACCTGGTCAGGGCATGAAAGGCAGAACTGAAGACTTCTCATTTGGTTGAGAATCAGGCAGTGATATCAGGACTGGCTATCAAAGGAAGATACAAGACAGATAAAAAGTGGAAATCATCTCCTCCAATACTTTTACTTTGCAAAAACCCTGCACTGGATGCAAGCTCTTTCTATAGCTGGTCCTCACTGTGATATTTCTTAGAGTTGTGGGAGCACCTCACCTTAACCCTCCAATATCTCCTGAAATAAAGCATGTACAGTTATCACCCTTGTATTAGGGTACAGACAAGGCTCAAAGTGGCACATCACATGCAAAGTGGTTGCATCCAATACTCTTACAACATGGCAATAGAGGCCAGGTGAACATAACTAGGGTGGATTTTCTTGTCCATGTATGGCCACATGTCCATCAATACTGTTTTAACCTTCCCCCAGAAAATGTCATTTTTATAATTGAAATTTTTTGACCACACACAAACCATCGGACCTGAAATGTGCATCGCCATGCTTTATGGGAGCTGCAGTTTTCTTCTGGGGCTTCCACTTTCTGCAGGGTCAGGAGACACAGCCAGACTGCATCTCCACGAATGCACCATGAGAACAGCTTGCAACCAAAAAGGAGACATCAGGATGGGCAACCAGGTGGCAGAAACAAACCGGGATGGGAAAAGCAGATTACCATTCCCACTTTCAGCTGCAACAATTTCAGTTCTATTTTGACATACCCGAAAAGACTTTTGTCTTCATCAAAAGTTTCTGCAAAACAAAACTCGCTTTCAGGCGAGGACTCATTGTTTCCTTCCTTTCTGCCAAGTGATGACAGATCTCGCAGAAGTCCTAAGCATAGGTGGAGTAGGAGAACCACATAAAAATAAGCTAAAATGCAGCTATACTTCCTTCCCATGGGATACCATCAACCCTTGTAAATTCTGCAATGTGAGCAGCTGGGTCAGAGGCAGAGGGGAACAACAAACAACGGAGGAAGCAGTTGCCAGCATTGCTGGAGAAGCTCCTGGAAACCCCAAGAGTGGGGTCTCCCGTGGTGCTGAGCTGTGCGCTGGGCCCATGTGTCCCCAGAGGGGTTACAGGCCAAAGAGATTATGAGAAAGCAAAGAGGGGTGGAAAAGCTGATGCAAGGTCGCCTAACATATCCGTGGCAAAGCCACACTCTCCATCTCTTGACACCCTGTCTAGAGACCTGTGTATAGGCACCAGAATAAGTCAAAGATGGGCAGCAACCTCTTGCTCCCACAGTTTGTGCATTTTTTCCATCCACATGCTGCAGGCTGGAAAGAACAGAACAGGCTTCTGTAGATCTCTTTAAAAGCCATCTAGAGGTAGAGAGTACACCACCTCTCCAGCTGAGTCACTTATGGTAGAGTCATCTCCAAATGAAAATGTCACAGTTTGGTCTCGTGCTTGCACCACTTCTTAAATGTCTTAGGGAAAAAGTAAAACAATTGACTTTGGGGTCTCTCACCAACGGGCTGTGCATGGCTCCTGAAGCATCGGCACAGCTCCTTCCTGAGTTGTTAGAAATTCCTCAGCATCCTTTTCAACGTAGCACACAGGCAACGTGACTGCACCACAAAACATGGACTCAACCTCTCGGGCATCATCACACTCGTGTGCTGCCACCAAGGACATGCTGGCAGGGACATCGGCTGCCCAGGTTGCCCTGGGGCTCTTTGTTGGGACTGCGCAGCCTGCTCTGCCCTGACACCCCGGGGCTGCCACGGGCACCAGACGCTGTCAGGCCAGCCGAGATGTGTCTACACATCTCTGCTCCCTAGGTAGTCATCTCCTAAAAAAGCTCATTTAGGCCACAGAATGAAAGCTGAGAGGAGACACGGTTGCTGTCTATAAATACATCAGGGGCAAGCACCAGGGAGGCAGCTGAGCTATTGAAGCTCAAAGACAATGTTGGCAAAGGAACAAATGGGTATGAAGAGGCCAGGGATAAATTACGCGAGAAATTAGAGAGAGAAGACAACCCTCTGAGAAGCTCTCGCCTGGAACAGTCTTCCAGTAAGGACTACAAGACACAAAGCACTGCTCAGTCACATGGATCTGACTAAATTAATGAAGATGTGGGGAGGATGTGGGGTGGCTGTATGTCACTGCTGCCTGAAACACAAAGGGTCACAAGCACACATCCAGGTGATCCTTCCGAGTCCCACATCTCATGTTCTTATAAGTGTGCAGGTACTACTATGCTAGACATTGTAGGCAACTAGAGATACATCTAGAAATGCTAGATTTGACCTGAGTTGCTCCATTGTCCTGTCAAAGTATCCATGTTTCTAAATGCAGCTAAGAGGAAAATAAAAAAACCACACTATAACCTTTTTCATGAGTTTGGCCATTTTTGTTACCTCTTTTGTGCTGATGCCCACCAGCACATTACGGCAACACATGCTGATAAGGAACCATGGTCCCTGCTCCATAGAGCTAGCCCAGGTCTTCTCCAAAGTGCAAGTAAAATTGGAATTCACTGCCTTGATGAGGAAGGGGTAGGAATAGACTGCTCATCCTATGGAAAAAGGTAGGGAAATGGCCTGATCCATCCAGAAGACCAGATGGATAAAACCAGTTAGACTCACCTTTCCTGATGTCAAGACCCACTAAGGTAACACAACCTGCCAGCAGTGGCTGCCATCACCACATCACACCCCCCTCCTTCCGTGGACGAAGATGGAAGTGAAACAAAGCCCTAAGGTAGAGCAAACAGAGAGCTCCTTCCCTTTGCAGTGAGAGTGAAAGGAAAGCCACAGCGCAGCCCTGGCACATCGCACCGCCAGGCGCAGCCATGGCGTCGGAAGCCCATGAAGCCTTGCAGGCTGCCGCCCCGTCCTGCACAGGTGGAGTCTCCCTCGATGCCATGCATGCCGGAGGGCTCCCCAAGGAGCCTTCTTACCCCACGCGCTGCAAAGCCAAGGGTGGGCGAGGACGTGAGCAGAGAGAGCCACAGTTCACCACCTTGTTCATGCATCGGCATTTCATTGGGGATTTATAGCAGCTGAAAGGGGAGATCTCTGAACACTTCCCACCAGCCCTCAATATCGACATAAGACTAAGTAATAACATAGGTGCTCCAAAAGGCATATTAATTATACAATTTTTTCTCCTCCTCATGCCATAAGAAAGCTCTGGTTTAGCAACTAGAGATTTGCCAAAAGCCAGCCCCCGTTAGATGACACTTTTGAAAAGATCGCAGAAGTAGGTTTGTGCTTAAATATGTCTGATGCATAAACGTATATGATATACAGGTTCCCTGACATCCCTGAGATAACCTGAGTATAGTTTAGGTAACTCAGGTTCCTTCTGTAAATGCTTCTGGGCTACATTATCTTTCACATCTGTTTTACTCAGGCTATATTATCCCAGTCATCCCAGATGAGAGTCTGGGGTGGGTTGCCCCTGGCTGGACACCAGTGCCCACCAAAGCCGCTCTACCACCACCTCCTCAGATGGACAGGGGAGAGAAAAATACAACGAAACACTTGTGGATTGAGCTAAGGACAGGGAGAGATCACTCACTGATTACCATCACAGGCAAAACAAACTTGACTTGAAAAAAAAATTAATTTAATTTATTACCAATCAACTCAGAGTAGAATAATGAGAAATAAAAACTAAATCTTAAAACACCTTCCCCTCACCCCTCCCTTCTTCCCAGGCTCAGCTTCACTCCCCATTTCTCTCCCTCCTCCCCCTGAGTGGCGCAGGGGGACGGGGAATGGGGGTTGTGGTCAGTTCATCACACCTGGTCTCTGCCGCTCCTTCCTCCTCAGGGGGAGGACTCCTCATCCTCTGCCCTGCTCCAGCCTGGGGTCCCTCCCACAGGAGACCGTCCTCCACGGACTTCTCCAGTGTGAGTCCTTCCCACGGGCTGCAGTTCTTCACCAGCTGCTCCAGCCTGGGTCCCCCCACGGGTGCCGTCCTTCAGGAACAGGCTGCTCCAGCCTGGCCCCCGCGAGGTCCCAGGTCCCTGCTCCAGCCGGGGCTCCTCTCTCTCCCCACGGGGCCACAGGCCCTGCCAGGAGCCGGCCCCAGCGCGGGCTGCCCACGGGGTCACGGCCTCCTTCGGGCATCCCCCTGCTCCGGCGTGGGGCCCTCCCCGGGTGCGGGTGCAGATCTGCTCCCCGTGGAGCTCCATGGCCGCAGGGGCACAGCCGGCCTCCCCGTGGGCTTCCCCGGGGGCTGCCGGGGACCCTCTGCTCCGGCGCCCGGAGCCCTCCTGCCCCTCCTGCTCCGGGCTGGGGGCTGTGGGGCTGCTCCTCTCACAGGTTCTCACTCCTCTCTCCGGCCGCAGTTGCTGGTGTGCAGCAGCTTTCCCCCCTTCTTCACTCTGTTCCCCAGAGGCGCTGCCGCCGTCGCTGACGGGCTCGGCCTTGGCCAGCGGCGGGTCCATCTTGGAGCCGCTGGCACCGGCTCTGTGGGACACAGGGGAAGCTTCTGGCAGCTGCTCACAGAAGCCGCCCCTGAGCCCCTGATACCAAAACCTGCCCATGTAAACCCAATACAAAGCCAATAAATGCTTCCTACCACACCCCATATTATATGTTCCCTATATATCTCATATTTAACAGACAAAGTTTGCTAGGGATCAGAGAATCATAGAATTTTGGGGTTGGAAGGGACCTTTTAAGGCCATCTAGTCCAACCCCCCTGCAATGAGCAGGGACATCTTCAACTAGATCAGGTTTTAATCTGATTATTTAAAAAAAAAATATATCTAGAAAGCCAATTCAGGGAAGATGAGTAGGTGCAATATCCAATTACTAAGCTTATAATTTATAAAATAGCTCTAAATTCCTCTGTACATTTAAGTTCAATCCTGGGAGTGCAGTTACCAAGCACAGCACTCATTGCATATATTTTTTCAATAAAAATCAATGTCTGTTCTCACAGACGCAGAATCATCTTACATAAAACCCCACAAGCTCTTGTGCTGGCCCACTGTCTTCAGGTACTTTTAGAATTTTTCTGACCGTTGGAGACTCTGAAAATGTGAGCAATTATATTTAAGAGATGTTGGATGGGGGACTGTGAGGAGAGAAGCTGTTTCATGTAACTCTCCTGATTCCCAGAGAACCACAAAAGACTCCGCTGCATCTACAAGTGCATCTAGAGGAAAGCAACTGAATTTAATTCACCTTAAGAATGGAGAGAAATGCACTCTTGCAGCTATCCAATAATTAGCTGTGCAATAGCCCAGGTATTACACACCCAATATTTACTCCAAAAACATTTTCACCTCAGACGCACTTGGTTTGCAGACTTCAGCAACATGCTCCAGCTCCTCCCAAGGGAGATGAAGGCAGGGGATGTTTGAAAGTCCCCTCCATTCTGCATTGCCCAAAGACATTCCCCTCCCTCGCCACATGCCCTAAAGGAGCATAGCACTAGCCCAGGAGCTAACCCCACACTTGTGAATTGAGACCGTCTTCCCATTCCAGCACAAAGCTCTCGCACATTTTTGTTTTAAAATGAAACAGCGTTAAGGAGGCCTTTGGGAAATGAAACAAAAATGGCGTTTTATTTTTTTTATTTTTTTTTCTATCCATCACTTCTCCTTAAGACCTCAAGTCCCAAGACATCCTGCCTGACACAATCCAGAGCTGGCCCCTTCAGGCTCTAACTGAAGTCACAGATTCAGGGTTTCCAGGCAGAAAGTTCACTGGAAGGACCGTGGGAGGGGTTTTGTCCTTCCTAAGGAGGATGAGAAGTTGCAAGAGAAACCTAGATGCTGGTTGCAAAGGTAGGAACTCAACTCTTTGTGGAGGATGACAAACCCACAAATAATTTTTCTTGTTGTGCCCATATTGATGGTGTTTTAGCAAGGTATAACTTGAGAGTGTTCACAGCAGCTTACAATAGTGACAAGAATAAATGAGCCATGACATTTCACTCCAAGAGCAGTAGATGGGGAATACATAGATGGGAATTCGTGAAACCTATGAATTCCCTGCAGCCCGCTCCTCTCTCCATATTCATCTGAAAGACTCATTTTTCAGTTCCCTGTTATAACACAGGAACAGCCTCCCCTTAATGACCAGGGAGCCACAAGAACATGAGATGCTTAAATATTCTTGCATGGGAATATCTCCTACGTACCCAAAGCCCACCTCTCCCTCTGTACCCTCCCATAGAGGACAAACAAGCCCCAGCTCTGCCTAACAGCCCCAAGAATGAGGAAAGGAGGTGATCCCTTCAGGCTTTTTGTACACTGTAAGTAAAGGAGCATAGGAGGGGCACACACTGCAGCTAAATGTGCTTCTATTTCTGGAGATGCTTCTCCTCTTTATGATCATGCATCACTTCTCTCTCACTATACAGGGACCTCAGTAGATATATCTGCTGTGCCTTCAAGCATAACTCTTGGGAGCTATGTAAAGACTCACCAGTCCCTAAATTTCAACCTCCATTTCCTTGCTTTGCTTATCTTTCAGATATAGTAAGAAAAAGGGATCCACCTTGAAACCCAATGACAGTACGTTAGCCCATTGCACCCCCACTCAAAGCAGGCAGGAACATGCAATCTGGAAATCGTCATCACCTTGCAAAAGTGGCCACTTATTTTGAGGACTCAATAAGTCAGAGTTTGCTTCATATGTGAAGCTTGGCACAGTTTTCCTCCCAACTTTCCTATATGAAATTTTAGGCTTAACACCTTTTTTTCTGCAAAATTTGCTTTTGAGCATTCCTGCTAAAGTTTACCTCATGCTGAGATATGAAAAGCACAGATTTTGGCTAAAAATGAACCACTGAGGTCAGAAAGTATCTACAGACGTCAAACTCCACAGCCCTAAGCGATTTAAGGCTACAACCATAGGGTTTCTTTTGGGCCAGCCTTTGATTGAACCAAGAATTTGGTTGACCACCATCCAGTTCCCAGCGGAGGCTGTCACTTCAGGAGATATTTTACAATTTGAGACTGATTTTAAGATGGTGGCTCTGACAGAAGCATCAATTTTGTTTCATGGACCATTGAGACAAAGGCTGCTGCAGCAACACATCTCTTACCGCCATCCACATGATGAAGCAGTGCAAGAAGGGAGGAGGGATCCCTCCACGGGCCCCTCTCCTCGGTATCCGGACCTCAGCATCATAGCCTACTGGTTTCCCATGCCACACTCATACTGCTCCATTCCAGAGCACTGCAAGCTCATTTTTACAAATCTTTCACCGTTGCCCTCTAAAAGCCCCTCTTCTGCCCACTGAAAGGTGGCTTCTTCACCTCCCACACTGGGATGCAGAGGGGTACCTACCCCAGTGCAGCCACCCGGGAGCCAGCAGCCACACAGGATGCTAGGGCTGTGGTTTCCAGCACAATAAAAATAACATCAAGACTATCAACCTATTTCAGGACCGTTCCCTCATGCAGGGCTACCCAGCCAAACTATTCCAGGCTGCTACTGTACTTGCTGATGGACGCTGCCTGCGTGTGCCCGGCATACTGTACATTCCCTTGTAAGGGCTTGCCCCATTCCCTGCTATGCTCTGAGTTGTCACTGGCCGTTTGCCCCACACCTGCTGACAGGAAGGTCCCCACAACACCCACTCTTGAAAACCCACTCCTGAGACTCTTCTGGGAGCTCCCTGGCAGGTTATGATGGCTTTAAATCGAAGGAGGTCCTCCCAGGGCAGAGCTGAGTTGGTGCATCATCGTCCTGTGGTGCAGCGTCGCAGTTCTCCAGTTGTGCAGCATACTGTGCAGCAGACACGTGCTTCTCATTAGGGAACTGCTTTAAAAAAAAAAACACTCCTACATTTATTAGATCTTCTGCAGTCAGCTAGAGCCTGGGACTAGGGCATGGAAGGAGGGAGGTGGACATGAAAGCTGGGTCCAACACAGGATTCCCTCCTCGGATCTACATCAGAAATCCTAGAGTTGGAGCTTCACTCAGGATTTATCATGACTGACATCGGTGATTTACAGCAGCAAAACCAAACTCTTACAAGGTTCACAGGGACATCACAAGGTTCACAGGTCATCGCTTAGTACCATGATGGCAGCAGGCTGTGTAGGTGTAACACCATGTTAAATGGGATTCCGGGCCATACCAGCGTCTGCAGGGATAATATTAATGAGGCAACCTTGGAAGAGAAACTGTTAAAAACGGGTGGATATGGTGCTTCCCAAGAGTCAAAACATTTCAGATCTCAACTCAGAGTGCTAAGAACTGGGGTCTTAATTCATCCTATCCCACTGTATTTTTAATAAGATGTTTCACTGCTCTGCTTTTTCTTTACAGCCTGTGAAGACGTTTCAAACTCTAGGTCTAGGGCAACTCAGCTCTCTCTCTCTTGACCTTAGAGAGAATTTAGACCAGATGCCAATTCAAAGTTAAGGACCTGAACCTGAGTTAGTGGGTGAACCTAAGCTGAAAATTCCAGTTTACCACCAAAGCAAATGGAGCTCCTACACAAACGTCCCCATAACACTTTGAACCTCATGTCTGCTAACACTGGCCTGTGAGAAATCCCTTCAAGAGCAGAGAGGAGGATGTGGCCTCCATGGCCAACCAGCTGCTGAGCCTCTCTGCTGAAATGGACGGTCATACCCAAAATTACTTCCATGGAAGGGGTGACTTCTTGATTTTGAGAGCTTTCCACCAGCAGCTTGATTGAAAATGTCCAGAGATGAGCGAGACCCTGATGGCGGTCAGCTTGGAAGTCAACAGGTTGGCTCTGAACTTTTTTGGGGGAACGGAGCAGCCCCCTCTGAAGTTACACACTTAACCTCAGTAATACAAATCTGTTTTTATTTTCCCACCTGCCTCTTTGCCCCACTGAAAGCACAGAGGACACAGTGTTCAAATAGTATTTCATCTGTCCTCCTCTTCCTCACCACGGTCCCTTCAAAATTGCCCTGTATACAAGATACTTCCTCCCTCTTGAGCTTTTCAAGGGCACATCTCCTCCAGCAGCCTGTATCCACCAAAGATATTGGACACCTAAAAGACACATAGTGGGGACCTTCAACTCTTAACTCAAAGTTCACACCCCTAAAATTTACACAGCTGCTGCTTACTCCTGGAGATCCCTGACATTGGCAGGGACCATGGTTCCCACTAGCAAGGTGCCTGTTTGTGGGCACTGCCTCTCTCTGTAGGCCTGTTTTTTCCTTCTGTTTTAAGGCTATTTCTTACAAGAAAATTTTTAAATACCCATTTTAAAAACAAGCATGACCATGCAATGCACATCAAGCTAAAGAGCAGCATGAGTATAGAGAGCCACAGCCACAGTCCTCGCAAAAAGCTCAAGACACATTTTGGCATTGCTCATTTCTCACACCACGCACAAAGACAGTCGCAGTGCTGCCAAATGCTTGGGTTTTGCTCTGGAAATGGATCCCTCATCAGTGCTAAGCACAGCGGCTGCGACAACTCGTGTCACAGGAGGCACTGAACATCTGCCAAGAGCAACAGGAGCATTCGGGGCCATGCACGGAGGCAGCCTTGCAGCAGGAGATGCTGCCTGCTGCTCCAGTGACCCACAGCCACCACACTGTATCTCGTATCTGAGGAGCTGACAGCGTGACTACCTAAAACTTAAGCATGAGCTTTTCCGTCGAAGGAGCCTCTCCCTCGACGGCTCATTTGCTGCAGAACCTCCTTCCCATTTGCCATCTGTGGGGGTAAGTCAATCAGGATAGTTAAGCTTTCAGAAGCTCTGTGGTTTTTGGCAGCCATGTGTCCCTGCTGTCTCTGCAATACTGCTTCCAGACATGCACAACCTTCAGTTGAAAGCACCACTTGACACTGGGCACCTTCAAAACTCCACCCAGCGATCCCAAACCAGCTCCGTGCCCCATCGCCCCGCATGCAGATGAACCGCTTTGCAAAATCTGGAAGCCATTCCCTTGACCCATCAGATAAGGCTGCTGCAGGAGCCAATTTCTCAGCAACACTCCTGGCCTGCAGCTGAAGCAATTCCTGCAGTAGCCCAGCCTGATAAAACTGCTGCTAGATTCCTCCCTTTTTGGCTGAAGATTTAATCTGAGATCTAGTATCCCACTGTGCACTCCCCCAGACTTCCAAAATGTTCTTCTCTAAACAGCCTTCCCGTCTCGTGCTGCCAGGCTTTGCACATCTGGAGTCCAGACTTCATTGTCACTGACCCAGGGCTCACCATAGTTCTCCTCCTACAGCTCAAAATTAAACACATACAGTTACCCCGATCCGAGCACAACCCTTCTGCCAGGTGCTGTCAGCATCCCACAGTGCCAGGTCCAGCAGCTCACATTCACTTTTAAAACAAAACAGCCCTGGCTCAAGGTGCTCACGCCGAATTTCTAGGAACCCCAAAAAATCTCCAGTGTCCTTAGAAATTGCTACAGCCTCTCCACCCACGTCAGTCTGAGGACGAAATCAGGGAAAATCTATTCTCGAGCTTCTTATTTCTCCCTGAGGAGGAAAAATCCCAAAATAGTGTGTGGAAATGGACTGTAATGGTACCGAATCACCAGCAGTCACTCGTTAAGTCCCCACCAGTGGGAAGCCTCTGCAGGCAAACACGCTGAGAGGTGTAATTTCTGTCCTCTGCCACACAAGCCCATGCACCAGTTGGAGTCAGGGAGCAGTTGGGCTCAGGTCACGGAGGCCAGGCTATCCTTAGCCCTGTAGCAAGTGCAAGAACCACTCTCTCCTCTGCTTTATTTATTTCTGAGAAAGTTACCCAGCTCCATGCCTGCCTTGCGTGGGGTGTCTTCTGCCTGTATGTCACCCTGCCCAGAGCCATCATGTAGACCTCTTGCAGCTACAGACCCTTATGATGGCACAGGACCACAGGAAGAAAAAAACCCCCACACATTATATAACTGCTTTGCTCTAAGATGAAAACCTTCCCCTGATCCATATTCTACTGTGCAATCAGCTTTGAATTTGTCTGCAGCTTCTGGTGACTTTCAGGGTGTCACTGGAAACATTCAGGAGAGTAAATTTCTGGCAAATAAAACTTTTCTTTTGCCTCACCGAGATGAATCCCTTCACTTATGGTGCTTGTCCCCATCCAGACAACCAGGGTGTCATCATGCCATATCCCCATCCATTTGCTTCTTCAAGCAAAGAAACTCTCCAGGTGCAGTTTTTCCTGCTCCTGATTGAGGAGAATATCCTCATCTTCCCCATCTTCTGCTCTGAATCATCATGTGTAAATTAGCAGTAATGTTTCCAACAAGGAAGATTCTGGAGGAAACATAGACAGGACAGATGTTCTGCTTTCAGAAAGCAGCAAGTGATACATATGCAAGAGCAACGGGTGCTGTGAGAGGAGTGGGACTGCTATTTAGCAGCCCTTGGAGGAAAGGGTCAGGACGAGCTACTGTCAGCTTGATGCTATCAAGCAAAAGAAAGAAGCACAGGGGGATCTGAATCCTTCCTTCAAAAACTCCCTCCTCTAGCATCACTTAATCTGACCTTTACTGTATTAAAAATATAATAATTTTTGCTCCATACTTGAATACTAAGGTCCCATCCATCACTGGACACTGTGATGGGTGGCAGGACCACGTCCTGTGCATGTGCCTCTCCTCTTTAGCAAGCACCCAGAGCACCTCAGTGTATCCGATGCAAGTTGACAAGATGGGCTTTAACTTTTGGAGACCTCTTGGGTGCCTGAATGACAGCGCTGAAGAATGAGATCTGCTGCTGGAAATGGTGCTTGTTCAACACTGACTCAGGAGAGGAAAATGCCATTTGCTGAACCTCCAATACTTGTTTCTCAACATCCCAAAGCTCTTGGAGGTCTCCCATCTAAATGCTACCCAGGCCCGTTGCTATGTGGCTTTTGAGACCTCACAAGAACAGGCACAGTATAAGGAGGACACTGCAGTATTCGGGGCAAACTGTGAGACAGTCAATTTATAGAAAGACCCTACTGGTTTTTTAATAGGTTAATATTAAATGTTTTATTTGAGCTCTCCTGCTTCAGATTTCACCGACTGGTGGGCCAGTGCATAAAACACACAGGTTTTGTGTGCATTGGTGTCCGAGCGCGATGCTTTGAGACAGGGGCTCTGTGACCAGCAGGGAAAAAAAAAGGAGAAGGAGGCGGTGGCTAGTCAAAGAAAAAAAGATATTATTATGTTTATGCACATTTTAGGGTAGTAGTTTTCTCCTGGTATCACCTCCTAAGGTGTCCGTCTGCAATCTGCTCTCAGTGTTCTTGTTCAGGCTAAAAATATATGGTCAGAATATGGGATTTCATCTGTGTTCCCCCCCCAAACCACCCTGAAACACTCACTCAAAATAAATAGCGCCAAAGAGAAATCCTCCCTAAGAATTGTGCGAGAATTAGCATCCTGCAGGGACCTCTTCAACCCACCCCCATCCTACCGAAGACCCACACCGAGCTCAGGTTTTATGGGCCAGAGCTGCAGGCACTGTCATCAGCTGGGGAAACAGGAGACCAAGCACGGATCCTGCCAGCTCCTGAGCAGCATGGCCTCATCCAGCAAAGCAGTTAAGTATGCGGCTTATGCTACAGCTTAGCTGGCTCGAGATCCCTGGCTAAAGGGCCCCGGAGAAGAGCAAAATAGCGCTTGGCGGATGTTGTGCATCTGTCTGTCTGTCTGTCACTGCCCTCTGCCGGGGAGCGCGATGGCTTCGGGACCCTGCGTGTCCGGCGCGGTCACACAAGCCCGGGACGCGAGTGGCGTGAGCGTCAGGCAGCGATGCTGAGGGTGGTGAGGGGAGGATGCAAACCTGCACCCGCCTCCAGGCAAACTTCAGCTCCCTCCTGCACCACGCAGAGAAGATGAAACCCAAACCAGAGCAGCGAGCGAAGCCGATGCACCCACGCATGAGCCGATGCAGACACCTATCACATCCATAAATTATAAACACAATGACCAGCATAAAATTAACATTGGCTTGCACAGTATAAGCTTCCTAAAATAGTGTAGCTAGCAAGAGCATGCAAGTGCTTTCTAACACTGATGGCATAGCCAGACACAATTTTGCATACGTATGTGGTCACCAAAAAGGCAGACAGAGATGGTGTAGGCATGCTTAGGAGGCATCCCGGTGACAAAAGTTGCGAGAGGGAGGCCAAGATAAACACAAGGGACTGCAAAAAGGCAGAGCATTCTCCCCAATACGCAAGGAGGATGGCTAGCAAGACAAAGAAAACAAGGTGAGTGGTATCAGGAGCAGAGGAACACACCACCACCATCACCCTTCCTCTTTTTGGGATTGGGCAGTAGCATAAAAAACATTAGGCATAAATGAAGGAAAATAGAGAAAAAAGAAAACAAGAAATTTGGTTCTGACTCGCTCTCTCAAGCCTGGTCACCTTGACTCGGGTGACCAGGAGCCACCGAGGCTGCAGCCACCAGCGTGCGCTGCACAGCACCCGTCAGTTGTGTGTTTGTACATATGGTACCGCTAGCAACTGAGTCTTGTATACGCAGTGACGCCGATTAACACTGTGGGGGAACTGACGATCAGCAAGAAGCCTGTTGCAAATTTAGCAAAGTTTAGTTCTACAGTTCAAAATCGGCCTGATGTACTAGTCTTCTAAATACTCCCATCGCAGCCATCTCTAATCCTGCCACAGATGGATGGATGGATGGATGGATGGATGGACAGACTGATTCATATGCAACCCAGGGCTCTGCTGGAGAAGGACTACAAGCTCAGTAGTGTTTCACTCCATGCCTGCTTGTTTAGGTACCAGACAACACCTCCCCTCTCCCCAGGGCAAAGCAACCACCCCATGACCCAGGCAGAGGACAGCAGCTGGGAGCTGTACTATCATCCATTGCCTGTGTTATCTGCAGACCCATCCTGTCCCCTTTGGTGGCTTTATTTGTACCAGAGACGGTGAGGAGCACAGCTAGTGACAGAGGGCCAAAATTCTACAGTAGCCATCAGAGGTAGTTGTCACTTATCTGCCTTGAGGGCCAGGAACCATGAGTCCTGCACAGGTGCCTTATTCTGCTCCTTGTTCATGAGGGGTTTGGACCCTCACACACACCCTTCTTAGCCACGTAATACAGGTCAGGGAGATGAGAACAAGAATGACCTCCCACATGATGTGAGAAGGTATCCACATAATCCCAGCATCCAGCCTGTGCTGGCTTCTCCTTCGCTCTGAGAGTTGGGACAAACATGACATTGTCTTGTTGATGATCCTTCAGCTAGTCCACACACACTGCAAATGGATAGAAACAGCAAAGGAAATTCGGATCAGAGCTGTGCTTTCTCCAGCACACAGTGATGGAGAATGGACAAGAAGGTACAAGAAGGGAAGGTATAAGAAGACATCAAGAAGGCAGATATCTGGGAATCTCTCAAACATGAGAGTCTCTTCCTAAGCACTAGAGAACAGCTAAGGCCTGAAAGCACTATTCAGATCTGCTCCAAAACTTGTTAACATAATCCTTTACAGGTCTGGACTAGTGTTGTGATCCATATAAATATCCAACCTCCCTTCAAATTTTGCTAAGTGCCTGGATTCAGCAACACTCCACAGCAACACGTTCCAGAAAATGATTGCACTTTCCATGAGAAAACCATGTTCAGATGCCCTTTGAATGAGGTGTGTGACACACAAAAAAATACAATACAGTCACATAAAACGGTGGGAGATCCTTACTTTGGAGAGTGCAGCAATAGTTAGCTCATGTCAGAATGGAAATCCTTGATGTTGAGGCCAGGTCCTCAGCCTGGATTTCTCCTGAGCTCTACACTTCTCTAACCACATAGTCTAGGAAGCACTGTAATTGATAAAGAAGTGAAACCTCTCACTTTTTAGCTCCTTATGCTGCCTTTTCATCTGGAAGGAGGCTATTTCAGCCCTGAGCTTCAGGACTAAAGGCCACAGAGTTGGGCAGCGATCAATGGAAAATCTATCTGAGGGTGTGAAGGAAAAGAAACACATTCACACAGGGAAATCTGGCATCAGCAGAAGCAGCAAATGAGACAGAAAAAGGTTTCCTCTCGCTCGGGGGGAAAAGCACAAGAGCTATCCCAGCAAGTTTTATGCACTACAGTCTTGCAGCCAAGCCTGGAATCTCCTGGCTCCTGTGAAGGACTTTATGAGATTCCCCCAGTACACGCACTGAAGTAGCCTGTTTCATACACTCCACTTGTGCCTTTTGATTTATATCCCTCAAGTTTTATCTTCTGGAAGAAAAACAGAGACAACGGCAAGCGAGGTACTTCAAGGAGAGCGTGGCTGTCAGCAGGACTGCCTTTTTGAAAGGGCTTTGGAGGAGCAGCAGCACAAGTTGTATAATCACAGCAGCGAGAACACAAGAGGGCATCTGATCGCTTCTGCTGGAGAGCAAATGCAACATGCAAGGCAACAGAAAGCGCTCGTACCCCTCCCGTTCCCTTCCAGCCCAACCTGCTGATGAGGCTGGGTTTGTGTTTCCTGACCCTAACATGATTCCCTGCTCATTGCTAGCAAAGAGGCCATCAAATGCATCGGTTCCCTCTGGTGAGGGGGAAACTCCTGCCTGCAAAGACTCCCTGTTGTAATTTCAAACATCATCTTTTCAAGGAAAATGAAAAACATCACTGATCATGCTCTGCATCCCTAAACTCACTCCTACAATTGTGCCTGCAAAAGCCAAAGTTCGAAGGTCTGTGAGCAGCAGGATTAAGCAAGCCTGGATTCCCACCAAGTACCGCAGCCAGAGCTGGCTGGCCAAAACTGGGTGGGAAATGATCTACCTTTTCCCTCCCCTACCCAGGCACAGATTTTTACATTGTTTATGAACTTGTAATACCTTTAACAACTCTCCCCATATGTAAAGTTTATTTAAAATCAGCCACAATCTACTTGGGGCACGAAAGGGCAGAGGTCACACTGCATCATCTTTATTTCTTCAGTAAATCTAAAGAAAAAATGAAAGAAATACTTGTCATTCAACGTACCAACGACTTGTTCGAGATCAAAGTGAAAGTCAGATGCAGGCTACAGCAGAGGCAACACGCTGAGTGGCAGCCGTGTCCCCTCTTACCTGCCCTGCCTGCCTGCAGGCAGCACATCAGCAAAACGCAAACTGCTCTTGTATTGAACTTGGGTCCCAACCTAACGGGCTCATGCAAAAGCAAAATTTGACCTGCTAAAAGATTCATCAGTTTAAAACTTCCCCTAGTGCTCTCCAAAGGCAGTTGGAGGTATTCCATGGTTCTCCTATGGGAACCCACTGCCGGACCTGCAGATCCCCCTGGAGTGATGTCTGTAACGCGTACGTTGGACGAGGGCCCTCAACACCCAGTTGCCTCCCTGTGTCTGCATGAGGAAACACCTGCACGTCCTCTCTCTTTCCAGGGAGCTCGACTGGCTTTGGGTGACTGCAGGCTTTGGGTGATACTACAGGCTTGGGGTTTCAGCTGCAGTTAGCAGGGGTAACCACGTGCCATGAACAGCACGTTACACCTCCTGTGACGTTCCTACTCGTTTCTTTCACGCAGCCCTTTGAGGAGATGATGAATGGAGCATCGTTTAGTTCTTGCCTAACAGCTAGTGCAGACGGGAAGAAAAGTCAGAGCCAGAATAAAACTGCTCCAGCTGTAGTTGCTTCATTCCTGCATTTTGCAGCACTATTCCTAGCACCACTGGCTAAGAAATGATATGTTTTTGGCTTACACTTTCATGGCAGCTTTACACTGGGAAACATCTCTGTCAAAGGATCGAAAGCTGCACAGGAATGTATTTTATTTGGAGGTCTGCATGTTGATGATTGCCAGCTGCTGGGTTGACCATCAGGGTCTCTTCACAGGTTCATCAGGAAGCTGCTGTACTACCAGGTGTGATCATTTTATGGCAGCTGTCTTTTGTGGACCGCAGAGAGAAATGACAGCAAAGCTCTGATCTAGGAAGCACTGTTTGGAAAGAGAGTGGTGGGATTCTCCCTGTCTGGCCAAAATATGCTCAGGAATCAGCTTACGGTCAAAAAGGGTGAGACCTCCAGCACTGTCAGCTGGAGCAAGGGCCCAAAAGATGTCATTGCACTGCCATAACCCACCGCAGCCGTCATGAGCAGCAAGCAAACCAGTCCAGAATGGGGAAGGAGACTTAACTGTCGTATGTGCTGGATCAGGGATAGGCTATATCCCCTAATAAGAGTCACAACAGCCTCACAAGACTAGCTAAGGGCAAGTGCATATGCCAAGAACAAATAATACAGGGTCACACTTGCAAGTGTATCCCAAAACAAGAACAGGAGTGGTATGCATACAATCCCTCGATAGTCAAGGACTGGGCTGAGGGTCAGAGATAAGCAAAGCTTGGGAAAAACGCTTGAGTTTCCAGGCCAGCGGTTTAACCAGTTATGGTTTTTTTTCTCTTCTCTTTTTCTCATCCCTGAGACCATGATTGGAAAACGTGGAGTAGAGAAAAAGCAGAGGTCCTTCGAACACAAGGAAGAGATTCTCCAGGGACATCAAACATAGCAGAAGCAGCTGCAGTCGATCGCGATGGATGAGCTCACACCCCGCCGTGGCATCAATCAATGCAGCTCCCAGCTATGGAAGTTTGTGCCTGCAAAGAACCCACCCCTCACCTCGCTTTGGTGGCTTCATATGCAATGATGTGTATGTTGTATATGGACCGAAACACATCTCGCCGGTGTCACCCCACCTCATCTAATGCTGCAGGTTTCACTTGGTAGCTCCCCAGTTGCCACCACCGCCGCAGGTACGAGGAGCAGCTGAAGCCAAGTGCCAGCTGAGAGTGCAGTGAGCCACGGAACAAATCCTCTCTGGGCAAGCTGCAGGCAGGATTTGGCAGGGAAGTGTTGTACAGTGTCAGGGTCCATTGCATCCCTTGGCTCCAGCTGGCTTCTCCAGGTTTCACACATTTTCACAGGAGAAGAGAGAGAAACTAAGGGGAAGAGCAGGCTTCCTGCCATTTTTGAGCCTCTCCTTTATTTCTGCACAATGTGGAACCTCTTTTCTCCCCAGATCTCCTCTCCTAATCTGACATTCCCAATCACCACTCAGGAAGAGAGGTGAGTTCAAGCCCCAGTGCTCAAACATACCTGAAGATGCATCTCCAGCTAAATAACAACCTCTCCAAGCTGATAAGGTGCTTTTTCCAAGATTGTAAATTTTAAATCAGTCCAAGAGATGCTCTAATTCTGGCCATGGTGGGGTTCAACACGCAGCTCCTTCTGAACCAAGGACTTGAAATTCCCTCTCCTCTGACCCCAGCATCAGCTTTAGCTACAGGGGAGAGTCTGTCCCCAGTTTTATGGCTGGGCTTTGCTTTTTCACAACATGTCCTGTAAGGAGAGCTAAAAATGCTTCAGGAGGAAGGGTGAGTGACTGCAAGCCCAGCATCAGTGTCTAATATCACGCATCAAGCTGAAAGGGCAGGAAGAGAGAGGCTGGAAAGAACACTCCCTTCCTCCCTCCGGGGCAGCTAAATCCATCCGCTGCCCACAGTGGGATCAGCTGCAGCTGAAACAGTCCCGGCTGGAGCTCATCCAATGCAGTCTTCAAACTTTCCAGCACTGGAAGACGTCCCAGCACAATCCACACCAATGCTTCTCTAATCTCATGTTAGAAAAATCTTTTTGCTGAACCTAAACCTCCCAGTATGCTCTTTGTGTCCATTACATCTTGTCCTTTCCCCAGGATGATGCAGAGGGAAGAAGGGATCACTCTGTCATTGACCCTTTGCATCATCTTCTCTGGACTAGTTGGTCTCTGTTTGCTCATGTATCCCGGTCAGCCATGTTTTCAGAGGTCTCAGAATCTTTGTTGCCCTCCAGGTGTCTCTGGTGGCATAGAGGACTGAGCCAGGCTAGACAGACCTCCACACATTAGTTCAACTCCCTGGGAAATGGAGCAACTCATAACATACGTAGCAACACTCACTATAGAGCTGGAGACTGTTGCCTTCCATAAAACTCTATACAACAAGATTTCTAGAGTATATGCACATGTCATTTAGGCTGGCAGAAGTCCCTGCTTTTCCTCCAACACACAATTTTCCTTAAATTTGTGCTCCACATTTCTGAATGCAATGAGCTAGGACTGAAAATAATAGGAAGGTTTTCTCAACCAGAGCACAGGCAGATCCTGTCTGTACCTTCAAGTGTCTGAAGAGACCATCTTGGAGTCTCCCTGTGCTACCAAATACAGAAGGGTTTGGGTGAATTCAGCAGGCAGACACCCAGTAGCATCGCCTTGGTGGTAATGAATCTGTAACAAGCAAGAAGGTGCAGCACCCCAAAAGTCATGTAACCACTTGCTTTCTGCTGAAGTGATGACACTTTCTTTCTGATGGCACGTTTCCTCCTACAGTGCTACACCCATGTGGAGATACGATGTGTTGGAGTATTTTACTGCTCTGTAAAGTTGGCTCCTCACGGACTCAATCCAAAGCCTGTTGAAGTCAATGAGCCTCTGCATTTTAGTGGGCTTTGGATGAGGACCTAAATGACCTCTGTGGCAACTTCACAGAAGAGAACTAGGAAACGCTCTTGATTTCAAGTCTTCTCTTGAACAGCACTCACTGTAAGTACCAAACACAGAAGATGCATCTGCGACAGATCAAGACTGACTCATCGCTACAAACTCTTGGGGCTCAGTCCTGATCTCCTTCCCCTTTGCCTGTAGCTTCAGCAATCTGCTGAAACCTCTCACACAGAGATGCATCAGCACCAAGATGAGCTGCAACATTAGCCACCACCAAATGAGCTCTGCCTCATCAATTATGTGCTCCGAAGTGAGGAACAAACTGGAGCACAATCCCTGGTGTCCTGGACTAAAGCCAGGGCTCCCAAGAATTTTACACGCATCACTGTTGTCCTGTCCATTATGGCTGCCCAGACTTTCCCATGCAGATAAAGCTCAGCTTTTCTCAGATCCAGAAGATCCCTGCTGCCTACAAATCTCTGGGAATCATGAACAACAGCCTGTACATTCACGGAGGCTGGAGCAGGAGGTATCAGTAATCCCACATGTGTGCTCCCACATCCAGAGATGTGAAGATGCATCATAAAACCTCTGTCTCAAGTACCTTCTTCCACTTTCTCATGCTGGAAGGGAATAAAATACAGGGGAAATTCCTTCAAATTATACCAAACCCCAGCACTCCATGAATCCTAGGAGAACAGCAGCCCATGGTTCTGCATCCAGCTGTAGCCAGGGCTTCAGGCTGGCCATCAGAGCGCTGAGATCCTTTTTGAGGTCATTCCTACAGGGCTCATGGGTGCAACCACTGAGCCCAGAGCCAATTACACTGTGTACAAAGAAGAACTCATTCCTGAGCGCACAAAAGGGAAAGAACCTTGTGCTGGGCTGCACCTGGAGCATCTGCCTCCCAGAAAGGCCCAGCAAGGTAGTACAGAGGCAGCTCAGCACCGCAGCATCTCTGGTGCTCCATGACTCAGTGTCCCAGTTCCCAGAGTAGGGGAGAGGCACAAGCTTATGGGAGGAAGCAAGGAGTCTCCTCCACATGTGGGGAAGCACCACCAGATCTGGCTGATCAAGACCATGAGGTGGTTCTTCAGAAGCTGCACAAAGCAGGCTCAGGGCAGGATAACAGTTAGCTCCAAAACACTCTGTTGGATCCTCAGAGATTCAGGGTTTCTGGTAAAGGCGTTATATTTGTTGGACTGTTCTGAAGAGGTGTGATGAGTTTCTGCCTTGGCAGGCAGGCTCCACACTCCTGTCTTCACCAGCCTCAAATACAAAGCGAATTTTTCCTTCTGCGCCGCTGGTGCGTGGAGCAGCAGTGTCACAGCCGAGCAGTGACTTTCCCTGCCCATGCAACCTGCAAACCCATCCTGGCCTGCCCCTTCCCGGCCCCAGGATCCTGGACTGGGCTGAGGGAGTCAGAGAAATTCCCTTTGCTCAAATGCTCTTAAACACTAGAGCGGGTCAGAGGAGAATAATGACAGGAGAAGAATAGAAAAGACAAACATCCTAAATCACTAAGTGGTCTCTCCCACCCATTTTCCATGCAACCACCAGAGGAAAAAAAATAAATAAAGAAGGGACAACCCTAAATACCTCTATGCAGAGTGTAAAGACTCATAACTATTTTTGTCCAGGTGCAGACAGTAGATCCAGGTCTGGTGCTATATTCTGACGACCCGAGTGCCACCAGCACTAAAGGTCAGTGTGATGCTCTGCTCAGAGGACACACACTTGTGGCTGTGGGGAACAGAGTGGGGACACAGTGAGTAGGAATGGGGACATCAGCTCTCCTCCCTCCAGCCCATCTAGCATGTCCCATCTCTTCAGATGGCTACAGCTGTGCCCTTGGTCCACACCCTGCTTGCTCTGAGAACATGCTCCACACCAAGCAGCCACTACCCACAGAAACATTTCTGTAGAGAAACAGGCTCATCACTGGATGAGCTACCAAACATCACACACAAACTCGCTACAAGACAGGGACAAAGCCCTCTTATCCCATCCCTTCGTTGTCACTTTACATCACTCCTATCTAAGAGATCTACATCTCATCTTGCACCTACCCTACGCTCTTGGCTCTTCTCTGGATGCCCGATTTAGGCCAATTTGTCCCAGGCAAGGGACACACAGGTGCAGAGTCGGACACCCAAGTCTTTTAGCAGCTCTCAGATACCCCCGCCTTGGTCCAGCACTCAGACCATAGATGGACTCTGAGGAAAAGGAATTTAGAAATATTACTAGGTACAGGTTTTGCTACATTTATGCCTACACAGATGAAAGAAACTGAATTTACAAGGCAAGAAAACAGTATCTGATTAAAAAAACAAACAAACAAACAACTTGGCTCCTCTTAGAGAGCGCCAGACCTGGCTGTACGTTGATATTTGCCACCTTGGGTTGCATCCTTTGCTGCACTGTGGTTGGGCCAACAGCTAACTGTATTTAATACTCAGCCACGGGATAAAAGCCCTTCCCTTGAGCTCCACTTGTATGTTGAGCTCCACTTGTGTGCGATGGTTTATCCTTATAACCCGTTCATTCCCACGGCCTTCACTTCAAGGCTTACCTTCCAGCACCCAGCCCACACGTGTTGCATTAGTGGTTAAGGATCTTTCCTGTTTTGAGCCTTTGAAATGTCACATTGCAGCCGGATCCCCCCAGCCACAGCCTCGGCACATCCCAGCTCGGCAGTACGAGTCACGCCAAAGCACTAGATGGGGCTGCGATCCCGCTTCTCATTCCCAGTCTTTCTCCAGACTCCCTGAGGCTCTGCTGGAAGCAAAGCCCAAGCTGCATTTACTGACCACAGGGAGCCCTCCCCGCCGCTGCTTGCAAGGACCACTTACCCCCTTTGCTTTTATATCATGGCGTAAAACTCGGCATCTCTCATCTGTGAGCCTCCAGATCAGCTGTCGGGCACGGGGACATTTCTTTTAGTAGCCAGGTATGAAAAATCATTATTTCTAATGCAGCCTGAGTCGAGCTATTACAGGCAATGGCTGGGACTGTCCCGCTGCAGCGGGAGGCTCCAGCCCAGGATATCCCCAAGTGCCTCCCCGAGCTGCAGAGCCACAGCCCGACACTCACACACCCGCTGCTGAGCGGCAGCCAGACCTGGGGACAAGCTGGCATGAACTGCTGGCTGGTGACAGGAGGGACAGCCTTTTGGGAAGCAAACTAGGCTTAGAAATCAAGCCCAATAAAAGCAGACAGGAGAAACAGTGACAGCCTTCAGACCCTCATGACCATGCAGAGGAAAACCCCTTGAGGTTTTGAGCAAAGCCGTGATCTGTCCCAAGTAACAGCCTCTATAAACAGGAAAGGATTTGCTTAAAAATAAGCCCAGACCTCTCCCCCCAAGCTATTAAACTGAACATGCTCATGGTAATCTGAATACTCGACTGCTAGAACAAACCAACCCTTCTTTCTTTTGGAAGACTTTGCAATAAAAAAAGGCACGATACAACCAACTACAGTAACCTGCAAACTTCTGTGCTGCTCTGTCAGGGAAAGAGGGGTGATAAAACTGCCCCAGGCCCATGTCCTGGTGTTTTCCTGCAGGTACAGCAACATCAAGCCCTGAAAAATCACACCAGCTGCTCCTCATGAGCATCTTGCTCTCCTCAGTGGACAGGGGAAGTTGACCAAAAATCTTTGTTGAGATGTTTTGTGGTCATTTACGTCACAGCAGCGTGAAAGGCCCAGGCACGTGGTGCTACACGGGGGTCGATCCTGGCAGCTGCTGTCCTGCCGCAGAGGCGTTCCTAAGGCTGCACTTGTGTCATGGTTTAGCCCCAGCCAGCAACTACACACCATGCAGCCGCTCGCTCACTCCCCCACGGTGGCACGGGGGAGAGAATTGGAAGAGTAAAAGTGAGGAAACTCATGGTTTGAGATAAAGACAGTTTAATAAGTAAAGCAAAATCCGTGCACGCAAGCAAAGCAAAACAAGGAATTCATTCACCACTCCCCATGGGCAGGCAGGGGTTCAGCCATCTCCAGGGAAGCAGGGCTCCGTCACGCGTAATGGTTTCTTGGGAAGACAGACGCCGTAACTCCGAACGTCCCTCCACCCCTTCCTTCTTCTTCGTCCCAGCTTTATATACTGAGCATGACGTTATATGGTATGGAATATCTCTTTGGCCAGCCTGGGTCAGCTGTCCCGGCTGTGTCCCCTCCCAGCTTCCCGTGCACCCCCAGCCTGCTCGCTGCAGGCCAGCATGAGAAGCTGGACTGTCCTTGACTACTTAGCAACAACTCAAAACATCAGCACCTTATCAACATTTTCTCATCCCAAATCCAAAACATAGCCTCACGCTAGCTTCTATGAAGAAAATTAACTCTACCCTGGCTGAAACCAGGACAACTTGGATGTTCAAATGCGATGTGTGTATACACCTGCCTTCTCCAGCCCAGCACCAAGGTCCTGGCTTCATTCCTCTCCTGCTTGTCCCAAACCTCCTCCCCACCGTATCCCTTGTTTCCCCAAGTCCTTTTCTCAGGTTTCTCTGCTGCCGCCTCTAACCCCACAGCAAATGCCTTTGCATCCCTTGGGCACAAACTGTTTCCACCTGAACTTCTCCATGCCAGAGAGACATCGCAGCCCAGTACAGCACACAAGTGTATGCAAGGTGGCAAAGAAAGGAGTAAAACCACATAAAAAAAACCAAAATATATTGATGGCCCAAAATAAAGGAGGCAGAGCCAAAAGGGATGCACGGGAAAAAATGATGAGCAACAATCCAGCTCTTGCAGAGGAAAAACTCCTTCACAGCTTCTCTATCAGCTCCACCAGGTCCTCACATATTCTCGTCCTTAACTCACCTGAGGTGGTGGGGAAATAATTCCAGCTTGTGCAAAATGTGCTTTTTGTTTTGGTTTGTTTTTTTAAGCTGGAATCAGGTAGAAACAGGTTGGAGAAAGGGAGAAATTTGCAAGGAACCTTGTTTCTGCATCCCTCTGAGGACTAGCTTACATATTAGAGGCCCAAGCTGGGGCTCAAGCCTTGTGCTACAAAATAATTATTTTAGCTACAGCATGAAAGCAAAGACTGCTGAGAAGGAAGCGTGCAATGCTTAGCCTGCTTGTATTTCTAGTTTTCCTTTGTCAGAAAGATGGGGGAGGTCGAAAAAAGTTTGCTTTTCTGCAACTTGTCCATCATGTTCCTGTTGACCCTTGGCAACCCCTTCCAAGAAGCAGCTCCAGCACCCAACTGCTGCCAGAGCCATCCCGTGCAACTGGAAGGGCCTCTTTCCAAAGGCTGGGGCTCCTCGCTGCCCACAAGGAGGGAGTAGGAGTGGCTGCACTGAACAAGAAGGCTTTGTTCTTCTCAAAGGCATATGTAGGAGCTTGGAAACAAGTTGGTTTTGGCCCGAGCACAAGAGAGGCAAGCTGTGAAAACGGAAGACCAGGCAGATGACCCTAAAGGGAGGTAAACCACCTACATTCAGCCCTGCTCAACCCTCCAAGCAGGAGCAGCTCTAATTCCCGTTGACAGGCTGAAAATGCAAGTGTTAACAGGTATGAGAATTTCAATCACAGGGGTTTTTTTGTTAAACCACAAAGAGGTGATGCACAAGTGCTTGGGCAAGAAGAAAAGGGTAAATCAGCTGGAACAGGCAGGTAGCAGGGCCCTGCCTCTCCACTCCCCTGCCTGAAAACCCAGTCCTGGCAATTCCTGGCCTTGCATATCAGTATAAACCACAGAAGTCATCATCAGCACAGTTGATTTAATGCCTGCCTCCTCCCTTGACCATCGGAGCTGCCACTGCTAGTGCCATCACCTTGCAAAAGGTAATGAAATGAGAAAGTTATCATCAGCCATGAACTCCCCTCTTCTTGAGTGCCTGGGATTGCATCAAGACTTTCAACTGGACCAGTAAGACATGTAAAATCCTTAATAAAGGAGGCAGAACAAATTGCAAACTGCGAGACAAATACATAAGTAGAAAGTGGTTTCATCAGTTTATTGCTTTTTGCAACCTGAACCTTCCTGCCATTTCACGGATGGTTGAGTCTGTGCAGGCATATTCAATGCAGTATATGCTATCATGGAGAAAAATGTTTTATCACAGGCCATAAAACTGGTGGGAAAACAATCTAATCCTACACCAACATAATTTGAGAGTTTGACAGGAAATACAGCATCTCCAAAAAGCTACTGGCATTTACATTTACCAACTAATTATTTTTAAGTTACTGAGTAAAGCAAACTGGTGAGGGACCAAGTGCTCTGAAACACATACTTTTGGTGTATTCAGACTGTCCTCCCAAACACACATTCCGAAATCTTCCAAAATTTCACTAATACCAAATGAAATTAAGGTACTTTTCTTCCAGTTTAAATACCAGGAGAAAATAATCAGCGCATTTTAATATATTAACTAAAAGACTATCTGTATAAAACTCTTCACACATGAAATATTTTTAAATTAAACAATACAATTATACCTAGAAGAAAAACATAGACTAGAAATTTATTGCTAGTACAAAAAAATCAATGTCTTTCATGAAAGAGGAGAAGTTAGATTAGTATTATTGCTATAAACACAAACAGTGCCAGAGACAAGAATCTGATTTTCAAATTTGCTCACCATCCACAACTGGCTTCCAAGGACATGGAGGTACATGAGACTTATGAAAGATGAGGTCCACAACTTTCTTCGGAGTTATGCTTTATGACCGGATATCATTTTATTGCCTTTTAGTATAATGGCCAGAATCAGTCTGCTGCTCCTCCATTCTAACATTATCATTCATTAGAACATCTCTCCATGGAAAATAAAAATTTTTAAAAAAATTAAAATATAAAAAACCCAACCACCCTAATCTTGCTTTCCCACATTAATGTTTTGAAAATTTAAAATTACAACTACATTAATGTCTTAGCCCATAACAAAAAAGAAAATAAGTGGGAACATTCACCATGTGGAGAGTCTATGACTATGAACAATGTTTCTAGGCCAACCTTTGATCAATTTGCTAACAAGCTTTCATTCCCAAAGAAAGCATTTTTTACATACTGTAGATTGAGTAACAATACTACTCCGTGCACAGTCATACCTACTACTCTACTACTAGTAATAAAATTAAAATGATCACCAAAACCTGCTTGCAGATCTGTACAATCCAGTTTCTCTGCCATGTACTGATTTCCAGTCACAAGAACATATATTTATAGCATTATTTTTTTAAATACGCTGCTTTCAGCAGTTATCTAGCTCACTACTAGATCATACTACTTTCTCAAAGTGATCTTAACTTATGTACGCTCACCGAGTTGCTGACTTAAAAGCTGATCTGGGAAAACCAACAACTCTACCTATCTCTTCAATTAAATAGTCAACACTAGAGTTCATAAGGGTTATCGTCACTGTAAACTATTAAGGTTACGGCATCTGTAATTAATTACTAAAGGATCGTAAAGTAAACCAACAGAAATTTTAGCCTAGTCAGAGATTCTATTATTGCTAAATGGAAGATTTATACAAACCAGTGTTTTATAGAACCAGCAATTCTCAAGTCTAAAAGAGGGGGGGCAGATTTTGTATTAATGCCACTTCTTTAATCAGGATAGCTGAACTCTGATGCAAATCAACTAGTTCAAAACATTTATCTGGGTCTTAAGGAATGGAAATGACAAAAGATGTGATTCAGGTAAGTGTCTCCTACTGGCTAAATCCTCTTACAGTGTGCCCTAGGCCCAAACATGCCTCATGATAAAGCAGGATTCTAACCCAATACATTCATGCATCAATGATTTTAATATCAATCATGAACGCCAAAGTACTTACTATTCAGTTGTTGCTACAACAGTTCCTTTTCCCTCACCTCCATTCCCACATTCCTCCTCCACCCCCAAAAAAAATATTAGCACAAAAACAAAAGAATATAAATATTTGAGGGGGAAACACAACATTCAAGTTGCAAGAAATGAAAGACTTGAGAAGCATACACCTTTCTTTTCATGGCATGAAAAGGAGTCATACACCAAGAACTAGATCGATTAAGATAGTAGTTCAGTGGAGAATAACTCTTGTATGCTGTTACACAACTCAGGCTAGTGTTGTGCGTACCATATACATCCGAAAACAAAACTCTGCTTTTCTTCAGGCAACTTAAAACATTAAATATTTTAAATGGATCTCTTTCAACTCCAAGTTGTATTTACATAGTTATCCACAAAAATGTGCAAAGTAAAATTTGACATCAAAATAAATTTAAAAGTCCAACAAATTGAACGTGACATTTAAAAAGGCAGCAGATATTCCACGTCCATTGTATACACACTTTAAAGAACTACTCAAGACAGTGAAAATGTTGTTCCAGCTGAACCTCTGGAAATGTAACAAATCCAAGCCATACCGCACTTCAATCACTAGCTGTTTTTGCCACAGAATTCACAATGTATCCCACCAGTGAGGTCTTTGACAACTTTTTTTTTGATCAGTTTTTGCAGGAATTTTGTTTCGCTGGTCACATTGTGCATAGTTTGTCCGTTCATGGCAGCCATGCAGAGGTTGTTGTAATAGTGCAAAGGTGTGCTGGGCTGATCAAGGTCATATCCGAATCCTGCTAAGCTCACTTCATCACATAAATGTGTGGCCAGAACAACTGCTGTGACCCCAATTGTAGGTACATTCTAAAAAGGGGGGAAAAAAAAGCCTGCTGAATTCAAATATATTCTCCTCTGCCAGTTTTATAAACACTTTACAAGTGTTTATATGCTTTGTCTATTCCCTCTCCTCACTTATAACTGAAATCAATTAAACAATCAATTAAAACTAAATTAAATGATCAAGTAAAACAAAAAACTTCAGGGCCAAATACTAATACAACTATTCGCCTGTAACAAGACTTTCAGCTGTCAACTCTAAATTTGTTTCTGTGAAGGCAAGACACCCTACTACTACACAGTTAAACTGCAAGTGAACCCTTGCTCCAAACACTCGCACAATTCCTGACATGCAGTTAAACTTGGCATTTCTTGATGTACGCTTACTTCAGTCTTGAGCAACAGGCTAACAGTATTCTTCATAATATGACTTTTCACTGAATAACCTATGAAAAAGGCAAGTATACTACAATACAACTAAAAGATACGTAGCAAATAACAAAAATGCAGTGTATAATTAAACTGGGTAATTCATCACTCCATACTATTGCTGGAGCAAAGGATAGAGAAGGAGGATATACCCATCAGTTGCTGAGCACATTGGCATACATAGCAATTCCAACAGCTGGAAGGTTGCTTTATACTGGCCTGGTTTCCACGCTCTCTCTGCAGCTAGAGGCACATCCGCCTATAGCTGATTGCTTGTTTGACTTAACAGGGCTGCTCTTAACACACTTAACATACATCAAATGCATGTTCTGAATATTTAACACCAGTCACAACGATGTGTGATTGAACACATTGTACTGGAATGAATTTATGTCTCACTGAATCTAAATGCTTTGTAAAACAGGCCTTTTCATGTCAGCATGCACAGACATAATACCTCATCTAAAAAGGTGAGCTGAAATCCTACTTTGATTTTACACAAGAAAATACAAGCCTTTTGAGAGTGCATTCATTTTCCTGTTACTTGGGACCAGCTCGGAAATCGCACTGAAAAACCATATTGAAGGAAGAGGTCCTTCTCTCCTTCACTGAAACCTTTTTCAGTTTCTAATTTTACTTTGTATTTTAGAGTCTCCTTCTCCTAAAAGTAAACTTCATACCTTATCCCAACCCCAGAATTTTGGTCGAGGTTCAGGAAACTGTAGAATGTCCAAAGCTGTCTCTTTGATGATGACTGGATTTAGAATCCTAAACTGCTTTGATGGAAAAGGAATTTTCTCAGCAACCTCCTTCCAAAAGAAGAGCCGCACCCACAGAGGCTAAGAGAAAGAAAAAATATATAGTTCAGCAAAGGCAAACTCTGAGATTGCAAAGCGTATGGCAGACATTACAGAAGTCATCAGTATTTCTGAGAAATTCAGGAAACAGCTATAGCTAAGGTGGGTTCAGGAATACCTGCATACAGCTCAAGTAACTGACCCAAGAGAGGAATAACCTTCTAAGTATTTTGAATTGCAGAGAGGACAGAACGGGGAAGAGTTGTTTATTCTGAGCATTTGACTGCACTTTGTGTTTAATCAGTCAACGTATCCACCAGCACCTCCAGGTTCTTCGGACATTCCCCAGCACAACTTGAGCAGGCAGCAGTGTTTAAAGAACACAGAAAGGGAATCACAGGTTTTCACAAACGTTAACCAGGCATTCTGAAGCAAGTGCTGGATTTAAAACAATTTTGCTCAGGCTTTGAAGTGAACAGCTGTTGTTTGACAGTGTCCACCTAGTGATAAATGGAACACTTCAGAAGAGAATTTACACAAGACTCAGCAAGCTAGATTCTGATCTCATGCCACTTGCAGTCAATTAGATGCATGCTAATGGAAAAAACAATACTAGATCAGGCTCATTTTACAAGTCTTTCCATAAAATGGGTAACACTAAGCAAATTATAAAACCAATATAGCTGCAATATAGACCTATATTTTTAAACTGACTTATTGCTACCCTAACACAGAGTCCTACAGCAGCTTAAACTGATGAAATCTAGGTTCCCATAGTCACATCTTCCCACCTGTGCTCTGAACAGGTTTACTAAAGTACCAATACCTGCACAGAGAGCTGATCCAACTGAAAGCCTAGTATTTGAAAGGAGAAGTATGTTTTCAGTTCACAGAACCACAGAATGGTTGAGGTTGGAAGGGACCTCTGAAAGTCAAGTGGTCCAACTTGCCTGCTCAAGCAGGGACACCTAGAGCTGGTTGGTCAGGACCACGTCCAGACAGCTTTTGAATATCTCCAAGGATGAAGACTCCACAACCTCCCTAGGTAACCTGTGCCAGTGCTCGGTCACCCTCACAGTAAAAAAGTGTTTCTTGGTATTCAGAGGGACCCTCCTGTGTTTCAGTTTGTGCCCGTTGCCTCTGGTCCTGTCACTGGGCACCACCAAAAAAAGCCTGCGTCCATCGTCTTTGTACCCTCCCCTCAGGTATTTATGTACATTAATAAGATTTCCCTCTGAGCCTTCTCTTCTATAAGCTGAACAGTTCCATCTTTCCCAGCCCTTACTTATAGGAATGATGCTCCAGTCCCTTAAGCATCTTCGTGGCCCTTCAGTGGACTCTCTCCTGTTATGCCCATTCCTTTGACAGTATCAAAGACTTTGAGAAGGGCAACAAAGCTGGTGAGGGGTTTGGAGAACAAGTCTGATGAGGAGCAGCTGAGGGAACTGGGGTTGTTCAGTCTGGAGAAGAGGAGGGTGAGGGGAGACCTCATCACTCTCTACAACTATCTGAAAGGAGGCTGTGGTGAGGTGGGTGTTGGTCTCTTCTCCCAAGTAACCAGCAATAAAATGAGGGGAAATGGCCTCAAGCTGCGCCAGGGGAGGTTTAGACTAGATATCAGGAAAAATTTCTTTACTGAGAGAGTGGTCAAGCATTGGAAGAGGCTACCCAAGGCAGTGGTGGAGTCACCATCACTGGAAGTGTTCAAAAAAAGTGTGGATGTGGCACTTCAGGACATGGTTTAGTGGGCATGGTGATGTTGGGTTGATGATCTTAAAGGTCTTTTCCAACCTTAATGATTCTGTAATTCCTAGATCAGTTCCCAGAACTGGCTCTCTGCACCAGCAAAAACACCAGAGCAAGGAAGAAGGCAGGAATGAGATCTGCTCCTAAGCCATGCAAAACAAGAAAAGGTACTCTTTTCACAAAGCACATACTTCAATCTTGTAACTCAGAGGGTGTTGCAGATGCCAAAAAGCAACCACTCTTTCAAAATTTTAACACAGAAAGCCATCCTTTTACTAGTCATTCTTCAAAAGCAAATGTTAAAAGATGAAATAGCCAGATAGCTTGTAAAACAAGTTAGGGATTCAACTCAAGTTAGAAGGCTGCTGGTCATCAAAATTACCACACTGCTGCAGGGAAGGTCATAGACCAACACTGTCTTGTCCCTGGTAAAATAATCAGGGAGTAGAAGTTCTAAATTTGTGCAGATTCATGAATTCAAGAAAATCTTCCCTCTACAAAACATAGTCAGATTATTCAAAACAAGTCAATATCCCTGCCCACACTCTCTTGAGTAAAGTAGTAGTACGCAGTCATGGTCAATATCTAACAGACCTTCCATATGCTCTCCTGTTGTGAAAATCACATAATTAAGAAGGGAACTTGGAGTACCTAAACTAGTATGTACAAAAAAAAAAAAATTGTCAGCTTTTCTTCTAAATGTCTCTCAATAATTTGGAGCACTTGTTTTTAATCTGTGGTCAAAGAAACCTAGCTACTGGTTTTCAACTTGCAGAAATCATCTGATTGCAAATTGAAAGAGGCGAAAACCACCAATTTAAAGAGAGTTTGGAAACATGGAACCCTTCTATCAGTTTCTTGGGAATCTCTGCACTTTTTAAAATATTCAGTGAGAAGTAAACAACCTCTTAATTTTGGAACCACAGACAAATGTGAATTAACAACTGCGATGCTTCAGTTACACATTAACTGCAGGTATGCCTAGGTATGCCTATTGTAGCAGCACAGACTTTAGCTGTTAAAAAAATATAGACTGGCGTCCAGAAATCTTATTCCTCTTCCAGGCTCTGCGGACTTGAATAAGTTACTGAAACCTAATGTGAAATGAATTCCACTTTAGTAAACACTTGATATGTCACGTAGCTTAGTGCAAACCACCAATATCTGCAGGGAAAAAAAGCGTTACTGCCAGCATGGGGCTTCAACATGAATGCTGGTACCAACTGTAACTAGGAGACATAGCTAAAAAAACCCCACGAAGTTACATAAAACATACTCAGTGCAATAAAAGAGGAAGTAACAGATCAGACAGCTTCTCAAGCATTAGAAAAAACAAAACCCACAGGTACATAACACTGCCACATTACATACCAAGGTTTCGTTTTTTACCATTGCTTGAAGCCAATTGAAATCAACACTTTTAAACAAAACAGCCACAAACAAGCTAGCAGGAGGATACTCGTGTTCAGAAAGGGGAGCTCCTTCCGGGTAAGTCATCCGTATAGTAGTTTTATTACCAACATGATCTGTGTATCCTTGAACTGGTGCATCATTTAATCTAACAAAACAAGAAAAAAAATAGTTACTCTCCATTCTGGTTTAATAAGCACAGGCTACAATCTCATTAGAACATCAAACACTAAAAAAATACCTTGTATTTGGCTCGCAGATTTTTAACATAGTACAGAGTTTTCTCAGTATCTTCCTGTTCCTCGCCTCACGCACACCATCCCTTACCTTTGAGAGGAAGCCAATTCTATTTCTGGATTAACTGGCACAAGTGCAAAACTTCAAAAAGAAAAGCTTGAATAGAAAAGTAATTTAAAACAGCATTGCAGAATTTCATATTCATTGCCTTGTGCAAGCTCAGAGAGGCTTAAAAGAGGAAAGGAAAGAAAGCATACAGGAAGTTGCCTGCATTTTCATATTTTTTTTATATATATATATATATGTGCGCACACACCTGTATACACACACAGAGTATTACACACAGAAAGGCATTCAAATTATCCCTTCAATGCAATGTGATGCATCCTGTGGGTTTACATCATTCCAGCTCACCAAAATTTTCAGATGCTAGCACACTACTGACAAGAACAGCATCACCCAGCTCCATCAGTTCTGCAAATCAGCATAAGTCCCACAAACTTTTCTATATCAACAGAAAAGTCAGCTTCATGCTGCCAGCCCTAATTTCAGAGAACAGCTAATGCAAGTTCTCTGTCCCTCCACATGCTAACAGTATATGAGACACTTAATGTATCATTTTCTCTTTTTAAGAAGAGCAAGTCTTAGTTTACAAAGCAAACTGGGAAAATGCTTGTATTAAATTTATTTGTGACTTACATGATCAAAATACAAAGGAGGAGAGTAAAAACAGTAACATTCAGAAGGCACGAATACAGAGCATGTATTCATTTAATTCAGACGTTAGAAAACATGGGTAATCATAGAAAGCAGGCACTGACCTTGTAAAGATAAGGAAAGATAAGCTAAGTGTGTAAGTAAACTGTATACTGAAACACCAATTAATTTTTATTGTGTTTGAAATAGCTGTTATAAAAAAAAAAAAATCCTTCAAATAAGCATCCCAACTAACCAAGGGGAAAAAGGCAGAGGTGAGTCCTAAAGCCTACCTCTGAAAACTTAAACATGAATGGATAAAAACAGGACAGTCTACTTGTCTATGATTTCACTGTTTTCTATCTCATTTCTGCCCATGTTTTTCTTGTATCTGAAGTCCACAGATAATTACACTGAATTCCTGTCCTGTTAACATGACAATTTATTTTGCTCCTAAGAATTCACATTCCGTCAAGTCATAAGTAAATTTCTCAAAAGCACTTTCAGAAAGAGTCTTATAAGTTGCATAAATGTTGGAGATACTTTCCCCTTAAAAAAAACAAAGTCAGCTCATAAAGTAAAGTTGAAGTAGTTTGAAACCTTAGATGGGAAATACATACCTTATAACAATATCAAACTGATTCAATAAGTGACCCAGCTCTGATCCATGAAGAATTCCACCACTGCCAACAACAACACAACGCTTACAGTGTTTTGACTTCAAATCTTCTGGTAAGTCATGCTCAGGTAAGAGTTCAAGGAGATTTTTAAGCTTATCAAAGAACTTGTGAAATCCAAAAGGAGGCTCGTATTTAAATAAAGCTTCATCTTCATTTATATTTTTTCTTACAAAGGGAGATACGTCCATACTATATTTCTCCGCAAATAACTTCCCCATTTCTTTCTTCACGTAAGAAGGCCGGCACTGTTCCTGCAATGCAGCGCTGGCATACTGTTGTGCTCTCTAAAACAAAACATATTGATTTCCATCAGGAAAGCTCACTTCAGGAACATACAAAGCCCTCTTAATGCAGCCCACCAGCTGTTTAGCAAACACAGGGGTTTATAAAGAAAGTTCAAACATGGAAATACAAGACACTTTAAAGCATTCACTCAAACACAGATACTAACCAGCACAGGGTGAAAACCTGCCAAGGAATGTCTTTCCATCCAGTCACTTAAATCTGGATAGGAGCTTTTCTAAAGAATAAATTAGGCTACTAAGAGAGATAAATGAAAATGAGCCATTTGAGAACATTTGTACTGTTATTTAGAAAAACAGATTAAAAAAATCTAGACATACTTCTACCCATTTAATTCATCAGCAAGCGGAATTCTACTCTGCTGCTCAATTGTGTGACCTGAGTTCTGCCTGCAGTAGGATTTTACCAGACACACGTGCACTGGGTAAAAGTTCCGTGAAATGGCAGGCTGGACTTGCTTACTAACAAACTGCAAAACTGTAGTTGAAGTAAGTAGCTGCCACCTTAAATAAACAGATGAATCAAAAGCTGCACCCTTCTGCAAATTTGCCCTCTGACTCCAAAAACATCTTGAGTAAATACAAGGCAAAGCACTGGCTTTGGGGGGAACTGGCTTAGGTAAAAATAAACCTTTGGTATACTGCATTGCGTTTGGGGCTTTTTTTTTTTTTTAATATGTTGCTTTTCATTTGCATCAATTTTCTGATCACCAGTGTCATCTGCACTGACATAATAGTATGATGACATGTTCATTTCAAATGTTATTCTTAGCAGTCACAGTTGTCTCATTTTACACATAAAAATCCAGTTTCTCTATGCACTTCTGTTGTCACTCCAGAAGAACAAAACCCAGAAGTTATATGGCATGCAATGAAGCAAAACGTTTCCCCTTGCAGGGTAATTTCAGCATTCTAGTTCTTTGTTATGGGTCCATATACTCTTACATGGTCAATTAATAACTTTTTTTTTAAGCCAAGTAAAAAAAAAACTCCAAAAAATACCAACCCTTACACGATCGAGGTCCACATACGGCATTTTTGTTCTGTCACATTCTTCAGGGCCAAAACGTAATTTGAGGATATAAAGGAAGCACCCTCCAACCACAAACAGTGCAAGAAGTCTAAAAACAAACAGGAGGGTGTTGGGGTAGGAGAGAAGAAGAAAAAAAAAAAAACCAAAGAATTTTTTCCAGCAATCCATCAATTGTTAAATGAGTTTTTTTTAAACAAATTTAAGGCAGTTGAACTTCAGGGTGAATACTTGCATTTGATTCAAACCAAGAAAAACTATTGTTTTGTTCACTGCAAGTCTTTCACCACTCTTCAGAGCTATCTGCAGGAAAGTACAAACATATATAGATGCTTTGATAAGGAAAATGCTGCATAGTGACACTCTGATTTATGCAGTTCTATGCCTGCATCATATACTTCAAATGCATCTCTGATGGGTCAAACAGCTCTCCTCACACAAAGAAACCAAAAGCGATTTTTGTTTTCCTACTTTAAAGGGCAACTTTGTTTTGAAATATATCTTTTCATGCAAGTTGAAAAAGGGATGGAACTTCAAATTGCAAGATTTTGGGTGAAGAGCTATCACTCACAAGCAAAACTTTCAACTCACTGGCAGGCTAGAATGCAGAATGTACACACTCAGGTTTATCTTGAGAAGTCTAATTTAATTATTTACATCCTGAAAACATGCACAAGGAAAAAAACCAAACTTTAAAATTGAGTAATATAGACTATCCATATTTTTGATCTAGTCATTTTGCATTCCTAAGGAATCTCACTGTTGATCTCCAAATATTCACTTGGCTCATTTCACATTAAACCGATTTGCAAAAATTGCATCATTATTTGGTTAGAGTTGTGGTTGTTGCTCAAGTATGTAGTTTGAGTTTTATTACTGACTTTCATTTCCTGTGGTTTCCTAAGGACTGGACATTTGTTTAAATGCCTTAAAAAATATACAGCCTATTAAGTGTTCAATGCTTTCTTGAAACTCTTTTGGATTCAGTTAATACAGGTTTCCAAGATTTTTTTTTTTTTTTTTTTTTAAATCTTGACCCATATGGGCTAATAGATGCAACCCTGGCACTTAATTTGCACTATGTGCTGCAAATAAGGTGGCCACCAGAAAAGCAGCACTGTTCCTGCACCTGATTTAACTAAATTAAATTTTGCACTGATAGAGGGTCTAAAACCTTCATTAGGCTGCAAGCCCTGGAAATCGGCTGACTCGCAGAAACAAGGGATTCACAGCACATGAATGAGGCTGGCTTTCCTCCACAGAGGTTTATCAAGTATCTCTAGATTCAGCTGAGGCTGCACTATTCAGGTGCTCAAAACACCAATGGATATAACAGTTTGGCTTTGGGTTTTTTAAGCTTTAAGACCTAAAAATTCATGTGGCAGAGAGGAATCACAGTACTGAGCTTTTTTGGTTTAATATATGGCTCTGGATATATACTAGCACACACTCACTAATTCCAATTTGATGTTAAACCACAAACAATGAAGTAATGAAGATTTTGTGATGTAGCATTCCAGGAGTCTTCATACACAAATTAACTATGAGGGGACATGTCCTCAAAATACCCACTGAACATCCACTGCCTTTCAATTTCTTCAATTATCAGACTGTATGAAAGACTCAACATTGTTATTTATCTGGATACAAAAAAGACTGGAAACACTTGCGAGTGAAATACAGGGATCTCACACTGGCATGGGAAAACAGGTAATACTACGGGAGAGCCTAGGCTCCTCAAAGTGTTTTAGGTGCCCTGGGGAAAGCTGTGTGCCTAACCCCCCATTCAGTTCCTGTGGCAATCTCATCCCTTGATTTTTGCATCCTTCGTGTAACAGCCCAGGCTAGAGGGAGAGCAACTGACCTCTGTATTGCCGTGACAATGACACTTACTTGCGAGTACCTTTTAAAAACCAGCTTGGTCTTCTCATCTTCATGTGCAGCCACCTTACACCATTGCACAGGAGGTGAACAACCACTTTTCGGCTTCACAGAGTTATTGGCACTCAGCATTGCTGTACAAAAGAAAGAAACCAAAATTATCATTCTGTGCACAGAAACTGCCCTTGTACTGGCAGCCTCCTGGTCCTGCTGTGTGCCAGGCAAAATTTTTTTTTCTGAACGGAAAAAAGTTCAGAGGAAATCCAATGTCAATGTTAACTTACTTTGTTTCCCAGAGAAGACTGATTCTTGGTTATCATGTCAGGAATACTGAATCACTCCTGACCTCCTCATGATCAAGAATATACTCATTTCAGATGCACCACCAGGACATGATTCTAAAAATATGTACCAGTTGCCAGGTATAGGTCTTTGCATTCTTCATAAGCCTGAAGAAGCAGTTAATGACCTGCTATGCCACCTGGACACTCACAAGTCTATGGGGCCTGACTGGGATCCACCCAAGAGTACTGAGGGAGGAGCTTGTCAAGCCAAATGATGAAGACATCATTTATCAGCAGTCCTGGTTAACAGGGAGGTCCCAGAAGACTGGAGGCTTGCCAATGTGACGCCCATCTACAAGAAGCGCTGGAAGGAGGATCCCGGGAGCTACAGGCCTGTCAGCCTGACCTCAGTACCAGGGAAGATTATAGAGAGGTTCATCTTGAGGGTGCTCACAGGGCAGGTGCAGGACAATCACAGGATCAGGCCCAGCCAGCATGGGTTCATGAAAGGCAGGTCCTGCTTAACCTACCTGATCTCCTTCCATGACCAGATAACCCATCTAGTGGATGAGGGAAAGGCTGTGGATGTTGTCTACCTGGACTTTAGTAAAGCCTTTGACACCATCTCCCACAGCATTCTCCTGGACAAACTGGTGGCTCGTAGCTTAGACAGGTGTACTCTTTGCTGGGTAAAGAACTGGCCAGACAGCCGAGCTCAGAGAGTTGGGGTGAATGGAGTTAAATCCAGTTGTCAGCCAGTCACAAGTGGTGTTCCCCAGGGCTCAGTTTTGGGGCTGGTCTTGTTCAATAACTTCATCAATGATCTGGATGAGGGGAAGGCCAACAGCATCCTGGCTAGTATCAGAAATAGTGTGGCCAGCAAGAGTAGGGAAGTGATCGCACCCCTGTACTCGGCACTGGTGAGGCCGCACCTCAAATCCTGTGTTCAGTTTTGGGCCCCTCACTACAAGAAGGACGTTGAGTTGCTGGAGCATGTCCAGAGAAGGGCAACAAAGCTGGTGAGGGGTCTGGAGCACAAGTTGTATGAGGAGCAGCTGAGGGAACTAGAGTTGTTCAGTCTGGAGAAGGAGGCTGAGGGGAGACCTCATCGCTCTCTACAACTACCTGAAAGGTGAGGTGGGTGTTGGTCTCTTCTCCCAAGTAACTAACAATAAAATGAGAGGAAATGGCCTCAAGTTGCGCTAGGGGAGGTTTAGATTAGATATTAGGAAAAATTTCTTTACAGAGAGAGTGGTCAAGCATTGGAAGAGGCTGCCCAGGGAGGTGGTGGAGTCACCATCACTGGAAGTATTCAGAAAACGTATAGACGTGGTACTTCAGGATATGGTTTAGTGGATATGGTGGTGTTGGGTTGACAGTTGGATTCGATGATCTTAAAGGTCTTTTCCAACCCTAATGATTCTGTAATTGCAACTACATCGGTTACTGTCAAACACTGTTGTTTCATAGAATCCGGACAGGGGGCCAGGAGGGGGGAAATACATCTACACAGTATGTTCAGGATATTTAGGATCTCTGAATCAAAAAGTCCAAGCACTACACTACCCTGCACACTTCAAGCGTGCAAAACCTCTATATCCTCAAAACCAGAGTCCCCATCTCAAATCAGCTCCCTGATTTCCCTGAAGTTAAGCAAACTTCTCTCATCATCGGTCTGAACTTACCGCTGACCTCTTCAGAAGCCACAGCAATGTGGTCAGCAACTTCAACAGCAAGCACCGAAGAGTGTGTGCAGGAAATTTTGCCTGGCACACAGCAGGACCAGGAGGCTGCCAGCACAAGGGCAGTTTCTGTGCGTAGCAGCAGCTCCCCTCCAACGAACATTGTGAACCCAGCAGAAGCACACAGTGCTCCCTCACAGATGGGCAAGTCACTAATCATTAGCTAACGAGAAGTAATCTTGCTGATTACTGTTTGTAAGCTCTATCAGTATGGTTCAACTCTGATTTTGGAAAGAAAAATGCAGGCTGGCACATCAGCTTCACTCTGGCTGCTGCCATTAACCCAAGATGTGAGCAAACAAGGAAACACCATGCAAAGCCTACCCATACAAGCCTGCTGGTTTTGCCCTGAAAGGAGAAGGGATACGGCCAAGGGATTTTCCCTGCCTTACAGACCTCTCAAAGCAGCACTCCCTTCGATCAGCCAACCATGGAAAGGTGCAATCCAATCCCCCACAATGGAGGATTTCAGCCCTACTCATTCCCTTTGATCTCAGTGCTTAACCCTCTCCGCTGCAAAGATGCTCACACTCTTCTGTTCTCTTGCCCATTGCTCCATCACAAGGACTTTTAAAAAAAAAAGTGGGGCTAAGGGAAGGCTTTTATCTAGGGATGATTCTCCACATTCTCTTTTTCGCTCCCCCTCCTTTTATTTTATATGGCAATACAACCCATTTGTATGAGGTGGCCTGTAGTGCCGCTTCAGAACATTGTTTGTTTGGGCAAACAACTGATGTTCTTAAACACAAAGATGAAGGAGCTGATGAGACAGAAGCATCCCTTCCAGATCTCAAATCCAGCCCAAATCAAATCCCGAAATTTCAGGGATATCTAATTCAGAAGATGATTCAAATTCAGACTCTCTTTGCACAGTCACACATCATTTCTCAGTAACAAATTTGATATACATGGTAGAAGGCCAAAAGCCACAAACCTTAGGACACAGAGAGATCAACATCAGCATATTAAGTCCTTTGAAGGACAGACAGCAGTTAAGTGATGCTTTCTAGAGTCACTTGCAAATGGTCATAACCCACAAAACAGAGCAAGGCAAAAAAAAAAAAACCCCACCAAAAAGACTAACATTTTTTGCCAGCAGAAAACTTCACCACTTAACCTCAGACATAGGTAACTTGATTAGTATGATGCAACTAAGAACCTCAGATTTCCCACCTAGCTGTATTTATTAATTGCACACTCTGATTTGTCACACCCATTTGTAGCCCCTGGTCACAAAGCAGCAATACCTTAAACACCACCTTTTAGCAGATCTGAAAGCACTGTACAAACCAAGGTCAGTACCATTATGCTTATCTAGCAACAGGGTAACCCAAAACCCAAGGGTTTTGGTGACACCCCAAGATCCCCCAGAATGCTAACAGTTAAGCTGGAAATCAAATCCAGCTCCGGTCTCCCACACAACCTGTCAGGACACAAAACAGCAGGTCACAGGGAACCTATCAAGCCTTAGAAGCTCATCATTTTCTCAGAGCAACACCTCATCTTTCCTGGCTGCATCTATACCACTGAATAAAAATGGCACTGAGGAGCAAAACTGGGTGTTGACACCATCACCCCAGCCATCCAAGTTACAAGTCCATTTTGCTCTCAGCTAAGATTTGCAGCAAATCAGTCAAGCCCACATGGGTGACGGCCTAGCGTGCATCAGCAAAATTTGTTACAAGGACCATACCCTAGTGCCAGTTATGGATCACCAGCAAGACTTGCACAATCACCTCATATTCCAGGATATGACACACGTCCTTCCTGCCATACTACGCAGATGAGACAACTAAGCACCTCTCATCAACACCCAGGACCAGGTACCTTAATACCAACACATTTCGAAGACGACAGGTATCCACAGAGATCATGTTGCCAGCACGCAGAGGGAGATGCCCCAGTTCATGGAGCCTGCCAGCACAGTCACACAAAACGAGCAGCAATTACAGCACGCTGCAGAGCTGCGGAGGAGAGCGTGGACAAAGCCTGCAGACCATATGGAAACTCCAGGATAGCTCCATGTACTACCAAGAGTACCAACAGCCAGATCACCTCGAAGGAAACTGGCTCAGACCAGCACAAACAAGGGGCACTCGGGACTGTTTGGCAAAAGCGAAGGGGATCGCTCCCCGATTTAGGAGGCTTACTGCATGGACGTGATCGCTGAACACTGCATGTGCCTAAGCTACAATGTACAACAAAACAATAATTATATCTGTCAGTGCCACAGATCTCTACATAAACAGCTGGGGAGAAGTATAACATGGAACTTTTTTTTTTTTTTAAAAGAAAAAATGCTGAATAAAAAGTAGGAAACAGCTGTTTTCACTACAGAACAATGCAGGTAATAATTCTCTCTCAGGTAAACGACATAAAGGGTAACACCCAGATCAGAACAGATTGTGCACTAAAGAATCAATCAGACTAGGTATCAGAGGATCCTGCTACTGAGAAATCATTGCAACAACATACCAAGTGACATCGTGAGGTCTGGCTGTGGTACTAGTAAAATTTATAAAGGAACACGCTCCAGATTAAGCACATATTTTCCAGTAGTTTGAATCAAATCCATAAATTTTTACAGCTTGAATTACAAGGGTAAGGTTAAAGCCTCACCGCCTTTGCTCTGTTCAAAGCAGGTTTTTATTTCTTTGCAAATTAGTCCTTCCTATTCTAGGACCCAGGTTCTGTTGTAATTTGACAGAAACGGTTGTGAAAGACTGCTCAATGTATATAAAACTTCTTATTGCCTAATGGCACTAATATAATCTTGGAATCATCCTGCAGTGTGGAGCGACACGGCCAATCTCCTCTGCTATATAAATTGTCAGAGTGCTCTGCAAACAGCACGTTTTTAATCATTCCCAAGGGCAAGAATTTCCTACTACAGAATTGTATCCAGGGACCCTACGACAGACAGGCTCTTCATGAAGCCTTTCAAAACAAAGAGGAGGGAAGCCTGCAAGAGGTCTGAAAGATGGAGAAGGAACTGAAGAGGTGGACAGCGATGAAGACAGAAGGGGATTAACAAGGAATGCAAGACTGCAATAAATGGGTGCTAGCAGAAAGTCTTCCCCGCCTCTGTGCAAAATAAATTCCAGTCATCCCCAAACGGTTGCTTCACTCATCCTAGATGTGCAAAAAGGAACAGGGAAACACAGATGATTTCATTAATCACCTCAGCACATCCTTTCTGAGTCCAACTCTTACTATTTAGTATGCTCAATGCTTTCATTTGCTTTGTTTATATAACTGAAATAATGTCAGTTTTCATTTAATTTACAACAGTTTACTTCAGGTTGACTTTTGTAAGTTGTTTAGTTCAGATGATTGCCTTCTTGATCAAGTCAATATATATAGACAGATAGATAGATAAAGTCCAAATACATCTGTTCAGCACAACATTTTTTTTTTCTAAATTACTCAGGGTTTGATTCTGTACTGTTATTTAAGTTATTAAGCACCTTCCACCAGCTGGAATAGCATAGGAGTGCTCAAAACAGCAAGGCTGGCAGTTACAAGCACCTGAGAGCACACCTTTCCCAATCTTCCTGAGCTTCAAAGAAAAAAAAACCAAAAACAAAAACAAAAAACACCACCAAAAAAGCCCCTGTGAGTTTACAGAGAAAACCATCGTAGTTAAGAAACCAAGCACCAAAGACAACCTGTGCCTACAGCATTCAGATTTTGTTGTTTGCATACAAACACCACTGCCAAACACCACTACACCCTTTCAGAAAGCGGCAGTGCTACAGTTGTTTTGGGAGCTATAAATGCAAATGTCTCAATTTGCATACAAAAGATGCCTCAGTAGTAAAGCTGTACTACGATCAAATTTTGCATTGACATTTCCATAGCTACTCATTGTGGTGTAATTACTGAGGACTCGAGGGATTTAAATTTGCTTTTCATCTACTGAACTTAAGTGATCTGTGTAAAGCTGCTGCGAAAGCCAAATTGTCCATCAGTAGGAACACACTCCAAAGCTTTTTGTGGTGCTATTCTTTTCACCATAATTTACTTTTGTCTCATTGTTATTCTTAAGTAGACAAAATTTCCACACTTGGAATATTTCAGAAGCAATTAATTTAAGTCTTCAGGATGTCTTTTTATGCGGGAATGCTAAAAACTAAAAAGCAGCATGTGTCAAGTTATACATGACCACGGCCACACCCTGAAAAATTGCATTTGGTTACGTACAGCATCTGGATTTCCCCAAAGACAAGGACTCTCAGCCCCTGTTGTTTGAGTGCCAACAGTGTTACCACGCATGGAGACAGGACCAGACCAGCCTGCATACCAGTGTAGAACATGGCATATACCTACATCCCTCACCACCCTCTCATTAAGCCCTCAGAACCGTAACCCCACGCAATGCGATGTTTCCCCTTACCTCCTTCGCCCTACCAATTCAAGTACACTCCCATGTCCCCACACACAGAGGCACCAGTTAAGATCCTCCACAGCTGATCTCAGCATTTTACGTGGGCAGGTACTATTCCAAAATAACTGCCTGTGCAGGCAAGGACCAGAGCCACAGAGGAGGCGCTGGCATGGACAGTTACTGTCAGTTAGTAACTCTTCATGCAGGAGCTTTTCCTCTCGATCTACATGCGTACCCGCACACAGGCTGTTATTTGCCACTTGCTCCTACCCAAGGCCACAGGGAAGGTACCCTAGGCAAGCCACTGCTGAAAGCCCAGCAGGACAAGAGGCATCTTCTGTTCTACAGTTGTATAGCATCTAACACAACATGACCTTGGATGACACCTGAAGCTCCTAGGAGTTGAAAATATAAGTTAACTTTCCCTCTCGCAGTACCACCAGAAGCAGTAGAAACAGCCAGCTTTAAGAGTTGTCCACAAGACAATCCATCTCAAGGTTTTGCTGCACAATGCAGCCTTTGAAGTTCAAGGCACAAAAAATCGAGAAGCTTGCAGTGTAAAGCCCACAGAAACTGAAACCTGAAAGTCATACCTATATAAGGGAATTACTGATCAAGAGCAATAGTGCTCCAACAAGCAGTGAAACTGAAGAGAAAACGAATGCAAAAATACCCCAAAACACCTGGTCTTTTCATGCCCCCTCCTCTAAATCAGATACACATAAATTACTTACAAAACGTATTTTCAGAAACAGTAAATGGTAAAACAAAAGGTAGTTGGTCTTGAGCAACATTTATGTTTCAAAAAATAAGGGTGAAGTTAAAAGACAGAGAAGGTGTTTTCACATGGAATAAACTTGAGCAAGATACTATGCATTGAAATGTTGTGCACATGATCAGCAATGAATTCTGCATGAACTTCCTGTTCTGAGGATTTTTAAAACAACAAAAAAACCCAGAGACATACTGCAAAACTTTATGCAAGCAGCTAGAAGAGTATATTTAAGAAAACTTAAACCAATTACAGTTTGTTTCCTGAGATACATTTAAGGAAAACATGACAAAAATTAAGCAACAACTAGTCATTAGTGTCTGTGATTACTTGTGAGTTGTGCCCATAAAAAGATTACACATTTTAATCTATCCTCATTATCAACGCAGCAGATGAGATATTAATTTTCATTAAGGCTTTGAAGACTGATATAACATTTGAATAAAATGTTATTAATTTATGTGGCAACATGAAAAACAGCCTGGTAAAATGTACAGTTAAGATAAAATTTTGTTTGCTTCTGCAGTATGGAAACCCAGAGATCAACCATAATGGCTGAGATGTTAAAAAAAAAGGTTAATTAGGTGGTAGTTTTCATGTTTTGTTTGGTTTTTTTTCAACAGATGTAAAAAAAAAAAATCTTTAAGAGCCATCTGTTAAGCAGAGCCTCTCGGCTGAAGAAACCTAAGAATATGAAAAACTTAACTTCTTTATCTTCTGATCATTTTTAAAGGAAGTCATAAAAACCTGATTCAGAAATCAGTATAAAACTCTCCCAGTTCCCTCCCATATCTTCAAAACCTGTTCAGCTCCCTCTAATGGACAAAACAGTCTTGATTCAGTGAATTTTTAAGTAATATAATTTACTGCCAATTAATACAGCTTCTAATCATCGATTCTAATATTGAGAAAAAGAAAACAATTTAACCCATGAGTGAACACCTTTCCTTCCACAGGCTAAACTGAAACCAAACACTCTTCCTCCTCCCCTTCTTGTCTCAGTTTCCCTTATTTTTGCCACAGGTTACACAGAGCCCACCCCAACTCCTTTGGGAAGGCGACAGGCAGTACAGGAGCTTGGGGTCACGTGCATAACAGTTTCTGTCTGCAGCTCCTCTGCGATTCTCACTGGGTTTCTTCTGCTCCTCTGTGCTTTTTACCAGCTCACCTGCTCTGGCATAGGTGGCCCACAAGTCCCCCAGGGGTGTTCCTCCTCTGGGACTCTTCCTCCCAGATCTCCTGATCAAACCATGATACCTTCAGATCCTTCCTACGCTTTCAATCTTCATCATCTCTTCATTGGAAACGAGAAATCATAATGAAATGAATTTTGCAAATAACCTCTGTCCATTTAAAAAAAAAATCATGATAAACATTTTTTTTTAATCAACAGTGGATCAAGCCCTGTCCCAATAATAATCAGGGGGAAAAAATGGTAACACAAAGAATAAAGCTGAAGCTAAGGACAGTTAGTTGTGCAACCCACTATACACGGTGGACTCTGCAGTTGCAAATGTGGCACAGTCAAACTGCTACCTTACAACTGCAATGGACTAGAGGTATTTTTATCCATCCGAAACACAGAATTTTTTATATACACAAACAATTTGGAAACATATTCTCTTATGACTTAAAGAATTTGTTACTAAAAAAACCAATCAACCTGGAACAGCATATGATCATCCTCTAGCAAGAGGCACTGCAGAAACTGCAACACAGTGAAGGACTGCCTCACTTTCCAATGACTTCTGCAGAGGTTAATCCAAATTTTCAAGCCAGATTTTAAACATAGGGTTGACAGACCAGGAAAGCTAACTGAAAAGCTGCCCAGACCTTGAAATTACATTTAAAACCTATACAAGGAAAGTAAAAAGCCTTTTACCTGAATAGGCCTATCTGCCCATAACTATCTGACAAAAGATTCAGGAAAAATTGAGGAAAGAGGAGGAACAGACAAGTTATCACAAAGGAACTGTTCCTGATTGGGACATCTCTTTCTATAACACAGTAAACATTGAAATACCTTCTTTAAGACTCTTATTCAGTGGTAGCTGACAAAAATCCCTTAAAACCACAAGCATGAGGAAAAATTCCAGAGATATTAAAGACTTGAGGCAGACTTATCAGGGACAAACTGAGGCATAAGAGATTCTTGGGTTATAATCTGTAGCAATGTATTAACTGTTAGATATTCATGTTCAAATAAGCCTCTGATCATCATCCTACCACCTCCTAACAGAAACAGTCACAAGACATAAGCAGGAGCCAGGGAGCCGTTCCAGATTAGGGACTGACTGCTTCTTGCCAGAGGAAAAACTGGAACTAAAGTTAAAAACTGGAGACTTCTGTCAATTATTTCTTTGTCTGCAACTATAGAAACCCTACAGTAAAGTTGGTACTTTAACATATTTAGATATTTGACAAACTTTTTTTTAATGTTATCTGCTTAGCACCTATTACTATTGAATGAAAAAAGCGTTTGACAGACATGCCTGTTTTGATAAAGATTATTAAATTAACCAAAGCAACGGACTCTAAAGTCAATAGAAAGAATACATTCTTGATGGCAGAAAGTTTAGCCTATAATATAATATGCAAAACATCTTACAAAATGAACTTTGACTGGTAAAGCTTTTTAAATCAGACAATAAAAAGTAAAAAACGGTGTTGTCTGTACAATCCGCAATTCATTTGATCAAGATCTGTCTCCTCAGAAAATGAGAACATGAACCCTACACATGTGGATGCAACTGGCAAAAAGTGAAACGAGGAGTAAATGACAATTTCAGAGCAGTTGACCAACACTCTCAAAGGCACCAACAGGATCACAGATGAAAATTATTTTGCCTGGAGCCATGAATACCAGCAAGAAGCAATAGTACCTTAGAGGCATCATCATTTTTCTCTCCTTGCCTTATGATGCTCTACTTGTTTTCTCATTCCTACATCCTCTTTGTAATATCAATGAGCAACTAACTCAAGAAATGATTTATAACCTTAAATTATCGTGTCTATTTGCCCAATCTTTTCCTTTAGGAAGGATACACATAGCTAGGCTACAACTTGCTCTTAACCTTGGGTCATCCAGATTGAATGAAAAAATTGGTTCCAGCTCAAATCCGGTCCAATTAACAGCTTAGAGATACTCAGAGTGTAACACCATCACTTCCTTTCAGCAGCAGTCACTTTTTGGATATTAACCGTGCCTGCTAAAATAATGTTATAGACAAAGAACTTTTAGTGAGGTTCTAAATAACAGTTCAATGTTCAAAATAGGGATCATCCTCTTGACATCACTTCTGCCTCTGCATCCTCTTCTGTAGTCAAGCTTTCCAAGCTTTTCTAAACTTTTCCGTGAAACCTCTTTCAGGTGCTCTAAAGTGAAGAACAGCAAAAATCCATAATGCATAAACACAAGAAACATCCACAAGATGTGCTTCAACACTATGAGGGCAGCTGATGTTTTGCAACAGACTAAAACAGTACTTGAATCTGGGAGCCGGAAAAATTCCAAATGAGCCACAGAAAGTCAGTGTTCCAGCCAAGCAGGAAGAAACAGGTGAGTTAAAGCATTGCTGTTGTGAACAGTGTGGTATTAAAAACATAAGCATATTTCTTGCAAAGGAAGCTTTTGAGCCCAACTCCCCCTCCCCCCCCCCCTTTTTTTTAAAAAAAGAACAAATCCCGGTTCTCCCTTTTATGTTACTTGTACAAGAAACAGTGGCCTGCCTGCTCGGGGTGTTCAGAACTTGAGGTCAGCCACTCCTCTCGGCATCCGCTGAAGCCAGCAAACACACAGACAAAATGAATTGCAGCATAACAGCGGGCAGCTGCTACTCCAAAACAATCTCATGTCACACGCTCCTTTCTGCAGCACATCCTCCTCCCCAGGCCCACAGACCCTGCCTATGTGGAAGCACTGTTCTGCTCCAGTACTTTGAGGAAGAGACATGCCAGCCAGGAGGGGAGGAAGAGCGCACAGTGTGTCAGCACACCACCCACCAGCAGCTGGGCCAGTTCCAGCACAAATGGAGGGTATTTCTGAGCCCCTTCAAAGAAGCCAAAACAAATCAGGTCTTTCCCCTTACATGAGAAGTTTGAGGAACAAATCTTCTCTAAAAGAAACGATCAGAAAAGACAGGGTGTAGCATTAATCTTTACTGGGCTAAGGAAACACGCCAGCAGACTTACACAGCCAAGATGTTTCATATTACATCTGAATTATGCAGCAGAATAACACCGAACAACTGGTAATTATGGAACAATGTTAATAGTACAGCAGCATTTTTACCACAGTATCATCTAGCACTCCAAGAGATCATGGTAAAAATCACGGCTGCACCTACGGAAGCAAAAGAGGAGATGCCAAAAGCCTCCCATGAAGAAAAGGCTTAGAAGAAAATTGCAGTACAGCAAAGAACGTTGCTGGAACCAATTTTAGTGCTTAACTTCTGAATTCAAGACTTCAGGACCTAAGAGGTTGCAGAGAGAGCTGGTGGGACGGATGAATGAAGAGCTGCTCCCAAGGAGAACAGAGAGCTCCGCTTGAGTAGCTTCACGAAACAGGTTGAGAGTTTTTCCTTAGATACACCAAACATGCAAACACCAAAGCCGAAGGCAAACAATTCAAACATAAGGACAATGTTAGCCCACAGGAAAAAGTGGTCATAAATAAATATGGATTCCTGAGCAGCAAAGGAATAGCCTTCCCATAGGAGTAATGGAAAATAACAGCCTACACAAGTTTTAAGAAAGTCCTTAATAATTTATGAATGACCTAATGAGAGAGGGAGACGACTCCACAATCCAGAAGTCCTATGTCTGAATTACTGTCGTGCGGTTTTGAAGCATTGGATGCACCCACTGCAGATGCTTTTCTCTGTTGTGTTTGAGTAAGTTTCCTTCAGACTCGCCCGTCATTTGGAAATTACTCCACGACAAGTCTGAAGCGTTGGGTCATTCAGTAACCTAGCCTTTATCAAAACTCAAAACCTACTTAAGTTTTCCAGGCTCTTGGCACATTCCACATTCATCACCTAAACAGATATATGTAATGCAAACAAAATTAAACATTTTAGGCTGTTTTCCTCAGTGAAAGGAAGTTGCTGCTATCACATTTTGTCTTCCTACATCCTGCCCCTCATCAGCCTGTCAATCATTTGTCCAATTTAATCAAACTCTACGGAAGGGAGGATGCTAAACCCCAAGAAGTTCCAGGAAACCAGAGGCAGGATGAGCCTGTTTCTCATCGGCCCTGAGGAAGTGGCCAATGCACCAAAGCGCTTGCGCGCACTAATTCTGCAGCTGCATTTTGACCTTTCAATGAAATTCCCTGTGTTTGCTGCCTCTTGTCTGGCTAGCAGAGGGCTTGGGAGACAGCTCAAGGTTGCCTGCTGCGTGATCCAAAAGGGAGATAGTAACCTCGCTGCAGCAAAACAAATGGAATAACAGTCTGCAGGAAAACCGCATGCCGCTTCTTAAACTGCATCCGTACAGTCCCATCGCAAGCTGTGTTTAAAACCATGTATCCGCTTTATACATATTAAGAGCATTTATCTCGAGTTTTCTTTAGAAAAGAACTATGCATTTTTAATTTACCCTTTTTCTCAGAATGAGACAAAAACAGCCGTAACACAGGAAAGCTATTTACCTCCAGTAATTTTATGAACATTTCCCATTCATTTCCATAATTAAAGAGAGCTGCAAAATAAACATCTCTCCTCCATCAGCCTTATATTTGTATTATCTTATATAAGGTAAAATTATTATATCTTATATTATCTACTGAAACAGGGGGAAAAACAAACGAATAAAACGGCTCAGCACAAAAATCTCTTTTTCCTGAGTAGTGATGAAGAAAATAAAAGGGTTTTGGCAACAACGGCAGAAGTCATTTCTGTTTTGCATCCGCATCGCTCCCAAGCGAGAAAAGACAAAATCGCCCACAAAAAGGCTGTGGCAACCCGCGGACAAGCAGAAGGCTATACGTTTTGTTTCCGAAGAACAACCCGGGACAGCCCCAACTACCTTCCTCTCCCTCCCAGGAGAGGCCCAAGACCCGACTTCCATCACCCATCCGCTCAAGAACTCGCAGCCGCCACCCCACCGCCCTGAGACCCCCCGGCCCGGCGCCTCCTTGCCTTCCCCAGGAGAGGCCTCAAGCACCGGCGCTGGCGGGGGGTATCCCATACACATCAGCCCCATATGGCAGCAGGGTGGCCGTCGCGGCCCGGCCCGGGTGACCCCGCAGGCCTCGGGGCGGCCTCGGCCTGCTGCGGGAGGGCGGCCCCGTGGCACGTGAAAATCTCCGGGACCCATCGCCCTCTCAAAAAAGCACCCGCAAATGTCGGTACCTTCACGCCTCAGCGACGCCTCAGCGACGCCTCAGACCTTTTCGGCAGCGAAAGAGGCCCCCGAGGCGCTTCTGAGGGCAAAGCCCCCTCAGCATCTCCCCACACCCGCAGGCCCCGCGCCGCAGCACCGGCCTCCCCCCCGCTAAAAAAAAATAAAAAAAATAATAAAAAAAAAAAATTAAAAACCCACCCACAAAAAAAAACCCCACCCACCCTCCTTCCCCCCTACCCCCAAACTACCCCCCAGACCGCCGCCTCATACCCGCGGGCAGCGGGTCTCCGCCTCCGCCTACCTGCGCCGGGCTGGGTCCGGGCGCCTCGCCTCCGCATCGGGGCGGGCGGCGCGGCCCCGCCGCAGGTAACGGCCCCGCGGGAGCCGGCGGAGGGAGGGGGGCGGTGGCGGCGGGGAGGGGCGAGGGCGCCGGTGGCACGTGGCGGAGCGCAGCCAATGGGGGCCGAGCGCGGCTCCGCGGCGGGGCGGGGGGAGCGGGGCCTGCGCCGGCCGGGGCCGAGGGGCGGCAGCCGGAGCGCCGTGGAGCCCCAGCCGGTCGGGGCCGTAGCTTCTCGTGGTTGTTATTTCGCGAAACGAGCATTTTCCAGACCTTTCTTTCCTCAAGAAACCGTGGGTGTGGGTAGTGGTTTTCCCCCCCGACAGCCAAGGGGCCGTGCGGGGGGGCCCCGCGCCCCCTCCTCCGTCCCCTCAGCCCAGCCACCGCTGCTTCGCTGCCTCATGTCTGGCTGCCCGTGCGGCGCCTTCTCCTTCTCCCTGTGGAAAAACGAGCTCGGTCCCAAAATCACAGCATTTTAGCTGCTTTTATTGTGCCTTCTACTCCCTGGAGCTTGGGTGCGTGAGGGTTTTCAGGCCTCTCCGCAGCCGTCCTAGGAACTTCAGTTTTCTGACAAAACCCACCCAAGATTGCCACCGTAAGCGTAAAAAAAAATGTCTGATTTAGTGGTGGACTCATGTAAACGGCTGCTCGACTTGCAAGAGAAGAGAAATGACCTTGTAGACCTGCCTGACCATGAGCGTAGAAGTCACAAGTTGAACCACCAAAAAAAACCAACAAAAGAGCTGAAAAACCACTGGAGCAGAGCTAGAAGGCCTGGGCGCCGGCTGCGGGAGAGAGCTGATTAAGCAAGAAAACAGATTAAGTCATTACAGATTGTGCTAGAGAGGGATTTTTGAATTTTTTTTTTTAATATTTGGCTTATTGCTATGGTATCTAAAAATTGCTCGCTAACCTAGATGGCTGTTGCAAAACAGAAACAGCAAATTCCAGGCATTGGTGGCTGCTAGTTTGGGAGCGCTGGTATTGTGTGTAACACGCTACAGCAGCCATGTCAGGAGAGCTGAGGGGATATGCTTGCTCTTAAACAAGGTGGGATAAAACTGGCGCTGCAGCGTTGTTCACAACTAAAAAGGGGTGATGTGGTAGAGGTCCACATCGCTTCCCCATGGGGAGAACTGCTGCACAGCGCTACACACATGATTTTCTGATGGGTACATATGTTCCCTTACCACAAGGGATGGATGAGTTCATGTCCTGAAGCAGGGTGGTTTACACGCTTTTGAATTTTAAACAGTATAAATACAGGTGTGTTTTTTATCCCTATATCAGTTTTTTCTTCACAGTTCTCGCTAAACAACGTCTTTTAATCCCTACAATGGATGATACGTTGCTTTTGTCTTCTGTCGGCTGTTTGGTGGTTTGATTTGTAGTCAGGGCAGATCCTTGATCACTTTTTTGTACAATTTAAGAGAAAATATACACGTCAGAAAGAAAATATTTCCTTCTCCATTTTTTCAGCTGTTGGCATAACCGAGGACAGATTTATTTAGGATTAGCTCTTAAATTTAGTCCTCCATAATTGCAAGCAACCATTCATTGGTTTGGGCTTTCAGGTGAAGCCAGAAGATGCAAATAAAGACCTCAACTGTACAGCCAGGCATGCCTCAGGGTGTCACAGGGCCCATCACATGGCTGGGAAACAACCAGGCTTTGCCATCAGCCTTGAAGAAGAGCAGCTGTGAGAAAGTTACATTATCTTCATTCCTAAAAAAAAAAAATGCAGGAGTGATCTCAGTAGATTGGAAATAAAACCTTAATAAATCTGAGAAAAAACATCACTGTAAGAGAAAAAATGGCATCTCTAAAAAGAAAAAAAAGGAGAAATAGCAGAAAGCATTTCAGAACATGTTTACATAAAAAAACATGAAAAAGAACTATGAATAGATTAAAATCAGTTTTCAACTGCTATATTTGCTGCTAAAAGTATTTCACTACAGCAGCTTTGACGATGGCAGTGTAACACATCGTGGCAGTAAATATGTCCGGGTTCGGACGTGAGAGGTGCGTGCGGCGGTGTGCACGTAGCTCACACTGCTGGGCAGTGCTGGAAGGGTTGATGGGCAGAGAGGCAGCATCTCCTCAAACCTTATACAAAGGTTATTCTCATGAACTCTGAGGTTTGTAGTTTATAGACTTGATTCTCAGAGACATTGAGATGCTTAAACATATAGTTAGGCATGGAAAGGGGTTTTTAAGTGCACCTGGGCACCTCTTTGCTGAATCAGTGGGAGTTAGGCACCAGAATGCTTCTGAAAGCCTCGCAACATGTTTATCCACAATATATTTATTTAAGCAAGCCTGTGAGCACCATCCCCTTGGTACATGCACCAGCTGCTAAAAGAAAATTATTTATTTGGGTCTGGTTTTAGATTTGTGCACACCTGTTATTTTCTAAGTTGATTTTTTAGAATTGCCTTTTTACCCCCCTGTAAAAAAATTATTATTTTAGTTGTGAGCTTGTTTCTAGCTACTTCCATAAACTTTACTTTTCTGTAGTGGAACTGGGACCGTGGATGCCTTTCAGTTTTTATTGGTGAATAGGAGCAAGCACTGCTGAATCAGAGACCTCAGAGATCTCAGCTCTGAGCATTAGGTCCACACAAGAAAAATGTTTTCAGGTTCAATCACCAATTTTGCCTTGTGGAAAGAGTGTGAGTCATGGACTCTGCTGCTTCCCATGTTCCAGCTGTCCTGCTTTGATGGGTGGGGTAAGGTAAGTCATCGCTTTAAAAGGGTGCTCCATTTAAGTAAATGGCTCTTATTACCAGTCTTTGTAATTATATCTGTGGCACAGCTCTAATGGTTTTATTAAGCTGTGTTATGCTTTAGTGTTTATTCTGATTGATGAATGAATTACAGAATAGTGACATTGCTGTTGTACTAGAGAAGAAATGCTTAGACAGTCCCGCTGTAGTTCACAGGAGAAGTATTTTCTCAACAGAGTGCTTTTGTAACTAGGTGTTTGTTGCTAAAAAAGCAGGCTGTTTTCCACAGTAATTTAAAAAAAAAAGTGTCTCCTGTGGTTCGACATAAATTGTATACCTAGAACAGCGTATATAATGACATTACTCATCCGTATAGGTGGGACCTGCCCAATTTGCATGGAGGACAAAGGCAAAACCACATGGATATTTATCATCTTCATGTCCAATCCCACTCTCCTACTTGGAAGATGACTTCTTCTGTCACTGTCCATGGAAGATGCTTAATGTCAGCACAAAGAAATCAAAATACATTCTAGAATCAGGTAAGGACAAAATAATGGAGATAGGACTCCATTGCAGAAATCCACACCTCCCAGCTGTGCTAAAAGAGGACCAGTTACAGGAATAATTACGCAGTATGCATATACCCCCCTGCCATGAACAGCATGTGAAACCATTGCCTGCCCGTCTTCTTTCAAACTGAGACAGGAGCTGCAACATTATTAATCTCAGTGGGAAGGTAGCCCCAGGTTTTGAAAGCTAATAGGAAAAGTGAACAATCAAAGTTGTTATGTATTATATTGTTGAGATGTAAAATACAAAGGCAGGACGAGGCATGCCAGTGGATGAGTGATGCTGTATTTTAAAGAAATGTTAGAGGATCTTTCAATTACCAGTTAACTCTGTCAATAAATAAGGTAGAGCCTCAGTGGATTGAAGTCCCAGAAATAAATAGGGAATGCAGTACTAGGACTGCATCGCTAGTCTAGCTAACAAGGAGGGAAGATCAGAGTGTCTGCAGTCATAAGTGTCTTCAATAATTCAAATGTAGGTTGGGTGAATGTTACGGGTCGGGGTAATACTGTATCTAACTGTTTAGAAACTGCCAGTGACTGCTAGCTGGGAAATCAAAAGAGAAAAGGAAATCCCTGGTTTGGTCCTAAACAATATTATTGATGAAGAATCACGCTGTAGCAGTAACTGTATCGTCCTTGGATTCAACAGCCTTGCAGCACCAACAAAAAGAAAATCAGTAGTAGTCTGCTTTCTTTTCAAAAAAGCAGAGTAATATAAAACAAGACAAACCTTTCATTAAAAGGGGCCTAAAAGGAATATCTAAAAGAGTTAAGTCTTCACGGGTGGCATAGAGACTGTTTAAAGCTGCTGTTCTGGAGGCAGAACAAATGCCCCAGAAAAAAAGAATTCCTAAAAGGAAGGTTGTGTGAGTAAAAAGCATGGTAAATGGCATTACTAGATGAAGAAGGCTTCCCTCAACAAGCAGAAGTTATATCCAAATTAGGAAAAGACTCTAACCTCTGATGGGTGAAATACAAAAGTGTCATAAGCAGCCAGAAAAAGGAGGTTTAGGGTCAACATGCAAAAGATTAAAAAAAAAAAAAGCAAGTCTTTCTTGGAACAGATCAGGATGCCTGCCAAAGTTTGACTGTTCTGTAAGGCAAACAGATTGTTTAAGATGCAGAAGACACAGCCATAAAAGACAAGCTAAATGGATTTTTGCATTTGTGAATGGCGTGGATGAGCTTGGGTGAACTCCAGTATTGGGAAGATTCTTTAAGGGGCGTAATTGTGAAAACACATCTCGGATTAAAGTTTAAGTATAAAAGATGAAGAAGCACATTAACAAAATAAGTAGCCAACTGCTGAGGCCAGGTGGTGTTCAACCAAGAGTTTTCAAGCAGCTCAGAGATTAAATAGTTCAGGTACTAACTGCTGTCTCTAACTTCTCATTTAAAACTACCTCGGCATCAGGGGGAACTGGAAAGTTGCTCATGTGAGACCAGATTTTTGAAAGGATTTCGGAGAAGATTTTGGAAGCTGCAGTCCCGGAAGCCTGACATCCTTACTAGACAAATAAATAGAAATTATGCTAGAGAACAGAAAAGGCTTAGTGGGCAAATGAAGATGACACATTAGGGCAAGTCATTATGGCTTTTGGTAAAGCAAATTAGTGTCTCACAAATCTATCAGCTTTCTTTGAAGAAGTCAACAAGCTTATGGACCAGGGAAGATTCAATTAACTGTCTATGATGATTTCCAAAAGCACTCAGTAAGATTTCTCCCCAAAGGAAGTAAAAAAATAGACTGCTAATGGATATGAAACATGGACAAATAACTGATAGAAGTGGTGGTGAATAGTGATTTACAAAATGTGCTGATGATACTAAGCTATACAGGGTAGGGCTAACTGAGAAAAACTGTGACTTTATGTTACTAGTAGACTCAGTGACAAAATTGCAGGTGAAATTAAAATCAGATAAATACGAAAGGCTAGAACTGTAAAAGATTAAAGATTAAAAAAATTTAAAAGACTTATCAGAAAGGGTTTCCAGATGGAGCATGGCAAACTTGATTGGGTCACTTCAGTCTGCAATGGTGGAGGAATAATATCACAGTCTATATAAAACCTTCAGTGGTCCAAATAAGGAAGAGGAATCAAGATTGTTCACGAATTTATCAGACACAAGAACTGAGGTACATCAGGTGAAGGTAGAGCTTGGAAGGCTCAGAGAAAATAAAAGGAGGTAGTGCTTCATACAGTCTATAGTTAAGCTATAAGAAGACTTTGCTTCATGTTATTGTCAACCAAAACTTTGCACAGGCTTTAAAAGCAACTGAAAAATCATCAAAGACTCTTGATGTCTTCCTGACTTGCAAAGTGCTGGAGCTGGGAAGGTATTTTGGGGAAATAAAGAACGTGTTTGTCCTGTTCTTATTCCCTTCCTACTCACATACTATCAGCTACTGTCAGAAACTGCTGGGCTTGATGGAGCTTTCATCCAACCAGGTATTGGATTTTATGTACTTACGATTATTTTAACATAGTCAGACTGATAATATTACTTCCCAACCCAACTGTTATAATGTTCTTAAACCATTTCAGGTCATTAGATAATTGTGTAGGGTTTCTGCGCCTCCTTTTTGTCTTTGCCTTAACTCCACTGTTCTGTGTACCTTACTATTATGTTTAAGCCCATGTGCATTTTTGACACTGCCCACTATTTTGAAAAAAAAATTCTCATTAAAAGTCTTTAATATGTCCTTCCCATGGGCATTAAAAACAAACTAATGCCTGCAGGTGTACTGCCTTTCTCACTTCCAGGGGAATGCAGGTGGTCATAAATACAACCTAGTTGGAAGAAATAATGTTATACGTGGTGGCTGCTCTAAAGGAAGAAAAAACATTGTATTGTGAAGTCATCAGTGGTCAAAATGGGTGGATGCAAAGCAGTTTGTTATTCTTCAAACATCTAAAAAGTCATTGTGAATTAAGGGGAAATGGGATAGAAATATTCATACTTCCTGGTTTTACTGGTGCAGACAGGCTATTGGAGTAAAGAAGTATCAATACAAATGTGTAATTATAATGATGGTCCTTTTGAGTTTCTTTTTCCTAGAAGAAAATATTTGCATGCAGTTCATATTGTTTTAAGTCTATTAATAATTGTACAAAGCCTTAACAGCAGAGATTGTAATGTATGTATTAATAATGCATTTGCAGAGAAAAATATATTAATGCTTTCCTAAATGCTCAATTAAGCAATTACCTAATGACAAAAAGCATTAGTAATAGAGAGCAAGTATAACCTTAAATCATTTTACAAGATTGTAGATGTCTACGAGTTTTTCTAAGCAGTTAAGAGAGAAGAGGATGTGGAGTGAAGCAGTCTGAGAGGAGAAAGTCATCCAGCCTTGGGAGATTGTCACATGCTTTCTCCATGGCTCAGCTGGTCAGGAGGCGTGCCTTGGCCACAAGACTGTGGACTGCCACTCCTGGGAATATTAAATACGATCACATCAGCCTGAGCCAAAAGAAAGACTTTTCTGGCTTCTTTCTTCCCTTTCTTTCTCCCTTCCTGGAAATGTCCATCTTAAAATGGAAACTGAAGCAATCTACAACACCAAGCAAAAGGAGCAAGTCTGTAGATTTGATTAGCAAGCTTTCTTTTGGACTTAGGTATATTTTGCCTTTTTTTGTTCTAGAACATTACTAATTCCTGTGCAGCTCCTTTAGCAGTTATCTTTAAAATCCAGTAAAAATCACTGATATGATTTGTCATTTTTTCCTGAATTTTGCTTAGGCAGATTAGTAGATTTCTTCAGAGTAAAATATCACCTGCTGGTTTAGATTCCAACACTGTGGTTTTGATCAGCCTGTTTACGTAGCATATCTGCTGTAACCTTTGGCATATCTCTGAAGCAGGGCCCTAAAAAAAGAGTTGTTTAATGGGAAGTATGTACACACCTCAGACCACACTATTTTTGTGCCATTCTTTATCAGTTAAGCAAACTTTCAAGTCACCTTGTCTACCATTTTTTAGATAAGCTACTCTGCAGATAAACTTAAATGACATACTTTAGGCAATTCAGGTTAGAAGGGACCTCAGGAGATCTCTTCTCCAATCTCCTCCTCAAAGCAGGGTCAGCTCTGAGGTCAGACCAGGTTGCTCAAGATGTTATCCAATCAGGGCTTGAAAATCTCCAAGGATGGAGTTTGCACAACCTCCTTGGGCAACCTGCTTGGGTGTTGTCACAGTAAAAAAGTTTTTCCTTATATCTAGTCAGAACCTCTTGTGTTGCAACTGATGCATGTTGTCTCTCCATCCTCCCACCATGGACCCCAGTGAGGAGCCTGGCTCCATCTTCTTGATGACATTTTCACAGGTACAGGGGGGCTGCTGTCAGGTCACCTATGAATCTCTTCTCTAGGCTGGATGAGTTCCCAGTTTCCTCAGTCTTTCCTCATGCGCTATACCTCATTGAGGTATAGCCCTCAACCATATTGGTGGCCCCCTCCAGATGTCTGATTTAAAGTGCTAGTTAGAGGGGTGTAATTGATCTACTGCCTAGGATCCTGTTAATATCACCTAGGATGCTTTTTGGCCTTCATTGCTTGCAGGCACACTGCTGGCTTATGTGCAGCTGGCTGTCTACCAAGACCCCAGGTCCCTCTCAGCAGAGCTGCTCCCCACCCAGTCATTCCCCAACGTGTGTCATTGCCAGGAGTTCCTCCTTCCCTGGTCCAGGGCTTTCCATGTGTCCTTGTTGAATTTCATCAGGTTTCTGTTGTCCCATTCCTCTAGCCTGTGTAGGTTATTCAGAGTGGCAGCCCTGCCCTCAAGCATATGGACTGGTCCTCCCAACCTGGTGTCACCTGCAGGCTTAATGAGAGTGCACGCTGTCACCTCTTCCAGGTCATCAATAAAGATCTTAAACAGGACAGGTCACAGGGTAGACCCGTGCAGTACTCCACTTCTTAGCAGCCTCCAAGAGGAGTACACCCCAAAAACTACTCTCTGAGCTTGATCATCCAACCAAGTCTTTACCCATCTTGTTGCCCACTCCCCCAGGCCATGACATCCGTAACTTGGATACAAGAATATTGTTGGAGAAACTGTTGAAAGCTTGATAAAGTTAAAGTAAATGGCATCCACTGCTCTCCCCTCATCCACAAATCCAGTCATTTTATCATAGAAGGGAATCAAGTTGACCAGGCATGATTTACCCTTGGTAAATCCAGACCTTTTCCCAGTTACCTGTCCTTCAGGTGCCCAGAAATGTGCTCCAGAGGACATGGTCCATGATTTTCACAGGTTCCAAAGTGAGACTGTTCCACCTGTTTTCCCCAGGTTGAACTTTTGGCCTTTTTTGAAACAGTGTTTGGCGTTTGCTCTTTTCCAGTTGTTGGGGTCTTCCACCAATCTCTATGACCTTTCAAAGATGACAGAGTTTGGCCTTGCAAGGACATCAGCCAGTTCTCAGCACCATGGATGCAGTCTGTTAGGTCCCATGGACTTGTATGAGTCAAGTTCTCTCAAGCAATCCTTTGACTTGACCTTCATCCAGTGCTGTGTAAGTTGCCCCATGCGTAACTTTAAATGAGATACATTAGTATTTTACAGCTAAGTCATGGCACACGTATGTTTGTTCATGCCCATGTTCAGACACACAAAATACGGCCAATTTGTGGTGCCAACTTAGCAAAGCAGAACTAGTGTCTTTACTGATTCAGCCCACTGTAAACTGATAAAAAAGCACCATGCTATTGAGAAAAACACAGCTGTAATCTTCACAGCAGCTTTGCATGAGGTAAACCAGATATGCAGTGATTAAAACAACGATAAGGAAGAGGCCAGTGAGGCCATGATTGAAGGAGACCTCCCATCCCTTCCTCTCTGCAGCCTCCAGGAGCACCTCTGGTACAGGGCTAAACTCAAGGCAAGCCAGAGAGCCATGGTGAAAAATACTTTGTGCGAGCAGCAGAATGGCAACTTGTTATGAATAAGGCTAAGCTGCCACAGCGATAGTAAATGGATAAAATAGAGGACTGCACTAAGGCTACAGCTGCCAGGCACAAACTCTGCCAGGCAGACGTAGAAGATGTAAAGCTGTTATAGAAGGGGAAGGTGCTTATTAGCTCTGCTCCAGGGTTGAGAGAGCTTCTCTTCAGGCAGTGGTAAGATCTGGGAAACTGAGCAGACATGCACGCTGTTGATTGCTTTGGTGTATGCTTTCCTAAAAGTGTTTTTACCTAATATAAAGTCATAAGTTAACTCTGTCTGGGCATAACATATATAACTCAGTTACGAGTAGCAGTGCTAAGACCGCTGAGTTGCAGTCACATCTGCAGGGAGATGCCCTGAAACCAAAGCCAAAGCTTTGCTTTGGGAGGAGGGGGATTTTTGTTTATGGGAGCCATTGAAGGGTGACCATTGACCTCCAGCCAACCAAACACGCCCAAACATTTCTGTTTCTATTGCCTTGTGTTGTATTTTCTCTGCTTTCTGTGAGCCCAAAGGAGTAATGAGGAGGAAAAAGCTGATTTAACATTCCCTGACAGACACAAGAGCAATTACCAGAACCCATCAAGGCTTTTCTCAGCTGCGGAAAGTGTGAAGAGCGTTATTTTGACAACGTGCCATATGCAGACAGGGTCCTGCTTTGTGTTACGTTGTGAATAAATAGTGCCTGGCCGTGTCAGGAGTTCATCAGGATCTGCCGTGTCAGGGTTTTCAGGATCTGCCGAGGATCTGTCATTGAAGAGTTTCTTTTACTTCTTGAAACTGCGTAACAAATGAAATGAAGTGTGCTCTCTGCAGCACGCAGTTTTACTGTGCCATAATAGGAATCACAGCAGTACAAAACAATGGAAAAGCTTGAAAAAAACAGGCAAGATGGAGGCTGTGTAAGGAATAAATCAAAACAGTCCAGTTTTCATACCATGGAGATGTGAGGCTGCTCGCTGGTGTCCGATGTAGAAGGACGCAAGTGCTGAGAGCAGGGGCTTATTTAGGCTGCTCTGGGCAGTTTTGACACATCCCACATACTGAGCATATAAACCCCACAGCTGATCCCTCCTCTCCAGAAAATTCACCCCAGCAAATGTCCCCATGCCCCTGCCCCATGACAAACCCAGCAGGGCACCTCGGTCTGGGACCCACCACATGTAATATCTCTGTGTTTCTGTCTGCCATCATGTGGTCAGACGTGTAGCCCATGCATGACCAGAGCATCTTCTGAGCGGGTCCACACTGTCTCCTTCCTTCTTTCTTTTTTTTTTCCTCCCACTGACAAGATCAGGTTTTCTTTTGAGGAGTACTCACCAAAAGCAGGCCAGTCCAAGTCATTCTTAAATAAGATTAATTTGATTCAACAGCTCACAGAAAAAGAGATTCCTTCCACTTTTTCTCTGTAAATCTGGGTAGATGTTACAACAAGGGCCAGTGGGCACCCATGTCTTGCCTTAATAATAGGCAGGGGGCAGGGGCATGCATTTAGGGCTGGGGGCTCAGCAGTGCTTCTAGGACCCTTCCTTCGGAGGGTGGACTCAGCTGCCAGCCTCTCCACTGCAGTAAGACCATCAACACTTCTTGCGTGTGGAAGATGTCTTATCTGGACAGAAAAAACAAAGCTGCTCTTCCTGGAAATGTACAAATGTTAAATCACACTCGCTCGCTGATATTGCTGAACTTGTGCCAGAGAACAAAAGAGGCGCCTGGGCCAAGATAAATCAACGCTGAAAACAGACAAGAGTATCATTTGCCAGCTAGGCTGGTGAGTCAGTTCAAAACCAAGTGCCCTGAGCCAACGCATGCCATTTCTACCCTTCCCACTGCTGCCAAATGACTTGCTTAAGATGTGGCATTTCAGGTTGAGAAACAGAAATAATGTGGTTTTGACATTGTAAAACGGATTTGTAGAGAATTCTTCCTGCAAAAGCATGTAACCTGAAAACCCAGTTGCAAGATTGCTTGGAGGCATCTTTGGACCTTCTCCATACTTTGGATGCTCAGTGTGTTGTGACATGTCTTTACTTTGACTTAAATTTGCACTGTCTATTCTTTCTATTTTTGTTTCCATTTAGTTTTTATTTCTGCTGGAAAAAAAAAAAAAGGGATCTTTGGAATACGTGTTGGTTTCTGACCACTTTCTTTCTACTGAAAGATTTGTTCCTGAGAGACAGGGGCTAAAGCCTGCGAGCTCCTGGCTGTTCAGATGTTGCCTTGGTGAACTAGAAGTATAAATACAGCTCTGTAGCCAAGGCAGGAGGAAATACTGCCAGTCTAGTCTTTGCTTTCAAGAAGAGTGTTGAATGAGAAACCACAGAAATAATTTGTGGGAAGGATGCTGTGTTTTAAAACACAATCAGAAACATATTTTGTTATTTTTGCAATGTTTGTTATCAAGAAAGCTGTCATTCACCTTTCTTGAATATTATTCTTATTTTTAAGCCTTGCAGAGTAAGATGTATGATCTCCATGAGCTGACAACTACAGGACACTAGTTCTACAGGAACATGGTGAATACTTAGGACGGATTGATGTACTCAGGGAGTATGTGAATGTGGCAGCAGTTCACATTGCCTTGCTTTGCTGAGAGCTTTCTGCCTTGCAGATAGAAGATGCCACCGAGCCTCTTGTAATGTACCACAAAGGCTGCCCTTTCCTGCCCTGCATCGCAGCACCAAGCCTGAGAGAGGGGCCACGGTTTTTCCTGGCTTTTCCCTTTCTCCCAGCAGTGCTGCCGTATCATCCCCTTCACCAGCATTGCTGTTTCCCTGCCAGGTCGCTTTTTACCCGTTATCCCTTCTACCCAAGCAGCAATTTCCATCCCTCTGGCGGTGCCCACAGTGCTCCCTTCCCTGGCAAGCTGAGCCCAGCCAACACATTTCCTTCTCCGGGATGCAACCCGAGGTTAACCTGAGCCTTTTTTATTTTTAGCTGAGACTTTAACTGGCTGGGAATCTGTGCGCTGAGAATGCTAGCAGAAAGAGAGGTCTTTCCAAAACCTGTGGGAAATATTAAGGTGGAAGAGAGACTGGTTGTTTGAATGCCCCTTTACAGACTTTTCTCTCTCCTCTGGTAAGAGACCAGTGATACCTTTCTTAGCCCTAAAGTTAGTTTTTATAAATACTTCCCTTTTTAGGTCTGGGGCAGCCTTCAAAAATTGAAGCCGAGCAGCCAGTGCTGCAGAGCTAAGGCATGGCAGCATCGCTGCGGCGGCGGTGCCCATACCGTAGCGTGACAGGCGCCGGAGCTGCCAGACGAGACTGCGGTTCTTCCTCCGCAGGTGGTTTCAATTCACTTGTCAGGAGGTTTTCTGGCACTGCTGAAAGCAAGGCAACAGGCGGCAAGCTTTGTCAGTAGGACCTCAGGGATGTCAGTCTGGCCTTTGGTGTTATAATCCCTTATAAAGATCATAACTGCTTTAATTAGGGGTATGAACTCTTCTGTTTGGTTGGGTTGGTTTTTTTCACAGAGGCATCCTACCAGGAAAAGCCACCAATACTTTGCATAAACATGCTCACATCGTTATAGTTTATTTCCCTCCCCAAATGGAAATGCACTTATATCACTATTAAATACTTACTGCTTTGAAGTTCATTAGTTTAAAAGCATTAGAGAGAAAGCAATGCATTGAAAAGCGTGAGGGTGAAGTGGCTTCAGAGGAAATGAAGCATTTGTGTATTATCTTCATTTTCTGTTCCATAACAAACAACAAGCTTTAAGGACATTCACCATCGCTGTGGCCACGGGGGCCACGCTCACTATTTAATCTTGAATAGTGAAAAGATCTTTTCTGTGACTTCTTTATTTTGGCTGAAAGATTGGTGGGACGACCCTCCCAGAGCGTTTGCTGGAGTATCTTCTCTCAGCAGTAACTGCACTTGCTGTGGTTATGTTGACAAATGTTCCTGCTATAGCCTATAATGAAAAGCCCTTATAAAATTCATTGCCAATGTCCCCCCTGATCCTAGGAGCTGTTTGATGGAGTCATGGATGATTGTGGAGCTCCTACTTATAGCATGGGGTCTCCTCACCCCGCTGCAGACCTTGCTAGACAAAGGAGGGTGAATCCTACCTTAAATGTGCCCGTTTTTTTTGGCTGCTGCAAAGGAAGCCCAGGGCGTCTGGCTCAAATATCCCCATCGCTGTGGGAGGCCTGAAGGTTGGGTCAGATGAACCTCAGGGGAAACAGCATCAAATTTCAGATAAACAGCATCAGGCAAGCAGATACATAGACCTTGCCTTAAGCAAGGTTGAACAGTATTAAAAGGCTAGAATGGAAAAGAAAACGAAAAGCTCATTTAAGTAGACATTACAGTCCCTGATGGATAGTAACAGGGATCTGCAGAGCTGGAGACCAAAAAAATGCAATGGCTTAGATGGCTCACACACGAGTGTGGCTGTGAGTCACCTATTTGCAGCTTTTCTTCAGCAGCAGCAGTGAGCAGAGGGAGTAGCCTGTTTGCAAACCACACAGAAGAGCCATAGAATATGGCTATTTAAATCAAATTAGAGTTATAAATTTCACTGATAATGTAATTGTATTCTCGGGTAATTCTATTCATATCTATATTCTTCCAATCACCCTGTGTTGGGGAGGATAAGTGTTTTATTGCTTCTTATGAAAGATATGAAGAGTAAGGTGGGTAACTATCTTGGAAAATGTGGTCCTTGGCTTTCTTTTAAATCAATATTACTACTATTTAATTAGTGGTAAGAAGACAGAGCTCAGTTTACTTGCCCCAGCCACCTTTACGTATCACTAGCAAAAAAGTGGGCTTTTAATACAGCAGAAAAGCTTCTAAAAACTCTGAAGATGTAATCTAATCCACAGTAGCCACCCTTAGTCATCATTATCTTTGGAAATTATACAGTTTGACATTCTTCATGTGTGGAGATGAAGGTGGGATGGAAAGGTTTTGGCCAAGAAGTCCTAGAAGTCACAGACTATGAGAGCTTCTCAGCATCAGCTTCAAAAACCCCTGTTTACAGCAGATACAGGATGGGTAAAGAGGGCTTTTTAGAACCTTAGAGTAAGAACTTCATTTTCTTTTTAGCCACAAATGAATACAATTTGTTCTGCAATAAATCTGCCATAGCTTTTCATTGGACAAAGTTCATCTAAAAAGACAAAGGGGAAAAAAAAAAAGAAAAAAAACATTTTCAGCCTCTTTTTCATCAGTAATGCACTAAAAATGGTGTTTTCACGTGTCCTTTTAAGTGACATTTCTCCAGCCATCCTGTAGCAAATTGCAATAGAACCAGTGTCTTGCTCCTCTGGCTGGCTGCTTGAAACACTCCCAAAAATATTTGCAACCACAAGACTTAGCTGTGAGGCCAGTTTGACACCTAATACCAATGATCATTTAATTGGTTCACATTTGCTTTTACCTGATGCTCTACATACAGCTGGCCAGATCCTTCTCTATTTCCCATTTTGAGGGCACATGAGACCTTGCATCCCTAGGGGCAGTGAGGCTCCTTGTGAAATGTGGTTGGCTTTTTTGGTCCCCCAACAGGAAAATAATACTAAAAATAATTCAAGAATCAGCCTTATCTTTATCCTTAAGGAAAGAGTTCACTTTGTTCAGACCTGCCAGGTAGGGCTCATGCAGTTCTCTGATGTTTCATTTTTGGCTTACATACAGCCACTTTTGAAGTCTGGCAGCACTGGAAGAACGTGTGTGGAGATTTCAGTATACAACTGAGACAAGAAATCTCACCTTCCTGATGCTATTTACTTCCTCATCACAGCTTGGCAGCACCCCTCTGGTTTTACTGCCATGTTCGTGTCTTCTGCATTAATCACGCTGCTTCCCAGCCTGCACAGTGTGACCAGCTCTGCTCTGTACAGACCACCGTGCAAGCCTGGCCCCGGTTCCAGTAACCTTCTGGACGTGCCTTCTGTTGGCCTTCAGCACGCTTTATTTGTCCCGCTGTCTCTTTTGAGTGCCGCAGTGCCTGCTCCCATCTCCTCCTCAGTCATTGCCTGCTTCTGTTTCGTCTGGGTCTTTATCTCCACGCACTTGGTCTCCTAGCAAATCCTTGCTGGCTTCACCACTTCTTCTCACTTGGTTTTCTGTTTCTCTTCCTGTTTTCTGGAAGAGAGGGATGATGTTTGGCTGGAGAGGGGACAGGAGGGGACTGGAGGCGGTGCCTTTATGGACCAGTTTGAGGAGAATTCAGCCCATCAAAGGAGCCAGAAGGCAATGAGTGGTGGAGTTGTCATTTTCAGAGGGGTGGAGTGACACAACAAAGATTTCCGCATCCCTTCAACTTGATCTTCCAAAACTCAGATCAGTCCCTCAGAAAATGTATGCAACCCCTAATTAATGAAGTCTTAGCGGTTTGGCAAGCATTCACCCATCCAGCCCACTCACTGCCATATACAGATAATTTTGTCTTGATTATCTTTAACAACAGCAATTACTAGTCAGGGATGACAACATTGCTTATAATGATAAAAAGCTGACATAACCTTCACGGGGAGAAAAAAAAAGCAAAACCCTCTTGAGCACTTTAATGATAAAGAAAATGCAGTGGAAGAGCTGGTAAGTGTGAGCTGAAGCTGGATTCAGATGGGAAGCTCAGATGACATTTGCAGCTGTAGCCATGATGTTCCCCGTTCTTCTGAGGTCTTCAGAGTGAGACAGATGCTGTCTGAAAGGGGTGTTTTAATAAACTGTCCAGCCTGTGGCTTTCTGCTGCCCTCTTCCCTGGGGCCCAGTGGCTTCTCTCACACTGCATGCTTTGTCATACATCTGTCACATGCTGTCATGTCCTCACAAATGGGGCATTCATGGAATCATAGAATAGTTTGGGTTGGAAGGAACATTTAAAGGTCATCTAGTCCAGCCACCCTGCAATGAGCAGGGACATCTTCAGCTAGATCAGATTGCTCTAGTTTCATGTTAGATCACTCAGCTGCAGGCCATGTGTGGTGTCCACATGGGATAGGAGAATATCAAATCACAAGCTAGGGCAGAAAACCCTTGAGTTCTTGTAGAAGATGAGTTCAGCATGACCGATTTACTTGAACATGAAGTAGTGGGTGCAGTATAGAGGGAACAAAATGAGATGTCATGGTTGGTGATGGCCTGGCAGTCATAGGCACTTCTGGCCTTAATAGCTGGACATCATGAATTGATTAAGCATGTATTATTGGGTGACATTGGCTGTGGTCTGGCTACATTACAACGTGCACTAGATAGGGTTTAATTAGTGCACACCTGCACTACAAGTGTACTTAACCTGCCTTAACTCTTTCTTAAGTTGGTTTAGCTTCTGCCTGTAAATTACTAAATTCTAGTGTAATTGATTTAAGGAAGGGTTAAATTGGTCCATTATGTGCTGTCACTGCTTTTATTTGGTCAATTTAAAATCAGTTTAGAAAATTTGCACTGGATGGTTTAGCTAATGTAGATAAGAATCTAGATATGATGAAAGAGCAAAATAATTTGTTGAGTCATCAATTCATCATTGTTTATGGCCAGACGTCAGTCAGGTGGTCTCTTAGACCTAAATTGATGCTTTTGGTAAGCCCAGCTTGGCTGGAGCATGCATATATGCTGGGGCTGAAATTAGCTGAATTTGAAAATACCTCTTCTCACCATGCTGCCTTAGACTCAAGCTTGGTTAGGTTTGGTCTACTTGTTTCACGCTAGAGGTGTTGCTAGCTATGATGGAGTCAGCAGCTTTAGCGTTAGCCTGTAGCCCTCTGGAGAGCCTACACCCAGCTGGTCTGCTTCAGGCCTGAGCTTTCCTCCACCAGGACACGTGTTGCAGCAAGAACCACCCTGCATTGTTGTCCTGGTTTCAGCCAGGGTAGAGTTAATTTTCTTCATAGAAGCTAGCGTGAGGCTATGTTTTGGATTTGGGATGAAAAAAATGTTGATAAGGTGCTGATGTTTTGAGTTGTTGCTAAGTAGTCAAGGACGGTCCAGCTTCTCATGCTGGCCTGCAGCGAGCAGGCTGGGGGTGCACGGGAAGGTGGGAGGGGACACAGCTGGGACAGCTGACCCAGGCTGGCCAAAGAGATATTCCCTACCATATAACGTCATGTTCGGTATATAAAGCTGGGACGAAGAAGAAGGAAGGGGTGGAGGGACGTTCGGAGTTATGGCGTCTGTCTTCCCAAGAAACCATTACGCGTGACGGAGCCCTGCTTCCCTGGAGATGGCTGAACCCCTGCCTGCCCATGGGGAGTGGTGAATGAATTCCTTGTTTTGCTTTGCTTGCGTGCACGGATTTTGCTTTACTTATTAAACTGTCTTTATCTCAAACCATGAGTTTCCTCACTTTTACTCTTCCGATTCTCTCCCCCGTGCCACCGTGGGGGAGTGAGCGAGCGGCTGCGTGGTGCGTAGTTGCCGGCTGGGGCTAAACCACGACAATTGTACACATGTTTATTGCCAACAACCTGATGGCACAGTTGGCGAAGGTCGGACCTGAAGCTGAAAGCACCCTCATGACCCTAAAATACAACGTAGGGGAAAGTGCTTCCAGAATCACCCGCTTCCGCAGCTCCTCCCCAGCACTGCACTGAGATGCTGGTGGATCCAGAGGCAGGGAGGATCATCAGATAGCACTCACTCTAAATTCACCTCTCCACTGCCAGGGCTAACCCAGTCCTTGGACCACGCCACCTAAATGGGAAGAATCATAGAAGATCAGGCTGAAGGACCTAGAGAGATCATCTGTTCCACCTCCTGCCTCAAGCCAGGAGTGACTATGGCAATGGCATTTCTGACACAAGGGCAACTGATTAGAGCTAAACCTTCCAGGAAGGAGATGAAGGTGGTGGGGAAGAAAAGCTGTAAGAACCGCTGGGTAGAAATTCTGGGGCTCTTGTCCCCCAGTCCAGAGGTTTGGACAAGGAAGTCAGGAAAATAACAGGCTGCACTGAACCCTGAGGCAAGACAAAGACATGATGGGCATCAAGGGGAAGCCTCAGAAAACCAGGAAAGCCTCATTGCTGGCTACAAGAGTCCATAACATGGTTGCATGCCCCAGAACCAGAAGGTGAACTGAGGCAGTGCATCGCAGCATGGAGACATCCTGCTGCAAACTCACCTTCCTCCAGAGCAAGAGGTGGCCATAGCAATTTTGGAAGGAAACCCACCGAGCAAAGATACGCTTCCTTGCATTACAACACTGCCCGCAACATCAGCCGAAGTACTAAAAAAAAAGAAAAAAGAAAGAAAATATTGAAACAACCTCCGGACTTAAAAGGTTTTGGGTTTTTGTGTGGGGCAAGGGGCAGGGACTGCCATTGATTTGGACAGCAGGGTGCGGCAGGAGCAGCTCCCTGGCACCGCTGTACTGCAGATGAGCAGTATTATAAACTGGAAATCCTCGTCGGCGTGCATTGGGCAAGCTGGTATTGCCCTGAACCAGTTAACCAACCCAGTACCAATCGGTTGTAAAACGCCACCATAAAATCAGCCGGATTCCTCAGAGCCACGGGTTCAAATAGCCATATATCGGACAGGCTCAGGTGCAGGGGTTGATCCGGTCACCCCATAAAAGCACCAACGCTGGGTCAGAGCGAAAATCTTGATAGCCCTGTATAACTGTCCAATAGTGCCATTTAAAAAAAGAGCAGGTAGAGGGTGGTCCTTTCCCTGCTTTTCTTCTCAGATCTTGGCAATATGCAACGTAAGGCTCCCCGGAAGCAGAGGCTGTAAATAGGACAGCGTGCCCCAGAGCTGCCGAGGACTCTCTCCTCTATGAACTGGCCTAATCTCTCCTTAAACCCCTTATACTTTTCATCACTAACGTATCTCGTGGCAAGGAGTCCCACGGTTTAACGACTACTGGGTATGAAATAATTTCCTTTTATGCAGTTAAAGGTGTTTCCTGCCAACATCCTTCGTGGACTGCCTGGGCGAGAGCTGCCACCGGGGCGGAGGATGGGCAAGGCTCGAGTCCCATGTGCTTGGTGGCTATTTAAAAAAAATTCCGGGAGGAAAAGGAATGGGAATTTGGGAGTTTTCATCCGGCACCTGGGCCAGAGGGTGAATGAGCAGGAGGGTGAGCGGCTGCAGGGGAAGGGAGAGGTTGCTCCATGGTGCACCCATCCTCCCCTGGCTTCCAAGCTGGGCTCGGAGATGAACGTTTCACATCAAAACTGGATTTGGGGGGAAGCCAGAATTTCCCAGGTCAAATTTTGCATGATTTTTCAGGTGTGTGTTTCTCCACTGAAAGCAGATAGACTGGAGAAGGAGTCTTTCCTAATAGATAGTCAATAATTAATTTGCTTAACCCAGAACTGTGGTGGTTTTGAATCCTCAGCCAAATAAACGTTTGGGAAAAAGTACTTCTGTGTGATTTTTATCTGCTTGCAGTGGCTGGATCAGCTTGTTCTCCACCCCCAGCTAAACTTCCCAGCTGCAGCATTTGAATCTCTTCATGAAGCACATTTCTTACAGGTTTCCGTCACTGGGATGTGTCTTTTCCAACTCAAAGCTCTGTTTTTCCATCTTTAGAAAAGCCGGAAAAGCCGCAGCATTAGTTTCTCCAAGGAAATCCCTGCTCTGCCTGTTTGTCAAGCTGGATGCAAAGACAACCACACGTGGGGACACCAGTCTCGGGTGCTTCACCACTGCTCATGAACAGCCTTGCAGAGGCACCATGAATATAACCATCTGATTGCATGCAGTGTCAAAGCAATTGAACTTGCAGGTGTTCAGGCAAATTTCAGGGAGATTATTTGCATGAATAGTTATTCTTGCTCTGCAAAGAGATCACTGCAATTAACTTCTGCACTACTGGGTTGACTCATTTCTATTTATTTGTAGTTATATGCATAACATATGCGCACTCACAGCTGCACAGTTAGTTTAAAGCTGGATCAATGGGTCCAACAATTCTATTCTGATTTGCTCATCAGGAAAATTATTTGCATCTAAATATTTCATGAAAAGTTGAAGTGATGTATCATATATCAAAAAATACATATATTACCATACATCTGTATCATTGCATATATACACATATATATCATTACTTATATACACATATATATCATTACTTATATATACATACATACATTCACAGAATCACAGAATCACTAAGGTTGGAAAGGACCTTCAAGATCATCAAGTCCAACCATTAATCCAGCGCCACCATGTCCCCTAAACCATGTCCTGAAGTGCCACATCCACACGTTTTTTGAACACTTCCAGAGATGGCGACTCCACCACCTCCCTGGGCAGCCTGTTCCAATGCTTGACCACTCTCTCAGTGAAGAAGTTTTTCCTAATATCCAACCTAAACCTCTCCTGGCGCAACTTGAGGCCATTTCCTCTCGTCCTATCACTAGTTACTTGGGAGAAGAGACCAACACCCACCTCACCACAACCCCCTTTCAGGTAGTTGTAGAGAGCGATGAGGTCTCCTCTCAGCCTCCTCTTCTCCAGACTAAACAACCCCAGTTCCCTCAGCCGCTCCTCAGAAGACTTGTGCTCCAGACCCCTCACCAGCTTTGTTGCCCTTCTCTGGACACGCTCCAGCACCTCAACATCCTTCTTGTAGTGAGGGGCCCAAAACTGAACACAGGATTCAAGCTGCGGCCTCACCAGTGCCAAGTACAGGGGCACAATCACTTCCCTGCTCCTGCTGGCCACACTATTCCTGATACAGGCCAGGACGCTGTTGGCCTTCTTGGCCACCTGGGCACACTGCCGGCTCATGTTCAGCCGGCTGTCAACCAGCACCCCCAGGTCCCTTTCCGCCGGGCAGCTCTCTAGCCACTCCTCCCCAAGCCTGTAGCGTTGCATGGGGTTGTTGTGGCCAAAGTGCAGGTCCCTGCACTTGGCCTTATTAAACCTCATACAGTTGGCCTCTGCCCATCGATCCAGCCTGTCCAGATCCCTCTGCAGAGCCCTCCTACCCTCCAGCAGATCAACACTCCCACCCAGCTTGGTGTCATCTGCAAACTTACTGAGGGAGCACTCTTCTCTAATAGCCATAAGGAAAAAGCGTTTGTATCTCAGCTGAGAGGTAGGGCTTTTAAAAATAACATGGTGCCGTCCAAATAGCACATAATTATCCTCACTATATTCCTAAGCCTGAGAAATGACAGTCACAGCTATGTGCAAACTGCCTGACGTTTCAGGGCCGGCGCCCAGCAGAAGGCGACCATGAACTGTCATTGGAGACATCCCCGGCGGCTCTGGGCCACTCCTACCTGCAGCCTGGAGAAATACGTGGGAACACAGCATGGTGGAGAGCGAGTCACGGGTTGGAATAGGAAGGGAAAGCCAAGTCCTAGCTCTATGCAATTAGAGACTGCTCCATCGGGCGCACGCTGCTTGCAAAGCAAGGTGGTGGGTTTGGGCTGGCTCTGATCACCCCCCTGCTCTTCACAGTGGGGTTTAGTGGAGTGAAATCTTGCCCAAAGCAAACCTGAAGGAGTATTATTGAATAATATATATATATTAATATATATAAAAATAAATTTTATATATATATTATATGCATTTAAAGTTAAAGCAGCTACTGTGTCGGGATCCAGCCCGGCAGCGGGGTGGTGAGAGCAGGCAGCCCTTCCTAAAGGCACTTTCCTCCCCTCCGTCTTCCCCTTCCTCCTCCCTGCTGAGCACCACTCATGGCATGCACTAACTTAGTGCTGGAATTTATGCCCTGCATTAAGCCAGTATCAAATCCTCATCACTTTTTTTTTTTAAGCCTGGTTTCATCTTCAAAAACAGCTTCTGTGAGCTCCCAGCCCCGGCATGTTTTAAGTCTAGGAGGTGATTTCAGCCAGCTCTGACAAAGGGGTGGAAGGACTCGGGTTTGGGGGATTTAATTGATGAAAAGCAGCTAGGGCCAGATTGGCAGCGGGTGAATCAGCTGCACATCTACAGTATCCTCAGCACATGTTGACTTGCAGCCCAAAAAAAGGAGACAGGCAACCATCGGGGGTGATGCCTAGGTCATGGGTAATGTGCCAAGAGGTGGTGGGAAGGATGGGGATACAGCCAGAAACATTTCAAGGTGGAGACTAAGGAAGTGATAAGGTATATCTTACCAGGAATGAGGGACATTGGGAATTCAGGACATCTCAGTTGGAGCCCTCGAGACCTTGCTCTTCCCTCTCTGGTCAATGCTATACAGATCAATGACAGAGCTTTGTTGACCACTATCCCTCTCTGATATTTCCAAAGTAAATCCCATGTATTGATTTTTCCCGGACACTAAAACCTCACCTCAGGGTCTGGCATTTTGTTCCACCAGTTAATCACAAACTGTCTCCCCTCTCACTGGGGACAAAGGCCTGGCCACCTCTGAGAGCTGAGTGAACCGAGGGCCCACCCAGCAAGTGCAGGGGAGAGTGGAGAGGGTCGATGTTGACCTTCTCCCTGCTGGACTCCCAGCTCGAGTCTTGGGCCTGCGCCAGCATTTGCCATTCAAATATGTGCCAGCAGATTTTCCAAGCAGGAAAAAACCCCAAACCAGACCTGGGAAAGGCACCTTTCTGGCAGATCCCACCAGGCCAGAAGCCCTAAGGGTGGTGGACAGGGCAGGGGTGGCTTGGGAAGGCAATTAGTAGCAGAAGCTCTTAATCAAAGCTGTCAGCAGGTTGGTGGCCACAAAAGTGACCCAGGACGTGGTCTACCTCTGATACAGCTACAACTCAGCCTGATGGTTTGATCTATTTTTTTTTTTGAAGGCCTATGGTAACTCAGGAAGATATTTCCATCTTTCCATTTAAAAGAAATCCACTGAAACCCAAATCATTAAATCATTCTTTCCCTTCATTCACCTGTATCTTTTTGCAGCTTCCAAGCTCTTTACTGCTAAATAAATGGTTTCCTTATTTTTTAGTACGAGTGATCCCAGGTATTCATAATTTGAGGTTACCCAATACCATAAGTTTTCTTCAAAGTAACACATTTGGAGTTTACTTTGTTTTCTGCCTTTAATGATCTGAGTTCATACGTTGCAGTCCTTAACAGTAAGGAAACAGTAAGAAACTTCCTCTTTCAAAAAGAAAAAGAAATATTTTCAAGGAAACAAACCTCTGGGAGAAACCACCCATCACCACATGACATAAACTCATGCCAGTTCTCACCTCCGCGCTTTTTAAAAGGGGGAAACTGTCACAGCTGGAAAACCAAACACAGATCCTGCGCAGATTTAGAAAATTTCAGTTCCTTTGCTGTCCAGACATTTGGGGCTAGCTGCGATTTCGATTTCACAGGGCTGCCTTGGCCGCATGGATCCCCTCAGAGAAGGAAACGGCCTGATCAGAGTTCATGGGCTTGTGGAATTGCTCCGTTGGTGGGTAAAGCCACACAGCTCACATCCGTATCCAAATTCTCCCTCGGGTAATCGAAGAGGTGGTGAAAATATGCACTGCTTCACACTCAAGCATAGCATATTCCTGATAGAAAACTCCCAAACACCCAAAATCTTGTTTCCGGACAACATCCAGCCATCAATCTTCACATCTGCAGTGCGCAACCATCCCCCAGCCCCTCAGGTGGAGGATGAGGAGCGGTATGGAGGCTGCCCACAACCACCCATCTCCTTACGCACCTCTGAACAGAGAGCCACCAGTGGGTGCTGAGCACAGCCCGGCGGGGCGCAGGACCTGGCCATGGCTCAGCAGAGGCTTGGGGACCTGTGCTGTGCTACACAAGAGCTCTCCAGGGCTACCCTACCACAGCACAGCCACCAACAGCATCCAGGTTGCTTCTCACACAGCACCAAGAGAAACGGTGTACCTCCAGGGCTTGTCCACATCAGCCCTGAAGGAACAGAATAGAACAGAACAGAACAGGAGTAGAACAGGAGTAGAACAGGAGTAGAACAGAGTAGAACAGAGTAGAACAGGACAGGACAGGACAGGACAGGATAGGATAGGATAGGATAGGATAGGATAGAAATTTCAGTTGGAAGGCACCTACAATGATCGTCTGCTTGACCACTTCAGGGCTGACCAAAAGTTAAAGCATATTGTTAAGGGCATTGTCCAAATGCCTCTCAAACCCTGATGGGCTTGGGGCATCGACCACCTCTCTAGGAAGCCTGGTCCAGTGTTTGACCGCCCTCTCTGTAAAGAATTACTTCCTAATGTCCAGTCTAAATCTCCCCTGGCACAGCTTTGACCCATCCGACACATCCTCTCACTGGACACCAGGGAAAAGAGCTCAGCACCTCCATCTCCACTTCCCCTCCTCAGGAAGCTGTAGAGAGCGATGAGGTCGCCCCTCAGCCTGCTTTTCTTCATTCGAGGAGCTTCTCAACATGTGCCACCATCTCAGCAAATCATCTGCCAGACGCCACTACCCAAGATAGTCCAGCAGAGAAGGTGAATGAGGAGTTTTTAGCACTTGCTGAACATCGAACAGGCAGCCAGCAAACACGCTTTAAACCCCTTTGCGCTTCAAATATGCCTCAACGCACAGGAGGCAACGCCGCTGTGCCCAGTGTGTGTCTGGCTGAAAACCCTTGAAAACCCTTTTCCTAAATCACGTGCAAAGCCTCAAGGTGGTTTGGCCTCATGGTAGCAGTTGGTCCTATTCATGAGGAAATGCTTGGACTTGGACACCACTGCTTCTCCTAATAGTGACAGGCTCCTGAGCTGGCACGAGAGCAAGAACAAAACCTCTCCAAAAGTCACAGGGGAGAAAAAAAAAAGCCCTGGACTGGGGAAGACCGTGCCCTATGGATCGATGGGGAGGGAGTGAATCTGCTGGCAGTGATCTAGCAGAGCATGTGGGGTCTATCTCAGGGATCTCCCAGGTTAATGCTGGGAGACATGTTTACCGTGTCCATCCGCTCACAGTCTGGATCAGAGCGCATCCATCCGCTGTGTGCAGCAGCCTGGCTCTAATCCTCACCCAAATCCTGTAAACAACCCCAAAATAAGCGCCCCTGCCGTGGGGTTTGGTTTCTTTTTGCCATGGGGGTTTCCACGCCCTACAGGAGTCATCAGCTAAAGCTGAGAAAAAATAGAGAAGTCATCTAAGCCAACATCTTGCAAGGCAACACTAAGTCAAGCTTTGAGTGATGCAGCAATGGGTATAGATAGGGCTGGGGGAGCTGCTAGAAATCTAAGCCAGTGACTGAATGAAACCTAAAAATATTCCCCTGGTCCTCTTCCTCAGGGGCTTGCTTGCTTCCTGGGTATTTTGCCTTTTGAAAGGTTTAGTGTGAGGAGTAATTGCCTGTAAAACACTAATGAGACCAAGTGTAATTGATGTCAGGGAATTGAGTTAAACCTCTTCAGTGCATCATCGCACCTCGCTCTCCGGGAAGGGGGATTATCTGGCAGATGGAAACTGCATTCGGAGGGACTGCTTGCTTTCCAAACACGTTCTTCTTCTCAGAGCAGAAGATGATTGCAGTCTGCAGGATACTAATGTATATAGTGCCAAAATAAATGCCCGAGTCCTCTGCCATGCTCCCAAGGTTTGCAGAAATAGCATCATGCATCCTGAGCTGACCCAAAATTGAACGACAAGTGCAAGCAGGAAAGAGGCGGTAGGACCCCAAGTTCTGGGTCCTCCTTGGATCCATCATCTTGGGGATGGGATGGTTTTTGATGATTCCCTGTGGGCAGAAGGTAGGAAAGTGGACTGGGAACCCTTGTGCTAAAAGCACAGGCTGTGCTTACAGCTGGCTAAAGAGCTTCTGTTGCCAGGAAGTGTTTTCTCTTCCTTGGACCAGCAAAGCAGGGGACTCGTGCATGATGAAAACAGAAATGCTTATGGCCTGTTCTGTCTTTAACAGGGCAATATAATAAGTATAGTTTGGACAGGTTGCTTCCTCACTATAATTCTTGTCTTGCCACGCTGAGCAAAATAAGGGATGACTGTGGTTTGCAGAGTGCTAAAACAAGTACTGACTCTCAAGTGCCAGCAAGCTCTGCACAGGGCTTTCAGAGGTAACAAAAATAGCATCACACATCTTTGAGGTCATCAGAATGGAAGCAGAAACGGACAGCAAATGTAGTCAGGAAAGAGGTTTATGAGCCTTTATTTAGGAGAGGTGGCTCCTGCTGGCAAATCTCACAGCGTGCTGCAAAGCGCCTGTGTTAAAGAAGTACCAACTGCGTTGCTGGTGAGGCCCCCCCGTGCCTGGAGGAGTGATGTGATTTGCCCGAGATCACGAGGCATCTGCATTTGAGCTGGGAACAGAGCCCAGGTCTTGTGAGCATTAAAAACATTTGCTTTAACCACGCAGCTTTTCCCTTTCGCTTAGTGGAAGCTTTGATTTGCTCCAGCTTTGTCACATTAAATCAACCTGTAACAAGATCAGAGTGGCCCAGGATGGGGACAGATGTTTTAGCAGAGCCTGTAGCAACAGGACAAGGGCTAATGGTTTTAAACTAAAAGAGGGTAGATTTCGACTACATCTAAGGAAGAAATTTTTCACACTGAGGGTGGTGAAACATCGGCACAGGTTGCCCAGAGAGGTGGTAGATGCCCCATCCCTGGCAACATCCCAGGTCAGGCTGGACGGGGCTCTGAGCAACCTGATCCAGTTGAAGATGTCCCTGCTCACTGCAGGGGGGTTGGACTAGATGGCCTCCGAAGGTCCCTTCCAACCCAAACTATTCTATGGAAGCAAAGGCTGATGCTCTGCCCTGACCTGATGCTATCGGCGTGGACGAGGTGATGCCAGGTCTTCATCTAACCAGAAGCAGCCACTAAATAACATAGCAAGAAAAATACGGGCATTTCTGCTGCTGAACCAGACAAAAAGACAATGCAAACCACAGCACGAGAGTGCCCACGAGGGCTTAAACCTCCCCACTGCATTGCCCCCATGCAGTGCAGTGCAGCTGATGCTGCAGACTGCGTTGCATTTTCGGGTCACGCACCGAGATAATTAATTACTAGCTGGCTGGCAGGTAGCTGTATCGCTGCAAAGATGCATAGTTAAGAAGTAATTTTCTTCCCCAGTGCACATAAGGGTCAACTGCTGATGTGTTTTTCTGGCATAGTGGGAAAAGCCTGGCAGTGCACAGTAACCTTCACTCTACCTTAAATATATTAAAACCAGCAGGCTTGGCTTTAATGGGAATGCCAGGAATTTACTGGTCCTCTCCCCTTCTCTCTCTCCCCTTGGTACTGCTTAACTCAGTGTGTTTATTCAGGATTTCTCAGCCTGTTGTCCCAAACAGCCACTGTAAATACACTCTTTGACAGATACCCCCCTAAATTCATACCAGTTTCAATCATACCAGGTCTGACAACTCTTTTTTTAAGCCACATGAGGTTTTGCTAGGAAACCAGAGACATGCCGTAGCGCTGATGCTTTGTGTTTGTCAGATACACGTAGGATGTGGCGAGTCTCAGATGATGCTTCCAGCTCCGGAAGGAAAGCAGATGCGCTGGGACCACTTCCCACGTTTCCACGTTCCCCAAACTCTTGCTCACCCGAGATGGTCCCTGAGTAAATACGGAGGCGATGGTTCAAATGAGGCATTAGGAAGTGGCGGGTGCCTTGGGTGGGTGTTTGGCTCTAGCACGGGATTTCTGGCCAATCCTGACAAAGATGGTTTGTATCAATTTGCCCAGAGGGACTCTCAGTCTCGAGAAAGGCAAGTTGTATTTTTCAAAGCGACATAAGCCCTAGGAGAGTACACCCATCACAAGTTTTCCTTATTTAATTGTAGGTGGACATTTTTCAAATGGTTTGTCAAGCAGGGAATAAACCCTTTCTTACCCACAAGACTCCCCCACTAATTCAAGCAGGATTTAGAAGATAATTTTAGGACAAAAAATCAGAGAACTGCAGATGTTGAAAACTGGCCAGTTTATTTTATTCTGGCACAAATGTTTTCATATCTAAAATTACTTCAAAAATTGTGGGTATCTTAAATAACTCCCCTAAACAGAATCTCAGATGAAATCTTTTGGTTGACTGCAAATGAGATGTCAGGTTTTGTTATGCCAGGAAAACGCCTATCTCTTGGTCCGGCATATCACGCTCTGGGGTTTGTTTGGGGGTTTTTTAGCGACCCAGCGAGGTGAAAGGCCCAAGTCAAATGGGCTCTTCAGCATGTCAGCATTCCTCACGTCAACATTTCCGCTTTCTTGTCCACGAAACCTTATGCTAAAGGATCAGCTCTTCTTGTATACACGATGCAGCTCTCAGGAGTCCAAGTCCTGTTGCACACCCCTTTCACTGCGGCAAAGAAAGCTTTGCTTCCCTGGAGCAACTCAGCATTTCCAGGAAGAAAACTCAATCCCATTTTAAACATTTCCTTTAAAAAATACCTACAGATCCCCGGAGGAGTAAACGTTTGCCTCGCGTGGCTTTGCAGGACTGCATAGAACGAAGTCCCAGCTGCCGACTCAAATTCACAGTCAGAGAGGCCCTGGGAAACGCAGATCCCCGCAGTGCAGCCCCTGGGCTGTAATGTCAGGATTTAGCTGCAGTGGATGAATCCCAGCCTGGCTTTACGCTCCTTGGCCTGAGCAGGTGGACACGCCATTGGTCATACGCTCTCTGTGCTGGTCTCCCATCCCAGCCCCAAAATGAACCAGCAGAGACTCATTCCCTTAAATGTCTTAGAGTGGAAACAGTTTAGGAGGACAGATGTTGGCAGAAAAGAGAAAAAAAAAAGAAAACAAACCAAATTCATTTCAGTTCCTTGAATTAGAAGCAAGGGAATTTCCCCAGACAGAAGGGAGAAGAAGCTGGTGTCAGCTCTGGCTTGTTGTAACCATCCTGCATCCAAGAAGGAGCGGTCTCAGGCCACTCAGCTGAGGAAGGGAGGGACCGGTTTCAGCATCAATGGAGAGACATGCATCCCGGGCAGGGGAGGCATTGGGGCAGAGAGGGCACATACCCAGCAGCAGCATGGGACATGACACTCCCCCTCCCCATAGCACCAGCCCCACCAGCAACTTAGGCAAGCCAACATTAACCGTGGGGAAGACAAGCAGCAATGCTGTCACAGGCTTTTGGAGAGGGTGGTCACCACCAAGCAAGGGGACTGGGACATGGCAGGGGAGTGCTGTCAAGTTGGTCACAGCTAGGTCTGGTTTTGCTGGAGCTATAGCTGCAAGAGGTGTTTGTGCAAGCCGAAGCAATGCCTGTGAAACCTCTGTAAGTGAAGGGTAAAGCCAAGAGCCTGGAAGAGCACTGCCTGGGAAAGACTTGGCTCTAAGGGGCCAACACAGGGACTTGAAGCCACTCAGGGGCCAAGATTGAATCAACAAGACCGCATAGGTGAAGGTAAAAGGGATAGATCGTGTCCATGCTCCCACCACATGCTGTGTGTCACCCAGTTGCTGCTGGCCTGTTCAGATGGAGCACGTGTGTGGGCATTAGCTCCATCTCAGATGAAGGAAGATGAGCTGCTTCACCAACCAACCCACAAGCTTGTAGTGACCAGGCTGTACCAGAGAGAACCAAGCAGACCCACAGCCTGGTGGGTAGAGGAGCAGACACATCATGAGCACCTTAAAAGAGCTGCTTCAGCAACACTCTCCTGCCCAGAGCCCTGGCCCAGCCCCAAAGCACGAGGCAAAGCATGAGAGCTGCTGCATGAGCTTCAGTGACTGTAAAATCACGTAGCGTTGTCCTCAGCGCTATGTTTGTGCAAAGCAGTGATGACATGGGCACTCCCTGCTGCTGCCCCTGGGTTGGGAGTATTTACCCTCACTTGGCAACAGAGGCAAGACGAGAGGCTGGGTCCAGCCCCAAACTCCTGCGCAGCCTGAGCTTGGCAAGAGCAGGAATTCAGACTCCGCTGTCTTTCCATTCTGGTAAAAACTGAGTTTTGTAGCTTTATCCAAAATTAAAAACAATCCATTAAATCGCAGCTGATTCCTGTGGGAGGCCGAGGGCACTGCCCTGGTTTGTAGCATTATTTACATTCACGAGGCTATTGGGTCTAAACCACGTCTCAAATGCTGCATCTTCCAGAAATAATCCAGGCTCCCAGGCAGAGGAAATACGGTATAACAGAAAGCAGAGAACCCTGTATTCAAGTGTTTTACAGAGCATTGATTTTTTTCCAAGGTACTGCCCTGGGCCTTTTCTGCAGAGCTGTTGTACTGTCAGCTTACGATTTGTTCTACTTGCCCTTTTGGTTTTAATGTCCCATTAATAAGGCATCTCTATATTTATTGCAGTTTGCGTTAATGTTCCAGTGTTACTTCTTGATCACTCGTTCTTCTTTCTGTAGTGCTAGGCAAGGCTCCAAAACCCAAACGGCAGCAGTGTTACTACAGACCAAGCCACAGAACCACCAGATTCAAGGCAGCCCTGCCAAGGACATCATTTATCTCCCTGAAGCTGGCAGAGAACACTGCACCCAGGAAAAACAGCAACAGCATTACACCCTCTCTGGCTCTGTGATCAGACCTAAACCTTTCTGCTCTTTCAAGGGATTTAAGCCAGAAAACTGTAAAACATCATTAAAGAGCAGCTTGCTTAATCCTGGCTCTAACAGGAGCAGGAAGGGGCTGTCAGGCTGGCTCTGGCCGACAGCGCAGCTCAGCAGTGCAGCCTCCATGGAGGTTGCACTAATGATCACCCTTGATCAACCTTGCATTCCTGGAAATGGCTGGTTGGCTGCCCCTTGACCCTGCAGCCAGCAGAGCTCTCTAGGTACCTCGATTTCTCACCCTGCAGCACTCTGAGCACTCCATTATGCCGCCCGTACACCTCCAGCTCAGCATCCAGGCTTGGGTGTTGCACTGCCGGTGTGATCCTCCCACCGGGAGCATCCTCAGGGCTCACCAAACTCGTAGTGCACTGCAGAGCAAATCAGAAACGATACAGAAAGGCAACGCTGAAGGAGCTGGGTGGCTGCCTCACCTGGGGGTTACAGAGCTCATCCGAACACTGGGCTTCATAACCATCTTTTGCCTGAGGGACTTGCAACCCCTATCTTTCACGTCACAGGAAAATGCCTTAAATTCTAATGGAGAGATAGTTGCAATCCTGTTTTGATGCAGGTTTTCTCTCTGTCCTCCTGGATGAGGCTGCACAAGCTAGGACAAAGGTTTCTCTGGTCTTCCAAGAAAGCCCTAGTTTCCCCTCCCTTCCCTTGGGAATAGAGCTGGCCTCCTCCCTCCTATGAACAGCACATTACTTCCAGCAGCGGCAAGGAACTTCAGAGTAGGAAAACTGACATTTCCCTGTCCCGGAGGCATCCGGAGGTGGGTTTGGAGCCCCTCAGGGCACTGCAGAGAGCCCAAAGCAGTCCTCAGTGGCTGCCCTCAACACTGGGCTCATGGGCATGACCGGACATGGTTCACCTCCTCTTGCCTGGGCGTACTCTGAAAGAAATCACATTTGCTCTCTTTTAATTCTATTATTATGATGTACTTATTTACAAACCAAAACTCAGGAGTCTTCAGGGTGAGGCATCATCCATGCTGCTTAGCATGCTATATGAACAGCAAGGAAAAGCAGGGACCGAAGATGCACCAAGTTGCCACTGTTCCCTTCTGGCTGAGGTAGCAGGCTGCCATGCGGCAAGCTGCGGGCAGTAGATCTCATTCTCACCTACTGCACAGCGGTCATCTTCACACCTACAGACCCCAGCCTCCACATCTACCCCAAAGAGCAAAACTGCCACGTTCAGCACTGAAACCTTCAAAACAACTTTTTGGAACTCAACCCTTATGGGCGATGTTCACAAGTTCACCTGTCTGACCTAATTCCAGAGAAAGGTTTTTGCTTTGGCTTGATCCACCTCCCACCAGCCAGACCCGGGAGCATGGTCCGGTCACCACAACGTGAGCTGGTGTGAAGTGTCCCTGAGGTGTCACATGCCCTTGTACTTGCCAGACTCCTCAGCAGATGAGGTAGCTTCCAGACTTCAGTACTTACTGGCAAGCTTCAAGTGGTTTGTCCAGAAAGGCTCCGAATGATTAAAGACCTCTTCGAGCTGTGTTGTTGCCACTGCTTGGTTACTGACCTACACAAGCATAACAACATGGGAACAGACGACCTGGCAAAACAAACTTTTCTGCTCTCTGTCTTCTCATATTTAGCTTTGCTTTTGAGATGCAAGAAGCTCTAATTCCAATTTGTATGCATTCTCATTGCTTGATTTAGGATTTTTTTTAAATGTTCACCGATAAGAACAAGCCTTCTATTACAATTTATTAAGCTTGAACATAGCTTGCTTTCCAACTGTTGAACAAATACAAGCTGATTCACTGTTACCAACACACTGAAAAGATTTGTTATCCCTATCTTACAGGTAACAAATCTGGATCAGCAAGTGGGTGTTTTGTACTATACAGGCAAGCTAAAACCCATAATATATGCCCTACTTGCCAAAGCATGCGTGACCAGAAGACGAGGATCACTGCTTTCCCTTTCTGGCTGAATAACTCTAAGTTCTTCTACAGCTTTAAAAAAGCCTCTTCCCCAAGCTTTCATATCTGCATATGCTAACCAGCCCGTTCCTGAAGTGCACATTCAGTCAAGCTTTAGCTTTCCAGACATAGTTTGCTATTATTAACGGAGATAACACATAGAAAGCAAACAATTTTGGTAGCTACCTTTTCTTCTCGCATTCATCCCATGTTTTTGCAGTCTTAGGGTATCTTGGCACCCTATGGTGCAGCAGATAGTTAAGAGAAGGGATCGTTCCAAGGGAAGAAGCGTTAGGAGTGTGGCCAGTGCCAGGACTGCATCCGAATTCTACATCACCTTACAAAAGGAAATGCAGCATACATACACAAACCAGAGGAAATCACCACAAGATTCGACTGTTCAGTGTTAGTTTTGCATTACTTCTGGTAATTGTCAAAGTAATGTCAAAGATATTCGAAGAGAGACTTGTAAATAGCGTGCATTCAAAGTGATCCTGCAGAAAACAGTCAAAAATAGCATGAAGAGTTCTTAGTGCCACCTGACGTGTTTCTTCTCCACTCCTTACTAGCTCAGCTTGGCCTGCCATCAGAGAGAACCAGGAGGCTTCCTCAGCAGCCAAAAATCACACCAAATTCTAATTCAGAGCAGTAAGATACTTCCTTGGAAAAAAAAGAAAGAGGAAGTCCCAGTTATGAATCCCCATCTTATTTAAGTATTTGCAAAGCTCCATTCTCACACTCCAAAGGGGCTTTCTAGCCCGTTCTTCTGGGCTTTCAGTCATGATCTCCTCCTCTCTATGAAATCACATCTACTGCCAGCTCTCTGGGATCCTTTATGCCAAAACTGACTCCGTTTGTGTTTTACATAATTACAAAGCAGCAAGAGCCCCCATCCATTATTGCAGCCTCCTCCCAGACTGCATTTGGGGGTAGGTAGCTCACACTTCCTCAAAAAGTACTGTACAGTGGCAGCAATGGGTGCAAGCAGCAAGAACGAAACTTTAAAACATAGAAGAAGGTACAAGTTGCGTGAAAAGAAACAGAAGTTTTCTGACCACAGGCAGCAAGACGTTTCTTCTACCTCCATTTTCTGCACGCCTGTGAATTTTAAGCAAATTTTAAGCAAACCAAAACTCCTCCCGTCTCAGGAAGGGCAGTTTAGAAGACTCCCAAGTCAACCTGCTCACTGCTAGTTCAGCTGCCTCTCCTTCACAGTGTAAACTAAGCTCATTTATATGCTACCGTTCTCTAGCCCTGGAGACTGGACTCTCATCTGAGGTCTTGCCATAACTCTCTCTCCAATGACTTTTGTCCATGAACAGGAACAGCCACCTACTTTGTTTTCCTAAGCAGATGTTAGGTAAAATCTGAATTTTAATGTTAGGGGCTTTCCTACAGCATCAGTTCTTTCAGTACAGATCAGAATAGTTTTTTGGATCTTGGCCTGTGGCTAAATTTTAAAGGCAACTCAAAACTGAAAAAGGAAGTTGGCTCACCCTGCCACAGCCAGAGCACGTTTTCCAAATGGCTCTAGTTAATGAATCATAGGTGTTAGATAGCCTGTGAGCAGGACTGACTAACCACCTACTGAATTCATCACCACTTCCTGTATGGCCAATTCTACAAGGAACAAGAAACAGCAATTTGACACACAAGGTGGTGTAAAGTAAAGGATTGTCTCTTCAGTACATTTTCTTAAAACGAGACTATGTTATATTTATAGGCACTTTCCTGTCCTGCTCATTTAGAATCCTCATCCCTTGCTCCCCTAAAGCATGTTGGCTGACTGCTGTGCCACCACCGCACAGGACTACGTCTCACCACTGAAGAAGCAAGCAAGCCTGCCCGAAGGATTGCTATGGGCAACACTGGCCTCAGGAGCTTCAGATGGCAACAGAAAAGCAAGCTAGTGTCTAGAAAAGGACATCAAGTTCCTTGGGAGGCTGGATCTCTCTTCCATTACAACACAGCATAATTTCACATACAGACATTTCAAATACTCAGAATTTGTATGTGGATATACTACACCAAAATATGAGACTAGTAAATTTTCTTGTATTTCATGGCTCCGTAACTCTAAGGACAATTCATTACCATTACACAATCAAAGGAACCTCTTACGCTTCACAGAGAAGTGATATGAACACTTGGAAGAATGAGTTATTTAAGTCAAACTCTTTAAAGAACTAAAGGACGTCACATCTTCAGACAGAAAAATGCAGCATAGATACTCTTTACTGCAGGACTAAGAAAACCTCTGGGGGATCTTTCTCAGCAAATGGTCTGTAACAGTATAGACTGTAGCCTGAAAATAAAAGTCTTTTTGTTACTGTTTTTGTTCTTCCCATCTCACCATCTGTGAAACTATATCCAACTAATTTTTTCCTGGTTGTTTGCAGAATGACATGTTTTTGAGAAATACATAGCAGGTGCTAAGATTGGAGAAAGACACAAGGAAACCTTTTATGAAGATTTGCAAAGTGAAACTGGAGACCCACCGAGCTAATGCATTTGTTAAGCTTCAGCACTATTTGCAGTACATTTGACACAGTTTTCAGGGGCTGAGGCAGAATGGAGTCCATCAAGACACTCCACAGAGGCTCTTTCACAATCCCAAGCCAACATTTCCCACTATCTGATCTGATTCCCTTTAGCGCAGCTCCACTGGAAGCAGGAGCTCCTCAGCTGGCTAAGTAAGCTCTGGCACTTTTCCACTAGCTTAGAGGTACCACTGAGAATGATCAGGGGTTGAAATCTGTTAGAAAACTTGCCTAGATGGCAGTGAGCAAACTCCAAACAACTTTATTCCCTTGCACACACTGCATTCTGATTAACATCAAATGTATAAACAAGAAAGTCTGATTTCTGAAGAGTGGCTAACAGCTCTCAGCTATGTGATTTTTAACAGCCATCAGAGTCAAAGCGATGGCTGTTGGCCGCATGACAAAATTCCCTCGGTAACAGCCATGTAATAGGGCATTCAGAATATTTCTTTGCAATGCCCTTCATTAAATATCCTCTTTGATACAGAATATTTAAGCAAAAATAGTTTAAAAAAACCTCTGTTTCAGTAATTCTTACAGCAGTCTTTTGTGTAGTCACTGCTACAGCAGTTCACGTTGCCATTTAAGGAATAAATTTTTATCAAACATATCAGGTTTCTCACTGTGCTGAGATCTCTTCCATACAAAGAAGTCGTAAGAGCAGGCACTGGAAAATACCTATAGAAACCATGAAAACTCTGAATTCTGTCTTCAGATAATAAAGAAATTTAACAATTGTGTCACAGACACGTAATTCTTAATAAATGAAGTAGCAGAATAGGAAAATGCATCCTCTAAAGCTGATGTCTTAAAAGTCACGGCAGTGCATGCCAACTACAGCAAAAGAAGAGGATACGCCTCAAGCACAGATGCTTCAAGACAATGCTGAGTCTTCAGCACAGTGCTGCCCAGCTACACCTGTGAGTTCCCAATGCTATTTCCAATACTGGAAATTTGTCCTGTAACAACCGTGTGGCAACTGGCACTACCCACTACCCACCCAGATGGAATTCTGCCCCACAAAAATTAGACAGCATAAACAGATTCTGCTTTGACTTTGTCTGCCACAGCTGTTGCACAGCCTGTTTGAGAGCCAGACGGTCTCCTTCATTTTATTCTATGTAAACCAATAATCTCATTTTTTACATTGATAAACAGTAAATAAATGTTTCTTTGGATCAAAAGATAGCTCCTATAGGCGCAGACATTCTCATTAAGTGGATTATTAGGCTCACCAGGTAGCCAGATTAACAAACCCATTGGCACAGGGAAGATGACTAGGGACACGGCACGTGCCCTAGTTGCCTAGCTGTAGAGCACATGTATCTCTTATGATGAACATTTCAGTCAGAATCCTGAAGTTACAACCAGAACACTACGTAAGGGGTTGCTTGAGGTCAAACAAACCAGTCCCTCCTTTAACAACTTTTCCAACCACTAGGCACGCAGAAGGGGATCGCAGTTCATCATGGGCACCTGCAATAGAATTCAAACAAAATCATATTAGGATGTTTACAAAGGTTCCTCAAAGGTCAGTGCTGAAAAGAAAGCATTTTGGTTTACACACAAGAAGTCATCTGGTTCAGCCCCTCCTAGATCCAGAAGGGCACTGCCACCTACTGTTCAGATTGAATTTGTATTTCTGAGAGCAAGAGTCCAAAACTCTTTCTTCCCCTCCCTACAAGAACTATTACCTCTTCCCAATCTTTTTGTGTGAGCAGAGAATTAGGCCACACATTACTAAACTCTCCCTATTCAGCATGTGAACACAACACGTTCTGAATTCTAAGAGACCACAGATTTGACCTTCCAGTCAACATATTTTGATGATTAAATAGATTGCTAAAAAAAATACATCAGTGAGGCAAAACCAAGAAGATTCCCTTTTCATTGCTGCCTTTTTCCTTTGTTAGAGTGAATCCTTTTGATCTGGATTTTAAATCCTTCTGGCTAGATACGAAGAGAACTTCACTGGAGAGACATTCCATGAATTCTTTTGATTTTGTGGTTACTCGCTGTAACAAAACAGTGTCACAGAAATTTGGAAGCTCTCCAGATGACATGTCTGGCTAGGAATGTTTTGCTTGCACTGTTTTTATAAGCATCCAGGCTGTTTTTCATTCATGCTCACTATAGCAAGCCGGAGTTTTGTCATTAGAGCAGTAGGAAGATTGGAAATAAAATTGCTACACTTCTGATAAATTTGTGTCATCTGTATTCTACTAAGCAACTTGTACTGAACTTTCTATCATATAGAGGGTGGGAGGAGGAGCTGCACCACAGCACAGTGTATGGCATGTGCTTGCGGCTCTGATCTCAGCTACAGCTGAATAATTAAATAGCGGCTCCTAAATGTGTGTCAGCTGAAAGGAAAAAAAAAAAGCTCCTTTGTTAGATCATTAAACAGAAACAGTCATAACCGTCCTGTTTGCTCACATGATGTTAACAAAGAGTTATTCTTCGAGCAAACAGCCGAAGGGATCTCACTTCCGATGCAGTGTGCTCTCTGCAACCTAAACCCTGACCAGCAGTCCACTGGGTCACACCTGCACTCTAATGGCACTTTCGTTAGCTGTGCACAGCAGTCACAAGCCTTTTTTCCTTCTTATTGATCAGGACCAGAAGCAGGCACCCTTGCAGTATCTCTTTAAACGTACAGACAAGTTATCAGTTACGTTAAAGCAAGTTAGATCCAGACTACTGCAATCCACGTTATGACTTTGATTTCCATCATGGTGAAATCACTAACTCCCTCCACTTGTAATTAGTGTAGCTTTCCTGCAAAGTCACCATGCTCTTCTGTCAGTGTGCACTTCATGTCTTTATTCATAATATTATCCATTAATATAATTACAGTTCACTTGGCAAAAACCTTATCTTATTTCCAAGGCAATATGTGATATAACGTAAATCCAGAGAAAGCATGCAGCTGTGAGGGAAATAGCCTCTTTTACTCAATTTCACCCCAGATTTACAGTTTTCCTTTCCAATATTCAGATGAATTAAGTCAACTGTAACCAATACTATTCATTAAAGCCCAAACTACCTTCCAAGAAAAGGTATGAAACAGCATTAACAAAAAGGAATTCAGTGATAAAAGTATTTCTAACATCTGTGCAAGACAGTTTGAGATAGCAGCTGAAGAGATCGCGCTGAGAGCTTTTCTCATTTGTATTAGGTAGCAAAAGTAGCAGCACAGAAGCATCCAAGAAGGAGAGCATCTAACTGGCAAGTGACAGAAACCAAGACTATTTGCAAAAAGGAGATATAATTAGTATCCAAATCATGAGATCAAGCTAACTGTCTAATGACAGACTTAAAGCACAAGTTTTTTGGACAGGACTCCTAAATGTCAATGGCTAGTGCCATCTCAAATGCCCTAAATGATCCATGCAGCCGTGTGATCTCTACACCTTCCACAGCAGCAACTGGAAGGCAGAAAGGATACTCTTGGGCATCTCAAATGGCACCAGAAACCTACTATTAGACAAATAAGTCTCACCCTTCGTCTGTGTTTGAGGAAAAAAGCAAAGTCAGTAAAGTGCAACAACTGGAGTTATAATAGAGACATGAAAACAGGGCAGAGATGACAATTGTAATGGTTAGAGACAGAAAAAGGCAGATTTAGTAGTCTGTTAAAAGGCTTTGCTATAACAAATCTTAACAATCTTAAGGTTTGTTATAAAAATGCCTATCTAATTCTTAAAGAAAGGAGTCACAGGCCCCACAAATTACATGTGGGAGCTGACTTCATTTAAGCTGACAGAATTTTATTAAAAACATCTGGAACATTTTCCTAGGCAAGGGTTTAATTAAAATTTTAGTCTCTGGCATTTTTTTCTAATGCAGTTATGCCTTACTCAAAATAGTGGAAAGTTACAATGAAAATAAAGCATATGTGAAATGCTGCAGCAATATAGTTCAAACTAAACTATTTACCCATCATTGTTGCTTCCTTCAAGAACTTGTAGCTCGTTTCAAATGTCATCTGTTGCAGAGGGGAGGAGTTGGACTGAATTCCAAAACGATTCAGCGGTTTATAAAATCCTTCAAAACACATGTAATCTGCCACAAGTGAAAGGTGCCGAGGGTCTACCACAATGCCTAAGAACACAAGAAACCACAACAGCAATCATCAGAGCATTCAAGGGTTAAGGTATTTTTTTAAATAAATCAGGTCTAAATTAAACCCCCTGAGTCTAATCAACATGGAGAACATCTCTATTAACATTCTTCTGGCAATTGCACCTCTTTGTGTGTAGCTGGCTTAACTGCTCCCCTCAAATATCCGAGAGGCAGACCTCACTGTAATATAAACCAGTATCTCTCCAGGGAAGCTAAAATGTCAAGAATGCTGTAGGGTGGCAGAGTTTCTCTACATAAAACCAGTAAGGTTTGCATCATCTTTTGTTTATGCAGAAGGGGATCACACGTCCACCCAATCTGTGATGGGACAGAGCTCTAGCCCCTCACCTAGTGGCCTGCACTAGCTATGCATTGGAGTCAGAAAGGTTCTGATATTTTCTGTTCATGGTATTAGGCACCTACAGAAAACCCTGTTTAGGCTAAAAAGAAACACACTTACTTTTAAATAACGCTTGTGGAGTCAATGTAAGGGGGCATCATTAACAGCTCTGTCAACATTTACCTAGCAGTTCTTGAACAACTTGAAGGTCAGACCATTCTGGGCTGCCAGCTAGCAAATCTGTTTGATATAACTGTTTGCTAAAACTCCCACTGTATTAATCTTCCCTCTTTTCAACAGCTTAATTCAAAGCAAGACTTAGCTCACTTATGGCAAATTCAACACGCCTAACTTTAGCAGCCTATGAAGTCAGGCATCTTCCCTAAGCTAGTTGCCTGGACTCTCTGAACTATCTATGCAGAGAGAAGATCATTCAGATAATGCAGTGCAGCTATTTTAGAAAGACATAAACTGAACTACAAAAGGAGCCTAGACCCCCATCAGTAAAAAGCTAGAGCGAGGCAAGATTAATCCTATTCTCAGGGCCACTATGCAAGTCTAACATAGTTAGGTTCCTCAGACATTAATAGTTAACTCATCTGGACCTTCCAGCTTGCAAACAATAAATATGCCAGAATAGAAAAGCTCTGTGAAGGGGGGATAAACTCAATCTTGTCTAGTGAATTTTCTACTGATTAAATGGAACCTAACAATTAACTAACAAAGTCTTCACAGAAGGCACTATAATGATTAAAACGATGAAGAGGTGCAACTTAAAAACGCACGCGTAGGTGAAAAGATCATGCAAAACCGTAACTTTGTAAGCACTGTGGCTGGGTTTTCCCATCTTAATAATAAAGACTACCTTTAAAAATACAAAGAAATCTTACCATATACAGCAAATACATCTTTTATTTCCTTTATAATCACCCTCAGGGCAGATTCAATTCCGTAATTCTTAGCCATGGCATGAATATCATTGGAATAAAGTCTGTTCAGGTCCAAAATCTGAAAGCAAAAAAACCCCACAGATACAAGTTAGGACAGTACTTACTCTGTATTTCTGCATAACTTAAGCTAAGCTAAGATGCCTTTTTTCTCCATTTTTCATTAGCTTAAGCAGCACCAACAGCTACAGAACAACTAGGGAGCAGCTCAGAGTCAAATACAGACAAAAATGGTTCTGGGGATTTATGTCTAAGCTAGTGATCACAGCATTATACACATGAATAAGAGTACTGGAATCAAAACTCACCACAGGAGAAAAATGATCTGAAATTAGAAAAAGCAAACAAACAAACCATCCCAAGCAGCACAGGAACAGTTAAATCTTCCAAGCAACACAATGCAATGCCCAGTCTGTCTCAGCCAGCCAGAACTTTCAGCAAAAGCAGTAGAGAAGATGTAGCTTAAAAAATCCTGTACTTGTAGAGTTATGGGCTAGATGGCATAACAGAACTATTCATTTCCAAGTACTGCAATTCATTTAGATGGAAGAACTCCCTCAAGTAACATCTAGAGAGACAGAAGCACAGTGTGAAATTATCTGTCATTAGACACTGGGCTCCTGCACAAAAACTGATTTGCAAGCTGCCCTTGAGGGAAGGCTCTGCTCAGCTCTGACCATTATCTGGGGGCTAAAAAGGAGGAGGAAGAGAACTGAAGAGCTGAAAAAGCTACACATCACCCCTACTAAATTTAAATGGCATCCATCATCCACTGTCTCTTCCTAGAACAGAAAACATCATTCAAGTTCAGGATTATAAATAGATTACATACATCAGAGTATCTGAACAGCTCTGCAAGGTTTATCCCTTCGGTATGCAGAACGAGTTCCTTCTCCCCTTGCTTATTGGTACTTTCATTCAACAAGCATCGTATGATCCCCTTCACTTCATGAATGACCGTGCTCCGTGCAAGAGAGGCAAGCAAGGCGGAGAGATCAAAGTACACCTTCATCAACGGAAGTGTCAGTGAAACCTAAGGGGAATAAAACCAATGTAGTGTTGTTCTGTAAGGAAGCTTGACTATTAGGCTCAATAACCAGCCTACTTCTTTTTAGGCAAAAACCAGGCAACTGGAATTACCCTAGCTGTGTGTTTAGGAACATAAGCGTCTGACTAGAATTACAGCTGAACAATGCTAATATGAACACCCCAACCCAGGATCATTCATCCACATTGCTTTCAAGACCTCTGAACTTACAGTGATTGGGGTTTTTTTTGGTGTGTTTTTTTTGAGAGGGGGTGGGGGATGTGGAGGGGGTGTATATGTTTGTTAGGTTTTTGGTTTGTTTGTTTAAGATGTTTAGACTTTTTCAACAGTCCAGCCATTATCTTTATTCATCAAGAGTTAGGCACTGGTGCATCATATATTTAAAGATTAAAACACAATAAATCTGTCAAAACCCTGTTTTTAAAAGGAAGTTTCATCAGGCAGTCTGAAAGTTAGAAGTTACTAAAATTTATGTCAAGAAGTACATTTGTATTGCCACTTTTCTGTATCAATACAGGATTGCCAAGACAAAAAGGCAGCACTGCACTGAAAAGATCCATTTGTTATGGGAGCTATACGCAACCATTGTGCAACCACACACAGAAGTTTCCAGGCACCACCATCTTACCTCACACCAAAGTTCATTTTCGGTGTCAAATGTGTAATCCTGTATTGATGGATGGCTGTCCAGAACAGCATTTACTCGCAACTCTGCTGACTGAAGCAATCGACCTGTCTCTTTTTTAGGCTGAGACATAAAGGAAAGATGTTGAGTTTCATCACCATCTGCTCCATTCTGATCTTCTTGAGCACCAGGAATTTCTTCTTCTTTTTCTGATTCAGCCTCTTCATCTTCCAGATTCTCATCAACGTTTTCTTCCCCATTTTCTTCTTCACTCTCATAATCAACCTGCAAAGAAATAATGTTGTATTTATGAGCCAGAACACATACAGAAACAAAGCACACCATGAACAGTTTTATTCACTAATATTCTTGACAGCTGAGTTGTAAGTAGCTTGCCTGTGACACAATGAAAACGCAATTCTGTGGTAAAGAAAATAATATAACAGATTCAGTTCAGCCTCTATTTCTTTATAATCTTGCCATTATTCCTCAATACAGCCCGGGATGCTACAGGTTATTGAGACTGTATTAGAATTTAGTTCTCTCCCCCCCTTGAAAAAGGCTTTTCCCATAATCCAACTCTGATGAGTTGGATTCCCTCAGGATTTTCAAGTACTCTACCCTCTTGCGGAAATGAGAGCAACCCATCCTTTTAAGCAGTAATTATGAAGTAGTGAACACAGAGGAACATGCAGAGCCATGAAGAATATTTATTAAGAGCCACAGTACATTTTTAAAAGCAATTAAGGGCATGAAATTAGCAAAGGTAAAGTTAAGATGAACTACAGCACAGACAACCTGATTGCCAGACACATCTAACCCAATGCCTGATGAACAAGGCTTTGGAAAAATACAGACCTCTTCCATCTCTAACTTGCATGGTTAGTATAATAACTTGCATGGTAATATAACGCATCTGTATTACTCTTAAAGGACAGCAGTAACCAGGCTCAACTATGATGACCAAGGTCACCACAAGGTTCAGCCCACATCTTCTGCTATAGTTTTACCCCCATCTAAAATCAAAAGTAATCAGCACAAAGCAGAGACCTTCCTATCTCCTTTCAAGTGGGATTTGTTTTTTTCCAGCATTTTGCTTCAATGGAAGCTTTCCTTCCCAATTCAAACCAAGGCAGAGGAAATTGGAAATTGAAGTGCAGTGCTGAGCACTTATAAAATCATTACCTCTTCTTCCTGGTTCTTCCTCCGTTTTGCTTCTGTAGCATCGCCATCCCCTTCATCAGCTTCTGCGTCAACAATGTTCTCTTCTTCCTCTGCTGGTGCTTCCTCATTATTCTGTGTCTAGAAATCCATGACAGACCATATAATCAGGCTGACTGCTAGTAAGCATCAACTGCATCAAAAGGCTTTAGCCAAACATTTGAAATTTAACAATCCCTTGTTCAATGTTCTACCTTTAAGGACAAATTAATTTCTATAAGCCCACTACTATAAAGAAATAATAAACTTACACTCAAGATAACATAAACATTAAACAAGATGAACGTTTACAAGATAGATAAGCTATCCATCTGCTTATATGACAGTCCTTGATGGAAGAGGACTGGAAGAAGGAACATGCAAAAGCCTTTGAAGGAAAAAAGGACCCTTCACAAACTGTTACAAAAGGACACTGATTTGGGAGTAAATGGAGGGTATTATGCTTTTATCTCACTGAAGCTAAAATAAACTGACACTTTCAGAGTACAGTCTTAAGTAAATTAGGATTTAATACATGGCAACTTTAATGTCTTTGCTAATTTTACAAGAATGCAAAGACAGTTTGTGCATAAAGAAGATATTTAGGAAGTAATTTAGTATTCACACATTTCGTGTTCACACTGAAACATGCTACACTTTTCCAAATTTTGGTTCTCAAAAACAGGTAAAGGAAGTGAGGCATTTTTCAGGTAATGTTTTTCTGTACCTTGTCTTGGTCACCATCTAAATCCTTCCGAGTTGCCTTCCGGGCGCTGACTTCAGTAAAAGATGCCATCTTTGCATTCTTCCTTTTAATTGCTTCCAGAAAAATTTTAAAGAACCTGAAAGAAGCAGCAACCCAGAATGTCAAAGCTCAGCAGTACTGAAGTCAATTTCAAGTTGCCAGAAAATTAATTTATTTTGTTTAAGAAGCCAGTCAACTCATGACAGGACATATTCTCTGGTGGATGCAAAAATACTTCCAGGATAAGGCATATAATTTTTCTTCTCGTCTCCTTCACATTCCTTTAGGAATCAAAAGGTTGGTATCATGTCTCTCACAATCACAGATGTAGCCATGCATCCAAAACTTAAAATTATAAGCTCATCTGGACATAAAATCTGCACATCTTCAGAAGACATGGTTTACTACTGGACTTTCTTTTTACTTAAGCCAATGAGCACATGCAAAATTGTTAAATAAAGTTACCCAGCTTGAACTCGTGTGGCCTGATGGAGAAAGAAATCAATGAAACCTTTCTGCAAAACAAAAACAGCTTTCAGTAGACCCTTACCATTACATGGTCTACTTTTAACTACACAAATTTGGCCAGGTATGGGGAAAGGAAGCAGAGGAAAAAAAGGAAGCTGTGGGGGGAAGCCAGCCTCTTCCCATTTACTTATTTTTAAAAAATAACTTTAAAAATTAAAGTTTAGTTCTGTTCAATGAGAGCACCAAGGGGTGCCTAAAGTATTCAAACATTTTTGCTGATAATAAATATTTAAGCATCCAAAGATAAAGAATGAGATGTTGCTTATATGGCTCTTCTCCAAGTATATTGGAGACATGTGAAAGATCTGCTTTGATAGAATTCTGCACTGTCACCGCGCCACAGATCCACAGCTTTATTCAAGACACACAAAGCAACTGTGTAGATGCTTCAGCAAGTGCACCTGCAGAAAGCTGCTGCTCTGAAAGCCATAGCAGCAGTAATAAACAACATGCAGTGACCCTTAGAGGCCATGGAAAGGCAGAAGAAGAGCAAATACTAAAGTATATGAAAGCAAACTCACCTTGTTTCCATGAAATGCAAGATCTCCCTGGGCTTCACACACTTCTCCTCTCGGTAATATTCATGGGGCAAGAAATTGAATCTGATTTTGTAGAAGCGATGTTTGTTCTGCTTGCACTTCACACGCAAGGATTCCTCTATCTCAACTTTCTGCAAGACCTACAAAAGCCCCAAGCAGGAATGTTACTCCTTTGATGAAGACACTTCATTTACCTCCTGCAATTCCAATGCTTTCCATAGCAGACCAGAACTACAACAAGGCTAACTGGCACACTTTTCTGGAGGCT